>NW_027362761.1:594544835-595989226 GCF_046119375.1 Phyllobates terribilis
TAACTGAGGAATGACCGGGAACTGAGATAATGGATTCTGAGCTTCTGAGCGTCATAGAGGTTTCATATTTAATATCTATCTTCATGAATATTGGTGACGGTCCCGATGATATCTCCCTCTTGGATGTGGGACCCCCCCACACCAAGATATGGAATCTGAAGGATTTTTTAGGTCTTCTGCAGCTGGGTGGGCTCGCAAAGCCGAGCCCCCCTTGTAAGGTAAATAAGGGGTGTTCCCCAGAGTTTTGGCTGCTTACTAAAAAGCAAATCGGCCATTTTCAGGTCATTCTTCTCAGGGACGTCGAACGCACGCACATCACGCGGCGTAAGAAGAATCACCTCTAATTTCCGGGGAGCCGTCCCCCCCACAGAATCTGAGACCATCACCTTGTGAAGCAGGTTTTGCTATTACTTATCCCTTTTATTTTAATAACTGTTTATGCATACATGTAAATTGTCTCTTTTATAATATCTTGTATATCTTTTGTAAACACTGCCCCCTTTTGGGAGTAAATCATTATTATTTACCAGTTTCGTTCTTCTTGTCCTATGTCGAGCAAACACGTTCCTCACCCGCTAATTCACGTTACCTCCCAGGTACCCGATCCACCTGTTAAGCGATCGGTGGTGGCAGTATACCAGTATTTATGTGATATTGTGGTTTGAGGGTGGCTGGTCGGAGGTATATATACGTTCCTGGAAGGAACTGGTGGTATATATACGTCCTGTCACATCACGTGCCGCAATAGTCGACATAAATTAGAGCAGCTGCACCCGTGCTTATCCTCTGTCAATACCGTGTTTGACCAGCAGGATAAGGGGGCGCCAGAGAGCTGCAAGGTCTGACCCAAGAGTGGGTGTTGTTTTCATGACAAATTGGTGGCAAGCGGTGGGATCATAGGACATTAGTGATCTGGTTTGAGCAATCATTCCTCTCACTAAAAACTTGCACAAAAGTTTTGAAGATCGAACTCAGTGTTTATTAGATCTGAGACAATACTGTATGTGTAGCAGTTACCCCTACCCTTCTTCGTTTTTTCTTTTCTATTCTTATTTTGGTGATCATGGTCGTAGTTGGGGAGTCCTGGTATCACCAGCAGAAAAAGGACACTCTTACTGGAATATGTATAATCAAAGGCATTGACCCCCACGGCAAAAGCAAAGAACAAATGATTTCTGAACTGTTACAAGGTGCTGCAGAGCCCGTCCGACAGCAGAGCCCTGATGAGGGGGCGGCCAGCCAAGGCCCGGATGGCGCTGCTGCAGGGGTCCAACCTGTGATTGCCAGCCATACCCGCAACCAGGGTAGTGTGGACCCCCACCTGCAGATGGCCTTGGAGGAGCTCGCCACAGACAATCATGATGGACAACTGGAGCTGATCCTGAAATTCCAGGAGCGGGCTGAGCGACAAGCCCAAGCTGACCGAGAGGCTGCTGAGCGACAAGCCCAAGCTGACCGAGAGGCTGCTGAGCGACAGGCCCAAGCTGACCGACAACACCAGCTGGAGCTAGCCCGGATTCAGAAGGAGTCGCCCTCTACGCAGACCCGTGAGTCCAACAGTGCCAGCTGCTTTAAACCTCGTCCTGAGCACTTCCCTGTGATGGAAAAGGATGGGGACTTGGACACATTTCTGCGAGGCTTTGAAAAGGCCTGCAGGCAGTATCAGCTGCCCATCGACCAATGGGCAAGATATTTGACTCCAGGGCTCAGAGGAAAAGCTTTAGAGGTGTTTGCTTCCCTCCCTCGAGAGCAGGATGGAGACTATGGGGCCGTCAAGCAGGCCCTGATAAAAAAGTACCAGCTGACTCCGGAGGTTTACCGGAAAAAATTCAGAACCCTCCAACGTGGACCACATGACACCTACAGCGATGTGTTAGACGGGCTCAGAACCAACTTTGAGCAGTGGATCCAAGGACTGTCAGCGACCACCTTTGAGCAGCTAAAGGACCTGATGGTGAAAGACCAGTTCCTGCATCTGTGTCCGACTGAGGTACGGCAGTTCGTGATGGATCGGGAGCCACCTGATGCCAATAAAGCAGCGCAGATCGCAGACACCTACGAGGCCAACCGGAGACCAGAGGTGCGGAAGCCGGTCGTCGCCAGCTGGAAAGGGGGTAAGCCATCAACCACCATCCCTGCCCCTGCCAGCCGACCTTCCGGAGGCCTTTTTCCCGTTGCCAAGGCCCTGCCTGCATCCGATGCCCGCAGGTGTTATTCCTGCAACCAGACTGGTCATCTCAGCGCCACTTGCCCAGAGAAGCAGAGGAAGAACCCCCCATCCAAGGCCCCAGGGCCTAATGCTTCAGTTCTTTTGGTGGGTGGGCCGGTTGGGAGGGCCTGTGAAAACTTTCAGTCTGTCAGGGTGGGGAACACTCTCACTGTAGGCCTCAAGGACACTGGGGCCGAACGAACCCTCATCCGACCCGAACTGGTGTCCCCTGAAGCGCTTATTCCAGGAAAGACCCTGACTGTCACTGGGATTGGGGGCGTCCGATGCCCCTTGCCCATGGCCCGGGTTTTTATTGATTGGGGTGCGGGGAGTGGGGTGAAGGAAGTGGGAGTATCCAAAAACCTACCTGCAAATGTTTTGTTGGGAACTGATTTGGGGAGGATGTTTGCTTATTATGTCCCTGACACCCCTCCCCGATCTGATACGGTTGGTAAGGTTAATGCTGATAATGTGAATGTCAAGGCTTTACCTGATGATGATGATGATGATGATGATGATGATGATGATGATGATGATGATGATGATGATGTATTGGAAGGTGCAGGAGAACTCAGCCATGTCACTCTGCGGGGTGATGTTGCTGAGGATTCCCTAGCAGGAGCAAAGGTCAGTGCCAAGGGTAATGGGGAGAGGCACGAGGACCATGGCGCAGGTGGTGCTGTGCCAGTGACCAGTGTCACAACAGATGGTGACCTGGCTGATAGTTGCTGCCCCATACGTAGCACTGTGCCTGAGGTAATGGAGGATGATGGAGAAGTAGTTCTCATGGCCTCGCAGGCTAATGAGACGGGGTTATTCCCCGGGGAGACGGCCTATATAGCCGCTGTTACCCGCAGTCAGAGTGCCCAGAACGCAAGTAACGCCCTGCCTTCTGGACCCTCCTCGAACAGAGGAATAACTGAATCAGGTATGGACCCAGAGCCGGTCCCAGAGGGTCCCAGTGAGGACGTGGCCTTAGCCTCACTTCTGGCTTCCTCCAGCCAGGAGTTTCAGGCAGCTCTGCACTCAGATGCTAGCCTGGAGACGTTAAGGAGCCTCGCGGAGAAACCCACCTCCGAGTCGGATAAGGAGAGGGTATTCTGGGACCAAGGGAGGTTGTACTGGGAGACAGTTCCCTGTACACCCCAACAGGAGTGGCTGAGGGAAAGACAGCTGGTCGTCCCCTACCCATTCAGGGATGAGTTGTTGCGGATCGCCCATGAAATTCCACTTGCTGGACACTTGGGGGTCAGCAAAACCAAGGCCCGGCTGTCTCATCACTTTTATTGGCCCAAAATGAGGACAGATGTGGTGAACTACTGTCGATCCTGTACCACGTGTCAAAGAGTGGGAAAGTCAGGGCCGGCCCCCAAAGCCCCCCTGATCTCTTTGCCAGTGATAGAGGAGCCTTTCCAGAGGATTGCTGTGGACATTGTGGGACCACTGGCCATACCCAGCAGCTCTGGAAAACGATTCATCCTTACCGTGGTAGACTATGCTACCCGGTATCCGGAGGCAGTAGCCCTGTCCTCAATTAGGGCGGATAAGGTGGCGGACGCCCTCTTGGCCATCTTTTCGCGAGTAGGATTTCCCAGGGAGATGCTTACCGACCAGGGGACTCAGTTCATGTCACGCTTAATGGAGGCCCTATGTAAGAAAATGCAGGTGCAGCATCTGGTATCGAGTGCGTATCACCCACAGACCAATGGTTTGTGTGAGCGATTCAACGGTACCCTCAAACAGATGTTAAAAATGCTGGTTGAGACCCAGGGTCGCGACTGGGAGCGTTACCTCCCACACCTGCTATTTGCTTACAGAGAGGTTCCACAGGCCTCGACGGGGTTCTCCCCCTTTGAGCTCCTGTATGGCAGGCGTGTCCGAGGACCCCTTGGGTTGATAAGGGAATTCTGGGAAGAAGAGCCGAGCTCCCCAGGAGTGTCCATCGTGGAGTATGTCATGCGCTTCCGTGACAAGATGCAGACCTTGACGCAGTTGGTGCATGACAACATGGCGCAAGCCCAGGCTGACCAGAAGCATTGGTACGACTAGAACGCCCGAGAACGGACCTACCAGGTGGGTCAGAAGGTGTGGGTGCTGGTCCCCGTACCAAAGGACAAGCTTCAGGCGGCCTGGGAAGGCCCGTACGTCATTCACCAACAGCTCAACCTGGTCACCTACGTGATCACACTGGACCACGAGCGGGGTAGGCGGAAGGCGTTTCACGTTAATATGATGAAGGCTCATCAAGAACGTGGAACCTGCGTCCTACCGGTCTGCAACCTGCCCGAGGATGGGGAGGATGACCCCCTCTTGGACATGCTCGCCCAAGCGAAGGCCAGCGGGTCCCTAGAGGATGTAGAGCTAAGCGACTTGCTATCCGCAGACCAGAGGTCTCAGATGCAAGCAGTGCTGAAACCCTTCCAAGCAGTGTTCACCAACCTGCCTGGCAGGACTGAAGTGGCGGTCCATGAAGTGGACACCGGGAATCATGCCCCACTCCGGCGGACAGCCTATCGAATCTCCGACGAGGTGCAGCATGTCATGCGCCAGGAGGTCGAGGAGATGCTGCAGTTGGGGGTGATTAAGCGGTCCAAGAGCGCGTGGGCCTCACCTGTAGTCCTGGTGCCTAAGAAGGACCGGACCACCCAGTTCTGTGTGGACTACAGGGGGCTCAACGCTATCACCGCCTCTGACGCACAACCAATGCCACGCATTGAGGAGCTGCTGGAGCGGTTAGCCAGCGCGAGCTATCTCTCCATTATGGATTTGAGTCGGGGATATTGGCAGATTCCCTTGAGCCCCGGGGCCCAGGAGAAGTCCGCCTTTATCACCCCCTTCGGATTGTATGAATCCACGGTCATGCCCTTCGGCATGAAGAATGCCCCTGCCACGTTCCAGCGAATGGTCAACCACCTGCTCCAGGGACTGGAGAGGTACGCAGTGGCGTACCTGGATGACATTGCCATCTTCAGTCCCACCTGGGAGGATCACCTCGAGCATCTGCAGCAGGTGCTCGGGCGCATTCACCAGGCGGGCTTGACCATCAAGCCGGGAAAGTGCCAGATGGGCATGAACGAGGTCCACTACCTGGGGCACCGGGTAGGTGGGGGTACTCTGAAGCCAGAGCCTGGGAAGGTGGACGCTATCGTGTCCTGGCCCACCCCCAGGACCAAGAAGCAGGTGCAGTCCTTCTTGGGCACCGCAGGGTACTATAGACGCTTTGTGCAGGACTATAGTAGCCTTGCGAAGCCCTTGACAGACCTCACCAGGAAGAGCCTACCCCATTCCGTCAAATGGACGGATGAATGCGAGGTGGCCTTTAGGGCTTTGAAGACTGCCCTGAGCAGCTCTCCTGTACTAAAGGCGGTCGACGGCACACGGCCACTCTTAGTACAGACCGACGCCAGTGAGTTTGGCCTCGGTGCTGTACTCAGCCAGGTCGACTCGGGGAACCAAGAACACCCCGTGTTGTACCTAAGCCGGAAACTGCTGCCGAGGGAAGTGGCCTATTCCACCATAGAGAAGGAGTGCCTGGCCATTGTATGGGCCCTCAACCGCTTACAGCCTTAATTGTACGGGCGCCCCTTCACTGTCGTGACTGACCACAACCCCCTGAGTTGGCTGCACACCATGTCAGGTGCCAACGGAAGGTTGTTACGCTGGAGCCTCACCCTCCAGCAGTACGACTTTACCGTTCAACACCGCAGGGGCAGCGAGCATGGCAATGCCGATGGGTTGTCCCGGCGAGGGGAGCCTCCAGACATACGCTTGGAGGAGTACCAGAAGGTCCTACCTCCATAGCGCAGTCAAAAAGGGGGAGGTGTCAGGCAAAAGGTATTTTTGCCCGAGTTTTAAAAAAATGAGAGATGTTTTAAAAAAGAAAAAAAAAAACCCACCCCCTATCTGTTTGTAAGTGAAGACATAGAACTCACTTTTGCTTTTCCCCAAACCAGGAATTTTTATGACCCGCCATAAAACCTCAGTCCAGGGCAAGCGCTGGTACAAACCGGAAAATCCCTCCAAAAAAAATCCCATTGTTTAATTGTACAAACGTTTTATGCCAATTTTAATCACGCACAGGTCTGACAGAAACATCGGAACCACGTTTTTTGAATGCTTACCTTTTTCCCATTACAATAGTATAACTTGCATAACTGAGGAATGACCGGGAACTGAGATAATGGATTCTGAGCTTCTGAGCGTCATAGAGGTTTCATATTTAATATCTATCTTCATGAATATTGGTGACGGTCCCGATGATATCTCCCTCTTGGATGTGGGACCCCCCCACACCAAGATATGGAATCTGAAGGATTTTTTAGGTCTTCTGCAGCTGGGTGGGCTCGCAAAGCCGAGCCCCCCTTGTAAGGTAAATAAGGGGTGTTCCCCAGAGTTTTGGCTGCTTACTAAAAAGCAAATCGGCCATTTTCAGGTCATTCTTCTCAGGGACGTCGAACGCACGCACATCACGCGGCGTAAGAAGAATCACCTCTAATTTCCGGGGAGCCGTCCCCCCCACAGAATCTGAGACCATCACCTTGTGAAGCAGGTTTTGCTATTACTTATCCCTTTTATTTTAATAACTGTTTATGCATACATGTAAATTGTCTCTTTTATAATATCTTGTATATCTTTTGTAAACACTGCCCCCTTTTGGGAGTAAATCATTATTATTTACCAGTTTCGTTCTTCTTGTCCTATGTCGAGCAAACACGTTCCTCACCCGCTAATTCACGTTACCTCCCAGGTACCCGATCCACCTGTTAAGCGATCGGTGGTGGCAGTATACCAGTATTTATGTGATATTGTGGTTTGAGGGTGGCTGGTCGGAGGTATATATACGTTCCTGGAAGGAAATGGTGGTATATATACGTCCTGTCACATCACGTGCCGCAATAGTCGACATAAATTAGAGCAGCTGCACCCGTGCTTATCCTCTGTCAATACCGTGTTTGACCAGCAGGATAAGGGGGCGCCAGAGAGCTGCAAGGTCTGACCCAAGAGTGGGTGTTGTTTTCATGACAGGCATTATGTGGGGGGTAACAGCCTGGAGCATTATAAAGGGGGGACAGCCTGTATGGGGCATTATGTGGGGGGTAACAGCCTGCATGGAGCGTTATATGGGGGCCAGTATCCTGTATGGAGCGTTATAAGGGGACCAGTATCCTGTATGGAGCGTTATATGGGGGCCAGTATCCTGTATGGAGCTTTATAAGGGGACCAGTATCCTGTATGGAGCGTTATATGGGGGCCAGTATTCCGTATGGAGCCTTATATGGGGGCCAGTATTCCGTATGGAGCCTTATATGGGGGCCAGTATTCCGTATGGAGCCTTACATGGGGGCCAGTATTCCGTATGGAGCCTTATATGAGGGCCAGTATTCCATATGGGGCCTTATATGGGGGCCAGTATTCCGTATGGGGCCTTATATGGGGGCCAGTATTCCGTATGGAGCCTTATATGGGGGCCAGTATCCTGTATGGAGCGTTATATGGGGGCCAGTATTCTGTGTGGAGCGATTTACCGGTTTCAGAGCTATTGTGGAATTTACAATAGATTTCACTCATGTAATGTAAGAGGTGAAATCTTTGCATTGTACTATATATATATATATTTCTCCGCCGTATCTGTGCATCATGAATCGTGGTATGTGTTATAGGGGCCCACTGAGACTCTTTCGCCCGGGGCCCAGAAAAACCTGGAGCCGGCTCTGTCTGCTAGGAGGGGGAATTAAAAGCTGCAAAGCAGTAATCACCCAAGGTTCAGAGTCCCTGAGTGAGTAATCACAGCCCTTTCACATCCTAATGTTAAGTGGCAACTCTATAAGGACGTGAAAGGACAATGCAGTGACGGGAAGTGGTTAATTGTTATAACTTCCTTCATTCTGAACATGAATACGGCTTCTCCCCAGTGTGAATTCTCAGATGTTTAACAAACTGTGATTTCTACAACATTTTCCGCATTCTGGGCATGCATACGGCTCCTCCACTGTGTGAGTTCTTTGATACTCATCACTCTTTTTGTGCCTTAAAGCCCATTGAAAAGAGTAGATAATTGTAATAGTGATTTATTATATGATCATCAGAAGTGACCTAACGTTTAAGTCAGTCAAAAATTTACATGTAACAATTATTGTGTACAAATTTTTCATTCGTCATTTACAGGTGTTGTTATGGAAACAACCTCCATCTCCATTGCATTATCAATGAGCGTGAAATTTTTATTAATTACATTACACAAATATTATAAAACGATAAATCTTAAAAAGGTTGTCCCACGAACCAAAGGACATATTAATCAATAGATCTTGGAATAAAAATAAGTTCCACAGTTGGATGTGTTAAAAAATATGTTCCTGTGCCGAGATAATCTCATAAATGTGCCCCTGCTATTTACTGTGCAAAAACTGCGTCTGAACGTGTAGGAACATGGTCTGATCATACCACAGCTCTTGGCGGTGGAGTAAATACAAGAGTATACAGAGAGGACAGAATGGGTTCGTAGATGCTGCTTGTGAGGCAAAACATTTCCTTGTCTCGCAGAAAGAATCACCTGGGATCCCATGTGTCATGATTCCACCCCTCACTGTCCTAGACACAGTGAGTGAAAGCTCAGCTACCCTGTTGAATCAAGGTCATGCTGAGCTGTCAGTATTGTGACAGTCTAGCCTCTTAATCAGGGCAGGGTCGTGGTAGGTGTCTCCCATTCTGAGCGAATACCTGCCTATTTAGATGGCTGTTAGTGTCTGATTATTGCCAGTCATAGCTTTATCTTGGTGGTGTGTGTGTGTGCCTTGTTTTCCAGTGCTGTTTCTGATCTTTTGCTGCCCAAGCTTGGACCTTGCCTTTATCTATCCATTTGCCTAGTCCCTTTATCTTAATGAGCTATAAAAAAAAAACTTTTTTCCTGTGCTGAGATAATCTTATAAATGTGCCCCTGCTATTTACTGTGTAATGACTGGTGTCTGACTGTGTAGGAACATGGTCTGATCATACCACAGCTCTTGGCAATGGAGTAAACAAAGAGTATACAGAGGACAGAATGGGATAGTAGATGCCGCTTGTGAGGCAAAACAGTTCCCTGCCTCACAGAAAGAATCACCTGGGATCCCATGAGTCATGATTCCACCCCTCACTGTCCTCGACGCAGTGAGTGAAAGCTTAGCTGCCCTATTCAATCAGTATTGTGAATGACAGCTCATCCGTCCATTCTGAGGCTTGAGCATTTTGAGCTGTCAGTATTGTGAGTGACAGTCCATGTGCCCAATCAGTGCAGGGTCGTGGTAGGCGTCTCGCATTATGGGCTATTACCTGGCTTTCAGTATCTGAATATTGCCAGTCATAGCTTTATCTTGGTGGTGTGTGTGTGCCTTGTTTTTCAGTGCTGTTTCTGAACTTTTGCTGCCCAACCTTGGACCTTGCCTTTGACCATCCATTTGTCTAGCGCCTTTATCTTGATGAGATTCCTTCCTCGAATTCTGACCTGGAACTGTGACCTGACTACACCTTTGTCTTACCCCTCTGTTTATGATGAGCTCTTTATGTATTGGACATTGAACCTTTGGACAAACCTATCTCTTGGCTTGTCCATGAGTAGTGACTCAGCACCACACCATGCTGTCTTGTCTATATACTCTATCGTCTCTAGAGTAAAAAGTAAAAATCGCTTTATTCCTGTGGAAGTCCTTTGATGTTCAATCCTACTTGATTTAGAGCTATAATGTTTTCCACATGCTAAACTTGAAAGTGTTTTTTCCCTTGTGATATAGGGAAAATATATATTCTTGTACCGTGTTAGCCAGTAGATAGAAAAATATTTAGATTTGAGAGTCCTCAGTGGTTGATACCTTTTAATGGCTAACTGAAAAGATGGTAACAAATTGCAAGCTTTCGAGACTACTCAGGTCTCTTCATCAGGCTGGTATAACACAAAATCTAAAGAGTCACATATTTATACAGAATAAGACACACAAGAGAAAAAAAAATGCAATAGGTAAGACAGGTGATGAAAAGCAGAGTTATTATGGAAGAAATAAACAGTTCTGGCTATAAATATTTTAGCAGTTAATAGATAAGGAGTGTGAAGGTTTTATTGTCCTGTGTCCAGTGTTGTGATGACCTCACAGGTCTGAGAGTCTGAGGAGCACATTCCTTAGTTGATGTAGAATGACATAAATCCATGTGACACATTCATTCCTGCTCTGAAAGTGTTAAAGGTCATCATCAGTTTATATTCTGAGACTCTTCTTTCTCTTTGAGATTTGAAGTTACCTTTTAATACTAGTAATTTCATATCTTTTACGCTGTGATCAGGGGAACAAAAATGCTTGGCTACAGGCAGATCTATTCTTTTTTCTTTTATTGTGTGGCGATGATGATTCATCCTTGTTCTAAGTTTTTGCCCTGTCTCCCCTACATAAAGACCCCCAGCTGGACATTTGGTGCATATAATTAAGTACACTACATTAGATGTGATACAGTTGATCGTACCTGGGATCTTATAGTCCTGATGTGAATTGGGGATCTTTAATAGTCTGTGGTCGTTATACATGGACAGCTTTTACATTTTTTCTGGTTGCAAGGAAAGGTTCCTGTAGCTGGTGGAGATGACAGGGAGCTTCTAACAATGATGCTTCTTAGATTTGGGGGCTGCCTGAAACACAGAAGTGGGGGGTCTGTAAATATGGATTGTAAATCGGGCATCTTTTTGTAGTAAGGGTTGTAGTTTCCGTGCAGCTCTTCTTAGCGCCTCCAGATTTGGATTGTAGGTGACTACTAGAGGCACCCTGTTGCTTTCTTGTTTAGTTTTGTAATGTAGGAGATGATTCCTCGATATTCTGGTGGCTCTTGTAATCTGGTTCTCAATTGTTCTCGGATGGTAGCCCTGTTTCAAAAAGGTCTTTCTGAGGCCATC
This sequence comes from Phyllobates terribilis, assembly GCF_046119375.1. Taxonomy (NCBI): domain Eukaryota; kingdom Metazoa; phylum Chordata; class Amphibia; order Anura; family Dendrobatidae; genus Phyllobates; species Phyllobates terribilis. Next base: position 594,555,959 of record NW_027362761.1, read on the forward strand.
AAGCTGAAGACGTTCCATGAACACTTTAATCGATTTCATCCCACCATCAACCTAACACTCAACTACTCCTGTACTGAAATTAACTTTTTGGACACCATCATCAAGATACAGAACAATGAAATAGAGACATCCTTGTACCGGAAACCAATCGACCGTCCTACATACCTTAAATGGGACAGTTTCCATCCAAAACACATAAAAAACTCTATTGTTTACAGCCAAGCCATCAGATACAATCGGATTTGTTCCAACCAGATGGATAGAGACAAACACCTCGATGGCCTCAGAAAGACCTTTTTGAAACAGGGCTACCATCCGAGAACAATTGAGAACCAGATTACAAGAGCCACCAGAATATCAAGGAATCATCTCCTACATTACAAAACTAAACAAGAAAGCAACAGGGTGCCTCTAGTAGTCACCTACAATCCAAATCTGGAGGCGCTAAGAAGAGCTGCACGGAAACTACAACCCTTACTACAAAAAGATGCCCGATTACAATCCATATTTACAGACACCCCACTTCTGTGTTTCAGGCAGCCCCCAAATCTAAGAAGCATCATTGTCAGAAGCTCCCTGTCATCTCCTCCAGCTACAGGAACCTTTCCTTGCAACCAGAAAAAATGTAAAAGCTGTCCATGTATAACGACCACAGACAAGATAAAGATCCCCAATTCACATCAGGACTATAAGATCCCAGGTACGATCAGCTGTATCACATCTAATGTAGTGTACTTAATTATATGTACCAAATGTCCAGCTGGGGGTCTTTATGTAGGGGAGACAGGGCAAAAACTTAGAACAAGGATGAATCATCATCGCCACACAATAAAAGAAAAAAGAATAGATCTGCCTGTAGCCAAGCATTTTTGTTCCCCTGATCACAGCATAAAAGATATGAAATTACTGGTATTAAAAGGTAACTTCACATCTCAGAGAGAAAGAAGAGTCTCAGAATATAAACTGATGGTGACCTTTAACACTTTCAGAGCAGGAATGAATGTGTCGCATGGATTTATGTCATTCTACATCAACTAAGGAATGTGCTCCTCAGACTCTCAGACCTGTGAGGTCATCACAACACTGGACACAGGACAATAAAACCTTCACACTCCTTATCTATTAGCTGCTAAAATATTTAAAGCCAGAACTGTTTATTTCTTCCATAATAACTCTGCTTTTCATCACCTGTCTTACCTATTGCATTTTTTTTTCTCTTGTGTGTCTTATTGTGTATAAATATGTGACTCTTCAGATTTTGCGTTATACTAGCCTGATGAAGAGACCTGAGTAGTCTCGAAAGCTTGCAATTTGTTACCATCTTTTCAGTTAGTCATTAAAAGGTATCAACCACTGAGGACTCTAAAATCTAAAAAAAAAATTTCCCTTGTAAGTTGATTGATGTTTAACAAGATCTGATCTAATAGTGAAAAATTTTCAACATTCAAAACATGAAACTGGTTTCCCTTTCTGTGAATTCTTTCCTGTCTACCAAGATGTGATTTTTGGCAAAAACATTTTCTACATTTGGGGCATGAAAATGGCTTTTACCCTGTGGGAATCCTTTGGTGTCCAATAAGATTATTTTTCTGGTTGAAATATTTCCCACATTGTGAACATGAAAATTGTTTCTCCCCTGTGTGAATTCTTTGATGTCTAACCAGGTGAGATTTCTGTTCAAAACATTTCCCACATTCTGAACATGAATACAGCTTTCCTTATCTGTGAATTCTCTCATGTTTTACCAGATGTGTTTTCTGGATAAAGCATTTTCCACATTCCTCACATGAAAATGGCTTCTTCCCAGTGTGAATTCTCTGATGATTAAGAAGATATTGTTTCATGGCAAAACATTTTCCACATTCTAAACATGAAAATGGCTTCTCCCCTGTGTGAATTTTTTGATGTTCAATAAGAGTGGTTTTTTGGTTAAAACATTTCCCACATTGTGAACATGAAAATGGTTTCTCCCCTGTGTGAATCATTTGATGTGTTTTAAGATGTGATTTCTGGGTAAAGCATTTTCCACATTCCTCACATGAAAATGGCTTCTCTCCTGTGTGAGTTATCTGATGTGTAACTAGATTTTGTTTCGTGCTAAAACATTTTCCACATTGTGAACATGAAAATCGCTTCTCCCCTGTGTGAATTCTCTGATGATTAAGTAAAGTCTGTTTCAAAGTAAAACATTTTCCACATTCTAAACATGAAAATGGCTTCTCCCCTGTGTGAATTTTTTGATGTCCAATAAGAGATATTTTGTGGTTAAAACATTTTCCACATTCTAAACATGAAAATGGCTTCTCTCCTGTATGAATTTTTTGATGTCCAATAAGATTTATTTTTTGGTTAAAACATTTTCCACATTGTGAGCATGAAAATGGCTTCTCCCCTGTGTGAATTCTCTGATGAGTAAGAAGATATTGTTTCGTGGTAAAACATTTTCCACATTCTAAACAGGAAAATGGCTTCTCCCCTGTGGTGTGATTTCTTTGATGTTTAATAAGAATTGTTTTTTGGGTAAAAGATTTCCCACATTGTGAACATGAAAATGGCTTCTCCCCTTTGTGAATTCTTTGATGTTTAACAAGATCTTTTTTCCTGGTAAAACATTTCCCACATTGTGAACATGAAAATGGCTTCTCCCCTGTGTGAATTCTTTGATGTTTAACAAGATCTTTTTTCCTGGTAAAACATTTCCCACATTGTGAACATGAAAACAGCTTCTCCCCTGTGTGAATTCTTTGATGTCCAATAAGAGTTATTTTTTGGTTAAAACATTTCTCACATTTTAAACATGAAAATGGCTTCTCCCCAGTGTGAATTCTCTGATGTGTTACAAGATATTGTTTCGTGGTAAAACATTTTCCACATTCTAAACATGAAAATGGCTTCTCCCCTGTGTGAATTCTTTGATGTTTAATAAGAATTGTTTTTTTGGTAAAAGATTTCCCACATTGTGAACATGAAAATGGCTTCTCCCCTGTGTGAATCCTTTGATGTTTTTTAAGAGTACGTTTCTGGTTAAAACATTTCCCACATTCTAAACATAAATATGGCTTTTCCCCTATGGGAACTTTTTGATGTTCAACACCCAGTCTGTCTTTTCTATTTTGCTTTACAGTCTGTGATGAATCAGGAGATAGGATCTGTGTAAAAGGATCAGATGATACATTTTGGATATGAGGGGCGGAGGTTATATCTTCAATATTGGCATTCTCCTCATAGGCATATTGAATGATTTTACAATCATCTGCATTAAAATGTGAAGATACTGGATGTCCCTCTGGGTTCCTGGTACAGTCATCTGCAAAAATAAAACTAATTAGATTATCTTTTAGCAATATAACCTCCATAATTATATTAATGTTTTATGACATTATAAAGAAGAGATTTATAAAAATAAAAAAAATCACTTATTAACTGACTAAAATAATTGCAAAATAACTTAATTGCAAAACAGATCACAATGTCAGAGCAGGAAGCACTAGGTCACGATGTTACAGTTTTCTCCTTCTGTGTTGAAGACATCTTCATGTTTCATATGTCTCATGTCGGTCACCGCTCTTCTCTAGTAAATTACCTGGTGGAGAATCATAAGTGAACCTGTAGGTCAGAGCTGCGGGGGGCGTCCATCTCACACAATCTCTGTCATGTCTGCTACATTTACTTTAGCACAGAGCATAGCAAAGGGGAGGAGAAGTATGGTCATGGTCAAAGAAAACCGATCAAAGGATCTCACTGAGGAACCCTGTGATGTACACACCTGGATAAAGGGTGTATAATGAAATGAATAGTCATGTGATTGATAACACGGGCATATATGTAGTAGGACTGTATACAAGGTGTAATGCAGCGACTTGCTGGCATTACGGTAATGGTCCAGGATGTGTTTTACCTGACCATGTACCTTCCCCCTTAGGTGACTGGTCACATGATTGTGACATAGCACAGGTCCTGCGCGCACAGAATGTCTGTCTGATCACATGACTGTGACATCAGCAAGGTCCTGTCTGTGTGTGTGTGTGCACGGGATGGATATATAAACCCTGCTTGATGGGAGACAGGTGTGTTCGGTGTGTTGGGCGTGAGGCCTGTTCCCGTGTGTGTGGGACACCGTGATACAGTGAAGTCTGGCAGCCTGAAAGGTCGAGGCTGGATCTTGTGTAGATGCCAGTGGCCTTGGAAGGCAGCGGCTTGGTGAAGAGTCTGGAAAGGCGCAGACTGGATGTGTGTGAGTGAAACATTCCAGTAGCCTTAGACGGGACGACGGCTAGAGACCCCCACCCGGGAAAGCCTTAAAGCCACAGTGGTGGCGGATTAAATGGACAGCAGCAGCTAAAACCCGGCAAAGGTAATACACTTTGTTATATGGACACTTGTATGGACATTGCTAAAGTATTACCTTGCTGAAGGCTGTAACCTGGGCCAAGTGGGCCTGTTTGCCACTTGGGCTCGTGGACATTATATGTGTGAACTGTGGTTTATGAAGTGCAATAAACTGCAGCATTGTGAAATACCGGAAAGACATTGCTGGTGTGCATTAATTGACCCGGTGCAGCGAGTATCCCCCATTATGATGACTAGTGCTGCCTTACAAAGGGTACACCAAAGAGAAATCATCTACAAAGAAGCCTGAAGTTTTATACTTTTTCCATCACTTTACTCTAGGAGTGGATACACTAAAATGATACATTCATTATACAGCCGCTCCTGCCTTTACCAGCAGCAACCGGAGCTAGCTCCATTCACTGCTGTTTAATCATTTAGACGCAGCTGCAATGGGTAAAGGGAATCTGTCACTAGGTTGAACAGCATAATGTAGGGGCAGAAACCCTGATTCCAGGAATATGACACTTACTGAGTTGCTTGCTGTCATCTTGATAAAATCCCTGCTTTCTCTGCTGCAGATCTAGCAGTTATCTTACTGTTGAGCTCTGTATAACTCCGTCCGCACCACTGATTGGCAGCTGTCTGACCATATACAGTTTACACAGAAAGCTCGTCAAAAAAGAGAAAAAATCCAGCACCAAATAAAGGAAAAGTTTCTTATGGCTAAAAATCTCATTTATTTAGATCCGTTAAAATACTATAGAGTGCACATTTCATTAATTTTTAATGCACTTCATTGTATTTTAATGGATCTAAATAAATAGCATTTTTATTCATAAGCAATTTTTCTTTTATTTGGTGCTGGATTTTTTCTCTTTTTAATATGTTCTGCTGTTGAGGAAACCGGCCCCGCTATATCCGAGCATCAGTCCTGGTACTTCATTTATATTTGTCTGGACTTCATGGTCTGCTGCCAATCAGAGGTGGGGCGGGGTTATACACAGCTTATGAATAAGCTGGACTACCTGGCAGCAGGTTTACTAGTCCTCCAGTGATAATCCCCATGATATTATCAAAACTACAGCAATAAGCCCAAATAAGAGAAACATCATTGGAATCAGGGTCTATGACCCTATGATAAGCTGCACTGCTGATCAGGTGGGAAAGGCCTAATGACAGATTCCCTTTAAACTAAAGTAGTAAGACTAAAAAATGAATAATAAAAATAGTTAAATTAATAAAACAAATGTAAATATATACAAACACACGCTTATGGTATACAGTACAGACCAAAAGTTTGGACACACCTTCTCATTTAAAGATTTTTCTGTATTTTCATGACTATGAAAATTGTACATTCACACTGAAGGCATCAAAACTATGAATTACCACATGTGGAATTATATACTTAACAAAAAAGTGTGAAACAACTGAAAATATGTCTTATATTCTAGGTTCTTCAAAGTAGCCACCTTTTGCTTTGATGACTGCTTTGCACACTCTTGGCATTCTCTTGATGAGCTTCAAGAGGTAGTCACCGGAAATGGTCTTCCAACAATCTTCAAGGAGTTCCCAGAGATGCTTAGCACTTGTTGGCCCTTTTTCCTTCACTCTGCGGTCCAGCTCACCCCAAACCATCTCGATTGGGTTCAGGTCTGGTGACTGTGGAGGCCAGGTCATCTGGAGTAGCACCCCATCACTCTCCTTCTTGGTCAAATAGCCCTTACACAGCCTGGAGGTGTGTTTGGGGTCACTGTCCTGTTGAAAAATAAATGATGGTCCAACTAAACACAAACCGGATGGAATAGCATGCCGCTGCAAGATGCTGTGGTAGCCATGCTGGTTCAGTATGCCTTCAATTTTGAATAAATCCCCAACAGTGTCACCAGCAAAGCACCCCCCACACCATCACACCTCCTCCTCCATGCTTCACGCTGGGAACCAGGCATGTAGAGTCCATCCGTTCACCTTTTCTGCGTCGCACAAAGACACGGTGGTTGGAACCAAAGAACTCAAATTTGGACTCATCAGACCAAAGCACAGATTTCCACTGGTCTAATGTCCATTCCTTGTGTTCTTTAGCCCAAACAAGTCTCTTCTGCTTGTTGCCTGTCCTTAACAGTGGTTTCCTAGCAGCTATTTTACCATGAAGGCCGGCTGCACAAAGTCTCCTCTTAACAGTTGTTGTAGAGATGTGTCTGCTGCTAGAACTCTGTGTGGCATTGACCTGGTCTCTAATCTGAGCTGTTGTTAACCTGCGATTTCTGAGGCTGATGACTCGGATAAACTTGTCCTCAGAAGCAGAGGTGACTCTTGGTCTTCCTTTCCTGGGGCGGTCCTCTTGTGAGCCAGTTTCTTCATAGCGCTTGATGGTGTTTGCAACTGCACTTGGGGACACTTTCAAAGTTTGCCCAATTTTTCGGACTGACTGACCTTCATTTCTTAAAGTAATGATGGCCACTCATTTTTCTTTACTTAGAATTTGTATTATGGCAAGAAAAAAAGCAGCTAACAGTCTATTCAGTAGGACTATCAGCTGTGTATCCACCTGACTTCTACACAACACAACTGATGGTCCCAACCCCATTTATAAGGCAAGAAATCACACTTATTAAACCTGACAGGGCACACCTGTGAAGTGAAAACCATTCCGGTGACTACCTCTTGAAGCTCATCAAGAGAATGCCAAGAGTGTGCAAAGCAGTCATCAAAGCAAAAGGTGGCTACTTTGAAGAACCTAGAATATAAGACATATTTTCAGTTGTTTCACACTTTTTTGTTAAGTATATAATTCCACATGTGTTAATTCATAGTTTTGATGCCTTCAGTGTGAATGTACAATTTTCAAAGTCATGAAAATACAGAAAAATCTTTAAATGAGGTGTGTCCAAACTTTTGGTCTGTACTGATTATATATATATATATATATATATATATATATATATATATATATAATGTATATGTATATATTGCATACACATATTTACTATATTTTACACACATAAGTATATATACACATATACTGTATACATATATTACACAAACACACATAGTTACACATATATTGTATATAGTGTAGGAAAGGTAGTTAGGTTAGGGGTTAAATCCTAGCACTACAGGTCCTGTTTAGGTGCACCTGGATATCTATGACTAGAACCAGGCAATGTGTTCACTGGTCAGTCAGCTGGGGGAGCTGAGCAGAGTGGATGGTGTTGGAGCTGGAGCGAGACAAGCCAGAATCTCTCTGAGAAGAGTCTGCACAGCTTGTGTGCACCAAACTGCAAGTATCTCTGGTTGTAAGTAGAAATGGAGTAAGCCAGCTCACCAATAGTTGGAGTTCAGCATGCACGGAAAGCATGATCCGACTATTCATGTAAATTGGAAGAGAAAAAAGGTGAAAAGGTTTTCCAGACCCTAGTAAAATATCATCCACAAAGGTGTGACAGAAAGCAACGTGTTTCAAACGTAATCCAATGTTTTTTGTCAATCTTGTTGCTATGAATGATAGCTGTTTTGTTGTGAATGAACTGAGACTAGATCAGCCGTGTCTGTATTGTTTAGTCAGTACCTGCACAAGGATAGGGATTTTATATTTATGGTTTTGTTTTTGGCACTGTGCAACCAAAAGGAAATAAACATTATTCTGCTTTTGATATAAAAACCCTGTGGCTTCGTGTGATAAGAGGCTACTAAAGAGTGTAAACCCCTACAATTGTTTTTTGATTGCGAGCCATGAAGTCCCAGAAAGCAAAGATGATTACAGCTTAAAGACTGAATGTCCTTGGTAAAGGCAGCTACAGCATTGTGGACACAGTCTGAAAGCATGAAGGATATTCTTAAGCAACTGGTCCAGGTCAATCTGCAGTTACAACAGCAGTAGAAACAGGACCAGCAGCAGCAACAGGCCCAACAACAAACCAAAAAATTTCTGATCCAGCAGTTGCAAAATCAGCATCAGCAGCAGATGGCTACCTTGGCAGAAATTGCCTGGACCAAGACGACTGCATTTGTCACCAGCCAAAGTGAAAGTATCCGTTTGAGGCAAACAGTACAGGAGGCCTTGCAGAAAAAGACTACATAGAGGCTTTCCTGACTGTTTCTGAGAGGGTGGCAGACAAGGAGAAACTGCTCTCAGAGCAATGGGCAGAGGCCCAAACTCCATACCTTACTGGGGTACTGCAAAACGCATACTACAACCTTGCCCTGCAGGATGCCAAGGACTATGACAAGCTGAAGGAGGAGATTATGGCTTGTTTGGGCGTAACCCTGGTAGTTAGGGTGCAACCGGTGCACCTCTGGTGCTACCAAAGGGACAGGCCTCCTGGGTCCTAGATGTTCAACCTTTGACACCTGGTGTAAAAATGGCTGCAGCCTGAGACCTACTCTCCAGCAGAGATCATGGAAAGAGTGGTAGTGGATTGATTTATCTACTCACTAAAAAAAAAAAATCTGTTCAAAGCTGGGTTACCAAGAAGATCCACAAAATGCAGATGACCTTGTGAGCCTTGTGGAAAGATACTTGGCTGTAGAGAACTCCCTGAGCAATCAAGGGAGCCTGATGCCACCTTCTGAGATACACAAAAGAAGGGGCCCAAGACCACGTATGAGGGGTGCCCAAAGACCCAGGAGGGGTTAGAGCCAGGATCAAGGGGTACATCTTGTACCATTGTCTGTTGGAGATGTCATATAGCAGCCCATTGTCCGTTGGTCTCAGAAATGATGGACTGCTTCGAAGGCCGACACTTCTCATATTTTGCACTTCCCGCGTGCAGTTTAGTAACTCAACCTGGTGAGAGACCGCAGCTGTGCCAGGTAACTAAATGATGTGTGACTGTAACTGGACTCAAGAAGTTTGGTGTCCCTGGTAATGGCCACTTTTCCGCATGTGCAAGTCCCTGGGAAGAGTCTGGGAGTAAGGTGTATCTATGGAGACGCCAAGAACAATCTCATGGCCCAGATTGACATAAAAAGAGCACCTCCTCAAGGCACAAGAGGCACAATCCAGGGGTATAATCGGTCGGCTTGAGTGAGACAATTTAAGCCTGGGAATTGGGTACTTGTGTTAGTGCCCACAGTGGAGAGTAAGTTCCTTAACAAGTGGAAGGAATCCTATGAAGTGGGGCAAAAAGTGGGAGATGTGAACTATATGATACACCAACCAGGATTAGGTTCACATGGATAGCTGTGACTAGAACCAGGCCTTGTGTTCACCCGAGGAAGTCAGCTGAGCAGACTGGATTTGTGTTGGAGCCACAGAGAGACAAGCCAGAAATTCTCTGAGAAGAGCCGGCAAAGACCATGTGCACGAAGCTGCACATATTAGAGGCTGCAATGGACAATACTTGTTTTGTGTGACCGAACTGGGATTAGTTCAGCCATGTCTGAGGTAGCCCGGGTCTGTATTGTTTGGTTTGCACCTGGACAAGGCTAGGGATTTCATGCTTATGGTTTTGATTTTGGCACTGTGCAACCAGTGGAAAGAAACATTATTCAGTTTCTGATATAAAAACCTTGTGGCTTTGTGTTACAAGCTGCTACCTGAGAGCGTGAACCCCTACAATAGATATACTGTATATATATTACACACACAAGTGTTTAAAATCCTCCCATCTTTTCCCAAAAAGAAAGAAATTGAAAACAATAAGAAATTAATCACATTTGATATTTTCACGTCCATAAAAGTCTGATCAAAATCTAAAATTAAATTAATTGTACAGTAATTACCATAGGAGTTTTTAGAAAAAGCGAACACCTAAACTGCCATTTTGGAGTTATCTAATTTCTCAAAAAAAAGGGAAAAAAATAGAATAAGTGTCCCCAATGTGGCGCCATTATACACTGCAGCTCACAACATAACACAAGTCCTCACACATCTCCATCGATGGAAAGATAAAGACGTTATGAGGCTCAAAAACTAGTGACACAATCACCGTATTCACACTGAGCGGAGATTGAGAATCCTGTCGCCAGTTTATTTTACATAAAAAACAACACTCAAAAAATAATGGCGGAATTGTTTTTTTTTTACAATTGAATCCAAGTAACATCGAGACCTAATAATAATAACTAATATATATACAGATACTATTAGTTTGTTATCGGTTTTACAACTTTTCCACAAACATTCCAAATCTCATGGAAAGAAAATACCGTACTCAGTTCCGAGAGCCGCGTTGTCTGATTATTCTTATTCCGGATGATTCACAATTTTTGATTTAACCCTTTTGGGGGCAGCTGTAGATGCATAACTCATTTATTTTTTGGAAAAGGAACTGTCAAAATAATGTATTAATTTTTCTTATCGGGGTTACACTATACAAGTGGTTTTTTTTTCTTTCACAAAGCAAATCCAAGTTTTGTAACAATAAAAGGTTTTAATTGTTTTTTTTATCCCTGTGCACTTTCATTTTTCGAAACGAAAAACTCAAGGGTGGCAGAGAAATTCCCCTCTATTGTCTAAAAACCTATCTTAGGGGTAAAGACAAATGATGATGAAGCGTGTTCTATTAACCCTTTCCAGGAAGCACGCCCGGGTGCTCGCCGAGTATTTTGGCTTGCTCAGCGTATCATTTATTGTTGCCGCGCCGGCAAGTCTCACGGCTATTATACAGCTGTGACACATGCAGAGATAGCCTGTTCACTAGGCAAGCCAAAATACTCGGCGAGCACCGGGGCGTGCTTCCTGGAAAGGGTTAATAGAACACGCTCGATCATCACTAGTAAAGACTAAGATCAGAGTTATCTTCCCTCCCAATCATTATGGCCATAGCCCGGCTGTCAGTCACGGTTATTTGGGGGGACGTCTCCATGTTCTGTATTCTGTCACCAAACACTGACATGAGATTAATAGGAGCTAATGGTTTCTGAGTCACAAATTAGGCTAATTCTTTCCTTCATCAGAACTGACATCAGATGATGAAGAAATCGGCCGCTCACATAAGTATAATTCATCTCCAGCTGTATATTATCATCCATATTATAAATGCACGACCTGTGACATCACATATAACAGGATCACATTATTATCTATTCAGATTGTGGCTGAACAGTGAATATTCATCTACACTGTGTGCAGAATTATTAGGCAAGTTGTATTTTACAGGATTATTTTTATTATTTATCAACAACTATGTTCTCAATCAACCGAAAAGACTCATAAATATCGAAGCTTAATATTTTTGGAAGTTGGAGTGGTTTTTTTTTAGATTTGGCTATCTTAGGAGGATATCTGTTTGTGCAGGTAACTATTACTGTGCAGAATTATTAGGCAACTTAATAAAACCAAATATAATCCCATCTCACTTTTTTATTTTCACCAGGTAAACCAATATCAGTGCACAAAATTTAGAAATAAACATTTTTGACATGCAAGAACAAAAACCAAAAAAATTAGTGATGAATATAGCCACCTTTCTTTATGATGACACTCAGCAGCCTCCATCCATAGATTCTGTCAGTTGCTTGATCTGTTTTCGATCAGCGTTGCGTGCAGCAGCCACCACAGCCTCCCAGTCACTGTTCCGAGAGGTGTACTGTTTTCCCTCCCTGTAGATCTCACATTTTATGATGGACCACAGGTTCTCTGTGGGGTTCAGATCAGGTGAACAAGGGGGCCATGTCATTATTTTTTCTTCTTTTAGACCTTTACTGGCCAGCCACGCTGTGGAGTAGTTGGATGCATGTGATGGAGCATTGTCCTGCATGAAAATCATGTTTTTCTTGAACGATACTGACTTCTTTCTGTACCACTGCTTGAAGAAATTGTCTTCCAGAAACTGGCAGTAGGTCTGGGAGTTGAGCTTCACTCCATCCTCAACCCGAAAAGGTCCCACAAGTTCATCTTTGATGATACCAGCCCATACCAGTACCCCACCTCCACCTTGCTGGCGTCTGAGTCGGAGTGGAGCTCTCTGCCCTTTACTGATCCAGCCTCTGGTCCATCCATCTGGCCCATCAAGAGTCAGTCACTCTCATTTCATCAGTCCATAAAACCTTTGAAAAATCAGTCTTAAGATATTTCTTGGCCCATTCTTGACGTTTTATCTTATGTTTCTTGTTCAAAGGTGGTCATTTTTCAGCCTTCCTTACCTTGGCCATGTCCCTGACTATCGCACACCTTGTGCTTTTTGATACTCCAGTAACGTTGCAGCTCTGAAATATGGCAAAACTGGTGGCGAATGGCATCTTGGCAGCTTCACGCTTTATTTTCCTCAATTTATGGGCAGTTATTTTGCGCCTTTTTTGGCCAACACGCTTCTTGCGACCCTGTTGTCTATTTGCCATGAAACGCTTGATTGTTCGGTGATCACACTTCAAAAGTTTGGAAATTTCAAGACTGCTGCATCCCTCTGCAAGACATCTCACAATTGTGACTTTTCAGAGCCCGTCAAATCTCTCTTCTGACCCATTTTGCCAAAGGAAAGGAAGTTGCCTAATAATTAAGCACACCTTATATAGGGTGTTGATGTCATTAGTCAACACCCCTCCTCATTACAGAGATGCACATCACCAGATTTACTTAATTGGTAGTTGGCTCTCAAGAATATGCAGCTTGGAGTAGGACAACATGTATAAAAAGTATCATGTGAGCAAAATACGCATTTGCCTAATAATTCTGCACACAGTGTAAAACTCCTCACCTGAGCGGTTATCTGTAGGAGGCTCCTCTTTACACCGCTGATCGCCCCTCACATTTCTCTCTGGAGCATTAATATTGTTCAGATCTTTATCCGGATCCAAAAGCTGCAAAACAAATATTGTAAAAGTCCCCGGGAATAATGGTGAGAAGATCCGGCCATGTCTGTGGTCAGCTGTGATCCTGCCGTCTCCACCGCTCTCATTACACAAGTATAAAACATCTAATACTGGAGGAGAAGACAAGACTGAACACAAGGAGGTCACAGCCGTCTACACATCATAGGGGAGATCTCCATCTACCTGATGGTCCTGTGCAGGAGGAGGAGCGGGACATCTCTCTGGGGTTGTCCTCTTACTGGAGAGACCTGCAGGAGACACAGACAGGACTGACATCATTATTACATACAGAGAATTATAGGCCGTGTGGATTTAGTCCTGTCTATTACCTGGTGATGTGCGGGGCCGGTGATCCTCCATCATCACCTCCTTGTACCGATCCTTGTGTCCTTCTAGATACTCCCACTCCTCCATGGAGAAATAGACGGTGACGTCCTGACACCTTATAGGAACCTGACACACACAAGGATACTGTCATCACCTAGAATCCTCCAGTGCCGTCCTGTATAATGTCCCAGCATTCCCAGCAGTGTCACCTCTCCAGTCAGCAGCTCAATCATCTTGTTGGTGAGTTCTAGGATCTTCTGGTCATTGATGTCCTCATGTATCCGGGGGTGAGGTGGAGGCCCCGGGATTGGGCTCAAGGTTCCTCCAAGTCCTTCAGACACAGGGTCCTGACAGCGATCACTAGAGGTCTTCTTCACTACTGTGTAATCCTGAGTGTGGAGACATTAATAATATCACTACAGACATTTCCAGAGTTCATCACCTCTCCGGTCATATCACCTGTTATTCCCATAGATAATGATGTCAAGTGATGACATCAGAACCTCTCACCTCTCCAGTGAGATGGAAGATTATCTCCAGGGTGAGGTTTAATATCTTCTCCCCCATCTTGTCTCTGTCCTTATTCATCCTTGACGAGTCAATCGGAAAAGTAATTTCGTATAGAATTTATTAGCAGAGGATCCTTTTTTGAAGGAACCTAAATAGAAAGAAGACGAGACGATATAAAAATGACACACGTTATGTCAGTTGGTCACATCTGCACATGATGGCTGCAGCCAATCACTGAGTGGAGTGCTGATATCAGTATGTACTGCATGCACGAAACTGCGGAATACCATCAACGGCAATAATGGTCATGTCACATACATAACAACGTCATTAAGTTATACAACAATGACATCATTCACACCTTGCCGACATATGAAGTACAGTAGTTTCACAGAATACATCTTGTCCCAATCTGTGATGCAGGTTCAGAAGCAGAGTCCACATCTTTCCCGGCAGCTAATGGCGGTGTTATTCACCCATCAGCTGCCTTTAAAAGCAGCGAATAGAGCACAGTTCCGCTTGCAGCTGTTAACTCCTTTACTTCCCAGTCTGTTTTCAGCTTTCTGACTAGGCCAAATTTTATTATTCTGACCACTGTCAGTTTATGTGGTAAAAACTTTGGAAAGCTGTTACGCTCGCGCCCGGACTGACTGGCGTGAGCGTGATTAGTGATCCCACTGTACCATGAACCGAGGAGTGCCTGGCTTAGTCGACTCCGTGGACCAAGGAGGAACCGAGGAGAGGGACCAGGTGCGACTCCAGGTCAGAACCCGGTCACAGTTGTTGACCCAAACCAGGGAATGCAGGAACAGGCTGGTTAGACTGGCATACAGGCAGGTGGGTATTGGCAGGCACGGCTGGTATTCAGACAGGTGGGCACTGGCAAGCAAGGCTGGTTTGCAGACAGGTGGGTACTGGCAAGCACGGCTGGTATGCAGACAGGTGGGCACTGGCAAGCACGGCTGGAGTGCAGACAGGGAGATACTGGCAAGCACGGCTGGAGTGCAGACAGGGAGATACTGGCAACTACGGCTGGAGTGCAGACAGGGAGGTACTAGCAGGTTGGAGAGCAGGCTGGATAGGGTCCAGTACAGACTGGGAGACAGGTACAGAGCCGCAGATGCGATAGTCAAGCAGAGTAAAGCGAAAACCGTGGGTGTGGTGGGCAAGGCAGAGCAGAGCGGAACCGCCGGAGCGGTGGACAAGGCAGAGCAGAGAGAAACCACCGGAGCGGTGGGTAAGGCAGAGTAGAGAGAAACCGCCGGTGCGGTGGGTAAGGCAGAGCAGAGAGAAACCACCGGTGCGGTGGGCAAGTTAGAGCAGAGAGAAACCGCAGGTGCGGTGGGCAAGGAAGAGCAGAACAGGGCTGAAGGTGCAGGCAGAGAGAACAGGGCTCTGTTCACATGGAATAGACTGGAAAATGCAGGAAGATGGCTAGAACACAGGAGGTGGATACGGAGGAAGGGAAAAGGGACAAGCAGAACCAGATACACACAAGGTACTTACTATGAAGTAGCGAGTGGACACAAAACTCACAAACAGAAGTACAGAGACAACGAGTTGGAGTTAGGTGCAAGTTCAGATACTGCAGGAAAAGGGAAGGTACGGACATAGAGAAAAACAGGTAACAGGCTAGGATACAGTTCAGACAGGAACTGCTACTGCAATGAGATACAAGTGTGACACCCCAGGGGTCTGGTTGCCACAGTGATAGAGATATTACGTCTGAGAGCAGGTGGGAGGTCTCTTGGTCAGGGATCCTATGCATGCCACACCTCCTGCCCAGTCCTGGGAGGGGAAGAACTTCCCCTATATAAACCTAGGGCTGAGGCAGGGTTAGTGAGTAGAGAAGAAGTAGAGACAGAGAAGAGCAGCAGATATAGGAGAAGAACATCAGGAGCTCTGTGGGAGCAGTGCTATAAAGAGTCAGGGGCTGGCAGCTGCAGAGCTCGCCCTGACTGAGAAGCTATCACCGGACCCGGAGTCCGAGGCTGTGGGGACTAATCTTTACCCAGCAGCAGAAACCGCCCGGCAGGGGATTTCAGGTCCTCTGGCCAAGAAACCCGAAGGCACGGTCACACGCGTGGGACCAGCACCGCCGTCGTGGAGCGGACGCCACTAGAAGGCCCCGAGTCACCGGCCATACGGGTGAGCACCACACGGTACACTCAGGGACGTGGGCTACTTATACCCGCCTCTAGCAAGGTAGCCAGAAGAGTACAGTCAGTTTGGGAGGCCTACAACTCCGCCTGGCCAGGGGAGATCCCATCTGCTCAAGGACTGACCAGGCCCCGATCGCTAGCCAGTACTCCGGAAGGGTCTATCTTTATCACCAGTAAAGACCCTGAACTACACCGCATCGTCTCTGAGTGATTCCTGCTACCCCCATCATCCACGTCGGCTGCCCTGAGGCCATACCCCTCCCGTTGGGGGTGATACTACCACGCTGCACAATCCTACCACCGGCCTCAGCGGTCTGCCCTGCAGCGGCAGCTCCTTCGCTGCATTCAACGGGTGGCGTAGTCGTCCAACATCTACCGCTAATACAACGCCACTTAGTCTGACTCCCTGGGCACGGACCGGGTCATCGCCACGAGACTACAACCCTCAACAGATCCGGCTCCGGGTAAGCTCCTGCATGCGCAACGCTGTGCGACACAGGCCCAGGGGTGCGTCAACTTTTGGCGTAGTCGGCAGGATTCTCGTGCCCGCAACCACCGGGTACTGCGTGCCTGAAAAAGACTGTTCAAACTTACCAGTGGTGAAGATTCCCGCCATCCGTGGAGGTTTCCCGCCATCCGGCGCCATCTTCTACCTTCTTCCCGCCATCCGCAAAGTTTTCCCGCCATCCGGCGCCATCTTCTGCCTTCTTCCCGCCATCCATGGAGTTTTCCCGCCGTTGGACGCCATCTTGAAGACGCCGCGCGGGAAGAAGAGGGGCGTGGACTCCGAAAGCGCGCGAGAACTGAAGCCCCGCCTCACGTCCAGACGTTGCGTAAGGTCCTGGAAGGAGCCCAGCAGACGCCGACGTCACAGGAGCGCGACGGAAGGTCCTCAACCCTGACGATCCACTGCGGAGCCGCGGCCTACGGAAGAGGATCATCGCAAGGTAGGCCACGGTCCACTAGGGGGGAGGAAGATGTCGGATACGGAGGAGAGCTTCACTGCCTCAACCCCCACCAGCGCCACCGCTGCTGCAGTCATGCCTTTCACCATGCCCTATATCCCGGGAGCGGCCTGGCTACCCCAGTACTCAGGGGAGTCCCATACCCTGCATGACTTTAGAGAAAAGCTGGATAGCCTCTTCCAGGTGTATCCCCTCACAGAAGAGCAAAAAGTGAGCATCCTGGTGGCCCAATTAACCGGGGCAGCCCAAAGGGAGGTAAAGTCCTGGCCACCTGGGGGGAGGACTGTTGCAGGGATACTAACCCGGCTGAGGGACACCTTTGATACCCGCACCTCAGCCGAGATCAAGCTTAGATTCTACGGGTGCAAACAGCGAGCACATGAGAGTATAAGGGACTATGCCCTGAACCTACAAGAGGCCCTGAGAGCCATTAAGCAGACCGACCCTGACGGCGTGGGAGACGAGGACAGGCTGTTGACTGAACAATTTATAGAGGGTTTATATTGCAATGCCCACCGAACCCAGTTGCGGGCAATGGCCTTACAGGACCCTCATCTGGGATTTGCACAGTTCAAGGACAGAGCCATCCGGGTGCTCCGAGAACCGGCACCAGGTGGCGTTGTGACCCACAGACGCCCCACTACCACTTACCACCAGGAGGCGGCGCCCTTGTCGGCAGGGCCTGTGGGAGCTGATGCGCAGGCTTTGAACAATGACCCGGCTCCAGACCTGCACCATCAGGTCCAAGAGCTAGCTAAAAGCGTTGCCGCGCTAACCCGAACTGTGCAGTCTTTACAGGTTTCCACTCCAGGGAAGATCCAGCTGGCATCCGGACCGGAGGACATCCCGTGGCGTCGACCAAGGAGGACCCCACCGGCCAGAGGAAGACCCAGCGACCGATACAATGAGGACGGACAACCCATCTGCCGCCGCTGCAATCAACCCGGACATATGGCAAGGTACTGTCCTTTAAACTGGCACAACCTGGGGTAGAGGGCCAAACCCCAGGAAAAAGATCATCAGGCCCATCGAACTGGCGCGACAAATATGTGGGAGGACGTCCAGTCTTGCCTGTGGTACTGGATGGCATCCCTATGAGTGCCCTACTGGATACCGGGTCACAGGTTACCACTATCCCGTACGTGCTCTTCAAGCAGTACTGGAATGACTCGGATATCACCCGCTACCCTGACGAGGATTTGAGTATCATCGCCAGCAATGGTCAGCCCGTGCCACAGATTGGATTTAAAGAGGTGACCATTAAAATCGGTAGAGTTGAACTGGCGGCACAGGGACTGATCATTGTAGACATTGACAAGCACGAGAGTCACCCAAAGATAACTCTAGGAACTAATGTAATTGAAAATTGTCTTGCAGAGGTGATTTTCCTTTTACAGCAGGTTGCCAAGAACGCCAGCTCCGGCCAGCAGCGAGTGCTCCAGAAAGAGATCCGGGCACTGATGCGACGGCAACAGATAGAACTCTCCAGTGGTGAGATTGGTAGCGTAAGAATGTGTGACCCTTTCCCTATTGCCATGCCCCCAAAAAGTGAAATGATGATTTGGTGCCGGGCAGCTATTGGTCTGAGAGGTAGAGATTACCAGGCAATGGTAGAACCAGTTTACTCAGACAGTAGGCCCACCATTTTGACAGCACGGGGGGTGGTCAATGTACGCCATGGGAGGGTGCCCGTTCGCATAATAAATATCGGGAAGAGGGAAGTGTACCTGCCCCGGTATGCCACGCTAGCCAAATTGTATACCATCAATCAAAATTCCATACAGTCCGTAGAACCCTTGCCTACATCTTCCCCGGAGGAAAGTAACGGCTCTAAGGAAACAATGGAGGACTGGTGTCAGCAACTACATTTGGGTACTGACTCCACTCCCTCACACCAGAGACAGGGAGTCTATCGGGTGGTTCAAGAGTACGAGAGAGTGTTTAGTAAACACCCGTTAGACTTCGGGCGAGTCAAGGGGGTAGAACACCACATCCCCACGGGAGACCATCTTCCCATAAAAGAGAGGTATCGACCCGTACCCCCTGCACACTACCAACACGCCAAGGGGATGCTTAGGGACATGAAGGAGGCTGGGGTGATCAGGGATAGCTGTAGCCCCTGGGCAGCTCCACTAGTCTTAGTCAAAAAGAAAGACAACACCATGAGGATGTGTGTAGATTACCGGAAAATCAACCGTATCACACACAAGGATGCGTACCCCTTACCAAGGATAGAGGAGTCTTTGGCTGCTTTAAGATCTGCTAACTTCTTCTCTACCTTGGATCTCACTAGCGGGTACTGGCAGGTTCCTGTAGCAGAGGCGGACCGGGAGAAGACCGCATTCACCACCCCGATGGGACTTAGCGAGTTTACCTGCATGCCGTTCGGACTCTGTAACGCACCAGGAACCTTTCAACGATTAATGGAGTGCTGTCTGGGCCACAGAAACTTCGAGACGGTCCTGTTGTACCTGGACGATGTCATCGTATATTCCAAGACTTATGAGGACCACCTGAAACACCTGGCGGAAGTGTTCGAAGCTCTGGCAAACTACGGCCTAAAGGTAAAACCCTCCAAGTGTCACCTCCTAAAACCAAAGGTGCAGTACCTGGGACACGTGGTGAGCGCTGACGGAGTGGCTCCCGACCCTGATAAGATCACCGCAATTAAGGAATGGCCAAGTCCCTCCAGTGTAAAGGAAGTGCGGCAGTTCCTCGGGTTGGTAGGCTATTACCGCAGATTCATCCCCGGTTTCACCAAAAAGGCAGCTCCTATGCAGGACCTCCTGATAGGCCAGTCCCAGAAGGCCAAGAACCAGAAGCCGCCCTTCAAATGGGAGAAGTTAGAAGAAGAGTCCTTCCGTCAGCTGAAGATGGCCCTCACGGGGGATGAAATCCTGGCGTACCCTGATTACAGCCAGCCCTTTATCCTCTACACCGACGCAAGTAACATCGGGCTAGGAGCCGTACTGTCCCAGATCCAGCAGGGGAAAGAACGAGTAATCGCTTACGCCAGTCGAAAACTGGGACCCACCGAAAGAAACCCTGAGAATTACAGCTCATTTAAGCTAGAGTTCCTGGCAGTGGTGTGGGCAGTCACCGAACGCTTTAAGCACTACCTCGCTTCTTCCCGGTTCACCGTGTACACGGATAACAACCCGTTGACACACCTGGACACGGCAAGACTCGGTGCCCTAGAGCAGAGATGGATGGCCCGTCTGTCCAACTACGAGTTCACCATCAAATACCGGGCAGGACGCTCCAATACCAACGCGGACGCCCTGTCCAGGATGCCAAACCTACCGGACGTAGGAGAAGATCCAGAGGGACTGGAAGAAGTCGAACTCCCCGCGTTCCACCGTCATGGGACTATCCAGTATTCCCATCGGGTAAGGAGTAAGCAAGCCGCTACGTTTAACCCCTTGCCTCACTACAACTGGGAGGAAACGCAAGACAGTGACCCTGCCGTCCGACTGGTGAAGGAGATGCTGACTCGGCCAGAGGCTCGCCTTGACCCAGACGCTCCGGAGGAAGCCAAACAACTGTGGGCTGAGAAGAGTCGACTGTTCCTTTACAAGGGGAAGTTGTGCCGCAGAATGGTTAACTCCCGGACGCATGAACTAATCTGGCAAGTAGTGGTGCCACGAAGAGACGCAGCCATGGTGATGGAGGCATACCACGACGGGGCTGGACACTTCGGATGGAAGAAGCTGGAGTTCCTGCTGCGCGGGCGGTTCCACTGGGTAGGCATGAGGGGAACCATCGAGAGGTGGTGCAGAGACTGTGGCCCGTGCAACCTAAGAAGGAAGGACCGTGCCAGCCAGAAGACCCCCCTTCAGTCCATCGTCACCAAGCAGCCGTTGGAACTGGTAGCCTTGGATCATGTAAAACTGACCCCAAGCAGAAGTGGCTACGTCTACGCGTTAACCATTGTGGATCATTACTCCCGGTTCTTGGTTGTCGTCCCCGTTAAGGACTTAACAGCTCAAACAGCAGCTAGAGCCTTCCAGCAGCACTTCTGCTGTCCACACGGGTACCCGGACCAAGTGCTGACGGACCAGGGACCTGCCTTTGAAGCGGAGGTCTTCCAGGAATTCTGCAATCTGTATGGCTGCCGGAAGATAAGGACGACACCTTATCATCCGCAAACTAATGGACTTTGTGAGAAAATGAACCAGGTGGTAATGGATCTTCTGAAAACGTTGCCCCTGGAAGAACGCAGTCTGTGGCCCGAGAAGCTGCCCGACCTGGTGGACCTATACAACTACATCCCTGTAGGTTCCACCAACTGTACCCCGGCTTACCTAATGAGGGCAAGGCCTGGTAAGCTACCTGCTGACCTGGAGATGGGAGTCCTGACACCCGAGGACACTTCACCGGAAGCAGACTGGGACACAGAGAGGCAGCAGCAGTACCGGAAAGTACAGGAGAGCGTGGAGCGAAGTCTCTGTCTCGCTAGGGAAAGACAAGAGAAAACTTACAACCAGTATGCTCCCGCTGTTCCCCTGGTACCCGGAGAGCAGGTCTTGAAGAGGAAGAGACGGCTCCACAAGTTGGACGACCAGTGGGAGAAGGACCCGTACACCGTACTGCCCTCAAGCCACGACAACCCGAAGGTTTGTACCATCAGTAAAGACGGAGGGGAAACCACAGCCATTGTATCTCGGGATCACCTGAAGAAGTGTCCCGAACAGCTACGGAACCCTGAAGAGGAACAAGAAGACCCTCGACCCGTAGAGGAAAGGGAAGATATGGTTCGTACTGTGCTCGGAGACTTCCCTCGGTCCTGGACTCAAGTCAATGGTGCAGTTGTGGTACCCGTCCTCACGTTCCTCCAACCAGCATCCCAAGTGCCTACGGAGCAACAGGTAGAGCTGGAAGAGCAGCCGGTCCCGGAGGCAGCAGACTCCACACAAGCAGAACAGGAGGATCAACCCTCTGCTTATAGTGAGCCTGCCGTACCCCTAGTGAGCCAAAGAGCCTGTAGACAGCTGCCCAGTTTACCCTTGACAGCTCCTACAACCTGTAGTTCAGGGCCAGACAGTCAGCTCCGTAGGTCCACTAGGGCCACTAGAGGCCAGTTACCCGCACGTTGGAGGATTTGAAGTGTTTAAATTGTTTTATTTGTGGTCACCTGTCTGTTACTTGTAAATAATTATGTGTTTCTAGTTATTTTTAGGAGTCCTTGGTGGATTTACCGGGAATCCTTGTACAATTAGTTGGAGCGTAACCCAGGATGGACTAAAAGACTGTTAAGGACTCGGGGCAGGACAGACCCCTACCTGGTTACGTCTCCCTGTTTTGGTGAAATGGACACCTTTGTTTTCTTCAAAAACTGCACCCGGTTGCGGACATGCCGTGACCATCCTAATGTCTTCCTTTATTGTACTGTTTTTGTTTATACCTTGTTATGTTTTTCTAAAAATATGTTTAGTCCCGGAGTACTAAATTTCACTAGGGGGGAATGCGACACCACAGGGGTCTGGTTGCCACAGTGATAGAGATATTACGTCTGAGAGCAGGTGGGAGGTCTCTTGGTCAGGGATCCTATGCATGCCACACCTCCTGCCCAGTCCTGGGAGGGGAAGAACTTCCCCTATATAAACCTAGGGCTGAGGCAGGGTTAGTGAGTAGAGAAGAAGTAGAGACAGAGAAGAGCAGCAGATATAGGAGAAGAACATCAGGAGCTCTGTGGGAGCAGTGCTATAAAGAGTCAGGGGCTGGCAGCTGCAGAGCTCGCCCTGACTGAGAAGCTATCACCGGACCCGGAGTCCGAGGCTGTGGGGACTAATCTTTACCCAGCAGCAGAAACCGCCCGGCAGGGGATTTCAGGTCCTCTGGCCAAGAAACCCGAAGGCACGGTCACACGCGTGGGACCAGCACCGCCGTCGTGGAGCGGACGCCACTAGAAGGCCCCGAGTCACCGGCCATACGGGTGAGCACCACACGGTACACTCAGGGACGTGGGCTACTTATACCCGCCTCTAGCAAGGTAGCCAGAAGAGTACAGTCAGTTTGGGAGGCCTACAACTCCGCCTGGCCAGGGGAGATCCCATCTGCTCAAGGACTGACCAGGCCCCGATCGCTAGCCAGTACTCCGGGAGGGTCTATCTTTATCACCAGTAAAGACCCTGAACTACACCGCATCGTCTCTGAGTGATTCCTGCTACCCCCATCATCCACGTCGGCTGCCCTGAGGCCATACCCCTCCCGTTGGGGGTGATACTACCACGCTGCACAATCCTACCACCGGCCTCAGCGGTCTGCCCTGCAGCGGCAGCTCCTTCGCTGCATTCAACGGGTGGCGTAGTCGTCCAACATCTACCGCTAATACAACGCCACTTAGTCTGACTCCCTGGGCACGGACCGGGTCACCGCCACGAGACTACAACCCTCAACAGATCCGGCTCCGGGTAAGCTCCTGCATGCGCAACGCTGTGCGACACAGGCCCAGGGGTGCGTCACAAGAATGAGCCTGGGTATACAGCCCCCAGAGAGGCGGAACAGACTCAAAGTCAGAGATAACAGGCCTGGGTATACAGCCCCCAGAGATGGCGGAAACGGACAAGAAGTCACAGATAACAGGTCTGGGTATGCAGCCCCCAGAGATGGCGGAAACAGACAAGAAGCAGAGCTGGACCTGGCAACTTCAGAGTCAAGGAGCACATTGAATGTTAGTGTTGTTCAGGCACCTCCTACTGGGTGGAGAGGGTTTAAATATCCAGTGACTCACAGCAATAGGCTGGAGACGCATTAGGAGTGCGCCCACAGCAGTTGTAAGAATCAGGAAGTAACCGGGCCGCCGCCCTAAGCAGTCAGTCAAGAGACATGCACACAGCATGAACTGGAGCAAGATTTGCAGGCTGGACTGACAGGTAAGATTGCGGTCTTGCATAGTGGGAGGTGGTGCACTATGCAATCACGCCGCCAGGGATGTTACAAAAGCTTCCAACAAATGCCAGTGATTTGGAGACTGTTTTTTTTGTGACATGTTGTACTTTATATCACTGGTAAATTTTGGTCAATATGATTTGCTTTATTTCTAGAAATAATTAAAATTTAAGAAAAAAAAATAAAATTTCACAATTTTCAAACTTTGAATTTTTATGTCGTTGAACTAGTTATACCACTTAAAATAGTTAATACATAACATATCAAATGTTTAATCTCACATCAGCATCATTTGAAACATAATTTTTTTGTTAGGAAGTTAGAAGTATTAAAAGTTGATCAGCAATCAGCAAACACAATTTACAAAACCAATTTCTTTTTTAGAAGCTACATCCATTTGAAGTGACTTTCAGGGGCCTATGTGACAGGAAAAAAAATTACAACATTTTAAAAACTGCACCCCTCAAGGTGCTCAAAACCACATGCAAGAAGTCTATTGACCTTTCAGATGCCTCACAGGAATTAAAGCAATGTGGAAGGAAAAAATTAAAATTTTACTTTCTCCCATAAAAAAATTGCTTTAGCCCCAAAGTTTGCATTTTTAAAAGGGTAACAGGAGAAATGGAACATACAATTTATTGTGCAATTTCTCCTGAGTACACCGATACCCCATATAAGTTTGGGTGCACGGAAGGGCTGGGAAGAGAAGGAGCACCATTTGACTTTTGGAGCGCAAAAATTGGAATACATAGCGGATGCCATGCCGCATTTGCAGAGCCCTTGGTGTGCCTAAATAGTGGAAACCCCCACAAGTGACCCTATTTTGGAAACTACACCCCTCAAGGAACTTATCTAGAGGTGTAGTAAGCACCTTGAAACCACGGGTGCTTCCCAAAATTTTATAATATTGAGCAGTGAAAATGAAAAAATAAAAATTTCCTGTAAAAACGTTGTTTCGGCCTGAAATTTTTCATGTTCATAAGGTGTAATGCAGCGACTTGCTGCTTTACTAAAATGTCCAGGGGGTACCTCCCCTTCAGGTGACTGATCACATGACTGTGACATCATCACAGGTCCTGTGCGCACAGAAGGATATATAAATCCTGGTGGTTTTTGAGACCATTAGCACTGGGAGAGGCAAGAGGCCTGATCCCTGTGCCTGGGACACCGTTAGCCTTGGAAGGCAAGAGACCTGATCCCTGTGTCTGGGACACCATTAGCCCTGGAAGGCACGTGGCCTGGAGACCACGTCTGGTGAGCCTTAAACCACAGCTTTGGCAGAACAGAGCTGATAGAAACAGCTAAGACCCGGCAGAGGTAAAAGACGGCGCTTGATATGGATATTAGTGTTGTTACATTGCTGAAGACTGTATCTGAAGCCAAGCGGGCACAGCTGCCACTGAAAGGCTCTAGGATATTACGTGTATAACATTCCTGCGAGCCACTGAGATGGACTATGTTATAGGCAGTTTATGATAAGTAATAAACTGCTGGACTTCAGTTTACTGGAAAACGTGGCTTGTGTGCTTTAATTGGCCCGGTGAAGTGAGTGCCCCTCATCATGATTAATATCGCTACCTTACAATTGGTGGAGAATGCGGGCAACTGCAGCCTGGTTGCAAGGGATAACGGCACAGGACGACGAACGTGGATGCAAGCATCTGGCTGTGGCTCGGTGGGGCCACGAAGATTAAAGCATCTGCCTGTAACTCGGCGGGGTTACGAAAATTGTCGTCGCACTCAAACCTGGTTTGCTGTGACTTGGTGGGGCCACGAAAATTTTTCCGGGGAAAGCGGTGTGAGCAGCGTACCACGATGGCTATGAATGGAGCAGTGTCCCCAGACGGAATGGAGAAGGGGTTAGATGACCGGCTGCAAACGCTCTTCAACAAAATAGAGTATCCTGAAGAAATGCAGGAGCTGATAAAGATGGCTGTGAAGGGAGCAACAAATGAGACTGAAGCTATTGAGCGATTAAAGTGCCTGCAGCAGGTATTTGAGAAACAACAGCAGGTATTTGAGAAACTACAACAGGACTTGGTGCAGGAACGGCAGGAGCTGTTGGCACCTTACAGAATGGTGGCAGCGGACCATTCCTTGAGTTCTCCTGTGGCGCTGGTACTATCCCAGAGTGCCCAGGGAGGTAGTAAGATATGTTGTGAACTGGGTCCTAAGACTATTGCGGGATTTTTTTTAAAGTACCCCCTCCAGGTGTGGTTGTCCAAAAGGGGGCGGAGTCTCAAAAGGGGGTGGAGCATACAAAACCAGAAATGGTGACTGGTCGTGTGTAAGTACCGCCTAAAAATGACAATTCGACCGTTGATATCTGGGTAGCTCCAGTAGAAGGGGTTGACATCAAAATGGGAGGTGACTTGTTGGTCCACAACACCATAGGGAGTGACACAGACCCCACAGCTGACGGCGACACTACGAAAGTAGAAAGAGTGCTCAGTCAGGAGGAATTAAATGAGGTGAGAAAGTCCCACTCTCGTTGTCGAAGGCGCAAGGGCCACCAAAAAGTTGCTCCTGTAGCCTTTGCTGAAAGGGTAAATAAAGAAAATGCAATACTGTGTGCCTTTATTCCCAGTGTGGATCCTCCTTTAGAAGCAGAGGAGATCAGGAAGGAAGAGGAGTTGGCCAATCATGACCAAGAGCTGGAGCCTGTCAGGCAGCAGTATCAGAGTGACGTGCAGCAACTAAGGAAAAACATGGAGAACGTGTCCCAGGACCAGCTGAGTCTGGAGTCTGAACGGCAGAAAATAAACCAGGTTGTGAGGAACTTGCAGCGAGAACTGGAGGAAAGCAGAGAGGAAATCAACCAATGGAAGGAAATGTTCCAGGAAATTAAGGAGGACCTCCGCAAAACCAAGGAGGAGGTTTTGCAGTTGAAGCTTGAGAAGGAGGCGCTGAAGGATGAAGTTTCTGGACGTGATCAAGACCTAGAACAACTGCGCGAACAGTTCAACAGGGAGCTGTGTGAATCTAAGAAGGAGTATGATGAACACATGAGGGAGCTGCAGCAATTCCAGGACCAAGTAAAGCCTCTAATGCAGGAGAAGGAGCGGCTGGAGGACTCTCTGTACCAGCGAGACTGGGAGCTATCGGCCCTGAAAGGGGCATTAAAAGATGAAGTGTCTGGTCACAACTGTGAGGCAGAAAAGATGCATGAAAAATTCAATAGGGAACTGCAACAAACCAAAAGAGATTATGAGGATCTCCTCAAGGTTAAGAAAAAACTAGGAGGATGATAAGGCTGATGCAGCGCACATGCGCCAAGTGATTGAGACCACTCTGCAGGACACCCGTGATGAGAATGATGATCTCCGCAGAAAGATCCTAGGACTGGAAGCTCAGGTGAAGGAGCTGAAGACGTTCTGTGATGATCTCCAGAGGATAGAATCGGCAGGATGGAAGTTGAGAGGAAAAAGATTGAGGAGTCTATCGGAGAAGCCACAGACCAGAGTCAGGAGTTTGCCACTGGAGAAGGGAGGTACGAAGCAAATACCTCCTCGAATAATGCGAGCTTGGATGATTCGGTGGATTTCGCAGCTGAGATCAAGGAGCTCAATGAGACGCTACAAGCCCATTTGAAGCCAGAGAAGCTTGAGAGACTGGCTGTCAAGAGCCGAGTGGGCGCATTGGAGACAGAGAGGTCTGAGAGAACTCTACTGATAAAGGAGCAGTTGAAGCAGGAAGAGCTTCAGAGATGGGCTGCTGAGAGGCGAGTAGCTGAGCTAGAGGAAAAAGTTTTCTAGCTCAAAGGTCGCCTGGCAAAGTACCAATTAGTGAACGAGGCAGCCTTGGAGAAGGAAAAGGGCAAACAAGGTGCACTTAATCCTTTATACCATGAGAAGGTGGACCTGAGGAGAATTCTTGAATTCATAGCTGTGAGTCAGCTCAGGGGGAAGCATACAGGGTGAAGAAGCTGAAAGTCAGTTGTCCCTGAATCCTGAGCCAGATGATCGTTTGGAGACCACTGGCGAGACAGAAACTTCTTGGTACAAGTGCCTCATAGATGTACCCGAAGATTTGAGAGAAGAATGCACCAGCGAGTCCGTGCATGAATAGTTTAAGAAGGCTGTGGGAGTCTGTAAGGTGTACTCGACCTCAGAAGCTAAACAGCTGGTGGTCCTGTCCACAACCGAAGTCACAGTGAAGAGGGTGGCTATCCTAAGTGACATGCACTGGCGATATGATCGCACGAAGCGGATTGTCCGGTTGAAGACGGAACAAGCCATTAGACAACTGGAGCTTATGAAAAAAGCTCAAAGTCTGCGGGAAGAGGTCATCAGGGTGCCTCATGCTCTGGTAAGAAAGCTCATTGGGAGTAATGGCCGAACCATGCAAATGATGGTAAAGAAGTCTGGTGTGATAAAAATAAGCAGTCCACGTGATCATCAGGACTGGATACCAGATGAAGACGGCATGGTGTCATTCTCTGCTGTAGGCACGGAAGAAAATCTTGAATATATACGAATGCTGATGGAGTACCAAGTGACCTACCTGCGAGAGGCAGAACAGTTGAATCTCGCCAGACTGCGAATAGAAAGACAGCGTCGCCTGAGCAGCAGAAGATGGCAGCCGTCTAGAAATTGTGAGACCAGACAAAGAAAGGGCCCCCTAAATAATAGAACAGCTACAGCAGAAGTTAGAGACCTTTCAGGATGTCCTGAGGGTTGTGGGCGTGGGTTTAGAGGTAGTGAGACCTCCAGTAACTCAGGTCTGAGAGGCCCATACAAACGGCCCAGTAGAGTACGAGACAGTACGGAGTCGGACCGGACCTTAGATACAAGCGCAAGTGAGTCACACTGCTGTATTGACCGCTGGGAGCGGGGGAGGTCTGACAAGGTTACGACTAGGAAATGTGACTTGACGAAGTTGGAGACAATGACGGATGGTAGGTCCCCAAGGAATGGGCTAATGTTGATGACTAATGTTACAGCGGCTGAGCAGCGCAAATGTCAAGTACATAGTCTCTGTGTGAACTGTGGGTTATAATGTGATTGTGTATATTATGAGTTCAACCCCACAAGTTTGAACAGAGGGGCGGATATGTAATGCAGATTCTTGCTGCCTTACTAAAATGTCCAGGGGGTTTGTTCTGGCTGACCATGTACCTCCCCTTCAGGTGACTGATCTCATGACTGTGACATCATCACAGGTCCTGTGCGCACAGATGGATATATAAATCCTGGTGGTTTTTGAGACCATTAGCCCTGGGAGAGGCAAGAGACCTGATCCCTGGGTCTGGGATACCATTAGCCTTGGAAGGCACGTGGCCTGGAGACCACGTCTGGTGAGCCTTAAACCACAGCTTTAGCAGAACAGAGCTGATAGAAGCAGCTAAGACCCGGCAAAGGTAAAAGACGGCGCTTGATATGGATATTAGTGTTGTTACATTGCTGAAGACTGTATCTGAAGCCAAGTGGGCAGAGCTGTCACTGAAAGGCTCTAGGATATTACGTGTATAACATTCCTGCGAGCCACTGAGATGGACTATGTTATAGGCAGTTTATGATAAGTAATAAACTGCTGGACTTCAGTTTACTGGAAAACGTGGCTTGTGTGCTTTAATTGGCCCAGTGAAGTGAGTACCTCTCATCATGATCAATATCGCTACCTTACAAAGGGTAACAAGAGAAAAAGGACTGTACAAATTGTTGTTCAATATCTCCTGAGCACACTGATACCCCTTATGTGGCATAAAAGTACTATTTGGGCGCATGGCAGAGTTTAAAAGGGAAGGATCGCCAATTGAATTCTGCATCGCAATTTTGGCTGGAATAGGATGTGGACGCTATGTCACATTTGAAAAGCCCCTGACATGGCAGAACAGCTGAAATCCTCACAATTTACCACATTTTGGAAACTACACCTCTGGAGGAGTGGAGTGGTGTAGAGAGCATTTTTAGCCCTCAGGCAATTCACAGAATTATATAATATTGGGATGAGTCAATGGAAAATTACCATTTGTTCCACTAAAATGTTGCTTTGGCCCAAGTTTTCAATTTTCTAAAGGGATAATAAGATAAAATGCACCATAGAATTTGTTACACAATTCCTCCTGAGTACGCCAATACCCCATATGTGGTCAAAAACTACTTTTAAGGCACAGTGCAAAGCTCAGAAGGAAAGGCACCATATTGGAGTTCAGATTTCGCTGGAAAGGTTTGAGAGTGCTCTGAAGGTGGGGAAGATGGCATAACACCTCTCTGAAGACCCCTATTGTTTTAAATGTACTGTATGTTATCCTCTGGGATGCTGCAATTTCTGTTAGTCAAAAGTGACAGGGTAAATTGTATGGTCGGCCCATGGTTGGTAGGAGGATTGGGGAACTCTGTGTCAGTTCCTGTTTAGTTGTTAGCAAGAGAGACATGAGACATCCTCAGAAGAAGGTTATCATCACTGGGTGTGTGTGTAGTTGAGACTAGGAAAAGAAAGCAAGTTTCAGCAAGGGATCTTCAGTGGCAGCAGTGTTCTTATTTAAGCAGGCAAGTCGAGGTACCTACAGCAAGAGACATTTAGCAATGTCTTTAGTGTTGAGCAGACCTAAAAGCTGCCATCAGTGAGGCAGTGTCAGTTAGCCTAGGGTTCGTTTAGTAAGGTGACAGCCGGAGAAGCTCCCTTACGCTGTTCTCAGGAAGTTTAGTTGGAGTGTAGTGGTCACAGTGAAACACATCAACCACTTGTGGCACTATACTGGGATGATGGAGGATCTCAGCTTAACCTGCAGTTCTACAGTAACGTACATTTCAAGTATTGTGTCGCCGTCCATAACCACCGTGAACATGCCTCTGTATTGTGCAGAAGAAAACAGCAAGCTTATTTCCTGCTATCTTCTGTATATAAGTTTGATTGTCAGTAAAAAAGACTTCAATTTTACAAGCTGGTCTGGTTTCCTCATTGTAGGGTTAAAGGTCAGCTGCCGCACAAATTGTGACAGAGCTGAACCTGAAGGTGTCTGCAGAAGCAACACAACCACACAGTCAGGACCCCGTTTTTATGTTGAGTGCCGGGGCGCGAAAGACGAGTACCTCACCCACAAATACCGCCCTGTGCCACGTTACAGTGCCATGTCACACTGGCAAAGCACCTGAGGTACCAGGACAGCAGAACCCTCTATAATTGACCCCATTTAACAAACTACACCTCTCAATGAATTCATCTAGGTGTGCAGTGATCATATTGACACCACATGTGCCTCACAGAGTTTTATACCAGTGTGTGGTGTTACGGATCCGGATGGTGGAACCTCTGTGCTGCGGTGCAAGGAGGGGCCAGAGGGGCGTGATTAAGTATCAACTCGGCCCGATCAAGGTCGCACGGCGGCTCAATTGACTCCATGAACCAAGGAGGAACCGAGCAGAGGGACCAGGTGCCACTCTGGGACCGACCTTGTATGAGAGCGGGTGACTCCCACGGGTCAGATAGCAGGAGCTGACCGGTACTGCGGACTAGCACAGCAGGCAGGCTGACGAGTGGCTTGCAGGTGCTTCCAGGTAAGCAGGCTGGCTGGCACGACGGGTAACAGGTTGGCGCCTCCAGGTAGGCAGGCAGGACAGGTTTCAGGCAGGCGCCTCCAGGTAGGCAGGCTGGCAGGCAGGACAGGTTACAGGCAGGCGCCTCCAGGTAGGCAGGCTGGTCAGGTTACAGGCAGGCGCCTCCAGGTAGGCAGGCTGGCAGGCAGGTTAAGCCCACAGACAGAATGGTGGACAGGACTGGAAGTCAGACTGTCGGGCTGGACTGGTAGTCAGACTGAAAACGGGACCTGAGGGCTGAAGCAAAGTTAGCACACAAAGCAACAACCTTGCACGGGCACCTCCATTTTGGAGGAGGTGCCTTTTATATGAGAAGACCGGGGACTCCTTAGTACGGCGCTAGCGGCCCCTTTAAGAGGGGGGGGGAGCGCGTGCGCGTGCCCTAAGCACAGCGCCCGGGAAGCTGCGCGCGCCGGCAGCAGCAGCAGGAGCCAGAAGATGCCGGGTGGAGAGCGCGGCGGTAAGGGGGGCGGCGTCTCTGCCTGGCAAAGGGAAGAGACGCCGATGCTACAGTATCCCCCCCTTTACGCCCCTCTTTTTTAGGCCTGCGAGAAATTCCTTAAGCAGAAGGGGGGCATTAATGTCCTCCCTGGGCTCCCAAGACCTCTCCTCTGGGCCGAACCCCTTCCAATCCACCAGAAAAAAGGGTTTTCCTCTTACTATTTTGGTGGCCAGAATGTTCTCTACCTCATAGACGTCCTCCGTGGAAATCGGAGCTGGGGTGGTACCTGGATCGTCAGAAAAAGAATTAAGAACAACTGGTTTGAGGAGAGATACGTGGAAGGAGTTGGGAATCCGTAAGGTGGCCAGGAGTTTTATCTTATAGGCCACAGGATTGATTTGGTTGAGAACTTCAAACGGACCGATGAACCGCGGACCCAACTTATATGAAGGTATTTTGAGGCGAACATGTTTGGAGGAGAGCCAGACCCTGTCTCCCGGACGGAATTGAGGCGGATCCAGACGTCTCTTATCGGCATGTCTCTTCATCCGCTCGGAGGACTGAAGAAGTGCGGTTTTAGTGTCCTCCCAAACCGTAGCAAATTCGCTGACCAGAGACTCCATGACAGGATTGTCCACAGAAGCAGAGACGGGAAAAGGAATCCGAGGGTGTTGACCGTAGACCACAAAGAACGGGGATTTGGAAGAAGACTTGCTCTCATGGTTGTTATAGGAGAACTCGGCCCATGGTAGGAGCTTAACCCAATCGTTATGGTGAACGTTGAGAAAGTGCCGGAGAAAGCTGGTAAGGATCTGGTTAATACATTCCACTTGACCATTGGACTGAGGATGATAAGCAGAGGAGAAATCCAAGGAGACATCCAGCAGCTTACAGGTAGCTCGCCAGAAGCGCTAAGTGAACTGGACCCCGCGATCAGACACAATGTGGAGGGGTAGGCCGTGGAGACGGAAGATGTGATGGATGAAGTCCTTAGCCAGCACAGATGCGGACGGGAGACCAGGCAGAGGGATAAAGTGAGACATTTTAGAGAAGCGGTCAGCGACCACCCAAATGACTGTACAACCGGCAGAAACAGGGAGATCCGTAATAAAGTCCATAGCAATGTGTTGCCAAGGGGCGGCAGGTACAGGAAGAGGCAGGAGGCGGCCGGCTGGAAGATGTCTGGGAACCTTGTTACAGGCACAGGAGGAACAAGCCGTGACGAAGTCGACAACATCCTAGCGTAGGGAAGGCCACCAGTAATGTCGGGCAATGAGCAGGAAGGTCTTCCTCTGGCCAGCATGGCCGGCTAATTTGGATGAATGGCCCCAGTGAAGAACCTTCTTACGATCCAGAACCACTACAAAAGTCTTACCGGGTGGAAGACAAGACAGGTCCAACGGAGCCACAGTCATCACTTTGGAGGAATCGATGATGAGCATAGGCTCCTCCTCCTGGTCGTAAGACAAGAAGGATCAGGACAGAGCATCGGCTTTAATGTTCTTGTCCGCCGGGCGGTAATGCAGGGTAAAACAGAATCGGGCGAAGAACAGAGACCACCGGGCCTGACGCGGATTGAGTCTTTGGGCATTTTGTAGATATGCCAGGTTTTTGTGGTCAGTGTAGATGACCACCGGGTGCAGAGCCCCCTCCAGCAGGTAACGCCACTCTTCCAGCGCCAATTTGATGGCAAGCAGCTCACGATCTCCTATGGAGTAGTTGCGCTCGGATAAGGAGAAGAGTTTAGAGAAGAAGCTGCATGTTACCATTCTCCCGGACGGGGATTTCTGGGTGAGCACCGCTCCGGCTCCAAAGGAGGAGACATTAACCTCCAGGAAGAACTGTTTGTTGCTATCCGGACAGTGCAGCACAGGGGCGGAGGAGAAGGCTTGTTTTAAGGAGACGAAGGCCTCCTACGCTTCGGAAGTCCATTCCCTGGGATTTGCTCCCTTACAGGTGAGCGCAGAGATGGGAGCAGTCTGGGAGGAAAAATGCGGGATGAAGAGGCGGTAATAATTAGCGAATCCCAGGAATCGCTGAATCGCCTTCAACCCCTCTGGTCGGGGCCACTTTAAGACGGCAGAGACCTTCACGGGGTCCATCCGCAGACCGGTCTTAGAAATAATATAGCCCAGGAATGGAAGAGAAGTCTGCTCGAAGAGGCATTTTTCAAACTTTGCTTATAGGTGATTCTGCCGAGCCTAATCAGAACCTGACGAACATCCCTCTGGTGTGTGGGCAGATCTGGAGAGAAGACCAAGATGTCGTCCAGGTATACCACTAGGCACGAATATAAGAGGTCACGGAAGATGTCGTTAACCAGCTCTTGGAAGACGGCTGGAGCATTACAGAGACCAAAGGGCATCACACGGTATTCATAGTGGCCGTCCCGGGTATTGAATGCCGTCTTCCACTCGTCTCCCTGGCGGATCCGAACCAAGTTGTACGCCCCTCGAAGATCGAGCTTGGTGAACATCTTCGCGCCTTTAAGGCGGTCGAACAGCTCAGAGATGAGTGGCAGGGGGTACTTATTTTTGATGGTAATCTGGTTAAGTCCCCTATAGTCGATACAGGGACGCAGTGAACCATCTTTCTTCTTGACGAAGAAGAATCCTGCTCCAGCCGGGGAGGTAGATTTCTGGATGAATCCCCTAGCAAGATTCTCTTCTATGTACTCAGACATGGCCCGAGTCTTGGCCTGCGACAAGGGGTAGATACGCCCATGGGGTGGAGAAGCACCTGGTACCAGGTCGATGGGGCAATCATACTACCTATGAGGTGGTAGAGTCTCTTCCTCCTTCTTGTCGAAAACGTCTGCATAGGACCAGTAAGGTGCCGGTAGACCAGGTAGATTGGCCAGAGTAGACCGGGAACGAGCTGGACGGACCAGAACCAGGCAGGACTCATGGCATTCCTGACCCCAACGGAGTACCTCACCGGAACGCCAATTCAGGACGGGTTCATGTCTCTGTAACCAGGGCAGACCAAGCAGGAGAGGGTAAGAGAGACTGGACAGCATATGGAAGGAGATCTTCTTCTCCGAGAGCAGCATTCCCACCTGAAGAGTTACCGGCTCTGTGACGAGCAGGATGTTCACCGGAAGAAGCCTCCCGTCCACAGAGGCGACCGCCAATGGTTCAGCCAGACTTATAGTAGGAATCTGGTACCGCTCCACTACCGCCTGTGAGATGAGATTCCCGGCGGCTTCGGAGTCCAGGTGGGCTGTCTCAAAGAAGCGGGTCTTGCCACTGGAAATACAAACAGATAGTCAATGATGGAGAGGTTTTACTCTAGCCTAGGACGACCTCTCCAAGCGGTACTAGACACTGGAGTTTTCCGACTTTACAGGGCAGGAACGGATTAGATGCTCCCTACTGCCGCAGTAGAAGCAACTCCCTTCAGCACGGCGTGTCTCCAGGCGAGACTTGACCACCTTGGTTTGGTCAACTTGCATGGGCTCAGGCGAGGGTGCCCGGGGAAATGCTGGTTGCAGGACCGGCTTTTGGAAAGTCGGCGCGAGATGAGGAACTATTCTGTCCCGGGTTGTCTCCTTGACACGTTCCAGAAAACGGATGTCAATCCGGGTAGTCAATGAGACCAGGTTGTCCAGGGTAGAAGGAATATCACAACCAGCTAGTTCATCCTTAATCTGTCCGGAAAGACCCTCCCAGAAGACGGACACCAGGGGCTCGCCGTTCCAGGCAAGTCCCGATGCAAGGGTCCGGAAACGTATGGCATACTGGCCCACAGTGAGGTTCTCCTGACGGAGACGGTGAAGTGAGGAGGCAGTAGAAGACTTTCGTCCTGGTTCATCGAAGACCTTCCGGAAGGCAGCGAGGAAAGTCGGTAGATCAGACACCAGGGGGTCCCCTTTCTCCCACAGGGGGTTTAGCCATGCCAGTGCCTCTTCGGAGAGATGAGACATGATGAATGCCACCTTGGCCCGGTCGGAGATGAACTGGTGTGCCAGAAGCTCAAAGTGCAGGGTGCACTGGTTTATGAAGCCCCGAGCTAAGGCAGGGTCACCAGCAAAACGTGGAGGTGCAGAGAGCCGAGGTCCATAGCCGGACGCCGTAGCGCCACTGGGTTGAGGTGCCGCAGGAGTGGGTGCCGCTCGGCTAGAGGCGGGCACAGACAGGGTGGACAGCGGGTCCAGGCGTGAGTTAACAGTCCGTAGGAAAGACAGGATAGTCTCTTGTTGGGATCTCTGACGTGAAACCTCCTGGTATAAGTCAGAGAGCGAGGGGGCTTGAGGGCCACCGGGTTCCATGGCCCGTGTAAAACTGTTACGGATCCGGGTGGTGGAACCTCTGTGCTGCGGTACAAGGAGGGGCCAGAGGGGCGTGACTAAGTATCAACTCGGCCCGATCAAGGTCGCACGGCGGCTCAATCGAGCCGGAACCGAGCAGAGGGACCAGGTGCCACTCTGGGACTGACCTTGTATGAGAGCGGGTGACTCCCACGGGTCAGATAGCAGGAGCTGACGGGTACTGCGGACAAGCACAGCAGGCAGGCTGACGGGTGGCTGGCAGGTGCTTTCAGGTAAGTAGGCTGGCTGGCACGACGGGTAACAGGTTGGCGCCTCCAGGTAGGCAGGCTGGCAGGCAGGAAAGGTTACAGGCAGGCGCCTCCAGGTAGGCAGGCTGGCAGGCAGGACAGGTAACAGGCAGGCGCCTCCAGGTAGGCAGGCAGGCAGGTTAAGCCCATAGACAGACTGGCAGACAGGACTGGTAGTCAGACTGTCAGGCTGGACTGGAATTCAGACTGGTGGCCTGGACTGGTAGTCAGACTGAAAATGGGACCTGAGGGCTGAAGGAAAGTTAGCATACAAAGCAACAACCTTGCACGGGCATCTCTATTTTGGAGGTGCCTCTTATATGAGTAGTCCTCTGGCCATTGGACGGGGACTCCTTAGGACGGCGCCCACGGCCCCTTTAAGAGGGGGGGAGCGAGCGTGCCCCAAGCACAGCGCCCGGGAAGCTCCGCATGCCGGCAGCAGCAGCAGGAGAGCCGGAAGACGCCGGGTGGAGAGCGCGGCGGTAAGGGGGACGGCGTCTCTGCCTGGCAGGGGGCAGAGATGCCGATGCTACATGAGGTGAATAATGAATAATTATGTTTTTATCTCTAAAATGTTGTTTTAGCCTCAAGTTTTTATTTTTTTAAAGGGCTAAAAGGAAACAATGGACCTCTCAGTTTGTTGTAAAAATTTCTCCCTAGTGAGCCAATATGCTACATGTATTCGGGAACTACTTTCCAGTACAGTGGTAAGCAGAGGGAAGGAGTCAACAGTATCACTGTGCTGGATTGGCCAGCAAACTCACCTGACCTTAACCCCATAGAGAATCAGGGTATTGTCAAGAGGAAAATGAGAGACACCAGACCCAACAATGCAGACGAGCTGAAGGCTGCTATCAAAGCAACCTGGGCTTCCATAACACCTCAGAAGGCCACAGGCTGATCGCCTCCATGCCACATTGCCGCATTGATGCAGTAATTTATGCAAAAGGAGCCCGACCAAGTATTGAGGGCATTTACTGAACATACATTTCAGTAGACCAATATTTCGGATTTTAAAATCATTTTTCAAGCTGTTGTTATAAAGTATTCTAATTTACTGAGATAATGACTTTTGTGTTTTCATTGGCTGTAAGCCATAATCATAAACATGAACAGAAATAAACAATTGAAATAGATCCCTCTGTGTGTAATGACTCTATATAATAGATCCCTCTGTGTGTAATGACTCTATATAATAGATCCCTCTGTGTGTAATGACTCTATATAATAGATCCCTCTGTGTGTAATGACTCTATATAATAGATCACTCTGTGTGTAATGACTCTATATAATATAGAAGTTTCACTTTTTGCATTGAAGAACTGAAATAAATCAACTTTTTGATATTCTAATTTAGTGAGAAGCACTTGTATATATACCAGGATGTGGCCATATACACTACCGTTCAAAAGTTTGGGGTCATTTAGAAATGTCATTATTTTTTAAAGAAAAGCACATTTTTTTCAATGAAGCTAACATTAAATGAATCAGAAATACACTCTATACATTGTTAATGTGATAAATGACTATTCTAGCTGCAAACGTCTTGTTTTTATTGCAATATCTACATAGGTGTATAGAGGCCCATTTCCAACAACCACCACTCCAGTGTTTTAATGGTACATTGTGTTTGCTAACTGTGTAAGAAGCTAATGGATGTTTAGAAAACCCTAGAAAACCCTTGCACAAGTATGTTAGCCCAGCTGAAATCGGTTTGGCTGGTTTGAGAAGCTATAAAATTGACCTTCCTTTTAGCTAGTTGAGAATCTGGAGCATTACATTTGTTTGTTCTATGAAACTCTCAAAATGGCCAGAAAAAGAGAATTTTCATGTGAAACTCGACAGTCTATTCTTGTTCTAAGAAATTAAGGCTATTCCATGTGAGAAGTTGCCAAGAAACTGAAGATTTCCTACAACGGTGTGTACTACTCCCTTCAGAGGAGAGCACCAACAGGCTCTAACCAGAGTAGAAAGAGTAGTGGGAGGCCCCACAGCACAACTGAGCAACAAGACAAGGACATTAGAGTCTATAGTTTGAGAAATCTACGCCTCACAGCTCCTCAACTGGCAGCTTCATTAAATGGTACACGCAAAACACCAGTGTCAACGTCTACAGTGAAGAGGCGACTCCTGGATGCTAGCCTTCACGAAAAAGTGGCAAAGAAAAAGCCATAGACTGGCTAATAAAAGGAAAAGATTAATATGGGCAAAAGAACACAGACATTGGACAGAGGAAGATTGGAAAAAAGTTTTATGGACAGCCGAATCAAAGTTTGAGGTGTTTGGATCACACAGAAGAAGATTTGTGAGACCCAGAACAACTGAAAAAATGCTGGAAGAGTGCCTGACGCCATCTGTCAAGCATGGTGGAGGTAATGTGATGGTCTGGGGTTGCTTTGGTGCTGATAAAGTGGGAGATTTGTACAAGGTAAATGGGATTTTGAATAAGGAAGGCTATCACTCCATTTTGCAACGCCATGCCATACCCTGTGGACAGCACTTGATTGGAGCCAATTTCATCCTACAACAGGACAATGACCCAAAGCACACCTCCAAATTATGCATGAACTATTTAGGGAAGAAGCAGGCAGCGGTATTCTATCTGTAATGGAGTGGCCAGCGCAGTCACCAGATCTCAACCCCATTGAGCTGTTGTGGGAGCAGCTTGACCGTATGGTACGCAAAAAGTGCCCATCAAGCCAATCCAACTTGTGGGAGGGGCTTCAGGAAGCATGGGGTGAAATTTCTTAAGATTACCTCCTCAAATTAGCAGCTAAAATGCCAAAGGTCTGCAATGCTGGAATTGCTGCAAAGGGAGCATTCTGTGACCAAAGCAAAGTTTGAAGGAGAAAATTATTCTTTCAAATAAAAATCATTATTTCTAACCATGTCAATGTCTGGACTATATTTTCTATTCATTTTGCAACTCATTTGATAAATAAAAGCATGAGTTTTCATGGAAAACACAAAATTGTCTGGGTGACTCCAAACTTTTGAACGGTAGTGTATATGGTTATAGATTGACTCCCTCAAGCTCTCAGAGACAGACACAGGAAACACTTTGGGTCAAAGTCTGTGGCTGGTTTATTACTTCATAAACCCGAAAACAAAATAAACAGGGCCTTTACGGCAAACCAGCAAAACAAAAGATAACTTATAGCGCAGTAGCACAAGTCCATATACTTGTGGGTTTCGCCCGCACAGGTTACACTACGGTCCAGCTCTCACTGGAGACTAAATACTGGAAATTTTACATAAACCAACCCAAGATGGCTGATTAACCTCCTTAGCACCCAACATGCTTGAGACAAACTTCTGGGTTTCACATCACAGAAGACAGCAACCTCCGTTACACATATTTCCCCTCACACACATCGCCAGTGACCCTGTCACTATACACACACATCGCCAGTGACCCTGTCACTATACACACACATATATGCATACATATACTGTATACCAGGATGGGGGGGTTTCGGTCCAATCTTGCACCGGGGCCCATCAGACTCTAGTTACGCCACTGACCGTACTGCTTAGCCACACAGTGAGGCTCGGGAGGGACGGAGTGCTATTTGACTCTTGGAGAACAAATTATAGTAAATTAGTTTGCGGACTCCATATAAAGAGCTCCTAAATGCCTGAAGAGCAGAATATCCTCTATCCTCTCAAGTGACCCTATTTTGAAAATTACACCCCTTTAGGAATTTATCTACAAGTGAAGTGATGATTTGACTCCATGGTTGTTTTCCAGAAACAAGCAGCAATAAATGTGGCTGAGTGAAAATTGCAAACTGCCGTGGTAGTGACCAGTACGTGGTAGTGACCAGTACGTGGTAGTGACCAGTACGTGGTAGTGACTAGAACGTGGTAGTGACCAGCTCGTTTTTATTTTAGACAAGCACCCGTTAATCAAGCAGGTTTGTATTGTTACAGAAATGCCAAACATGTGGAAGCTAAATGTACTTTAGGCACACTGGGGCTTAGAGGGAGGGGGGGGGGGGGGCATTTTAATTTAGAAGTGCAGAAGTCACTGGGTTTCTTTTAGGGGGCAAGGAGACAGAATACTTTTCCAGATCCTTTGCTCCCAGTAACATGGTAACATATTTTCATTGACTGATGACGGCCCTTAGTGGGGACTTGCTTTTCCTGTGGATTGAATTGAAGCAATATTTGAGAGCATTTTGGATTACATTTAACTTGCACTCTACGCTGAGCACTTACATCGGGGTTTACATCTAAAGTCACATTAGCATATAAAAAATAGCTCTGATGTTGCTCTTGAATAGTTGGACGAGTGGAATCCGTTTTTCAACTTATGTTATGCGAGTGTGTGATTTTTTCCTCATCTGTATGACATGTGTTTTTTACATAATCTTTTACATATTGTAAATTTCAATGTAATTTAAAGGTAGTTTACAAACTAATAAAGCAATCTTATATAAAAGAGATAGCTAGAATAGATAGATAAAATAGATAGACATGAGATAGATAGAAATATAGATGTCCTGTAGATATTTAATGTTACAAGCCCCCTACATATAATACATTTGCACCCTTTAGTGCCTTTCAAATGGCACTAAATTAGGTTAAATAAGGCTAAAAAAACATATGAAATATAAAAATGATAAAAAAAAAAGACTTAGGTTCCCCATATTTTTCAGAACCAGCCAAGCTCAAGCAGACAGCTGTGGGCTATTATCAGGCTGGGAAGGGCCTAGTTTGGTCTTCCACATATGTGGAAAAGGTACTCGGGTCAGATGAATCATAGAATCATAGAATCATAGAATGGTAGAGTTGGAAGGGACCTCCTGGGTCATCTGGTCCAACCCCCTGCTCAAAGCAGGATTCACTAAATCATCTCAGACAGATGTCTGTCCAGCCTCTGTTTGAAGACGTCCATTGAAGGGGAACTCACCACCTCTCGTGGCAGCCTGTTCCACTCATTAATCACCCTAACTGTCATAAAGTTTTTTCTAATATCTAATCTGTGTCTCCTCCCATTTAGTTTCATCCCATTGCTTCTAGTCTTTCCTTGTGCAAATGAGAATAAAGATGATCCTTCTACAATGTGACAGCCCTTGACATATTTGTAGACAGCTAATGAGACCAAAGGAGAACTTTTTGGGCTAAATGCAAAACGTTATGTGTGGTGGAAAACTAACACTGCACATCACCATGAAAAC
Organism: Phyllobates terribilis; assembly: GCF_046119375.1. Classification (NCBI taxonomy): domain Eukaryota; kingdom Metazoa; phylum Chordata; class Amphibia; order Anura; family Dendrobatidae; genus Phyllobates; species Phyllobates terribilis. The sequence goes on from NW_027362761.1 coordinate 594,597,620, forward strand.
CCCATCCCCACCGTCACATATGGTGATGGCAACATCTAGTTGTAGTGCAACTGTGTGCTTCTTTAGAGTCTTCTCTGGGGGGCTTGCAGTTCTAATCCTCCCTCATAGTTGCTGCAGCATCTAGGAGGGAGGAGTGAAAGTGAACACCCCCATAGAATACTCTAAAAGAAATGCCCAGTTGCACTAGAACCAGAGGTTACACATACTCCTATCTTCTTCATCCCACAACCCCAAACAGTTATTCAACACTTTTACCTGCCTCCTCGGCCCACCATTGCCCCTTCCAACCTCCCTTATCTTTGCAGAAGATTTTGCCACACATTTCAAAAACAAATCCGAACAAATCAGACAAGTCTTTACTAATCAACCACCAAATTCCCTCCATATAACAGACCAATACCCTTCCCCCATAACCTTCCTCCTCACCATCACTGAAAGAGAGCTTTTTCATCTCCCCAAATCACACCGCACCACTTGTGCACTTGATTCTCTCTTCACTTGGTGACAAAGACCTTGTCCTCTCCTGGATCTCCTCATATATCACTAACCACACATTAGCGTCTCCCATTCCCATACGACCTTCTCATCCCACCCTCTCTCTGTTCTCTGTGTAATGCAGGTGCCGGAATGCAACGCACAGAGACACAAGGCGAGAACAGTCAGAGATGTTTGTAAACAGTTTTATATAACAGGTATACTGAAACAAGGGATTAGCAACAAGGGTAAAGAACAGTGGTTTGAAATATCAGAAAAATACGAAATTTCTCAAAGTAAGGCGCAGTCTCTTAAAATAAGGCGCAGTCTCTTAAAATAAGGCACAGTCTCTTAAAGTAAGGTGATGCCCTCAAGCATGAGAGACACCACACAAGTTCTTTAACCGTGAATTTGGCCCTAGCGGGGGTCACCGGTTATTCCCGCTAGGCCGTGAGTCTCTTTCCGGATTAATTCAATTAAATCACGTTGTGCTACTTTAGCCCCAACCGTTCCCCTCCCAACCTGAGTACTTAAACCCAATTGTCCCCGGTACCGTGGGTGAGCAGTGGAAGTGACGGTCCTGCTCACGTATGCAGCTCCTCTCTGCTTGGCCGTTGGAGGCAGTCTCTCGAGCCTTGGATAGGGGGGTCCAGGCCTCGTCTGTAGGCGGCCGATGTCGGGTTCCGCGAACTCACTCAGCACCGCGATCAGGTTCCTAGTATCTTCAGCAGGCACAGCACTCGAGTCACAACTGTGAGGGATCCGGAGCTCTTTTACCGGTGCCCGGCTGGAGCACCTCTCAGGCCTCTGGATTTGGCCTGTCACGCGGGGTTTCTCAGGACGCAGGGAGCACGTCTGCTCCTCTCTGCTGCTTGGCGCCAAAGACCCCTCAGGTTTGGCGCGCTGGCCTCTTATCTCTCTGAACTCCTTCCTGGAAGTCACCTGATCGGGTCCAGCGTCTGAATCTGCCCTCCCTGCAACTTCCCTTGTATATTTTGGTTCAGCTTGACTGCCTCTGGCCAGTAGATGGCAGTCTCGCTCCATCCTTGAAACGTCATGTTGAAGTTCTTTTACAAGCTTTCTTGCTCGTTCTACATTCCTCCCTCCTTTTTGCTCGCCAGTCCTCGGGCGAGTGGACTCCTCGCAGAATTGATGTCTCCTTCCAGGCAGTGCAAAGTTCAGACAGGAGTTGGGCACACTCCTGCGTTTTCTGTTGGATTCGAGACTAGATAAACTGTTCCTGAGCATACCGGTTAGGAGGAATTCCGGCATTAGCCCGCTCAGTTCTGCGGGGCTCTTCTTGCGGAGGAGACTCCGGGAGATCCGAGGAATCAACTACTGGGGATTGCAAATCATTTCCTGACTCATTCTGACTTCCACTAGGGAGTGGCACCAACGGTTCTGACGGGCCCAACTGCATTGTGGCCCACCCTTCTTCATCCCCCAAGGTTCCTGTATGTGGCACTTCAGCCAACAAGTCTGAGGGCCCAGCCCCGTTACAGACTTCTGCTTCAGAGGAGCAAGGTCGCAACATATTACGGTGCAACACCCTGGATGTCGCGGCGTCATCCCCTTCGGGCCTAACCTCGTAGACGGGGTTGTCTGGGTGAACTTTCTTCACCACCCGATATGGTATTGCCTCCCAACGATGGTCCAGCTTACTCCCAAATCGTTTAGCCCTCACCAGCACTCGGTCTCCTGGCTGAAGCGATCCACCTGTGGTCGGGGGCCGAACTGCATGCTCTACTTCCTGAAACTTCTGAGCAACCAGTCTTTTCATGGTATGGAGTCGACGCTGGTGTTCTCGAATCCAGGTACTTGGGCTACTGCCCGGACCGGGGTCTTCTGAGTCTAGCTCCAGTTCGGTGATTTCTCGGCCACTTCTTCCAAACAGCAACATGTAGGGGGTGTAGCCGGTGGTTGCATGAACTCGATTATTATACACCCACACCAGCTCGGACACGAATTCGGGCCACTTCATCTTTTTGTCCGCTTCCAGTGTTCGCAACATTTGCAACAGGGTTCGGTTAAAGCGCTCGCATGCACCGTTCCCTTGCGGGTGGTAGGGCGTTGTCCGGGAACGGTCGATCCCATAGATGCGGTATAGCTCATCCATCACTCGTCCTTGGAAGCAGGCCCCCTGGTCAGAATGTATTCGCTTCGGGCACCCATAAATCCAGATGAAATCTTGACAGATGGCCTTGGCTGCGGCTTCTGCCGTCTGATCTTTAGTGGGCGTCACTACTGCAAACTTGGTGAAGTGATCAGTCATGACTAAACAGTGTCCATAACCGTTGTATGAAGTTCCTACCATCAAGTAGTCAATCATCAAGACTTCCAAGGGGGCAGAAGTTCGGATGGTCTGAATGGGAGCTCTTTGCTCCGGGGGCTTGTTCAACTCACACTGGCGACATGTTTGGCAGACCCCCTCGACTTCTTGTCGCAGTTGAGGCCAATACACCAGCTGTTGCAACCACCGGAAGGTCTTTTCTACTCCGAAGTGAGCACCTCTTCTATGAGCTTCTTGGGCTAGCTGTGTTACTAGCGCTCCTAGAACTACCACTTGCCAGGTAACATCAAACTCTCGAGGCAGCTGGATTCTTCGGCATAGCAAGCCGTCCTTCAGGAGGTGCCTCTCCCACTGTCCTAGGATTTGTAGGGTAGTTGGAAGTGAAGCGGCTCTGGTTTCCTGGTCAGGTCTCTGATTAAGGGCGACCCATTCTCTCAACTTTGCTAGCTCCGGGTCGGATTGCTGCAGATGTATCCATTCGTCTCTCGAACGGCCCAGAATCTGAGTGGGCCTCGGCTCCTCTCTGGTCTCTTGGGCGTCGACCACAGCAGCGGCGAACTGGCTGAAATCCGGGATCTCGTCGCCTTCGAGCTCCTCATCTCTGTCCTTCTTCGGCCCCGCCTGAGTGACCCGGGACAGGGCATCTGCATGTGTGTTCAGGGCCTTGGACCGATAGGCGATTTTATACTGGAATTTGGACATCCTTGCGACCCACCGCTGTTCTAACGCGCCCAGTTTGGCGTTCTCCAAGTGGGCCAAAGGGTTGTTATCTGTCCGCACTTGCACTTCTGACCCTGACAGGTACTCAGCAAATTTCTCGGTCATGGCCCACACCAGTGCCAGTAGCTCCAGCTTAAACGAACTGTAGTTGTCCGGATTCTTCTCCGTATCTCGGAGTGACCTGCTGGCATACGCGATCACTCGCTCTTTTCCTCCTTGTACTTGAGCCAGCACTGCTCCCAGCCCATGCAAGCTTCCATCAGTGTACAACATGAAAGGCTGCGAAAAGTCAGCGTAGGCCAGAATCGGGGCATCTGTTAGCGCCATTTTCAATGCTTGGAATGCCTCTTCTTGTCGTGGGCCCCACTGAATGGGCTGCCGCTTGGCTCCCCCGGCTGTTCCTCTCAGCAATTCATTGATCGGGATCGCAATCTTAGCGAAGTCTTTAATGAATCTGCGGTAGTATCCAGCAAGCCCCAGGAATGCCCTTAGTTCCCTTAGATTAGCGGGTGTGGGCCACTTCTGCACGGCAGCTACTTTCTCCGCAGTGGGGTGCACCCCTGCACTGGACACAGTGTGCCCCAGATATTCAATTTCTCGTTTGAAGAGACAACACTTACGAGGCTTAATTTTCAGGCCGTGCCTTTGTAGCCGTTCTAACACTTGTTCCAATCGGCGGAGATGATCCTCAAACGTTGCGGAATAGATAATTATATCGTCCAGATATATTAAAGTGGCTTCAAAGTTGAGGTCCCCCAAGCATCTCTCCATCAGCCGTTGGAAGGTTCCTGGCGCATTTGTTAGTCCGAACGGCATTCGATTGAACTCAAACAGGCCCATAGGGAGAACAAAAGCTGTCTTCGGACGATCCTTCTCAGCTACTGGGACCTGCCAATAGCCACTGGCCAGGTCGAGGGAGGAGAAGACTTTGGCGCTCCCTAGTGCAGATAGAGACTCTTCGATTCGGGGGAGTGGATAGGAGTCCCGTACTGTACAGGCATTCAGATTTCGATAGTCCACGCAGAATCTCAGGGTACCGTCCTTCTTTCGAACCAGCACGATCGGAGCCGCCCAGGGGCTCTGGCTTTCACGGATCACACAGTTCCGCAACATGTGGGCCAACAGCTCTTTCACCTCCTGGTACATTTGAGGCGGGATCTGCCGATATCTCTGTCGGATGGGAGCAGTATTTCCGGTGGGTATTTTGTGCTGAATGTCCCGAGTGCACCCGAAATCATCTTCATGCTGTGCAAACACTCCCTGATATCGCTGTAGAAGTTGTTCGATCTGCCTTACTTGTCCAGCAGAAAACTCAGTTAGGTTAGCTTCCATTTCTTCCAGGAGGTGGCGTCCAGCCAACTTTTCTCTTCCACGTTCCTGGCTATTGATGGACACCTCTAGGGTCCATGGTTTTCCTTCCACAGGTGCCAGCCCTATAGCGTCAGCTCTAGTAAGGGCCTCCGGCATTACGCACACTCGCGCCACCTCTTGTCGGGGCAACAACTGTAAACTGGTGCCACTTAAATTGATGCAGCGCACGGGTACTCGACTGTGCCGCACGTTGGCCAGAGTTCGAGCAATCAGGAGTCCAGAGGGCGCTTCTTCTCCCTCCATTGGTTCAACTTGAATGTCCACGCCCTCTAAGGACACATGTGCCAGCACCGGCAAAGTGAGTACAGTCTGTCCCACCGGCAGTGTCATTGTGGCTTCGGGCAGTATCGATACCTTACCAAGGTACTGGGAGGTAGTGGGCAACTTTTGAATCTGACTGACCGGCACGAGGTGCTGGAACACTCTCTTGTTAGCTGGGTCTCGAGTGGCGCGGGTCCAGTTGTTTTTGCTACAGCCCTCAGCCAGGAGCTGTCCGACTTCTTTCAGCACATTCATGCCCAGGGTTACAATGGGCCCATCGCCTCCGGGCCCGGTGGTCAGTACAATCCCTTTTCGACCGAGGTCCTTTCCACATGCCCGCACGGACATCCATACTACTCCCGCTACTGGGATAGGTAGTTGATTAGCCGCCACCAGTTTGACAGTGGGTTCCTGGCAGGAACGAGCGACTTCAGGAAAGTGACTTTGGAAGTACGTCTCAGGCATAGTGGTCACTTGAGACCCGGTGTCCATCAAACAGCGGATCCGCTGCCCACTGAATTCAGCCCAGATAATGGACCTCTCGGAGACCATGTCTTCAGAGCTCCCTCTTCTACTCTCTGAAGCTCGAGACCCCACGGTATGCTCCACAACCGTGGGGCATTTTAGTTTAAAGACTGTCCCCTCCTCCTCCTTTCTCGGTTGGGACAGTCTTTGGAGATATGCCCCCTACCTCCGCAGGTCCAGCACTCCGGTCCTCGTTCTGCAGATAGGTCGGGTACATGTCGTGCTGGGGCCGGATAGGAACGTCTTTCTCGTTCTGGTCTCCGTCCGCGTTGAGCAGTACGGTCCGTCGGCAAGGGGGCAGTAGGAGTCTTCCTAATAGAATTCAGCTCACCCCGAATGTCTCGAATTTCCTGACGTATTTACCGTACCCAATCAGGCTCTTGGTTGGTGAATCCAGGATCAATTGCCTCTTGACTTCTAACTGTGACTTTGAGAACAGGAACTTCTCTCTCCAGGACTCTAGCTTCAGCCCCTACCTCCAGGAAGCCCATATCAGGGCTCAATCGCAGCCACTCCTTCAGGATCTGCCTCAGGGAAGGGTCTTTCAAGCCAGCAATCAGTTGATCACGCAACACCTCATCCAATGGTCCCAGTCCTCGGTTCCCATCTCGAGTTTTCTTAGTGATATGGGCCGTCACTTCCTGTAATGCATTAAAATACTGATTTACTGTCTCATTTTCCCCTTGGACCCGCTGAAACAACCGTAAGCGCAAGTGTCCCAAATCTGTATTGTCACCGTGCATGTCCTCTAGAATTTTTATCACTTTATCCACGGTGTCACGGTCCCCAGGTACATCACAGTCTGTCGGGCCTCTCCATCAAGGGTTAGGAGGGCCAGCTCCGCCTGGGCTAGAGGGTCAAGGGGATACATACGTAGCATACTTCTCAGTCTTTCTGCCCAGTCTCAAAGTGACATGCCATCCCCTGTAAACTTGGGTAGATGGCTGAGCATAGCCCCCAGGGGTAAATGGCTCCGGCCGGACCCAGCCACAGACTGATCCGCCATCTCTGCGTCTGAATGTTGCATCCTGCCGACTACGCCAAATGTAATGCAGGTGCTGGAATGCAACGCACAGAGACACAAGGCGAGAACAGTCAGAGATGTTTGTAAACAGTTTTATACAACAGGTATACTGAAACAAGGGATTAGCAACAAGGGTAAAGAACAGTGGTTTGAAATATCAGAAAAATACGAAATTTCTCAAAGTAAGGCGCAGTCTCTTAAAATAAGGCGCAATCTCTTAAAATAAGGCGCAGTCTCTTAAAGTAAGGTGATGCCCTCAAGCATGAGAGACACCACACAAGTTCTTTAACCGTGAATTTGGCCCTAGCGGGGGTCACCGGTTATTCCCGCTAAGCCGTGAGTCTCTTTCCGGATGAATTCAATTAAATCACGTTGTGCTACTTTAGCCCCAACCGTTCCACTCCCAACCTGAGTACTTAAACCCAATTGTCCCCGATACCGTGGGTGAGCAGTGGAAGTGACGGCCCTGCTCACGTATGCAGCTCCTCTCTGCTTGGCCGTTGGAGGCAGTCTCTCGAGCCTTGGATAGGGGGGTCCAGGCCTCGTCTGTCGGCGGCCGATGTCGGGTTCCGCGAACTCACTCAGCACCGCGATCAGGTTCCTAGTATCCTCAGCAGGCACAGCACTCGAGTCACAACTGTGAGGGATCCGGAGCTCTTTTACCGGTGCCCGGCTGGAGCACCTCTCAGGCCTCTGGATTTGGCCTGTCACGCGGGGTTTCTCAGGACGCAGGGAGCATGTCTGCTCCTCTCTGCTGCTTGGCGCCAAAGACCCCTCAGGTTTGGCGCGCTGGCCTCTTATCTCTCTGAACTCCTTCCTGGAAGTCACCTGATCGGGTCCAGCGTCTGAATCTGCCCTCCCTGCAACTTCCCTTGTATATTTTGGTTCCGCTTGACTGCCTCTGGCCAGTAGATGGCAGTCTTGCTCCATCCTTGAAACCTCATGTTGAAGTTCTTTTACAAGCTTTCTTGCTCGTTCTACATCTGTGTAGGGACCCCTACTGTTTTCCATCTATACATTCTGGCCTGGGACAACTTATAAAGTCCAATACCATCTATGCGCTGATGATTTACCTCCCTGGCCCAGAATCCCAGAGTGTCTGTTTGCCATATCCTCCATCTCCTCACGCTTTCTAAATTCAACGTGGACAAATCTGAACTCATCATCTTTCCTCCATCCCACTGAATTCCCCTACCTGATCTATTTATCACAATAAATGTCATTTCGCTTTCCCCTATAGCGGAAGTCTGCTGCCTTGGAGTAACCCTGACTGCCTTTTCCTTCAAAGAGCAAGTGACGACACAGGTTCTAATCTTAATTAGCTAGACATCTAGATTTGTTAGGCCAAGAGAAACACACTATTGTGTTTGTGTTGACCTTTGATTGTGTGTGTTTCTTTGGTGGGTCAAGAAGGATAGACTAGTATTTGTATAACCCTGATTATTGACTTCTCTTGGTCTGTGAACAATGATGTAAGTTACTATGCTAATTGCATATTGTACTAAGCCAGCTAGTTGTTGATTTACAAGAGCAGGGTGATACCAACTATGTAAATTGCTTAAATGCTCAAACAATGAGACCTGAGCCCTGCACCTTTCTCCCTGACCTGTGAATGATGACCTGAGCCACAGAAAAATATAAAAAGGGATTTCTATTGTGCTGCAAGGAGACTCAAAGATTCAGAGAGACTGTTGAGGACAGCAGTTTGATAGCATGGCTCCATCCAGAGAGACACAGATTTGGATTTTACAGGATTCCAGCCTAAGGGCACATGGCCCCGGCTGGAAGGATACAGATCTGCTCCACTGACCATCAGAGAACCTATGGATACATTTGTGGAAACCAGGTTGGGACAATGAGGTCACCTGGCCCCATAGATATGTTATTTGGGGTTGCCAGATGGGACCCTCCAGTCGTCTGGAACCCATGGAAACTCTGAGAAGCCAGGGTGGGGCCCCCCCGGGTCTCCTGGCTTTGTACCTCAATGGACTGTCAGCTTCCTAAGCTTGCCGCTACCTCCTCTCTGTGGGGGCCTACCAAAAGCAGGGGGCCACTGGTTGAGGTAGTTGCCCCTGGAAATCCCAAAGTCGCAGCTGCTCTATTCCTGGCGGGCCAGCAGATGGATGAGAGTGTGTAATTTTGCACCATCTTGGGTATTTGCTGGGACTGTTCTATCTGTTTATTGTCTGGTGGTTCATTAAAATATTTCCACATTGTTTTACACTCCACCTGTGTAGTCTGAATAGTATTACGCCCACGGAAGACCCTGGGTCTTCACACAGCACATCCAAACCCTTACCCACCTCTTGCCGCCCCCAACTCAAAAATATGTCCAGAATCCGTCCTTTCCTAAACCCTGAATCTACTCATATGCTAGTGCCCTCAACACCCGCCTCAGCTATTGCAATATACTCCTCTGTGGCCTTCCTGCTAACACTCTGGCACCTCTCCAGTCTGTCCTTAACTCTACTACCCAACTACTTCTCTCCTCTACTCCTCCGTTTCTCTGTAATAAGAAGCAATGAAATCCCTAAAGAGACCTTGCAGGATGTACCATTAACCCCTTTATCCACGAGGGTGGTTTGCATGATAATGGCCAGACCAATTTTTACAGTTCTGACCAGTCACTTTGAGGAAATAACTCTGGAACGCGGTACTTTTTTTTACTTTTACACTATGTCCCACTATGGGACTTTCACTTTTGGCAGACTGATCGCTTATATAGCATAGAGATGCAGCAGCAGCATCTCTATGCTATACAGCCTGTCAGTGCTGCAAGCAGAAGTTATTTTGATCACGCACTGCGCATGATCAAAGTAACTTCCTGCCTCCCGGTGACCCGAATGTCATCATGATGACATCGGGCCACCATGACAACCACTGGGACCCGGCAGAGACAGCGCGGGACGCCGGAGAAGAGGTAAGTAAGCGGCGCTTACTTCCCCTTGCTCCCGAAATGCTGCGATCGGCTTCAATCTCAGCATTTCAGGGGTTAATGTGCTGGGAGCGGTGCGGGACCACTCCTAGCACATAGTACCGGATGTCAGCTGTGACAATCAGCTGACACCCAGTGGCGGCGATCGCCACACACAGGCGGTGTGATCACATTGTGTGTAATAGTACATACCTGGTCCAATAGCCCAGGGCACAGGGAGGTACTATTACTGACAATGTCAGAAAGGGGTTAGTAAGGAGAGACTGCAATCTGTTGGCCAGGCAAAATCAAGTGGCACCAAATTGCACCAGAAAAATTGCAGGGGGAGCGAGTTCTGGTGCCGGACGTGGTCAAGTGTCATGCATGACAGAATTTTGGGATATAAAAGCCCTGCGCACCAAATTGTAGGGGGTTCTGGTGCTAAGAGAGCACAAGGTGCAGATGTACACAGGAGAAGATGCTGCAGCCAGAGTGACAGGCTGCTGCAATGCCCGGTGAGACTCAGAGCTCAGACTGCGCCGGTCACAACCTAGACCTGCATCCTATGCTGGTCAAGCCTCGTAGACTGGACGTCGCCTATCAGGAGCCAAGGCCCAGTCCTTTACGCCCCAAGCCCAAGAGACTTCCGCCGGCGGTCAAGCCAAGAACACTCGCGAGGAGACTGCGCCAGGAGAGGCATGCCTGCGATCGCGGACAGACAACGTGAATGAACAGGGCTGTCCATTCCAGCTATAACCTATGGTACCAGAGTCGGCTGGGATTAGGACAGCAGATTTGGAGGGGCCGGTTGGTGTGTGGAAGGCTCAACATGGTTTAATAGGCTACGCCAGAGAGAGACTTGCAGCCTTGTGGGAAAACCCAGTGACCCCCGTTAGGCCAGAGCTGCAGAAGGAACTCACGTGGTGACTCCCACAAATAGGTGTTAAAGGAACATTAACGTTATATAGTAACATACATAGTAACATAGTTTTTAAGGTTGAAGGAAGACTAAGTCCATCTAGTTCAACCCATAGCCTAACATGTTGATCCAGAGGAAGGCAAAAAAAACATGTGGCAAACACTAAGCTCCACATTGGGGAAAAAAATTCCTTCCCGACTCCATACGACAATCAGACTAGTTCCCTGGATCAACGCCCTATCAAGGAATCTAGTATTTATAACCTGTAATATTATACTTTTCAAGAAAGGCATCCATGCCCTTCTTAAATTTTAACAGTGAATCACTCATTACAACATCATGTGGCAGAGAGCTCCATAGTGTCATTGCTCTTACAGTAAAGAATCCGCGTCTGTGATTATGATTAAACCTTCTTTCCTCCAGATGTAGAAGATGCCCCCTTGTCCCCGTCTCAGGCCTCAGAGTGAAAGGCTTATAGTGAAATTCCAAGCTTATTGTTCTTCGTTTCATTGTTTATTTGCCTACTTACTAACACAAATTGTTCAGAGTTACTTTAAATTACTGTAAAATTACTACTGAATTTAAATAGATTTTTATCGATCACTGACTGTTGTTGCCTTGTGATATCTGTGCGTTGCATCCAGACACCTGCATTACATCCAGGGCTGTGGAGTCGGAGTTGGAATCAGAGTCGGTATAAAATGGACTGACCAGGGGCGTACATAGGAATCATGGGGCCCCATAGTAGAAGTTCCAATTGCCCCCCCCCCCCCCCCAAAAAAATGTAAATAATTGTCAGGATCACAGAAGAGCAGATCTCACAACTTTCCAGCCTTTACATAGTAATTTTCCTCCTGCGGAAGCCCTAGATTCCTTTTTCATGGCCCCATAAAGTGTGATGCCAGCAAAAGTGCCCCCCAAACACAGTATGATACCCCCATGGTGAATTCCTCCACATTCACAGTATAATGACCCTACTGTACCCCAACTCAACTCCCAAGGCAAAGTATGGTGACCCCAACACAGTATGATCCCCCAACTGTGACCCCCACACAGCTCTCCATGCAGTGTAATGAGCCTACATACAATATAATGGCCCCCAGACCTCTCCACTCTCCACAGAGTATAATGCACTCGCGATGGTCCTCCACACAGTATAATGCACTCGCCATGGTCCTCCACACAGTATAATGCACTCGCCATGGTCCTCCACACAGTATAAAGACACTCGCCATGGTCCTCCACACAGTATAAAGACACTCGCCATGGTCCTCCACACAGTATAAAGACACTCGCCATGGTCCTCCACACAGTATAAAGACACTCGCCATGGTCCTCCACACAGTATAAAGACACTCGCCATGGTCCTCCACACAGTATAAAGACACTCGCCATGGTCCTCCACACAGTATAAAGACACTCGCCATGGTCCTCCACACAGTATAAAGACACTCGCCATGGTCCTCCACACAGTATAAAGACACTCGCCATGGTCCTCCACGCAGTATAAAGACACTCGCCATGGTCCTCCACGCAGTATAATGCACTCCCCATGGTCCTGTACGCAGTATAATGCACTCCCCATGGTCCTGTACGCAGTATAATGCACTCCCCATGGTCCTGTACGCAGTATAATGCAGCCCCCCATAGGGTAAAATGCAGCCCCCCCCCCCCACCACCACCATAGGGTAAAATGCAGCTCCCCCCCCCCCTCCATAGGGTAAAATGCAGGCGCCAGTCCTCCAGTTTTATCAGTACTCACTGATTTCTAAATAAATAAATACATACTTATGCTGTATGCCCACTATGCGTTTTTCAAGCGTTTATGCTGTGGAATTTGCGCAGTGTAAACGCTTGCGAAACGCTTGGTAACCGGTCCCCCATGGTCCCCAATGACAAGCCGCAATGTCAATGCCCATGCTGTGGATTTTTCCGCAAGGTTTATGCTGCGCTCAAAAATCTGCAGCATGTCCATTAATTTTGTGGACACGCAGCGTAATCGCCGCCATTGACTTGCATTGAATCACATAATATCCGCGTCAGTACATTTGTACACACGGATTATATGCGTTTCTATGTGCGGATGGTACCCGAGTCTGGAGGAGAGGAGACTCTCATCCAGACCCGGGTATCATAGAAACTGTCACATGATGCTCCTTCCTCCATCATTCCTATCAACCAGGGCCGACTCCAAGTTTTCGTGGGCCCCGGGCGAAAGAGTCTCAGTGGCTCCTTTAATACATACCATTCATGATGCACAGATACAGCGGAGAAATATAGGTATACAACACAAGGCTCAGCCTGTCCCCTCATCCTTCACATATGCAAACACACACAGTACGCAGACATGCACGCACAGTACGCAGACATGCACGCACAGTACGCAGACATGCGCACACACACACACACGGTACGTAGACGCGCGCGCACACGGTACGCGGACGCGCGCGCACACGGTACGCGGACGCGCTCGCACACGGTACGCGGACGCGCTCGCACACGGTATACACACAGTACAGACCAAAAGTTTGGACACACCTCATTTAAAGATTTTTCTGTATTTTCATGACTTTGAAAATTGTACATTCACACTGAAGGCATCAAAACTATGAATTAACACATGTGGAATTATATACTTAACAAAAAAGTGTGAAACAAATGAAAATATGTCTTATATTCTAGATTCTTCAAAGTTGCCACCTTTTGCTTTGTTGACTGCTTTGCACACTCTTGGCATTCTCTTGATGAGCTTCAAGAGGTAGTCACCGGAAATGGTTTTCACTTCACAGGTGTGCCCTGTCAGGTTTAATAAGTGGGATTTCTTGCCTTATAAATGGGGTTGGGGTCATCAGTTGTGTTGTGCAGTAGTCAGGTGGATACACAGCTGATAGTCCTACTGAATAGACAGTTAGAATTTGTATTATGGCAAGAAAAAGCAGCTATGTAAAGAAAAATGAGTGGCCATCATTACTTTAAGAAATGAAGGTCAGTCAGTCCGAAAAATTGGGCAAACGTTGAATGTGTCCCCAAGTGCAGTTGCAAAAACCATCAAGCGCTACAAAGAAACTGGCTCACATGAGGACCGCCCCAGCAAAGGAAGACCAAGAGTCACCTCTGCTTCTGAGGATAAGTTTATCCGAGTCACCAGCCTCAGAAATCGCAGGTTAACAGCAGCTCAGATTAGAGATCAGGTCAATGCCACACAGAGTTCTAGCAGCAGACACATCTCTTCAACAACTGTTAAGAGGAGACTTTGTGCAGCAGGCCTTCATGGGAAAATAGCTGCTAGGAAACCATTGCTAAGAATAGGCAACAAGCAGAAGAGACTTGTTTGGGCTAAAGAACACAAGGAATGGACATTAGACCAGTGGAAATCTGTGCTTTGGTCTGATGAGTCCAAATTTGAGATCTTTGTTTCCAACCACCGTGTCTTTGTGCGACGCAGAAAACGTGAACGGATGGACTCTACATGCCTGGTTCCCACCGTGAAGCATGGAGGAGGAGGTGTGATGGTGTGGGGGGGCTTTGCTGGTGACACTGTTTGGGATTTATTTAAAATTAAAGACATACTGAACCAGCATGGCTACCACTGCATATTGCAGCGGCCTGCTGTTCCATCCCGTTTGCGTTTAGTTGGACCATCATTTATTTTTCAACAGGACAATGACCCCAAACACACCTCCAGGCTGTGTAAGGGCTATTTGACCAAGAAGGAGAGTGATGGGGGGCTAAGCCAGATGACCTGGGCTCCACAGTCACCAGACCAGAACCCAATCGAGATGGTTTGGGGTGAGCTGGACCGCAGAGTGAAGGCAAAAGGGCCAACAAGTGCTAAGCATCTCTGGGAACTCCTTCAAGATTGTTGGAAGACCATTTCCGGTGACTACCTCTTGAAGCTCATCTAGAGAATGTCAAGAGTGTGCAAAGCAGTCATCAAAGCAAAAGGTGGCTACTTTGAAGAACCTAGAATATAAGACATATTTTCAGTTGTTTCACACTTTGTTGTTAAGTATATAATTCCACATGTGTTAATTCATAGTTTTGATGCCTTCAGTGTGAATGTACAATTTTCAAAGTCATGAAAATACAGAAAAATCTTTAAATGAGAAGATGTGTCCAAACTTTTGGTCTGTACTAATTATATATATAATATATATATATATACATATACATATATACATACACACACACACACACACACACACACACAGTCATACACACTGACATACACACAAGACACATTAGAAATATATTTAATATGGGGGTTGGGGTATCTGGTGACAAGCCTCATTCACCTGCCCCTTGGCCTGTGTCCGGTCCAGCTGTGCAGGGCCGCCGGCTTGTCTGCTGGCCATCACAGGCCCTGGACCATCAGAGGGACCCACTCGCCGTCGTGGCCCACACTGCTTCCCCAGCATCTCCGCAGGGAGGACCTCCGGCGGTGTTTGATAGCCAGAACTTCATCGGGGCCCCCCTCCTGCACCCCCCGCTCCATCGGCGCTACTTAATTGCCGGAACTTCATCAGGAACCCTCCTTCATCGGGGCCCCCCTTCTGCACCCCACGCTCCACTGCTTGATTGCCGCCGCCGCCCGCCGGCACGGGCCTTAACACGTCCGATTCTCCACCACATTCGGAACTTTCACAAGGAACTTGAAAACCCATCTCTTCAAGAAAGCTACAGCCAGCAATGACAACGCTGCCTCCTCACCACCACCAGAGCTGCTGCAATCCCCCAAACCTACTGTCTCCTTCCCCATTATCCTATAGACTGTAACCTGCAAAGACAGGGTCCTCTCCTTTCTTTTACAGTCTGTCATTGTTAGTTTGTTCACCGTATTTTATATTTGTATTTTGTATGTACCGAAACTCATTCTCATGTACAGCACCATGGGATCAATGGATATTTTTTTCTTTATATAAAAAGTTCAAATCAGACCTCTTCACCACCATTCAAAAGAAATATTAGAAATATACACGTATGTGATATCACCTCATGTATAAAAGTCTGATCTTCAGTCATAATATAAGAGTAATTAAGCCAATCAGTAAACGCCGTAACAAGAAAGAGAAGAATGGAAACATCAGAACTGCAGCAACTCTACAATAAGAAACAATCAAAACGTTTTATCTGCTCCCAAACGGTATGAATAAAAGCATCAGCTCAGGGGGCAAAAAACAACCCCTCACAGCCCGATCCACCGATGAATGCGAACGCCACGGGTCTCTGACACAATGCAGGCGCATTGCTGTATATAGCACGAGAGGTCGGAGGATCACAGGTTCAGGTCCCCTAAGGGGACTAACAAATACCGTGAAAAAAAGTGAAAAAAAAAATAAATTATACATATATAAAAAAGTTCAAATCACCCCCTTTTCGTCATTAAAAATTAAGAAATAAAAAACTGTAAAAATACAGATATTTGGTATCAGTGTGTCCATAAAAGTCCCGTCTATCAATATATAAAATTATTAATCTGATCAGTAAACGGCGTAACGGGGGAAAAAAAAGTCGAAATCTCAGAATTGTGGGTTTTTTGGCAGCCAGAACATAAGAAAATGTAATAAGAGGCGATGAGAACATGGCGACTGCCCCAAAGAGACCCCAATAAAAGCATCGAGTCAGGGGGCAAAAAACAAACCGAAATCATTACGGTTCCTAGAAAATGGCGAGGCAAGCATCTTTTTTTAAAAAAAAAAAAAAAAAAGTGAATTTTTTTAAATTACTTAAATAAAATATAATCTCTACATGTTTGGTGTCTGTGCACTCGTACTGACCTGGAGAATCAGATTACCGGGTCAGTTTTACCATATAGAGAAAATGGTAACTAAAAAAAAACAAAAAATAAACTATTTTTGCTATCTCACCGCACTTGGATTTTTTTGTTTGGGGGGACGGGGGTCACATTTTCACTGTATTTAGTATTTTTCTCCCATTTTCCAGCACATTCATGGTAAAATGGACGATGCAAATCAAATGTCCAACACGTCCCGCAAAAAAAGCAAAAACCTTATACAGCGATGGACGGAAAAATACAAAAGATACGGAAGACGAGGAGGA
Organism: Phyllobates terribilis; assembly: GCF_046119375.1. Taxonomy (NCBI): domain Eukaryota; kingdom Metazoa; phylum Chordata; class Amphibia; order Anura; family Dendrobatidae; genus Phyllobates; species Phyllobates terribilis. The sequence goes on from NW_027362761.1 coordinate 594,614,178, forward strand.
AAGACTGAGAGGAGCGAAGACAAAGATTGTCATGTCAGGAAAGGGTTAAAAGCTACAACTGATCCCGCAAAGAAAACCTTCAGCGTCTTTCAGCCCAAAACCGGCCCCAAAGGGGTTAATGAGCCGGAGCTGAGGAGACACACACGCACATACCTGCACGGTAAACGCTAGACTGCAGGGCAGCGTCTAGATTGGAGTTGGTTTCTGGAGGGGGAGGAGTGATTTCATTGTATCATGACGTCACCGGAAGAGGCGGGGTCTTCTCAGTCCAGTGGACACTATTCTCTCGTGCTGTTGCAGCAGTGCACGTTGTGCCGGGACAGGAGGACTCTGCTCTGAAGCTGGTGTTCAGCGCGCGGTGCTGTGAGGACTGAGGCTGATCCGGAGCGGACTGAGGTGGGGAGAGCTGACCATGTGAATAAATGCTGTAGAGACAGAAAGGGGGCTGGTGTGAGGGGGCTTGGGGCATGTAGGGGGGGCTGGTGGGATGGGGAGGCTTGGGGCATGCAGCAGGGCCTCTGGGGGGATGGGGGGGGCATGTAGCGGAGCCTCCAGGGTGGGTTGGGGGGGCATGTAGCGGAGCCTCCAGGGTGGGTTGGGGGGGCATGTAGCGGAGCCTCCAGGGTGGGTTGGGGGGGCATGTAGCAGGGCCTCCAGGGGGATGGGGAGGCTTGGGGCATGTAGCGGGGCTGCTGGGATGGGGGGGCATGTAGCGGGGCCTCTGGGGGGGGTTGGTGGGATGGGGGGGCTTGGGGCATGTAGCTGGGCCTCCGGGGGGGGTGGTGGGATGGGGGGGGCTTGGGGCATGTAGCGGGGCCTCCGGGGGGGTGGTTGGTGGGATGGGGGGGCTTGGGGCATGTAGCGGGGCCTCTGGGGGGGTGGTTGGTGGGATGGGGGGGCTTGGGGCATGTAGCGGGGCCTCTGGGGGGGTGGTTGGTGGGATGGGGGGGCTTGGGGCATGTAGCGGGGCCTCTGGGGGGGTGGTTGGTGGGATGGGGGGGCTTGGGGCATGTAGCGGGGCCTCCAGGGGGATGGGGAGGCTTGGGGCATGTAGCAGGGCCTCCAGGGGGATGGGGAGGCTTGGGGCATGTAGCGGGGCTGCTGGGATGGGGGGGCATGTAGCGGGGCCTCTGGGGGGGGTTGGTGGGATGGGGGGGCTTGGGGCATGTAGCTGGGCCTCCGGGGGGGGTGGTGGGATGGGGGGGGCTTGGGGCATGTAGCGGGGCCTCCGGGGGGGTGGTTGGTGGGATGGGGGGGCTTGGGGCATGTAGCGGGGCCTCTGGGGGGGTGGTTGGTGGGATGGGGGGGCTTGGGGCATGTAGCGGGGCCTCTGGGGGGGTGGTTGGTGGGATGGGGGGGCTTGGGGCATGTAGCGGGGCCTCTGGGGGGGTGGTTGGTGGGATGGGGGGGCTTGGGGCATGTAGCGGGGCCTCTGGGGGGGTGGTTGGTGGGATGGGGGGGCTTGGGGCATGTAGCGGGGCCTCTGGGGGGGTGGTTGGTGGGATGGGGGGGCTTGGGGCATGTAGCGGGGCCTCTGGGGGGGTGGTTGGTGGGATGGGGGGGCTTGGGGCATGTAGCGGGGCCTCTGGGGGGGTGATTGGTGGGATGGGGGGGCTTGGGGCATGTAGCGGGGCCTCTGGGGGGGTGATTGGTGGGATGGGGGGGCTTGGGGCATGTAGCGGGGCCTCTGGGGGGGTGATTGGTGGGATGGGGGGGCTTGGGGCATGTAGCGGGGCCTCTGGGGGGGTGGTTGGTGGGATGGGGGGGCTTGGGGCATGTAGCGGGGCCTCTGGGGGGGTGGTTGGTGGGATGGGGGGGCTTGGGGCATGTAGCTGGGCCTCTGGGGGGGTGGTTGGTGGGATGGGGGGGCTTGGGGCATGTAGCTGGGCCTCTGGGGGGGGGTGGTTGGTGGGATGGGGGGGCTTGGGGCATGTAGCTGGGCCTCTGGGGGGGGTGGTTGGTGGGATGGGGGGGCTTGGGGCATGTAGCTGGGCCTCTGGGGGGGTGGTTGGTGGGATGGGGGGGCTTGGGGCATGTAGCTGGGCCTCTGGGGGGTGGTTGGTGGGATGGGGGGGCTTGGGGCATGTAGCTGGGCCTCTGGGGGGGTGGTTGGTGGGATGGGGGGGCTTGGGGCATGTAGCGGGGCCTCTGGGGGGGTGGTTGGTGGGATGGGGGGGCTTGGGGCATGTAGCGGGGCCTCTGGGGGGGTGGTTGGTGGGATGGGGGGGCTTGGGGCATGTAGCGGGGCCTCTGGGGGGGTGGTTGGTGGGATGGGGGGGCTTGGGGCATGTAGCGGGGCCTCTGGGGGGGTGGTTGGTGGGATGGGGGGGCTTGGGGCATGTAGCGGGGCCTCTGGGGGGGTGGTTGGTGGGATGGGGGGGCTTGGGGCATGTAGCGGGGCCTCTGGGGGGGTGGTTGGTGGGATGGGGGGGCTTGGGGCATGTAGCGGGGCCTCTGGGGGGGTGGTTGGTGGGATGGGGGGGCTTGGGGCATGTAGCGGGGCCTCTGGGGGGGTGGTTGGTGGGATGGGGGGGCTTGGGGCATGTAGCGGGGCCTCTGGGGGGGTGGTTGGTGGGATGGGGGGCTTGGGGCATGTAGCGGGGCCTCTGGGGGGGTGGTTGGTGGGATGGGGGGGCTTGGGGCATGTAGCGGGGCCTCTGGGGGGGTGGTTGGTGGGATGGGGGGGCTTGGGGCATGTAGCGGGGCCTCTGGGGGGGTGGTTGGTGGGATGGGGGGGCTTGGGGCATGTAGCGGGGCCTCTGGGGGGGTGGTTGGTGGGATGGGGGGGCTTGGGGCATGTAGCGGGGCCTCTGGGGGGGTGGTTGGTGGGATGGGGGGGCTTGGGGCATGTAGCGGGGCCTCTGGGGGGGTGGTTGGTGGGATGGGGGGGCTTGGGGCATGTAGCGGGGCCTCTGGGGGGGTGGTTGGTGGGATGGGGGGGCTTGGGGCATGTAGCGGGGCCTCTGGGGGGGTGGTTGGTGGGATGGGGGGGCTTGGGGCATGTAGCGGGGCCTCTGGGGGGGTGGTTGGTGGGATGGGGGGGCTTGGGGCATGTAGCGGGGCCTCTGGGGGGGTGGTTGGTGGGATGGGGGGGCTTGGGGCATGTAGCGGGGCCTCTGGGGGGGTGGTTGGTGGGATGGGGGGGCTTGGGGCATGTAGCGGGGCCTCTGGGGGGGTGGTTGGTGGGATGGGGGGGCTTGGGGCATGTAGCGGGGCCTCTGGGGGGGTGGTTGGTGGGATGGGGGGGCTTGGGGCATGTAGCGGGGCCTCTGGGGGGGTGGTTGGTGGGATGGGGGGGCTTGGGGCATGTAGCGGGGCCTCTGGGGGGGTGGTTGGTGGGATGGGGGGGCTTGGGGCATGTAGCGGGGCCTCTGGGGGGGTGGTTGGTGGGATGGGGGGGCTTGGGGCATGTAGCGGGGCCTCTGGGGGGGTGGTTGGTGGGATGGGGGGGCTTGGGGCATGTAGCGGGGCCTCTGGGGGGGTGGTTGGTGGGATGGGGGGGCTTGGGGCATGTAGCTGGGCCTCTGGGGGGGGTGGTTGGTGGGATGGGGGGGCTTGGGGCATGTAGCTGGGCCTCCGGGGGGGGTGGTTGGTGGGATGGGGGGGCTTGGGGCATGTAGCGGGGCCTCCGGGGGGGGTGGTTGGTGGGATGGGGGGGCTTGGGGCATGTAGCGGGGCCTCCGGGGGGGGTGGTTGGTGGGATGGGGGGGCTTGGGGCATGTAGCGGGGCCTCCGGGGGGGGGGGGGTTGGTGGGATGGCGGGGCTTGGGGCATGTAGCGGGGCCTGGGGGGGGGGGTTGGTGGGATGGCGGGGCTTGGGGCATGTAGCGGGGCCTCCGGGGGGGGTTGGTGGGATGGCGGGGCTTGGGGCATGTAGCGGGGCCTCCGGGGGGGGGGGGGGCTGGTGGGATAGGGGGGCTTGGGGCATGTAGCGGGGCCTCCGGGGGGGGGGGGGGCTGGTGGGATAGGGGGGCTTGGGGCATGTAGCGGGGCCTCCGGGGGGGGGGGGGTTGGTGGGATAGGGGGGCTTGGGGCATGTAGCGGGGCCTCCGGGGGGGAGGGTTGGTGGGATAGGGGGGCTTGGGGCATGTAGCGGGGCCTCCGCCGGGACTAGTGGGATGGCGGGGCTTGGGGCATGTAGCGGGGCCTCCGCCGGGACTGGTGGGATGGCGGGGCTTGGGGCATGTAGCGGGGCCTCCGGGGGGGTTGGGGGGAGCTTGGGGCCTCCGGGGGGGCTGGTATGATGGGGGGCTTGTAGAGGGGCCTCCGGGTGGGATGGGGGGAGCTTGGGGCCTCTAGGGGGGCTGGTGGGATGGGGGGGCTGTTATGTTGGGGGGGGGGGCTTGTAGAGGGGCATTACTGCAAGATGTTGGCCAAAATTACTATATGGCGCTAATAGTAAGATCGTATTACAGAAAGGGGCTAAAATGTAAAAGATGACAAAAAAAAGTTCTAAATATTGGCTTAAAGTTTTTAGTGCCAATAAAAATGTTTATTTATAATAAAAAAAACTAAAATAAAGCCAAAAAAGTGCACACTTGTTATCGGTCTTCTGTAATGACCCAAGCTTTTAAAGTATTATACCCCATAACAGAAAATAAATAAATCTGCAAAAAATATTATAAACAAGTGATCAAAAAGTGTAGAAAAGAAATACGGTGTCTCTAAAAATGGCACTTTGTCTTGCTAAGAATAAAGCACAACCCCCCTCACCCCACCTAAATTATTTATTTTTCTAGGTGCGGACGATTATACCCCTCAAGTCACATACACCTGGACTACAGAAAAGCAAGTATGTGGTAAAGTGCACTGAACTGTTAAGCACAACAAGGGTGCACCGAGTGCCTGTACTTCATTTGAGCAGTCTTTTTTTGTTTTTATGACAGAATCCCTTTTCAGAGTTACTATCCTTTAGGCAGAGTGCACGTGGTTATAATAATAATCTAACCAGTCCCATCCGTAGACATGAGTGCTTCTCACACATGCCTAACATAGCTGTTTTGCTGTGATTTACCCCAATCTGGTCACTAAATTAATGCAGAATAATGTTTACTGCTCATTTCCAAGGGATCTTGGTGCAAGCCCCCCAAAAAATGCTTCTGTGCACGGGCACAACCATTATTGGATTATTATTAGATACGTCAGTTTGGCAAACTAGACTACTGTGCCCCGAAATCATGTACCTCACTGCAGCAACTCAGCTCCAGTCATCTCTGTAGTGAGACAGAATGGAGTTACTATATAGAGAACATACTTATATTCCTTACAGTGCACAGAAATCACGAGCCTCCATACAGCAACTCCGATCTAGTCACCTCTGTACTGAGACAGCTAAAATGGAGTTAATGTACAGATGTCCTTATACGCTGTACAGTACACAGAAATCATGAACCTCAGTACAGCAACTCCGATCTAGTCACCTCTGTACTGAGACATCTAGATTGAGGTTACCGTACAGGGCGTCCTTATACACAGTACAGTACACAGAAATCATGAACCTCAGTACAGCAACTCCGATCCAGTCACATCTGTACTGAGACATCTAGATTGAAGTTACTGTACAGAGGATGTCCTTATAGACATTACTGTGTGCTCAGATATTATGAACCTCAGGGCAGCAACACCGATCTAGTCACCTCTGTAGTGAGATGGCTAGAATGGAGTTGCTGTACATGGGGCGTCCTTATACACAATACAGTGCACAGAAATCATGAACATCAGTGCAGCAACTCCGATCTAGTCACCTCTGTACTGAAGTCTAGATTGAAGTTACTGAACAGAGGACGTCCTTATAGACATTAATTCAAGCAAAGTGGTATCAAAGTTTGGTTAAAATATGACCTTTACTTAGTGCAATTAAAAGGGTACAAAAATATGTCACCCAGGAAGACAAAAACTAACAGCATACAAACAAACTCAGAGGGGATTGAGAGTTGAAGCCTCTCCTCCCTCTTTTTTGCACAGTACTGATGCCTTTAATGCAAAGCATCAATATTAGGGCCTAGAACTCAGAGTTATCTTTATCTCATTAGATTTGAACTTAAGATGGTCCTGACCGATCTAGATGGCTCACTAGTGAATCAGCTAGAATGGAGTTGCTAAAATGAGGTCCTCAAAAAATCCACTGCAATTCTATGTTGTAAATTATGAGGACTGTCAGCTGCACTATGTTATGTTTTTCCCCGCGAGGCTACACCTACTCTTTGTAAAACTCAATTCCAGTCACTTCAGCACCAAACTGTACAGATTGGTGGCTACAGGAAGATACTCAAAAAATCCACTCTGATCTAGGCGGCTCACTAGTGAATCAGCTACAATCCAGTTGCTAAAATGAAGTCTTCAACAAATCCACCCTGATCCAATGTTGTAAATTATGAGGAGTCTGTTGCTGCGCTCTGTTACGCTTCTCCCCGCGAGGCTCCACTCTCTTTAAAAAAAAAATTGATTTCAGTCACCTCAGCACCAAGCTGTACAGAATGGAGGCTACCGGGAGTTCATCTAAGAATCCACTACGATCAAATGTTGTAAATTGAGTACTTTCTCAGCTGCGCTCTGTTACGTTTCTCTCCGATGCTCTGCCCAATCTCCGAAAAACTTTATTCCAGTCACCTCAGCACGAAACTGTACAGAATGGAGTTGCTAAAAGAGGTCCACAAAAAAATCCACTCCGATCTAGACGGCTCACTAGTGAATCTGCTTCAATGGAGTTACTAAAACAAGGTCCTCAAAAAATCCACTCCGATCCAATGTTGTAAATTATGAGGACTCTGTTGCTGCGCTCTGTTATGTTTCTCCCTGCTCAGCTCACTCTTTGAAAAACTCAATTCCAGTCACCTCAGCACCAACTGTACAGTTTGGAGGCTACAAGGAGATCCTCAAAATACCCACTCCGATCTAGACGGCTCTGTAGTGAATCAGCTAGAATGGAGTTGCTCAAATGAGGTCCTAAAAAAATCCACTCCAATCCAATGTTGTAAATTATGAGGAGTCTGTTGCTGCGCTGTTATGCTTCTCCCCCCGCGAGGCTCCGCTTTGTTTAAAAAAAAAAAAAAAATTGATTTGTCACCTCGGCAAAAATCTGTACAGAATGGAGGCTACAGGGAGTTCATCTAAAAATCCACTCCACTCCGATCCAATGTTGTAAATTATGAGGGCTGTCGGCTGCGCTCTGTTACGTTTCTCCCCTCGAGGCTTCGGCTACTATTCGAAAAACTCGATTCCAGTCACCTTAGCACCAAACTGTACAGAATGCAGGCTACAGGGAGATCTTGAAAAAATCCACTCCGATCTAGACGGGTCACTAGTGAATCAGCTAGAATGGAGTTGTTAATGAGGTCCTCAAAAAATCCACTTCGATCCAATGTTGTAAATTAGGTGGGCTGTCGGCTGCGCTCTTACGTTTCTCTCCGCGAGGCTCCGCCACTGTTTGAAAAACTCAATTCCAGTCACCCCAGCACCAAACTGTACAGAATGGAGGCTACAGAGAGATCCTCAGAAAATCCACTCCGATTTAGACGGCTCACTGGTGAATCCACCCCGATCCAATGTTGTAAATTATGAGGAGTCTGTTGCTGCGCTCTGTTACGCTTCTCCCCGCGAGGCTCCACTCTCTTTAAAAAAAAAAAAATTGATTTCAGTCACCTCAGCACCAAAGTGTACAGAATGGAGGCTACAGGGAGATCATCTAAAAATCAAATGTGATCCAATGTTGTAAATTATGAGGACTTTCTCGGCTGCGCTCTGTTACGTTTCTCCCTGCGAGGCTCCGCCCAATCTCCAAAAAACTTGATTCCAGTCACCTCAGCACCAAACTGTACAGAATGGAGTTGCTAAAATGAGGTCCTCAAAAAATCCACTCCAATACAATGTTGTAAATTATGAGGACTCTGTTCAGCTTTACGCAGGGAATAACTTAACAGAGCGCAGCAACAATCAGCGCAGTGTGTAATTATTTATATTACGAAAAGCGATAATAAAATACAACTTTGATTAATCATGAAAAAAAAAAAATTGCCCTTTGGAAATACATAATAAATATAACAGTTTGCGCAAGTACTTAAAAAATGAAAACATATATATATCTATATCATTCCAATTCCACTACATTGCAGGCTATGAGGATCCAGGAATCTGCTCCATTCCTCTGATTTTTTTGAGGAATGTCACTGTAGAAACTGAACTGTCTAGAATGGAGAAGCTGCAGAGAGATCAACAAAACATCAACTCCGATCCAGTCACCTCACCAGTGAATCAACTAGAGTGGAGATGCTGGAATGAGGACCACAAAATATCCCCCTGATCCAGTCACTTCAGTAGTGAGCCGTCTAGAGTGGAGCTGATAAAATGAGGTCATCAAAAACATGCGACTACAGTGAGGCCCCAAAAATTCAACTCCAATCTAGTCACCTCACCAGTGAACCGTCTAGAGTGGAGATGCTGGAATGAGGACCACAAAATATCCCCTCCGATCCAGTCACTTCAGTGGTGAGCCGTCTAGAGTGGAGTTGATAAAATGAGGCCTCAAAAAATCAACTTTTTTTTGAGGACCACAAATAACCAACTCCAAACTAGACGCAACAATGAGCCTACAGGGTAGACACTAGAATGTATGATGTCATTTCTGGGGGCATGTCCTGACAGCATTATGGGCGTGTTCTAGTTCAGCACCAGACTCCATAGTCTCATGCAATGACACAGCTGACGGTGAAGCTGCAGGAGGAGGTCAGTGTCCTAAGCTGAGAAACAGGAGTTAGTTTGGTTTATTAATTGCTGGTCTGATGTCTTCTCTTCTTGTTGTTTTTGGGGTGAGGGGGCTGATACTTAGGGGTTAATGCTGGCGGGGTTAATTAATGCTTGTGGAGATCTTAGGGGGCTCTGGGGAATAATGCAGGGATAATGCGTGCTTGCGGGGATCCTGAGGGGATGCTGCGGGCTCTGTGGGGGTTCCTGGGGGAGATGCGGCGGGCTCCGGGGGGGAAAGCTGGGGTCTCCGGGGGGGGATGCTGGGGGCTCCTGGGGGGGTTGCTGAGAGCTCCGTGGGGTCTCCTGGGTGGATTGCTGCGGGCTCCCGGAGGGGAAGAGATGCTGAGGGCTCCTGGGGGGATGCTGGGGGCAGAAGGTGCAGGGAGGGAAGACATATCCGTTCCCTGCCAGCCGCCCGAAAGTCTGTATCCAGGTTATCTCATGCCCGTCTTCATCATCGGTCTGCAAATAAGGATTCAGGATCTTCAGGACAGGTATATCCTACCAGGCAGTGAGGGGGCTCCAAAAAAAAAATTATAGAAAAGAAGAAATTAAAGAGAAGGGACACATGCAGCCTCCGCATTTTCCAGAAGCTCCTGAGGCCCCTCTCTTTAAAACATCCAGCCTCCGGTCTAGGCTTTCTCCGGTGGCCTGAAAATCACGCACGCTGGCTCTCTAGCGCTTTCCACCTATCAGGGCACACTTTGCATTCTGGTATGTGAGAACCCTGCTTGTGGTTTTCCTGACACCGCCTCTTCCTCCTCCTTCCTACTATAATAACATGGCAAACAAAACAAAATGTCTGCACCACCTGGTCCGGCAATTGTTAGACCCCCACCTGTTTAAAACAGCACTCTAACACAAAATCAGACCAAATGGGTCCAAGCCTATGCATATAATAGTATGCATTAAAGAAAAAAACAAAAAGATAATGAAGGCTGCACCTGCAGAAGCGTTACTCGCAGCGCGAAACGGCTGTTGTCTGTGTCTTCTCCCCGCTTTCCACATTTATTCTATTCATTCAGTAAAGGAAGATTGATTTTAAGGAATGGTGAATTTCACTTGTCCAAGCTGCATAGATGAAAACCTGCTTTAAAGTGCACCTGTCAGCAGGATTGTGCTTATTAAACTACATACAATATCAGGTGGGCGCGGTTACACTGAGTAAATGATACCTTTGTTGATGAAATCCGTCCAGTGGTTCTTTTATAATCTTTAATTTAATTTCTGCCATAATTATATGCTCGTGCTTCGGGGAGGCCTGTGGTGGGGGCGCTCTATCTGGTGCTTTGCTTATGTATTCCTATGTCTGCCTTCTGACAGGTCACCGAGCTTTCAGTGACCTGCCTACTATTTTAAATACTGCCTGTGTAATTTGTGTGGTAAACATGAAATTTACATGCACCAAAATGGCCACTCGTGCATGTGCAGTAGCATTTCTCGGTTGCCGAGAGATGCTACTGCATGGGTGCCATATTGCTTGAGGAAAAATAATTTGGGTGCAGCAATATGGCACCGCGCATGCGCAGTAGAATCTCTCGGCAACCAAGAAATGCTACTGCACAAGCGTGGGTGGTGGGGGCCATATTGCTGCAGGCAAATTTATTTTTCCACCAGCAAAATGGCGGCGCTTGCACAGTAGCATCTATCGGTAAGTGATAGATGCTACTGCACGGGCGCCATTTTGCTAGAAGAATAATAAATTTGTGCAGTAACATTTCTTGGTTGCCGAGAGATTCTACTGTGATGCACGGCACCATATTGCTGCACGAGAGAGACTACTGCACATGAGCGGGGAGCATTTTGGTGCATGTAAATTTCATATTTCAAAGCACCGTGACCTGTCAGAAGGCAGACATATGAATACATAACCAGAGCACCAGATAGAGCTTTTATATACCATTTTAGCATGCTGTACATAAGTCCCCAAGCCGATCTGCATAAAAAAACCCCCTTGTATTAGATTTACTTACAGGGAGGTCCCGTCCAATGGGCTTCGCTAGTGTTAATCCGGCGCCTCCTCTTCCTGAGATCAGTGTCTTCCATAGCGCTCCTGCGCAGGCGCACTTCTCTCTGCTCTCTCCCCTCACAGAGCAAAGAAGTGTGCTTGCACAAGAGCACGATACCAGAGGCTGTGTGAATGATGTTGGGCGTGTAATCCACAAGAAGCAGAGAAGGAGGACGGTGCCGGATGAACACCAGCGACATCCATAGGACTAGATTGTGCCTGCCGTGCCCCAGACAACACGTGAGGACGTTACTAGATTGTGCCGGCCGTGCCCCAGGCCCCAAGGGAGGACGTTACTAGATTGTGCCCCAGGCCCCACGGGAGGACGTTACTAGATTGTGCCGGCCGTGCCCCAGGCCCCACGGGAGGACGTTACTAGATTGTGCCGGCCGTGCCCCAGGCCCCACGGGAGGACGTTACTAGATTGTGCCGGCCGCGCCCCAGGCCCCACGGGAGGACGTTACTAGATTGTGCCGGCCGCGCCCCAGGCCCCACGGGAGGACGTTACTAGATTGTGCCGGCCGCGCCCCAGGCCCCACGGGAGGACGTTACTAGATTGTGCCGGCCGCGCCCCAGGCCCCACGGGAGGACGTTACTAGATTGTGCCGGCCGCGCCCCAGGCCCCACGGGAGGACGTTACTAGATTGTGCCGGCCGCGCCCCAGGCCCCACGGGAGGACGTTACTAGATTGTGCCTGCCGCGCCCCAGGCCCCACGGGAGGACGTTACTAGATTGTGCCTGCCGCGCCCCAGGCCCCACGGGAGGACGTTACTAGATTGTGCCTGCCGCGCCCCAGGCCCCACGGGAGGACGTTACTAGATTGTGCCTGCCGCGCCCCAGGCCCCACGGGAGGACGTTACTAGATTGTGCCTGCCGCGCCCCAGGCCCCACGGGAGGACGTTACTAGATTGTGCCTGCCGCGCCCCAGGCCCCACGGGAGGACGTTACTAGATTGTGCCTGCCGCGCCCCAGGCCCCACGGGAGGACGTTACTAGATTGTGCCTGCCGCGCCCCAGGCCCCACGGGAGGACGTTACTAGATTGTGCCTGCCGCGCCCCAGGCCCCACGGGAGGACGTTACTAGATTGTGCCTGCCGCGCCCCAGGCCCCACGGGAGGACGTTACTAGATTGTGCCTGCCGCGCCCCAGGCCCCACGGGAGGACGTTACTAGATTGTGCCTGCCGCGCCCCAGGCCCCACGGGAGGACGTTACTAGATTGTGCCTGCCGCGCCCCAGGCCCCACGGGAGGACGTTACTAGATTGTGCCTGCCGCGCCCCAGGCCCCACGGGAGGACGTTACTAGATTGTGCCTGCCGCGCCCCAGGCCCCACGGGAGGACGTTACTAGATTGTGCCTGCCGCGCCCCAGGCCCCACGGGAGGACGTTACTAGATTGTGCCTGCCGCGCCCCAGGCCCCACGGGAGGACGTTACTAGATTGTGCCTGCCGCGCCCCAGGCCCCACGGGAGGACGTTACTAGATTGTGCCTGCCGCGCCCCAGGCCCCACGGGAGGACGTTACTAGATTGTGCCTGCCGCGCCCCAGGCCCCACGGGAGGACGTTACTAGATTGTGCCTGCCGCGCCCCAGGCCCCACGGGAGGACGTTACTAGATTGTATTTCAGGCCCCACGGGAGGACGTTACTAGATTGTATTTCAGGCCCCACGGGAGGACGTTACTAGATTGTATTTCAGGCCCCACGGGAGGACGTTACTAGATTGTGCCTGCCGTGCTCCAGACCACACGTCTTTCTTTATTCAAGTCGACGACGTGTCCTACATCATCCACACAGTGTCTTCCATAGCGCTCCTGCTATGAGGATGTTACTAGATAGTGCCAGCCATGCCCCAGACCACAAGTCGGGACGTGTGTGATGTCGTGTCTGCTCGGCTTTTTCTGGCCGCCTCATAGAGAATGAATGGAGCGGTGTTCGGGCGTCCAACCTACGGCCGTTGTGTAATAGGGATAAACATTCTCCGTCCTATGATCAGTGCCGCTCCCGGAGGTTTGACCCCACGATCAGTAACGTATCACTTCTTCTGCAGGCTGCAGATAACTTGTCTACACCTGACAGCCTCTATAATAGAGGCCGCAGCTCTCAGCGGTTACACGTAGAGGCTCCGCACTAGAGAATTGTGGTTTGACTGTCATGTCCGCCCCACAGTCCTCCTGTATCTTCCTTCAGTGTGGCCCTCAGGGCCCCTGTCCGGCGGTCCAGTATTCCTCTGCTAGACTGCCAAGACCCAGTCTGTGTCGTCCCCCGTCCTCTCTCCTGGCTGTCTCGCCGTCACACTGGTACCTGGACTCTGCTGCTCCACAATCAGCTCCCGAACCCCTTCTTTCTCCACATCATAATTCTGGAGCCGCTTTCTCCTCTCCTCCTCGCTGTGTGATCTCCTCTGTTTTGCCTCTGTCGCTCCTTCCTCTGCTCCTTTATGTTTACTATGAAGTTTATCTTGTTTTTATCATCTCGTCTTTTTCCCATTCAGGTTCCTACAATCAAGGATCCTCTGCTGTGAGAATCTTCCTGGTTAATGTGTCAAGGATGAATAAGGACAGAAGCAAGATGGCGGAGAGGATAATAAACCTCTCCCTGGAGATAATCTTCCTTCTTACCGGAGAGGTGAGAGGTTCTGATGTCATCACATGACATCATTATCTATGGGAATAAGAGGTGATATGACCGGAGAGGTGAGAGGTTCTGATGTCATCACACGACATCATTATCTATGGGAATAACAGGTTATATGACCGGAGAGGTGATGGACTCTGGAAATGTCTGTAGTGATATTATTAATGTCTCCACACTCAGGATTACACAGTAGTGAAGAAGACCTCTAGTGATCGCTGTCAGGCCCCTGTGTCTGAAGGACCGGGAGGAACCCTGAGCCCAATCCCGGGGCCTCCATCTCACCCCCGGATACATGAGGACATCAATGACCAGAAGATCCTAGAACTCACCCACAAGATGATTGAGCTGCTGACTGGAGAGGTGACACTGCTGGGAATGCTGGGACATTATACAGGACGGCACTGGAGGATTCTGGGTGATGACGGTATCATTGTGTGTGTCAGGTTCCTATAAGGTGTCAGGATGTCACCGTCCATTTCTCCATGGAGGAGTGGGAGTATCTAGAAGGACACAAGGATCGGTACCAGGAGGTGATGATGGAGCAGCACCGGCCCCGCACATCACCAGGTAATAGACAGGACTAAATCCACACGGCCTATAATTCTCTGTATGTAATAATGATGTCAGTCCTGTCTGTGTCTCCTGCAGGTCTCTCCAGTAAGAGGACAACCCCAGAGAGATGTCCCGCTCCTCCTCCTGCACAGGACCATCAGGTAGATGGAGATCTCCCCTATGATGTGTAGACGGCTGTGACCTCCTTGTGTTCAGTCTTGTTTTCTCCTCCAGTATTAGAGGTTTTATATTTGTGCAATGAGTAGAGCTGAGCGAATATGTTCGTAATCCAATTTTCAAACTTAAGTTCGACACAAATGTGACACATTCGGATTCGTGATCAGAATGGCGAGCAAACTTTGTTAAATTCGGGAAAATTGATAACGTTCGGCGAACTTCCGTGCTTATTTGATTGCGGGCCAACTACAGCGGTTTTTACAGTTTTACTAGTATAGTGCTTGTGTATGATGAGCGGGGAGACGTGGGGGGGGCTGGTGGTAGCTCACAACAGGTCAGATCAAAAAGTTTTTTTTCTGTTACTAGCCACAGTCCACCAAAGATTTTTGTGTCCCAGACGTGATAGTCTGCTAAAATCCACCTACTATTTTAGTGGCGGTGAACCTCCGCTGTTTTCAAAGTAAAAAAAATTGTTTTTTTGTCTTGCTAGGCAGAGTCCACAAACAATTTTTTTTTGTGTGGCAAACGTCATACACTCTGCTATACCTCAGCTACTACATTAGTGGCGGTGAACTTCACCTGTTTTCAGAGTAAAATAATTGATTTTTTTCTGTTGCTAGACAGAGTCCCAAAAATATATATTTTTCTGTCACAAACGTGTTAGTCTGCTATAAGCCACCTAGTTCTTTTTGTGGCGGTGAAATTCAGCTGTATTCAGAGCCTGTGCAGAGTCAAAAAAATCTATTTTTTGCTGTTGGTAACGTTACACAGCAGGCTAGACATGAGTTAGAAATAGTTTGGAGTTTCGTATTACATATGTAATAGTTTTGTATGTTATACAGGCGTCCTCCACAGTAAAAAAAAATAAAAATACTTTGGTTCCTAACGTTATACAGCAGGGACATCTCAGTTTGAAATAGTTTGGAGAATATCTCGTATATTATACAGGCCTCATCCACAGTAAATAGATACTTTGTTCGGCTAGTAACATTATACATCAAGCCTTATCTTACCTTGTCATTTTGTGCCGCTAAAATTCAGGTGTGTGCAGAGCTGTTGCCAGAAAAAAAATCTAATTTTGTTTTGCTAATAGCGTGCTCCTACTACTAATGTAGTAGCATCACGCTATTAGCAAAACAAAATTTAGATTTGAGATTCTGAGCAAGATGAGTGGGGAAAAAGAGAGGTCGTGGTGGCAGAGGGAATAGGCTTGGTGTTCAAGGTATACGTGGGGTGAGGGATAATGTTAGTGAAAGCACTAGTGAACCAACACCGTCTTGTCCTATCCGAAGATAACTGACAAGTTCTGTTAGTAGACGGGCTACTCCACTTCCTATCTTTGGTAGCGGCACAGCGATACGCCTTGTTGATAAGGGCCAGAAAGAGCAGCTGCTCCAGTGGATGTCAAGCGATGCTTCAAGTGGCCTCTCTTCTTCTTCCTCCACCTCAACATCACACACAGTACAGTCCACATAGGTGGCATCCCAATTACCCATGCTTCCCAGCCCCCCCCCCCCCCCCCCCCCCCCCTTACTGTAGCGAACCACAGATGGGCGAGTCTGTAGAACTGTTCACCCATTCTATACCATGGGCATCAGAAGTATACTCCAAACATTCAGAGTCAAGAAGAGGAGGAAAGCATCTGCACCAATGCCCAAAATTGTTTTAGGTTGGATTCGAGGCAGGACGGAGTAGGATCTGAGGAGGTTCCTGACCCTCGTCACCAGACGCTAGCCATGGGGAGGGAGGTGATCCTGATGAATCTTATCTTATTTGATGTTTTACAATGTGTAACTTCTAATTGGCCAAATACACATCTTGTAGACAGTCTCCATTATGACTGTAATCACAGGATAAATTACCATACAAACCTTAGTATTAAACTGTCTTTTGGATAATTCATCAATAGTTTAGCCCCAGAGAACTAATTTTACATGTAATTTTTAACTGTACAGATATTTTTGTGTCCACACTCACTCATTTTTTTTTACATATATATACTCATTATTATATTTGTATGTATATATATATATATATATATATATATATATATATATATATATAATATATAATTACACACACAGTACAGACCAAAAGTTTGGACACCCTCATTTAAAGATTTTTCTGTATTTTCATGAATATGAAAACTGTACATTCACACTGAAGGCATCAAAACTATGAATTAACACATGTGGAATTATATACTTAACAAAAAAGTGTGCAACAAGTGAAAATATGTCTTATATTCTAGGTTCTTCAAAGTAGCCACCTTTTGCTTTGATGACTGCTTTGCACACGCTTGGCATTCTCTTAATGAGCTTCAAGAGGTAGTCACCGGAAATGGGTTTCACTTCACAGGTGTGCCCTGTCAAGTTTAATAAGTGGGATTTCTTGCCTTCTAAATGGGGTCAGGACCATCAGTTGTGTTGTGCAGAAGTCAGGTGGATACACAGCTGATAGTCCTACTGAATAGACTGTTAGAATTTGTATTATGGCAAGAAAAAAAGCCGCTAAATAAAGAAAAACGAGTGGCCATCATTACTTTAAGAAATGAAGGCCAGTCAGTCCGAAAAATTAGGCAAACGTTGAAAGTGTCCCCAAGTGCAGTTGCAAAAACCATCAAGCACTACAAAGAAACTGGCTCACATGAGGACCGCCCCAGGAAAGGAAGACCAAGAGTCACCTCTGCTTCTGAGGATAAGTCTATCCAAGTCACCAGCCTCAGAAATCGCAGGTTAACAGCAGCTCCGATTAGAGACCAGGTCAATGCCACACAGAGTTCTAGCAGCAGACATATCTCTACAACAACTGTTAAGAGGAGACTTTGTGCAGCAGGCCTTCATGGGAAAATAGCTGCTAGGAAACCACTTCTAAGGACAGGCAACAAGCAGAAGAGACTTGTTTGGGCTAAAGAACACAAGGAATGGACATTAGACCAGTGGAAATCTGTGCTTTGGTCTGATGAGTCCAAATTTGAGTTCTTTGGTTCCAACCACCGTGTCTTTGTGCGACACACAAAAGGTGAATGGATGGACTCTACATGCCTGGTTCCCACCGTGAAGCATGGAGGAGGAGGTGTGATGGTGTGGGGGTGCTTTGCTGGTGACACTGTTGGGGATTTATTCAAAATTGAAGGCATACTGAACCAGCATGGCTACCACAGCATCTTGCAGCGGCATGCTATTCCATCCGGTTTGCGTTTAGTTGGACCATCATTTATTTTTCAACAGGACAATGACCCCAAACACACCTCCAGGCTATGTAAGGGCTATTTGACCAAGAAGGAGTGTGATGGGGTGCTACGCCAGATGACCTGGCCTCCACAGTCACCAGACCAGAACCCAATCGAGATGGTTTGGGGTGAGCTGGACCGCAGAGTGAAGGCAAAAGGGCCAACAAGTGCTAAGCATCTCTGGGAACTGCTTCAAGATTGTTGGAAGACCATTTCCGGTGACTACCTCTTGAAGCTCATCAAGAGAATGCCAAGAGTGTGCAAAGCTTTCATCAAAGCAAAAGGTGGCTACTTTGAAGAACCTAGAATATAAGAGATATATTTTCAGTTTCACACTTTTTTGTTAAGTATATAATTCCACATGTGGTAATTCATAGTTTTGATGCCTTCAGTGTGAATGTACAATTTTCATAGTCATGAAAATACAGAAATTTCTTTAAATGAGAAGGTGTGTCCAAACTTTTGGTCTGTACTGTACATGACACCCCGTCCCTTATCCTGGTATGCATGGCACACCTCATCCCTATCCTGGTATGCATGGCACCCCTCATCCCTATCCTGGTATGCATGGCTCCCTTCACCCCCAATCCTGATATGCATGGCATTCCTCATACCCAATCCTGGTATGCAGGTCCCCCTCAAACCTAATCCTGGCATGCATTGGCCCCTCAGCCTTATCCTGGTATGCATAGGCCCCTCACCCCCATCCTGGTATGCATGGCACTCCTCATCCCTATCCTGGTATGCATGGTACCCTATCCTGGTATGTATGGTACCCCTCATCCTGGTATGCATGGTACCCCTCATACCTATCCTGGTATACATGGCACCCCTCATCCCCAAACCTGGTATGCATGGCACCCGTCTCCAGACGGATTCTCTTATCTTGCCTTTTCTGTGTTGTTGGCAATTAGCCAAACACACAAGGTCTTGAGCAGCCTTATCTCATAGGTTGAATTGCCATACAGACCATTTTTAGTTTTTCAATTGCTTCCTCAGTGTATATAATGTGGCCTACAGGAGTCAAAATATCACTTTATTCAGGTTCTTGATTTTTTACTATTACTAGAAAATGGCGTCTTCTGGAAAGCTGGGCCTTCTTCTCTGCAAGAGATGTCTGAAGTTTTATAAAAACCTGCGCAAACATCTCAGCCATGTATGCATGAAAAGTTCAAAGGAAAAGATCAACAATGAAGTCAAGAATGCCAAAAGGAGCCTGCACAGGGCGGCCCAAAGCCTGGCTGTTGTGCCTTATCACAGTCTCAATTTCCAAAACAGCCAGTTTACAAATTCGCAGGACTTCTTCACAGAATTTTTGGAAAGTCGTGGTTGCATTGTGACAGGAAAACCATCTGAAAGGTATGTATATATGTCTTCATAATATTTCTGGGTTTTCTAGCATTTAACTATTGAATGATTACCTATCCTAATTTTACACGTAATTTAATTTTTAGCTAATATAAATATTTTTATGTAATATTATATAATATAATATATGATATAATTATAATGTAGTTATAATATATTAATATAATATAATTAAAATAATATATAAAAGAATTATGTAGTGATATATTAGTATATTATATGGCATTTTTATTATATTATAATATATTAATATATTATAATATAATAATAATGCCATATAATATAATATACTAATATAATATATAATAAAAATATAGTAATAATTATGTAGTAGAATAATGTGATATGATATAATATATATAATTATAATATAATATAATAATATATAAAGATGCCGGGAATGATGCGATCTCAGCGCTGGAGCTCGCATGAAAGGGTGGGAAGCGGACAACGGTGTACATATACGCCCCTGGTCGTGAAGGAGATTATATATTCATTGCAGTTTTAATTTTTATTTTTTTTTTATATTGCTCTGGCTTCATTTTGCCTATGTAACACTTGCACATTTGCAAGATGAGCTCAAAATGTCCTTTCTGATGAAATTCTACTCCTGAATCAAATTTCTCAAAGCCCTCCTTTGCAAAACTAAGATGGCTGCCACTTTAATGGCGCCATAGTGGTAAAGGTCCTTGACCAACCATCCAAGTAGTCTACAAAGTTCTATATGTTCTTAATCTCATTTATAGATGAATTGATGCAGGATTTGGTTTTCTTTTTTAGGCCATCCACTGAAGAAGAGCCCATTAGTCTTCCTGCTGTGGTTGAAGAAGCAAGGTAAGAACTAAGAACCAGATTTCTAAAAACATTTGTAACCGCTTTACTATCCGTAAAGGAAGCTTCTGGTATCAATAATCACCCTAATATTTTCTTGCCTCTTCCAGTTCAAGTGCCAATATGTCCCTGCGGAAAAAAATTACTATGGTCGGGTTTCACAATAAGCACGACTTAAATTCCTCACTTTTACAGAGTTTTAAAAACTATTTGAAGGGAAAATGTTCAGAATCGACCATAAAACCGATGGTAAGTGTGATTTTTATCAGTTTGCGTGTATTTGATGAATCCTTACAGATGTGAACCCTTATGTATGATCATTTGTTTAATTTTAGATACAAATCGTTTCCCGCTTTCTCTATTTCGTAAATTCGAAAGAGATCTCTGTGGACTTCTTAAAGAACTTGAGGGCTACCAAAGAATATTTTATTTTCCTGGAAAGCTTGAAGACTAATGAAGAAACTGTTAAAAAGCACATTAGTCACCTGCGAAGTTTTATATGTTTCATACTTTCAGAGGACTACCCCAGTGGCCTCGACGAAGAAACAAAAAATGTAGTTGGCCCCTTTAAGGAGACTCTAAAGGTCATAGAAAATAAATTAAACCAGAAGCTTGCTAAATCCAGGAAGAGGGGGTAAGAAGCTCAAGTTTATATTACACCTGCAATTTGAATTTTTACTGTCATGGGGATGGAAAATGCCATAAAAGCATCATGGGAAAGGAAAGTTGGATTATCAGAAAGTCTAGGTTTAATTATTACTTGTGCTGACATACAAGGTTGGAACAAAGTAACGTTTAGCTCTTAGAAGCTCAGGCAAATCCCCCTCCCAATTTCCATACCATCAAATCAATTCAAAATATCCTAACTTGCTAAAATTAGGTCATCATCACAAATGCGCTAAGGTTCCATCTTCTGGCTTCATTATGGGATCGGTAAAATAGAACTCCTAGAAAAAAGATCAACAAAGAATGCTAAATGTATCTCATGGGCTAATATACAAAGAAAAAAAAATATATAGTAAAAAGAATGAACCTGTAACGAACTACTTTTATCACCCACAGATTGGAATCCACGCCTCCCACCATGGCTGATTGTCGCAAAGTTTTGACAGTGGCCAAACCTCACATGACCGATATCTTTACACGAGCTCAATTGAGTAAGAAGTTGAGTGATAAGGAGAAGACCCTGGCATGTTACTACCTTCAGGCTGTTCTTATCTATAAGCATTTACGTCAGCCATCCGAGGCCAAAAATCTAACGGTAGGCTTAATATAATATATTGCTGACAGATGCTGCTTAACCATGTGTTATGTATTTTCTATGTTCCTCCTCTTACAGGTAAAAGAATGGATCGAGAGGGAGCAATTAGACGTTGATGGACAGGTAGTAACAGTTGTAAAGACCAAAAAAAATATTTTTATACTGCAGGATGAGGATGAGCAGGTAAATGTTTAAAAACATAACTCCTATAATGCTGTGCTGTATGTTCTTCAAGGTTTTGCCATTGGCAATCGTATCTTTAACACAACGTTTCCCTTTGACAGAATTTCCGTACATATTTCGAGAAGATTAGGCCAACTAATCGTCCTAAAGATGTCAATATGGCGCCTGAGTTCTTTGTGTCTTGCAAGGGACAACGAATCATGAATTCCGGCAAAGACATGGAGCGCTTCCAAAAGAAGTTAGTAATAAATGAGGCCCTCCTTGTCTTCTCTGCCAAGCATTTACCAATACTAACAAATGTTTTATCCGCAGGTATCAGCTACCCATAATATCATGGAGGGTGGCAATACAAGTATACACAAATTGGGCTGAAGAAAGTCTTTGGCAGGTGGAAAGAGACCAGGCCAACGCATATATCCACTTTGTGACCAGACCAGATATCGTGGATACATCTCTATTGGCTGCAGGGATGTTAATAGTGGCTAAGCTGAAGGGAGACTATCAAGCTGGAACCTCCGAGTAAGAGACCTAACTTTATCCCCACAGGCATTCCCAAAATCCATCTCTTCATTGCATGAGACTTAAGTCTTATGCCTTATAGTATATATATGATTCCTACCAAATTCTTGGTTAAGTAGTCTAGTAGGTAACAACACCTTTATCAGTTTTTCATAACCTTACTTTCTTTTGTAACTTTACAGATGTACAGTGCCCAAGAGGAGGAGGATCGGGGGAAAAGAAGACAGTGAGGGACAAACCAATGAGGAAGAGACAGAAGGCGCCAGGTAGGAGACCTAACAGACACTGTATGATGCCCCTAGAATTAATTCCTCCACAGTACCATCCACACACAGTATGATGACCCAGCGGTACCCCCCTCAACTACCCTGGCAATGAATGGTGACCCCAGCACAGTATAATCCCCAAATGTGACCCCCCCCCCCCCCCCCCCATACAGCCCTCCATGCAGTACAAGGGGCCTACGTACAGTATAATGGCCCCTACTATCACTGCACATAGTATAATGACCCCCCACAGCCCTCAGCACAGTGTGATGGACCTCACACAAACCTTCATACTGTATATTTTCTTGCATACCATATAGTGGCCCTCAAATAGGCCTCCATAAATTATAAAGGCTCCCTCCTAGCCATTCAAATATTATAATGGCCCCACATACCTTGTGGAAGGCTAATGGGCCTTACATAGTCCTCCGTATGGTATAATGCACCCCCCACTGCCTTCTATATAGAACAATGCTTCCCCTTAGCCTTCTACATATTATAATGCACCACCCATAGTCCTCCATATAATTTAATGTAACCTCCATATGTTATAATACAGCCTCTATATAATATTATGTAATCTCCATAGTACTCAATATAGTATAAAGCGGCCTCTATAGTTCATCATATAGTATAACGGAGCCTCTATAATCCTCTATATAGTATAATAGAGCCTCTATAATCCTCTATATAGTATAATGGAGCCTCTATAATCCTCTGTATAGTATAATGGAGCCTCTATAATCCTCCATATAGTATAATGGAGCCTCTATAATCCTCCATATAGTATAATGGAGCCTCTGTAATCCTCCATATAGTATAATGGAGCCTCTATAATCCTCCATATAGTATAATGGAGCCTCTATAATCCTCCATGTAGCATCTGTAATCCAGCATATAGCATAATGTGGCCCTACAGTCCTGTCCTCCATAGCGTAATGAGGCCTTTCAGTCCTGTCCTCCATAGCGTAATGAGACCTTTCAGTCCTGTCCTCCATAGCGTAATGAGGCCTTTCAGTCCTGTCCTCCATAGCGTAATGAGGCCTTTCAGTCCTGTCCTCCATAGCGTAATGAGGCCTTTCAGTCCTGTCCTCCATAGCGTAATGAGGCCTTTCAGTCCTGTCCTCCATAGCGTAATGAGGCCTTTCAGTCCTGTCCTCCATAGCGTAATGAGGCCTTTCAGTCCTGTCCTCCATAGCGTAATGGGGCCTTTCAGTCCTGTCCTCCATAGCGTAATGGGGCCTTTCAGTCCTGTCCTCCATAGCGTAATGGGGCCTTTCAGTCCTGTCCTCCATAGCGTAATGGGGCCTTTCAGTCCTGTCCTCCATAGCGTAATGGGGACCTATAGTTAATATATTTAATTTTGTATTAAACAAAATTTTATTATATAATCAATAATTTTTAATACCAATAAAGAAATCGCAGCACCTTCCCCTTAAGTAATTATGCCTTTTAGCATATGATTAATTCCAAATTCTTGGCTAAGTAGTCCGGTGAGGAACAACACCATTTTCAGTATATTATAAGTTTCGATCTTTGTAACTTTACAGAAGTCCCATTGGCATTACTGGAGAAGAAGAAAGCGATCAGGGACATTCTGATGCCGAACAAATAGACGAGGAAGAGACAGTTCAACAGACTCTCAATACTCAAAAAGAGTTCCATTTCCACAGACTAATTAACAAGTACCCGGTAGGAGTAGACAATCGACCACCGTCCCTGTCCACCTGCAGTCGGTACACAGAGCGTTTCGCAAAGTACTGTCAGGATAAATGGAGACGGGACCAATACGACTTAAGGGTTTCAAATGCTGTCGGTAAGTTTTGGGGTTTTTTTGTTTTTTTTATGTATTTTTTTTTCTTATTTTAATTTGTAATCTGTCTAGTTCATGTTCTGTTCTTCGGGATGTGCTGCCTGAATATTTTATGTTTGCTGAATATTTTACAGTAGTATTTTTTTTCTTGTAGATTTTTTCAGGCATTTCCCCAAAGAAGAAGATCTGAAGCGCTATCTGAATAAGCAGCACTGGAAGTCCAATCTACCCGGCCTAGAAGACGTCCAACGTGAATGGAAGCCTAAACCAAAAAGAGGAGATCTAGAACACGTTGTCAAACTTCAAGAATTGGTGAAATCGCAAAACTGGAAAGGCCTAATAATTATAAATAATGGAAGTAAAGGTGAAGGACTGCACACAACTCATACTTTTACAAAGGGAGACGTAATTTGTGACTACCATGGATCGCTTATAGAAGGAGACAAGGCTGAAAAATTACAGCCAACTGTGCATGAGCATGAATGTTCTAGGTTTGTTTTTAATATTGGTGGAAAGGTGTGGTGTTTAGATGCCGGGGAGGCTCCGTGCAGTTGTCACCCGGACATGCCTTCAACATTTGGGCGAAAGATGAATCATTCACACAAAAATTACAACGTGAAACCTGTCCTTAAATATATAATTGATGATAACACCCCATCAATGCTTTTTGTGGCTAATTGCAATATCAAACCAGGGGCAGAACTATTGTTCGATCATGGAGTGAAACAATCAATTTGGAAGAAGCTTCAAGTGTCTCATTGCTGAACACGTGACTCTGATATTTAGAAAAGCATTTTTGTTTGTATGTTCTCCCCATGTTTGGGTGGGTTTCCTCGAGGTACTCTGGTTTCCTATCACACCCCAAAGACATACCGATTGGGTCCCACAATCCAGAGTCCCTATGTGCACAGTGTTTTGGATATATTGGAAAGCGATGTGCAGTTAATAGCGCTATATAAGTCATAAATAATATAAATAAATATTTTCCTTTTACTATTTCCTCAGTGGTGTTATGTTTAAACTAGTTAGGCCCTATGATCTGGAGCTATTTTGAAGTTACTATCTTGTCATCGTGTACTTTTTATCTTTTCTCAACTCTTTCACGACCTTGGCCATCTCCCTCCCTTTTAGACGAGCTCGCGCTCGGAGCTCGCATCAACCCCCGCACATGTCAGCTGATCTGATCATCTGACATGTGAAGCTAACAGCATCGATCAGATCACTGTTAACCCTTTAGATTGTGTGTTTAATCACTGACAATTAAAGATGACTGCCAGCAGACGGTAATCTGAAATGTCCAATTTTCCAGCACAATGTAAACAAAACTTTTATTGCGATGACATCATAGAGGGGTGTTGCATCACAAAAGGGTATTATGGCATCACAGTGGGGTATTATGACATTACAATGGAGTACTATGACAATCATAGTGGGGTGTTACATCACAAAAAGGTATTATGGCATCACAATGGGGTATTATGACATCATGGTGAGCTATTATGATATCACAATGGGGTGCTATGACATCCCAGCGGGGGCTCTCAACGTTAATAAACTATTCCGAGGGTGAGGGCTGGCTACTAAGTCATAGAAGTCCCGGTAGCCAGCTCTCACCTTTTAATAAGCTATTCCGAGGGTGAGAGCTAGCCACAGAAATTCATAGAAGTCCCGGTAGCCGGCTCTCACCTCTAGGCTATGTGCACACTGTGTTTTTCTGCTGCGTGTTTGTGCTGCGTTTTCTGCACCAGAAACGCATGACCCACATTTTTGTAACGAAAGTCAATGTGATTTTCAAAAAGCTGTGCACACTATGTGCGTTTTTCAGTGGTGCCAAAAACCCATGTGTTTATAAAAGTCCCTGTCAATTATCTTGTGCTTTTTTTTTTTTTTTTAAGCTGCATTTTCCAGTTGCAGCCATTGTAATGGGCTGGAAAACGCAGCTCTTACAAAAATGCCGCAGAAAAGCACAGTGTGCACATAGCAGAAAAGCATGCATGCTTTTTTGAAACCGCTGCGTTTTTGAGGTTGGGGAAAAAAAACAGCCTAAACCAATATTCACAGTGGGCACTTAGCGTTAATAAGCTATTCCGAGGGTGAGAGCTGGCTACTGAAAGTCATAGAAGTCCAGGTAGCCGGCCCTCACCTTTAAAAAAAGAAAAAAAAATATATATATATATATAATATATACACACACACACAGGTCCATATATATTTGGACAGAGACAACATTTTTCTAATTTTGGTTCTAGACATTACCACAATGAATTTTAAACAAAACAATTCAGATGCAGTTGAAGTTCAGACTTTCAGCTTTCATTTGAGGGTATCCACATTAAAATTGGATGAAGGGTTTAGGAGTTTCAGCTCCTTAACATGTGCCACCCTGTTTTTAAAGGGACCAAAAGTAATTGGACAATTGACTCCAAGGCTATTTCATGGACAGGTGTGGGCAATCCCTTCGTTATGTCATTCTCAATTAAGCAGATAAAAGGCCTGGAGTTGATTTGAGTTGTGGTGCTTGCATTTGGAAGGTTTTGCTGTGAAGTAAGGCTGCGTGCACACGGTGCGTTTTTCATGCGTTTCCGCTGTGGAATTTCCGCAGCGGAAACTCATCAAAAATGCTTAGTAATCCGCACCCCATGGTCCCCAATGGCATTCCGCAATGTCAATGCACATGCTGCGGATTTTTCCCCAGCATTTCTGCAGCGCTCAGAAATCCACAGCATGTTCATTAATTTTGCGGAAACGCCGCTATTGACTTGCATTGAGACGCTTCAAATCCGCAAATATGTAAAAATACTTGCGGAATTGAAGCGCATTTGATGCGGTCTTGTACAGCAAAACCGCACCAAATAGGAAGTGACCTCACAATTGGGCGTTCCAGCCATCCCATGAGCATCCCATAATCCAGGAAGACGAGAATCCCATAATATTCCCGTCTGTCAGGATCATGGCTGCTCATCTGGGATGGTACAAGCGCATGAATATCAACGTGGGATTCATGATTAGTGTGGTAAGTGTCTGTGTCTGTAAGGGTCTGTGTGGGGTCTGTGTGCGCGGGTGTCAGCAGGGAGACATAGGCTGATGTGACACTACTACTCCCATCGGCCTATGTCTGTCCCCCGCCCACTAGTGCCAGCAGGAGCAGCTCGATGGGAGCAGTTGTTCCCATCAGCCTGCTCCTGCTGTAAAATGTGCCCCAAAATGAAATTGTAGCCCCCATATATTATTGGCCCTATTCCTATTTTTTTTTTTTTTTTTTTTTTTTTTTTTTTTTTTTTTTGAGGGTGCCATCATATTCCCTTTAGAGATATATATATATATATATATATTAGTGTGTGTGTGTTTTTGTTTTATATTTTTTTTTTATTATGTTTTTATTGTCCCCAATATTTACTGTCCCATTTTTTTTCATTGGTGGTCCGTGGTTACCTATGAAAATAAAATCATTACCTGTCCCCGCCGATCGCCACCTAAAATAAATAAAAAAAAAAAAAAAAAACTACACCTATACTCACCTAGACACCTAATTCCCTGAAGCCATCGATCTCCTGTAATAAAATATAAAATAATAAACCACAACCTTATCCTTGCCCCTCCGTAGTAGTCCACGAGTGTCCCACGATGATCTCCAGTTTAGAGCAGCCACATAGAATGTGACCGCTCTGAACCGTTGCCGCCGCTAGAATGATGGGGCCGTAAAGCAGCCCCGTCATTGCATAAGCGGGTTCACCGGAGTTCAGGCAGCGCTGCTCCGGTTAGCTCCTTTACGGCCCCGCTGACCGTGAGAAATTCCCACGGTACAGCACTGCCGTAAAGGAGGTCTCCGGAGCTGCGCTGCCTGAATGCACTCCGGTGACCTCAGGGGCTCCCGCTGCCGGGAGCGGACGTGTTCCCGGCAGTGTGAGCTTACAGCAGCCATGCACAGCTGTCTCCATCTCCAGATGTGACAGCTGTGCATGGGAGATCAGCGCAGGAACGTGGACAGGTAGCTATTTTATTTTTTTTGTAAACTAAGAATTAAAATGGTGTGTTTTATTTCAAATTATTTTTTTCTTGGTGTATTGTGTTTTTTTTTTTTTTTTTAACACTTTGTAGGTTAGTAACCTGGGCTTCATGGCAGCTGGCGCTGACATGAACCCCACCACTATTACCCCCTGCCACCGCACCAGGGCAGCGTGGAAGAGCGAGGCTAAGCGCCAGATTTGGCGCACAAATAAGATGTACCAAATCTGGGGCGGCTGAGGGCTGATATTATAGCCTGGGAGGGGGCCTACAACCATGGCCCCTTTCTTGGCTATTAATATCAGGTCGCAGCTGTCTGCCTAGCCTTTGCTGGCTACAACTTATAGGGGGACCCCACGTCATTTTTTTGTGGGGGTCCCCTGTACAATGGCCAGTAAAGGCTAAGCTAACTGCTGCGGGCTGGTATTAATAGCAAGGGAAGGGGCCATGGTTATTGCCTACTTCCCAGACTATAACATCAGCCCTCAACCGTCTGCTTTCCCTCTGCTAGTTATTAAAACTATGCGGGAGCCCACGTTTTTTTTTTTTTTAATTATTTATTGAACTGAAAGATTATTGGACAGCGTATGTAGGTTCATTGACTCAAAGCTCCTGCATACGCTGTAAGGTTAATTTCTCACGACCACATATCCACATTACTACAGATATGTGTGACCGAGCATGCTTTGGAATGGGTCTGTGTGTAGGTCTCCGTTATGTGTGTAAAATGGCATCACCACTCGTCCCGGAGATTGTCGTGTGAAAGAACCGTACAATATAGGTGAGGGGTTGGTGGTGGTGTGTGCGTAGATATCGCCTTATGTTTTGCGTGTGTATGTTTTTTTGTTTTTTTCTTTATTACTCTTATTCCACCTTTTTTTTTTAAAGAAAAAATATTCACAGACCTTATGTTATTCACTATAGATTGAAAAATATCCCGAAATCTGGGACAGAGCAAGCGACTGTTAAAAAGACAAACAGAAAAAGAAGGATGTCTGGGCCTCTGTCTTGCGGGAAATCTATCCCCAGTGGGTGAATGCAGATCGTGATGCCCAAGAGGAAATTAGTAAGTATTGATTTTTACCTTTATTGTTAGATCTATTTTTAATTTCATTTTTGTTGTTAAAGCAGTTAATAAATTGTTTTTGTTTTGTTATTGCAGTGTGTGATGTGAAAAGCCGATGGCGATCGGTCACCGACCGGCTGGTGAAGTATCACCAGTCGGTGAAAAGTGGCGCATTGCCACGTAAACTAAAAGTACCGTATGCAGATGAACTTGCGTTTATGCTAACCAGCAGGAGTTAATTGCAATGTTTAAAAAAATGTGGTATTAACAGTATTTTTTACCTTTTCTTTTAGAACTGAAGGAAACATCAGTGCCCCATCAACAGAAACCGACACAAGAACGGATGAAGTAGAGGAGGAATTACATCCAATTGTCCAGCTTTCGTCGCCGGAGACATCTGCTTCTGCCACAGATGTTTGTCACGCAAGTTGTTCCGTAACTGAAGCGGACGTCGACACCGGTTTGGGGACTGCTGCTCCTGGTCCAAGCGCTGCTGGTAGCTCTACTGGTGATGTGTCGAGGCCCACTGGGAGGGGGTCTGCTTCTGCTCGTCCCGTGGCATCGAGAAGGGCGACCAAAAAAAAAGTCCAAAAGCCACGAGGGTGTGACTAGTCTGTTTGAAGCCCTGACTAAACGTACCCTCAGTCTTGTGGAAAGGACATGCCAGGAGGATCCCTTGGATTTGGTTGGCTTATCCATAGCTGCCTGCCTCCGATCCATGCCACGAGAGAAGCAGAACATTTATATTACAGCAGCAAATGCTCTGTTAACGGCGATTGATGGGGCATCAGTTATGCCCTCACCCCCAGCCATATTTATTGTCATACATAATTTCTTCAATCCCAGTGTGACTCCACCACCAGCAGCAGCAACACAGCGTTTTGGGCAGGTTGAAGCATACCGGCCCGAAGAATACGAAGGAACTTATGGTCGCCAAATGGCCCCTGGTGGCTCATCTTTTATCAGAGGACCATCCCCAAATGCGAGTTTTACACAAGAAATGTTTTCTGGGTACGGCTACGAGCAACAATTTCATAACTTGTAGTTAAACCATTTACCCCTCCCTGTCATCATTTTTGGACCATAGCAAATACAGACAGCACCTGTAGGTTGTTAGATACACTACACAATTTTTTTGAAAATAATTTAACAAACACCTTTTCTTATGGTCACCTATACCAGGCTTCAGGCGTAGGGGAATGTAATAAAAGGTGTTTTGTTTTATATAATTAAACAGCCTACAGGTGCTGCCCGTATTTTATGGCCCTAAACTGATGACAGGACAGCTCTGCCGTACCCAATGTGCTAGTTATTAACAAGTTATGGGCAATGTTTGTCCAAATAAATGTTCTCAAAAGTTTGTTTTCTGTTTAAAAAAATATTTAAAGTTATTCTATTTTATTTATTAAAACAAAATTTGTTAATCTGTGTTCATTTTACTTTTCAAGTGTATATGTGGTTGGATTTGGTTTAACTGAAAAAGTGGTCCCCCTATCTGCGCTCACAATAGCGCAGGTCAGAGGAACTCTTAATGTTTATTTTTTTTAACTACTCTACGTGTGTGGTCGACTGTCTACAGTCGTTTTTAAATTAGAAATATACTTTGATATTTTTGACCACAAATACGTTTTGGATGGATACTACTCTCAACACTGTTTTTTGCTAGTTCTGCTCTTTGCGCAAGCAAATAACAATGATGAGGGTTGACTGTAGCAGACAGTCCTTGAGAAGAGCGCTCTAGGTAGTAGCGCTAATTTCCAGGCACTGATACTTGTGGGTTGTTCACTTTTGCGTTGACGTATGGTCCTAAAACAATACGTAGAAGGTGTGAATTCAAGAAAAATTGGAGACAAATTAAAATTTTAACAAAATATATTTATTGATTAAAAAAAATTTTTTAAACATTTTTCACAAAAAAACAAATGAAGACAGGAATTTCTTCTTTACTGTTGATCAGATCTTCTCTGCTGGTCAGGCTGCTCAACACCAGCATAGGAGTATTGCCAGTGCACGGCACCTTCAGCACTCATGAAGTAGTCAGCTAGGGTTTCTCGCACCCTGGCACCAGAGTTGGATGTCCTTCCCTGACCAGAGTTGACAACTGTAATTAATTCACACAGCTGTGACTCCTCATCTTGCTCAGTGCTGTATTCAGGAGCATAATTGTGGAGTACACAGCATGCCTTAATTAGTGTCAACGGTGTCCGTATCCAACTGGATGGCAGTGTGAAAGATCCTCCACTGACTACACATGATTCCGAAGGTGCATTCCACATATCTGCGTGCACGACTCAGCCGATAATTAAAAATCTTCCGCCCGTCATTCAGTGCCCTTCGTGGGTATGGGCGCAGCAGGTTGGTGTGTAAGGGAAATGCCTCATCCGATACCATCACAAAAGGAACTGGATGTGTGGAACCCAGCAAAGGTCTTGGGGCTGGGAGTGTTCCGCCATCTTGAAGAATTTGCAGCCCAATCTGTGATGATCTAAACACCCGAGAGTCCCCTGTACTCCCATAAGCACCAACGTCGATGGCAACAAATTTGTAATGTGCATCAGCCACCGCCATCAGGACCACGGAAAAATACTTCTTATAATTAAAGAATCGTGATCCTGATCGTGTTGGCTGCTGAACTCTCACATGTTTGCCATCAACAGCACCAATGCAGTTGGGGAAATTGGCCACAGTTTCAAAGCCTGCTGCGACCTGCAGCCAAGTCTCCTCGGTTGGGGAAGGCATCACGATGGGCTGCAACTTCTGCCAGGTGACGCTACATGTGCACCTCACAATTCTGGAAATGGTGGACTTACCAACCCGAAATTGGAGGTGCAGTGATGTATAGCTCTCTCCTGTGGCCAAAAACCTGAAAAGGAAAAATATATCATTAGAAAAGCCATAGAAAGAAATACAAGCCAACAGTAATTCTGATTACTCTGTTAAAAATTACACTCTTTATTACAAAATACTATTCCAGCAATGGGCGTGGTTTTTTTTTTTGTTTTTTTTTTTGGGGGGGGGGGGGTTTGGACACACATTTTAGTAGTTGTTTTTTCAGCTTTTGTTTGCTCTTGAGTTCACAGGTATCAATTCTATTGTTTTCATTTTGTGTCTGTGTTTGCCTAAGATGTTTGCTCTAGAGTTCACACATCAGTGACCTTTTCAATCTGATCTGTGTGCATGCTGATCTCATGGTCAAGCCAAAATTAGGTACACAGACACAGGGGAGCCATCACCACAGGGTGACTAACTAACTAATCAGTTTCTCCGGTAGGAGTGATGACAGTTTCCAGACATACCGGAGACAAGAGACATAATGATTGCTATTACGTTATTCTTAATTTTTACAGGTGGGGACACACTACTAACCCCCCATCATGGTCCCTGCTGGTGCTGAGCACAGTGCCGGTAGAGAACCATGATGAGGGCAGCATTCAGCACCGACTCCTGGGATTATCGATTGTAGTGCTGACTCGCAGAAGTCCATCCATGTGATCCAGGTGCAGCACACGT
Organism: Phyllobates terribilis; assembly: GCF_046119375.1. NCBI lineage: Eukaryota > Metazoa > Chordata > Amphibia > Anura > Dendrobatidae > Phyllobates > Phyllobates terribilis. The sequence goes on from NW_027362761.1 coordinate 594,646,342, forward strand.
AACGCACACGACTACAACACGGAAAACACACACGGGGAACGGATCTCTAGAACATTTTTTGGGAAGGTGCTGGAGATATGTGTTCATGTGAAACTGGATATGGTTGATAAATGCAGAATTGGTGAGTTTTTTTCTATTATCAAAATGTACTATTGTCCTAAATCGGAGAAAAAAATACAAGCGAACAACATAAGGTGGAAATAATGAATCAATATTTTCTGTAGCCATGGCAGCATATATATAAAAAAAAAACATTCAACTTACCGCAAGGTTATGAGCAGCCTTTCCTCAGCAGAGATGGCCCTTCGCATTATGGTGTCTTGGTAGTCCAGGTCAAGAGAAATAAGGCTTAGCAGCCGATCAAACGCAGTAATGTTCAGATGGCAAAATTGTTGAAATTTTTCGGGAAAACTTTAGTAAAAAAGATAAAAAAATATTATTTTGTAACATAGTATACCAGCAAAATCTTACCCCCAAAAAATGGTATACACGTGTGACATGCTTTATTAACATCTATCTTACCTCCTTAAATCCTGGTAAAGAACATTGAAGTGGCCCTTGTCCGCCCGCTCATGCAAGATAGGGTGCACCCACATCTTTTTTTGGTCGTCTTCTCCTCCTTAACCGCTATATAGCTTAGTACACACACTACATAGAAATAATGTAACACAAAAAAATATCTACTTTATATTACCTGCTCAACGTAGTAGTGCATGAGATTAAGGCAAGTCATCAGCAAAAGGCATTGTCTGCTGCGCTGCAGGGGCTGCAATTCCTCTGGCATCTTTTCTATTAGAAAAAGCAAAATGGTGAAGAGGGTTTGAACTAGGAAATGACATCAGAATTGCCACCTTTTTTTTTTTTTTTTTCTTTCAATAACTTTATTTGGTCTCAAAAACGCCTTAAATATGCAACAAAAATGCAAGTAAAATCCGCATGCAAAAACGCGTCAAAAACGCACCCAAAAAACGCATGCGTTTTTCTGGGAAGGGAGATGCAGAAACGCTGCAGAAATTTTCTGCATCATGGGCACATAGCCTGAACATGCGGTCAAAGGAGCTCTCCATGCAGGTGAAACAAGCCATCCTTAGGCTGTGTGCCCACGTAGCGTTTTTCAAGCGTATATGCTGCGGAATTTCCGCAGCGTAAACGCTTGAAAAACGCATGTATATCCGCACCCCATGGTCCCCAATGGCATTCCGCAATGTCAATGCCCATGCTGCGGTCAAAAATCCGCAGCATGTTCATTAATTTTGCGGAAGCGCAGCGGAATCAATGTGCGGATGGTACCCAAGTCTGGATGAGAGGAGACTCTCATCCAGACCTGGGTACCAAAGAACCTGTAAAAAAAAGAATAAAATAAAGTTTATACTTATCTTCTGATGTTTTCCCTCCGTTGCGCTGTTGTCTGAAGGACCTGCCACGTCATTGAGTCATGTGACCCACCACATGACTCAATGACGTCACCGCAGGTCCTGCACACAACAGCGTGAGCCGCTCAAGACTCCGGACGGGGCAGAGAATGCATCGGAAGGTGAGTATAAAGTTTATTTTTTTAATTTTTACCATTCTGAACAAGTTGTCAAGCACTTTTCCAAGTGATGCTTGAAGTGCTTGATAACCCGCATGTGGAAATGCATGCAAAGACGCCTCACAAACGCTTCTACCTGGCTTGAAAACCGCATGTAATATCCGCATGCGATTTTCCCGCCAGGGAGAAGCGTAAAAAATATGCTTCAGGTCCGCAACGTGGGCACATAGCCATAAGCTGCAAAAACAGAAAAAACCCATCCGAGAAACTGCTACAATATTAGGAGTGGCAAAATCTACAGTTTGGTACATCCTGAGAAAGAAAGAAAGCACTGGTGAACTCATCAATGCAAAAAGACCTGGGCGCCCACGGAAGACAACAGTGGTGGATGATCGCAGAATAATCTCCATGGTGAAGAGAAACCCCTTCACAACAGTCAACCAAGTGACCACCACTCTCCAGGAGGTAAGCGTATCAATATCCAAATCTACCATAAAGAGAAGACTGCATGAGAGTAAATACAGAGGGTTCACTGCACGGTGCAAGCCACTCATAAGCATCAAGAAGAAAAAGGCTAGATTGGACTTTGCTAAAAAACATCTAAAAAAGCCAGCACAGTTCTGGAAGAACATTCTTTGGACAGATGAAACCAAGATCAACCTCTACCAGAATGATGGAAAGAGAAAAGTATGGTGAAGGCATGGTACAGCTCATGATCCAAAGCATACCACATCATCTGTAAAACACGGCGGAGGCAGTGTGATGGCTTGGGCATGTATGGCTGCCAGTGGCACTGGGTCACTATTGTTTATTGATGATGTGACACAGGACAGAAGCAGCCGAATGAATTCTGATGTCTTCAGAGCCATACTGTGTGCTCAGATCCAGCCAAATGCAGCCAAACTGATTGGTCGTCGTTTCATACTACAGATGGACAATGACCCAAAACATAAAGCCAAAGCAACCCAGGAGTTTATTAAAGCAAAGAAGTGGAATATTCTTGAATGGCCAAGTCAGTCACCTGATCTCAACCCAATTGAGCATGCATTTCACTTGTTAAAGACTAAACTTCAGACAGAAAGGCCCACAAACAAACAGCAACTGAAAACCACCGCAGTGAAGGCCTGGCAGAGCATCAAAAAGGAGGAAACACAGAGTCTGGTGATGTCCATGAGTTCAAGACTTCAGGCAGTCATTGCCAACAAAGGGTTTTCAACCAAGTACTAGAAATGAACATTTTATTTACAATTATTTAATCTGTCCAATTACTTTTGGTCCCTTTAAAAACAGGGTGGCACATGTTAAGGAGCTGAAACTCCTAAACCCTTCGTCCAATTTTAATGTGGATACCCTCAAATGAAAGCTGAAAGTCTGAACTTCAACTGCATCTGAATTGTTTTGTTTAAAATTCATTGTGGTAATGTCTAGAACCAAAATTAGAAAAATGTTGTCTCTGTCCAAATATATATGGACCTAACTGTATTTCGAGGGTGAGATCTGGCTATTGGAATTCATGTGTGTAGAGAGCCGGCTCTCATTATGACAGCCGGCTATTTGAACTCAAAATCGTTTCTTTAGCCAGCGGAATAGTCTGTAACACATTAGAAAGAGCAACAGCGCCATCTGGGGTTTTTACACTTCTGCATCCTAAAAAAACAAAAGAGTTAGGCAACAGTGTCACCTTGTGGAATTTCCACAGAATACACATTTTCAACAAATTTTTCAATGAGAGTTGGCTATTTGACCAATTCAAAGTGCGCAATAGCCAGTTTAAGCGAACAGGTTTTTTTTTACGTGTTTTTTTTTGCGTAGACCCTCTCAGGAGTGATATTTCAGGCCGCAGAACACTCAGTTTCGAATAGAAATTTTCCCGGTCCCCTGAAAACAAATTGGCTTCTCCCACCACATGCGTAAGCGTCCCGAAGCGCCAATTAACAAATCCCCCCCCCCCTATCAGTCCCTATTTATTACTATAGACAGGAAGTCATGCTCCAAAACTCACCCTTTCCCAAAATTCCATAGACCAGAGTCAAGCCTGTTGCACACCGGCACCAGCTGTTGCAAATGGGCAACAAGATGGCCGCTTTTTGTTGCTCATTTGCAACAACAGAGTCAAGCTGTGTTGCAGATCGGACATGAAGCGCTAAAATTTCTAAGTATTTGCTTCAAGGTGCACCTCTGTGGCCTACTTGCTAGCACTCTCGCACCCCTCCAGTCCATCCTTAACTCTGCTGTGTGACTGGTCCATCTCTCGCCTCGCTACTCCTCTGATACCCCCCCTTTGCAATTCCCTTCGCTCCCATTTCCCCAGCGTATCCACTTCAAACTACTAACACTGACCTACAAAGCCATCCATAACCTCTCTCTTCCCTACATCTCTGAACTAATCTCCCGATATATTCCCTCACGTAATCTCCGGTCCTCCCAAGACCTCCTTCTCTCCTCCACACTTCTTCGTTCCTCACGCAGTTGCCTCCAAGATTTCTCCCGAATATCCCCCGTCCTATGGAATTCTCTCCCTCAACACGTCCGATTATCCACCACATCCGTATCCTTCAGACGGAACCTGAAAATCCATCTCTTCAAACAAGCTTACAGCCTGCCATGACCCCGCCGCCTCCTCAACAACACCGGAGCTACTGCAACCCCTCAACCTACTGTCTCCTCCCCCATTCCTGTAGAATGTAAGCCGCAAGGACAGGGTCCTCTTCCCCCTGTACCAGTCTGTCATTGTTAGTTTGTTTACTGTGATATCTGTATTTGGTATGTAACCCCTTCCTATGTACGGCGCCATGGAATCAATGGCGCTATATAAATTAATAATAATAAAATGCTGCAGTATTAACCCCTTAAGGACCGAGCTACTTTGTACGTTAATGACCGGGCCAATTTTTTCAATTCTGACCACTGTCACTTTATGTGGTAATACCTCTGGAATGCTTCAATGGATCCCCCTGATTCTGAGATTGTTTTTTCGTGACATATTGTACTTCATGATTGTGGTAAAATTTCTTCGATATCACTTGCGTCTATTTGTAAAATAAACAGAAATTTGGCGAAAATGTTTAAAATTTTGCAATTTTCAAACTTTGAATTGTTATGCTCTGAAATCAGAGAGAGATGTCACACAAATAGTTAATAAATAACATTTCCCACATGTCTACTTTACATCAGCACAATTTTGGAACCAAATTTTTTTTTGTTAGGGAGCTATAAGGGTTAAAAGTTGACCAGCGATTTCTCATTTTTCCAACAAAATTTACAAAACCATTTTTTTAGGGACCACATCACATTTGAAGCCACTTTGAGGGGTCTATATGACAGAAAATACCCAAAAGTGACACCATTCTAAAAACTGCACCCCTCAAGGTGCTCAAAACCACATTCAAGAAGTTTATTAACCCTTCTCCTGCTTCACAAGAACTGAACCAATGAGGAAGAAAAAAATTAACATGTAACTTTTTTTCTCAAAATATTAAATTTAGACCAACTTTTTTTTATTTTCACAAGGGTAACAGATAAAAATGGACCCCAAAAATGTATTGTGCAATTTCTCCTGAACATGCCGATGTCTAATATGTGGCGGAAAACTACTGTTTGGGCGCACAGCAGGGTTCGAAAGTGAAGGAGCGCCATTTGACTTTTTGAATTCAAAATTTGCTGGAATAATTAGCGGACGCCATGTTGCGTTTGGAGAGCCCCTGATGTCCCTAAACAGCAGAAACCCCCCACAAGTGACCCCATTTTGGAAACTAGACCCCTCAATGAACTTATATAGATGTGTGATGAGCACTTTGAATCCCCAGGTGCTTCACAGAAGTTTATAACATAGAGACGTGAAAAAAAAAATCACAAAAATTTCTTTTTAGCCCCAAATTTTTTATTTTCACAAGGGTAACAGGAGAAAATGAACCCCAAAAGTTGTTGTGAAATTTCTCCTGAGCACACCGATACCCTATATGTGGCAGAAAACCACTGTGTGGGCGCACGGCAGGGTTTGGAAGGGAAGGAGCGCCATTTGATTTTTTGAATTCAAAATTAGCTTGAAAAATTTGCGAACGCCATGTCGTGTTTGGGGAGCCCCTGATGTGCCTAAACAGTGGAAATCCCCCACAAGTGACACCATTTTGGAAACTAGACCCCTCAATGAACTTATCTAGATGTGTGGTGAGCACTTTGAACCCCCAGGTTTTTCTCAGAAGTTTATAACGTAGATCCGTGAAAATAAAAAAAATCACAAAAATTTTCTTTTAGCCCCAAATTTTTTATTTTCACAAGGGTAACAGGAGAAAATTGACCTCTCATTTTGTTGTGCAATTTCTCCTGAGCACGCCAATACCCTACATGCAATTGGTAATTACTTTTGAGACACAGTGCAAAGGTCAGAAAGGAAGGAGCACCATATTATAGTGCAGATTTTACTGTTATGGTTTGAGGGTGCCATGACCCACTGGGAGATCCCCAGAGGTGCCGTAACAGCAGATTCCCCCATAAATGACCCCATTTTTCAAACTACACCTCTCAGTGAACTCATGTAGGGGTGCAGTGATCATACTGATGTGGCACCCTGCTACTACAGGTACCACAGGACCCAAAAGGGTGTATGGATGGACTTCTCCACAAGAGGCCCTGACTACAATCAGACACCTCCACCCTTCCACCTCAGACCACCAGAGGGAGCCCTGTTAGAGATATATAAACTGGAGGGTGGAGTCAGTTAGGGAGTCGTCACTTAGTCAGTCAGAGAGTGTGCTGACACTGAGAGCAGTGAAGACGCAGTGCGTCTGCTGCTGTACTGAGGGCCCCGAGTGTGGCCGAGGCAAGGAGAGAGAAGAGAGGAGTTAAGGGGCAAAGGAGCATCTGAAGCTCTCCCCAAGGCACAAGCCGGACATCGGGTCCGCGCCTACAGGGTCCTCTACACCCAGTAGGGACAACCGGCATACCACAAGGCTTCCAGACCCCTGGTCATCCTGAAGCTCCCATCAAATACAGGACTAGGAACCACGAAGGCTCCGGAGTCCAGGGATAGTGGTTGCCAGAGAAAAGTCCTACTATCGCGCAGTCAGGTGAGAGAGCAAAACAATATAGAAGCTAGACCAAGTTCCAGGCTGGCCAGAAGCTTAGAGAGAGGAAAACACGGACCAGGAGGCCTACAACCCACTCACTGGGGAGAGTTCTGAAGTGCACCTTTCCTATTAAGTACCCTGGACCCTACCTGCTGTTACACCAGTAAAGGTACTGAAGCGAATCCCCTGTGTGCGTATCCGTCATTCCCCCTGACCCGACCGGGTCACGTCTCACCTGCATCCCTTCCATCAACCCTGCCCCGGGGGCCCGCTCCGCCTGTGGGGAGCAGAAACATCCCAGCTGCCAGCCCATCACCCCCGGAGGTCTGCAGCAGCGCCGGTACTCAATACCGGGAACCACAGGTGGCGTCACGAGACAAAACTGTTAACAAACCCCTTTTAAAGAGTGACCCCAGAGTACGGGCCCAGGAGCCGACTGCCGTGACATCCAAAGAAGGTAAAGGCCTGGGTACCGAGTCCCCTATATCCCCCCTGGGCGAGTCAGCTCTTCCTGGCATCACGAACAGGATTTCGTGCCCGTTGCCACCGGGTACTGTGTGCCGTATTTGAACTGTGTTTGAGCTGTGGTGAACATCGCCGCCATTACCGCGTCGCCGCGCGGGAAGAAGAAGGGCGTAACCACGGGAACCAGAGAGGCGTGAACATTGGTAGCGTGCGATGCTCAAGCCCCGCCTTGCGCTCTGACGCAGCACCAGGAAGCGTCAGGTCCTGGAAGGAGACCGTCGTCTGCGGAGCTGCGGCCTACCCGAAAAAGAAAGAGAAGGTAGGCTACGGTTTACTAGGCCAACCATGGCCGACGACCAGCAAGACGCCGGAGCACCAGTTAACGCTCCCGATGTTCAACTGGGGTCGTGACTCCATTGATACCCATGGCCCTGCCGTATATCCCCGGAGCGAAATGGCTTCCCCAGTATGACGGCAAACCAGACACCCTGTCTGGATTCAAAAGGAAAATATGCTGTGTATTAGACATGTACTCAATGACTGGTAAACAGAGATCCACTGTTGTGCTGGGACAATTGACTGGTGCTGCAGAGCGGGAAGTTGAAACCTGGCCAGCCGCAGACCAGGAATCAGTATCCATTATATTTAAGAGACTGCAAACTGTCTTTGAAAACCGCACTGAGACAGATCTTCGAATGAGGTTCTACCACTGTACCCAGAAACCTGAGGACAGTATCCGGGACTATGCCTGGCGTTTACAAGAGGCACTGTGGGGCCTGAAACAGGTTAGTCCGGCCAGCATACATGATGAAATCAAAATGCTGACAGAACAATTCATCCGGGGGTTGAGGTCCCAGAAGGAGAGCAGAACTGTACGGTGGTGGGCCTTAGATCATCCAAATGCCCCCTTTGACACCCTGAAGGACATGGCTATTAAGGGCCTTCAGCCCCTGAAAACATCAGATACTGCTATCCAGCGTTACCAGGGTGGGGCCACCCGAATGGACACAATACTCACTGCCCCTTCATTAGCAGCTGAGACAAAAGTGCAAACAGCGCCCCCTAGCGAGCTGGACAGCCTGCGCTCTGAAGTGCGTCAGCTAAGTAAAACCCTGACCACTGTCCTGAGCGCCCTGCAGCTACAGGCGGAGCCCGAGCCTGATGGAAGGATCCTACTCGCCGACAGTCCGGAGGCTGTCCCCTGGATGAGGAGAAGAAGGAGGACAACGCCACCCCGTGGGAGGACCAACGACCAACGTCGCCCTCCAGGAGAACTCATCTGCTACTGTTGCCACAAGACAGGCCACACCACGCGGATCTGTCCTTTAAACGGGCAAACCCTGGGGCCAAGGGCCGACACCCAGGAGTAGATCAACCAGGCCCATCAAGCTGGTACGACCGGTTTGTAGGAGGAAGGCCTTTCCTGTCCATCGTGCTGGATGGCATAGCAGCACCTGCACTACTGGACACCGGCTCACAGGTAACCATCATACCTGACGTCCTCTACAAAAGGTACTGGTCCATAGATAAACTCCACCCGCCAGCCCCAAATCTCTCTGCGTATGCCTCCAATGGACTTCCTCTTAACCTGGTAGGGGTTAAAGACGTGACAGTGAAGGTGGGGAGAGTAGAACTAAAGGACCAAGGACTGATTGTCATAGAATCTAACCCTGGTGATACAAACCCATATATAATACTTGGCACAAATATTGTTGGTAACTGGGAGAAGTGTTGTTTTTAATCCAACAGATTGCTGACGCTGCCAAACCAGGGCAGAGGAAGGTGCTCCAGAAGGAAATTCGCGCCCTCCTGTACCAGCAACAGGTAAAGCTAACAGGTGGTGAGATTGGTAATGTACGGGTGACAGACCCGATACCCATTGTGATTCCCCCAATGAGTGAAATGCTGTTTTGGTGTAGGGCAGCAATAGGTCTCAAGGGACAGAACTACCAGGCGATATTAGAGCCCATCAACTCAGAGCACAGACCTACACTCCTAACTGCTAGAGGGGTAGTTGATGTACGCAATGGAAGGGTACCCGTACGCCTCCTAAATTGTGGGGAGGAGGAAGTTAAATTGCCACAATACGCCACTGTTGCCAGACTGTATACTGTAAATAATGATGCCATACACACAGTGGAATCCTTGACCCCACCAGATACAGTGGAGGACAATGACTCAGCTGGAGGAATGGTGTCAACAGCTCCATGTTGGGACTGACGCCACTCCTGTCCATCAAAAGCACGGTGTTTATAGAGTGGTTCAGGAATATGAACAGGTGTTTAGTAAGCACCCACTTGATTTTGGAAGGGTTAAAGTGGTACAACACCACATACCCACCGGTAACCATCCACCCATTAATGAACGTTATAAACCCATACCACCAGCACATTATCCAAAAAGCCAAAGAAATGTTGCATGACATGAAAAAGGCAGGGGTAGTAAGGGATAGCTGTAGCCCCTGGGCTGCTCCCCTAGTCTTGGTCAGAAAGAAGGACGGTAGCATGAGGATGTGTGTAGATTATAGACAAATTAATCGAATAACACATAAGGATGCATACCCTTTGCCCCGCATAGAGGAATCCCTGGCTGCACTAAAATCTGCCAATTATTTCTCTACATTGGATCTCACTAGCGGGTACTGGCAAGTCTCTGTCGCTGAAGAAGACCGGGAAAAGACAGCCTTCACCACCCCGATGGGATTATGCGAATTCAACAGCATGCCATTTGGACTCTGCAACACACCCGGAACGTTCCAGAGGTTGATGGAGTGTTTCTTGGGACACCGGAACTTTGAGACAGTGCTGCTATACCTGGATGACGTTATTGTGTACTCGAGGACGTATGAAGACCATCTAAAGCACCTGGCGGAGGTATTTGAGGCATTGTCCCGGTATGGGATGAAACTAAAACCTTCCAACTGCCACCTGCTCAAACAGAGGGTTCAATACCTGGGACACGTGGTCAGCTCAGAGGGGGTAGCACCAGACCCGGAGAAGGTCACTGCCATCCAGAAGTGGCCTGAACCAAGGAACGTCAAAGAAGTACGTCAATTTCTGGGACTGGTCGGGTACTACAGGAGGTTCATTAAGGACTATAGCAAAAAGGCAGCACCTTTACAAGACCTCCTAGTAGGACAGTCCAAAAGAGGTAAAAGTACCCCATTCCAGTGGGGCAAAGAGCAGACTGAGTCCTTTGCATCAATGAAGGAAGTCCTAACCGGTGAGGAAATCCTGGCTTACCCCGACTACGGCCAACCTTTCCTGTTGTACACCGACGCCAGCAACGAGGGACTGGGAGCTGTGTTGTCCCAGAAGCAAAACGGCAGAGAAAAGGTAATTGCCTATGCCAATAGGAAGCTTCGCCCTACTGAGAGGAACCCGGAGAATTACAGTTCCTTCAAGCTGGAGTTCCTGGCCTTGGTCTGGGCTATCACTGAAAGATTCAAACATTACCTAGCCTCAACTAAATTTACAGCCTTTACCGATAATAACCCCTTGACACACCTGGAGACAGCCAGGTTGGGAGCCATGGAACAGCGTTGGGTGGCCAGATTGTCGAATTACCAGTTCACAATCAAGTACCGGGCAGGTCACAAGAACACCAATGCTGATGCCCTGTCAAGAATGCCCCACCAGTCGGACACCGAGGATGAAGTGGATGACCTAGAAGAAATTGAATTACCTGCTTTCCACAGAAATGGAATGGTCCACGAGCAACACGCCTCCAGAAGACGTCATGGTAAGACGATAAACCCTTTACCTCATCATAGCTGGAAGGAGACCCAGGACAGTGACCCGGTTGTCAGCCTCATCAAAGGACTGATAACCCAAGAAGGTTGTCACCTGGAGAAGGATGCTCCTCCACAAGCCAAACACCTGTGGAATGAGAGAAGCCGGCTGTTCCTCTACAGGGAAAAGCTGTGCAGGAGGTATGTCAACCATAGAACCCATGAAATGGTGTGGCAGATTGTAGTGCCCAGGACGGATATCCAGATGGTGCTAGAGGCCTACCATGACGAAGCAGGTCACTTTGGCTGGAAGAAGCTGGAAACCCTGCTGAAGGACCGGTTCTATTGGGTTGGAATGCGGAGTTCCATAGAAAGGTGGTGCCGGAATTGTGGGCCCTGTAGCCTCAGAAGGAAAGACTGCGGCAGCCAGAAAGCACCTTTGCAGTCCATCAAGACAACCCAACCCCTGGAGATTGTCGCTCTGGATCACGTCAAACTGTCGCCCAGCAGATCAGGCTATTGCTATGCCCTGACCATGGTGGATCACTATTCCCGGTTCCTGGTGGTAGCCCCCGTCAAGGATCTGAAAGCAGAAACTGCAGCAAGAACGTTTCAAGCCTACTTCTGCAGACTCCATGGATATCCGGACAAGGTGCTAACAGATCAAGGCCCTGCTTTTGAAGCTGAGCTATTCAAGGAATTCTGTCACCTGTATGGATGCAAGAAGATCCGGACTACGCCATATCATCCGCAAACCAACGGTATGTGCGAGAAAATGAATAACATTGTTATAGACATGCTAAAAACCCTACCTTTGGAAGAGAGGAACCAGTGGCCAGACAACTACCTGACCTAGTGAACCTGTATAACCACATACCTGTGAGTTCTACAAATTGTGCCCCAGCGTACCTCATGAGAAAGACCTGGAAAATTGCCCATGGACCTGGAACTCGGTGTGGTAGAAGCTGCTGCAGATACGTCCACTGAAGATTGGGACACAAGTCGGCAAGAGCAGTACCAGAAAGTACAGGCCTGTGTAGAAGACAGTCTAAACAAGGTGAGGGAAAGACAAGAAGATCAGTATAACAAGAACGCACCAGCAGAACCCTTGGCACCCGGAGAGAGAGTGCTAAAGCGGAGAAGAAGAGGTCACAAGCTCGATGACCAGTGGGAAAGAGAGTCCTACACAGTGTTGAATTCTAAATTTGACAACACCAAAACCTGCCTGATCAGCAAGGATGGAGGTAAAACAACCGCAACAGTCTCAAGAGACCACTTGAAATTGTGCCCAGGTCTACTGAGACACAGGAGAAAGAAACACCTCTTGTAATACCGGAGAAACCCAAGGAAGACGTAGTTCATACAGTTCTAGGAGACTTCCCTGCGGACTGGCCTCAACTCGATGGAGCAGTTATCATACCAGTGATACACTTCTGTCAACCACCGGAAGAGCCTCCACCACAAGAAGAACCTGTGAGCGCCCTAGAAGAACCTGCTCAGGAACAGGAAGAGTCGCCAGTAAGAGAAGGATCACCAGTTGAAGCAGAACCTGAGGGTCCAGTAAACAGTGCACTTGCCAGTCCCATAGAGAGATTGAGGCAGTTTTATAATCTACTCGCATGTAGATCTGATAGGTTAACAGAGAGTGCATGCACAGACACCAGTATCACCCCAGTGCTACGAAGGTCCACACGCAGCACACAAGGCCAAGTGCCTGCCAGGTATAGGGAATAAATACAAAATGCCTATATTGTAAATAGTTACCCAGTTGGGTATTGCCTACTGTTATTTATTGTGTGAATTGAAAATAATGTGTTCATTTAGTTACCTGTAAGGGTATAAAGACTTGTAGGCTGAGGACTGTGAGCAGCCAAAAACTTTCCGTTGTACATAGTTGCACTTTTCAAAGTGCCCCCTATTTTGTTTCTTAAAAAGACCACAGAACAAAAACCCGTCTGGCGTGGCCGAAGACGTGGTCCAACACCTGGATCACTTATGCCCTGTAGCCACGCCCAGGGCCTACATTGAGGGTTTTCAGGTGGGTCCCTCATGCTACTCTTGTTAAACCTTCATCAGTGAAATGGACATCTGGTGACGGGACTTACTGTAATATTGTTATTGTTATTACTATTGTTACTTGTTGTTACCTGTTTAAAATGCTTCAGTCCAGGAGTACTGAATTGTACTAGGCACCCTGCTACTACAAGTACCACAGGACCCAAAAGGGTGCATGGATGGACTTCTCCACAAGAGGCCCCCACTACAAACAGACACCTCCATCCTTCCATCTCAGACCACCAGAGGGAGCCATGTTAGGGATATATAAACTGGAGGGTGGAGTCAGTTAGGGAGTCGTCAGTTAGTCAGTCAGAGAGTGTGCTGACACTGAGAGCAGTGAAGACGCAGTACGTCTGCTGCTGTACGGAGGGCCCCGATTGTGGCCGAGGCAAGGAGAGAGAAGAGAGGAGTTAAGGGGGCAAAGGAGCGTCTGAAGCTCACCCCAAGACACAAGCCGGACACCGGGTCCGCGCCTACAGGGTCCTCTACACCCAGTAGGGACAACCGGCATACTAGGAGGCTTCCAGACCCCTGGTCATCCTGAAGCTACCATCAATTACAGGACCAGGAACCACAAAGGCCCCGGCGTCCAGGGATAGTGGTTGCCAGAGAAAAGTCCTACTACCAAGCAATCAGGTGAGATAGCAAAACAATATAGAAGCTAGGCCAAGTTCCAGGCTGGCCAGAGACTTAGAGAGAGGAAGACACGGACCAGGAGGCCTACAACCCGCTCACTGGGGAGAGTTCTGAAGTGCACCCTTCCTATTAAGTACCCTGGACCCTACCTGCCGTTACATCAGTAAAGGTACTGAAGCGAATCCCCTGTGTGCGTGTCCGTCATTCCCCCTGACCCGACCGGGTCACCTCTCACCTGCATCCCTTCCATCAACCCTGCCTCTCTGGCCCGCTCCGCCTGTGGGGAGCAGAAACATCCCAGCTGCCATCCCATCACCCCCGGAGGTCTGCAGCTGCGCCGGTACTCATTACCGGGAACCACAGGTGGCGCCACGAGACAAAACTGTTAACAAACCTCTTTTAAAGAGTGACCCCAGAGTACGGGCCCAGGAGCCGACTGCCGTGACATCCCAAGAAGGTAAAGGCCCAGGTACCGAGTCCCCTATATCCCCCCTGGGCGAGTCACTGACACCAAGGGTGTGTCAGAGAATTTTATTCCATTGGGCAGTGAGGAAAAAATAATTACATTTTTACCGCAAAAATTTTGTTTTAGCCCCAGATTTTACATTTTCACACTGGATAATGGATAAAAATGGCACCAAAATTTGTCCCATAATTTCTGCTGAATGTGGCAATACCTAATATGTGGCTGTACAGTACTGCTTGGCCACACGACAACACTCGGGAGGGACGGAGAGCTATTTAGTTTGCGTACCCCATATACACTGTGTTCCAAATTATTATGCAAATAATATTTTCTCAGATTTTCCCAAATTACCTATATGAATTGCAGTCATTGTAATTTTCCAGTCAAATAACTATTAGAGTACAATTGAAAGGTTTTTGTACAAACTGCCTATGAGAACAGGATATTTTTATAAAAATAAAAAACTCAAACTGCACTCAAAATGCATGTTCCAAATTATTATGCACAGCAGAGTTTTCAACCTTTTCATTTTAATAAAGAACAAAAAAATGGTCATTTTTTTAATTATAAGCATTAGCAGGTTATTACAAACTGAAATCAAACAGTTTTCAACTCAAAACTTTATTCTAGGTGATGTTACACTTGCATATAGGACCCCTTGTTCGAAAGGAGCTTCTGAACTCTCTCGTCCATTGAATTTGTCAGGTTTTGGATGGTTTCTGCTTCAATTGTTTTGCATGAGGACAGAATACCCTCCCAGAGCTGTTGCTTAGATGTGAACTGCCTCCTTTTGATGATGCTCCAGAGGTTCTCAATGGGGTTGAGGTCAGGGGAGCATGGGGGCCACACCATAAGTTTGTCCCCTTTTATGCCCATAGCAGCCAGAGATGCAGTGTTAAGAGGGTTAACAGCCAGGGGCGGCGCTGACACCACTCCTGGCTGTTTAGTGCCGCAGCTCAGCCACTGGCAGCGCTGAGCTCCGGCACTGATAGAGCAGCAGACTCTGAAATTTCAGCGTCTCCTGCTCCATCATGCTGTGATCGATTAGTCAGATTGACTGACCAATCGCAGCGATCTGGCATGGGTCCCTGCACCCCTTCTCGTGCCGTTCAAAGCTATGACGGACAATGCACGGCAAGGAGCAGTAACTTACACCCACTCATGCTGTGCAGTGTCAGTCATTGAGCGTTATGGGGTTATTCCTATTTTTTTGGGCAAGCTGTAAAATATTATAGTCCATTTAAAATGGCAAGGAGCGTGGCAAGGAACGGGGAAGTGGACGTGATGCTGATGGGGCACGCAGAGGTAAGATGAAACTGTGCCTGCTGAGGGAGCACAACAAACACCCACATCATGTTGACCTACCTTCCTGTCCCAATTACTAGGGGGCGGCGGAATACCACTCTTGAAGCCAGACCTGTGTGAAAAGGTTGTTGATTGGATAAGAGATAATGCTTCCAGTCAGTTTGCCACCACCATCCTGTCTTTCACACGGTCAAGTCTCAGTAGCAGTGAGTCTGGACCACATGTTCCTCACCAGGGCTGGCGTCACCACCCGGCAAACCCGGGCAAGTGCTGGGGCCTTGCACAGTGGGGGGGCCCACTCATCTTGGTTGTCTGCTATGTGAGCGCTGGTGCTGCGGTGCTGCCCGCGGCGTCCTAGGTTACCGCCGGCCAGCAGATCCTCTTCTGGACAGTGGGGGGCCCGCACTCACCTTGGTTGCTATGTGAGCACAGCCCGCCACGTCCTGGGCTACCGCCGGCCAGCAGAGCCG
This sequence comes from Phyllobates terribilis, assembly GCF_046119375.1. Lineage (NCBI taxonomy): Eukaryota > Metazoa > Chordata > Amphibia > Anura > Dendrobatidae > Phyllobates > Phyllobates terribilis. Next base: position 594,662,069 of record NW_027362761.1, read on the forward strand.
CAGATGCATCCTTAGCCTCCAGGTGCCGCAGAGCGCATGCTCCTGCAGCACAGACATCCAGTCAGATGATGGCACCATCTATTCTCAACTGTCTATAGCGCACGCGCTGCCTTCAGCCTGGGTCCCTCCTCCGAGCTCTTCAGTATTCAAGCGCCAGCCAGCAAACACAGACCACCGGTAACTTTATCTGACTATCAGAGACTGCATTTCTTATGTAATGTCTTTCTATATATAGATACAGTGACAGTCACATGCATCATCATGTATCTATATGTAGAAAGACATAGATATATTATATATAGTCAGCATAGCACTGTCTGCAGTCTGTCTGCAGCATCTTACAGGAAATCCTGGCCTGACCTGTCTGACTTTGTGGAATGGCAGAGAAGGAAATGGCAGACAGGCAGGCTGGGGCAGGGATGATGGTGACAGTCTTCTCCGCTATAGGGGGGCTATACTGTAATGGTATGTGACCCTTTCTCCTGGCACTGTCTGACCACCTGGTGCCCATCTCTCCACTATGTGGGGTCATTGGGTGAGTTACTGCCATGGCTCCTGTCAGGACTATGTGGGGCCCATTATACTGTATGGAAGACTATAAAAACCAAGCAATGTGAACTGAGGTCTAAGATGGTACACATGCAATAAATAGGAGCATGTTCACACTAGCAAAAAGATACAAAACCTACAAAAGACAAAAAATATCTCATACCCTACCATCATTATATATAAATGTAAAGCAAAGTTGCATATGAAATATAGGGTACTTAGTGAACTATTTTTGATCAAAAAAAGTATACAAGCCGTCCCACCAGCGACAAGGTGACCCTAAATTGGGACGGTCCTACACTGTCTATATTAAAAACCTTACTGTATATCAAAGTTGAAGTAATGCATATGAAGGGTAGACAAACAGAACCGGGTCCCAATATCAGACCACCTAAGCCCGTGGTAAGCTACATATATACTAACCAGCTCAACAAGGGGGATGCCACACCCCTAATTTGCACAGAATGCAAACAAGGCAAAAAAAACAAGCAATGTGAACTGAGGTCTAAGATGGTACACATGCAATAAATAGGAGCATGTTCACACTAGCAAAAAGATACAAAACCTACAAAAGACAAAAAATATCTCATACCCTACCATCATTATATATAAATGTAAAGCAAAGTTGCATATGAAATATAGGGTACTTAGTGAACTATTTTTGATCAAAAAAAGTATACAAGCCGTCCTACCAGCGACAAGGTGACCCTAAATTGGGACGGTCCTACACTGTCTATATTAAAAACGTTAAGTGGCATCCCCCTTGTTGAGCTGGTTAGTATATATGTAGCTTACCACGGGCTTAGGTGGTCTGATATTGGGACCCGGTTCTGTTTGTTTACCCTTTAACCTGGAGCCGGCCCTGTTCCTCACCCTGATCCTACTTCCTCCCACCATGCCTAGTGCCCGGAGAAAACTGATCCCACACTTGGACACTCTGAAGAGCTGTTCACATTCCCTTTATAGATTCTGGCCTCTCGCTTTCTCCGCCTCAAGCAGGGCAACAGAAGATCGCATGTAGCGATGCCCAAATATTTGAGTAGCCACAGTCACAAGAAGGCGACAGTGGGAAAGTGCAATTACTGTTGCAAGAAGTAGTTACATAGTTTACATAGTTTATAAGGCCGAAAAAAGACAAGCGTCCATCCAGTTCAGCCTATTTCTTGTGCACTGCAGCTATTCCGCAGCGTTGATCCTGGGGAACGCAAAAAAAAACAAAACAAAACAAAAAAAAAAACATGCGGTATAGGCCAATTGACATCATTGAGGAAAAAATTCACTTCCCGACACCAATCTGGATTAATTAACTATCACTAAGCATAAGATGTAATTTTATTGTTCTCAAGAAAGGCGTCCAGGCCTCTCTTGAACTCATTAAGTGAGTTGGACATCACCACTTCCTCTCCCAGAGAGTTCCAGAGTCTCACGGCTCTGACCGTAAAGAATCCCCTTCTATGCTGGTGCAGGAACCTCCTTTCCTCCAGACGCACAGTGTGCCCCCTCGTCTTTGTCACCATCCTTGGTATAAACAGGTCATGGGAGAGATCTCTGTACTGCCCCCTGATGTATTTATACATGTTTATGAGGTCTCCCCTAAGCCTTCTCTTTTCCAACGTAAATAGGCCTAATTTTGACAACCTCTCTGGGTATTCTAGTCCCTCCATTCCCTTTATTACCTTAGTCGCCCTCCTTTGTACCCTCTCTAGCTCCAATATGTCTTTACTGAGCACCGGAGCCCAGAACTGTGCACAATATTCTAAGTGCGGCCTTACCAGCGCTTTATACAGAGGAAGAACAATGTTCTCATCATATGCCCCTATTCCTCTTCTGATGCATGCCATGACTCTATTTGCCTTCGCAGCTGCTGCCTGACACTGGGCACTCCAATTTAATTTGCTATTAACCAAGACGCCCAGGTCCTTCTCCATGTCAGATTTCCCCAACGGTTTCCCATTTAATATGTATGGGTGACTGCTGTTTTTCTTTCCCATGTGCATGACCTTACATTTATCGGCATTGAACCCCATTTGCCATTTTTTGGCCCAACTCCCCAATTTATCTAAATCCTCCTGTAGCTGTGCCCTATCCTCATCTGTGTTAACTACTTTACAAAGTTTAGTATCATCTGCAAATATTGCTATTTTACTATGCAACCCTTCCACTAGATCATTAATAAATATATTAAATAATATAGGGCCCAAGACAGACCCTTGAGGCACCCCGCTAGTAACCCTGACACACCCTGAGCTTACTCCATTGATAACCACCCTCTGCTTTCTATCACTCAGCCAGCTATTTACCCACTTACACACATTATCCCCCAGACCAAGCATTCTCATTTTATATACCAACCTTTTGTGTGGCATGGTATCAAACGCTTTGGAGAAGTCAAGGTATACAACATCCACTGCCTCTCCCCGGTCCAGCTGTGAGCTCACCTCCTCGTAGAAGGCCATCAGGTTTGTTTGGCAGGAGCGATCTCTCATGAATCCATGTTGATATGGAGTTAGACAGTTATTATCATTAAGATATTCTACAATAGCATCTCTAAGAAATCCTTCAAAAAATTTACCCACAACAGACATTAAGCTGACTGGTCTATAGTTCCCAGGGTCACTTTTAGACCCCTTTTTGAATATTGGTACCACATTTGCTTGGCGCCAGTCTAGTGGGGCAGTCCCTGTCCATAAAGAGTGCTTGAATATAAGATACAGCGGTCTGTCTATCACATTACTTAATTCTTTTAGTACCCGGGGGTGTATGCCATCTGGGCCTGGTGACTTGTCTATTTTGATATTATTTAGGCGTTTCTGAACTTCCTCCTGGGTTAGGTGGGTGATATTTAGCGGAGGGTTTACTTTATCACTTTGCATTTCCTCCGATAAATTGTTTTCTTTTGTGAAAACAGTGGAGAAGAAGCTATTGAGTAGGTTTGCTTTACCCTCATCGCCCTCTATGATTTTACCCAGGTTATTTTTCAATGGGCCAACTCCATCAGTTTTAATCCTTTTACTGTTTATATAGTTAAAGAACAGTTTGGGATTTGTTTTACTTTCTTTGGCAATTAGTCTCTCTGTCTCCTCTTTTGCTATTCTTATTTGTTTCTTACAGATTTTGTTTTTTTCCCTATAAGTTATTAGCGCTTCCTCGCTGCCTTCTTGTTTAAGTTTACCGAAAGCCCTTTTTTTCTTTTTCATTGCCCTCTTGACTTCCTTATTTAGCCACATTGGCTTCCTCCTATTCCTAGCCCTTTTATTCCCATAAGGTATGTACCTTCTACAGTGACTATGTAGGACTGTTTTGAAAATTTCCCATTTTCTATCCGTGCTCCTATTACTGAAGATACTATCCCAGTCTATAAGGTGAAGGGCATCTCTTAGCTGATCAAACATAATGATGATGAAACACAATTGACAACAAGTCAGGAGGAGGCCCAGTGTGCGTACGTGGAAGACGAGGTGGTGGACGATGAAGTCACTGACCCAACCTGGCAAAGTGACATGCATAGCGAGGGCAGTAGCACAGAGGGGGAGGGAGGTGTAGCACCACAACAGGCAGGAACAAGCAGTGGGGTGGCCACAGACACAAGGTGGGGGGCAACTGTTCCCCAAAACACCAATACGAGGGAACTTGCCAGTCCAACTGCTAGGTCCTCCCAAGTCTGGCTCTTCTTTAAAGACTGTCCAGTTAACCAAAAAAAGGCCATTTGCCATGCAGGCATTAGCAGGGGCAGCAAAACTACCAGTCTGACCACCACCAGCATGCTCAGACACATGAAAGCAAAGCACCCGACTAGTTGGGCCAAACGCCAGGGTCGTTGCACACTTGCAACCATCACCGTCAGCAACCACGTTCATGTCCCAGCGCAGCATCCCTACCCCAGTCCTTGAAACGCAAGCGCAAATACACAGCCAACCATCCACAGTCCACAACACTAAACTGCAACATTTCTCAACTGCTTGCACTGGAAATGTTGCCTTTTAGACGCATGGAGATGCAAGCTTTCCGCAACCTCATGGCGGCGGCGGTCCCTTGATACTCAGTCCCCAGCTGACACTATTTCTCCCGGTGTGCCATCCCCGCCTTACACAAGCATGTGTCCCAGATCATTACCCATGCCCTCAACAACACAGTTACTGGGAAGGTCCACCTAACCACAGAGACGTGGACAAGTGCTTGTTGCCAGGGAAGGTACATCTCACTGACGGCACACTGGGGTAATATTGTGGAAGCCGGGACCAAGTCAGACCCTTGGGATGGAACATGTCCTTCCAACGCCAAGGATTATCGGCCCTGGGTCAATCAGGGTTGCCCCCACATTCTACAGCTCCTGCACATCCTCCTCCTTCTCCTCCTCTTCAGCCTCTATATCCGAAATGACCACATCAGTTGGAAGCTGGAAGCACTGCATTGGCCAAGCGGCAACAGACTGTGCTGAAGCTAATATACTTAGGTGACAAAACGCATACAGAGTTGTTGAAAGCTATAACAGAGCAGGCAGATCTGTGTCTGTCACCGCTGAGCCTACATCCAGACATGGCCGGAACCTGGTGGCGGCCATGTCTGGATTGTGTGTGACAATGGCTGGAACCTGGTGGCGGCTCTGAAACTTGTCAACCTCGCACACGTACCATGCCTGGCCCACGTACTCAACCTAGTGGTCCAGCGGTTTCTCAAAACCTACCCTGATCTGCCTGAGCTGCTTGTGAAAGTACACCAGCCGTATGCCCATTTCAGAAAGTCAGCTACAGTTTCCGCCGCCCTTGCCATCCTGCAGCAGCGTTTGCAGTTTCCAGGTCACCGACTGGTGTGCGATGTCACCCACGCATTGGAACTCAACGTTGCATATGTTGGGAAGGATTTGTGAGCAGCAGAGGGCAGTTGTTGAGTACCAGCTTCAACACAACCGTCAGTATTCAGGTCAGCCTCCGCACATAAGAGCTGATGAGTGGGCATGGATGTGTGACATCTGTGCCATCCTCCAAAACTTTGAGGACTCCACCAAGATGGTGAGCGGCAATGACACCATAATTAGTATCACCATCCCGATTCTCTGTCTACTGAAATGTTCGCTGCTCACATTTAAAGAGGAGGTTTTGCAGGCGGAGCACAATGAGATGGAGCAAGGAACCATACAGGGTGATGCTACACAGCCTAGCCTCATCTCATCTCAACGAAGATTGGGTTATAATGAGTAAGAGGAGGATGAACAGGGGCTGGTTTCCTGTGCTACTGACGGTACTACCCACTCAACATTCATACCGTCTGTTCAGCATGCATGGCTTGATGAGAGGGAGAACGAGGAGGAGGACCAGGAGGAGGATGAGGAGGAGAACATGGACAGTTGCCCTCTTGTTGGGGACAAGGAAGTCTTGACTGTTGGCAGTCTGGCACACATTGCTGACTTTATGCTCCACTGCTTTTCTCGTGACCCTTGCATTGTACTCATTTTGGGTGACAGTAATTACTGGTTAGTCACACTTCTAGACCCGTGCTACAAGGAGAACTTTCTAACTCTCCTTCCCATGGCGGAGAGGTCTAATAAAATGTTGCAGTACCAGAAGTCCCTTGTTGAGAATTATTAAAAAAATCACAGCTGTTAACACTGGCGGCAGAGGTCACAGTTCTTTGGACAACCAAGGAGTATAGGCGAGGGAGACACAAACCAGATGCAGTAGGCACAGGGGAATACTGTCAAAGGTCTGGGACAGTTTTCTGAGACCCTTGCAGCGCCCAGGCCATGATGCGCGGGATACTCTGACAAGGAAGATGCTGTAGGAGTACCTTGCCGACCATACCAGCGTATTCGTCTGTCAACTGAAAATGTTGACAGGCTGACTCTTATCAAAATGAACAAGGGCTGAATTGGGACAGATCTACAAAATACGAAGGTGAATCGATATTTCTCCATAGACCCCAGGGAGAATCATACAAAGGTAGATGCATTTTCTCACCCATGGACCTTCAGGTTGGCCTACGAATTCCCTCCAATTCCATTACTGCCAAGGACCTTGCAAAATATCAGAGTGGACAAGGTCAAGACCATTCTGATCGCCCCTCTATGGCCGAAGAGAAGTTGGTTTGGGGCACTGAACCTTCTAAGCCCAGAAGGCCCTCTTATCCTGCCTCCGGACCACGATCTACTCCATAAAGGTCCAATATTTCATCAGGCTCCCCACAGCTTATGCCAGGCAGCCTGGCTTCTGAGGCCTTAATCCTGAAAGCAAAAGGGCTCTCGGATGTTGTAATAGACACCGTGCAGAAAAGCAGGAAGCCCGTCACTAATGCCATCTATTTAAAAATATGGAAGTCCTTCTCTACATGGTATGGTTATACTCCTATCGATCCCTTTCATCCTGATATTGCCAGAATACTGGAATTTTTACAGGACGGTCTATCTAAAGGGCTAAAACCCAGCACCTTGAAAGTCCAGATTTCTGCTTTAAGTTCATTCTTTGACCAAAACCTGGCTGACTACCGGTGGATAAAGAGGTTCATAACAGCAGCCTCTAGGATGTTCCCGAGAAGGCCCATCGTGGTTCCAACCTGGGACCTAAATATACAGTACAGACCAAAAGTTTGGACACAGCTTCTCATTTAAAGATTTTTCAGTATTTTCATGACTATGAAAATTGTACATTCACACTGAAGGCATCAAAACTATGAATTAACACATGTGGAATTATATACTTAACAAAAAGTGTGAAACAACTGAAAATATGTCTTATATTCTAGGTTCTTCAAAGTAGCCACCTTTTGCTTTGATGACTGCTTTGCACACTCTTGGCATTTTCTTGATGAGCTTCAAGAGGTAGTCACCGGAAATGGTTTTCACTTCACAGGTGTGCCCTGTCAGGTTTAATAAGTGGGATTTCTTGCCTTATAAATGGGGTTGGGAACATCAGTTGTGTTGTGCAGAAGTCCGGTGGATACACAGCTGATAGTCCTACTGAATAGACTGTTAGAATTTGTATTATGGCAAGAAAAAAGCAGCTAAGTAAAGAAAAACGAATGGCCATCATTACTTTAAGAAATGAAGGTCAGTCAGTGCGAAAAATTGGGCAAACTTTGAAAGTGTCCCCAAGTGCAGTTGCTAAAACCATCAAGCGCTACAAAGAAACTGGCTCACATGAGGACCGCCCCAGGAAAGGAAGACCAAGAGTCACCTCTGCTTCTGAGGATAAGTTTATTCAAGTCACCAGCCTCAGAAATCGCAGGTTAACAGCAGCTCAGATTAGAGACCAGGTCAATGCCACACAGAGTTCTAGCAGCAGACACATCTCTACAACAACTGTTAAGAGGAGACTTTGTGCAGCAGGCCTTCATGGTAAAATAGCTGCTAGGAAACCACTGCTAAGGACAGGCAACAAGCAGAAGAGACTTGTTTGGGCTAAAGAACACAAGGAATGGACATTAGACCAGTGGAAATCTGTGCTTTGGTCTGATGAGTCCAAATTTGAGATATTTGGTTCCAACCACCGTGTCTTTGTGCGACGCAGAAAAGGTGAACGGATGGGCTCTACATGCCTGGTTCCCACCGTGAAGCATGGAGGAGGAGGTGTGATGGTGTGGGGGTGCTTTGCTGGTGACACTGTTGGGGATTTATTCAAAATTGAAGGCATACTGAACCAGCATGGCTACCACAGCATCTTGCAGCGGCATGCTATTCCATCCGGTTTGCGTTTAGTTGGACGATCATTTATTTTTCAACAGGAATATGACCCCAAACACACCTCCAGGCTGTGTAAGGGTTATTTGACCAAGTAGGAGAGTGATGGGGTGCTACGCCAGATGACCTGGCCTCCACAATCACCAAACCTGAACCCAATCAAGATGGTTTGTGGTGAGCTGGACCGCAGAGTGAAGGCAAAAGGGCCAACAAGTGCTAAGCATCTCTGGGAACACCTTCAAGATTGTTGGAAGACCATTTCCGGTGACTACCTCTTGAAGCTCATCAAGAGAATGCCAAGAGTGTGCAAAGCAGTCATCAAAGCAAGAGGTGGTTACTTTGAAGAACCTAGAATATAAGACATATTTTCAGTTGTTTCACACCTTTTTGTTAAGTATATAATTCCACATGTGTTAATTCATAGTTTTGATGCCTTCAGTGTGAATGTACAATTTTCATAGTCATGAAAATACAGAAAAATCTTTAAATGAGAAGGTGTGTCCAAACTTTTGGTCTGTACTGTAGTTCTAAAGGGTCTATCTATAAAGCCCTTTGAACTTATGACCCAAACTCAGATAAACAAATTATCTTGGAAGGCAGCTCTGTTAGTAGCAATAATAACAGCAAGAAGCATTGGCGAGATCCAGGCTCTTTCCATCAGGGAACCTTATCTGAGAATCATGGATGACAGAATAATATTCCACCTAGACCCTTCTTTCCTTCCAAAGGTATCATCCCATTTTCACATGTCCCAGGAGATAATTCTCCCATCGTTTTGTCAAAATCCCAGAGACAACAAAGAATCAGAATTCCATTCTCTAGATGTCAGAAGAATCATTCTTTACTATCTACAACAGACGGAGCCTTGGAGGAAGGATCAGAATCTTTTTGTCTGGTACTGGGGACCAAACAAAGGGAAGAAAGCCTTCAAGAGTTCTCTAGCTAACTGGATTAAAAAAGCAATCATGGAAGCATATAAAAGTCAATATCTGCCTCCTCCGGTGTCACTAAAAGCTCATTTCACCAGAGCCATGTCCGCCTCATGGGCTGAAAGGGCCAGCGCTTCCATCAAGCAGATCAGCAAAGCTGCTACCTGGTCCTCGGTCCATACTTTTACCAAGCATTACAGATTAGATTTGATGTCTGTAAAAGATTTAGCCTTTGGCAGAAAAGTTCTGCAGGCTATAGTCCCTCCCTAACGATATTGTAACGGGTCTGGGAGGCGGAACCTCTGAGCTACTATACAAGGGGGCGGTCCTTGTAAGGGAGCGGGTGGCGACCAGGCAGGCAGTCACAGCAGGTGACCGGGACAGTCTCTAGAAGAACGGGCAGGAGGTCACGGCAAGTGACCGGGGCAGTCTCTGGATGAACGGGCAGATGGTCACGGCAAGTGACCGGGGCAGTCTCTGGGTGAACGGGCAGATGGTCACGGCAAGTGACCGGGGCAGTCTCTGGGTGAACGGGCAGATGGTCACGGCAAGTGACCGGGGCAGTCTCTGGGTAAAGGGTTGGTACGACCTGTGGCGGCTGATGGTAGACGTGAGCTCCCGGGTGAGCAGGCGAGAGTCTCTGGATAAACGGGTGGTCACAGCATGTGACGGCGGAGCCTCCAGGAAGACCAACAGACAGGCGGCAGATGAGCGCTCCCAGGTGAGCGGGCAGAAGTCTCTGGACAGGCGGGTGGTCACAGCACGTGACGACAGAGCCTCCAGGTAGGCTAGCAGACAGGCAGCAGATGAGCGCTCCCAGGTGAGCGGGCAGGAGTCACTGGACAGGCAGATGGTCACAGCACGTGACGGCAGAGCTACAGATATTCTTTGGTATTACTCCTGTTGGTGCTGTCGTGGAGGGGATTAGAGAAAATAGAATTAGTTTTACCGGTAATTCAGTTTCTAAAACCCTCCATGACAGCAGGAGTAATTTCCCCCACAATGAAAACTCTATCTTCATTTAAATTCCTTGGTTTTAATAAATATTTCAAGCATTCATACTGTGTGGTCCTTGGAAAAACACTGAGGTTAAAGGGAAGGGGAGGGCTACTTAACCTCTTCTTTCCTGTCCCTAATTAGGATGGGGAGGAAACCTTCTGTTGGTGCTGTCGTGGAGGGTCTTAGAAACCGAATTACCGGTAAGACTAATTCTATTTTCCTGAGAAACTCGGTCCTAAGTGTCCCGAGGCCACTCGTAGAGGTGGGGGTACGGTCATGGGTGTGTCGGAAGTGACGGACAGTAGCCCTGTGGTGGGTTGCAGGAGATGTCTACATTTGGCATTGCAGACAGATACTTAGATAAGAGGCTGTCTTTAGGACCCAGCGGCTACCTCCCTCTGGCTAATTAGCTCTCTTGCCTTAGTGTATAAATACCTGGTGTGTCTGAGAGGGAGGTGCCGGCTATATTCTGTTACACTTGTGAAGCATAGCAGGAGTTATACGTGGTCTTCTCTGGAGCTGGAGGCCGTGTGCATATTTGGAGTTCATCTACAGCTAAGCTATTATTCCCTTGTGTTGTTTACCCTTGTTGTCTATAGAGTTTAGTGGAGGTTGACTAGTGCTTATCTCCTTTCTTTCTTAGCCATAGCCTTAAGCCAGGGTCAGTAGGATGAGGTACGCGTGCAGCGATTGCTGAGGAGGCAATAGAGGGACGTTAGTTGAGACAGGGTGACGCTAGTCGAGACTAGGAGGTCTCCACTTCCCCCTTCCCGTTTCCCTCTGTGTTGCACTAGTCTCCCCCACACCGGACATGACAATATGAGAGATGAGAAGTATGTTTGTTTTGCTGCAGTGAGTGTGGACTTGAAGGTGGTGAGGGTTTGTTTGTATGCGATGAAGTGCTCATTGGAGTGGAACCTTTTCCATCTACGTTCAGCAACCCTGGAGGCCTGTCGCAGTTCTTTGGTTAGGCTGGTGTGCCAGGGTTGCCTGTTGATTGTGTGAGCTTTGCTATGTGTGAGGGGGGACCGAATTGCGAGCTGCAGCTGATGTGTTGTTATATAAAATGGCAGCAACATCTGCTTCATGTAAGGAGTATAGGTCAAGGTGTTTAAGATTTCTTCGAGGGTATGCAAGTTTGTGGAGTTTGGATTGTTGCCTCGGAGAGAAGAGGGTAGAGAATGTAAGTAGGTTGTGGTCAGAAAGAGGGAGGGGTGAGTTAAGAGACGTTAGACAGGGAACAGAGGTGGGTGAAGATGAGGTCCAGAGTGTGGTCATCTTTGTGAGTGTCTGCGGAGGACCATTGAGTAAGGCTGAAGGAGGAAGTGAGGGATAGAAGCTTAGAGGCAGCTAAGAAAGAAGTGTCAGTGGGGATGTTGAAGTCGCCCATGATGATAGTGGGGATGTCAGCAGAAAGGAAATGAAGTAGCCAGGTGGTTCAATGGTCTAGGAAGCTGCTGGCTGATCATGGGGGGCAGTAAATAACAGCCAGTTGGAGGTTGGAGAGGGGGGAGTAGATGTGTACACAGTGCACTTCAAAAGAGGGGAGAGCAACGGAGGTTGGCAGTGGGATCATGTGTTTCAAATGTTGATAATGTGAAAGCCAATGTGATGCATAATGAAAATGTATTTTGTGGTACAGGGGAAATCAGCCATGTCATATTGGGGGGTGATGTTGCTGAGAATCCTCTAAAAGAAGCAAGCATGAGTGCTAAGGGTGATGGAAACAGGCACGGGGATCATGAAGCAGGTGGTCCCATGCAGCTGACCAGTGTTACAACACACTGTGACATGGCTAGTGATAGCAGCCCCATAATTAGCATTGCTCCTGAGGTATTAGGGCAGGATGGGAAAGTAGTACCCATAGCCTATCAGGGTGATGGGGAAGTGGTGTTATCCCTCCAGGAGACATCATACATAGCTGCTGTCACTTGAAGTCAGAGTACCCAGAATGCAGGTAACACGCTGCCTTCTGGGTCCTCATCCTCCAGCAAGATAAAAGAGACGGTTGCGGACCCAGAGCAGGTCCCAGATGATTCCAGTGAGGATAGGACCTTAACATTGCTTCTGACAACCTCTAGCCAGGAGTTCCAGGTGGCTCTGCACTCAGACGCGAGTCTAGAGACTTTGAGGGACCTTGCGGACAAGCCCATTTCCGAGTCCAAAAAGGAGATGGTATTCTTGGACCAGTGGAGGTTGTACTGGGAGCCTGTTCCCTGTAACCCCAAAAAGGAATGGCTGCTGGAAGTAGAGCTGGAAGTGCCCTATCAGTTTAGGGAGGAGTTGTTGCGGATTGCCCATGAGATCCCGCTGGCTGGACACTTGGGGATCAGCAAAATCAAGGCCCGGCTGTCCCACCATTTCTATCGGTTCAAAATGGGGACAGATGTTGGCAATTACTGCCGCTCGTGTATCACATCAGAAAGAGTCGGGAAGTCAGGACCTGCACCCAAAGCTCCCTGATCCCTTTGCCGGTGATAGAGGAACCCTTGCAAAGGATTGCTGTGGACATCGTTGGAACTCTGGCCATCACCAATCACCAGCCTCTCTGGAAAATATTTCATTCTTAATGTGGTAGACTATGCCACCTGGAGGAAGTACCTCTGTCCTCAATCAGGGCTGATAAGGTAGCGGATGCTCTTTTGGCCATATTTTCTCTAGTAGGATTCACCAGGGAGATGCTTATAGATCAGGGGACTCAGATCATGTCCTGTTTAATAGTCCACAAAAAAAAGGGAGTTGATCCAGCACTTCAGGAAAATGCAAACTTTTTTCCATTAGTATTCCATCAATAAAAACATGATTCAAATGAAAATCCATATCATTAGAATAGTCCTGGTTGCATCGTTTCGAAGTGATACTTCTTATAACCTGATTATGAATTTATTTATTTATTTTACTCACTTATATAGCGCCATTAATTCCACTGCGCTTTACATACATTATGGGCACTGTCCCCATTGGGGCTCACAATCTAAGTTCCCTATCAGTATGTCTTTGGAGTGTGGGAGGAAACCGCAGAATTCGGAGGAAACCCTCACAAATACAGGGAGAACATACAAACTCCTCGCAAAGGTTGTCCTTGGTGGGATCTGAACCCAAGATCTGAGCACTGCAAGGCTGCAGTGCTAACCACTGAGCCACCGTGCTGAAAAAGAAGTATCACTTTGAAATGCGTCAACCAGATCTTTGAAATTTCTCCTTTGGGACTTCTTCCCCAGATGATACATTTATCTATTCTAATGATATGGATTTTCCTTTGAATCATGTTTTTAATGATTGAATACTAATGGAATAAAGTTTACATTTTCCTGAAGTGCTGGATCAACTCCCTCCTTTTTGTAGACTGTGTTTCCTTGGATTTCGGATCTTCTGCACTCATGGATGGGTGAGTTGATCACATGTCTTTTTTTTATTATTGCATGTCCTGTTTAATGCAGGCGCTCTGTAAGAAAATGCAGATGCAGCACCTGGTATCAAGCTCGTATAAATTAGGTAATTTAGGAGACTCCTAATGGCTAGCTGATGTGAGGCCAATGCACAGGAATGTGGAGAAGCAGATAAGAACTAAGAGAAAGGTAAAATCTCCTTTGTCTGCTTCTTAGAAATTAAGAAGGGAATTTTTTTATGAATTGCGTTGATATAATAGATAGGAAAGTCATATTTTCACAAATTGATTTGCAAAAATGAAAAAGTGAAAAAAAAAAAAACACTTTTTCATTTTTATGAATCAATTTGTGAAGCACCTGGGGGTTCCAAGTGCTCACTATGCATCTAGATAGGTGCCTTGGGGGGTCTAGTTTCCAAAATGGGGTCACTTGTGGGGGAGCTCCAATGTTTGGGCACACAGGGGCTCTCCAAACGCAACATGGTGTCCGCTAACAATTTGAGCCGACAATTTGTTAGCGGACACCATGTTGCATTTGGAGAGCCCCTGTGTGCCCACACATTGGAGCTCCCCCACAAGTGACCCCATTTTGGAAACTAGACCCCCAAAGGCACCTATCTAGATGCATAGTGAGCACTTGGAACCCCCAGTTGCTTCACAAATTGATTCGTAAAAATGAAAAAGTGGAAAAAAAATATTTTTCCATTTTTACGAATCAATTTGTGAAGCACCTAAGGGTTTCAAGTGCTCACTATGCATCTAGATAGGTGCCTTGGGGGGTCTAGTTTCCAAAATGGGGTCACTTGTGGGGGAGCTCCAATGTTTGGGCACACAGGGGCTCTCCAAACGCGACATGGTGTACGCTAACAATTTGAGCCGACAATTTGTTAGCGGACACCATGTTGCATTTGGAGAGCCCCTGTGTGGCCAAAAATTGGAGCTCCCCCACAAGTGACCCCATTTTGGAAACTAGACCCCCCAAGGCACCTATCTAGATGCATAGTGAGCAGTTGGAACCCCCAGGTGCTTCAAAAATTGATTCCTAAAAATGAAAAAGTGGAAAAAAAATACTTTTCCATTTTTACGAATCAATTTGTGAAGCACCTGGGGGTTCCAACTGCTCACTATGCATCTAAATTGGTGCCTTGGGTGGTCTAGTTTCCAAAATGGGGTCACTTGTGGGGGAGCTCCAAAGTTTAGGCACGCAGGGGATCTCGAAACGCAACATGGCGTCCGCTAACAATTTGAGCCGATTTTATATTCAATTTGTTAGCGGACACCATGTCGCATTTGGAGAGCCCCTGATGTGCCTAAACAGTGGAGCTCCCCCACAAGTGAGCCCATTTTGGAAACTGTACCCCTCAAGGATTTTATTAAAGTGTATAGTGAACATTTTGAACCCAGAGGTACGACACAGAATTTGATAACATTAGGTCATCATATTGAATAAGTTATCATTAGTCTTGAGCACAAGTGCTCGCTACTTGAGTTTGCATCTGGTACTCAGGTATGCACCATGTACTGCGTGTGCTTGAGTGACATGCTCGAGTCCCCGCCCGGATGTTTCATGGTTATTAGACACCCAAAAAAAACCATGCGGGATCGCTCGTGCATGGCAGGCAATCCCCGCAAAGTTTTTTGGGCCGTGAAGCATATGGGGCGGAGACTCGAGCATGTCACTCAAATACCCACGATACTCAATGCATACCAGAACACCCGATGCAAACTCAAGTAGCAAGCACTTGCGCTCAACACTAGTCGCCATATCGTCATCTTTTTTTCTTACTTTTGAAAAAAATCCCAACCCCATCACAACCCTAACCCCAGCCCTAACCCCAACCCCAGCCCTAACCCTAACACAACCCTAACCGTAGCACAACCCTAACCCTACCACAACCCTAACCCTAGCACAACCCTAACCTGAGAGTTTATTTTTTACGCCGTTCCTCATGCGGTATAAGTGATTAGACGACCTTATTCTTCGGGTTGGTGAGACTACAGCGATACCACAATCATATGGGGTTTTTATGACTGAGAGCGGTCACACACTAAAAGACGCATTTTTTGTAAAATCTAGTTTTTGCATCGCCATATTTTGAGAGCTATAATTTTTCCAGATTTTGGCAGACAGTCATTTGACGGCTTTTTTTTTGCGGGATGAGTTGACGTTGTTATTGGTTTCATTTTCAGGAACGTGACATTTTTTGATCGCTTTCTATTCCGATTTTTGAGAGGCAGAATAAACAAAAACCAACAATTCAGGAATTGTTTTTTTTTTTTTTTTTCATGCTGTTCCGCGTGTGGTAAAATTGATAAGGCAGCTTTATTCTTCGGGTCAGTACGTTTACAGCGGTACCACATTTATATCGTATTTCTATGTTTTGCACTTTTACATAATAAAAGCAATTTTATAGAAAAAATTATTTTTTAGCATAGCTTTATTCTGAGAGCTATAACTTTTTTATTTTTCGGCTGATGGACCTGTATGGCAGCTTGTTTTTTGCGGGACTAGATGACGTTTTCAGCGGTACCATTTTTATTTATATTTGTCTTTTTGATCGCGTGTTATTCCATTTTTTGTTTGGTGGTATGGTGATAAAGCATTGTTTTTTGCTTTGTTTTTTATTTTTATTTTTTACCGTGTTCACTGAAGGGGTTAACTAGTGGGACAGTTTTATAGGTCAGGTTGTTCCGGACGTGGCGATACCAAATATGTGTACTTTTATTGTTTTTTTTTGTTGTTTTTTTATACTAATATTTATTGATGGGTACATTATATTTTTATTTTTGGTGGATTATTTTTTTTATTTTTTTAAAAATATTTTACAAATTTTTTTTTATTTTTTTTTTTCACTTTCTGACAGTTTTTATACTTTATTACTTTGTCCCACTATGGAACTTTCACTTTTTTTTCTATGATCACCTGCATGGCACAGGAACGCAGCACCATCCCTGTGTCATGCAGGCTGTCAGAGCTGGACAGGGAGAAGATTGTTTGGAGATGCACTGCGCATGTCCAAAAAATCTTCCTGCTGTCTGGTGACCCAGATGTTGTCATGACGACATCGGGTCGTCATGGCAACATCCTGGAAGCCACGGCAGACAGCGCTGGAAGCCGGAAGAGGAGGTGAATATCTGCGATCACCTCCCCTTGCCACCGCAATGCTGCAATCGACTTCGATCGCAGCATCACGGGGGTTAATGTGCTGGGAGCAGTGCGTGACCGCTCCCTGCACATAGTACCGGGTGTCAGCTGTGACAATCAGCTGACACCCGGCGGCGATCGCGCCCGCACAGCCTGTGTGCGCGCCCGATCGCCATAACATACTAATACGGGTCTGGCTCTTAAGACCCAGGACACAAACGCGTATTAGTACGTCAAATGTTGTTAAGGGGTTAAAACAACCCTATTGCAAGCTGATACAAAAAAGGGGAGTATAATTAGATAAAAATAGTAAGTTGGGTCCTAAACATAAATGATAATTTTTTGTTTTCTTTATAAATGTAAAGCTAACAATCTAAAAAGCTGCTTCTATGCAAAATAGCAGTGTACAAAAGAAGTGACAAACTTAATTATCCAGGCTAATTACCTTACGAAATGGAGCTCCTGGTAAAGGAGACATGTGTGACAAATAGACACCTTTGAAAATATGGGCCAGAGACTGAATGTGCGTTGTGTATTTGATTAGAAATAACGAATATGGCACCTGAGATAGTAAACATCTCGTTAAGGCTTCAAAGGGAATCTATCTCACTCCTTACAATAGCCGGGACATTCCCAGTTGCACATGCGTTTAATCTCCAGACTCTGAGGCACCGAAATGAAATATGAAATAGCGGCATTTCTATAATTCCGATTGTGATAGGACATATATTTTTAGCGTTGGGGCTAACTAAGGAACAGTATGCATCATTTTCCACATCTGTGAGCCGTGCCAGTGAGCTGTAACACAACAGGGCAGAGATACCGGACAGCAGTCATGTCATGTTTGGTCCCTAAGGAAAGGTAAAATCAGAATAAAAAATATGGCATCTCTTGCTAACTTCTGCGATCGTCGAGCGAGGAGTTATCACAGAAATTAGAGATTTAATAAAACCATGAAGGCCGGAGACCATCTCACGTGAGGTCATCACAGGGGAGTGTGTGGACAGGGCCCCCTTCGGCATAAAAGATCAAGTAGAATATTAATCAATGCTCATATTGGGAGTTACATATTTTTGTGTAAGCAGGGGTCACGTTCACGGAAACGGTCAATTGTAGTGCACTTCTCCGGCTAAACCGAATCATCTCTACGATCGGTATAGTAAGTTCTTCTGTTAATCCCTTTTATTTTGTGTAACTGTATATTCTGTATTGTTTTGTCCCCCTTTGTAAAATCTTTTGTATATTTTTCATAAACACTGCCTTCCTTTGGATTAAATCTAAAATGTAATAGTTGTCTCTTTTGCTCTGTAATCGTTCCTCCCTCGAAGCCACACGCTACCTATAAGGTGTCCAATCGGCCAGAACTGATTGGTGGTGGCAGCGAATAATCTTAATTGGGTTATCGTGAAGCTAGCAGTGATCGTACGGGGCATATACACATATTCCATGCGTTGGAATTCGGAGGTGTGTACGCCGTACGCTCCCTGTTAGCCTTCCGATAACTAATAAGTGAGAACAGCCTGCAGCCTCCTATATTGATCGTGCAATTGTCCGGAAGACAGGGGGCAGCAGAGAACTGTTTGCTCCAGAGATCACAGTGGGTGGTCTCTGTGAGTAATCGGGATCGTGTGCGAATCCCTGACAAATAGGTTCAAAAGTCAACTGTTCATTTAAACCCTTTGGACGCTGAGACTCCATCCGCAAGATCCACTGGCATTTCTTTCATATAATTTTACCATTCCAATCTCCCGTCCTATGATTCTGTCTTCTAACCTTAATGACCTTAAAGGATATAGCTCTCTCATCACCTTGATAGAAGTCCCTTATATGGCGGGCAATCAGAGTATCTACCTTATGCTTTATGTCACCCAGATGTTCGCCTATACGTCTTCTAATTTCCTGTTTAGTTTTTCCTATATAATTAAGTGGGCAAGAGCAGGTGTCTAAGCACACAACCCCAGTGGTCTTGCAGTTCGCAAAGTCCCACATATAGTATCGCCTCCCCAAGGGGGCACTGGTAAATTACTTTACTTGACAGATACAACTGAAAAATGGCAATTACCACACCTAAAGGTACCAAGGGGCCTCCTGTCAAGCTACATACCTGTTTGTACAGGCCTACTGTAGAAACTGTGTGCTAATTGGTCTCCCAATGATCTGCCCTTCCTGTATGTAATCCGAGGGTTAGGTGTTACAATATCCTGTAGGTTCAGGTCCTCTAGGAGAATTCCCCAGTGTCAATGGAGAATACTGGACACCCCATCGGCCTGATTGTCTTAGGTACCAACAATCCTTGTGGGGCCCCTACCATTGTCAACTCTATTTTTAGGTACAAAGAGTGACTCTTTCTCTCTCTTTCAGAAGCATGTGAGAATGCATTCTGTAGGACGCCCAATGGATATACCTTCTGAGGGAATCTATTCTTTAGATCCCTATATTGGATGTGGAAATCTTGGTTCCCGGAGACGTTCTTGCTCATCCTCAAATATTGCCCTTTGGGAATCCCATTCTTCAGAGACATTGGGTGAAAACTATCCCATTTTAAGAGGTTATTTGAGGAGGTAGGGTTACAGTGTGTGCAGATTGAGAGAGTCTCCCCTGACCCTTTTTAAACAATATATTCAAGAATGGTAAGTATGTGTCGTATATATCTCCATAGAAGTCACCTGTATACCTACCCCGGAACAGAATTTGGAGCGGTCCACAATGCCAGAGCTATTATTTCTTGCTGGGAGAGATTCAGATTTCTGTCCTGTCCACCTCACATTCTCTTTAAGTCACTCTCAACCACTTTAATAAAGATGTCAATTCTCGTCAAGTTACCAATAGGGGGCATCCTTTTACTTGTAGCCTTCAATTCCGTATATGGGCCTAGGCCCTTTTCTTGTTCCCCCTCAGTGAGCAGGTCAGAGAGTATCCTCACTCCTTCATAATCATCCATGAATATCCCCAATTTGGCACATTGTTCCTAATTAGTGGTTTTGAAAAAATGGTGTTACTTAAGTTTCCTCACAAAGAGGTATGCAAATTATCTCTTCAGAGAGGATGAGAACTAGGACTCCAGTGCCACCTATATGAAGTAGCAATTCTAAAAGTCCATATCGACCCTTCAATGGGCCTTAATGAGCCTTGTCACATGACGTAGGATAAAAGCCAGAACCAGAAACTCAATTTGCAGACAGTGTGTTTCGGGGAACTGCCCTTCGTCAGTACAAAGTGTGAGTTCTGGTTTGGCTGGGTGAAAGGTGTCAGAGGAGCATTGCGGCTTAAAAAGTCTCCTCACCTTGACATGCTTAACATGTCACTCTCTGCAAGGAGAAACCTTACCCCTTGGATACTACTCACAAAGAGGTGAATGTCTTTTGCCCAATTGAAAGTGTTAAAGGGGACTGTGGGAACAAAGGTGAGGCCCTTATGTAATATGGAAAGAATGTCAGAGTCAAGGAAGAAAGATTAATAATTTGGCATTTATGGGAGATATCATTTTCACTTGCATTCGATTTCTGAGTGGGTAAGTCCTTATGGAACCCCTCCTCTAAAACAAAGGAAGAAGAGCATGGTGAGTGTCGTGATAAGAATGGACCAGTATGGGTGTCTAGTATTCGTGTTCTCCCGCCGCATCATATGGAATCCCTGTGTGATGGACTCGGTGAGTGTCTCTCTGGCCCCGCCATCTCTATTTGTATGCTCCCTATAGCCCCCCTAAATCTTCAGCGTCGTCTGGTATGAGATCTTTCCGTGTCCGAAGGGTCTTTATCTGAGGAAGAGATGTCAGAGACACTTTTGTTTTTTATTTTCAATTTCAAAGTTTTTGCCTTTTCCTCTTTGAAATTACTCAAATCTCTCAAAAATTGTTTGTGTTTTCTATTTTTTGAGTGAATTCTGATACTTTTCAACTAAGGTCTGTAGAAGTGCTTCTCTTTTATTGAAATCTGGTTCAGTTTTAAATTGTAAGGATTTAGTTATTAATTCGTCTAATCTTTTGGTTGAGTCAATGAAAATCTTTTTCTCCTCCTCCAAGATAACGGACATGAACCTAACAGAGGACGCTATGAATTCTTTCTACCAGACTATGAGCAATTGGGGGTTCTGTAGTCTGAGTGAGCATGAAATGTTGATGCGTAAGCCCCTGGGAACTATATTTTGTTTAAAGTAATTTTCAAGTCCCTTGGTTTCCTACCTACTCAAATTCTCTTTGTAGCAATCAAATAATTCCTTGAGTAATGTTTTAAGAGAGAAGGAGGGATCACCAGCTACAGCGTGAGATGCATTCGCGGAAAAAACCTGTTCGGCCTCAATCGACTATGAATTGAAATTAATAGAACCCGAAAAGAAACCCGCCATACTAATTACACGAAAGAGGCAAATAGTTTAACGTATGAAAGTACCATGTTTTTCGGACTATAAGACGCACCGGACCATAAGACGCACCCCAAATTTTGGGGTGGAATATAGAAAAAATATATATTTTAATAAGATGTGGTCCATCTTATAGTCTTAATAGGTACAGTATCTTACCTGGGAGTCGGTGGAGCAAGGGTCACAGGAGGCAGGGTCCTTCAGGAATCCGGTGCTCCAGAAGCGGGGAGTTGCGGTAGAGCAGGATTGCAGGGCCCTACGTTCCCTCCCTCAGGAACCTGGCGGCTGCAGCAGAAGAGATGGCTGGTGCCCGATGCCAGGCTGAGGGCTGGGGCCTGGCTGAGGCCCAGTGCATGGCTGGGGGCCTGGCCCTGGGCCTTGCTGAGGGCCGGGGCCAGTGTTTGGCGATAGGGGCCTGCCTGCATGCCGCCGAGGCCTGCCTGGAGATCGGGACCGGTGGTGGTGGTGGTGGCAACAGCAAAGGAAGAGGAGGTGAGGTGCTGCAGGTGACTGGCTGGGGGCCCTTGGTGTCTGGCTAGGGGCCACGGGTGTCTGTCTGGGGGCCCTTGGTGTCTGGCTGGGGTTAGACTGGATGAGGGCAGTGTCTGACTGCGGGCCGGGGCGGTGAGCGGAGGAGGAGGTGAGATGTTACGGGTGTCTGACTGGGGGCCAGCGCGGGTTGAACTGAATGCGGGAAGTGTCTGGCTGCAGGCCGGGGCGGTGAGCTACGCAGGTTTCCGGTGTGTGCGGCCATCTTCCTGAAGCTGTGGTCTACAGGAAAATAGCCGCCCGAGCTACAAGTCAGCGCATGCACCGGCTCGCGCGGCCATTTTCCTGTGGATCACTGCTTCAGGAAGTGACCGCGCACACCGGAAACCTGCGTAGCTCCCCGGCCCGCAGCCAGACACTGCCCGCATTCAGTTCAACCCGCGCTGGCCCCCAGCCAGACACCTGTAGCATGTCACCTCCTCCTCCTTTGATGCCGCCTCCGCCAAGGAGGGAGATCCCGCTCCACCACCACAGCAGGTACGTAACTTTCGGACCATAAGACGCACCCCCTATTTTCCTCCCAAATTTTGGGGAAAAAAAGTGTGTCTTATGGTCCAAAAAATACTGTATATATGAGGGAAAAATTCTAAGGTGCTCACTGGTGTCAATAAAAATCTCTTCATTAAGGATAAAACACAAATGTTATTAGATATGTATTAAAAAGGGAAAAAAAACATAAGGGGCTGGATGTTTTCCTCGGTACACATAACATTGTGGTTTATAGATAATTTAGAGACATAAAATGTATAATTGGTGGAGAGAGGTTGAACTTGATGGTCTTTTTTCAACCTACGCAACCCTGTATAATCTTATAAATGTGACCCTGCTGTGTACTGTGTAATGGCTGTGTATTATTGTGTATGAACATGGTCTGATCATACCACAGCTCCTGGGCAGGGGAGGACGCAAGAGAGTATACAGACAGGACCGCATGGGGTCACAGATGCTGTTTTTAAACAGGGAGGGAAATGTTTTACTTCACAAAAAGAATCAGCTGCGATCCCGTGCTGTCTTATCTATATACTCTGTATAGTCTCTCGAGTAAAACATAAAAATTGCTTCAACCCTGTGTGATTTCTCTGATGTTCAATCAGACTTGAATTAAAGCTAAAAGTTCTAAACTTGAAAGTGTTTTTTCCTGTGTAAATTCTCTGACATTTAACAAAATCTGATCTAACAGAGAAACATTTCCCACATTCTAAACATGAAGCTGGCTTCCCTCTGTGTGAGATCTTTCATGTCTAACAAGACCTGATTTACGGGTAAAATATTTTCCACATTGTGAACATGAAAATGGCTTCTCTCCTGTGTGAATTATTTGATGTGTAATAAGATCATGTTTCCGGATAAAACATTTCCCACATTGTGAACATGAAAACGGCTTCTCCCCTGTGTGAATTTTCTGATGTATTATAAGATGATGTTTCTGGTTAAAACATTTCCCACATTCTGAACATGAATATGGCTTCTCCCCTGTGTGAGTACTCTGATGTATTATAAGATGATGTTTCTGGGTAAAACATTTCTCACAATCTGAACATGAATATGGCTTCTCTCCTGTATGAATTCTTTGATGTATAATAAGACTTTGCTTCTGGTTAAAACCTCTCCCACATTCTGAACAAGAAAATAGTTTCTCCCCTGTGTGTCTTCTGCGATGTAGATCCAAATGGCATTTCTGATAAAAACCTCTCCCACATTCTGAACATGAATACGGCTTTTCTTGTGTGTGAATTCTCTCATGTCTAACAAGACATGCTTTAGTAGTAAAGCATTTTTCACATTCCTGACATGAATATGGCTTCACCCCTGTGTGAATTCTATGATGTCTAACAAGACTTGCTTTATTACTAAAGCATCTTCCACATTCCTGACATGGAAATGGTTTCTCCACTGTGTGAATTCTATGATGTCTAAATAAATCTGCTTTATGGGTAAAACATTTGTCACATTCTGAACATAAATATGGCTTTTCCCCAGTGGGAGCTTTTTGACATTTGAGACCCAGCCTGCCTTTTCTATTTTCCTTTACAGTCTGTGATGAATCAGGAGATAGGATCTGTGTAACAGGATCAGATGATACATTTTGGACATAAGGGGTGGAGGGTATATCTTCAATATTGGCATTTTTCTCATATCCATATTGAATGATACTACAATCATCTGCATTAACATGTGAAGATTTTGGATGTCCCTCTGAACTCCCGGTACAGTCATCTGCATTAACTTGTGAAGATTTTGCATGTCCCTCTGAGCTCCCGGTACAGTCATCTGCAAAAAATAAAATTGATTACATTATCTATAAGTAATATAAACACAATAATTATATTGACGCGTTATGACATTATAATTAATATATAGCAAAATTAATCTCAGAGCAAGGACCACTAGATCATAATGTTATGCTAGGCTTTTCTGTTGCGGTTTTAAACTTCTGCGTTGAAGTCATCTTCATGTCTCATGTCGGTCACCGCTCTTTTATCACAAATTGCCCGGTGGAGAATCATAAGTGAACCTGTATGTGAAAGTTGTTAGGTGCTGTCCATCTCACACAATCCCCGTCATGTCTGCTACATGTAATTTAGCACAGAGTATAGCAAAGGGAAGAAGTATGATCATGTACAAAGAAGCCTGAAGATTTCTACTTTTTCCATTTCTTTTTTCTTTACTTAATCTAGAAGAGGGTGCACTAAAATTATACATTTATTATACAACTGGCTCCTGCCTTTACCAGCAGCAACCGGAGCGAGCTCCATTAGCTGCTGTTTAACCATTTAGAACTTGGCCCCCTTTCTAGAGGAAAATTAGTGGTGGTTTCCTTTAAACAGTACACCACAAGAAAAAAAAGATGCTTTGAGAAAGTGTCCGAGGACGTGAAACAACTGCTATCTGCACATTTGTCTCCCATATATTTCCTGTATGCACTTTATGTAAATAAATGGAAATCTTGGATGAAGATTGATGTGCTGAGTGCAGTGAATATACTTCTCCTCCTGAAGGATTTATTTATACAGTATTCTCTCACAGAATATACATGACGTGTTTCAGTCATATAGAACTTCCTCAAAGGTGAATAATTCTGTGGAGAGACAAAGATCAAGAGAAGAACAAGCTATAGTGGCACAGCGGACCACAGCTGTGTGATGGCGCCATTAGTAAGTACAGTATGTGCATCCGAAGAAGGTTTATATGACTGAAACATCATTCATATTCTGTAAGACAATGCTGTTTAACCCCGTTACCCCCGAAGGTGGTTTGCACGTTAATGACCAGGCCCAATTTCACAATTCTGACCACTGTCACTTTGAGGTAATAACTCTGGAACGTTGCAACGGATCCCCCTGATTCTGAGATTGTTTTTTCATGACATATTGTACTTCATGATAGTGGTAAAATTTCTTCGATATCACTTGCGTTACTTTGTGAAAAAAATCAGGAATTTGGCGAAAATTTTGAACATTTTGCAAATTTTCAAAATTTTAATTTTCATGCCCTTAAATCAGAGAGATACAGTACAGACCAAAAGTTTGGACACACCTTCTCATTGAAAGATTTTTCTGTATTTTCATGACTATGAAAATTGTACATTCACACTGAAGTGATCAAAACTATGAATTAACACATGTGGAATTATATACTTAACAAAAAAGTGTGAAACAACTGAAAATATGTCTTATATTCTAGGTTCTTCAAAGTAGCCACCTTTTGCTTTGATGACTGCTTTGCACACTCTTGGCATTCTCTTGATGAGCTTCAAAAGGTAGTTACCGGAAATGGTTTTCACTTCACAGGTGTGCCCTGTCAGGTTTAATAAGTGGGATTTCTTGCCTTATAAATGGGGTAGGGACCATCAGTTGTGTTGTGCAGAAGTCAGGTGGATACACAGCTGATAGTCCTATACTGAATAGACTGTTATAATTTTTATTATGGCAAGAAAAAAGCAGCTAAGTAAAGAAAAACGAGTGGCCATCATTACTTTAAGAAATGAAGGTCAGTCAGTCAGAAAAATTGGGCAAACTTTGAAAGTATCCCCAAGTGCAGTTGTAAAAACCATCAAGCGCTACAAAGAAACTGGCTCACATGAGGACCGCCCCAGGAATGGAAGACCAAGAGTCACCTCTGCTTCTGAGGATAAGTTTATCCGAGTCACCAGCCTCAGAAATCGCAGGTTAACAGCAGCTCAGATTAGAGACCAGGTCAATGCCACACAGAGTTCTAGCAGCAGACACATCTCTACAACAACTGTTAAGAGGAGACTTTGTGCAGCAGGCCTTCATGGTAAAATAGCTGCTAGGAAACCACTGCTAAGGACATGCAACAAGCAGAAGAGACTTGTTTGGGCTAAAGAACACAAGGAATGGACATTAGACCAGTGGAAATCTGTGCTTTGGTCTGATGAGTCCAAATTTGAGATCTCTGGTTCCAACCACAGTGTCTTTGTGCGACGCAGAAAAGGTGAATGGATGGACTCTACATGCCTGGTTCCCACCGTTAAGC
The DNA here is from genome assembly GCF_046119375.1 of Phyllobates terribilis. Lineage (NCBI taxonomy): Eukaryota > Metazoa > Chordata > Amphibia > Anura > Dendrobatidae > Phyllobates > Phyllobates terribilis. Next base: position 594,688,153 of record NW_027362761.1, read on the forward strand.
ATGGAGGAGGAGGTGTGATGGTGTGGGGGTGCTTTGCTGGTGACACTGTTGGGGATTTATTCAAAATTGAAGGCATACTGAACCAGCATGGCTACCACAGCATCTTGCAGCGGCATGCTATTCCATCCGGTTTGCGTTTAGTTGGACCATCATTTGTTTTTCAACAGGACAATGACCCCAAACACACCTCCAGGCTGTGTAAGGGCTACTTGACCAAGAAGGAGAGTGACGGGGTGCTACGCCGGATGACCTGGCCTCCACAGTCATCAGACCTGAACCCAATCGAGATGGTTTGGGGTGAGCTGGACCGCAGAGTGAAGGCAAAAGGGCCAACAAGTGCTAAGCATCTCTGGGAACTCCTTCAAGATTGTTGGAAGACCATTTCCGGTGACTACCTCTTGAAGCTCATCAAAGAGAATGCCAAGAGTGTGCAAAGCAGTCATCAAAGCAAAAGGTGGCTACTTTGAAGAACCTAGAATATAAGACATATTTTCAGTTGTTTGACACTTTTTTGTTAAGTATATAATTCCACATGTGTTAATTCATAGTTTTGATGCCTTCAGTGTGAATGTACAATTTTCATAGTCATGAAAATACAGAAAAATCTTTAAATGAGAAGGTGTGTCCAAACTTTTGGTCTGTACTATATATATATATATATATATATATATATATATATATATATATATATACACATATATACACACACAGTAAATAGTATGATTGTGTACATCTGTGGTGTGTGTGTATGTATGTATGGGTGTACATACAGTATATTGTATATATATATATGTGTATCTGTGTGTACATATGCAGTATACAGTGTGTGTGTCTGTATATAGTATGATTGTGTACACCTGTGGTGTGTGTATATATATATATGTATGGATGTACATACAGTATATAGTATGTGTGTGACTGTGTATATATATATGTATACTGTATGTGTGCATGTATGCAGTATATCATGTAAATGTATGTATAAGCTGTATATGTCTGTAAGCATACTGTATATAAACTGAATCTATGGTTGTGTGTATATACTTTATATACGTGTTTGTACATACTGTATGTGTCTGTGTATATACAGTATATCGTGTATGTTTATAAAGTATATATAGAATATGTGTGTATATGTATAGTGTATATCTGTTATGTGCTGTACATATAGTTCTGTAATTCTCTTGTCGCCATAATAGGGATCAGCTCTAAGCGCACTTTATGTCTAATGTCTGCGTTATACATTAGGACCTGTTCACACTGTTTTTCTTTACTGCCTCCGGTGGGTTCTGCCTGAATCCCCTATGGAGCCATAGACTGTAATGACAAGAATTGAGTTCAAATGAATTCCACGTGATTTTTTTTCTGAACGTGTCCGTCAGTTCCAACAGCCACAGAAAAGTGAACACTTTTAGAAGAAAAAAAGACAAAGAGACAAAGGAAAATAGGTCAGACGGTCAATGTCAGAAAAAACAAACAAATGAAATCCATTTGACCTCCGCTTGTGTCATTGTATGTGGCCCCGTCGGGGATTTGTGGGAATCCTACTTTAGGGGGATTCAGGCAAAGCCCCCGGATGCACCGCAGAAGCAGTGTGAACAGGACTTAATATACTATTGTATGGAATAGTGCAGTCTACTATACTGTTCCAGACTATCCCAGTACACCAGACAGACACTGACCAGAAGGCACTTTTTTTTTTATTATAAATCTGTTGCATGTCATTTCTTTCAGCATTTTTGTAGCATTTTTTTCCTCATTCAAATGAATAGGAAACAAAAATGCAAGGCTGCAAAAACGCTGAATTTTTCCTGTGAACACTCTGGTTTTTGATGTAGAACAATACGCAGCAAAAACGATGCGTGTGAACAGACCCTACAGGGGGGTTTCTGACAATGTAAAAATTATTAGCATGAAATTATAAATCCCCCACGGCTCCAGCACCGATGCTCCGGGGGTCTCTGTCAGCCTTAGCACTTGGCTGCAGTGATTTTGTGACTGTGCTTCAGAATGTTCCCACAGTGAAGTCACGTGAGCCGAAGGTCCTGGCAGCACAGTGCACTGCTGGGAGCGAGCGCTCTCCCAGCAGTATACTGCCGGCCGCCTGGAGGAGAGAATCGCCGGGACCGAGGACCAGGAGGAAACCGTACAGGTGAGTATAAGGTTTTTTTCCTTTTATTTTTTACTTTTTTTTACCGTGTGCACGCCGGCTCGGCTGTGGAAACTACTGTTCCCCCAGCCATGGCGCTCTCGCTTTTATCAGCGGGAGCGGCTGTCGGATGAGAGTAGTAGTCCTCCTCTCCTGACCCCTGGGTACCACCCTCACCGCGTTTCTGCTGCAAATTCACGCCTATTGGCTTTAAATGAAGCGCAGCAAATCCTATTATACCTGCGGTTTTGCTGTGGTTAAATTCAAGTCAATAGGCACGAATTTGCGTTGGAAACGCCCGAACAATGGACATGCTGTGGACTTGAAGACCAGATCTGTTCCATTGGTAATATTCTGTAGTACATATTGTTATGGTTAATTTTTAATACCTAGATATCATTATTAATTAGAAAAACTATTTATATTTTTACTATGTCTGAAGTCTGCTTGAGTGCTTTAAGACATACATTGTGAAATGTCTAAGATACTGGTTTCCTGTGAAGTCTCTGAGAAGGTTTACGCTGGGCCAAGGAAAATGTGTTTGTTACTTAAAAGTCTATTTCGGTTTTCTGTTCAGTTGTATGTAACAATGAAGTTCCGCTTTTTGACTAGCTAATAAATTGGTGAGTCTATGTTGCCACACCAGAAGACTCTACTTGCTGACAATGAATGTCACATGTGTGGCACCCCAGGGGTCTGGTTACCACAGTAATAGAGATATTATGTCTGAGAGCAAGTGGGAGGTTTCTCTGGTCAGGAGCCCTAAACATGCAACACGGCCCACCCAGACCTGGGAGGGGAGGAATCTGCCCTTATAAACTGGGTCTGGGGTGGGATTAGACAGTGAAGTTCCAGACACAGGGAAAGATACATCAGGAGCTCTGTAGGAGCAGCAGCAGAAGGCCAGGGGCTGGGAGCAGAGATATAGCTCGCCCTGGCTGAAGTTACTAAAACCGGACACAGGAGGCCGAGGCTGTGGGGACTGATATATACCCAGCAGCAGAAACCAGCCGGCAGGGGATTCCAGATCCTCTGGCCATAGAAGCCCGGAGGCTCAGTCACAAAGAAGGGACCAGCACCGCCATCCAGGAGCGGAGGCTAACAGAAGGCCCCAAGTCACCAGCCATACGGGTGAGCACCACACGGTATACTCAGGGACGTGGGCTACTTGTAACTGCTGACAGCAAGGTAGCCAGGAAGAGTGCAGATAAACGGGGAGGCCTACAACTCCACCTGGCCAGGGGAACTCCTGCTTGCTCGCAGACTGACCAGGCCCCTTATACTAGCCAGTACTCCCGGGAGGGTCTGCCTTGTACCATCAGTAAAGACCCTGAACTGCACCTCACGTCTCTGTGATTCCTTGCCGCTCCAGCACCATTAGCACTGGGACCCTCACACCATCACTCCCATCATCTTCCAGATTAGCTGCCCTGAGGCAATACTTCTCCCGTGGGGAGTCATCCCATACTCAGCTGCGCAAACAACATCAGCCTCGGCGGTCTGCAGCGCAGCGGCGGTCCCCACTGACCGCAATCCACGGGTGGCGTAGTCGGACACTTATTACAATACAAATAGACTGCCACTGGTTTGACCACCCTGGGCACGGACCGGGTCACCGCCACACGGAGACTACAACCCCCAGTATCCCAGCGATCCGGCTCCGGGTATCCTCCTGCACAGCACAGGCCCAGGGGGCGCGTCAACTTTGGCGTAGTCGGCAGGATTTCGTGCCCGCAACCACCGGGTACTGCGTGCTTGAAAAAGACTTTTGAACTTACCTGTGGTGAAGTTTCCCGCCGTCTGGAGTCGTTTCCCGCCATCCGGAGCCGATTCCCGCCATCAGACGCCATCTTGGACCGTTTCCCGCCGTCTTCTGCCTTCTTCCCGCCATCCGCAGCTGCTTCCCGCCTTCGCATGCCATCTTTGGGACGCCGCACAGGAAGAAGAGGGGCGTGGACGCCGAAAGCGCGCGAGATCCGAAGCTCCGCCCCACGCTCCGCCCCACACTCTGACGCTGCGCAAGGTCCTGGAAGGGAGGAAGAGCGACGCTGACGTCATCAGAGCGCGACGCCAGGTCCTCAACCCCGACGATCGACTGCGGAGCCGCGGCCTACGGAAGAAGAGCATCGCAAGGTAGGCCACGGTCCACTAGGGGGGGAAGGAGGATGTCGGACACCAAGGGGAGCTCCACTGCCACAGCCACCACCAGCGCAACCACTGCAGCAGTCATGCCATTCACCATGCCCTATATCCTGGGGGCAACCTGGCTACCCCAGTACTCAGGGGAGTCACATACTCTAAATGACTTTAGAGAAAGACTGGATAGCCTCTTCCAGGTGTACCCCCTCACAGAAGAGCAAAAAGTGAGCATCCTGGTGGCCCAATTAATCGGGGCAGCCCAAAGGGAGGTAAAGTCCTGGCCACCTGGGAGGAATAGGACTGTCAGAGAAATACTAGCCCGGCTGAAAGACACATTTGATACCCGCACCTCAGCCGAAATAAAGCTCAGATTTTATGGGTGTAAACAGCGGGCACATGAGAGTATAAGAGACTATACTCTAAACCTACAAGAGGCCCTGAGAGCCATTAAGCAGGCAGACCCTGACAGCATGGGAAATGAAGATAAGCTGTTGACTGAACAATTTATTGAGGGTCTACTGTGCAATGCCCACTGAACCCAGTTGCGGGCAATGGCCTTACAGGACCCTGACCTGGACTTTGCACAGTTCAAGGACAGAGCCATCCGGGTGCTCCGAGAACCGGCACCAGGTGGCGCTGTGACCCACAGGCGCCCTGCTATCACTTACCACCAGGAGACGGCGCCCTTGTCTGCAGGGCCTGTGGGAGCTGATGCGCAGGCTTTAAACAGTGACCCGGCTACAGACCTGCACCATCAGGTCCAAGAGCTGACTAAGAGCGTTGCCGCGCTAACCAGAACTGTGCAGTCTTTAGAGGTCTCTTCTCCAGGAAAGATCCAGCTGGCATCCGGACCGGAAGACGTCCCGTGGCGCCGACTGAGGAGGACCCCACCGGCCAGAGGAAGACCCAGCGACAGATACGACGAGGACGGACGACCCATCTGCCGCCGCTGCAATCAACCCGGACATGTGGCAAGGTACTGTCATTTAAACGGGCACAACCTGGGGTAGAGGGCCAACCCCCAGGCATAAGATCATCAGGCCCATCAAACTGGCGTGATAAATACGTAGGGGGACGTCCAATCTTGCCTGTGGTACTGGATGGCATTCCTATGAGTGCCCTACTAGACACTGGGTCACAGGTGACCACCATCCCGTACGTGCTCTTTAAGCAGTACTGGAATGACTCGGACATAACCCGCTACCCAGATGACGACCTGAGTATCATCGCCAGCAATGGTCAGCCCGTGCCGCAGGTGGGATTCAAGGAGGTGACCATTAAGATCGGTAAAGTCGAACTGGCGGCACAAGGACTGATTATAGTGAACATAGACCGTCATGAGAGTCACCCTAGAATAACCTTGGGAACTAATGTGATTGAAAATTGTCTTGCAGAGGTGATTCTCATTTTACAGCAGGTTGCCAAGAACGCCAGTTCCGGCCAGCAGCGTGTGCTCCAAAAAGAGATCCGGGCACTGATGAAGCGGCAACAGGTGGAACTATCTGGTGGTGAGATAGGTAGCGTGAGAATGTGTGACCCGTTCCCTATTGCCATGCCCCCAAAAAGTGAGATGATGATTTGGTGCCGGGCAGCTATTGGTCTAAGAGGTAGAGATTACCAAGCAATGGTAGAACCCGTCTACTCAGACAGTAGGCCCACCATTTTGACAGCACAGGGGGTGGTCGATGTGCGCCATGGGAGGGTGCCCGTTCGCATCATAAATATCGGGGAGAGAGAAGTACACCTGCCCCGGTATGCCACGCTAGCCAAATTGTTCACCATAAACCAGAGTTCTGTACAGGCCGTAGAACCCTTGCCTCCATCTCAACCAGAGGAAGGTAACGGCTCTAAGAAACCAATGGAGGACTGGTGTCAGCAACTACATTTGGGTACTGACTCCACTCCCTCACACCAAAAACAGGGAGTCTATCGGGTGGTTCAAGAGTACGAGAGAGTGTTTAGTAAACACCCGCTGGACTTCGGGCGAGTAAAGGGGGTAGAACACCACATCCCCACGGGAGACCATCCTCCCATAAAGGAGAGATACCGACCCGTACCCCCTGCACACTATCAACACGCCAAGGGGATGCTAAAAGACATGAAGGAGGCTGGGGTAATTAGGGACAGCTGTAGCCCCTGGGCAGCTCCACTAGTCTTAGTGAAAAAGAAAGACAACACCATGAGGATGTGTGCAGACTACAGGAAGGTCAACCGTATCACACACAAAGATGCGTACCCGTTACCAAGGATAGAAGAGTCCTTAGCTGCATTAAAATCTGCTAACTTCTTCTCTACTTTGGATCTCACTAGCGGGTACTGGCAGGTTCCTGTAGCAGAGGCGGACCGGGAGAAGACCGCATTCACCACCCCGATGGGTCTCAGCGAATTTAACTGTATGCCGTTCGGGCTCTGCAACGCACCAGGAACCTTCCAACGGTTGGTGGAATGCTGTCTGGGACACCGGAACTTCGAGACGGTCCTGTTGTACCTGGACGATGTCATCGTCTATTCCAAGACCTACAAGGACCACCTGAAACACCTGGCAGAAGTGTTTGAAGCTCTGGCAAACTACGGCCTAAAGGTGAAACCCTCCAAGTGTCACCTCCTGAAACCAAAGGTGCAGTACCTGGGACACGTGGTGAGTGCTGACGGAGTGGCTCCCGACCCTGATAAGATCACCGTGATTAAGGACTGGCCAAGACCCTCCAGCATAAAGGAAGTGCGGCAGTTCCTTGGGTTGGTAGGCTACTACCGAAGATTCATTCCTGGTTTCACCAAAATGGCAGCCCCTATGCAGGACCTCCTGATAGGTCAATCTCGGAAAGCCAAAAACCAGAAGCCGCCCTTCAGGTGGGAAAAGCTGGAAGAGGAGTCCTTCTGCCAGCTAAAGATGGCCCTCATGGGGGATGAAATCCTGGCATATCCAGACTACAGCCAGCCCTTTATCCTCCACACGGACGCAAGCAACATCGGGCTAGGAGCTGTACTGTCCCAGATCCAGCAAGGGAAAGAACGGGTAATCGCTTACGCCAGCCGAAAGCTACGGCCCACGGAGAGGAACCCTGAGAATTATAGCTCATTCAAGCTGGAGTTCCTGGCAGTAGTGTGGGCAGTGACCGAACGTTTCAAGCATTACCTTGCCTCCTCCAAATTCACCGTGTACACAGATAACAACCCGTTGACACACTTGGACACTGCAAGGCTCGGTGCCCTGGAACAGAGATGGATGGCCCGCCTGTCCAACTTTGAATTCACCATCAAATACCAGGCAGGACGCTCAAATGCCAACGCGGATGCCCTGTCTAGAATGCCGAACTTACCAGACGTAGGGGAAGATCCAGAAGATCTGGAAGAAGTCGAGCTCCCTGCGTTCCACCGTCATGGGATTACCCTGTATTCCCACCGTGTGAAGGACAGGCGCTCCGTGACGTTCAATCCCTTGCCCCACTACAACTGGGCGGAGACGCAAGACAGTGATCCCGCAGTCCATTTGGTGAAGGAAATGCTGACCCAGGCCGATGCCAGTCTTGACCCAGACGCTCCGGAGGAGACCAAGCAACTGTGGAAGGAGAAAAGTAAGCTGTTCCTCTACAGGGAGAAGCTGTGCTGGAGAATGGTTAACTCTCGAACACATGAGTTGACCTGGCAGGTAGTGGTCCCAAGACGAGACGCGGCTATGGTTCTGGAGGCATACCACAACGGAGCAGGGCATTTCGGATGGAAGAAGCTGGAGTTCTTGTTGCGTGAACGGTTCTACTGGGTAGGCATGAGACGAGCCATCGAGAGGTGGTGCAGAGACTGTGGCCCGTGCAACCTAAGAAGAAAGGACTGTGCCAGCCAGAAGACTCCCCTGCAGCCCATCATCACCAGACAGCCACTGGAACTGGTAGCCCTGGACCATGTGAAACTGGCTCCAAGCAGATCTGGGTATGTCTACGCCCTCACAATCGTAGATCATTACTCCCGGTTCCTGGTGGTGGTCCCGGTCAAGGACTTAACGGCTCAAACAGCAGCTAGAGCCTTCCAGCAGCACTTCTGCCGTCCACACGGGTACCCGGACCAAGTGTTGACAGACCTTCGAAGCGGAGGTCTTCCAGGAGTTCTGCAACCTGTATGGCTGCAAGAAGATAAGAACAACGCCCTATCACCCTCAAACCAATGGACTCTGCGAGAAGATGAACCAGGTGGTGATAGATCTGCTAAAAACATTGCCCCTGGAAGAACGCAGTCTGTGGCCTGAGAAACTGCCCGATCTGGTGGACCTGTATAACCACATCCCTGTAGGTTCCACCAACTGCACCCCGGCTTACCTAATGAGAGCAAGACCTGGTAAGCTGCCTATTGACCTGGATATGGGAGTCCTGACGCCTGAGGACACCTCGCCAGAGGCAGACTGGGATACAGAACGGCAGCAGCAGTATCGGAAAGTACAGGAGAGCGTCGAGCGAAGTCTGTCTCAAGCTAGAGAGAGGCAAAAGAAGGCTTATAACCAGTATGCTCCCGCTGTTCCCCTGGTACCTGGAGAGCAGGTCTTGAAGAGGAAGAGGCGGCTCCACAAGTTGGACGACCAGTGGGAGAAGGACCCGTACACCGTACTGCCATCAAGCCATGAGAACCCAAAAATCTGCGTAATCAGTAAGGATGGAGGAGAAACCACAGCCATCGTCTCCAGAGACCACCTGAAGAAGTGTTCCGAGCAGCTGCAAAGCCCTGAAGATCAAGAAAACCCTCAACCCGCAGAGGAAAGGGAAGAAATGATCAGTACCGTACTCGGAGACTTCCCCCGGTCTTGGACACAAGTAAACGGCGCTGTCGTGGTACCCGTCCTCACCTTTCTCCAGCCAGCCCCGCAAGTGCCTACAGAGGAACCGGTAGAGCTGGAAGAGCAGCCGGCCCAAGAGGCAGAAGAGAGCCGGCCCAAGAGTCCACACCAGCAGTACAGGAGGATCAACCCTCTGCTAGTAGTGAGCCTGCCGTGCCCCTAGTGAGCCAAAGAGTGCGCAGACAGCTGCCCAGCTTGCCCATAACACCTCCTACACCCTGTAGTGCAGAACCAGTTAGTGAGCTCCGTAGGTCCACTAGAGTCACTAGAGGTCAGATGCCCGCTCGCTGGAAAATCTAAAGTGATGCACTGTGAATTTATCTGTTAACTGTTTATGGTTTATGTTTGTTGCCTGTTACTAATTATGTTTCTCAGTTACCCTGCAGATTTATTTGGACTGACAGGTTATGAACGCTGGATAACCGGAACAGTTTTGTAGATAGTTGCACCTTGGTGCCTCTTGCGAAGATGGTCGCAGAAGAGAAAACCTGTCTGGCGTGGCCTCCTTGCGGCCCAAAGTAGTTAGTCTACCCTTGCAGCCACGCCCAAGGCCAATGCAAGGGGTTTGCTTTGGACAGGTCCCTTACTTCGCTTAAAGTTTCACCTTGGGTGACATGGACACCCCCTTGTTTTACAAACTTCACCTTGGGTGATATGGACACCCGGTTACGGACACGCCGTGACCTTTAAAGAACTAAAGCTTCTTGTAAATATGTTTTTGTATTATCGTTTCTACCCTGTATTTATGTTTCTTTAAAAAATGTGTTTAGTCCCGGAGTACTAAAATTTACTAGGGGGGAATGTGGCACCCCAGGGGTCTGGTTACCACAGTAATAGAGATATTATGTCTGAGAGCAAGTGGGAGGTTTCTCTGGTCAGGAGCCCTAAACATGCAACACGGCCCACCCAGACCTGGGAGGGGAGGAATCTGCCCTTATAAACTGGGTCTGGGGTGGGATTAGACAGTGAAGTTCCAGACACAGGGAAAGATACATCAGGAGCTCTGTAGGAGCAGCAGCAGAAGGCCAGGGGCTGGGAGCAGAGATATAGCTCGCCCTGGCTGAAGTTACTAAAACCGGACACAGGAGTCCGAGGCTGTGGGGACTGATATATACCCAGCAGCAGAAATCAGCCGGCAGGGGATTCCAGGTCCTCTGGCCATAGAAGCCCGGAGGCTCAGTCACAAAGAAGGGACCAGCACCGCCATCCAGGAGCGGAGGCTAACAGAAGGCCCCAAGTCACCAGCCATACGGGTGAGCACCACACGGTATACTCAGGGACGTGGGCTACTTGTAACCGCTGACAGCAAGGTAGCCAGGAAGAGTGCAGATAAACGGGGAGGCCTACAACTCCACCTGGCCAGGGGAACTCCTGCTTGCTCGCAGACTGAACAGGCCCCTTATACTAGCTGTAATGCACACGCCCGGGCTGAGCGGCGTGTGCGAGTGATTCCACTGGACCGTGCCGGAGAGTGAATGCCTGGAGGGGCGTAACTAGGTATTCACCCGATCCGACCAGGGTCGCACGACGGCATACGACGCCAGTGCACCAAGGAGGAACCGAGCAGAGGGACCAGGTGCTACTCCAGGACAGACCCCGGACACGGCTGTTGACCCACACAGGGGAATACAGGAACAGACTGGTTAGGCTGGCGCACAGACTGGTGGGTATAGGCAGGCACGACTGGTATGCAGGCAGGTGGGTATGCAGGCAGGGGGGTACAGGCAAGCACAGCTAGAGTGCAGATAGGGAGGCACTAGCAGGTAGGAACACAGGCGGGATAGGACCCAGTACACACTGGGACACAGGAACAATGCAGGCAGAGGGGTACAGGCAAGCACAGCTAGAGTGCAGACAGGGAGGCACTAGCAGGTAGGAACACAGGCGGAATAGGACCCAGTACACACTGGGACTCAGGAACAGAACCACAGATGTGGCGGACAAACACAGCAGAGTGAGGCCGCCCAGAGAGGTGAGCGAGAGCAGGGCAGGACGAGGCCGCCTGGAGCGGTGAGCAAGAGTAGAGCAGGACAAGGCCGCCTGGAGCAGTGAGCAAGAGGTCAGAGCAGAGCGAGACTGCCGGGGCAGTGAGCAAAGGAGTCAGAGCGGAGCGAGACTGCCGGAGCAGTGAGCAAAGGAGTCAGAGCGGAGCGAGACTGCCGGAGCAGTGAGCAAAGGAGTCAGAGCGGAGCGAGACTGCCGGAGCAGTGAGCAAAGGAGTCAGAGGGGAGCGAGACTGCCGGAGCAGTGAGCAAGGGAGTCAGAGCGGAGCGAGACTGCCGGAGCAGTGAGCAAGGGAGTCAGAGCGGAGCGAGACTGCCGGAGCCGTGAGCAAGGGAGTCAGAGCGGAGCGAGACTGCCGGAGCAGTGAGCAAAGGAGTCAGAGCGGCTAGAACCGCCGGAGCGATGAGCAAAGGAGTCAGAGCAGGCTAGAACCGCCGGAGCGGTGAGCAAGGCAGAGCAGGGGGGACAGGGCTCTGTTCACACGGAACAGACAGGAAGGGAAAGGCAGAGCCAGATACCCACAGGGTACTTGCAGTGAAGTAGCGAGTGAACCACAAACTCACAAACGGGAGTACAGAGACAACAAGCAGGAGTTAGGTACGAGTTCAGACTCTGCAGAAAAAGGAAGGGAACGGACATAGAGGCAAAACAGGTAAAGGATAGGAGAGAGTTCAGACTGGAACTGAGTGTACGGAGGAAACCGACACTGCAGCGGAATACAGGAGCGGGTCTGGGAATACGGCCCCCAGAGAGGCGGGACGAACAGGCAAGGAGCGTGTTCAGACAGGACAGACAAGATACAGGAGCGGGTCTAGGTAATCGGCCCCTAGAAGGCAGGAGGAACAGGCTAGGAGCGTGTTCAGACAGGACAGACAAGATACAGGAGCGGGTCTAGGTAATCGGCCCCTAGAAGGCAGGAGGAACAGGCTAGGAGCGTGTTCAGACAGGCCTGGAAATACAGCCTCCAGGATAGGCAGACAAGAGAACACAGAACGGGACCTGGCACCTTCAGAGTGCAAGCACACACTGAATGAAACACAATGCTCAGGCAGGGATTGATTGGAGCAGCTGGGTTATATACCAGGTGACAGACAGCAATAGGCTGAGGACGCACAAGGGGTGTGACCCACAGCAGGTACAAAAAGCAGGAAGTGATCGGGCGCCACCCTTAAGCAGCAGAAACAGACACAGACAGCATGGAGGGAAGCCAGAGAGACATTCTGGACTGGAGATCAAGTGCGCGCTCTTGCACAGTGGGAGATGGACCACTATGCAAGGACGCCGCCAGGTATGTTACACTAGCCAGTACTCCCGGGAGGGTCTGCCTTGTACCATCAGTAAAGACCCTGAACTGCACCTCACGTCTCTGTGATTCCTTGCCGCTCCAGCACCATTAGCACTGGGACCCTCACACCATCACTCCCATCATCTTCCACATTAGCTGCCCTGAGGCAATACTTCTCCCGTGGGGAGTCATCCCATACTCAGCTGCGCAAACAACATCAGCCTCAGCGGTCTGCAGCGCAGCGGCGGTCCCCACTGACCGCAATCCACGGGTGGCGTAGTCGGACACATTACAATACAAATAGACTCCCACTGGTTTGACCACCCTGGGCAAGGACCGGGTCACCGCCACACGGAGACTACAACCCCCAGTATCCCAGCGATCCGGCTCCGGGTATCCCCCTGCACACCACAGGCCCAGGGGGCGCGTCACATGTATTCTGCCTCTCTTCCTTCATCGATGAAGTACCTTAATTTGAATCTCGTTGGCAATGTGAAGAACCTTTGTTGTCTAAACCAAAGTTCTCCTTAAACAAAAGAGGGTCTCCATAACAGTACATAGTGCCTGAAACCTGGGATTGTCATAACCGGACCTCCTCTGGACCCGTCAACAAGGATCTCTCTGGGAATTACTGAATGAAATCCGCGGTAATTAATCCCTTGTATTACTACTAATTCAGTACTACCTCGAGGGCTCCAGGACAGGTAATTGGAGGTCCTAACAAGACAATCATTTTTTTGAACCCTTGCCAGTTTATGATTTTGTTGTCTTATATGTTTCAATGTGGTTTCTAGATGTATAATTGACGATTGAATGATAATTGAATGAAGTGACGAGTAACCAACCTTGCCAGCATGTCGGGATTCGGCACCTCTGCAGTTCAGATGTATATTTCAGGAGTCAGAGGATTGTTTTATGTTGTTTGTTTTGTCTACGTCATAAATGTCTGGTATGATACTGTAAACTATGAGGATCCTTGAATGTGGGACAGAATGATTTTTGATTGACCAATAAGGGACTACGGTCTCTGCTTGATAAGGGATCCCATTAGGTGTGTTCCTTCACATGTGGTGGAGAGGAAAATCGGTCGGTAAGAGGATCAGGGAAGTGTGATTGCCTATAACAGAGGAATCCTTCACGGTAAGGTAGTACTCTGAGGGTATTGAATTCCGCTGTAAATAGATAAGGGCACCCTCAAGAAAGGGGTAACTGAATGCAGTTTTTAGCCCGAATACAGCAGGGGGATTAATATCAGCGATTGTGCAGTGTGTATTGAATGATTGACGTATTGTTAAGTCGCTTTTGATGAATCAGAATCGTTGTCCTCAGTGTCTGTGTTCTGTTTTGTGTAAGCTCAAGAGAGGGAAAATCATAGTAGCTGAAATTCTTGCTTAGCCTGTATACCCTGACTGGGAAACATATAGTATAAAAAGTAACACTTATTGCAGATATAGTTGTCACGCAGTGCCTTTACAAGGTGTAGAAGGAAAACCTTTGAACTGGGAAATGTTATATGATCATGCAGAAATAATTGGAATAGTAGTTGGATCAGTAGGCTTGGTATTGTTATTTGTTTGGTTGTGTGTAAGAATCTCCCTAGCTCACAGGGCTGGAAAATCGGTGTTAGTACTTCCTTAAAGATCTGTCTTCCGAGGCTCAGGGGAGACTGGGACAGGATCAGATCCGTCTTTCGAGGATCAGAGGAGACTGGGAAGGGATCAAATTTAGAGTCTGAGAGCCTCTAGGTGTGCTGAAGAGAGTTCTGCAGTAACTCTGGCACAGTGGTTGCAGTCATGGGGACTGGCAACAGTAAGGAATTGACTAACCTAAAGGGCGAGGCCCCAGTTCCAGCATGTGAGATAGTGGAGAGACTAAAAGGGAAAGAAGCAGTAGAAGGATGTGAAATAATATTGAGGAAATTTGGTATGGGAAAGTGGGGAAATTTGGAAGAGAAGGAATGGGAGAAATATATCTGCAATTGGGAAGGATGGTAGAAAGATAAAAACAAACTAGAGCAGGCTAGGATGTGGTTAGAAGTAGTAAAACGTCTCTCAATGAATGAACATAAATCAGAGGAAACCAGGCATGGAACTGTCTATGTAATCTATGATAGTTTGAAAAACTCTCAGACCCCTGTAGTCTCTGTACCTGATGTAAATTCTACATCCCCTTCAGCACCACCGCCTTATGCCGAGTCAATGGCATGGACTTGCAGACATTGTGGTCATCAGAATCTCCCTGGGGTTAATTGTTGCAGGTCCTGTGGGTCTTCACACCCAGGGACAACACCCAGGGTTCCTCTGTTCCCTATGAGGACCACTAGTCATGTACAGTTTCAACCTCCTAGGATGGTTGATAATGTTCAGGTAGACGATCCCCCCCCCCCCCAAGTATGGCCAATAGAAACATATCGGCCTTGGTCCCCCAGTGAATTTATTGCCCTCGCTACACAGCTCCCAGGTCCCCGAAAAACCCCCTTAACATTTAGAATGCGACTCCAGGGTGTACAGGAGGAATATAGGGCCACATGAGATGATTTAGTTTCTGTCATTCTGCAGAAAGGCAGTGACCCCTTACTTATGACAAGTTTTTTACTTTGTACTGCCATGAACAGGCTGGACATGCCTCTGGTGTCCTTACCCAAGAATATGGTGGTAGGCAGCGCCCTCTAGGGTATTACTCTGTAACCCTAGATCCAGTCATTATGGGTTCTCCTACTTGTGTCAGAGCTGTGGCAGCTGCTTCAGAACTTGTTAAAAAGACAGAGGACAGTGTTAGGAAGCCCCCTCACACTTGAAGTTCCTCATGCTGTATCTGAAATACTTCAACAGGCTCAGACCCGTCACCTCTCAGCATCAAGGTTGACAAAATATGAAGTTTCACTCCTTACACCTCCCCATATAACTATATAAACGCTGTAATGTTCTAAATCCAGCTACACTACTTCCAGTGGATTTAGAAAAGGGAGGAAAGTATCAGGATGTGGAAGAGGGAGAGACCATGAGCCAAGATTTGCCCGTTTTTCAAATTAGCAGATGAGGAAGCTCAATTTGATATGGCACATGAACATGATTGTTAGGCATTGATGGAAGCTGAAATAAAGGGCTTGGAAAATATTACTGATGTACCACTCACTAACCCTGGTAGGCCTATTCGAGTCCCACGGAAATGCATACCTAAACCAGATTACCCATTTCAGAGACTGCAGGTGGACTACATACAGCTACCTAAGGTGGGTAATTATGAATACGCCCTGGTATGCATTGACCTTTTCTCTGGGTGGCCAGAAGCTTGGGCAGTGACTAAAGCAAACACAAAAACTACTGCTAAAAAATTGATCAGTGAGGTGGTTTGTAGATATGGGGTGCCCAAAACTATAGAAAGTGACAGAGGAACCCACTTTACTGGGGAACTGATGAAGCAAATCATGGTCACTCTTGGGTTAGAACAGGCTTTCCATGTTCCCTATCATCCACAAAGTAGTGGGAAGGTGGAACGTCTCAATGGTACCTTGAAGCTAAAAATCCAAAAGTGCATGGAAGAAACACACTTGTCCTGGATCTAATCCTTATAAACAGGGAGGAAATGGTTGAGGAGGTAAAGGTGGCTGGGACCCTAGGAGGCAGCGATCATTCTATTATAGAATTTTAGATAACTAGAGGAGGAAGACATGTGAAGACTCAAACTTCAAGGTTAGATTTTAGAAAGGCAGATTTTAAGAGACTCAGAAAGAGAATAGGAAGGATCCAATGGCTGGATGTCCTTAAGGACAAAAATGTCCAGGAAGGATGGGAAATTTTTAAAAATGAGATTCTCAAAGCACAATCGTTAACAATCCCGAAAAGTAGGAAGAATGGGAAGCATTTAAGGAAACCAGGATGGATGAACACAGAACTTAAACACATGCTAAAAAGAAAGAAAGAAATGTTTATTAAATGGAAAGAGGGAGGCATATCTAAAGATTATAATGCAGTCTGCAGATCCTGCAGGGCACGTATCAGGTTAGCTAAAGCTGACAATGAATTAAGGCTTGCAAGAGATGTCAAAAGCAATAAAAAAGGATTTTGGGGGTATGTCAAAAGTAAAAGAAAAGTCAAAGATGCTATAGGATTTTTACAGGATGAAAATGGAGAAATGGTAAGAGAGGATGTTGAGAAGGCCAAACTTTTAACTTCCTATTTTGCATCTGTTTTCTCTCAGAAAGAAAATGTAACATCAACTGATCTTCACTGTCCTTTTAAAGGAATAGAGGAATCCAAGTTATCTGTAAACAGAAAGATTGTGAGGGAATATTTAGCTAACATAAATGAGTTCAAGTCTCCAGGTCCAGATGAATTACACCCCAGAGTACTGAAGGAGATCGTAGAAGAAATTTTTAGAACCACTCTCCATAATCTTTGAAAATTCTTGGAGAACAGGAGAAGTCCCAGAAGACTGGAGAAGAGCAAATGTTGTTCCTATCTTCAAAAAGGGGAAGAAGGTGGACCCAGGGAACTATAGGCCGGTGAGTCTGACTTCTATACCAGGAAAGATCTTTGAACAAATTATTAAACAACATGTATGTAAGTACATGGATAAGAATGAAGTGATTAACCAGAGTCAGCATGGGTTTGTAACTAACAAGTCATGTCAGACTAACTTAATTTCCTTCTATGACAGAATCACTGACTGGGTGGATCAGGGAAATGCTGTAGATATAGTATATCTTGACTCCAGTAAAGCATTTGACAAAGTATCTCACACCATCCTTATTGAAAAAATGACCAAGTATGCAATGGACCAGGCAACTGTTAGGTGGATTCATAACTGGCTTAGTGATCGGACTCAAAGGGTGGTTGTAAATGGCTTCACATCCAGCTGGATGAATGTCTCAAGTGGGGTACCACAGGGCTCAGTCCTGGGACCTGTATTGTTCAACATCTTTATCAATGATTTAGATGAAGGAATTGAGGGTAAACTGATTAAATTTGCTGATGACACAAAGCTAGGAGGGATAGCTAATACTAGAGAAGAGAGAGAGAGGATTCAAAAAGACCTAAATAAACTGGAGCAGTGGGCAGCAACCAACAGAATGGTTTTTAACAGGGAAAAATGCAAAGTACTACATCTGGGCAATAAAAATGAAAAAAGCATATACAGAATGGGAGGAATAGAGCTAAGCAACAGTACATGTGAAAAAGACTTAGGTATACTAATAGATCATAGACTGAACATGAGTCAACAGTGTGATGCAGCAGCAAAAAAAGGCAAATACAATTCTGGGATGTATTAACAGAAGCATACAGTCTAGATCACGTGAAGTCATTATCGGTCTTTACTCCTCTTTGGTCAGACCTCATCTGGAATACTGTGTACAGTTTTGGGCACCACATTTTAAAAAAGACATAGACAAACTGGAGCAAGTTCAGAGAAGAGCGACCAGAATGGTGACTGGTCTGCAAACCATGTCCTATGAGGAACGGCTGCAGGATTTGGGAATGTTTAGCTTGCAAAAAAGAAGACTGAGAGGAGACTTAATGGCTGTCTACAAATATGTCAAGGGCTGTCACATTGTAGAAGGATCATCTTTATTCTCATTTGCACAAGGAAAGACTAGAAGCAATGGGATGAAACTAAATGGGAGGAGACACAGATTAGATATTAGAAAAAACTTTTTGACAGTTAGGGTGATTAATGAGTGGAACAGGCTGCCACGAGAGGTGGTGAGTTCCCCTTCAATGGACGTCTTCAAACAGAGGCTGGACAGACATCTGTCTGAGATGATCAAGTGAATCCTGCTTTGAGCAGGGGGTTGGACCAGATGACCCAGGAGGTCCCTTCCAACTCTACCATTCTATGATTCTATGAGCTCTAATGACCGTCCTAAGAACTGTTGGATATGCACCCATAGTCCAATATCCTCCAATACTATGCCTTATTTAGCTATTCCAATGACTTTGAATGAAATGTTTTACTTAAGTAACCACACTTTTCCTATTAGATTAAGAACAACAAAGAAAAAGAAGGCTGCAGGTCTAACTGTAGCTGCTTGGGTGACTGAGCCATGGTTGTTGTTTAACAGGAGTGGTCCACCTCCAAGTCAGACTGAAATGCCTTGGGCGACCAGTCGTGTCGACCTCTCCTGTTATCCGAACTTTACCTCTTGCAGCTGTATTCAGATAAAATCCAGAGGGTTTCCTTTCTCTACAGCTGACTATTCAGAGTGTAATGGATCTGCTACCACTACTACGCAGTGTATAGCGGTTGATGCCACTCTCAATCCTAAGCTTCATTGTGTAAATGTCACCTTGCAAAATCTAACATCAGGTTTTACCTCAAATGACAATCAGTATCAGGGAAAAATTGTGGAAAAATTAAGCACCACCTTGTTATCTAAATGGATTGCTAGTCTGTTCAACAACACTGTGGTTGGAGCACCAGAGAGTTTATATATTGTATGTGGACATCAGGCTTACAAGTGGTTACCCAACAATTTCACAGGAGTTTGCACACTAGCCTTTCTGACACCTTCTACTTTTACAGTACCACACACAAGAGTAGATATTAAAGCAATCCTTCTACACACACTGTACAGACGAGCTGCAGACGACAAGCCCAGACCAAATGGTAAACCACATCTTGTAGAAATGGGGGTGGCTAACAAATTTTTTAGTGTTTTATTCATTTACCCATTCATAATGCAAATGTGGGATAAGTTGGTAGAAGCGACCGATTATCTAGATGACCAGATCTTCCAGATTCTTGACATTCTCAATACATCTAATATTGTACAGAAACAACTAATTACAGTTACTAACCAACACACCATAGTGCTAGATTACTTGACTGCTAGAGAGGGCGGGATGTGTCAGATAATAGGCCCTACCTGTTGCCACTACATAGACCCTGCAGGAAATTTCCAGGTAAAGACCAAGATGGAGATAGAGAAATGAGGGACACGTGGCTCCAAGAACATCATGTCAACAAAGATTCCTGGTGGAGCGATACATTCTCATTTCTTAATCCTGTCAATTGGTTCAAGGGTATAGGTGGATGGCTAATGGGTATCCTACAAGGTATTCTACAAATAGGAATTTTGATATCACTAGTGTATATAGTGTATATAGTTGCCAGGATTAGTATATTTGCTATTAAGAGACTATGCAACACACAAGATTAAGCATCACAGGCCTGCGAAATAGAATGCCACTTCTCCTATAAACATATATGATGAGATTTACAAGCAAGATATTTGTCGGTGAACGGGATTCGTCCCCTCCAGGCTTTTATAGCATGGGGAAGTAGCTGATGAATAAATTGTTTTGTAAAATAATAAAAAGGGAGGAATTGTTATGGTTAATTTTTAATACCTAGATATCATTATTAATTGGAAAATCAATTTACATTTTTACTACGTCTGAAGTCTGCTTGAGTGCTTTAAGACATACATTGTGAAATGTCTGACTAAGATACTGGTTTCCTGTGAAGTCTCTGAGAAGGTTTTTACGTTGGGTCAAGGGAAATGTGTTTGTTACTGATAAGCTATTTCGGTTTTCTGTTCAGTTGTATGTAACAATGAAGTTCCGCTTTTTGTCTAGCTAATAAATTGGTGAGTCTATGTTGCCACACCAGAAGACTCTACTTGCTGACAATGAATGTCACATGTATTCGGTCTCTCTTCCTTCATCGATGAAGTACCTTAATTTGAATCTCGCTGGCAATGTGAAGACCCTTTGCTGTCTAAACCAAAGTTCTCCTTAAACCAAATAGGGTCTCCATAACAATATACAGTACAGAGCATTACCCCGCCTCTCAGTGTTAGGGTAGGTTCACACGACAGTTTTCTCCACGTCTGAGACAAACGGTCTGATTATTCTCATCAGACTCTGATCAAGCAGTCTTTCTCAGACGTGGGGAGAAAAAAGAAGTTTCTCAACTTTCTCCATTCTGTTAGTCCATGAAAATCGGACTGCACTAGGATGTCATGTGAGTGCAGTCTGTTTTTTTTTTTCACAGACCCATAGACACTTGATTCAAAATCTGACATGTCTGATTTTTTCCATCGACCACTAGGTCCGATGAGAAGATTGGACATGTGCACAGAAACAAAGAATATCATGAGAACAAGCGATATTTGTGGAAATCATAGATAGAACTCGTCTGAGAAAATTGGTCGTGTGCACGAGACTATACACAGATAGGCTGCCTAATAAACCATACCTCGGGCATGGTATACTAGGCTTTGATCTATGGCAGATTCAAAGGTCATCCTTAGGTCTCCAGTAGCTTTAGCAATCATTGGCTTTCTGCGCTAGCTCTGCAGAAAGCCAATGGAGAGATAAGACCACTGGCTGTGGTCACTTTAACTGCATTAAGTAAAGAGTTAATTAAGCAAACTGTGACAGCACTCAAATTCCTCTGCTACATCTCTGCTAGGAGGAGGAATTAAAAGCTGCAAAGCAGTAATCACCCAAGGATCAGGGTCCCCGGGTGAGTAATCACAGCCCTTTCACATCCTAATGGAAAGTGGCAGCTCTATAAGAACGTGAAAGGACAGTGCAGTGACGGGAAGTGGTTAATTGTTATAACTTCCTTCATTCTGAACATGAATACGGCTTCTCCCCAGTGTGAATTCTCAGATGCTTAATAAACTGTGATTTCTACAACATTTTCTGCATTTTGGGCATGCATACGGGTCCTCCTCTGAGTTCTTTGATGCATCACCCTTTCTGTGCCTTAAAGCCCATTGAGATGAGTATATAATTGTAATAGTGATTTACTATATGATCATCAGAAGTGACCTAACGTTTAAGTCGGTCAAAAATTTACATGTAAGGATTATTGTGTACAAATAATTGCTTATTCATTCGTCTTTTACAGGTGTTGTTATGGAAACAACCTCCATCTCCACTGCATAATCAATGAGCGTGAAATTATTTATTACATTACACAAATATTATGAACGATAAATCTTAAAAAGGTTGTCTCACGAACCAGAATAGGATAGTAGATGCTGCTTGTGAGGCAAAACATTTCCATGCCTCACAGAAAGAATCACCTGGGATCCCATGTGTCATGATTCCACCATTCACTGTCCTCGACGCAGTGAGTGAAAGCTCAGCTGCCATATTGAATCAGGGTCGTTCTGAGCTGTCTAGGTGTCTCCCATTATGGGCGATTACCTGGCTTTCAGTTTCTGATTATTGCCAGTCATAGCTTTATCTTGGTGGTGTGTGTGTGCCTTGTTTTTCAGTGCTGTTTCTGAACTCTTGCTACCCAAAGTAGGACCTTGCCTTTGACCATCCATTTGTCTAGCCCCCTTATCTTGACGAGCTACCTTCCTCAAATTCTGACTTCAAACTGTGACCTGACTACACCTTTGTCTTACCCCTCTGTTTATGATGAGCTCTTTATGTATTGGGCATTGAACCTTTGTACAAACCTGTCTCACGGCTTGTCCATGAGTAGTGACTCAGCACCACACCATGCTGTCTTGTCTATATACTCTGTATAGTCTCAAGAGTAAAACATAAAAATGGCTTTAACCCTGTAGAAATCTTTTGATGTTCAATCCCACTTGATTTAGAGCTATAATGTTTTCCACATTCTAAACTTGAAAGTGTTTTTCCCGTGTAAATTCTCTGATGTTTAACAAGATCTGATCCAATAGTGAAACAGTTTCAACATTTTAAACATGAAGCTGGCTTCCCTCTGTGTGAGATCTTTCATGTCTACCAAGATGTGATTTTTGGGAAAAACATTTTCCACATTTAGGGCATGAAAATGGCTTTAACGTTGTGTGAATCCTTTGGTGTCCAATAAGATTAATTTTCTGGTTGAAATATTTCCCACATTCTGAACATGAATATAGCTTTCCTTATCTGTGAATTCTCTCATGTTTCACCAGATTTGATTTCTGGGTAAAGCATTTTCCACATTTGTCACATGAAAATGGCTTCTCCCCTGTGTGAATTCTCTGATGCCTAACACGATCTTGTTTCCTGGTAAAACATTTTCCACATTGTGAACATGAAAATGGCTTCTCCCCTGTGTGAATTCTCTGATGTTTAATAAGATCTTGTTTCGTGGTAAAACATTTTCCACATTGTGAACATGAATATGGCTTCTCCCCTGTGTGAATTCTCTGATGTTTAATAAGATATTGTTTCGTGGTAAAACATTCTCCACATTCTAAACATGAAAATGGCTTCTCCCCTGTGTGAATTCTCTGATGTTTAACAAGATGTTGTTTCCTGGTAAAACATTTTCCACATTCTAAACATGAAAATGGCTTCTCCCCTGTGTGAATTCTTTGATGTCCAATAAGAGTTATTTTTTGGTTAAAACATTTCCCACATTCTAAACATGAAAATGGCTTCTCCCCTGTGTGAATTCTCTGATGTTTAACAAGATATTGTTTCATGGTAAAACATTTTCCACATTCTAAACATGAAAATGGTTTGTCACCTGTGTGAAATCTCTGATGTATAACAAGATATTGTTTCCTGGTAAAACATTTTCCACATTCTAAACATGAAAATGGCTTCTCCCCTGTGTGATTTCTTTGATGTTTAATAAGATTTGTTTTTTGAGTAAAATATTTCCCACATTGTGAACATGAAAATGGCTTCTCTCCTGTGTGAACCTTTTGATGTTTTTTAAGAGTAAGTTTCTGGTTAAAACATTTTCCACATTCTAAACATGAAAATGGCTTCTCCCCTGTGTGAATTCTCTGATGTTTAACAAGATATTGTTTCCTGGTAAAACATTTCCCACATTCTAAACATGAAAATGTTTTTTCTCCTATGGGAGCTTTTTGATGTTCAACACCCAGTCTGTCTTTTCTATTCTGCTTTACAGTCGTTGATGAATCAGGAGATAGGATCTGTGTAAAAGGATTAGATGATACATTTTGGATATGAGGGGTGGAGGGTATATCTTCAATATTGGCATTCTCCTCATAGGCATATTGAATGATATTACAATCATCTGCATTAACATGTGAAGATACCGGATGTTCCTCTGGGTTCCTGGTACAGTGATCTACAAAAATAAAACTAATTAGATTATCTTTTAACAATATAACCTCAATAATTATATTAATGTTTTTTGACATTATAAAAGGAGAGGCTTATACAAAAAAAAAATCATTTATTAACTGACTAAAATATTTAATTCCAAAACGGATCACAATTTCAGAGCAGGGACCACTAGATCATGATGTTACAATACCTGGCTGCTGGGGGCGTCCATCTCACACAATCCCGGTCATGTCTGCTACATTTACTTTAGCAGAGAGCATAGCAAAGGGGAGGAGACGTATGGTCATGGTCAAAGAAAACCGATCAAAGGATCTCACTGAGGAGCCCTGTGATGTACACACCTGGATAAAGGGTGTATAATGAAATGAATAGTCATGTGACTGATTACACGGGCATATATGTAGTAGGACTGTATACAAGGCTACACCAAAGAGAAATCATCTACAAAGAAGCCTGAAGTTTTATACTTTTTCCATCACTTTACTCTAGGAGTGGATACACTAAAATGATACATTCATTATACAGCCGGCTCCTGCCTTTACCAGCAGCAACCGGAGCTAGCTCCATTCACTGCTGTTTAATCATTTAGACGCAGCTGCAATGGGTAAAGGGAATCTGTCACTAGGTTTTTGCTACCCAATCTGAGAACAGCATAATGTAGGGTCAGAGACCCTGATTCCAGGAATATGACACTTACTGAGTTGCTTGCTGTCATCTTGATAAAATCCCTGCTTTCTCTGCTGCAGATCTAGCAGTTATCTTACTGTTGAGCTCTGTATAACTCCGTCCGCACCACTGATTGGCAGCTGTCTGACCATATACAGTTTACACAGAAAGCTCGTCAAATAAAGAGAAAAAATCCAGCACCAAAAAAAAAGGAAAAGTTTCTTATGCATAAAAATCTAATTTATTTAGATCTGTTAAAATATAATAAAGTGCACTTTTCATAATTTTTTAATGCACTTTATTGTATTTTAATGGATCTACATAAATAGAATTTTTATTGATAAGCAATTTTTCCTTTATTTGGTGCTGGATTTTTTTTCTTTTTGATGTGTTTTTCTTGTCATGGAAACCGTCCCCGCTATTTCCGAGCATCAGTTCTAGTACTTTATTTGTATTTGTCTGGACTTCATGGTCTGCTGCCAATCAGAGGTGGGGCGGGGTTATACAGAGCTCATGAATACGCTGGACTACCTGGCAGCAGGTTTACTAGTCCTCTGTTGATAATCCCCTGATGATAAATCAGTGATATTATCAAAACTACAGCAAGCAGCCCAGTGATCAGGGTCTCTGACCCTATGATATGGTGCTCTGCAGATTAGGTGGCAAAAACCCAATGACAGATTCCCTTTAAACTTGAATTAGTAGGACTAAAAATGAGTAATAAAAATAGTTAAATAAACAAATGTGAATATATGCATACACATTTTATTATATATACATATTTATTGTAAAATAGCCACCAGACATGTACTTGAGGGGAGATATGTATCACTGAGCTTGGCAACTTCAGTGATGTAAAACAAGAAAAGCACGCTCCGTCACCCCTACGAAACTCCTCCTCCAAGTGTATAGCCCGGGAGTTGGTCCATATCTTTTCCAGGACGCGGTTGCCTAAAAAGATTCTAATGGACCAAGGAACTCCGTTTATGTCAAAGATGATGAGGGAGTTGTGCAAGATACTGCAAATAACACAACTAAGGACCTCAGTTTACCACCCGCAGACAGATGGCTTGGTGGAGCGGTTCAATAAAACTTTGAAGGCCATGTTGAAGAAGGTAGTAGAGAAAGACGGCCGGGACTGGGACTGCCTACTGCCGTACCTTCCGTTCTCCAAAAGAGAAGTCCCACAGGCCTCTACTGGATTCTCCACTTTCGAGCTGTTGTATGGACGACACCCCCGTGGACTCCTGGACGTAGCAAAGGAGACCTGGGAGGCTGAGTCTACACCCTACAGGAGCGTAATTGAACATGTGGCACAGATGCAAGAGAGGATTGCAGAAGTAATGCCCATTGTGAAAGAACACCTCCTCAAAGCGCAATAGGCACCATCGAGGGTGTATAATAGGTCGGCGAGGGTGAGACACTTCAACCCTGGAGATCGGGTACTTGTGCTGGTGCCTACAGTAGAGAGCAAATTCCTGGCCAAGTGGCAGGGTCCCTATGAAGTAGTGTTAAAGGTTGGTGATATCAATTATAAAATTCACCAACCAGGGAGGAGAAAGCCCTACCAGGTGTACCACATCAACTTCATTAAGCCATGGCGAGATAAGGAGCCCGTGGAAGCTCCGTGTTTGGTGGCGAAGTCTGAATCCGATGTGGAAGAGGTCAGGGTGGCTGAGTTGCTCTCACGTGCCCAAAACCAACAGTGACTAGAGTAGCAGCAGCGGGACAGGGACCTGTTCTCCGAACTACAAGGTTGTACCCAAATCATAAAGCATGAGGTCGTTACAGAACCTCATGTCCGGGTAAACCTGAAACCGTATCGGATTCCCGAAGCCCGGCAAGAGGTAATCTCGAAAGAAGTAAAGCGGATGCTAGGTCTGGGAGTCATTGAAGAGTCCAAGAGTGGCTGGTCCAGTCCCATAGTCCTAGTGCGGAAACCAGATGGAGAATGGCGGTTTTGCAACGACTATAGGAAACTGAATGAGGTCTCTAAATTCGATTCATACCCAGCGCCCAGGGTAGATGAACTAATTGAAAAGCTAGGGCCAGCTAGGTACATTACCACCCTTGACCTCACAAAAGGGTATTGGCAGATCCCTATGGCCTAAGATGCCATGGAGAACACGGCCTTTTCAACTCCAGATGGGTGTTTTCAGTACACCAAGATGCCGTTTGGGTTGCAAGGAGCTCCAGCTACCTTCCAGAGAGCCATGGACCGGATCCTAGCTCCCCACAAGAAGTATGCAGTGGCCTAGTTGGATGATATTGTGATCTACAGCCAGGATTGGGGAAGCCATCTCAGAAAAGTCTAGGCAATATTCGATGCTCTGCGGAAGGCGGAGTTTTCAATCAACCCAAAGAAATGTGCCATGGGCATGGAGGAAGCCAGATATTTGGGCTATGTCATAGGGTAGAGGCGTGATATAGCCACAAATAAATAAAACTGAAGCGATCCAGGGTTGGCCACAACCTCTCTCAAAAAAACAGGTCAGAGCCTTCCTGGGCATCGTGGACTACTATCGCCGGTCCATCCCTAACTTCGCCATGATAGCATCCCCTCTGACAAACCTCTTAAAGGGACAAAGTCGGCTATGGCTAAGTGGTCTCCAGAAGCTGAGACGCCTTTCCAGGAGCTGAAGCAGGCTCTGTGTAAACAGCCAGTGCTGGTGGTGCCGGATTTCTCAAAGGAGTTTGTGGTCCAGACGGATGCGTCAGATGTTCAACTGGGGGCTGTCCTATCACAAGAGGTGAACGGGGAGGAGCACCCCATAATGTATTTAAGCCGAAAGCTGACATCTTGTGAGAAGAATTACTCCATAGTGGGGAAGGAATGTTTGGCCATCAAGTGGGCGTTGGACACCCTGAAATACTACCGCTTAGGCAGGAAGTTCAGGCTGGTGTCACCATGCCCCACTAAGGTGGATGAGAGAGAAGAAGGGGAACAATGCCCGAGTGACCAGGGGCTTCCTAGCCCTCCAGGAATTTAGCTTCTATGTAGAGCATAGGCCTGGGAAACTGCATGGCAATGCTGACGCATTGTCGAGGGTCCACTGTATGTTAGCAGAAGGTGCCAAGCCCCCGGCTTTGGGCAGAGGGGGAGTATGTAAAATAGCCACTGGACATGTTCTTGAGGGGAGATATGTATTGCTGAGGTTGGCAACTTCAGTGATGTAAAACCAGGAAAGCATGCTCCAGCACAAGTAGTGCTGAGAGGGTTAATCAGGTGTATCAGGGCTGTTTTTTTCGAGCAGTCATAAGAGATGGGGGGGGATTGGCTGCTCACATAGCCCCACCCCCAGGGCGTGTGTATAAAATCAGATCAAGTGTCTCATTCAATGTCTGTGGCTGGAGGTGTGGAGACCTCCAGAGTGTTTGTGCCAAAAAGACACTGACCGTGAGCGGGAGAACCTGCCATATTGTATTGGACTGTTTATTTTCTGTTTTGTTACACTGTGCCAGACAAGGCTTTCTTTTGTTTACTTCTGAAAGTGCGGTTTATGCAGCATAATAAACCTGCCTTAGACATTTTAAAGAGACAGTGTCCTGTGCCTACCTCTAACACAACTAAGAGAGTAATGAACCCTACAAAATATATTATATATATGACGGGAAAAGTCACAAAATGTTGCAAGTCTTAGAGAGAATGCAGCTCCTGAAATTGCTGAGATATTGGGTCGCGATCACAGAAACAGCAAAAGTTTTGTAGTCAAGAGGGTCGCAAAAAAAGTGTTGAGGAAAAAAGACACAGATTAAGTGCCAAAGAAATAAGAATCGCTGGTCTCTGCACATGGGGTATTCCAACATCACTGTGTTGCCAGCTCATTACTACTGATCCAAGCTGACAACAGAGAGCGCGCTGTCATTGTGCACATTGTAAAGGAACTAGCCTGTCCCCTGAAACGAGCATCCCTAATGACGCCTTGTTTCAGGGAGGGGGCAGGGGCTGCGACAGTGACTCCCTAATAATGACCCATTTGGGTATCCCAGCATGCACTGGGATGCTCAAACAAAGCGTCATCAAAAAGAAAGTAGGGAAAAAAATAGAAAAGCAGATAGTGTAGTTAGGTAAGGATATAGAATTTTTTAATGCAAGTACACTGCTCAAAAAAATAAAGGGAACAGTGAAATAACACATCCTAGATCTGAATGAATGAAATATTCTCATTGAATACTTTGTTCTGTACAAAGTTCAATGTGCTGACAACAAAATCACACAAAAATCATCAATGGAAATCAAATTTATTAACCAATGGAGGCCTGGATTTGGAGTCACCCCCAAAATTAAAGTTGAAAAACACACTACACGCTGATCCAACTTTGATGTAATGTCCTTAAAACAAGTCAAAATGAGGCTCAGTATTGTGTGTGGCCTCCACGTGCCTGTATGACCTCCCTGCACCGCCTGGGCATGCTCCTGATGAGGCTGAGTATTGTGTGTGGCCTCCACGTGCCTGTATGACCTCCCTACAACGCCTGGGCATGCTCCTGATGAGGTTGCAGACGGTCTCCTGTGGGATCTCCTCCCAGACCTGGACTAAAGCATCCGCCAACTACTGGACAGTCTGTGGTGCAACGTGACGTTGGTGGATGGAGCGAGACATGATGTCCCAGATGTGCTCAATCGGATTCAGGTCTGGGGAACGGGCGGCCAGTCCATAGCTTCAATGCCTTCATCTTGCAGGAACTGCTGACACACTCCAGCCGCATGAGGTCTGGCATTGTCCTGCATTAGGAGGAACCCAGGGCCAACCGCACCAGCATATGGTCTCTCAAGGGGTCGGAGGATCTCATCTCGGTACCTAATGGCAGTCAGGCTACCTCTGGCAAGCACATGGAGGGCTTTGCGGCCCGCCAAAGAAATGCCACCCCACACCATTACTGACCCACTGCCAAACCGGTCATGCTGAAGGATGTTGCAGGCAGCAGATTGCTCTCCACGGCGTCTCCAGACTCTGTCACATGTGCTCAGTGTGAACCTGCTTTCATCTGTAAAGAACACAGGGCGCCAGTGGCGACTTTGCCAATCCTGGTGTTCTGTGGCAAATGCCAAGCGTCCTGCACGGTGTTGGGCTGTGAGCACAACCCCCATCTGTGGACGTCGGGCCCTCATACCACCCTCATGGAGTTGTTTTCTAACCGTTTGTGCAGACACATGCACATTTGTGGCCTGCAGGAGGTAATTTTGCAGGGCTCTGGCAGTGTTCCTCCTCACACAAAGGCGGAGGTAGCAGTCCTTCTGCTAGGTTGTTGCCCTCCTACGGCCCCTTCCACGTCTCCTGGTGTACTGGCCTGTCTCCTGGTAGCGCCTCCAGCCTCTGGACACTACGCTGACAGACACAGCAAACCTTCTTGCCACAGCTGGCATTGATGTGCCATCCTGGATGAGCTGCACTACCTGAGCAACTTCTGTGGGTTGTAGAGTCCGTCTCATGATACCATGAGTGTGAAAGTACAACCAACATTCAAAAGTGACCAAAACATCAGCCAGAAAGCATTGGTACTGAGATGAGGTCTGTGGTCCCCACCTGCAGAACCACTCCTTTATTGAGGGTGTCTTGATAATTGCCAATAATTTCCATCTATTGTCTATTCCATTTGCACAACAGCATGTGAAATTGATTGTCCATCAGTGCTGCTTCCTAAGTGGACAGTTTGATTTCACAGAAGTTTGATTTACTTGGAGTTATATTCAGTTGTTTAAGTGTTCCCTTTATTTTTTTGAGCAGTGTATATTAGAAAATAGTTTAGGATTATGGCACTAAATAGATAGGGATTTAGAATGAAAATGACTTTCATGTGACGCTAAGTTACTCATGGACAAGCTGTGAGACAGGGTAGTCAGGAGGTCCCAGGTCAGGTACCAAAAGGGCATGTGATACAGAGGGGCAAGACAACGGCGTGGTCAGGTAACAGTCCGGGGTCAAATACCAGGGGGTATGTCAAGATAAGGGAGTAATAAAAACAAATAGTCAAAAGGCAAGTCAGGGGTCAGGTACTTGCAGGCAGAGAGCGTCAAGAGCAGAAGGGATAATCCACATGAATGGTCACAACAAATCTTAGGTCCGGCAACAAAATCAGAAAAAGACACAATGAGACACGGAGCTAAGCACACACCAAACAAAGCTAAGCTACAACTAACACTGAACTGCTCACAGCTAGCCAATTAAATAGCTAGCAAATCAACAAGGATGGGAGGCACCTGGGGAAACGCCCATAGGCTTGGCCAGATTAAGTAGCAGGCCTGCTGATCAAAGTGCTGGCAGCCTATCACGCCCCAGCAACAGATTGGATGACTGGACTGTCACTCACAATGCTGACAATCCAATACACTCCAAATCCCATAGGGCGGCTTAGCCGTCACTCACAGCGTCCCTAGGCCACAGTAAAGATGAAGCTGTGACAGT
Organism: Phyllobates terribilis; assembly: GCF_046119375.1. Classification (NCBI taxonomy): domain Eukaryota; kingdom Metazoa; phylum Chordata; class Amphibia; order Anura; family Dendrobatidae; genus Phyllobates; species Phyllobates terribilis. The sequence continues at coordinate 594,718,646 of NW_027362761.1, forward strand.
ACACTCTCTTCTAGGGAGATGGGGCCATCAGACCCCCAGGTTTCTGAGGGAACCTAGAATCGGCCCTAAAGGATCAGGCTGGAGCCCAGGATCTCTCCTCTGGTCCATATCCCTCCCAATGATGAGGAGGAGCTGGAGGGAATTACAGACTCTCTGGAAATCCACCTCTCTCTGTATCTCATACTCAAGACTGTCATTGTCAGCAGCAAGAGGAGGCGGGAACAAAAGCGACACCACGGAGGGGACAAACTCCTTCAACAAGGATCTATTGAAGACATTAGGAATGTGGAGAGATGTAGGAAGCTACAACCTAAAGGCCACCGGATTGACCACGTCCAAAACCTCATAGGGACTGATGAACTTTGTACCCAACTTTGCTGATGGTACCCTAAGTTTAATGTTTCTGGATGACAGCCAAACCCCATTGCCCACTTTAAAAACAGGAACCGCCGAATGTCTTCTGTCAGCCTTCACTTTTTGGTAAACTTGAGCCTGCCCAATATTCTTTTGAACCTCTTTCCAAACATCCCCAAGCCCCCTGGTGACCTCTACCCCACAAAACTCAGAACTTATCCTGGAATACTCTCCAAAATTGAGATGAAAACAATAATTACAGCAAAATGGCGAAGTTCCAGTGGATTGATTGACCCGACTGTGAAAGTCGAACTGTGCCATAGGTAGGAATAAAGACCAGTTCTAAAGCTGAGCCGCAAAAAAATACCTCAAAATTTGCTACAAGGATTGATTTGTCCTCTCTGTCTGACAGTTGGTTTATGAGTGGTAGAGAAAGGAAAAAGACAAGTCAATTCCCAGTTTCTAAAGGCCCCGTCACACATAACGAGATCGCTGCTGAGTCACGGTTTTGATGACGCAACAGCGACGTCACCAGCAATATCGCTATATGTGACACTTTGCAGCGATCAGGCCCCTGCTGTGAGGTCGCTGATCGCTGCAAAGTGTCCTGGACCATTTTTTGGTCGTTGCCCTCCCGCTGGTCAGCACACATCGCTGTGTGTGACCAGCGGGACCAGCGATCAGGCTGGTAACCATGATAAACAGCAGGTTACTAGGGGCACACGCGCACTTAGTAACCCGTTGTTTATCATGGTTACCACTTTGCTACCATGAGCGGTAACCTCCCGCTCACCGTAGCAGAGTCGTAACCATGATAAACAGCGGGTTACTAAATGCGCGTGTGCCCCTAGTAACCCGCTGTTTATCATGGTTACCAGCCTGCTCCCGCTTCAGCAGGCTGGTAACCAGGAGCAGGACATCGTGGAAATATTCTTTCCATGATGTCGCTGCTCCCTGATCGCTGGTGAGCCTGCCTGTTTGACAGCTCACCAGCGACCACATAGCAACGATCCCTGACAGGTCGTATCTTTGTCGGGATCGTTGTAGCATCGCTTAGTGTGACGGGACCATTACAAAAAGCTCTCCAGGACTTGAAAACAAATTGTACTCCCCTATCAGACACAATGTTAAGAGGAATTCCATGCCACCTCACCACAATATGAATAAACACAATGGAGAGTGTTTTTGCATTAGGCAACCCTGTTAAAGGAACAAAATGAGCTTGCTTACTGAATCAGTCAACCACCATCCAAATATCACTTTTCCCATCAGGCAGATGCAAATCCGTGATAAAATCCATGGACAGATGAGTCCATGGTCTTTCCAGAATTGGCGATGGAACCAACTCCCCGGATGGCCGATTATGACAAACTTCAGCGTGTGCAGACTTCACAGGAGGATTCAAAATCTTTCATATCATTACTCAGATAGCGACCAAAAGAATCTGGAAATAGCTTTCTGCGTAGCTGTGACCCCAGGATGACCCCTCAAAACAGATTCATGAAACTCCTGTAACAGGCGAAATTGACGCACCCCCTGGGCCATGGGGTACTCAGCAGCCGGGCCGGTCGATGATGGGGGATGTCACCCCGTCCGTGACCCAGGGCGGTCAATTAAAGGGAAAGTAAAAGGGAATAAAGTTTTTAGGATAATAATGTTCGTGACGCCACCTGTGGTATGCGGATATAGAGCCGTCGCTGCGGTGCAGATCCCCTGGAGCTGATGGTGATGCAGCAGAGTTGGTTCAGCTCTCCACAGGCAGAGCTAAGCTCCAGGGTAGGAAATGATAAATTGTATGAGGTAGATGTTGCTGGTGCTGTGTAGTGCAGGGCTGGTGATGGCGCAGCAATTATTCAAGGACACAGTGGGGTGCAGTCTTCAGGTTTTACTCACAATTGTTCAATTCTCCATGTTACAAAGGCCAGTGTGTAACCTCCCACGTTGTCCTGTGTCTTCCGGCATAGGGGTTCAGCAATCTCTCAAGTATCTCAGGAGTACTTAAACGGGACCCCGTTCTATGTACCTTTCCCAGTCGTCTCACTGGCACTCGCCCTCCTGCCCTGCGCCTCACAATCAGTGTCCCAAGCCAGTGGCCTCGGGCCTTGTCGGGCGACATGCAGTCCCCTGGACCCTATGCGGCCACCTTTTTGGCGATGTAATTGTGGATGTTGGCTGCAGCACCTTGAAAATGCAGCAGCCTCCGGTTGTCTAGCTGAGCCTGGTTGTTCTCCACTAGTTAGGGGCCGGTCCCCTTCTGCGGCCTGATCCCTCCACTTCAGCGTGAATTCGGGCGCACAGGTGGCATCCGCACTCGCCGTGCCCCTGGGATCCCCTCTGTTCCTGGAGCCCTTCTATCTGCTCCTCTCTTCTTTCTTTCCTTTCCTGCTCCTGGGCCTCTCTCACTGGGCCCATTCTCAGTTCTCCACTCCTCCTGAGCAGAGCTCCTGCTCCCAGCTCTCTCTCCTCTGTACTGTCGGCTTCTAGATCGTTCCTCTTCTTCTTATACTCCTACTCTCTGTGCTCCACTCAACTTCTTCCTCCAACCACCTCCTCTACCTAGTTCCACCCTCCAGCTAGGGACCAGGGACTGTGCGGTCCCTTAGGAACAATCTCGCCCTTCCCTACTGGAGTGGAGTGTGTTGGATGCGGGTGTATGGGTCCCGGGTAATACTCCCTCCTTACCTGAGAGTGGGGTACTGTGGCGCCCCTGAGGGTTCAGTCGCCACAGGGGTACTGCACCTCATAAAAGAGGTGTGGTATCTCATCTCCAAGGTAAGGATGGAGCACCACACAGGACCCCACTACACACTCAACACTACACCACTCCCGTTCTGAAGAGGGTCTAAAGCACAATAGTGCTGCCCCGGTCCAGAATGGAGGAGTAAGGGGGAACCAAAAGTCAGGGGGAACCTTGTAGTGAGTGAGGGTGGAGGAAGCACTTTACCAAGCACTTAATAGATCCATATAAATTTGGAGGCCATCTTTAATACCTGGTCTTTGGTCGCAGTTCCCTGGTGTGGTTAGTCAGTACAAGCTGCAGGATTCTGTGATTCCCGGTCTCAGGCCTCGAGACTGGGGATTGGGGCAGAGTTGAGTTATAGCCAGCTCTGTTCTAAATCTTAATCCATACAAGGTGGCCCAGGAGGGGAGCAGAGGAGAAGAGCTCCACAGGCGAAAGGATCTCAGGGGGTGCGGATGGAGCGGAGTCGCCACCTGCTACCCTTATTCTGGCCCTGCCAGAGAGACCCTGCCGCAAGAGGGGGTACCAGTCCCCGATTATCTGACTTTGCACTTCACGTCCCTGTGAGAGAAGACCGGAGGCTTAAGCGGATCCCAGGGGGATACGGACGGAGCGGAACAGCCACCTGTATTCCTTAATCTGCATTTATCCAGAGGGACCCGGCCGAATGCCACGTTTACTCCACAGTCACCAATAAGGGACCCAGTCGGTCCGGGAGCTGCAAGCTACCCTAATAGGACACCGCAGTACCTGTACGGGACTCAGTGGGGGACATGAGGCGATTCAAGTACAACTAGAGAGAGGAACACTCTGGTGTAGGGGTCCTGTCAAGTGCACCAGAGCTACCCGGAGTGTGCTGAACCCCTTCCTGGTGGCCGTAGCGCGCCATGAGCAGCAGAGGGAAGCTTTGCACCTGCTACTACACTAACGTGAGTAAAGCTTGGATGACTTCACCTATTGCCTCCGTTATTCATTCCTGCGCGGTACTGCACTCACCACAACTCTCCAGATCTTTCCCTCTCACTGCCCTGAGGCCTACTCCACCTGTGAGGAGTAGTACCAACCAGGCTGCAAGAACATCGGCCTCAGAGGACTGTTGCAGTGCTGGTGATCTTCACCAGAAACCACAGGTGGAATAGTCGAAACAACCACTCATCCCCCAGTAGCCCATAATTTTTATGTGACAGCCCTGGGCACGGACCGGGCCAAGGCCACGACGACATCCCCCTCACCACCACCGGCCCGCCGTCCGAGTACACCTTCCCAGGGAGGGCTAGTTGAGGCGTCACAGTGCCACACCTCTGGGTGAGATGCAGTACCTCTGTGGCGACTGAACCCGCAGGGGAACCACACATTACTTAAGTACACAGGTACAAATAACTTGGACCCTGGAGTGGCAGACGGAGCCAATAACTGAGTTTTACAGATCTCCACTTCCAACTCCGAGGATAGCACAGAAACCACAATGCCCTTCGTAAGAATGGAGGATGGAGGATAAACTGAATGAAGACTGCGTGACAATGCGTCAGCCTTGATAAAACACTAGTGAGAAAGTAGTGCAAATAGGGTCTTATCCGACATACAATTGAAGTTATCTATCAGATTGTACTACCCTGATTTATGACTTAAAAACATTTTAAATCACTGCACAGCTGCGGTGGATCCACAGGTCGCAAAACCGACAAGCATGAAGATAGGAATAATTTGTGGATACATCCCTCGCTGCTGTGTATAGAAGACGTTAATTCTAAGGATTTATGTGAACGTGTGGCTTTTATTCATTCAGGAAATGATCACAAATGTGTCAGCCTTCACATTCTTAGACCCCGGCCTGAATGTGATAGAGAACTTGAATCTGGAGAAAAATAAGGACCATCTCACCTGTCTAGGAGTTAACCGTTTAGCTGATTCAATGTAAGCTATATTCTTTTGGTCCTTGACCACAGTTCTTTGATCAACTGCCCCCTCCAAAAAAGGCCTTTATTCCTCAAAAGCTAATTTAACAGCAAGTAACTCACGATTCCTGACATCATAATTTCTTTCAGCAGGCGAAAATTTCACAAAAATGCACATAGTCGTAAATTAGTCAAGAGTTTTCGGCCCCTGAGATAAAACAGCCCCTACACTGACCACTGAAGCATTCAACTCCACAATGAATGGTTCCTGAAATTGGGATGGATTAGAACAGGAGCAGACATAAAATATTTTTTACATTTTTCAAAAGTCCCAATAGCATCCGGTGATGATGAGGTCCGCCCCCTAGCGTGTGAGGTCAGAAAGAGGTTTAACAATCTGAGAAAACCCCTTAATGAATTTCCTATAATAGTTGGTGAACCCTAAAAAACATTGTAACGCTTTAAGGTCATTAGGTTGAACCCAATCTATTATAGCTTACACCTTCCCTGGATCCATTTTAAACCCATCCGCCGATAAAATGTATCCCAGAAATGAAACCTCCTGAACAGAAAAAAATCGTTTCTCAATTTTTGCAAACAAAGAATTTTCCCTCAATGTTTGTAATACTAGACAGACATTTCAAGATGAGAGACCAAATCAGGGGAAAACAATAAAAAAAAAATCATCAAGGTAAATAACAAAAAATCTGCCAATGCAATCAGAAAAGACTTCATTCAGAAGTTTTTAAAATACTGCAGAACCCAAAAGGCATGACAAGATTTTCGATTAAACCCTCTGACGTTAAAAACGCCGTTTTCCACTCATCACCCTTCCGGATCCGGATCAAATTGCAAACCCCTCTAAAGTCAAGTTTAGAAAACCATTAAGCCCCAGTAAGCGGATTATAAAGGTCGGGGATGAGTGGAAGTGGGTAAGTATTCTTAACCTTGATTTTGTTAATTTTTCAGAAATCGAGGCAAGGAAAGAATCCAGCAGCCACAGGGGAGGAGGAAGGATGGATCTGACTCTTCCTTAAACTTAAATTTTTCAAGGCGGTACGTTCAAGCCCAGATAAATTATACAGACGCAAGCAGTTGGGAGAACGAACCCTGCGGCTTCGTGTTCCAAGAGGCTACAAGAGAATGTGAACCCCTACAATTGGTGTTTGATTGTGGGCCATGAATGTCCTGAGTAAAGGCAGCTACAGCATTATAGACACAGCCTGAAAGCATGAAGGAGCTTGTTAAGCAACTGGTCCAGGCCAATCTGCAGTTACAACAGCAGGAGAAGCAAAAGCAGCAGCAACAGGAACAACAACAAACCAAAAAATTCCTGATCCAGCAGTTGGAACATCAGCATCAAATGCAGATGGCTCTCTTGGCAGAAACTGCCTGGACCAAGGAGACGACACATACCACCAGCCAAAAGGATGGTATTCGTTTGAGACAAACAGTATGGGAGGCCTTGCAGGAAAAGACTCTGAAAGACGACATTGAGGCTTTCCTGACTGTTTCTGAGAGGGTGGCAGACAGGGAGAAAATACCCTCAGAGCAATGGACAGCGGTCCTAACTCCATACCTTACTGGGGAACTGCAAAAAGAGTACTACAATCTTGCCCTGCAGGATGCCAAGGAGTATGACAAGCTGAAGGAGGAGATTATGGCTCATTTGAGCGTAACCCTGGTACTTGGGTGCAACCAAGGGGACAAGCCTCCCTGGTCCTAGATGTTCGACCTTTGACACCTGGTGTAAAAATAGCTGCAGCCTGAGACCTGCTCTCCAGCAGAGATGATGGAAAGAGTGGTAGTGGATCGATTTATCATAGTAACCTAGTTTTTAAGGTTGAAGGAAGACTAAGTCCATCTAGTTCAACCCATAGCCTAACATGTTGATCCAGAGGAAGGCAAAAAAAAAACATGTGGCAAACACTAAGCTCCACATTTGGGAAAAAAATTCATTCCTGACTCCATACGACAATCAGACTAGTTCCCTGGATCAACGCCCTATCAAGGAATCTAGTATATATAACCTGCAATATTATACTTTTCAAGAAAGGCATCCATGCCCTTCTTAAATTTTAGTAGTGAATCACTCATTACAACATCATGCGGCAGAGAGCTCCATAGTCTCACTGCTCTTACAGTAAAGAATCCCCTTCTGTGATTATGATTAAACCTTCTTTCCTCCAGACGTAGAAGATGCCCCCTTGTCCCCGTCTCAGGCCTCAGAGTAAAAAGATCAGTAGAAAGGTCTTTGTACTGTCCCCTCATATACTTGTACATAGTAATAAGATCACCCCTAAGCCTTTGTTTTTCCAAACTAAATAACCCCAAGTGTAATAACTTGTTTTGGTATTGCAGACCCCAGTCCTCTAATAACCTTGGTCGCTCTTCTCGGCACCCGCTCTAGTTCAGCTATGTCTTTCTTATACACTGGAGACCAGAACTGTGCACAGTATTCCAAGTGTGGTCGCACTAGTGACTTGTATAGAGGTAAAATTATGTTCTCCTCATGAGCATCTATGCCTCTTTTAATGCATCCCATTATTTTATTTGCCTTTGCAGCAGCTGCCTGACACTGGCCACCAAAGGTGAGCTTGTCGTCCACCAATACACCCAGGTCTTTTTCAGTTACAGTTTTGCCCAGTGTTTTACAATTAAGCATATAATTATACATTTTATTTCCTCTGCCCAAGTGCATTACCTTACATTTATCCCCATTAAAGCTCATTTGCCATTTATCAGCCCAAGCTTCTAGTTTATGTGGCGCCCCTGCTGCGCATAGGTGCCACAGAACCCAGAAGGGTGCATGGTTGGATTTCTCCACAAGAGGCCCTCACTACATCCATACACCCCCACCTTCCACCTCATACCAGCAGAGGGAGCCCGGATAGGGATATATAAAGGGAAGGTGGAGCCAGGCAGCTCAGTTAAGTTAAGTTTGGAGTGAGTCAAGAGTTAGATCAGTTACAGACAGTGTGTCAGTTACAGTGCTCAGAGGGAGCAGAGCAGGCTGCTGTGTGAGGCAAGCTAGGCCTCCAGCAAGCCCTGAAGCCTAAGAGCGTGCCGACGCTCAGAGAGCAGTGAAGAAGCAGCACGCCAGCAGCCTTGTAGTGAAGGCCTCGAGTGTGGCCGACGGCGAGGAGAGAGAAGGAGTGAAGCTAAGGGGGCAGAGGAGCATACCAGGCTCACCCCAGTATATTTACCGGACACCGGGTCCGAGCCTACAGGGACCCTTCACACCCAGTAGGGTTAACCGGAATCCCAGGAGGACTACAAGTCCCTGGCAAACCTGAAGCTAGACACGTGCAGGACCAGGAACCACGGAGGCCCCGACGTCCAGGGAGAGTGGTTACCAACCGGAGGTCCTACCTCAGAGCAACAGGTTAAACAGAAGCAGGACACTTAAGCTAGGCACAGTTGCAGGCTGGCCAGGAGCTTTCACAGAGACAGACACGGAACAGGAGGCCTTATACCAGCTCACTGGGGAGTAGTCCAAAAGTGCGCCCTTCACCTAGAATACCCTGGACCGTATCTAACAGCTGTACCAGTAAAGTAAACGAAGCAAAACCCCCTGTCTCTGTCCGTTACTCCGGCTGCGCCATTGTTCCCAACCTACTCCACAACGCCCAGCGCACCCACAGTTCATCTCACTATACTGCCCTGAGGCCAGCTCCGCCTGTGGGGAGCTGTACCATCGTTAGCTGCATTGTCACCGGCCTCAGAGGACTGATGCAGCGCTGGTGGCCTTCACCAGACACCACAGGTGGAATCACAAAAAAAATCTGAACTTCATTCAATAAATCGCTACCCCTTTTTCAGCACTGTCCGCCCTGGGCCAGCCACCGTGAGATATATATATATATACTGCCCCAGACAGTAAGGCCCCCTGGGGGCGAGACATTTACATAGATCCTCCTGTAATATAAAATTGTCCTCCTCTGTATTGATTATCCTGCAGAGTTTAGTGTCATCTGCAAATATTGAAATACTACTCTGTATGCCCCCTACAAGGTCATTAATAAATGTGTTAAAAAGAAGGGGGCCCAATACTGACCCCTGTGGTACCCCACTGTTAACTGAGACCCAGTCTGAGTATTTTCCATTAATAACCACCCTTTGTTTCCTATCACTGAGCCACTTCTTAACCCACATACATATATTTTCCCCTATCCCCATTGTTCTCATTTTATGTATCAACCTTTTGTGTGGAACCGTATCAAAAGCTTTTGAAAAGTCCATATACACAACATCCACTGCATTTCCTTGGTCCAGTCCAGAACTTACCTCTTCATAAAAGCTGATCAGAATAGTTTGACAGGAACGGTCCCTCGTAAACCCATGTTGATATTGGGTCATGAGGTTATTCTTCTTCAGATACTCTATTATAGCATCTCTTAGGAAACCCTTCAGGATTTTACCCACAGTAGAGGTTAAGCTTACTGGCCTAGAATTTAATTTATCTACTCAATAAAAAAAAAATCTGTGCAAAGCTGGGTTGCCAAGAAGATCCCCAGAATGCAGATGACCTCGTGAGCCTTGTGGAAAGATACTTGGCTATGAAGAACTCTCTGAGCAATCAAGGGAGCCTGATTTCACCTTTCTGAGATACACAAAGAAGGGGCCCAAGACCCAGGAGAGGTCAGAGCCAGATTCAAGGAGTACATCTTGTACCATTGTCTGTTGAATGTGTCGTGCCCAGGGTCATAGAGTAGCCCATTGTCCGTTGGTCTTAAAACTGATGGACTGCTTAGAAGGCCGACACTTCTCATAATTTGCATATCCTGCATGCAGTGCAGTAACTCAACTTGGTGAGTGACTTCAGCTGTGTCAGGTGACTAAACAGTGTGTGATTGTAACTGGACTGAGGAAGTTTGGTGTCCGTGTTAAAGGCCACTTTTCCGCATGTGCTAGTCACTGGGAAGAGGCTGGGGGTAAGGTGTATCTATGGAGATGCCAGAAACTATCTCATGGCCCAGGTCAACATAAAAAGAGCGCCTCCTCAAGGCACCAGAGGCACAATCCAGGGGTATAATCGGTCAGCTCGAGTCGGACAATTTAAGCATGGGAATCAGGCACTTGCGTTGGTGCCCACAGTGGAGAGCAAGTTCCTTAACAAGTGGCAGGGACCCTATGAAGTGGTGCAAAAAGTGAGAGATGTGAACTATATGATACACCGACCAGGGAAAAGAAAGCCCTTCCCCACATATCATGGCAACCCACTAAAACCCTGAAAGGTTAGGGACCAGCTTGAAACCCCTTGTTTGTTGACCCAGTCAGAAGCCAACTTTGTGGGTGCCACAGGGGCAGAAACATTGTCACGTTCCCAAAAAAAAGGCACGGCCAGAAAATAGTACCCAAAAATTGGGACAGGTTCTCGGAATTACTAGGTTAGCCTCGTGTCGTCAAGCATGAGCCTCATGTGTGGGTCAATTTAAAGCCTTGCAGGATTCCTGAGGCCCACCGGAACATAGTCTCAGAACAGTCGATACAGAACTGGCCCCTTATAGGCACTGTGGATTGGCAGACGGTACCCAGACCCTCGGCTTTGGGCAGAGGAGAGGTGGGGGGCGGTATGTAGCAAAGCCAGCTAAGCTAAAATTAAATCCTAGCTCTACATATCCTGATTAGATGCACCTGGAAAGCTATGACTAGAACCAGGCCTTGTGTTCACCGGAGGCAGTCTGCTGGAAGAGCTGAGCATAATGGATTTGTGTTGGAGCTGCAGAGAGACAAGCCACAAATTCTCTGAGAAGAGACGGCACAGACCATGTGCACGAAGCTGCACATATTAGGGGTTGCAATGGACAATACTTGTTTTGTGTGAACGAACTGGGATTAGTTCAGCCATGTCTGAGGTAGACGGGATCTGTATTGTTTGGTTTGCACCTGGACAATGCCAGGGATTTTATGCTTTTGGTTTTGATTTTGGCACTGTGCAACCAGTGGAAAGAAACATTATTCCGTTTCTGGTATAAAAACCTTGTGGCTTTGTGTTACAAGCTGCTACCTGAGAGCGTGAAAGCCTATAATAGATATATTGTACATATATTACACACACAAGTGTTTAAAATCCTCCCATCTTTTCCCAAAAAGAAAGAAATTGAAAACAATAAGAAAATAATCACATGTGATATTTTTGCATCAATAAAAGTCTGATCAAAATCTAAAATTAAATTACTTGTACAGTAATTACCATAGGAGTTTTTAGAAAAAGCGAACACCTAAACTGCCATTTTGGAGTTATCTAATTTCTCAAAAAAAGGAAAAAAAAATAGAATAAGTGTCCCCAATGTGGCGCCATTATACACTGCAGCTCACAACATAACACAAGTCCTCACACATCTCCATCGATGGAAAGATAAAGACGTTATGAGGCTCAAAAACTAGTGACACAATCACCGTATTCACACTGAGCGGAGATTGAGAATCCTGTCGCCAGTTTATTTTACATAAAAACACTCAAAAAATAATGGCGGAATTGTGTTGTTTTTTAACAATTGAATCCAAGTAACATCGAGTCCTAATAATAATAACAAATATATATACAGATACTATTAGTTTGTTATCGGTTTTACAACTTTTCCATAAAAATTCTAAATTTCATGGAAAGAAAATACCGTACTTAGTTCCGAGAGCCGCGTTGTCTGATTATTCTTATTCCGGAAGATTCACAATTTTTGATTTAACCCTTTTGGGGGCAGCTGTAGATGCATAACTCATTTATTTTTTGGAAAAGGAACTGTTAAAATAATGTATACATTTTTATTATCTGGGTTACACTATATAAGTGTCTTCTTTTTTCTTTCACAAAGCAAATCCAAGTTTTGTAACAATAAAAGGTTTTAATTGTTTTTTATCCCTGTGCACTTTCATTTTTCGAAACGAAAAACATTAATTATTTGGTCTCACGGGTGGCAGAGAAATTCCCCTCCATTATCTAACCACCTAGAGCTCATGGCTTCTACTAAAAGTAGCATCTTAGGGGGTAAAGACTAGTGATGATCGAGCGTGTTCTATTAACCCTTTCCGGCGAGTTCGCCTGGGTGCTCGCCGAGTATTTTGGCTTGCTCGGCGTTTCATTTATTGTCGCCGCGCCAACAAGTCTCACGGCTGTTAGACAGCTGTGACACATTCAGAGATAGCCTGTTCACCAGGCAAGCCAACATACTCGGCGAGCACCCAGGCGTCCTTGCCAGAAAGGGTTAATAGAACACGCTTGATCATCACTAGTAAAGACTAAGATCAGAGTTATCTCCACTCCCAATCATTATGGCCGGAGCCCGGCTGTCAGTCGCGGTTATTTAGGGGGACGTCTCCATGTTCAGTATTCTGTCACCAAACACTGACATGAAATTAATAGGAGCTAATGGTTTCTGAGTCACAAACTGGAGAAATTCTTTCCTTCATTAGAACTGACATCAGATGATGAAGAAATCAGCCGCTCACATAAGTATAATTCATCTCCAGCTGTATATTATCATCCATATTATAAATGCACGACCTGTGACATCACATATAACAGGATCACATTATTATCAATTCAGATTGTGGCTGAACAGTGAATATTCATCTAAAGCTCCTCACCTGGGCGGTTATCTGTAGGGGTCTCCTCTTTACACCGCTGATCGCCCCTCTCATTTCTCTCTGGAGCAGTAATATTGTTCAGATCTTTATCCGGATCCAAAATCTGCAAAACAAATATTGTAAAAGTCCCCGATGATTGGAGAAGTCACCGGGAATAATGGTGAGAAGATCCGGCCATGTCTGTGGTCAGCTGTGATCCTGCCGTCTCCACCGCTCTCATTACACAAGTATAAAACATCTAATACTGGAGGAGAAGACAAGACTGAACACAAGGAGGTCACAGCCGTCTACACATCATAGGGGAGATCTCCATCTACCTGATGGTCCTGTGCAGGAGGAGGAGCGGGACATCTCTCTGGGGTTGTCCTCTTACTGGAGAGACCTGCAGGAGACACAGACAGGACTGACATCATTATTACATACAGAGAATTATAGGCCGTGTGGATTTAGTCCTGTCTATTACCTGGTGATGTGCGGGGCCGGTGCTCCTCCATCATCACCTCTTTGTACCGATCCTTGTGTCCTTCTAGATACTCCCACTCCTCCATGGAGAAATAGACGGTGACGTCCTGACACCTTATAGCAACCTGACACACACAATGATACCGTCATCACCCAGAATCCTCCAGTGCTGTCCTGTATAATGTCCCAGCATTCCCAGCAGTGTCACCTCTCCAGTCAGCTGCTCAATCATCTTGTTGGTGAGTTCTAGGACCTTCTGGTCATTGATGTCCTCATGTATCCGGGGGTGAGGTGGAGGCACCGGGATTGGGCTCAGGATTCCTTCCCGTCCTTCAGACACAGGGTCCTGACAGCGATCACTAGAGGTCTTCTTCACCACTGTGTAATCCTGAGTGTGGAGACATTAATAATATCACTACAGACATTTCCAGAGTCTATCACCTCTCCGGTCATATCACCTGTTATTCCCATAGATAATGATGTCATGTGATGACATCAGAACCTCTCACCTCTCCAGTGAGATGGAAGATTATCTCCAGGGTGAGGTTTAATATCCTCTCCGCAATCTGGTCTCTGTCCTTATTCATCCTTGACGAGTCAATCGGGAAAGTCATTTCATATTGAATTTATTAGCAGAGGATCCTTTTTTTGAAGGAACCTAAATAGAAAGAAGATGAGACGATATAAAAATGACACGTTATGTCAGTTGGTCACATCTGCACATGATGGCTGCAGCCAATCACTTGGTGGAGTGCCGATATCAGTGTGTACTGCACGAGACTGTGGAATACCATCAACGGCAACAATGGCCATGTCACATACATAACAACATCATTAAGTTATACTTAAACCACAATGACATCATTAATACCTTCCCGACATATGACGTAGTTTCACAAAATACATCTTGTCTCAATCTATGATGCAGGCCCAGAAGCTGAGTCCGCATCTTTCCCAGCAGCTAATGGCTGTGTTATGCAGCTATCATCTGCCTTTAATACCAGAGAGTAGAGCACAGTTCCATTTGCAGCTGTTCACTCCTTTACTCCTCAGTCTATTTTCACCTTTCTGACCGGGCCAAATGTTATTATTCTGATCACTGTCAGTTTATGTGGTAATAACTTTGGAAAGCTTCAACAAATCCCAGTGATTCTGAGATTGTTTTTCGTGACATGTTGCACTTTAGTTAGAAGGGTTAAAAGTTGATGAGCAATTTCTCATTTTTCCAACAAAAATTACAAAACCAATTTTTTTTTAGAGGCCGCATTCATTTGAAGTGACTTTGAGGGGCCTATGCGACAGAGAAAAAACAAAAATGACACCGTTTTAAAAACTGTACCCCTCATGATGCTCAAAACCACATTCAAGAAGTTTATTAACCTTTCAGGTGCAAGAATTAAAGTAATGTGGAAGGAAAAAATGAAAATTTTACTGTCTCCCATAAAAAAAAAGCTTTAGCCCCAAAGTTTGCATTTTCAAAAGGGTAACAGGAGAAATGGAACAATTTATTGTGCAATTTCTCCTGAGTACACTGATACCCCACATAAGGTGGGAAACTACTGTTTGGGCACACGGCAGTGCTCAGACTGGAGAGAGTGCCATTTGACTTTTGGAGCGCAAAATTGGAATACATAGCAGATGCCATGTCGCATTTGCAGAGCCCCTGATGTGCCTAAATAGTGGAAACCCCCACAAGTGATGCTATTTTGGAAACTACACCCCTCAAGGAACTCATCTAGTGGTGTAGTGAGCACCTTGAACCCACAGGTGCTTCCCAGAATTTTATAACGTTGAGCCGTGAAAATGGAAAAATAAATTTTTCGGCAAAAATGTTGTTTCAGCCCCACATTTTTCATTTTCACAAGGGTAACAGGAGAGAATGGACTGTAAAAATTGTTGTGCAATTTTTCCTGAGCACACTGATAGTTCATAAGTGACGTAAAACTACTGTTTGGGCACACGGCAGGGCTCAGAAGAGAAGGATCGCCAAATGAATTTTGGAGTGAAATTTTGGCTGGAATAGGTTGCGGACGCTGTCACATTTGAAAAGCCCCTGACATGGCATAACAGCAGAAATCCACACAAGTGACCCCATTTTGCAAAGTACACCTCTTGAGGAATTCATCTTGTGGTGTAGTCAGCATTTTTAGCCCACAGACAATTCACAGAATTGTATAACATTGGGATGAGTCAATGGAAAATTACCATTTTTTCCACTAAAATGTTGCTTTGGCCCCAAGTTTTCAATTTTCAAAAGGGATAATAAAAGAAAATGCACAATACAATTTGTTGTGCAATTTCTCCTGAGTAATACCCCATATGTGGTCAAAAACTACTTTTGAAGCATAGTGCAAAGCTCAGAAGGAAAGGCACCATATTGGAGTTCAGATTTTGCTGGAAAGGTTTGAGGGTGCGGTGGAGAAGATGGCATAACACCTCTCTGAAGACCCATATTGTTTTAAATGTACTGTATTGTATGTGTTATCCTCTTGGAGGTTGCAGTTCCTGTTATTCAAAGGTGACAGGGTTAATTGTATGGCCAGCCCTTGGTTGGGGAGGAGGATTGGGGACCTCTGTGTCAGTTCCTGTTTAGTTGTTAGTAAGAGACAAGAAAGGACATCCTCAGAGGAAAGTTATCATCACTGGGTGTGCGTGTAGTTGAGGCGAGGAAAAGAAAGCAAGTTTCAACAAGGGATCTTCAGTGGCAGCAGTGTTCTTCCTTAAGCAGGCAAGTTGAGGCACCTACAGCAAGAGACTTTTAGGAACGTGTTTAGTGTTAGCCTGACCTGGAAGCTGCCATAAGTGAGGCAGTGTCAGCTAGGCTGGGGCCCATTTGGTAAGGCGACAACCAGAGAAGCTCCCTTACGTTGTTCTCAGGAAGCGTAGTTGGAATGTAGTGGTCATAGTGAAACACATTGACCTGGGTGGCACTATACTGGGATGATGGAGGATCTCAGCTTAACCTGCAGTTCTACAGTAACATACATTTCAAGTATTGTGTCACCGTCCATAACCACCGTGAATATGCCTCTGCATTGTGCAGAAGAAAACAGCAAGCTTATTTCTTACTACTAGGGATGAGCGAGTAGTGAAATAATCGGACTTACTATACTCGTAACAAGTAGGTCCCAATACTAGGGTACTCGTTACGAGTAGCGAGTCCAATGTAAGTCAATGGGAAAAGCGAGTAAGCCGAGTAATTGTCTGCTGGAGCCTATAAAGCGGTCTGGGGGCTGAGGAAAAGGCTGAAATGGGTGCATGATTGTTTAAAAGCCGGCGGTAAAAAGCAGCCGGCTTTTAAACAATCACTCAGCCACAGCCTCCCATCCCGATACTCCACTCCCCCCGCCGCCTCCCATCCCAATCCTAAATTAGGACCGGGCGGGGAGCGAAGCACCAGGGATTGGGGAGCGCAGCACCAGTGAGCGGGGAGCGAAGGACCCGGGCGGGGAAGCCGGCAGTGAAAAGACTTCACCGCCGGCTTTCCCGTTCGGTGCTGCGCTCCCTGATGTACACTCCCCGCCCGGTGCTAACTTAGGATCGGGATGGGAGGCGGCGGGGGGGGCGTACATCAGGGAGCGGGGAGCGCAGCACCAAACGGGAAAGCCGGCGGTGAAGTCTTATCACTGCCGGCTTTCCCGCCGGTTATTTCAAATGAACAGCTGAGGTATCAGCTGATGCTGATTAGCTGTTCATTTGAAGTAGCCGCGGTGCCCTCAGAGGGTTCATGGGAGTTCATGCTTGACTGCATGAACACACATCAACTTTCCCACGGCCGCACAGCTCAGGTACATCTCTGGTAGAGAATCTCTACCAGAGATGTAGCTGAGCTAAAGAAGAAGACTCCATAGGACTACTTCGGACGGAAGATAATTTTTTTTAATAAAGATGGAGTCTCTAATTTTTTTTGTGTTTTATTTCTAATAAAATATTTTTTTCTCTGTGTTGTGTTTTTTTTAATATTTCACTCAGAAATTCATGGCGGTCATGTCTAATATTGGCGTGACCCCATGAATTTCGGGCTTAGGGCCAGCTGATAATACAAAGCTGGCCCTAACCCCTTTATTACCCAGTGAGCCACCGCAGCAGGGCCCTGGATGAGTTGGGTACAGCGTCAGAAAATGTATGGTGTAAATGTATGTAGCATAGGGGCACCTGGTCAGGGGCTGCACGAGTGTACAAACACTGTTTGAAGTACTGTTATTTATTGCCGGCAGACCGTGACTCGTACGCCATGTACGCACTGAGCTATCATAAGTGACGTAGGAGCGAGTGATGATCGAGGCGATCTTCTGACAGCTCAGTGTGTAAGTGGCGTAAGGATAGCTAACTGCCCTAGGGGTTGTGTGATGGTTAACGCAGGAAAAAGCCACCCATCATCATCAGTAGTAGGGCATCACAATTATAAAAGTTGGACTACTGTCCTTGTTGTTCAACTTCCACTGCCCAATGTGCAGTCATAGGCATGTTGCTTCAAAAAAGTAGCCCAAGGGGCTGTCTGATGGTTAATGAAGGAAGCAGGCCTCATGGGCCAGACAATCATGAAGCTAGGACTTCTAGCACAGTACTTCCACTGCCCAATGTGCAGGCATAGGCATGGTGCCTCAAAACATTAGCCCAAGGGGCTGTCTGATGGTTGATGAAGGAAGCAGGCCTCATGGGCCAGACAATCATGAAGCTAGGACTTCTAGCACAGTACTTCCACTGCCCAATGTGCAGGCATAGGCATGGTGCCTCAAAAAATTAGCCCAAGGGGCTATATCATGGTTGATGAAGTAAGGAGGTCCCATCACAAATGCCTCCGATGGGAAATATAAATTAATGGAACAGTGTTTCTAGGGTTTTGACCATGAGGAACACGTGGCAGGAACAGGAGTAGGGTACTCGTGTACGATTTAGGAAATTGTTTTTGTATGGAAAGGGATGGACGTGAACACCTGTAGCATAAAAGAACATTTTGATTGACTTTAGCTTTGGATCATGTCTTCTGGAGGGCTTAAGAACTGTGGTGAAATCCAGTCCTTGTTGAATTTTATCAGAGTCAGCCTGTCTGCATTCTCTGTAGTCAGCCGTGTCCGTGTATCGGTGATGATTGCCCCAGCGGCACTGAAAACATGCTGCAGCAGGGCAGGCCAGCACCTCCAAGGCACATAAGGAGAGCTCTGTCCAACTATGAAGCTCGGATACCCAGTAATTAAACGGAACAGAAGCGTCAGTAAGGAAGCAGGTATGGTCACTTACATACTCGTTGACCATGTTGTTCAATTTCTCTCTCCTTGACATGGTTACCGGACCACCAAGCCCTTGCTGATGAGAAGGTTTATTGAAGATGGCCCAGTTTGTGGACATCTTCCCCCCACCTCTTTTGGACATGCTGGGAGTGTCTCTCCCCATGAATGACTGCTGTTGCAAAAAGCTGGTACCTCTGCTAACAGCGGTGTTTGAGGGTGATCTTGTCATCAAATTGTCGACAACAGCCCTCTTGAAGTATTCAATTGTAAAGCCCCTTGGTGACTGCAACAGTAGAAAAGGAAATTTGTCCTTGTACCGTGGGTCCAGAAAGGTGGCCAACCAGTATAGGTTGCTGGTCAAAATGTTGATCACGCGAGGGTCTTGGGACAGACAGACATGAATTGTGCCATGTGTGCCAAGCTGCAAAGACTCAAATGTTCTGTGTCCCCAGAAGGAGGAACAATACCCATCGTGGCCTCACACTGACTCTCCTCCTCCTCTCCAGCCCACCCATGCTGGACAGACATAAAGCTGGGGTTGGGAGTACCCTCGATAGCATGAGGGTTCCCCTCGGTACCACAGAAAAAGAAGTCATCTCCCTCCTCATCATCTTCATTCCCCAATGTTGGCTGATGACATTGGCTGGGCTGGCGAGGATCAGCGAGTGTGAAATCTTGCTCCATCCCAGCTGCTGAGCAGTCAAAGATTCCATTTTTAGATTCTGCAGCAATTCTTTCAGCAGACATAGCATAGGGATCGTTACACTGATAGACTGATCACCGCTCACAAGCTTGGTGCAGTACTCAAAGTTATCAAACACTTCACAAATGTCAGCGATCCATACCCACTCGACAGTAGTTGTGTGTCTTGGCTGAGTCTCAGTCTGACGGACATGTTTAAGCTGGTATTCTGCAAGTGCCCTCTGCTGCTCACTAATCCTTGCTAACATAGGATATGTTGAGTTTCAACGTGTGGGCAGGTCACAAATGAGGTTGGGTAAATTAAATTGCATTTGAAGAGCTGCAAGACTGGCAACAGCTGTTGATGAATGTCTGAAATGGGCGCAAATCCGGCGCACCTTGTCAAGTAGGTACGTCAAGTTCGGGTAGGTTTTGAGAAATTTCTGCACCACTAGGTTCAGCACGTGAGCCATGCATGTCACGTGTACCAGCTTCCCGAGCTTTAAAGACGCCACGAGGTTACGCCCATTATCGCTGACGACCAAACCGGGTTGGAGTTGCAGTGGGGAGAGCCAATGATCGGTCTGTTGCTTTATACCTTTCCAGAGCTCAGCTGCAGTGTGCGGTGTTTGACCTAAACAGATCAGCTTGGGCAGAGCATGTTGTCGCCTTGCTGATGCGCTGATGCAAAGCTCCCAACTTGGGCGTGATGTTGAGGGTAATTCAGCATTGGATGAGGAAGCGGAGGAGGAAGAGTGTAGACTGGACGTATATGATGAGGCGGACACCATGAATGATGTTGGGCCCGCTATTCGTGGCGTGGGTAGTATATGTGATGGTCCACTTTGAGAAGTTGTCCCACTCTCCACCAGGTTGAGCCAGTGTGCCGTGACAGAGATGTATCGTTCCTGTCCACAGCTACTTGTCCAGGTGTCCGTTGTTAGGTGGCCCTTCCTCGTTACGGCATTGGTGAGAGCACGCTTTAGATTGCTTAAGACGTGCTGGTGTAACGCGGGGACGGCACACCGTGAAAAATAGTGCCGGCTGGGAACAGAGTATCGTGGGGCAGCCACAGCCAACAGATAGCGGAAAGACTGTGTCCCCACAAGCCTAAACGGCAACATCTCCACGGCTAGCAACTTGGCAATGTGAGCGTTAAGTATTTGTGCTTGTGGGTGCTAAGCTTGGTATTTCCGGTTCCTTTCATAGATCTGGGGCACGGACACCTGGACAGTTGACTGTGACAAACAAGTGGATGGACTTGTGTCCTGTCTCTCTACAACCGCAGACTCCTGACGAAGCCACCGTGTGTGGCGATAAACGTTGGGTTGCCTAGGACCCATCTACACCTTTCAGTGCAACAGGCTTTCCAGCATGTGACATTGCCCACAGGGCATGCTTCTGGTTGGGTTCGTATTGGGCTAATGCAGCACCCTGCTCTCACTTTAACTCATACAAAATAGGGATATCCCCTTAGATTGTGCTATCTGGCAGCATTAGGGTTACTGGTAGTTATGAGCAATTACTGCATTTTTATGTCTATATTTTTAGTGGCTTGTCTATATGCAAATCCTGGAATTAAAGAATGCGTGCATTCTAACACAATGTACACTTTAAAATAGCTGCTATTTGTTGAATCATACCCAGCATGGTTTACCCTTTACCATATATTTAGGGCTTGTGTAACATTGATCGTCACAGAGCCTCCACAAAACCTGTGCGTGACTGTTAAATGTACAATATCATAATTATAATAAGTATTCTAATCGCGAGGGGCTATTGTAGTAGTGGATCAGAGGGCCATTAAGATCCCTCCACAGCGTTAGGCCAAATAGGACTTTTCATCTTTGGGTATTATCGCCTGGCTATTTCCTTGGATTTGAACTTATTGGGTTTATACAGCAACCTGTGTCCAGCACAGCTTGTTCATAACAGCAGCATTAGTATTATTATTATATTGTTTGTTTGTATGTTTGAAGACCGCCAGGGCCTCCTGGGTGGGATATCTATTACTGCACACTGATGCTCTCAGCTGTGTGGGGTTGTTCCAAAATATATGGTTTTGTGTATACTCCAAATAGTGTTTAACTGTTGCACCATTTACACACTAATTTTGTTTCTGTGGTAATTCATGCCCGGGCAAATGCAATATTGACCACCACAGAGTCACCATCAAGCCTGTTTGTTATCCTATGCATGTATATTGTTTTTGCACCCAAGATTTGTCTTTATCATGAAAGGTTTCTGAAGTAGTGGGTTTGAACAGGAATGGAAGTTGTCCTTCATTTCTTTTTAATGGTGTTTTAGATGTTCTGTGGGTATGTCCATGTGTCGAATAAAATTTTTTGATATTTTGTAAACATTATTTGAACTTTGATTATTGGTGGTGATCACTGCTGTCATGCATGTCCTCTTCTCTCTTTTACTTCATGGTTCTTTAGGGACATGCTGCATGTAGATCCTAAACTTTGGATGGTGCCCTCCTAATTTATAAATCTACAACCGCAGCTTGTGAGCAGTAAGTATGAGCAGCACCTGCTTCCTGGCCAGCAAATTGGAAGGACGGATCACAGGTAACATGGCAGTGTTTTGACCCGAAGACACAGATTTTGTACCCTGTTGTTCTGCCCACCGAGTAGGGTACTTAGCTGCCATGTGTTTCCACATACTCGTGGTGCTCTGGTTGCCTTTGCCCTGGCCTCTGCTTACCTTTGTATGGCAGATGCTACAGATTACAACATTTGGTTCAGAAGGAGTATCCAAAAATTTTTCCAGAGAGCGGCTGAACGCACTCTTGCCTTGATTTGGAGCACAGAGGGATTGCTCTTGGCAAGAGTTGACACACTTAGCACTCTGCTCAAACCAGTAGCCCTTGGTGCCTTTGTAGGTGCTACGTATCCACTTTCTTCCTCTGTGCTGCTGTGCTGACTATGCATGCCAACATTCCAGGTAGGATCAGTGGTCTCATCAACCACCTCGTCGTCTATTTCATCCTGATTCCGGGTTGATATAGTCGGCTGGCCAGATGACAACTGTGTCTCATCATGAGCCTCCACCCCCTCAGGCGGTATATGACGTGGCTGAAAGTGGCTTTCTTTGGGCCGTGGTTTTCAAATATTTGGCCATGAACCGAGAATACATCCTCACTTTCCTCGTCAATGTTGCAGGCTGAGAGGCCAGAGTCAACCAAAGGATCATATGTACCAAACAAATCCTCAGAGTGGCCAAGCTTGGGGTCAAATGTTTACGGTGACTGCTGACGAGGTGAGGAAATAGGAAGAGGTTGAGGATTGGATGACCCAGCATTCTTTCTATCGACAGGAGACTGTGTGTTCAAGGAAGATTGGTTGCTGCTAGAACAATTCGTTGAGGTCTTATCAGCCATCCAAGACATTATCTGGTCTTGCTCTTCCGGCTTCAAGACACGTTTACGTTCCAGACCGGGAAATTTAGACAGGAACATAGATGCATCAATCTTCCTCTGTCTCCCAGACTCAGTGCCTTGTTGGGCATGACTGACAAGCCCACGCTCGCGTCCCTTCGCAACAGTCTTTTTCAGATTTTGTGGTTTTTGTGACATGGTTGCAGATGTTTAGATGCAGATATTGGTAAACAAGTAGCAGTTACTGTTTTGTGGAAGGATAACACTACAGGCTACTAATGCTTGGTGTTTAACAAACAGCAACGCAACTGCACACAAAAATTGGCCAGAGGTTACAGGCGGGATTACACAAAACCATTCACCACCCTGGCCAGAGGTGCTGCCTGCGTGTCAGACCTGAGGTACCGCGTGTGCTATTTCTTTTAAAAACAGCACTGCAATGGCCCAAAAACTTGTGCCTGGAGGGGTAAATGTGGCCCCAAAATTATCTGGGAACACAAACTAGTCCCTAAGCTTATACTTTCAGCTCTGAGAAGAGCTGAGTCAGCTCTGCTATTGAGGTACTATGTGGAACTGTAACGCTACCTCCTGCCTGTCTCCCTGCACTACAGTCCCTTACTACAACAATACTCCTCCTGGTAGCTCTGAGAAAAGCTTTTGGGTTAAATATAGTTTTTTTCTGGCTTTTCACAACTCTAACTCTCCCTAGCAGCCGCTCACACTCTCCCTACACTAGCTGTGTTCTTCATGCAATGTGCACAAAATGGTGGGGGCATGTATGACGCTGGGTGGCCAGCCAATCATAGCAATGCCACAACCAAGAAGGCTGCGGCATTACTGTGATTGGCTAATGCTGGGCGGGAGGTTCAAATATGGCGAGGCGAGTATACTTGCTCATGACAGCAGCTGTCCCGTGGGCAGTGGAGCTGGGGCACACAGCGCTGTGCTCCCTGCTCTTCCTGGCGGTGTATGTACAGCTCTGGCTGCTGCTGCAGGCAGAAGCCGGCGGTAAACAGACTCCAGCAGACAGAGCTGTACATACACCGCCAGGAAGAGCAGGGAACACAGCACCGTACACAGCGCTCTGTGCCCCAGCTCCACTGCCCACGGGACAGCCGCTGTCAAGAGCAAGTCACCGCTGACAGAGCAAGGTGATCTGCTCTACCACTTTTTCCCGACGGTTATTTCAAATGAACAGCTGAGGTATCAGCTGATGCTGATCAGCTGTTCATTTGAAGCAGGCGCAGTGCCCTCAGAGGGTTCATGCTTGACAGTATGAAATCACATGAACTTTCCCACGGCCGCACAGCTCAGCTACATCTCTGGTAGAGTATCTCTACCAGAGATGTAGCTGAGCTAAAGAAGAAGACTCCATTGGACTACGTCGGACGGAAGATTATTTTTTTTAATAAAGTGTTTTGTTTTTTTTCTAATAAAAAAAATAATTTCTGTGTTGTGTTTTTTTTAAATACTTCACTAGAAATTCATGGCGGTCATGTCTAATATTGGCGTGCCCCCATGAATTTCTGGCTTAGAGCCAGCTGATAATACAAAGCTGGCCCTAACCCCTTTATTACCCAGGGAGCCACCGCACCAGGGCCCTGGATGAGTTGGGTACAGCGCCAGAAGATGGCGCTTCTATGAACGTTCTAAGGTTTTGCATATCCGTCTGTCCGGTACTCTTCTTCCGCTACCTATCGCTAGTAGGCCATGATTGTGAAGCTTCACAGGGTTCCCTCCGATGTGGTGTCAGATCGGGGGACCCAGTTTGCTTCCAAGTTCTGGAAGGCATTCTGTTCTGGACTGGGTTTGCAGCTGTCCTTTTCCTCTGCCTTCCACCCTTAGTCGAATGGTCAGACCGAGCGTGTCAAGCAGAACTTGGAGACCTATCTCAGGTGTTTCATCTTCGAAAATCAGGAGGATTGGGCATCCTACTTACCGCTGGCAGAATTTGCCATTAATAATCATCGGCAAGAGTCCACTGGCAGGTCATTGTTCTTCGGTGCATATGGTTATCACCCACAGTTTGGTACCTTTAGTGGGGGAGGAGGTTCAGGAGTTCCTGAGGAGGAACGGTTTGCTTCGTTGCTCTCCTCGGTATGGCAGGGTGTTCTGAATAATTTAAAGATCATGGGAGACTGGTATAAACTAGCGGTGTGGCTGTTTCAAGATGCACAATAAGGAGGCACTGGAAGAAAAATGGGCTGCATGGTCGAGTCACCAGAAGAAAGTCATTACTGCGCAAATGCCATAAAGTATCTCTCCTACAATATGTCAAATAGCACAGAGACAAGCCTCAAAACTTCTGGAACAAGGTAATTTGGAGTGATGAGACCAAAATTGAACTGTTTGGCCACAACCATAAACGTTACATTTGGAGAGAGGTCAACAAGGCCTATGATGAAAGAAACACCATTCCTACTGTAAAGCACGGAGGTGGATCGCTGATGTTTTGGGGATGTGTGAGCTACAAAGGCACAGGAAACTTGGTAGAAGTTGAAGGAAAGATGAATGCAGCACGTTATCAGCAAATACTGGAGGCAAATTTGCACTCATCAGCCCGGAAGCTGTGCATGGGACGTACTTGGACATTCCAACATGACAACGATCCAAAACACAAGGCCAAGTCGACCTGTCATTGGCTACAGCAGAACAAAGTGAAGGTTCTGGAGTGGCCATCTCAGTCTCCTGACCTCAATATCAATGAGCCACTCTGGGGAGATTTCAAGCGCGCAGTTCATGCTAGATAGCCCAGGAATTTACAGGAACTGGAGACTTTTTGCCAAAAAGAATGGGCAGCTTTACCATCTGAGAAAATAAAGAACCTCATCCACAACTACCACAAAAGACTTCAAGCTGTCATTGATGTTAGAGGGGGCAATACACTATATTCATATTCTCTGAAACAAGGCCAAGAAAGCACAAATTCGGTCGGGGTATGCAAACTTTTGAGCACAACTGTACATACAGTATCAACATATACTGAGGGGGTCCCGGTCCAAATCTTGCACAGGGGCCCATGGGACTTTAGCTACACCACTGACAGTACTGCTTATCCGCATGGCGAGGCTCGGGAGGGACAGAATGCTATTTGACTCTTGGAGAACAACTTATCATAAAATAGTTTGCGGACTCCATATACAGAGCCCCTAAGTACCCGAAGAGCAGAATCTCCTCTCAAGTGACCCCATTTTCAAAGTTACATCCCTCTCATAATTTATCTACAAGTTAAGTGATGATTTGACTCCATGAGTGTTTTCAAGAAACAAGCAGCAGTGGATGTTCCTGAGGGAAAATTGAAAACTGCTGTTCTAGTGACTAGTATGTTGCAGTGACCAGTACTTTGTAGTGACCAGATCGTTCTTGTATCGTTACAGAAATGCCAAACATGTGGACGCTAAATTTGGTTTAGACACACAGGGGCTTAAAAGGAGGGGGTGCATTCGGATTTAAAAGCGCAGAATTCGCTGAGTTTCTTTTAGGGGCCGAGGAGCCATAGCACTTTTCCAGGGCCTTTGCTGCCGGTAACATGGAAGCCCCCTATATTTCCATTGACCGACTTTAGTGGGGACTTGCTTTTCTTGTGGATTGAGTTGAAGCTTTTATTGGGAACATTTTGGATTACATTTAACCTGCGCTCTACGCTGAGCACTTATATCGGGGTTTACATCTAAAGGCTCACTCACATTAGCATATAAAAAATAGCTCTGATGTTGCTCCTGAAAAGTTGGACGAGTGGAATCCGTATGTTTCAACTTAGGTCATGCGAGTGCTATGCAAGTGTGCAATTTTTTTCTCACCTAGCTTCCGTATAACATCTGTATGACATGTGTTTTTTACATCATCTTTTACATACTGTAAATTTCTATGTAATTTAAAGCTAGCTTACAAACTAATAAAGCAATCTTATATAAAAGAGATACTGTAGATAGATAGAATAGATATGAGATAGAAAGAATAGGTAGGATAGATGTCCTGTAGATATTTAATGTCACAAGCCCCATACATATAATAAACTTGTACCCTTTAGTGCTTTTCATATGGCACTAAAGGGTGTTTTTTAGCCTCATTTAACCTATTAAACTTAAAAATTATTTAAAAAAAAATGACAAATGACGAGGGATTCCCCATATTTTTCATTACCAGCCAAGGTCAAGCAGACAGCTGTGGGCTGATATTATCAGGCTGGGAAGGGCCTAGTTTGGTCTCATCTGACCAGAGCACCTTCTTCTACATGCTCACCGTGTCCCCTGCATGGTATGTAGAAGAAAGTGCTCATGATCAGAAAAAGGAGAACGTTTTGGGCTAAATCCAAAACGTTATGTGTGGTGGAAAACTAATACTGCCCATCACCCTGAAAACGCCATCCCCACCATCACATATAATGATGGCAGCGTCTAGTTGTAGTGCAACTATATGTTTCTTTAGAGTCTTCTCTGGGGGCTTGCATTTTTAATCCTCCCTCATAGTTGCTGTCAATTACAGCTCTGCCGCATCTGAGAGGGAGGAGTGAAAGTGAATACCCCCATAGAAAACTCTAAAAAAAAATACACATACTCCTATCTTCTTCATCCCACAACCCCAAACAGTTATTCAACACTTTTAACTGCCTCCACACCCCACCATTGCCCCTTCCAACCTACTTCATCTTTGCAGAAGATTTTGCCACACATTTCAAAAACAACAAATCAGGCAAGTCTTTACTAATCAATCACCACATCCCTTCCATATAATAGATTAATGCTCTTCCCCCATAACCTTCCTCCTCACCATCACTGAAGGAAAGCTTACTCATCTCTCCAAATCACACCTCACCACTTGTGCACTTGATTTTCTCTTCACTTGGTGTGAAAGACCTTGCCCTCTCCTGGATCTCCTCATATATCATTAACTACACATTTAGCGTCTCTCATTCCCATAATACCTTCTCATCCCACCCTCTCTCTGTTGGTGTAACTCAAAGCTCTGTTTAGGGCCCCCTACTGTTTTCCATCTATACCATTTGGCCTGGGACAACTTAGAAAGTCCAATACCATCTATACGCTGATGATCTACCTCTCTGGCCCAGACATCACGTCCAGAATCCCAGAGTGTCTGTTTGCCATATCCTCCTTCTTCTCCTCATGCTTTCTAAATTCAATGTGGACATATCTGAACTAATCATCTTTCCTCCATCACACTGAATTCCATTACCTGATCTATCACAATAAATTACATCTTGCTTTCCCCTGTAGCAGATATCTACTGCCTTGGAGTAACCCTTGACTCTGCCTTGTCCTTCAAACAGCACATCCAAGTCCTTACCACCTCCTGCAACTCAAAACTATGTCCAGAATCCGTCCTTTGCTCAACCCTGAATCTACTCGCATGATAGTGCCCTCATATCCCGCCTCGACTATTCCAATATACTCCTCTGTGACCTTCTTGCTAACACTCTCGCACTTCTCCAGTCCGTCCTTAACTCTACTACCCAACTACCTCTCTCCTCTACTCCTCTGCCTCTCTGTAATAAGAAGCAATGAATCCCTGAAGAGCCCTTGCAGGATGTACCATTAATAAGAAGAGACTGCCATCTGCTTGCCAGGCAAAATCAAGTGGAACCAAATTGCACCAGAAAAATTGCAGGGGGAGCGAGTTCTGATGCCGGACCTACTCAGGTGCCATGCATGACAGAATTCCGGGATCTAAAAGTCCTGCGCGCCAAATTGTAGGGGCTGTGGTGGTGCACAGGAGAGGATGCTGCAGCCAGAGTGACAGGCCGCAGCATGAAGCGAGTGCCAGCAGGGTGCTGGCTGCTTGTAAACAAGGTCAAGACAATGCCCGGTGAGACTCAGAGTTCAGACTGCTCCGGTCACGATCAGGACCTGCGTCCTATGCCGGTCAAGCCTTGGAGACTAGACGTCACCTATCTGGAGCCGAGGCCCAGTCCTTTCCGCCCCAAGCCTAAAAGACTTCCGCCAGCGGTCAAGCTGTGAAGATCCATGAGGAGATCTTCAAGGAGAGGCATGCCTGTGATCGCGGAGAGACAAGTGAGCAGGGCCGTCACTTCCAGCTATAACCTACGGTACCGGCTGGGATTAGGACAGCAGGTTGGGAGGGGTCGGTTGGTATGTAGGAGGCTCAACGTGCTTAAATAGACTACGTCAGAGAGAGACTTGCTGCCTAGCCGGAAAACCCGGTGACCCCCGGCTAGGACAGAGCTTCAGAAGGAACTTATGTGGTGACTCCCACAAATTGGTGCACCACCCTTGTTAAAGGAACAGAATGGTCCTGTATTTGGCTCCGTCCATCTTCCCATCAATTTTAACCATCTTCCCTGTCCCTGCTGAAGAAAAGCAGGCCCAAACCATGATGCTGCAACCACCATGTTTGACAGTTGGGATGTTGTTTTGAGGGTGATGAGCTGTGTTGCTTTTACGCCAAACATATCGTTTTGCATTGTGGCCAAAAAGTTTGATTTTGGTTTCATCTGACCAGAGCACCTTATTCCACATGTTTGGTGTGTCTCCCAGGTGCTTGTGGCAAACTTCAAACAAGACTTTTTATGGATATCTTTGAGAAATGGCTTTCTTCTTGCCACTCTTCCATAAAGGCCAGATTTGTGCAGTGTACGACTGATTGTTGTCCTACGGACAAACTCTCCCAGCTCAGCTGTAGATCTCTGCAGTTCATCCAAAGTAATCATGGGCCATTAGGCTGCATCTCTGATCAGTCTTCTCCTTGTTTGAGATGAAAGTTTAGAGCAGGGGTCTCAAACAAGCGGCCCCTCTGGCTGCTTCATGCGGCCTGCAGGCACCATAGACCTCGATCGCGGCCCGGTCTAGGAGCCGCCGACAGCTGCGCTTTAGTTCAGTGTATTGCTGCGCAGAGACCGGCTCTCTGCACAGCAAAACCAATGCCAGCCGCCGGCCTATCAGAGACCAGCAGCTGACATCTGGGTCCTAGCGCAGCTGCGAATGACGTCACTGGACCAGGCCGCGATCGGGGTCTATGGTGCCTGCTGGCTGCATGTGCAGAAAGGACGCCGAGGGAACGGAGGACAGGTGAGAAGAATGGTTTTTTTTTCTCTGTTATGTGCATTATGGGCACCTGGATGGGGACATATGGGCACCTGGGTGAGCAGCGGAAAGGGGACATATGGGCACCTGGGTAAGCACCTGGATGGGGACATATGGGCAACTGGGTGAGCACCTGGACTGCTGCACTGAAAGTAAAGGGGCCGCATAATATTGCACGCCCCACTTTTCAGTTTTTAATTTGTTAAAAAAGTTTAAAATATCCAAGAAATTTCGTTCCACTTCCCGACTGTGTCCCACTTGTTGTTGATTCTTCCCCAAAAAAATAGAATTTTATATCTTTATGTTTGAAGCTAGAAATGTGGCAAAAGGTAGAAAAGTTCAAGGGGGCCAAATACTTTCACAATGCAGTGTGTGTGTGTACGTATAAATAAATATATATATATATATTACAGTACAGACTAAAAGTTTGGATACACCTTCTCATTTAAAGATTTTTCTGCATTTTCATGACTTTGAAAATTGTACATTCACACTCAAGGCATCAAAACTATGAATTAACACATGTGGAATTATATACTTAACAAAAAAGTGTGAAACAACTGAAAATATGTCTTATATTATAGGTTCTTCAAAGTAGCCACCTTCTGCTTTGATGACTGCTTTGCACACTCTTGGCATTCTCTTAATGAGCTTCAAGAGACAGCTTCTGGGAGGGAGGAGTGAAAGTGAACACCCCCATAGAATACTCTAAAGAAATGCCCAATTGCACTAGAACCAGAGGTTACACATACTCCTATCTTCTTCATCCAACAACCCCAAACAGTTATTCAACACTTTTAACTGCCTCCTCGGCCCACCATTGCTCCTTCCAACCTCCCTCATCTTTGAAATATGTGGCAAAATCTTCTTCAAAAACAAAATCAAACAAATCAGACAAGTCTTTACTAATCAACCACCACATCCCTTCCATATAATAGATCGATGCTCTTCCCCAATAACCTTCCTCCCCACCATCACTGAAGGAGAGCTTACTCATCTCTCCAAATAACACCGCACCACTTGTGCACTTTATTTTCTCTTCACTTGGTGTCAAAGACCTTGTCCTCTCCTGGATCTCCTCATATATCACTAACCACACATTTTGCGTCTCCCATTCCCACACTACCTTCTCATCCCACCCTCTCTCTGTTGGTGTCCCTCAAGGCCCTGTCTAGGGACCCCTACTGTTTTCCATCTATACCTTTTGGCATGGGACAACTTATAAAGTCCAATACCATCTATACGCTAATTATCTACCTCTGTGGCCCAGACATCACCTCTCTGCTGTCTAGAATCCCAGAGTGTCTGTTTGCCATATTCTCCTTCAATAGATCTTGGAAGAAGAATAATTTCCACAATTGGATGTGTTTAAATAAAATGTTCCTGTGCTGAGATAATCTTATAAATGTGCCCCTGCTGTGTACTGTGTAATGGCTGGGTCTGATCGTACCACATCTCCTCGGCAGGGGAGGAAACAAAAGAATATACAGATATTACAGCCCGGGATCACAGCTGATTCTTTTTGTGAGGCAAAACATTTCACTGCTTGTTTTAAACAATGTTTTACTTCAAAGAAAGAATCAGCCGCAATCCCATGCTGCAATGTCTGTATACTCTTTTGCTTCCTCCCCTGCCCAGGAGCTGTGGTATGATCAAACCATGTTCTCTACACGGTCAGACACAACCATTAAACAGGGGAACATTATCTCAGCACAGGAACACTTTATTTAAATACATCAAATTGTTGAACTTATTATTATTTAAAGATCTATTGATTAAACTGAACTTTTGTTCGTGGGAAAACCCCTTTAATTAGACATCTAGATTTGTTAGGCCAAGAGAAATACACTATTGTGTTGACTTTTGATTGTGTGTTTCATTGGTGGGTCAAGAAGGACAGACTAGTATTTGTATAACCCTGATTGTTGACTTCTCTTGGTCTGTGAATAATGATGTATGTTACTATGCTAATTGCATATTGTACTAAGCCAACTAGTTGTTGATTTACAAGAGCAGGAGGATACCAACTAGGTAAATTGATTAAATGCTCAAAAAATGAGACCTGAGCCCTGTATCTTTCTCCCTGACCTGTGAATGATGACCTGAGCCACAGAAAAATATAAAAATGGATTTCTAGCGTGCTACAAGGAGAATCAAAGATTCAAAGAGACTCTTCTGGACAGCAGTTTGGTAGCATGGCTCGATCCAGAGAGACACAGATTTGGATTCTACAGGATTCCAGCCTAAGGGTACACGGCCCTGGCTGGAAGGATACAGGTCTGCTCCATTGACCATCAGAGAACCCATGCATACATTTAGGGAAACCAGGTTGGGACAATGAAGTCACCTCGCCCCATGGATATGTTGTTTGGAGTAGCCAGATGGGACCCTCCAGTCACCTGGAACACATGGAAACTCTCGGAAAAGCCAGGGTGGGACCCTCGTACCTCGATGGACTGTCAAGCTTCCTAAGCTTGCTGCTACTTCCTCTCTGTGGGGGCCCACCAAAAGAGGGGAGCCACTGGTTGAGGTAGTTGGCCCTGGAAGTCCCAAAGTTGCAGCTGCTCTATTCCAAGCGGGCCAGCGGGAGGGTGAGACTATGTAATTTTGCACCATCTTGGGTATTTGCTGGGACTGTTCTATAAGTTTATTGTCTGTTTGGTGGTTCAATAAAATATCGCCACACTATTTTACCCTCCCCCTGTGTTGTCTGAGTAGTATTACGGCCACGGAAGACCCTGGGTCTTCACACAGGACATCCAAGCCCTTACCACCTCCTGCTGCTCCCAACTCAAAAATTGTCAGAATCCATCCTTTCCTCAACCCTGAATCTACTCAAATGCTAGTGCCCTCATCTCCCGCCTCGACTATTGCAATAAACTCTTCTGTGACCTTCCTACTAACACTCTTGCACCTCTCCAGTCCTCTTGCACCTCTCCAGTCCGTCCTTAACTCTACTACCCAAAGAATCTACCTCTCTCCTCTACTCCTCTGCTTCTCTGCAATAAGAAGCAATGAAATCTCTGAAGAGCCCTTGCAGGATGTACGATTAATAAGTAGAGACTGCCATCTACTGGCCAGGCAAAATCAAGTGGAACCAAATTGCACCAGAAAAATTGCAAGGGGAGCAAGTTCTTGTGCCGGACCTGGTCAGGTGCCATGCATGACAGAATTCCAGGATATAAAAGCCCTGAGCGCCAAATAGTAGGGGACTTTGGTGCTAAGAGAGCGCAAGGTGCAGATGTGCACAGGAGAAGACACTGCAGCCAGAGTGACAGGCCACAGCATGAAGCGTGTGCCATCAGGGTGCTGGCTGCTTGCAGACAAGGTACAGACAATGCCCAGTGAGACTCAGAGTTCAGACTGCGCCGGTAACTACCTGGACCTGCATCCTATGCCGGTCAAGCCTTGGAGACCAGACATCGCCTATCAGGAGCCGAGGCCCAGTCCTTTCCGCCGGTCAAGCTGAGTAGATCCGCGAGGAGACTGCGCCAGGAGAGGCATGCGATCGTGGCTGGGATTAGGACAGCTGGCTGGGAGGCTCAACGTGCTTTAATAGACTAGGTCAGAGAGAGACTTGCTGCCTAGTGGGAAAATCCAGTGACCCCCACTAGGCCAGAGCTGCAGAAAGAACTTATGTGGTGACTCCAACAAGTGAGTGTTAAAGGAATTTTAACATTATATAGTGAAAGACTTTATTTGAAATTCCAAGCTTATTATTTGTTTCATTGATTATTTGCCTAGTTACTAACACAAATTGTTCAGTTACTTTAAATTACTGTAAAATTACTACTGCATTTAGGCTGTGTGCCCACAATGCGGATTTAATGCGTTTCTGCGGCGGCATTTCCGTGGCAGAAACACATTAAAATCGCTTGTTAAAATGTCTGCCATGTTTCCCAATGATAATCCGCATGCGCTGTGCACATGCTGCGGAAATTTCCACTGCGGATTATCATTGCGGAAAAATGCGCAGCACAACCAATTTGGGCGCGATTTTGCGTCGAAATCGCGTTTATTGACTTGCATTGAACCGCATAAAAACCGCATGTATAGATTTAAACATGCGGAGTTTATACAGTTCAATGCGCGGATGGTACCTGGGTCTGGAGAAGAGGAGACTCTCATCCGACCCAGGTACCATCATACCCACAAAGTTAAAAAATAATTATATAGTAAAAAATTAAAAAAATTATTCATACTCACGTCTCCAGCAGCCCCCGGTCTGCTCCCGGCGGCGTCCTCTCTCCTCGGCGGCCTGCGGTGTACTGGCGGGACCTGCGGTGACGTAATTTAATCAGCTGATGGCCAAGCGACCATCACCTGGCCGCTGACGTCAGGGGGTCGCGTGACCATCACCTGACTAAATTACATCACCGCAGGTCCTGCCAGTACACAGCGGGGAGCCGAGGAGAGAGGATCGCTGCCGGGAGGATACCGGGGGCCGCCGGAGAGGTGAGTATAAGATTTTTTTTTCTTTTTAATTCTTTTTTTCAGTATAGATGCACCATTTGAAAGCAGAACTCTCCTCATAATTTGGTCACACAATATAAATCCATGCCAGTTGCATTTGTTGTGCAATTTCCCCTGGGCACGCATATACCCCATATGTGGGGAAAAAACACTGTTTGGGCGCACGGCAGGGCTCGGAAGGGAAGGAGCGCCATTTGACTTTTTGATTGTAAAATTTGCTTGAATAATTAGCGGACGCCATGTTGCGTTTGGAGAGCTCCTGTGTGCCTAAACATTGGAGCTCCCCCACAAGTGACCCCATTTTGGAAACTAGACCACCCAAGGCACCTATCTAGATGCATAGTGAGCACTTGGAACCCCCAGGTGCTTCACAAATTGATTCGTAAAAATTAAAAAGTGTTTTTTTTTTTTTCACCTTTTCATTTTTACGAATCAATTTGTGAAGCACCTGGGGGTTCCAAGTGCTCACTATGCATCTAGATAGGTGCCTTGGGTGGTCTAGTTTCCAAAATGGGGTCACTTGTGGGGGAGCTCCAATGTTTAGGCACACAGGGCCTCTCCAAACTCAACATGGCGTCCGCTAAAAATTTGAGACGATTTTCCATTCAATTTGTTAGCGGACACCATGTCGCGTTTGGAGAGCCCCTGATGTGCCTAAACAGTGGAGCTCCCCCACAAGTGACCCCATTTTGAAACTATACCCCTCAAGGATTTTATTAAGGGGTATAGTGAACATTTTGAACCCAGAGGTACGACACAGAATTTGATAACATTAGGTCATCATATTGAATAAGTTGTCATTAGTCTTGAGCGCAAGTGCTCGCTACTTGAATTTGCATCAGGTACTCAGGTATGCACCAAGTACTGCGTGTGCTCGAGTGACATGCTCGAGTCCCTGCCCCGCATGTTTCACGGTTATTAAGACACCCAAAAAAAAACATGCGGGCAAACATGGCAGGCAATCCCCGCAAAGTTTTTTTTGGCCGCGAAGCATATGGGGCGGAGACTCGAGCATGTCACTCAAATACCCACGATACTCAATGCATACCAGAGCACCCGATGCAAACTCAAGTAGCGAGCACTTGTGCTCAACACTAGTCGCCATATCGTCATCTTTTTATCGTACTTTTGAAAAAAATCCCAACCCCATCACAACCCTAGCCCCAAACCTAACCCCAACCCTAACCCTAGCACAAACTTAACCCAAGAGTTTATTTTTTACGCCGTTCCTCGTGCGGTATAAGTGATTAGACGACCTTATTCTTTGGGTCGCTGAGACTACCGCGATACCAGAATCATATGGGGTTTTTATGATTGACAGCTGTCACACACTAAAAGACGCATTTTTTGTAAAATCTAGTTTTTGTATCGCCATATTTTGAGAGCTATAATTTTTCCAGATTTTGGCAGACAGTCATGTGACAGCTTGTTTTTAGCGGGATGAGTTGACGTTGTTATTGGTGCCAATTTCAGGCACGTGACATTTTTTCATCGCTTTCTATTCCGATTTTTGGGAGGCAGAATAAACAAAAACCAACAATTCAGGAATTGTTTTTTTATGCCGTTCCGCGTGTGGTAAAATTGATAAGGCAGCTTTATTCTTCTGGTCAGTACGTTTACAGATGTACCATATTTATATCGTTTTTCTATGTTTTGCACTTTTACATAAAAGCAATTTTATAGAAAAAATTATTTTTTAGCATCGCTTTATTCTGAGAGCTACAAGGGCGGCTTGTTTTTTGCGGGACAAGATGACGTTTTTAGCGGTACCATTTTTATTTATATTCATCTTTTTGATCGCGTGTTATTCCATTTTTTGTTTGGCGGTATGGTGATAAAGCATTGTTTTTTGCTTCATTTTTTTTTTTTACCGTGTTCACTGAAGGGGTTAACTAGTGGGACAGTTTTATAGGGCAGGTCGTTCTGGACGCGGTGATACCAAATAAGTGTACTTTTATTGTTTGCTTTTGATAATATTTATTGATGGGTACATAATATTTTTTTTATTTATGGTGGATTATTTTTTTTTTTTATATTTTTGCAATTTTTTAAAAAAATTTTTTTTTCACTTTCTGATAGTTTTTTTTTACTTTGTCCCACTATGGGACTTTCACTTTTTTTTCTCTGATCGCCTGCATGGCACAGGAATGCAGCACCATCCCTGTGCCATGAAAGGCTGTCAGCGCTGGACAGGGAGAAGATAGTTTGGAGATGCACTGCGCATGTCCAAAAAATCTTCCTGCTGTCTGGTGACCCGGATGTTGTCATGACAACATCGGGTCGTCATTGCAACATCCTGGAAGCCGTGGCAGACAGCGCTGGAGGCCGGAAGAGGAGGTGAGTATCGGCGATCACTTCCCCTTGCCACGGCTATGCTGCGATCGACTTCGATCGCAGCATTGTGGGGGTTAATGTGTCGGGAGCGGTGCGGGACCGCTTCCTGCACATAGCACCGGGTATCAGCTGTGACAATCAGCTGACACACGGCGGCGATTGCGCCCGCACAGCCTGTGTGCGGGCGAAATCGCCAGGGCGTATAAATACGTATCTGGTCCATAAGTTCCAGGGCACAGATACGTACTAATACGCCCTATGTCGTAAAGGGGTTAATCTAATTATGGATAAATGGACAATCACTTTGTAACTATTTTATGTAACTATTGCAATCATTCTTTTTAATAGACAATCCAAGAATAAATCGATACGTTTTTTAGAAGAAGTCATCAATAGAAAAAATATACAGAAATAAGTATTTTTTTACAATCTCCAATGAAAAGAAATATTAGAAATATACACGTATGTGGTATCACCACATGTATAAAAGTCTGATCTTCAGTCATAATATAAGAGTAATTAAGCCAATCAGTAAACGCCGTAACAAGAAAGAGAAGAATGGAAACATCAGAACTGCAGCAACTCTACAATAAGAAACAATCAAAACGTTTTATCTGCTCCCAAACGGTATCAATAAAAGCATCGAGTCAGGGGGCAAAAAACAATCCCTCACAGCCCGATCCACCGATGAATGCGAACGCCACGGGTCTCTGACACAATGCTGGCGCATTGCTGTATATAGCACTAGAGCTCGGAGGATCACAGGTTCAGGTCCCCAAATGACACTAACAAATACCGTGAAAAAAAAAATAAAAAATTATAAAAAAAAATGTAAACTCACCAGCTTCTCTCCATTAAAAATTAAGAAATACAAAAACCCTTATAATACAGATATTTGGGATCAGTGTGTTCATAAAGCTCCAATCTATCAAAATATAAAATAAATGAATGTGATCAGTAAATGGTGGAGAGGGAAAAATGTCAGAATTGTGTTTTTTTTGGCAGCCAGAACATAAGAAAATGTAATAAGAGGCGATGAGAACATGGCGACTGCCCCAAAGAGACCCCAATAAAAGCATCGAGTCAGGGGGCGAAACACCAGAGCCAGGATGGCTATAGGGAGGGAGAAACAACAGCGTTATGGAAGAAGGGAGGAAAGCAGGAGAGGAGCGAAGACAAAGAGGGTCAGGAAGGGGTTAAACGCTACAACTTATCCCGCAAAGAAAACCTTCACCGTCTTTCAGCCCAAAACCGGCCCCAAAGGGGTTAATGAGCCGGAGCTGAGGAGACACACACGCACATACCTGCACGGCAGCGACTAGATCGGAGCGGAGGATTGGAGGGGGTGACGTCACCGGAAGGGGCGGGGCCTCCTCAGTTCAGTGAGGACCCGATGGCGGGAAGCAGCGCTTGTCTCTGTGCTGAGGAGAGGACGGAGCAGCTGCAGATGGGACTGAGGATGAGGGTCCTGTATGGGGGCTGCACAGGGAAATGGCCGCTGCTGCTTGTATAAGGCTGCTTATGGGGGAGGCATTCACAGGAAAAGGGTTTATGTTATTTGAGTGGAGCTGCATGGGAGGGGGACGAGGGTGATGAGGAGGGGCTGTGAGGAGGGGGACGAGGGGCTGTGAGGAGTGGGATGAGGGGCTGTGATGAGGATGATGACTAGGAGGGGCTGTGAAGAGGAGGGTGATGACGAGGAGGGGCTGTGAGGAGGAGGGTGATGACGAGGAGGGGCTGTGAGGAGGAGGGTGATGACTAGGAGGGGCTGTGAGGAGGAGGGTGATGACGAGGAGGGGCTGTGAGGAGGAGGGTGATGACGAGGAGGGGCTGTGAGGAGGGTGATGACGAGGAGGGGCTGTGGGGAGGAGGGGCTGTGGGGAGGAGGGTGATGACGAGGAGGGGCTGTGAGGAGGAGGGTGATGACGAGGAGGGGCTGTGAGGAGGAGGGTGATGACGAGGAGGGGCTGTGAGGAGGAGGGTGATGACGAGGGGCTGTGAGGAGGAGGGTGATGACGAGGAGGGGCTGTGAGGAGGAGGGTGATGACGAGGAGGGGCTGTGAGGAGGAGGGTGATGACGAGGAGGGGCTGTGAGGAGGAGGGTGATGACGAGGAGGGGCTGTGAGGAGGAGGGTGATGACGAGGAGGGGCTGTGAGGAGGAGGGTGATGACGAGGAGGGGCTGTGAGGAGGAGGGTGATGACGAGGAGGGGCTGTGAGGAGGAGGGTGATGACGAGGAGGGGCTGTGAGGAGGAGGGTGATGACGAGGAGGGGCTGTGAGGAGGAGGGTGATGACTAGGAGGGGCTGTGAGGAGGAGGGTGATGACGAGGAGGGGCTGTGAGGAGGAGGGTGATGACGAGGAGGGGCTGTGAGGAGGAGGGTGATGACGAGGAGGGGCTGTGAGGAGGAGGGTGATGAGACTAGGAGGGGCTGTGAGGAGGAGGGTGATGGCGAGGAGGGGCTGTGGGGAGGGTGATGACGAGGGGCTGATCAGTTGTAGAAGTAATATGGGATGAAACATTTTTTTTTACAGATTTTTATGAAAGGGCCGTGAGTTGCTGAGGGTCTGACTGCAGGAGCCCCCACTGCTCCATAGGACGGGTTCTGGCAGAGGTCATACTACATATTTTACAGAGGGGTAAAAAATACTCCTCTCACCATTTTTGAGGAATATTTTTAGCTAAGAAGGAGGACATCATTTGCAGTAACTCAAATCTATATACAAAGATGGGTGTACATTAGACCTGGGCAAAGTGCAGCACGCAGGCCACGTCCGGCCCTTTGGCTGCTTGGTTCGTGGACTGAGGCAGCTAAAGGGCTGAAAATAGTGGCCCACGGGCTGCACCATGCATCCACTCTGCCCCCTCTCGGAGTCCAAAGATACCAACCGTCTACAAATTCCAGGGCAGTCTATAAAAATATGGCAATTTTTTTCCAGTCTGTAAATAAAAATTAAATTGTTCATGATTTTTTTTTTTTTAGAAGAAACTTATGCAGATAATTTTGACTGGAATTGTCATCATTTTTTGGTGACAGCAGCTATTGTGTTAATATCAGAATTATGGGCTGTAGAGATGTATCATTCACTGTCATTATGATTTTTCAATGAGTGCATGAAATTTTTTTTGCCCGTCTTGATTTTTTTGATAAGCTGTCCAGAAAAAAAAAAGTCAAGTTGGCAGCCCTATCGGCGTCCCAATGTATAATCAGACTCTCGCCGACCGTGGAAACCTTCAAAAGGAACCTGAAGACCCACCTCTTCCGACAAGCCTACAACCTGCAGTAAACACCACTGCACGACCAGCTCTACCCTCACCTAATGTATCCTCACCCATCCCTTGTAGACTGTGAGCCCTCGCGGGCAGGGTCCTCGCTCCTCCTGTACCAGTCGCTGACTCGTTTTGTTAAGATTATGTAAATGCTTTTGTTATGTATATCCCTATCACATGTAAAGCGCCATGGAATAAATGGCGCTATAATAATAATAATAATGGAGGAGGCGGCCCTGCCGGCGTCCCAATGTATAATGGAGGAGGCGACCCTGCCGGCTTCCCAATGCATGATGGAGGAGGTGGCCCTGCCGGCGTCCCAATGTATGATGGAGGAGGCGACCCTGCCGGCGGCCCAATGTATGATGGAGGAGGCGGCCCAATGTGTGATGGAGGCGGGGGCCCTGCCGGCGTCCCAATGTGTGATGGAGGAGGCGGCCCTGCCGGCGTCCCAATGTATGAAGGAGGAGGCGGCCCTGCCGGCGTCCCAATGTATGATGGAGGAGGCGGTGGCCCTGCCGACGGCCCAATGTATGATGGAGGAGGCAGCCCAACTGACATGAATATATTGGAGGAGAGGGAGCATCTGTCTCCCACTATTCAGCACAAGCAACTGTGACAGCAGACATGAGGATGTCACTACATCTCGTCTGTTGTGCAGAACGTCAGTGCACACAGGAAACACAGAACCAGAGTGCCGGGGGAATGGGAGCAAGGTATTTTTTTGTGGGTGTGAATGTGCGAGGTCTCATCAGTATATAGGGGGTCTGTGTGTTTAGGGGGCTGTGATGACCATCAAACCACGTGTATGGGGGGAAGTCTGTGAGATTCTTCATACTGTGTGGAGCCATCAAATTATATTGGGGAGCTGTGATGACCTCATACTGTGTTGCAGGGCTGTGGGGGCATCGTAATGTGTGTGTGTAAAGGGTCTGGGAGGCGGAACCTCTGAGCAACTATACAAGGGGGCGGTCCTTGTAAGGAAGCGGGTGGCTCCCAGGGAAGACGGGCAGGTAGTCACGGCAAGTGACAGGGACAGTCTCTGGGTGGAAGGGCAGGTAGTCACGGCAAGTGACAGGGACAGTCTCTGGGTAGAAGAGCAGGTAGTCACGGCAAGTGACAGGGACAGTCTCTGAGTAGAAGGACGGGTACTCACGGCAAGTGACAGGGACAGTCTCTGGGTAGAAGGACAGCAGGCAGGTGGCTGGTGAGCGGGCAAGAGTCTCTGGACGGGCAGGTGGTCACGGCAAGTGACGGCAGAGCCTCCGGGAAGGCTAGCAGGCAGGTATCAGGTGAGCGCTCCCAGGTGAGCGGGCAAGAGTCTCTGGACAGGCAGGTGGTCACGGCAAGTGACGGCAGATCCTCCAGGTAGGCTAGCAGGCGGGTAGCAGGTGAGCGCTCCCAGGTGAGCGGGCAAGAGTCTCTGGACAGGCAGGTGGTCACGGCAAGTGACGGCAGAGCCTCCAGGTAGGCTAGCAGGCAGGTAGCAGGTGAGCGCTCCCAGGTGAGCGGGCAGGCTGGTCCATAGACAGACTGACAGGTGTAGGAAGGCAGACCGTTGGACCGCAGGCTTGCAAGCAGGTAAGCGGATATCAAGCAGGTATCAGGCAGGAATCTGGCAGGTAACCAGCAGGAATCTGGCAGGTAACAAGCAGGAATCTGGCAGGTGACTGGCAGGTAACAAGCAGGAATCTGGCAGGTGACTGGCAGGTAACTGGTAACGGGACCTGAGGGCTGAAGCAGAGTGAAGGCTTTGCAACAACATTGCTCGGGCACCTCCATTTTGGAGGAGGTGCCTTATATATGGTGAAGTCCTCCGGCCATTGGCCGGGGACTCCTTAGGACGGCGCGCGCGGCCCCCTTTAAGAGAGGGGGAGCGCACGCCCTAAGCACCGTGGCCGGGAAGCAGCGCGCGCTGCCAGCAGAGCGGGAGGAAGACGCCGGGCACGGAGCGGAGAGGTGAGGGGAACAGCATCCCTGCCTAGCAGGAGGCAGGGACGCCGACGCTACAGTACCCCCCCCTTTAGGCCCCCCCTTTTTTAGGCCAGAAAGAAATTTATCAAGGATGAGAGGGGCATGGATGCTCTCCCGGGGCTCCCACGTTCTCTCCTCAGGACCAAACCCCTTCCAATCTACCAGAAAAAAGGTTTTTCCTCTTACCCTTTTGGTGGCCAGAATGTTCTCTACCTCAAATTCGTTCTCAGTGGAAACCGGAGCAGGGAGCGTACCTGTAAACTTGGAAAAAGAGTTAAGTGCTACGGGTTTGAGGAGAGATACATGGAAGGAGTTAGGGATCCGTAAGTTGGCCGGGAGTTTCAATTTATAGGCCACCGGATTGATTTGTTTGATAACTTCCAGTGGGCCCATGAACCGAGGCCCTAACTTGTAGGAGGGAATCTTGAGCCGGACATATTTGGACGAGAGAAAAAAGCTGGCCAAATATATACTATAATACAAAACATGGTGCTATGACATATTGTCCGGCACCAGGTTCAAATTGCCTACTCACATCCAATATTGAAAAACCGGAGAAAGCAAGAGTAGTATAGCAAAAGGATAGAATCTTTATTTATAATTCATCATCACAGAGATAAAAGGTAATACAAAAAGTAATAGTAACGAGGCAAGGGGATCAGGAAAAGCAGTGCCAGAAACAAGGCAACTCCTGGCAATAAGACTGCTGGGCAATCCAAGAAGAGAGGGTATAATCCAATATACAAACAGAGGGACACTCTATAAATGTATAACCACAAATGGTAGCAGTACATTAATATAAAGATTCACCCATTATAAGACACCAGTCATTTAAATAGACATAATAGACAATATCATGTGCAAAAATCGCAAAATGTTAAATAGTAACATAGGGGGAAATGCAGAGCCGGAATAAGAGGTACTAACTACCCTGTGCCCATGATATTAGATGAATAAATGTATAAAGAGTACCCAAGAAGTGGATAAAAGCACTCACCCAGTTGCAGAAAACCCGGGTGACAGGGAGCCCGCAGGATGCCAGGGGAGCCACAGAAGGTGCTACAAGTGAAAGCGCGCCCCGACGCGCGTTTCGCTCTTCTTTTTCAAGAGGCGCTGTAAAGTGTACCCGACAGGACCTGAATATATACGCCCACCGCTAGTCACATGGTGGGTAGGGACAAAGCCCATTGGTGTGAAGCGGCGCGTGTACTCGGAGCCACGCCCCCCGCCGCACGCGTCACAGCCGCCAAGTCCCGAGCGCGCGGAATTGATGTGGTACATCTGGGCTCTCGGGGTGGTGACTACAAATTGTGCCTTTCACAAAAAGAGGCCAGATGGATTAGCACCCTGGATACCCTGGTACCGCGCGGCCTTAATGAAAATTTGAACTTTTCCTCATTTTTATGATT
Organism: Phyllobates terribilis; assembly: GCF_046119375.1. NCBI lineage: Eukaryota > Metazoa > Chordata > Amphibia > Anura > Dendrobatidae > Phyllobates > Phyllobates terribilis. Next base: position 594,761,496 of record NW_027362761.1, read on the forward strand.
GGGCCCTCTGGCTTGGTGATGTTTTCCCTCAGTGCTGACTTTTTCTGATCTTCAGTCCGTGCTTCAGTTTTTAGCCTGTTTTTAAAAGTTTTGTTCTTAACCCGTTTGTTCTTTACTTTTCTAGATTCGTGGCTTCTAACTTATTATCTATGTGCACCTTATGGACCTCTCTTAACCTACTGTTCAAGATATCCTACAGCTGATAACTTGGAGCATCCCTCAAGAGCCCTTTGATGATTATCACCTTTCCTGTTTTTGTGGGAAATGGTTCTATGTTGACTTGTATCCATATATATATTTTGATTTATATATATTTATTTTTTGGGAATTTTTTTTTTTTTTTAATTATTTATGTGATTGTATATGGATCCCTGCTATATTGATGCTCCTTTAAGTTGTCCTATTTATTTATTTTTTTTGTGACTGAGAGCATTCTGCCTTATGGGATGTTTATTACATTACTTAGTTATATGCTCTCTGTCCTTTGTTCGTATCTCCATCATTTACCTTCTTTCATATATTGGTGGTGCGCGTGTCCTCTGGTCCCTGGCCGTCCCGCGCCTTCTGTCCCTGGCGCGCTCGTGGGGGCGTTTCCTAGGCGCGCCCCCGGGCGCGCGCTCGGGACTTGGCGGCTGTGACGCGTGCGGCGGGGGGCGCGGCTCCGAGTACACGCGCCGCTTCACACCAATGGGCTTTGTCCCTACCCACCATGTGACTAGCGGTGGGCGTATATATTCAGGTCCTGTCGGGTACACTTTACAGCGCCTCTTGAAAAAGAAGAGCGAAACGCGCGTCGGGGCGCGCTTTCACTTGTAGCACCTTCTGTGGCTCCCCTGGCATCCTGCGGGCTCCCTGTCACCCGGGTTTTCTGCAACTGGGTGAGTGCTTTTATCCACTTCTTGGGTACTCTTTATACATTTATTCATCTAATATCATGGGCACAGGGTAGTTAGTACCTCTTATTCCGGCTCTGCATTTCCCCCTTTGTTACTATTTAACATTTTGCGATTTTTGCACATGATATTGTCTATTATGTCTATTTAAATGACTGGTGTCTTATAATGGGTGAATCTTTATATTAATGTACTGCTACCATTTGTGGTTATACATTTATAGAGTGTCCCTCTGTTTGTATATTGGATTATACCCTCTCTTCTTGGATTGCCCAGCAGTCTTATTGCCAGGAGTTGCCTTGTTTCTGGCACTGCTTTTCCTGATCCCCTTGCCTCGTTACTATTACTTTTTGTATTACCTTTTATCTCTGTGATGAATTATAAATAAAGATTCTATCCTTTTGCTATACTACTCTTGTTTTCTCCGGTTTTTCCAATATTGGATGTGAGTAGGCAATTTGAACCTGGTGCCGGACAATATGTCATAGCACCATGTTTTGTATTATAGTATATATTTGGCCAGCTTTTTTCTTATATATGCTTCTCTGTATTTTTACAGTTCCTATTTGGCCTACAATGGACTTTCGTGCACGAGACACCACTTGGCTCGCGCAGTTAGATGAGTTATCTCGCAATGGGGGTTCGGTGGTGCCGGACACAGATCAGACGCTGAGGGAGAGCATTGCCAATTTTAAGGCCCTAATTAAACGGAGATGTCGCACCTGGTGGAACCACGCCTTTCTTACCAAATACATTGAGAAATCTCTGATCCCTAGAGGTTTGAGGATACAGATTTTTCCCTCCTTTAAAATAGAAGATGAACCCTTTAAAAATAACTGGGAATCCCTGGCAAACGAGTGTTCACTCGGTTTCTTGGGTCTTCTCAAGGAGCAAAGTGAAAAATCCCTTAGGGATTTGGAATCGGAGATTGATCTTCTACAGGTACATCTGAAGAAGGACTTACCCAGTGATGATCTTAAGAAACTCCAGGAGGAAATTGACTTTGACTGTCAGAAACTTGTCAAAGAAATTCAAGTGATGAAAACAAAAAAATTTCAACACGATACATAGGATAAGTCCATCCATAGAGTGTACCGGTGGAGATCACCGGTTGAAAATTTAAGACCGAGATCTCGTAATAATTCCTTTATACGATCTAGGTCCACCTCGATTGCCTCGGGAACCTCTAGTGATGGTCAATTACCAACTACTAGCGTGGATTCTCAGGGCGGCTCCGCTACTCGATCTACTGGATGCATTCAAACGAGACCGAATAATAGGAGGAAACAGACGGTCCCGTATCAGGTTGGTGATCCCTGTGGGGGGCTCCGTGTCATGAACCTTACCAATCATACCTTGACCGGGACACAGATGGAGGTCCTTGGTATGGGCCTGTCATTTTCTCCTACTAATTCATTTGACTATTTTACGGCCCTCAAGGACCTCCACCTGTTTGCTCGGAAACTGATCTTAAAAAAACTTCATTTCAGGTCGGATGGTGATCATGTCCCAGCGGTGACGGAGGAGGAGGCTTTGCAACATCTGGAGGATCTCTTATCTGAACAAATAACTCCTCCCTCAGGTGGGTTACCACAGGTTAGGAATCCGAAGTCAACGAGGTTCCCTCCCTTGTCTATTTGTCCGGCAGTGGAAATTTTTGTTAAATTAGTGGCGGAGGACTTCAAAAAACTCTCCACACGGAGAAGGTTAGACAACTTAACCTCCGCCCAACGTCAGGCGATTCAACAACTTCAAACACTTAAGGATACAGTTATTAAGCCGGCAGACAAGGGAGGAAACATCGTCCTGTGGCCCCACCATAAATATGAGAGGGAGGCCTTAAGACAGCTGAGAGACAAGGACACTTATTCTAAGTTGTCATATAACCCCACTGCCTCCTTCTCTGCCACCTTGCAGGGTATCTTGGCCCGGGCCTGTGAGAGGGGTATCATAGACAAGAGGACTGTGGAGGCTTTGACTGTACGTTCCCCCAAAACAGCTACTTTCTATCTACTCCCCAAAGTACATAAGGATGCCACTAACCCTCCTGGACGTCCGATCGTGTCCGGTCTGGGGGGTCTCTGTGGTCCAATCTCTCAATATGTTGATAATCATCTGAGACCACTTGTGGGGACCCTCCCGTCCTATGTGCAGGACACGACGGACGTCCTTACTAGGGTTGATGGCATCTCTTTGGAACCGGGCACTATTATGGTCACGGCCGATGTCGAGAGTCTGTACACCTGTATTGATCATGATCTTGGTTTGACTTCCGTCGAGCTCTTTCTTGGGGGTTCCGACCTGGACGGCCCTTCACGGGAGTTTATCCTCGAGCTCCTCCGCTTTATCCTCTGCCATAATTATTTTCTTTTTAAAGACACGGTGTACCTGCAGCGTCGTGGCACGGCCATGGGGGCGGCCTGTGCACCATCGTATGCAAACCTCTTCCTTGGTGCATGGGAGAGGGTAATTTTTGGGGATGATGGTGTCCGGGGCGCAGACCAGGTCGTGGCATGGCTCAGGTATATTGATGATGTCTTATTTTTTTGGCGGGGTTCGGCGGAGGAGCTCGATGATTTCATGGGGCGGCTTAACACCAATGAGTGGGGTATCAAATTAACATATACTCACAGCCTTACACGCTTGGACTTCCTGGACGTCACTCTGGTGGTGGACTCACACTCCCTCATCCAGACTGACGTCTACAGGAAGCCCACGGCCGTGAACTCTTTGGTGCACGCTGCCTCTGGCCATACTCCTTCTACTATTAGGGCCGTCCCGGTCGGACAATTTCTCAGGATTAAGCGTATTTGCTCGACGGAGGCCAACTTTGAAAAGCAGGCGGCATTTTTGACACAACGCTTCAAACAGAGAGGCTATAGTAATCGCTGCATCGGCCGTGGCTATGGTAGGGCCCGTTGCACCCCCCGCAGTAGTCTATTATACCCCCCTCCGAGATCACCCTCCTCTGGGTTTCCTGAGAGGACCCGCTTCATTTCCACTTATAATCATGAGTGGGTTTCTATGAGGCGGGTCCTCTCACGACATTGGAATGTTCTTGGGGCGGAGCCCTCTCTGAGGGATGTGGTGGGACAATTTCCACTCATGACTGCCAGACGAGCTAGAAATTTGGGTGATCTGGTTACTTCAAGTCACTATGTCCCACCAGCACCTAACCATTTTGGGTCGCGCGGTCCTAGGGTTGGATCCTATCCATGTGGCCATTGCAGGGCTTGCGCTAATGTGCTTCGTTGTTCGTCTTTTATGAATTCAGATGGTTCCCGCACATACCGAATCCTCAGATATATTTCCTGTAGTACAACACACGTGGTTTACTATGCCACGTGTGGCTGTCAGAAGATCTACGTGGGTCTTACTACACGGGAATTGAGGATTCGGGTGCGGGAACATGTTCGGGACATTAGCGCAGCCAAATCTGTGTCGGACCCCCGAGAGCTCAGAACTTTACCACGACATTTTAAACAAGTTCATGATTGTGATCCACGCAGCCTGATGGTGCGTGGAATTGATGTGGTACATCTGGGCTCTCGGGGTGGTGACTACAAATTGTGCCTTTCACAAAAAGAGGCCAGATGGATTAGCACCCTGGATACCCTGGTACCGCGCGGCCTTAATGAAAATTTGAACTTTTCCTCATTTTTATGATTGGGCCCTCTGGCTTGGTGATGTTTTCCCTCAGTGCTGACTTTTTCTGATCTTCAGTCCGTGCTTCAGTTTTTAGCCTGTTTTTAAAAGTTTTGTTCTTAACCCGTTTGTTCTTTACTTTTCTAGATTCGTGGCTTCTAACTTATTATCTATGTGCACCTTATGGACCTCTCTTAACCTACTGTTCAAGATATCCTACAGCTGATAACTTGGAGCATCCCTCAAGAGCCCTTTGATGATTATCACCTTTCCTGTTTTTGTGGGAAATGGTTCTATGTTGACTTGTATCCATATATATATTTTGATTTATATATATTTATTTTTTGGGAATTTTTTTTTTTTTTTTAATTATTTATGTGATTGTATATGGATCCCTGCTATATTGATGCTCCTTTAAGTTGTCCTATTTATTTATTTTTTTTGTGACTGAGAGCATTCTGCCTTATGGGATGTTTATTACATTACTTAGTTATATGCTCTCTGTCCTTTGTTCGTATCTCCATCATTTACCTTCTTTCATATATTGGTGGTGCGCGTGTCCTCTGGTCCCTGGCCGTCCCGCGCCCGTGTCCGGCTGCCTTCTGTCCCTGGCGCGCTCGTGGGGGCGTTTCCTAGGCGCGCCCCCGGGCGCGCGCTCGGGACTTGGCGGCTGTGACGCGTGCGGCGGGGGGCGCGGCTCCGAGTACACGCGCCGCTTCACACCAATGGGCTTTGTCCCTACCCACCATGTGACTAGCGGTGGGCGTATATATTCAGGTCCTGTCGGGTACACTTTACAGCGCCTCTTGAAAAAGAAGAGCGAAACGCGCGTCGGGGCGCGCTTTCACTTGTAGCACCTTCTGTGGCTCCCCTGGCATCCTGCGGGCTCCCTGTCACCCGGGTTTTCTGCAACTGGGTGAGTGCTTTTATCCACTTCTTGGGTACTCTTTATACATTTATTCATCTAATATCATGGGCACAGGGTAGTTAGTACCTCTTATTCCGGCTCTGCATTTCCCCCTTTGTTACTATTTAACATTTTGCGATTTTTGCACATGATATTGTCTATTATGTCTATTTAAATGACTGGTGTCTTATAATGGGTGAATCTTTATATTAATGTACTGCTACCATTTGTGGTTATACATTTATAGAGTGTCCCTCTGTTTGTATATTGGATTATACCCTCTCTTCTTGGATTGCCCAGCAGTCTTATTGCCAGGAGTTGCCTTGTTTCTGGCACTGCTTTTCCTGATCCCCTTGCCTCGTTACTATTACTTTTTGTATTACCTTTTATCTCTGTGATGATGAATTATAAATAAAGATTCTATCCTTTTGCTATACTACTCTTGCTTTCTCCGGTTTTTCAATATTTGGACGAGAGCCAGACTTTATCTCCAGGACGGAATTGTGGAGGATCCAGGCGTTTCTTGTCAGAGTGTTTTTTCATCCGCTTGGACGACTGAAGGAATGCAGATCGGGTACTCTCTCAAATGGAGGAGAATTCACTAACGATAGATTCCGCAGCCGGATTGTCCACCGAGGTGGAGACGGGAAACGGGATCCGAGGATGCTGACCGAAGACTACAAAAAACGGGGATTTGGAGGAAGACTCGCTTTCGTGATTGTTGTAAGAGAACTCGGCCCATGGTAGGATATCCACCCAGTCCGAATGGTGGGCATTAACGAAGTGCCGGAGGTAACTGGTCAGGTTCTGATTGATCCGCTCCACTTGACCATTGGACTGTGGGTGGTAAGCGGAGAAGTCCAGAGTGACGTCAAGCAACTTACATGTGGCTCTCCAGAAGCGTGAGGTGAACTGAACCCCACGATCTGACACGATGTGGAGGGGCAGGCCATGGAGACGGAAGATGTGGCGGATAAAGTCTTTAGCCAGTTCGGGTGCAGACGGGAGGCCCGGCAGGGGAATGAAGTGCGCCATCTTGGAAAAGCGATCAGCGACCACCCAAATGACCGTACAACCGGCAGAGACAGGGAGATCCGTTATAAAATCCATAGCTATATGCTGCCATGGGGCAGCAGGTACTGGAAGAGGAAGGAGGCGACCGGCTGGCAGGTGTCTCGGAACTTTGTTGCGGGCGCAGGACACACAGGCTGAAACAAAGTCTATTACATCCTTGTGCAGGGTAGGCCACCAGTAATGCCGGGTAATGAGCTGGAGGGTCTTTTTCTGACCGGCGTGGCCAGCTAGCTTAGACGAGTGACCCCAGTGTAGGACCTTCTTCCGATCAGGTACTGTTACGAACGTCTTACCGGGAGGGAGACGATTTAGATTCACGGGAGCCACTTGCATTACTCTGGCGGGATCAATGATGTGCTTAGGTTCCTCCTCTAGATCAGATACCAGGAAGGATCGGGACAAGGCGTCAGCTTTGATGTTTTAGTCTGCTGGGCGAAAATGAAGAACAAAATCAAAGCGGGCAAAAAACAAGGACCACCGGGCTTGGCGCGGGTTAAGTCTCTGGGCGCTCTGAAGGTAAGCCAAGTTCTTGTGGTCCGTGTAAATTATTACCGGGTGAAGAGCCCCCTCGAGCAGGTAACGCCACTCCTCCAGTTAGCTTAATGGCTAACAATTCTCGGTCTCCAATAGAATAATTGCGCTCAGAAGAGGAGAAAAGTTTGGAGAAAAAAACGCAGGTTACCATTCTCCCGGAAGATGACTTTTGGGTTAGTACCGCCCCGGCTCCGGAGGAGGAAGCGTCAACTTCTAGGAAGAATTGTTTATTGCCGTCCGGACGATGCAGCACCGGGTTGGAGGAGAAAGCCTGTTTTAAGGAAATAAAGGCCTCCTCAGCTTCGGGTGGCCATCTTCTGGGATTAGTGCCCTTACGGGTGAGCGCAGAGATAGGGGCAGTCCGGGAAGAGAAGTGCGGTATGAAGAGGCGGTAATAGTTGGCGAAACCCAGGAACCGCTAAATAGCCTTCAACCCCTCTGGTCGGGGCCACTTCTGAATGGCAGACAGTTTCTCAGGATCCATTTGTAGGCCGGTCTGAGAAATTATGTAGCCCAGAAATGGAAGAGAGGTCTGCTCAAAGATGCACTTCTCATATTTAGCGTAGAGGTGGTTCTGCCTGAGCCTGAGCAGGACCTGACGAACATCCCTCCGGTGAGTAGGAAGATCCAGAGAGAAGACCACGATGTCGTCCAGGTACACCATCACGCAGGAGTAGAGAAGGACACGGAAGATGTCATTGACCAACTCTTGAAAGACGGCAGGAGCGTTACAGAGACCGAAGGGCATTACAAGGTACTCATAGTGGCCGTCCCGGGTGTTGAATGCCGTCTTCCACTCATCCCCCTGACGGATACGGACCAGGTTATACGCCCCACGGAGATCCAGTTTGGTGAAGATTCTAGCCCCCCTCAGACGGTCAAATAATTCAGGAATGAGTGGGAGGGGGTATTTATTCTTCACAGTAATCTGGTTAAGGCCTCTATAATCTATACATGGACGGAGTGAGCCGTCCTTCTTTTTGACGAAGAAGAAGCCTGCTCCCGCCGGGGAGGTAGATTTCCGGATAAATCCCCGGGCCAGATTCTCCTCAATATATTCTGACATGGACCGGGTCTCTGCAGCGGACAAAGGGTAGATACGCCCACGGGGAGGAGTAGAGCCGGGTATCAGATCGATTGGGCAGTCGTATGGTCTATGAGGGGGTAATGTCTCTGCTTCTTTTTTATTGAAGACATCCGCATAAGACCAATAGGGAACCGGTAGACCGGGTAGATTGACTGGGGTAGGAGAAGGACGAGCGGGATGAATGGGAACTAGACAAGTCTTATGGCAGTCCTGTCTCCAGCGAAGGACTTCTCCGGTCTGCCAGTCAAGCACGGGTGCATGTTTCTGGAGCCAAGGTAGACCTAGCAAGAGTGCGTGAGAGAGTCCAGGCAGAACATGAAAGGAAATGCTCTCAGAATGCAGCATTCCCACCTGTAGAGTTAAGAGATTCGGTGATGAGTTGGATGGGATGTGGTAAGAGGCCCCCATCCACGGCGGCGACAGATAAAGGTACGGCCAGAGGTTTGGTGGGAATGCGGTATTTCTCTACCAGGGATTGAGAGATTAGATTTCCAGCAGCTCCTGAGTCAAGTTGAGCCAGTTCGAAATAGCGGTTCTCTCCGCAGATGATAGAGACTGACAGCATCAGGGATGGAGAGGGTTTACTTTTGTCTAGGGCGACCTCTCTGAGCGATCCTAGACACAGGCGTTTCCCGACCTCTCTGGGCAGGAACGGATCCGGTGCTCCTTACTGCCACAGTAGAAGCAGCTCCCCTCAGCACGGCGTAAGTCTTGACGGGTTTTGACCATCTTGGTCTGGTCGACCTGCATAGGCTCAGGTGAGTGTGCCTGGGGAGTAACGGAGGGAGTGACGGGTTTCTGGAAAGTAGGGGCTAGACGTGGAAACCTCCTCTCACGGGTGACCTCTTTGGCGTGCTCCTGGAAACGGATGTCAATCCGGGTGGCAAGTGGTATTAAGTCGTCGAGAGTGGTAGGAATGTCCCGACCGGCGAGTTCATCTTTAATACGGCCGGACAGACCCTCCCAGAAGACAGAAACCAGGGCGTCGTTATCCCAGGCCAGCTCCGAAGCAAGGGTACGGAACCGTATGGCATATTGGCCCACGGTGAGATTCCCTTGATGGAGGAGTAGCAGAGACGATGCGGATGAGGTCTTCCGTCCGGGTTCGTCGAAGACTTTCCAGAAAGCCGTGAGAAAGGCTGGCAGGTCGGACACCAGGGGGTCTCCTCTCTCCCATAGAGGATTTAGCCAAGCCAGAGCCTCCCCCGTGAGGTGGGACATGATAAAGGCTACTTTGGACCGGTCGGATATAAACTGGTGGGACAAGAGTTCAAAGTGCAGGGTGCACTGGTTTATGAAGCCCCGAGCTTGAGCGGAGTCACCTCCGAAGCGAGGAGGTGCAGAAAGTCGGGGTCCGGGGCAGGATACCATGGTATTGGTGGGCAGCGGCGCTGCCGGGTTGCGAGTCATGACACTAGCGGTGGTTGCTGGTGGAGCAGTCAGAGTGTCCAGACGAGAGTTGACACTCCGCAGGTGACTCAGGATGGACTCCTGTTGGGACCTCTGACGGGACAGTTCATGACATAGGTCCGAGAGCGAGGGAGCTTGGGTGCCACCGGGTTCCATGGCCCGAGCAAACTGTAACGGGTCTGGGAGGCGGAACCTCTGAGCAACTATACAAGGGGGCGGTCCTTGTAAGGAAGCGGGTGGCTCCCAGGGAAGACGGGCAGGTAGTCACGGCAAGTGACAGGGACAGTCTCTGGGTGGAAGGGCAGGTAGTCACGGCAAGTGACAAGGACAGTCTCTGGGTAGAAGGGCAGGTAGTCACGGCAAGTGACAGGGACAGTCTCTGAGTAGAAGGACGGGTACTCACGGCAAGTGACAGGGACAGTCTCTGGGTAGAAGGACAGCAGGCAGGTGGCTGGTGAGCGCTCCCAGGTGAGCGGGCAAGAGTCTCTGGACGGGCAGGTGGTCACGGCAAGTGACGGCAGAGCCTCCGGGTAGGCTAGCAGGCAGGTAGCAGGTGAGCGCTCCCAGGTGAGCGGGCAAGAGTCTCTGGACAGGCAGGTGGTCACGGCAAGTGACGGCAGAGCCTCCAGGTAGGCTAGCAGGCGGGTAGCAGGTGAGCGCTCCCAGGTGAGCGGGCAAGAGTCTCTGGACAGGCGGGTGGTCACGGCAAGTGACGGCAGAGCCTCCAGGTAGGCTAGCAGGCAGGTAGCAGGTGAGCGCTCCCAGGTGAGCGGGCAAGAGTCTCTGGACAGGCGGGTGGTCACGGCAAGTGACGGCAGAGCCTCCAGGTAGGCTAGCAGGCAGGTAGCAGGTGAGCGCTCCCAGGTGAGCGGGCAGGCTGGTCCATAGACAGACTGACAGGTGTAGGAAGGCAGACCTTCGGACCGCAGGCTTGCAAGCAGGTAAGCGGATATCAAGCAGGTATCAGGCAGAAATCTGGCAGGTGACTGGCAGGTAACAAGCAGGAATCTGGCAGGTGACTGGCAGGTAACAAGCAGGAATCTGGCAGGTAACAAGCAGGAATCTGGCAGGTGACTGGCAGGTAACTGGTAACGGGACCTGAGAGCTGAAGTAGAGTGAAGGCTTTGCAACAACATTGCTCGGGCACCTCCATTTTGGAGGAGGTGCCTTATATATGGTGAAGTCCTCCGGCCATTGGCCGGGGACTCCTTAGGACGGCGCGCGCGGCCCCTTTAAGAGAGGGGGAGCTCGCGCGCCCTAAGCACCGTGGCCGGGAAGCAGCGCGCGCTGCCAGCAGAGCGGGAGGAAGATGCCGGACACGGAGCGGAGAGGTGAGGGGAACAGCGTCCCTGCCTAGCAGGAGGCAGGGACGCCGACGCTACAGTGTGGCTGGGGCTGTGGGGGCATTGTACATTGTGTGTGAGGGATGTGTTGACATTGTACAACAGACACAACAGAAAAAAAAATAGCGACTGAATATTTAACTCTGCTCATCCACACCCTAAGGGGAGGTAGGGTGAATGACTTCCCACTCGATCTCTATGCCATTCACACAAAACCACACCCTTTGTAGGTGAATTAACCCTCCCAACACATAACATGCTGGAGAATAGTTCATGGTTCAGTTCACACAGGCCATCAGCTGGAGTGACACATACCTCCCCTCGCATATAACACCAGTGACTCTGTCACAAGTATAACATGCCCAATTCTAACAGCGTGTATTATACGCACTGTCAGGATTTGGCTCTTCTTGCCGGTTCCAGCGGTCATCACATGATCACTCATATGCGATTTTCATACTTCCCAACTCTCTCAGTGAAGCAGGGGCTGTAGTATTTCACTGAACATTGAGTCACGAAAACCAGTTCATCGTTCCGTGACTAAGTATGCAAATCACATAAGTGGTTACATGACAACTCAAACCGCTTGAGCAAGGGGGTGGACAAATTGAATTCTTGCCCCGGAAAACCTAGATACACCTCTGATTAATGTGCTACTTTTTGGTGGTTGATACGAGAATGACAATAACAAATTAATTTCGATTTTTCAATGTTTTTATTAGAATACATGACTTTTTTTAAAATTTAAAAACTTTTTTTTACAATATTTATTGGTCCCACAAGGGGACTTGACAAGATCTGTTCCCATTAATAATATTCTGTAGTACAAATGCAGTATAGAGCATTACCCATCCTCTCAGTGTTGGGGTAGGTTCACACGACAGTTTTCTCCAAGTCTGAGAAAAGCAGTCCGATTATTCTCATCAATCAGTTTTTGTCAGACATGGGGAGAAAAAAGTTTCTCAACTTTCTCCATTTTGTTAGTCCGTGAAATTCGGACTGCATTAGGATGTCGTCTGAGAGCGGTCCAATTTTCATTCACTGACCCATAGACACTCGGTTCTAAATCGGACATGTCTGATTTTTTCCATGGCCCACTCGGTCCGAGGAGAAAATCGGACATAGAATATCATGGGACCAAGTGCTATTCGTGAAAACCATGGAGATGAAAATCGGTTGTGTGCACGAGACTATACAGGCTGCCTAACAAACCGTGCCTCAGCATAGTATATTAGGCTTTGATCTATGGCAGACCCGGAGGTCATCCTTAGGTCTCCAGTAGTCCTAGCAATCATTGGCTTTCTTAGCTCTGCGGAAAGCCAATGGAAAGATAAGAGGAATCGATCTCCTTCTGTCTCACTCTATTCTTGCTGTGATCACTTTAATTGCATCAAGTAAAATGTTAATTAAGCAAACACTGGCAGCACTCAAATTCCTGTTACATCTCTGCTAGGAGGAGGAATTAAAAGCTGCAAAGCAGTAATCACCCAAGGATCAGGATTCCTGAGTGAGTAATCACTGCCCTTTCACATCCTAATGGAAAGTGGCAAGTCTATAAGGACGTGAAAGGACAGTGCAGTGATGAGAAGTGGTTAATTGTTATAACTTCCTTCATTCTGAACATGAATATGGCTTCTCCCCAGTGTGAATTCTCAGATATTTAACAAACTGTGATTTATAAAACATTCTGGGCATGTATACGGCTCCTCCTCTGAGTTCTTTGATGCATCACCCTTTCTGTGCCTTAAAGCCCAATGAGACGAGTAGATAATTGTAATTGTGATTTACTATACGATAATCAGAAGTGAACTATCGTTTAAGTCGGTTAAAAATTTACATGTAACGATTATTGTGTACAAATAATTGCTTATTCTTTCGTCATTTACAGGTGTTGTTATGGAAACAACCTCCATCTCCATTGCATAATCAATGAGCGTAAAATTATCAATGATAAATCATAAAAGGTTGTCCCACGAACCAAAGGATATATTAATCAATAGATCTTGGAATAAAAATAAGTTCCACAGTTGGATGTGTTAAAAAAAATGTTCCTGTGCCGAGATAATCTGTAGCATTGTGTCTCGTCTCTGCCTTCTGCCGGGCAGAGACACCGTTCCCCTCACCGCTGTGGTCCTGGTTCGGCATCTTCCGGCTCCCGTCCTGCCGCTACTGTGGAGCGCACTGCACGCAGCTTCACGGGACTGTGCTTAGGGCGCTCGCGCGCTTCCTCCCTCTTAAAGTGGCCGCGTGTTCCGTCCTAAAAAGTCCCCACCCAATGGCCGGAGGACTTCCCCTATTGAAAGCACCTTCTCCAATATGGAGGTGCCTGTCCAAGGTTGTTGAACCATGAGCTAACACTTGCTCCAGCCCTCAGGTCCCGTTGCCTGTCAGTCCTGCCCGCCAGTCTTTCTGTCAGTCCAGCCCTCCAACCGGTCTAATAGTTCTGTCCTCCAGTCTGTCTACAGCCGTGCCCGCCAGCCTGCTTACCTGGAGCACCTGCCTCTTACCTGTCATGCCCGCTAGCCTGCTTACCTGGAGCACCTGCCTGTTACCTGTCGTGCCCGCCAGCCTGCCTACCTGGAACACTTGCCTGTTGCCAGCCTACCCGGAGCACCTGCCTGTTACCTGTCGAGCCCTCTGGCCTGCCTACCCAGAGCACCCGTCTGGCTATCTGCCGTACCAGCCTGCTCATCAACCCGGACCACCTGTCTGCCTTCCTGCCATGCTCATCCGCTGTACCTGTCATCTGACCCGTAGGAGCCACCTGCTCTCACATAAGGCCAGTCCCAGAGTGGCACCTGGTCCACCGGCTCGGTTCCTCACTGATTCACGGAGTCGACTGAGAAGCCATGTGACCCTCTGGTCCCTCCTTGCACCGAAGCACAGAGGTTCCACCACCCAGACTCGTAACAGTTTGCACAGGCCATGGAACCCAGTGGCCCCCAGGCTCCTTCGCTCTCTGACTTGTACCAGGAGGTCTCACGTCAGAGATCCCAAGAGGAGACTATCCTGTCCTACCTGCGGACTGTCAACTCCCGCCTGTAAACGATGTCCACTCCATCTGCGTCCGTCTCTAGCCGAGCGGCACCTGCTCCGGCGGCACCTCAACCCACTGGCGCTGTGGCACCCGGCTTTGGACCCCGGCTCTCTGCGTCTCCACGTTTTTGTGGTGACCCCATCTTCTGTCGGGGCTTCTTAAACCAGTGTACGCTGCACTTTGAACTGGCACATCAGTTCCCCTCCGACCGGGCCAAGGTGGCGTTCATCATGTCTCACTTCACTGGGGAGGCATTTGCATGGCTAAACCCTCTGTGGGAAAGAGGGGATCCCCTGGTGTCCGATCTTCTGGCTTTCCTTGCTGCCTTCCGGAAGGTCTTCGATGAGCCCGGACGAAAATCTTCTACTGCCTCCTCACTTCTCCGCCTCCGCCAAGAGAATCTCAACGTGGGCCAGTATGCCATACATTTCCGTAGCCTCACATCTGAGCTTGCCTGGAACAAAGAGGCCCTGATCTCCACCTTCTGGGAGGGTCCTTCCGGACGGATCAAGGATAAGCTAGCCGGTCGTGACATTCCTTCCACCCTGGACGACCTGGTGTCATTAGCTACCCGGATTGACATCCCTTTTTTGGAACCACTAAGGAGACTACCTGGGAGAGAAAATTTCCGCGTCTCGCTCCCGTATTCCAAAGTTCAGCCTCACAACCAGCAATTCCTGGGGCACGTTCCACAGAGCCTATGCAAATTGACAAAACCAAGATGGTCAAGTCTTGCCTGGAGACGTGCCGAGCCGAGGGGAGTTGCTGCTACTGTGGCAGTAAAGAGCATCTAATCCGTTCCTGCCCGGTGAAGTCGGGAAACTCCAGTGTCTAGGACCGATAGGAGAGGTCGTCCTAGGCAAGAGTAAATCCTCTCCGTCCTTGACTCTGTCTGTTTCTATTTCCAGTGGTGAGACCTGCTTCTTCGAGATTACCCATCGGATTCCGGAGCCGCTGGGAATCTCATTTCACAGGCTGTTGTGGAGAGGTATCAGATTCCTACCATACGTCTGGCTGAACCATTGGCGGTCCCTTCCATGGATGGCAGTCTTCTTCCAGAGACAATCCTGCTCGTCTCAAAGCCTGTAACCCTTCAGGTGGGAATGCTGCACTCGGAGATCTCCTTTCATGTGCTGTCCGGTCTCTCTCACTCCCTCCTGCTTGGTCTACCCTGGTTACAGAGACATGAACCCATCCTGAAGTAGAGATCTGGTGAAGTGCTCCATTGGGGTCAGGAATGCCATGAGTCCTGTCTGGTTCCGGTTCGTCCAGCTCGACCCCTGTATATTCCGGCTAATCTACCTGGTCAGCCGGCACCCTACTGGTCCTATGCGGACGTCTTCGACAAAAAGGAAGCAGAGACACTACCGCCTCATAGGCCGTATGATTGCCCTATCGACCTGGTACCTGGTGCTTCTCCTCCCCGCGGGAGTATCTACCCCTTGTCGTTGGCTGAGACCCGGGCTATGTCTGAGTACATAGAAGAGAATCTTGCTAGGGGATTCATCCAAAAATCCACCTCCTCGGCTGGAGCAGGATTCTTCTTGGTCAGGAAGACTGCTCTCTACATCCATGTATCGATTACAGGGGCCTTAACCAGATTACCATAAAAAATATGTACCCCTTGCCTCTCAACTCAGAGCTGTTCGACCGCCTTAAAGGCGCAAAGATCTTCACCAAGCTCTATCTTCGTGGGGCGTACAATTTAGTCCGGATCCGCGTGGAAGATGGCATTCAACACCAGGGACGGTCACTATGAATATCGCGTGATGCCCTTTGGTCTCTGTAATGCCCCAGCCATCTTCCAGGAGCTGGTTAACGACATCTTCCTTGATCTCCTGTATTCTTGCGTGGTGGTGTACCTAGACGATATCTTGGTCTTCTCTCCGGATCTGCCCTCACACCGGAGGGATGTTCATCAGGTTCTGCTAAGGCTCTGGAAGAATCGCCTATACGCAAAATTCGAGAAAT
Organism: Phyllobates terribilis; assembly: GCF_046119375.1. Lineage (NCBI taxonomy): Eukaryota > Metazoa > Chordata > Amphibia > Anura > Dendrobatidae > Phyllobates > Phyllobates terribilis. The sequence goes on from NW_027362761.1 coordinate 594,777,397, forward strand.
GCCTCTTCGAGCAGACCTCTCGTCCATTCCTGGGCTATATTATCTCTGAGACTGGTCTGTGGATGGATCCCGAGAAGGTCTCTGCCGTCTTAAAGTGGCCCCGATCGGAGGGGTTGAAGGCGATTCAGCAATTCCTGGACTTCGCAAATTATTACCGCCTCTTCATCCCTAATTTCTCCTCCCAGACCGCTTCCATCTCCGCGCTCACCCATAAGGGAGCAAATCCCAGGGAATGGACTTCCGAAGCGGAGGATGCCTTAGTCTCCCTAAAACAAGCTTTTTCCTCCACTCCTGTACTGCACCGTCCGGATTGCAACAAGCAGTTCTTCCTGGAGGTTGATGCATCCTCCTCCGGAGCGGTGCTCACCCAGAAATCCCCGTCCGGGAGAATGGTAACCTGCGGCTTCTTCTCCAAGCTTTTCTCTTCGTCTGAGCGCAACTACTCCATAGGTGATCGTGAGCTGCAAGACATCAAATTAGCACTGGAGGAGTGGCGCTACCTGCTGGAGGGGGCTCTGCACCCGGTGGTCATCTACACTGACCACAAAAACCTTGCCTATCTACAGAACGCCCAAAGACTAAATCCACGTCAGGCCATGTGGTCTCTAATCTTTGCCCGATTCTGCTTCACTCTACATTACCGCCCGGTGGACAAGAACATTAAGGCTGATGCTTTATCCCGCTAGTTCCAGTCCACCGACCAAGAGGAGGAGCCTCTACATATCATCGACCCCTCCAAAGTAATGACTCTGGCTCCGTTTGACCTGTCTCATCTTCCACCAGGTAAGACCTTTTTAGCGCTTCCGGATCGAAAGAAGGTTCTATTCTGGGGCCATTCATCCAAACTAGCCGGTCATGCTGGTCAGAGGAAGACCCTTCTGCTCATCGCCCGACATTACTGGTGGTCTTCCCTGCGCAAGGATGTTGCGGACTTCGTCGCGGCTTGTTCCTCCTGTGCCCATAACAAGGTTCCCTTCCATCCGGCCGTCTCCTTCCTCTTCCCGTGCCTTCCGCTCCGTGGCAACACATTGCAATGGACTTCATTACGGATCACCCTGTTTCGGCCGGTTGTACATACATTTGGGTGGTCGCTGACCGTTTTTCTAAAATGGCCCACTTCATCCCTCTGCCTGGTCTTCCGTCTGCATCTGTGCTGGCTAAGGACTTCATCCATCACATCTTCCGTCTTCACAGCCTACCCCTCCACATTGTGTCTGATTGCTGGGTTCAGTTCACTTCTGGAGAGCTACGTGCAAGCTGCTGGATGTCTCCTTGGATTTCTCCTCTGCTTACCACCCTCAATCCAATGGTCAAGTGGAACGTATCAACCAGGTCTTTACCAGCTTTCTTTGGCACTTTGTCAATACTCATCATAACGATTGAGTTAAGCTCCTGTCCTGGGCCGAGTTCTCCTAGAACCATGAGAGCGAGCCTTCTTCTAAATCCCCGTTCTTTGTGGTCTACAGTCAACACCCCCGGATTCCGTTTCCCGTCTCTTCTTCAGTGGACAATCCTGCCCCGGAGTCTCTTGTCAGCAAATTTTTGGCTATTTGGGAAGACACTAGATCCGCACTTCTTCAATCCTCCGAGCAGATGAAGAGGCATGCTGATAAGAGACGTCTGGATCCGCCTCAGTTCCATCCGGGAGACAAGGTCTGGCTTTCCTCCAAATATATCAGTCTCAAGATACCTTCCTATAAGTTGGGTCTGCGGTTCATCGGTCCGTTCGAGGGTCTGAACCAAATCAATCCCGTGGCCTACAAGCTAAAACTCCCGGTCACCTTACAAATTCCCAACTCCTTTCATGTATCCGTCCTCAAACCTGTTGTTCTTTATTCCTTCTCTGACGATCCAGGTACCTCTCCAGCTCCAGTCTCCGCTGAGGACGTCTTTGAGGTACAAAACATTTAGGCCACCAAGAGGGTAAGAGTAAAGACTTTCTTTCTTGTGGATTGGAAGGGGTTTGGCCTGGAGGAGAGGTCTTGGGAACCCAGGGAGAACATTCATGCCCCTCATCTTCTTAAAAAATTTCTCACGGGCCTAAAGAAGAGGGGGCGTAAATGGGGGGTAATGCCGAGCAGAGACGCCGTTCCCCTCACCGCCGCGGTCGTGGACTGGCGTCTTCTGGCTCCCGTCTTGATGCTACTGTGGCACGCACTGTGTGCAGCTTCCCGGGCACTGTGCTTAGGGCGCACACACTCCCTCCCTCTTAAAGGGACTGCGCGCGCCGTCCTAAATAGTTCCCGGCCAATGGCCGCAGGACTTCCCCTTGTTAGAACCCTCCTGTCAGTTTTTTCTATTTTGCTGGTCACATTACTTTTTGCCTATATAATCCAGCTCCGCCCTCCTGGCCTTGCTGGACTTCAGTGTTACATTTACTCTTAAGCTAGCCAGGTGCTTTGTACCTTACTCTGTAGTTTACTTGGTCTTTGACCACTTGTACTTTTGTTTGTTTGTCTTTGCTCTGCTACAATTTCTGCTAGGAGGTGTCCAACTATATCCCAGTCCTTAGTTCTTGTAGGGACCCCTCCCTTATATCTATAGGTCTGTGTTCAGACTAGCCGAGGACTTAGGCGGGTCTGTTCACAAGGAACAGGTCCCCCGGTGCATCGTAGGGAATCAGCTTAGTCCTATTGTAGGGACAGTTTTCCTATCTTTCCTTAGTGTTTGTAGCAGTTCATAACACCCCTATTTAAAGCACCTCCTCCAATATGGGGGTGCCTGTGCAAGGTTGTTGTACCTTGTGCTAACACTTGCTCCAGCCCTCAGATCCCGCTGCCCGCCAGTCTTTCTGTCAGTCCAGCCCGCCAACCTAACAGATCTGTGCTCCAGTCTGTCTACAGCCGTGCCCACCAGCCTGCTTACCTGGAGCACCAGCCTGTTACCTGTCGAGCCCTCCGGCCTGCCAACCCGGAGCACCCGTCTGGCTATCTGCCATACCAGCCTGCTCATCAACCCGAACCACCTGTCTGCCTTCCTTCCATGGTCATCCGCTGTCCCGGTCAGTTCCTGTCATCTGACCAGTAGGAGTCACCTGCTCTGTTCTTCCCTGGTTCTCGGAGTCGACTGAGCCGCCGTGTGACCTTGGTCGGGCCATGTAGGCACTTACTCACGCCCCTCTGGTCCCTCCTTGCACCGAAGCACAGAGATTCCACCACCTGGACCCATAACATAATCTCATAAATGTACCCCTGCTATTTACTGTATAATGACTGTGTCTAAACGTGTAGGAACATGGTCTGATCATACCACAGCTCTTGGCAGAGGAGTAAATAAGAGTATACAGAGAGGACAGAATGGGTTTGTAGATTCTGCTTGTGAGGCAAAACATTTCCTTGCCTCATAGAAAGAATCACCTGGGATCCCATGTGTCATGATTCCACCATTCACTGTCCTGGATGCAGTGGGTGAAAGCTCAGCTGCCCTGTTAAATCAGGGTCGTGCGGAGCTGTAAGTATTGTGAATGACAGCTCATCCGTCCATTCTGAGGCTTTGGCATGTTGAGCTGTCAGTATTGTGACAGTCCAGCCGCTTAATCAGGGCAGGGTCGCAGTAGGTGTCTCCCATTTTGTGCAACTACCTGCATATTTAGATTGCTGTTAGTGTCTGATTATTGCTAGTCATAGCTTTAGCTTGGTGGTGTGTGTGCCTTGTTTTCCAGTGCGGTTTCTGATCTTTTGCTGCCCAACCTTGGACCTTGTCTTTGACCATCCATTTGCATAGTCCCTTTATCTTGATGAGCTACCTTCCTCGAATTCTGACCTTGAACTGTGACCAGACTACACCTTTGTCTTACCCCTCTGTTTATGATGAGCTCTCTATGTATTGGACATTGAACCTTTGGACAAACATGTCTCACGGCTTGTCCATGAGTAGTGACTCAGCCCCACACCCTGCTGTCTTGTCTATATACTCTGTATCTCTCTAGAGTAAAACATAAACATTACTTTAACCCTGTGGGAGTCCTTTGATGTTCAATCCTACTTGATTTAGAGCTATAATGTTTTCCACATTCTAAACTTGAAAGTGTTTTTCCCTTGTAAATTGATTGATGTTTAACAAGATCTGATCTAATAGTGAAACATTTTCCACATTCTAAACATGAAGCTGGCTTCCCTTTCTGTAAACGCTTTCGTGTCTAATAAGAGCTGATTTTTACTAAAAACATTTTCCACATTTAGGGCATGAAAATGGCTTTTACCCCGTGTGAATCCTTTGATGTCCAATGAGATTATTTTTCTGGTTGAAACATTTCCCACATTGTGAACATAAAAATTGTTTCTCCCCTGTGTGAATTCTTTGATGTCTAACCAAGTGAGATTTCTGTTCAAAACATTTCCCACATTCTGAACATGAATACAGCTTTCCTTATCTGTGAATTCTCTCATGTTTTACCAGATTTGATTTCTGGTTAAAGCATTTTCCACATTCCTCACATGAAAATGGCTTCTCCCCAGTGTGAATTCTCTGATGAGTAAGAAGATATTGTTTCACGGCAAAACATTTCCCACATTCTAAACATGAAAATGGCTTCTCCCCTGTGTGAATTCTCTGATGTTTTTTAATATTATGTTTCCGGGTAAAGCATTTTCCACATTTTGGGCATGAGTATGGCTTCTCCCCTGTGTGAATTCTCTGATGTGTAACAAGATCTGGTTTCCTGGTAAAACATTCTCCACATTCTGAACATGAAAATGGCTTCTCTCCTGTGTGAATTCTCTGATGATTAAGAAGAACATGTTTCACAAAAAAACATTTTCCACATTCTAAACATGAAAATGGCTTCTTCCCTGTGTGAATTATCTGATGTTTAACAAGCTGACGTTTGCTGGCAAAACATTTTCCACATTCTGAACAGGAAAATGGCTTCTCCCCTGTGTGAATTCTCTGATGTGTAACAAGATGTTGTTTTCTGGCAAAACATTTTCCACATTGGGAACATGAATACGGCTTGTTCCCTGTGTGAATTCTTTGATGTCCAATAAGAGTTATTTTTTGGTTAAAACATTTCCCACATTCTGAACATGAAAATGGCTTGTCCCCTGTGTGAATTCTCTGATGTGTAACAAGATATTGTTTCGTGGTAAAACATTTCCCACATTGTGAACATGAAAATGGCTTCTCTACTATGTGAATTCTCTGATGTCTAACGAGATATTTTTTCTTGGTAAAACATTTTCCACATTCTAAACATGAAAATGGCTTTTCCCCTATGGGAACTTTTTGACGTCCGTCACCCAGTCGGTCTTTTCTATTTTGCATTACAGTCTGTGATGAATCAGGAGATAGGATCTGTGTAAAAGGATCAGATGATACATTTTGGATATGAGGGGTGGAGGGTATATCTTCAATATTGGTATTCTCCTCATAGGCATATTGAATGATATTACAATCATCTGCATTAAAATGTGAAGATACCGAATGTTCCTCTGGGTTCCTGGTACAGTCATCTACAAAAATAAAACTAATTAGATTATCTTTTAGCAATATAACCTCCATAATTATATTGATGTTTTATGACATTATGAAGAAGAGATTTATAAAAAAAAATCACTTAACTGACTAAAATAATTGCAAAATTAATTGCAAAATGGATCACAATTTCAGAGCAGGGACCACTAGGTCACGATGTTACAGTTATCTTGTTCTGTGTTGAAGACATCTTCATGTCTCATATCGGTCACCGCTCTTTTCTAGTAAATTGTCCGGTAGAGAATCATAAGTGAACCTGTAGGTCAAAGCTGCTGGGGGCGTCCATCTCACACAATCCCTGTCATGTCTGCTACATTTACTTTAGCAGAGAGCATAGCAAAGGGGAGGAGAAGTATGGTCATGTACAAAGAAAACCGATCAAAGGATCTCACTGAGAAGCCCTGTGATGTACACACCTGGATAAAGGGTGTATAATGAAATGAATAGTCATGTGACTGGTAACACGGGCATATACAGTGGGTACGGGAAGCATTTAGACCCCTTTAAATTTGTCACTCTTTGTTTCATTGTAGCCATTTGGTAACTTCTAAAAAGTTAATTTTTTGCTCATTAAAGTACACTCTGCACCCCATCTTGACTGAAAAAAAGAGAAATGTAGAAATTTTTGCAAATTTAATAAAAAAGAAAAACTGAAATCTCACATGGTCATAAGTATTCAGACCCTTTACTCAGTATTGAGTAGAAGCCCCCTTTTGAGCTAGTACAGCTATGAGTGTGTATAATGAAAAGTATACACACGTGGTCAAAATTGTTGGTACCCCTCGTTTAATGAAAGAAAAAAACACAATAATCACAGAAATAACTTAAATCTGAGAAAAGTAATAAATTAAAAATCTATGAAAATGAACAACTGAAAGTCAGACATTAATTTTCAACCCTGCTTCCATAGAATTTTTTAAAAATTAAACTCATGAAATAGGCCTGGATTTTTATTTTTAAGCAATTTTTCCTTTATTTGGTGCTGGATTTTTTCTCTTTTTGATGTGTTCTGCTGTTGGGGAAACCGGCCCCGCTATATCCGAGCATCAGTCCTGGTACTTCATTTGTATAAGCGGGGACTTCATGGTGTGCTGCCAATCAGAGGTGGGGCAGGGTTATACAGAATATGAATATCATGAATACGCTGGACTACCTGGCAGCAGGTTTACTAGTCCTCTAGTGATAATCCCCGTGATATTATCAAAACTACAGCAAGCAGCCCAATAAGATACACATCATTGGAATCAGGGTCTCTGACTGTTATGGATATTTATTTTATTCTTAATTCTGAATTCTGTAAGATTGCATCAGCCTCGTGCTAAGAGTGTCTAGATGACATGCGCTATTTGTGTGTGTATTTTTAGTTCACTACCATGTACAAAATAACAGGGCCTATAAAAGCCCATGTTAGAGACAGGGGGGGTCTCTTTCCATTCCACAGGACACAGGACGAGAGGGTCTGTGTATAAACCAGCAGCTGATGTAGGCCCAAGGAAACACGTTCTTTACCCAGACACACGTGCTGGATCCCAGGAAAAGATAGGCGAATTTCAACTATTAAGCTAATTATGGACAAATGGACAAACACTCTATTACTATCTAATTATTGTATGTACCTTTTGCAATAATTCTTTTTAATGGACAATCCAAGAATAAATCGATACATTTTTTATAAGAAAATCTTGATATTGATACTTTGAGAAGTCCTCGATAGAGAAATATAATACAGAAAGAAGTATTAACATTGGCGAGCCTAGCCAGTCCTGATTTTTTGTGTATTTAAGTGAATTTCCTTCTTGAACAAAGGGGGGAGAGGAGAGGAGAGAAGAGACGAGCTGAACAGCTGTTGTTCACGTGTCAGGAAATCCACTAACTTTATCACAAGAATCAGAAAGAACCTACAGACTGAGGACTGATCTATTCTATAGATGGACTGACAGGCACCAGAGATACTACAAGGATCATGATCAGACGAACTGAGGATAGTACGTGCTGATCATCAGAAGCTAAGAAATCTGAAGGTAAGCAAAATATGGATATAATTTCTTCTTTTGTTAAACAAAGTAAGATTAACTTCAGAGTTAATGAACAAAATGACTTAGATGTTTTGTGGCTTAGTTTATATAGAGAATGTGAATTGCAGAATTTACAGTTAAATTCTAAGTTGGTATCTTTTCATACAATGAAAAAATTAGAAATATTCTACATTTTGTAGATTTATTTCATCGTCTGGTGCTTGAGAGGTCTAAGCAGGACAATAGTGTAGAAATAGTGTCAAAGAGTGATACTGATTCTGACTGTAATATGGAAATTGAGCAAGAAGTAAGACACGTGTCTGTAACTGAAGGTGACTTTGGGTCTGACGAAGAGATGGACATACAAAAACCTGAAAAGAGAGGAGACATGAGTGACATACGAGAAACTGACATATTAGGTGATTTGGGAGGAGACATGAGTGACGTAGGAGGAACGGACGTACAAGGGCCATTAAAAATAGCAGAAAATTCAGAAGCTAAAGAGACCCAACTTCAAATTAAAGTGAGGAAAAATTTGCTAAAATTATACAAAATCATGCCAAAATATGATGTCAAAATCCATGTCTGTAGATATTCAGAGATATTTGAGAGCTTTTCTGATAGGAGAGGAGTCAATTATTTAAAATGTGGATTCCTGTGACATTTTCCAGACGTCTAATTTTAATGCCCTGTGAAAATGATTCTCCTAATGAATGGAAAAATGATTCGGACAGATTAAAATATTTAATTTATTGTGCCACAAAGGATTTCCTCAACATAGATGATCTACAAAAATTAAGGATTGGTAGGAAAGAATGTACATATACATTCATGTCCATATTTGAACGGTTGTACAAAGTTCTCATCAAAAATGGAAAAATACAACAAATGATAACCACTTTTGTACAAAAATTCAAATTCTTAAATCCAGTATCTCGAGTTATTGCGTCACAAAAATTTCTCTATTTAAATGTGCGCAGTTGCTGGATTTTATTAGAAAACATGAGAATTGTGAAAAGAAAATAAATCGAGCTAAATTTATAAAACCAGAAAAGAAATCTTACCAAAAGCCAATATCAAACCTAGAATGAGTCATCCTCGAAATTAAATCTATGAAATACGCAGAAGATTTCATATATGTTATAAGCCATATCAGATGATTCAAAAGTCAATTTCTTCACAGAAAGAGTTAACACTCAGTCAGAACTGTGACTCTCTAAAAAGGAAAATGGCCGAAATTGAGGGCAGAGGCAGGTGAGACGACCAGCTGAGAGTGACATGGAAAGTGGACTGAAAAACAGTCAGTTATCTGAGCTTCTGAAGGATAGAAAAATGTTTTTTCTAAATAGGGCATTTCTGGAGATTTTTGACAGACGAAAGATTTGGTTTAGGGAGTGGCTAAGAAAAAACTGTAATTATATATTGTAGCAAAGTGTTATACAATGTATCAGTTATTTATAATCTTATACAGTAAAATTGTGTAGTTACATAGTATCTGCTAGTTCATATGGGTGTGTGTATATATATATATATATATATATATATATATATATATATATATATATATATATATATATACACACACACCCATATGAACTAGCATGTATATGTACAGTACAGACCAAAAGTTTGGACACACCTTCTCATTTAAAGATTCTTCTGTATTTTCATGACTTTGAAAATTGTACATTCACACTGAAGGCATCAAAACTATGAATTAACACATGTGGAATTATATACTTAACAAAAAAGAGTGAAACAACTGAAAATATGTCTTATATTCTAGGTTCTTCAAAACTAGCCACCTTTTGCTTTGATGACTGCTTTGCACACTCTTGGCATTCTCTTGATGAGCTTCAAGAGGAAGTCACTCGAAATGTTTTTTTTACATCACAGGTGTGCCCTGTCAGGTTTAATAAGTGGGATTTCTTGCCTTATAAATTGGGTTGGGACCATCAGTTGTGTTGTGCAGAAGTCTGGTGGATACACAGCTGATAGTCCTACTGAATAGACTGTTAGAATTTGTATTATGGCAAGAAAAAAGCAGCTAAGTAAAGAAAAACGAGTGCCCATCATTACTTTAAGAAATGAAGGTCAGTCAGTCCGAAAAATTGGGAAAACTTTGAAAGTGTCCCCAAGTGCAGTTGCAAAAACCATCAAGCGCTACAAAGAAACTGGCTCTCATGAGGACCAACCCAGGAAAGGAAGAACAAGAGTCACCTCTGCTTCTGAGGATAAGTTTATCCAAGTCACCAGCCTCAGAAATCACAGGTTAACAGCAGCGCAGATTAGAGACCAGGTCAATGCCACATAGAGTTCTAGCAGCAGACACATCTCTTCAACAACTGTTAAGAGGAGACTTTGTGCAGCAGGCCTTCATGGTAAAATAGCTGCTAGGAAACCACTGCTAAGGACAGGCAACAAGCAGAAGAGACTAGCTTGGGCTAAAGAACAAAAGGAATGGACATTAGACTAGTGGAAATCTGTGCTTTGGTCTGATGAGTCCTGTCATGAAACAACACCCACTTTTGGGTCAGACCTTGCAGCTCTCTGGCGCCCCCTTATCCTGCTGGTCCAACACGGTATCGACCGAGGATGAGCATGGGCACAGCTGCTCTAATTTATGTCGACTATTGTGGCACGTGATGTGACAGGACGTATATATACCACCAGTTCCTTCCAGGAACGTATATATACCTCCGATCAGCCACCCTCAAATCACAATATCACATAAATACTGGTATACTGCCACCACCGATCGCTTAACAGGTGGATCGGGTACCTGGTAGGTAACGTGAATTAGCGGGTGAGGAACGTGTTTGCTCGACATAGGACAAGAAGAACAAAGCTGGTAAATAATAATGATTTACTCCCAAAAGGGGGGCAGTGTTTACAAAATATATACAAGATATTATAAAAGAGACAATTTACATATATGCATAAACAGTTATTAAAATAAAAGGGATAAGTAATAGCAAAACCTGCTTCACAAGGTGATGGTCTCAGATTCTGTGTGTGTGTGTAGGGGGGGGGGACGGCTCCCCAGAAATTAGATGTGATTCTTCCACGCAGTGTGTAGGGCATGCGTCTGACGTCCCTGAGAAGAATGACTTGGAAAAAGGCCGTTCTGGTATTTAGCAAAGGGCCAAAACCTTAGGAGACACCCATGGTGTTTACCTCACACAGGGGCTCGGTTTTGTGAACCCACCCAGCTGCAGAAGACCTAAAACTCCTTCAGATTTCATATCTGGGTGTGGTCGGGTCTCACATCCAAGAAGGAGACATCATGTTTGCCGTCACCACTATTCATGAAGATGGATATCAAATATGAAATCTCTATGATGCTCAGAAGCTCAGAATCCATTTCCCCAGTTCCCGGTCGTTTCTCAGTTATGCAAGATATACTATTATAATGGGAAAAAGGTGAGCATTCCAAAAATGTGGTCCCTGTGTTTGTGACAGTCATGTGCATTATTAAAATCGACATTAAACGTTTGTAAAGCTAAACAATATAATTGGAGGGAAAAATTCAGGTTATACCAGTATACTTGCTCTGGGCTGAGGTTTTATGGCGTCATAAAAATTCCTGGGTTGGGGGAAGCTACAGTGAGTCCTATGTCTTACAAATGGACAGGGGGTGGAAATTTAGGACATCTCTCATTTTTAAAACTCGGACAAAAATACATTTTGCCTGACACCTCCCCCTTTTAGACTGCGCTATGGAGGTAGGACCTTCTGGTACTCCTCCAAGCGTATCTCTGGAGGCTCCCCTCGCCGGGAAAACCCATCGGCATTGCCATGCTCGCTGCCTTTGCGGTGTTGAACGGTAAAGTCGTACTGCTGGAGGGTGAGGCTCCAGCATAACAACCTTCCGTTGGCACCGGACATGGTGTGCAGCCAACTCAGGGGGTTGTGGTCAGTCACGACAGTGAAGGGGCGCCCGTACAAGTAAGGCTGTAAACGGTTGAGGGCCCATACAATGGCCAGGCACTCCTTCTCTATGGTGGAATAGGCCACTTCCCTCGGCAGCAGTTTCCGACTTAGGTACAACACGGGGTGTTCTTGGTTCCCCAAGTCGACCTGGCTGAGAATAGCACCGAGGCCAAACTCACTGGCGTCGGTCTGTACGAAGAGGGGCCGTGTGCCGTCGACCGCCTTTAGCACTGGAGATCTGCTCAAGGCAGTCTTCAAAGCCCGAAAGGCCACCTCGCATTTATCTGTCCATTTGACTGAATGGGGTAGGCTCCTCCTGGTGAGGTCTGTCAAGGGCTTCGCAAGGCTACTATAGTCTTGTACAAAGCGTCTATAGTACCCTGCGGTGCCCAAGAAGGACTCCACCTGCTTCTTGGTCCTGGGGGAGGGCCAGGACACGATAGCGTCCACTTTCCCAGGCTCTGGCTTCAGAGTACCCCCACCTACCCGGTGCCCCAGGTAGTGGACCTCGTTCATGCCCATCTGGCACTTTCCTGGCTTAATGATCAAGCCCGCCTGGTGAATGCACCCGAGCACCTGCTGCAGATGCTCGAGGTGATCCTCCCAGGTGGGACTGAAGACGGCAATATCATCCAGGTACGCCACTGCGTACCTCTCCAGTCCCTGGACCAGGTGGTTGACCATTCGCTGGAAAGTGGCAGGGGCATTTTTCATGCCAAAAGGCATGACCGTGGATTCATACAATCTGAAGGGGGTGATAAAGGCGGACTTCTCCTGGGCCCCGGGGCTCAAGGGAATCTGCCAATATCCTCGACTCAAATCCATAATAGAGAGACAGCTCGCACTGGCTAACCGCTCCAGCAGCTCCTCAATGCGTGGCATTGGTTGGGCATCAGAGGCTGTGATAGCGTTGAACTCCCTGTAGTCCACACAGAACCGGGTGGTCTGGTCCTTCTTTGGCACCAGGACTACAGGTGAGGCCCATGCGCTCTCGGACCGCTTAATCACCCCCAACTTCAGCATCTCCTCGACCTCCTGGCGCATGACATGCTGCACCTCGTCGGAGATTCGATAGGCTGTCCGCCGGAGTGGGGCATGATTCTCGGTGTCCACTTCATGGACCGCTGCCTCAGTCCTGCCAGGCATGTTGGTGAACACTGGTTGGAAGAGTTTCAGCACTGCTCGCAGCTGAGACCTCTGGTCTGTGGATAGCAAGGCGCTTATCTCTACAACCTCTAGGGACCCGCTGGCCTTCACTTGGGCGAGCATGTCCAAGAGGGGGTCATCCTCCCCAACCTCGGGCAGGTTGCAGACCGGTAGGACGCAGGTTCCACGTTCTTGATGAGCCTTCATCATATTAACATGAAACGCCTTCCGCCTACCCCGCTCATGGTCAAGTGTGATCACCTAGGTGACCGGGTTGAGCTGTTGGTGAATGACGTACGGGCCTTCCCAGGCCGCCTGAAGCTTGTCCTTTGGTACGGGGACCAGCACCCACACCTTCTGACCCACCTAGTAGGTCCGCTCTCGGGTGTTTTGGTCATACCAATGCTTCTGGTCAGCCTGGGCTTGCGCCATGTTGTCAAGCACCAACAGCTTCAAGGTCTGCATCTTGTCACGGAAGCGCATGACATACTCCACGATGGACACTCCTGGGGAGCTTGGCTCTTCTTCCCAGAATTCCCTTATCAACCCAAGGGGTCCTCAGACACGCCTGTCATACAGGAGCTCAAAGGGGAAGAACCCCATCGAGGCCTGTGGAACCTCTCTGTAAGCAAATAGCAGGTGTGGGAGAAAACGCTCCCAGTCGCGTCCCTGGGTCTCAACCAGCATTTTTAACATCTGTTTGAGGGTACCGTTGAATCGGTCACACAAACCATTGGTTTGGGGATGATACGCGCTCGATACCAGATGCTGCACCTGCATTTTCTTACATAGAGCCTCCATTAAGCGTGACATGAACTGGGTCCCCTGGTCGGTAAGCATCTCCCTGGGAAAGCCTACTCGCGAAAAGATGGCCAAGAGGGCGTCCGCCACGTTATCCGCCCTAATTGAGGACAGAGCTTTTGCCTCCGGATACCGGGTAGCATAGTCTACCACGGTAAGGATGAAATGTTTTCCAGAGCTGCTGGGTATGGCCAGTGGTCCCACAATGTCCACAGCAATCCTCTGGAAAGGCTCCTCTATCACTGGCAAAGAGATCAGGGGGGCTTTGGGGGCCGGCCCCGACTTTCCCACTCTTTGACACGTGGTACAGGAGCAACAGTAGTTCACCACATCTGTCCTCATTTTGGGCCAATAAAAGTGGTGAGACAGCCGGGCCTTGGTTTTGCTGACCCCCAAGTGTCCAGCGAGTGGAATTTCATGGGCGATCCGCAACAACTCATCCCTGAATTGGTAGGGGGCGACCAGCTGTCTTTCCCTCAGCCACTCCTGTTGGGGTGTATAGGGAACTGTCTCCCGGTACAACCTCCCTTGGTCCCAGAATACCCTCTCCTTATCCGACTCGGAGGTGGGTTTCTCAGCGAGGCTCCTTAACGTCTCCAGGCTAGCATCTGAGTGCAGAGCTGCCTGAAACTCCTGGCTGGAGGAAGCCAGAAGTGAGGTTAAGGCAACGTCCTCACGGGGACCGCCTCTGGGTCCATGGACCCTGTTATTCCTCTGTCCGAGGAGGGTCCAGAAGGCAGGGCGTTACTTGCGTTCTGGGCACTCTGACTGCGGGTAACAGCGGCTATATAGGCCGTCTCCCCGGGGAATAACACCGTCTCATTAGCCTGCGAGGCCATGAGAACTACTTCTCCATCATCGTCCATTACCTCAGGCACAGTGCTACGTATGGGACAGCGACTATCAGCCAGGTCACCTTCTGTTGTGACACTGGTCACTGGCACAGCACCACCTGCTTCATGGTCCTCGTGCCTCTCCCCATTACCCTTGGCACTGACATTTGCTCCTGCTAGGGAATCCTCAGCAACATCTCCCCGCAGAGTGACATGGCTGAGTTCTCCTGCACCTTCCAAGACATCCTCATCATCATCATCATCATCAGGTAAAGCATTGACATTCCCATTATCAGCATTAACCTTACCAACCATATCAGATCGGGGAGGGGTGTCAGGGACATAATAAGCAAACATCCTCCTCAAATCAGTTCCCAACAAAACATTTTCAGGTAGGTTGTCAGATACTCCCACTTCCTTCACCCCACTCCCCGCACCCCAATCAATAAAAACCAGGGCCATGGGCAAGGGGCATCGGACGCCCCCAATCCCGGTGACAGTCAGGGTCTTTCCTGAAATAAGTTCTTCAGTGGATACCAGTTCGGGTCGGATGAGGGTTCATTCGGCCCCATTGTCCTTGAGGACTATAGCGAGAGTGTTCCCCACCCTGACAGACTGCAAGTTTTCACAGGCCCTCCCAACTGGCCCACCCACCAAAAGAACTGATGCATTAGGCCCTGGGGCCTTGGATGGGGGGTTCTTCCTCTGCTTCTCTAGGCAAGTGGCGCTGAGATGACCAGTCTGGTTGCAGAAATAACACCTGCGGGCATCAGATGCAGGCAGGGCCTTGGTAACGGGAAAAAGGCCTCCGGAAGGTCGGCTGGCAGGGGCAGGGATGGTGGTTGATGGATTACCCCCTTTCCAGCTGGTGACGACCGACTTCCGCACCTCCGGTCTCCGGTTAGCCTCGTAGGTGTCTACGATCTGCGCTGCTTTATTGGCATCTGGTGGCTCCCGATCCATCACGAACTGCCGTACCTCAGTCGGACACAGATGCAGGAACTGGTCTTTCACCATCAGGTCCTTTAGCTGCTCAAAGGTGGTCGCTGACAGTCCTTGGATCCACTGCTCAAAGTTGGTTCGGAGCCAGTCTACCACATCGCTGTAGGTGTCATGTGGTCCACGTTGGAGGGCTCTGAACTTTTTCCAGTAAACCTCCGGAGTCAGCTGATACTTTTTTATCAGGGCGTGCTTGACGGCCTCATAGTCTCCATCTTGCTCTCGAGGGAGGGAAGCAAACACCTCCAAAGCTTTTCCTCGGAGTCCTGGGGTTAAATATTTTGCCCACTCGTCTGTTGGCAGCTGATACTGCCTGCAGGCCTTTTCAAAGCCTCGCAGAAATGTGTCCAAGTCCCCATCCTTTTCCATCACAGGGAAGTGCTCAGGATGAGGTTTAAATCAGTTGGCACTGTTGGACTCACGGGTCTGCGTAGAGGGCGACTCCTTCTGAATCCGGGCTAGCTCCAGCTGGTGTTGTCGGTCAGCAGCCTCTCGGTCAGCTTGGGCTTCTCGCTCCGCTTGGGCCTGTTGCTCTGCTCGCTCCTGGAATCTCAGGATCAGCTGCGGTCGTCCATCACGATAGTCTGCGGCGAGCTGCTCCAAGGCCATCTGCAGGTGGGGGTCCACACTACCCTGGTTGCGGGTATGGCTGGCAATCACAGGTGGGACCCCTGCAGCAGCGCCATCCGGGCCTTGGCTGGCCGCCCCATCATCAGTGCTCTGCTGTCGGACAGACTCTGCAGCACCTTGTAACAGTTCAGCAATCATTTGGACCTTGGTTTTGCCCGTGGGGTCAATCTGCCTCAACTCACAGAGAGCAGTGATAGTGTCCTTCGTCTGCTGGTGATACCAGGGCTCTCCACGTGTAGCCATTATTGCCAAATAAAAGATAGGATAGAAAAACAAGAGAAGGGTAGGGGCAACTGCTACACATACAGTAATGTCTCAGATCTAATAAACACGGAGTTCGATCTTCCAAAACTTTTGTGCAAGTTTTTAGTGAGAGGAATGATTGCTCAAACCAGATCACTAATGTCCTATGATCCCACCGCTTGCCACCAATTTGTCATGAAACAACACCCACTTTTGGGTCAGACCTTGCAGCTCTCTGGCACCCCCTTATTCTGCTGGTCCAACACGGTATCGAGGATGAGCAAGGGCGCAGCTGCTCTAATTTATGTCGACTATTGTGGCACGTGATGTGACAAGACGTATATATACCACCAGTTTCTTCCAGGAACGTATATATACCTCCGACCAGCCACCCTCAAACCACAATATCACATAAATACTGGTATACTGCCACCACCGATCGCTTAATAGGCGGATCGGGTACCTGGTAGGTAACGTGAATTAACGGATGAGGAACGTGTTTGCTCGACATGGGACAAGAAGAACGAAGCTGGAAAATAATAATGATTTACTCCCAAAAGGGGGGCAGTGTTTACAAAATATATACAAGATATTATAAAAGAGACAATTTACATATATGCATAAACAGTTATTAAAATAAAAGGGATAAGTAATAGCAAAACCTGCTTCACAAGGTGATGGTCTCAGATTCTGTGGGGGGAAAAGGCTCCCCGGAAATTAGATGTGATTCTTCCACGAAGTGTGTAGGGCATGCGTCTGACGTCCCTGAGAAGAATGACTTGGAAAAAGGCCATTCTGGTTTTTAGCAAAGGGCCAAAACCTTAGGAGACACCCATGGTGTTTACCTCACACAGGGGCTCGGTTTTGTGAACCCACCCAGCTGCAGAAGACCTAAAACTCCTTCAGATTTCATATCTGGGTGTGGGGGGGTCCCACATCCAAGAAGTAGACATCATGTTTGCCATCACCACTATTCATGAAGATGGATATCAAATATGAAATCTCTATGATGCTCAGAAGCTCAGAATCCATTTCCCCATTTCCCGGTCGTTTCTCAGTTATGCAAGATATACTATTATAATGGGAAAAAGGTGAGCATTCCAAAAATGTGGTCCCTGTGTTTGTGACAGTCATGTGCATTATTAAAATCGACATTAAACATTTGTAAAGCTAAACAATAGAATTGGAGGGAAAAATCCAGGGTATACTAGTATACTTGCTCTGGGCTGAGGTTTTATGGCGTCAAAAATTCCTGGGTTGGGGGAAGCTACAGTGAGTCCTATGTCTTACAAATGGACAGGGGGTGGAAATTTAGGACATCTCTCATTTTTAAAACTCGGACAAAAATACATTTTGCCTGACAAGTACAAATTTGAGAACTTTGGTTCCAACCACCGTGTCTTTGTGCAATGCAGAAAAGGTGAACGGATGGACTCTACATGTTTGGTTCCCACCGTGAAGCATGGAGGAGGAGGTGTGATGATGTGGGGGTGCTTTGCTGGTGACACTGTTGGGGATTTATTCAAAATTGAAGGCACACTGAACCAGCATGGCTACCACAGCATCTTGCAGTGGCATGCTATTCCATCCGGTTTGCGTTTAGTTGGACCATCATTTCTTTTTCAACAGGACAATGACCCTAAACACACCTCCAGGCTGTGTAAGGGCTATTTGACCAAGAGGGAGAGTGATGGGGTGCTAAGCCAGATGACCTGGCCTCCACAGTCACCAGACCTGAACCCAATTGAGATGGTTTGGGGTGAGCTGGACCGCAGAGTGAAGGCAAAAGGGCCAACAAGTGCTAAGCATCTCTGGGAACTCCTTCAAGATTGTTGGAAGACCATTTCCGGTGACTACCTCGTGAAGTTCATCAAGAGAATGCCAAGAGTGTGCAAAGCAGTCATCAAAGCAAAAGGTGGCTACTTTGAAGAACCTAGAATATAAGACATATTTTCAGTTGTTTCATACTTTTTTGTTAAGTATATAATTTCACATGTGTTAATTCATAGTTTTGATGCCTTCAGTGTGAATGTACAATTTTCAAAGTCATGAAAATACAGAAAAAGCTTTAAATGAGAAGGTGTGTCCAAACTTTTGGTCTGTACTGTATATATATGGTCACACTTGTATACAGTAGAGATTGTGCATAATTGTATTAATATATATATTCATAGTAATAATTAAAATATTAACTAATAAATTAGAACCTCATATATAAATTAAAGTAGCCACATTTTGAATTGCATTAGAAACAATATATGTATAAGATATTTAAATAATTATGTTTCAGTATGAATTTGATATTTAATATTATCTTTTATGTTTCCTTAGAGTTTTCATTCCAAAGCAGGATTTGATCAAACAACTCTAAAATGGATTTACTTCTTTATTCATACAGGAAGTTGGAAAAAAATAATAATATAACTAGTTGAACTATATTATGTGTAACACTTATTAATTATTTCTGTAATATTTTATAACTGAAGTAGCTTTACAGCATGACGTGTGACAGCTGCAGCCTTTGAACTTTGAGCAAATAGTATAGAATCCCATTCATTCTATTTTCAGCTGACGTAACTTAACACCTGATAGCCAGTAAAATATGAATCTAAGACATTTCTATTTTTGCAAGTCAAGAGTATTTTTTTTCAAGCGTCCTAAATTTCAGTGAATTATTCTCATATTACATTATATGTACTTGGGGAATATTCAAAGAAATATTAAGACATTAAATTTAATAGTTTACTACGCGCATTGATAAATTATACAAAAATTTTGGGTTAAATATATATGTATATATATATATATATATATATATACACACACATATATATATATATATATATATATATATTTCATATGTGGAAAGTTTGGGTTGAACAGATCTGAGAATGTCAGAGTGAATATGACAGATGAGTAAATGAACAGCTGCTAACTGTGACTGCGTGTGAGGCCTCATGTTTGGAGAGAAGAAAAAACAAAACCGTTTCTTTATGTGAGGTACACAAATATATTTAATTCTGAGAAAATTATGATACATAATTAAGTATTATCTACATTATATATATATTTCTATAGTAATTATGATTTCTTGATTTAGCTAATAGTGGATAAGGGCAACCACACATCAAAATGGTTTATAAAACAAATTTACATTTAGAATAATTTTTCCACATGATAATTTTATAATTATTCAAGGATATTACTTTTCTTTTAATGGTTACCTAAATAGGTACACACCTCTTCCGACAAATATATGCTACACATCAATATGAAATTTCTGCAAAATAGTTATACAAGAATAATTATTTTTAATTTGGTTCTGATCTTTACATAAATTATTTTATAAAATAATATTTTTTGGTATTAAGCGGGAAAATGTGTTTTTGATCCTGATTACATAATCACTTTTGATCAATACTTATTTTTCACACATTTTAATGAAGAAGAAATATTAATAAGGTACAATGGTATAATTAAGAAGGATATTACATGCAAGGTTGCATAATTGAATCATTTTTGGTAATACAAGGTTATGACAAATATGAAATCATCCAGATAATGGAAATATAAGTGTATTTTTATGAAGAATATACAGTTATATGAAAAAGTTTGGGCACCCCTATTAATCTTAAGCTTAATGTTTTATAAAAATTGGTGTTTTTGCAACAGATATTTCAGTTTGATATACCGTATGTAATAACTGTTGGACACAGTAATGTTTCTGCCTTGAAATGAGGTTTATTGTACTAACAGAAAATTTGCATTCTGCATTCAAACAAAATTTGACAGGTGCATAAGTATGGGCACCCTTATCATTTTCTTGTTTTAAATACTCCTACCTACTTTTTACTGACTTACTAAAGCACTTTTTTTTGTTTTGTAACCTCATTGAGCTTTGAACTTCATAGCCAGGTGTATGCAATCATGAGAAAAGCTACTTAAAGTGGCCACTTGCAAGTTGTTCTCCTGTTTGAATCTCCTCTGAAGAGTGGCATCATGGGCTCCTCAAAACAACTGTCAAATGATCTGAAAACAAAGATTATTCAACATAGTTGTTCAGGGGAAGGATACAAAAAGCTGTCTCAGAGATTTAACCTGTCAGTTTCCACTGTGAGGAACATAGTAAGGAAATGGAAAAACACAGGGACAGTTCTTGTTAACGCCAGAAGTGGCAGGCCAAGAAAAACATCAGAAAGGCAGAGAAGAAGAATGGTGAGATCAGTCAAGGACAATCCTCAGACCACCTCCAGAGAGCTGCAGCATCAACTTGCTGCAGATGGTGTCACTGTGCATCGGTCAACTATACAACGCACTTTGCACAAGGAGAAGCTGTATGGGAGAGTGATGCGAAAGAAGCTATTTCTGCAAGCACGCCACAAACAGAGTCGGCTGAGGTATGCAAAAGCACATTTGGAGAAGCCAATTTCTTTTTGGAAGAAGGTCCTGTGGACTGTTGAAACCAAGATTGAGTTGTTTGGTCATACAAAAAGGCGTTATGCACGGCGGCAAAAAAACACAGCATTCCAAGAAAAACACTTGCTACCCACAGTAAAATTTGGTGGAGGTTCCATCATGCTTTGGTGCTGTGTGGCCAATGCCGGCACCGGGAATCTTGTTAAAGTTGAGGGACGCATGGATTCCACTCAGTATCAGCAGATTCTTGACAAAAATGTTCAAGAATCAGTGATAAAGTTGAAGTTACGCAGGGGATGGATCTTTCAGCAAGACAATGATCCAAAACACCGCTCCAAATCTACTCAGGCATTCATGCAGAGGAACAATTACAATGTTCTGGAATGGCCATGCCAGTCCCCAGACCTGAATATCATTGAACATCTGTGGGATCATTTGAAGAGGGCTGTCCATGCTCGGCGACCATCAAACTTAACTGAACTGGAATTGTTTTGTAAAGAGGAATGGTCAAAAATAGCTTCATCCAGGATCCAGGAACTCATTAAAAGCTACAGGAAGCGACTAGAGGCTGTTATTTTTGCAAAAGGAGGATCTACTATATATTAATGTCCCTTTTCTGGTGAGGTGCCCATACTTATGCACCTGTCAAATTTTGTTTGAATGCAGATTGCACATTTTCTGTTAGTACAATAAACCTCATTTCAAGGCAGAAACATTACTGTGTCCAACAGTTATTACAAATATAAAACTGAAATAGCTGTTGCAAAAACACCAATTTTTATAAAACATTAAGCTTAAGATTAATAGGGGTGCCCAAACTTTTTCATATAACTGTACTTAGTCTGCATTTGTCATCAACATATAAAGGCCTTATTTTTATTCTCATTTTTACTCTTATTTTTCATTTTTTAACCCCTTTACCCCTGAGGGTGGTTTGCACGTTAACCCCTTAACAACATCTGACATACTAATACACGTCTGTGCCCTGGGACTTAAGAGCCAGACCCGTATTAGTACGTCATGGCGATCGCGCGCGCACACAGGCTGTGCGGGCGCGATCGCCGCCGGGTGTCAGCTGATTGTCACAGCTGACACCCGGTACTATGTGCAGGGAGCGGTCCTGCACCGCTCCCAGCACATTAACCCCCGCGATGCTGCGATCGAAGTCGATCGCAGCCGATCGCGGCGGCAAGGGGAGGTGATCGCCGATCCTCACCTCCTCTTCCGGCTTCCAGCGCAGTCTGCAAAGGCTTCCCGGGTGTTGCCATGACGACCCGATGTCGTCATGACAACATCCGGGTCACCAGACAGCAGGAAGATTGTTTGGACATGCGTAGTGCATCTCCAAACAATCTTCACACTGTGCACCGCTGACAGCCTGCATGGCATAGGGATGGTGCTGCATTCCTGTGCCATGCAGGCGATCAGAGAAAAAAAAGTGAAAGTCCCAGAGTGGGACAAAGTAATAAAGTATAAAAACTGTCTGAAAGTGGAAAAAAAAAAAAAAAATTGCAAAAATATAAAAAAAAAATAAAAAAAATAATCCACCAAAAATAAAATAAAAATATAATGTACCCATCAATAAATATTATTATAAAAAAAAAAAAAAAGACAATAAAAGTACACATATTTGGTATCGCCGCGTCCGGAACAACCTGACCTATAAAACTGTCCCACTAGTTAACCCCTTCAGTGAACACGGTAAAAAAAAAAAAAAAACGAAGCAAAAAACAATGCTTTATCACCATACCGCCAAACAAAAAGTGGAATAACACGCAATCAAAAAGACGCATATAAATAAAAATGGTACCGCTGAAAACGTCATCTCGTCCCGCAAAAAAACAAGCCGCCATACAGCTCCATCAGCCGAAAAATAAAAAAGTTATAGCTCTCAGAATAAAGCGATGCTAAAAAATATTTTTTTCTATAAAATAGCTTTTGTTGTGTATAAGCGCCAAAACATAGAAAAATGATACAAATGTGGTACCGCTGTAAACGTACTGACCCGAAGAATAAAGCTACCTCATCAATTTTACCACACACGGAACAGAATTAAAAAAAAAAAAAACAATTCCTGAATTGTTGGTTTTTGTTTATTCTGCCTCCCAAAAATCGGAATAGAAAGCGATCAAAATATGTCACGTGCCTGAAAATGGCACCAATAACAACGTCAAGTCATCCCGCAAAAAACAAGCTGTCACATGACTGTCTGCCAAAATCTGGAAAAATTATAGCTCTCAAAATATGGCGATGCAAAAACTAGATTTTACAAAAAATGAGTCTTTTAGTGTGTGACAGCTGTCAGTCATAAAAACCCCATATGATTCTGGCATTGCTGTAATCACACCGACCTGAAGAATAAAGTCGTCTAATCACTTATACCGCACAAGGAACGTCGTCAAAAATAAACTCTTGGGTTAGGATTGGGCTAGGGTTAGGGCTGGGTTTGGGGCTAGGGTTGTGCTGGGGCTAGGGTTGTGCTGGGGCTAGGGTTGTGCTGGGGCTAGGGTTGTGCTGGGGCTAGGGTTGTGCTGGGGCTAGGGTTGTGCTAGGGCTAGGGTTGTGCTAGGGCTAGGGTTGTGCTAGGGCTAGGGTTGTGCTAGGGTTAGGGCTGGGGTTGGGATTTTTTTCAAAAGTAAGAAAAAAAGATGACGATATGGCGACTAGTGTTGAGCGCAAGTGCTCGCTACTTGAGTTTGCATCGGGTGCTCTGGTATGCATTGAGTATCGTGGCTATTTGAGTGACATGCTCGAGTCTCTGCCCCATATGCTTCGCGGCCAAAAAAACTTTACGGGGATTGCCTGCCATGCACGAGCGATCCCCGCATGTTTTTTTTTGGGTGTCTAATAACCGTGAAACATGCGGAGCAGGGACTCGAGCATGTCACTCGAGCACACGCTGTACATGGTGCATACCTGAGTACCCGATGCAAACTCAAGTAGCGAGCACTTGCGCTCAAGAATAATGACAACTTATTCAATATGATGACCTAATGTAAACAAATTCTGTGCAGTACCCCTGGGTTCAAAATGTTCACTATACACCTTAATAAAATCCTTGAGGGGTATAGTTTCCAAAATGGGGACACTTGTGGGGGAGCTCCACTGTTTAGGCACATCACGGGCTCTCCAAACGCGACATGGTGTCCGCTAACAAATTGAATGGAAAATCGGCTCAAATTGTTAGCGGACGCCATGTTGCGTTTGGAGAGCCCCTGTGTGCCCAAACTTTGGAGCTCCCCCACAAGTGACCCCATTTTGGAAACAAGACCCCCCAAGGCACCTATCTAGATTCATAGTGAGCACTTGGAACCCCAGGTGCTTCACAAATTGATTCATAAAAATGAAAAAGTGGTTTTTTTTTTCACTTTTTCATTTTTACGAATCAATTTGTGAAGCACCTGGGGGTTCCAAGTGCTCACTATGCATCTAGATAGGTGCCTTGGGGGGTCTAGTTTCCAAAATGGGGTCACTTGTGGGGGAGCTCTAAAGTTTGGGCACACAGGGGCTCTCCAAACGCAACATGGTGTCCGCTAACAATTTGAGCCGACATTTTGTTAGCGGATATCATGTTGCATTTGGAGAGTCCCTGTGTGCCCAAACTTTGGAGCTCCCCCACAAGTGACCCCATTTTGGAAACTAGACCCCCCAAGGCACCTATCTAGATGCATAGTGAGCACTTGGAACCCCAGGTGCTTCACAAATTGATTCATAAAAATGAAAAAGTGTTTTTTTTTTCACTTTTTCATTTTTACGAATCAATTTGTGAAGCACCTGGGGGTTCCAAGTGCTCACTATGCATCTAGAAAGGTGCCTTGGGGGGTCTAGTTTCCAAAATGGGGTCACTTGTGGGGGAGCTCCAAAGTTTGGGCACACAGGGGCTCTCCAAACACAACATGGTGTCCGCTAATTATTCAAGCAAATTTTACAATCAAAATGTCAAATGGCGCTCCT
This sequence comes from Phyllobates terribilis, assembly GCF_046119375.1. NCBI lineage: Eukaryota > Metazoa > Chordata > Amphibia > Anura > Dendrobatidae > Phyllobates > Phyllobates terribilis. Next base: position 594,801,839 of record NW_027362761.1, read on the forward strand.
TCCCTTCCGAGCCCTGCCGTGCGCCCAAACAGTGTTTTTTCCCCAAATATTGGGTATCTGCGTGCCCAGGGGAAATTGCACAACAAATTTTGGGGTCCATTTTTTCTTGTTACCCCTGTGAAAATAAAAAAAATTGGGTCTAAAGTAACATTTTTGTGAAAAAAGTTAAATGTTCATTTTTTTCTTCCACATTCAAAAAATTCCTGTGAAGCACCTGAAGGGTTAATAAAGTTCTTGAATGTGGTTTTGAGCACCTTGAGGGGTGCAGTTTTTAGAATGGTGTCACTTTTGGGTATTTTCTGTCATAAAGACCTCTCAAAGTGACTTCAAATGTGATGTGGTCCCTAAAAAAATGGTTTTGCAAATTTAATTGGAAAAATGAGAAATCGCTGGTCAACTTTTAACCCTTATAGCTCCCTAACAAAAAAAAATTTTGGTTCCAAAATTGTGCTGATGTAAAGTAGACATGTGGGAAATGTTATTTATTAACTCTTTTGTGTGACATATCTCTCTGATTTCAGGGCTTAAAAATTCAAATTTTGAAAATTGCAAAATTTTCAAAATTTTCGCCAAATTTCCGTTTTTTTCACAAATAAACGCAAGAGATATCGAAGAAATTTTTCCACAATCATGAAGTACAATATGTCACGAAAAAACAATCTCAGAATCAGGGGGATCCGTTGAAGCGTTCCAGAGTAATTACCTCATAAAGTGACAGTGGTCAGAATTGTAAAAATTGGCCTGGTCATTAACGTGCAAACCACCCTCGGGGCTTAAGGGGTTAATGACCAGGCCAATTTTTACAATTCTGACCACTGTCATTTTATGAGGTAATTAATCTGGAACGCTTCAATGGATCCCCCTGATTATGAGATTGTTTTTTGTGACATATTGTACTTCATGATTGTGGTAAAATTTCTTCAATATCATTTGCGTTTATTTGTGAAAAAAACGGAAATTTGGCAAAAATTTTGAAAATTTTGCAAGTTTCAAAATTTGAATTTTTATGCCCTTAAATCAGAGAGATATGTCACACAAAATACTTAATAAATAACATTTCCCACATGTTTACTTTACATCAGCACAATTTTGGAACCAAAATTTTTTTTGTTAGGGAGCTATAAGGGTTAAAAGTTGACCAGCGATTTCTCATTTTCCCAACAAAATTTACAAAACCATTTTTTTTAGGGACCACATCACATATGAAGTCACTTTGAGAGGTCTTTATGACAAAAAAATACCCAAAAGTGACACCATTCTAAAAACTGCACCCCTCAAGGTGCTCAAAACCACATTCAAGAACTGCTTCACAGGAATTTTTGGAATGTGGAAGAAAAAAATTAACATTTAACTTTTTTCACAAAAATGTTACTTTATACCCAATTTTTTTTATTTTCGCAGGGGTAACAAGAAAAAATAGACCCCAAAATTTGTTGTGCAATTTCCCCTGGGCACGCATATACCCCATATGTGGGGAAAAAACACTGCTTGGGCGCACGGCAGGGCTCGGAAGGGAAGGAGGGCCATTTGACCTTTTGATTGTAAAATTTGCTTGAATAATTAGCGGACGCCATGTTGTGTTTGGAGAGCCCCTGATGTGCCTAAACAGTGGAAACCCCCCACAAGTGACCCCGTTTTGGAAACTAGACCCCCAAAGGCACCTATCTAGATGCATAGTGAGAACTTGGAATCCCTAGGTGCTTCACAAATTGATTCGTAAAAATGAAAAAGTATTTTTTTTTTCCACTTTTTCATTTTTCCGAATCAATTTGTGAAGCACCTGAAGTTTCCAAGTGCTCACTATGCATCTAGATAGGTGCCTTGGGGGGTCTAGTTTCGAAAACGGGGTCACTTGTGGGGGAGCTCCAATGTTTAGGCACACAGGGGCTCTCCAAACGCAACATGGTGTCCGCTAACAAATTGAATGGAAAATCGGCTCAAATTATTAGGGGGCACCATGTTGCGTTTGGAGAGCCCTTGTGTTCCTAAACATTGGAGCTCCCCCACAAGTGACCCCATTTTGGAAACTAGACCCCCCAAGGCACCTATCTAGATGCATAGTGAGCAATTGGAACTCTCAAGTGCTTCACAAATTGATTCGTAAAAATTAAAAAGTGGAAAAAAAAAACTTTTTCATTTTTTGAGCGCAAGTGCTCGCTACTTGAGTTTGCATCGGGTACTCAGGTATGCACCATGTATCACGGGTGCTCAAGTGAAATGCTCGAGTCCCCGCCCGCATGTTTCACGGTTATTAGACACCCCCAAAAAAACATGCGGGGATCGCTTGTGCATGGCAGGTAATCTCCGCGAGGTTTTTTTGGCCGCGAAGCATATGGGGCGGAGACTCGAGCACCCGCGATACTTAGTGCATACCCGAGCACCCAATGTAAATTCAAGTAGCGAGCACTTGCATTCAACACTAGTTGCCATATCTTCATCTTTTTTTTTTTTTTTTCTTTTTTTTTACTTTTGAAAAAAAAAAAAAAAACCAACCCTAACATTAGCACAACCCCAGCCCTAGTGTTTATTTTTTACGCCGTTCCTAGTGCGGTATAAGTGATTAGACGAATTTATTCTTCGGGTCGGTGAAATTACAGCGATACCAGAATCATATCGGGTTTTTATGACTGACAGCTGTCACACACTAAAAGATGCATTTTTTTGTAAAATCTAGTTTTTGCATCGCCATATTTTGAGAGCTATAATTTTTCCATATTTTGGCCTACAGAGTCATGTGATGGCTTGTTTTTTGCGGGATGAGTTGACGTTTTTATTGGTGCCATTTTCAGGCACGTGACATTTTTTGATCGCTTTCTATTCCAGCTTTTGGGAGGAAGAATAAACAAAAACCAACAATTCAGGAATTGTTTTTTTACATTTTTTTATTCTACTCCGCGTGTGGTAAAATTGATAAGGTAGCTTTATTCTTCGGGTCAGTACGTTTACAGCGGTACCACATTTATATCGTATTTCTATGTTTTGGCGCTTTTACACAATAAAAGCTATTTTATAGAAAAAATTATTTTTTGCATTGCTTTATTCTGAGAGCTATAACTTTTTGATTTTTCGAATGATGGAGCTGTATGGCAGCTTGTTTTTTGCGGGACAAGATGACGTTTTCAGCGGTACCATTTATATTTGTCTTTTTGATCGCGTGTTATTCCATTTTTTGTTTGGCGGTATGGTGATAAAGCATTGTTTTTTGCTTCGTTTTTTAATTATTTTTTTTACCGTGTTCACTGAAGGGGTTAACTAGTGGAACAGTTTTATAGGCCAGGTAGTTACGGACGCGGTGATACCAAATATGTGTACTTTTATTGTTTGTTTGTTTTTTCATAATAATATTTATTGATGGGTACATTATATTTTTAGTGGATTATTTTTTTTCTTTTTTTTTTTTTTAATATTTTTACAATTTTTTTTCACTTTCAGAGAGTTTTTTTACTTTTTTACTTTGTCCCACTATGGGACTTTCACTTTTTTTATTCTGATCACCTGCATAGCATAGGGATGGAGCACCATCCCTGTGCTATGCAGGCAGTCAGCGCTGCACAGTGATAAGATTGTTTGGTCATGCACTGCGCATGACCAAACAATCTTCCTGCTGTCTGGTGACCCGGATGTTGTCATGACGACATTGGGTCGTCATGGCAACACCCGGGAAGCCACGGCAGACAGCGCTGGAGGCCGGAAGAGGAGGTGAGTATACCAATCACCTCCCCTTAGCCACCGCAATGCTGCGATTGACTTTGATCGCAGCATTGCGGGGGTTAATGTGCCGGGAGCGGTGCGGGACCGCTCCCTGCACATAGTACCGGGTGTTAGCTGTGACAATCAGCTGACACCCGGGGGCGATCACGCCCGCACAGCCTGTGTACGCGCGCGCGATCGCGATGACGTACTAATACGGGTCAGGCTCTTAAAGCCCAGGGCACAGACGCGTATTAATACGTCATGGGCTGTAAAGGGGTTAAATTTTACTTATTTTCTTATTTTTCCATTTTTCATTTTTCATTCTCAATTTTTGATTTTAGTTCAGTTCAATATCTCAATTGAGAAAACACAATAATATTTAATAAAGTAATGTCTAATACAAGAATATTGCTTCATTAAATATAATGATATGAATTAATATAAGAAAAATGTTTCAATTTTCTGAGTAAACACAACAATTTATTCATTAATTCATTTATATATTTATTCATTTTGGTTCATGAGTATACATTCTTTGGTATTATTGGTTTAATAAAGATATAAACACTTGTTGTTTCAAAACACACTGACACCTATGGGTTGGAAAAGGTAATTACACCTATGACATAAAAATATTCTATCACATGGAGACCTTCTACTATATAATTGGCTTATCCCGTCTGTCTGTCCAGGAAATCCAGAGTCGCTGATTGGTCCGGCCGCGGCCAATCAGCGACGTGGGATTTCAGAACAAGATGGCGGCATTTAGCGGCTCATCTGCCGCACGGAGGTAAGCCGCGATGCAGCCAGGAGATGACCGGCGCTAGCCTGTCATCTCCCGGCTGCTCGCAGCAGAAGTACCTGCACAGGCAGCGCCGCTCCCCGGTCCTCACTAACACAGTTCGCTGATTGGCGCCAAATTTAAACACCGCTCTGCTGATTGGTCGCGGCCGCCAGCTATATGATTGCTATGGTATGCTGTGATATTATAGGTTAGGAAAATTGCCAGATTTGGTATCAGATTAGGGAATGAAGACTTCAATCAAGACATTATGAATTCTATCTTAATAAAGACTTTTCTTATTTATAAATCAAAGATATTCTCAAAAGTTACACGAAGAAACAACCGATATCCCGAAATCTCAGAAGGTAAAGATGTTGTGAATGCTGAGTGTTATAATAGACTGTGTCAATTACAATTCTCACCACTGATCACCAGGACCGCAGAGGACGATGATCCTAAATAAACTGTGTTGTGTTCAAGTTTTCATCACGTTCCAGTGGTTTCTTATCACCTGTAACGCTTCAATGAAAGCTGGTGAACAGGTAATACCTGACATATGTGTCCTGTACATTAAGGACTGAGTACTGGTTATGGTGCTATATAAAGCAGGGAAGTGTCAAGTTAACCCTTGCTTTGCTGACCAAAGACATCACATCTGTTTCAAAAGTGACACAAGTCCAGTACGAACGACACGAAGGATTCCAGAATTATCCAAACACAATCCAACGTAAGTCCAGGTGACACTGCACAGATATTAAAGCTACATTTCATCCATGGACTTTGTTTTCTTATCAATTGACACACGTGATCTTTCTAATAGAGAGTACAGTTTATGGACTGCACAATAATGAATACAATTATGGACTGTACAACATCTACACGCTATAATGTATTTCAAAGGAGTTTTCATCTAAAGACTGTTATAAAAGAACCAAGAAGAAGACGAGACGAAGACCCGATGACATCAGATGATGATGATTGGACCTGGGATTACTTCGATTTAGATTTAGGGAAGTATAATTATACATGTTAAATGAATATTAGTCACGGCTTACCATAATATGAATTCACATCATAATATAACAATAATCCGATATTGATATCATTATTATTATGGAAATTAAATGATATTGCCAACAAGGAAGAAAAGGAAAATTATCCTGTTATCCTAATGAGGAACCTATCTTCTTTGAGGATTTCAGTTGATGTCTGTCATCCTCAAAAAGGGGGAATTGTTAAATATTAATTATGGATATTCATTTTTGGAGCATCAGCGTCTCTGCCCCCTGCCAGGCAGAGACGCCGTCCCTCTCACCCCCGCACTCCCCGCCCGGCGTCCTCCTGCGCTCCTCTTCCTGCTGCTGCCAATGCGCGGAGCTTCCCGGACACTGTGCTTAGGGCGCACGCTCCCTCTCTCTTAAAGGGGCCACGCGCGCCGTCCTAAGGAGTCCCCGGCCAATAGCCGGAGATCCTCACATATATAAGGCACCTCCTCCAAAATGGAGGTGCCCGAGCAATAGCTGTAGCACAGTATACTTACCTCTGCTTCAGCCCTCAGGTCCCGTTGCTAGCCTGACTACTAGTCCTGCCCGTCAGCCTGACTACTCTCCAGCCCGACAGTCTGTCTTCCGTTTAGTCCGCCAGTCTGTCTATGGGCTCTGCCCGCCTGCTTATCTGGAAGCACCTGCCTATTACCTGCCGTGCCTGCCAGCCCGCTTACCTGGAAGCACCTGCCTGTTACCTGCCAGCCCGCTTACCTGGAAGCACCTGCCTGTTACCTGCCAGTCCGCTTACCTGGAAGCACCTGCCTGTCACCTGCCAGCCTACCTGGAGGCTCCTGCCGTCACTTACCGTGACCACCTGCCAGCCTACCTAGAGACTCCTGCCATCACTTGCCGTGACCACCTGACAGCCTACCTAGAGACTCCTGTCAGCACTTGCCGTGCCTACCTGACAACCTACCTGGAGGCTTCTGCTTGTTATCTGCCGTACCTACCTGGAGGTTCCTGCTTGTTACCTGCCTTGTCTGCCAGTCCATCTACCCGGATCACTCGACAGCCTGCCTGCTGCGCCCCTCTGCAATACCGGTCAGTCCCTAATATCTGTACCGTGGGAGTCACCTGCTCCCTTACAAGGTCGTCCCCAGAGTAGCACCTGGTCCCTCTGCTCGGACCCTCCCTGGTCACGGAGTCGATTGAGCTGCCGTACGACCTTGGTCGCTTGGAGTTGATACCTAGTTACGCCCCTCTGGGTCCCTCCTTACACTGCAGCACAGAGGTACCACCATCCGGACTCGTGTAACAGTTTGCTCGGGCCATCGAACATGGTGGCCCCCAAGCCCCCTCGCTTACGGACCTGTACCAGGAGGTTTCTCGTCAGAGATCCCAACAGGAAACCATCCTGAACTACCTGCAGAATGTCAACTCCCATCTGGACACGCTGTCTGTCCCACCTGTATCCGCCTCGAGTCGTGCGACTCCCGCTCCGGCAGCGCCGCTGCCCACCAATGCCACGGCATCCAACCCAGGTCCCCGGCTTTCTGCGCCTCCTCGTTTTGGAGGTGAACCAGTCTCATGTCGGGGCTTTCTGAACCAGTGCACGCTGCACTTTGAACTTTTGGCACATCAATTTCCCTCCGACCGGGCCAAGGTGGCGTTCATCATGTCTCACCTCACCGGGGAAGCACTGGCATGGCTTAACCCCCTATGGGAGAGAGGGGATTCCCTGGTGTCTGATCTTCCGGCTTTCCTCTCTGCCTTCCGGAGGGTCTTCGATGAGCCCGGACGAAGAATTTCTACTGCCTCCTCATTGCTCCGTCTCCGCCAAGGGAGTCTCACCGTGGCCCAGTATGTCATACGGTTCCATACCCTCGCCTCTGAGCTTACCTGGGACAATGAGGTACTGCTGTCCACCTTTTGGGAGGGCCTTTCCGGCCGGATCAAGGACGAGCTAGCTGGTGGGGATGTCCCTACCACTCTGGGTGACCTGGTGTCGCTAGCTACCCGGATAGACATCCGTTTCCTGGAACGTGCTAAAGAGACTACCCAGTAGAGAAGATTTCCTCATCTTGCTCCTACTTTCCAGAGACTTGCCTCTCAAGCAGCAACTCCCCGGGCATGCTCGCCCGAACCTATGTAGGTCGACCAGACCAAGATGGTCAAATCTCGCCAAGAGTCACGCCGAGCCGAAGGGAGCTGTTTCTATTGTGGCAGTAAGGAGCACTTCATGCGTTCCTGATCGGAGAAGCCTGGAAACTCCAGTGTCTAGGACCGCTCGGAGAGGTTGTCCTAGGCAAAAGTAAACCCTCTCCGTCCCTGACTTTGTCTGTCTCTATATCCTGGGGAGATAACCGTTACTTTGAAATTGCTCACCTGGATTCTGGAGCTGCTGGAAACCTCCTTTCCCAGTCCCTGGTACAGAGATATCGGATTCCCACCAAACCTCTGGCTGCACCATTGGCAGTCGCCTCCGTGGATGGAAGACTCCTTCCGGTGACCATCCTGTTCGTCACAGAACCTATAACCCTGCAGGTGGGAATGCTGCACTCTGAGAGGATCTCCTTCCATGTGCTGTCCGCACTCTCTCACTCCCTATTGCTAGATCTACCCTGGATTCAGAGACATGAACCAATTCTGAACTGGCAATCCGGTGAAGTAGTCCGTTGGGGACAGGATTGCCATAGGACCTGCCTGGTTCCAGTTCGCCCGGCTCGTCCTCCACCTACCCCGGCTAATTTACCCGGTCTACGGGCACCTTACTGGTCCTATGCAGATGTCTTCGATAAAAAGGAAGCAGAGACACTGCCATCTCATAGGCCATATGATTGCCCGATCGACCTGGTACCCGGTGCCACTCCACCCCGTGGGTGTATTTACCCGTTGTCATCGGCCGAAACCCGGGCCATGTCAGAGTACATCGAGGAAAATCTGGCCAGGGGATTCATCCAGAAATCTACCTCCCCAGCTGGAGCCGGATTATTCTTCGTCAAGAAGAAAGATGGTTCATTAAGCCCCTGTATTGACTATAGAGGACTCAACCAAATCACGGTCAAAAACAAATACCCCCTGCCGCTCATCTCCGAGTTGTTTGACCGTCTTAAGGGTGATAGGATCTTTACCAAGCTGGATCTACGTGTGGCGTATAACCTGGTCCGGATCCGTCACGGAGAAGAGTGGAAGACGGCATTCAATACCCGGGACGGTCACCATGAATACCGTGTGATGCCCTTCGGCCTCTGCAATGCTCCCGCTGTCTTCCAAGAATTAGTCAACGACATCTTCCGTGACCTTCTTTACTCTTGCGTGGTGGTGTACCTGGACGACATCTTGGTCTTCTCTCCGGATCTTCCCACACACCGGAGGGATGTTCGTCAGGTCCTGCTTAGGCTCAGGCAGAATCACCTCTATGCAAAATTTGAGAAGTGCCTCTTCGAGCAGACCTCCCTTCCATTCCTGGGCTATGTTTTCTCCCAGACAGGTCTACGAATGGATCCCGAGAAACTCTCTGCTGTCCTAAAGTGGCCCCGTCCGGAGGGGTTGAAGGTGATTCAGCGATTCCTGGGCTTCGCCAACTACTATCATATCTTCATCCCGCACTTCTCTTCCCGGACTGCTCCCATCTCTGCGCTCACCCGTAAGGGAGCAAATCCCAAGGAATGGCCGCCCGAAGCTGAGGAGGCCTTCCTTTCCTTAAAGCAAGCCTTCTCCTCCGCCCCAGTGCTGCACTGTCTGGACTGCAACAAACAGTTCTTCCTGGAGGTTGATGCTTCCTCCTCAGGAGCCGGAGTGGTGCTCACCCAAAAATCTTTATCCGGGAGAATGGTAAACTGCGGCTTCTTCTCCAAACTCTTCTCCTCGTCTGAGCGCAACTACTCCATAGGAGACCGAGAACTGTTAGCCATTAAATTGGCGCTGGAGGAGTGGCGTTACTTGCTTGAAGGGGCTCTATACCCGGTGATCATCTATACGCTTCACAAATATGTAGCATATCTCCAGAATGCCCAAAGACTCAATCCGCGTCAGGCCCGGTGGTCTTTGTTCTTCGCACGCTTCGACTTTATCATACATTACCGCCCGGCGGACAAGAATGTTAAAGCCGACGCCTTGTTCCGGATCCTTCCTGTCCTCCGATCAAGAGGAGGAGCCTATGCACATCATTGACCCCTCCAAAGTGATGAATGTGGCCCCCTTGGATCTGACTCGTCTTCCACCCGGTAAGACGTTTGTAGCGGTTCCAGATCGTGAGAAGGTTCTTCACTGGGGTCATTCATCTAAACTAGCCGGCCATGCCGGTCAGAAGAAGACCTTCCTGCTCATTACCCGGCATTACTGGAGGCCTACCCTGCGCAAGGATGTGGTAGACTTCGATTCGGCCTGTTCGTCCTGTGCCCGCAACAAAGTTCCCAGACATCTTCCAGCCAGTCGCCTCCTGCCTCTTCCCGTACCTGCTGCCCCTTGGCAGCACATTGCCATGGACTTTATTACAGGTCTCCCTGTTTCTGCCGGTTATACAGTCATTTGGGTGGTCGCCAACCGCTTTTCAAAAATGGCCCACTTCATCCCTCTGCCTGGTCTCCCATCTTCATCAGAGCTGGCTAAGGACTTCATCCTTCACATCTTCCGTCTCCATGGCCTACCCCTCCACATTGTGTCGGATCGAGGGGTTCAGTTCACCTCACGCTTCTGGAGAGCTACTTGTAAGCTGCTTGATATCACCCTGGATTTCTCCTCCGCTTACCATCTACAGTCCAATGGCCAAGTGGAGCGTATCAACCAAATCCTTAAAAACTACCTCCGGTACTTTGTTAACGCTCACCATACCGATTGGGTGGAGCTCCTACAACAACCATGAGAGCGAATCTACTTCTAAATCCCCGTTCTTTGTGGTCTACGGTCAACTTCCCGGATTCCGTTTCCCATCTCCGCCTTGGTGGACAACCCTGCCGCAGAGTCTCTAGTCAGCGAATTCTCCACCATTTGGGGAAATACTAGGTCCGCACTTCTTCAGTCCTCCAAGCGCATGAAGAAACATGCTGACAAGAGACGTCTGGATCCGCCTCAATTCCGTCCGGGAGATAAAGTCTGGCTCTCTTCCAAACATGTCCGGCTCAAAATACCCTCCTATAAGTTGGGTCCTCGGTTCATCGGTCCATTTGAAGTCCTCAAACAAATCAACCCAGTGGCCTACAAGTTAAAACTCCCGGCCACCTTGCGGATTCCCAACTCCTTCCACGTATATCTCCTCAAACCAGTTGTGTTTAATTCTTTTTCCAACAATCTTGGTGCTTCCCCTGCTCCGGTTTCCGCTGAGGACGTTTTTGAGGTAGAGAACGTTCTGGCCACCAAGAGGGTAAGAGGAAAAACCTTTTTTCTGGTGGATTGGAAGGGGTTTGGCCCAGAGGAGAGAACTTGGGAATCCAGGGAGAACATTCATGCCCCGCTTCTCCTTAAAAAATTTCTTTCTGGCCTAAAAAAGAGGGGGCGTAAAGGGGGGGGGGGGGGTACTGTAGCTTCGGCGTCTCTGCCCCCTGCCAGGCAGAGACGCCATCCCTCTCACCTCCGCGCTCCCCGCCCGGCGTCCTCCGGCGCTCCTCTTCCTGCTACTGCCGGCGCGCGCAGCTTCCCGGGCACTGTGCTTAGGGCGCGCGCGCTCCCTCTCTCTTAAAGGGATTGCGTGCGCCGTACTAAGGAGTCCCCGGCCAATAGCCGGAGGTCCTCCCATATATAAGGCACCTCCTCCAAAATGGAGGTGCCCGAGCAATAGTTGTTGCACAGTATACTTACCTCTGCTTCAGCCCTCAGGTCCCGTTGCTAGCCTGACTACTAGTCCTGCCCGTCAGCCTGACTACTCTCCAGCCCGCCAGTCTGTCTTCCGTTCAGTCCGCCAGTCTGTCTATGGGCTCTGCCGGCCTGCTTACCTGGTAGCACCTGCCTGTTACCTGCCGTGCCTGCCAGCCCGCTTACCTGGAAGCACCTGCCTGTTACCTGCCGTGCCTGCCAGCCCGCTTACCTGGAAGCACCTGCCTGTTACCTGCCAGCCCGCTTACCTGGAAGCACCTGCCTGTTACCTGCTTGTCACCTGCCAGCCTACCTTGAGGCTCCTGCCGTCACTGTTATGAACTGCTACAAGCACTAAGGAAAGATAGGAAAACTGTCCCTACAATAGGACTAAGCTGATTCCCTACGATGCAGCGGGGGACCTGTTCCTTGTGAACAGACCCACCTAAGTCCTCGGCTAGTCTGAACGCAGACCTATAGATATAAGGGAGGGGTCCCTACAAGAACTAAGGACTGGGATATAGTTGGACACCTCCTAGCAGAAATTGTAGCAGAGCAAAGACAAATAAACAAAAAGTACTAGTGGTCAAAAGACCAAACAAACTACAGAGTAAGGTACAAGGCACCTGGTTAGCTTAAGAGTAAATGTAACACTGGAGTCCAGCAAGGCCAGGAGGGCGGAGCTGGATTATATAGACAAAAAGTCATGTGACCAACAAAATAGAAAAAGAACTAACAGGAGGGTTCTAACAGTACCCCCTCTTCTATGAGGATCCTCCGGATCCTCCAGGCCCAGGTCTATCAGGAAACCTCCTGTGAAACGCTCCAACAAGTCTAGGAGCAGAGACATCATCCGCCTTTACCCAGGAGTTACCCTCGGGACCGAAACCTTTCCAAGCGACGAGATACTGCAATTTCCCTCTATGCCATCTAGAATTAAGAATGCAAGAAATTTCATATTCACAGTCTTCCACCACCGGAGGAACTGTGACACTGGCATCCCTATCCGAAACATCAGCTTTTTTCAATAAGGAAACATGAAACACCGGATTAATCTTCCAGGAGGTGGGAACCTCCAACCTAACAGCAGATTGGTTAACTACCTAAAGTACCTTAAACGGCCCTACAAATTTCGGGCCCAATTTCTTAGAAGGAATCCTCAACCGCAGATTCTTAGAGGACAACCAAACCATGTCACCAACCGTAAACAAAACCTCTTGACTTTTCCTGTCAAAGTACCTCTTGGACTTTTTGTTAGCCTCTTGAAGGTTACAACGTACATCAGTCCAAACTCTCTCCAAATCACCGGAAAAATTCTCCTTCTCCGGCACAGCAGATACCAATTTGGAGAATGACCCAAAAGACGGATGTCTCCCAGTACAACAAAAAAAAGGAGAACACCCAGCAGAAGAGGATGTATGGTTGTTAAGAGCAAATTCAGCCAGTGGCAGAAACTCAGACCACCCCTCTTGATTGTCAGCCACAAAACAACGCAAAAACTGTTCAACATCTTTGTTTCTTTCTGTCTGTCCATTAGACTCAGGATGATATCCAGATGAAAATGACAAATGAACTCCCAACCTGTCACAAAAGGCACGCCAAAAACAAGCCACGAACTGAGGTCCCCTATCGGAAACAATGTCAGTAGGAACGCCATGGAGTCTGACAATTTCCTTAACAAAAGCCTTAGAGAGGGTCTTAGCGCAGGGCAGTTTGATGAAGGGAACCAAGTGACACATCTTGCTAAAACGGTCCACGACCACCCAGATGACCGTGAAACCCTCAGAGGCAGGAAGGTCAGTAATAAAATCCATAGCAAGATGCGTCCAATGTGCACTAGGAACCTCCAGAGGGCAAAGCAACCCCGCAGCAGGAGCATGTGAAGCCTTTGACCTAGCACACACCGTACATTGACGCACCCACTTAATGACTTCCTTCTGCCACCCAGGCCACCAAAAACTGCGGCCTACAAGTCTCTTAGTCTCCGAAATACCTGGATGACCTGCCAACCGAGACTCATGACACTCCACAAACAAATCTCTCCTAAAGTTCCTAGGCACAAACAACCTCCAATGGGGAGTGTTAGATGGGGCATCCTCCTGGGCTTTCAGAATCCCATCTTCCAAAACATAGTCCAATGCTGCTATCACAACACCTTCCTGTAAAATGCTCTCCTCCTCTTCGGTACCAACCATGGGAGAAAAACTGCGAGATAAAGCATCAGCTTTTACATTCTTGGTACCCGGGATGTAAGTAACAGAAAAATTAAACCGCGAAAAAAAAAGTGCCCACCTAGCCTGACGGGCATTCAAGCGCTTGGCAGCATCAAGATAGATCAGATTCTTATGATCAGTGAAAACCTGAATGGGAAATTTAGCACCTTCCAAGAGATGACGACAATGTTCAAATGCGAGTTTAATCGCCAGCAATTCCCGATTACCGACATCGTAATTAAGTTCGGTCTCAGAAATTTTTTTTTAAAAAAAAGCACAGGGATGTACTCCATCCTTGTTTTCCTGAGACAAAACAGCACCGACCTCCCACCGAAGAAGCATCAACCTCAACCAAAAAAGACTTAGTCTCATCAGGCTGCATAAGGATGGGGATAGAACTGAACCTCTACTTGAGATACACAAAAGCTTCAATGGCCTCAGTAGTCCACTGGACCGTATTCGCACCTTTCCTGGTGAGATCGGTCAGCGGCTTAACAATTATAGAAAAATTCTTAATGAATTTTCTGCAATAATTGGCGAAACCCAAAAATCTCTGTATCGATTTCAAACCAATAGGCCTAGGCCATTCCTGCACCGCGTGAACCTTCACCGGGTCCATCTCAAAGCCCTCGCTGGAGATAATGTAGCTCAGAAAACTAATTCTCTGCACAGCGAACTCACATTTCTCCAGCTTAGCAAAAAGTGAATTGTCACTTAACAACTGCAATACCTCACGTACGCTCTGCCAATGAGACTCCAGATCCGGCGAATAAATTTAAATGTCATCCAAATACACCACCACATTCTTACCGATCAACGGTCTTTGGATGTCATTAATAAGGTTCTGAAAAAACGCTGGTGCGTTGGTAAGACCAAAAGGCATAACCAGATTCTCAAAATGACCCACCGGAGTGTTAAAAGCAGTTTTCCACTCATCACCTTATTTCATACGTAACAAATTGTATGCCCCCCGGAGATCAATTTTAGAGAACCACTTGGCCCCCACTAACTGGTTGAACAAGTCAGGAATTAATGGCAGTGGGTAGGAATTGCGTACTGTAATTTTATTAATTTTGCGAAAATCCAGACATGGACGTAAACCGCCGTCCTTTTTTTTTTACAAAAAAAAATCCAACAGCCACAGGTGACTTAGAAGGTCAAATGTGACCGGCGGCCAAGCTTGTCTGTATGTATTCCTCCAAGGCCTTTCTCTCAAGGATAGTAAGATTAAATAAGCGACTCTTGGGAAGAGTTGCTCCAGTGACAAACTCAATAGTACAATTATAGTCCCTATGAGGAGGCAAAACTTGCGACTCCTCCTCAGAAAAAACCTTCCAAAAATCCTGACTAGGTACAGGTAATTCCCCTCTTTCCACAGCAGCAATGCGACCGTTACAACATTTATCATAACACTTAGGACTCCAAGACTTAATTTCATTGGTAGACCAGTCCAGTACAGGATTGTGCAATTTTAACCAAGGTAACCCCAAAACCACTGGAGAAGGCAAATTATTTAATACCGCCAAATCCAAATTCTCTTGGTGAATACCATTAATGGTGAGGGGAAATTCTAAAACCTTGTAATACATTTCAAGGGAGAGCCATCAACAGTAACCACAGAAATAGGAGATGACAAAAGTTTGGATTCTAATTAAAATTTTTCCAAAAATCCCTCATCAATCACATTGAGTGTAGAACCACAATCAACAAATACCCGAAATTCAATCAACTCCTCCTGGAATGAGGTGCTTCCAGAAAGAAATACTCCTTTTGAGTTTAAACAAGCTATACGGGCGTAACTGACGTCTTTTTTTTTTCTTTGTTCAAACGAAGCACACAGTTCTTAATAAAATGGTCAGATTTACCGCAATAAAAACATAATCCTTTAGCAAACCTGCCGTCTTTTTCCTGAGAGTGGGGTGACATCGCCCCAATCTCCATCGGTTCTCCACCTTTCGAGCAGACCCTCTGAAAACTAGGAGCTGCCATAGCAGTAGATTTCTCTTCATTAATCCTCCTGTCCACACGTATAGCTAATTGCATTGCCTCCTGCAAGGTTCCAGGTTTTGGGAAGGCAATCAGCAGATCCTTAACCCTTTCACCTAGACCAGCAAGAAACAGACATTTTAATGCCGAGTCATTCCATTCCACTTCAGCCGACCATCTTCTGAAGTATGTACAATAATTTTCCACATCACCTGATCCCTGCTTCAAACGTCTTAATTCAGTTTCAGCAGATGAGACTCGATCAGGATCATCATACAACCCCATAGCAGAAAAAAAATCTTCCACAGATCTAAAACACGGATCATTAGGTTATAGAGAAAAGGCCCATCCCTGTGGTTCTTTGCGCAAAAGTGACATTATAAACCCAATGCGCTGTGATTCATTCCCCGAGGATCTGGGTCTTAAACGAAAATATAATAAACAAGCGTTTTTAAAGGAAAAAAAATCTTGCTGTTTACCATAAAAAAAATCTGGCAGTCCTACCTTCGGTTCGACAAAATGCGCTCCAGGACAGCTACTCACGTGTTGCTGGAGCTCGGCCACCTCCAAAGACAGTCCCTGCAGGCGTTGAGCCAACTCCTGAACCGACACCATGCTGAAATCAGGATTTCTTTCCTTAGAGAGTTTAATTTTTGGGCTGGACTTACTGTTATGAACTGCTACAAGCACTAAGGAAAGATAGGAAAACTGTCCCTACAATAGGACTAAGCTGATTCCCTACGATGCAGCGGGGGACCTGTTTCTTGTGAACAGACCCGCCTAAGTCCTCGGCTAGTCTGAACGCAGACCTATAGATATAAGGGAGGGATCCCTACAAGAACTAAGGACTGGGATATAGTTGGACACCTCCTAGCAGAAATTGTAGCAGAGCAAAGACAAACAAACAAAAAGTACTAGTGCTCAAAAGACCAAGCAAACTACAGAGTAAGGTACAAGGCACCTGGCTAGCTTAAGAGTAAATGTAACACTGGAGTCCAGCAAGGCCAGGAGGGCGGAGCTGGATTATATAGACAAAAAGTCATGTGACCAACAAAATAGAAAAAGAACTAACAGGAGGGTTCTAACAGTCACTTGCCGTGACCACCTGCCAGCCTACCTAGAGACTCCTGCCGTCACTTGCCGTGACCACCTGACAGCCTACCTGGAGACTCCTGCCAGCACTTGCCGTGCCTACCTGACAGCCCACCTGGAGGCTTCTGCTTGTTATCTGCCTACCTACCTGGAGGTTCCTGCTTGTTACCTGCCTTGTCTGCCGGTCCATCTACCCGGATCACTCGTCAGCCTGCCTGCTGCGCCCCTCTGCAATACCGGTCAGTCCCTACTATCTGTACTGTGGGAGTCACCTGCTCCCTTACAAGGTCATCCCCAGAGTAGCACCTGGTCCCTCTGCTCGGACCCTCCCTGGTCACGGAGTCGATTGAGCCGCCGTACGACCTTGGTCGCTTCGAGTTGATACCTAGTTACGCCCCTCTGGGTCCCTCCTTGCACCGCAGCACAGAGGTTCCACCATCCGGACTCGTGTAACAATTTTATTCTGAATTCTGTAAGATTGCATCAGCCTTGTGCTAAGGGTGTCTAGATGACATGCGCTATTTGTGTGTGTATTTTTAGTTCACTACCATATACAAAATAACAGGGCCTATAAAAGCCCATGTTAGAGACAGGGGGGGGGGGTCTCTTGCCATTCCACAGGACAAGGGTCTGTGTGTAAACCAGCAGCTGATGTAGGCCCAAGGATACACGTTCTTTACCCGGACACATGTGCTGGATCCCAGGAAAAGATGGGTGAATTTCAATTATTAAGCTAATTATGGACAAATGGACAATCACTCTATTACTATCTAATTATTGTATGTACCTTTTGCAATAATTCTTTTTAATGGACAATCCAAAAATAAATCGATACATTTTTTTTATAAGAAAATCTTGATATTGATACTTTGAGAAGTCCTCGATAGAGAAAAATAATACAGAAAGAAGTATTATTTAACACTGACCCCTGTGATAAGCTGCACTGCTGATCAGGTGGGAAAGGCCTAATGACAGATTCCCTTTAAACTAAACTAGTAAGGCTTAGTGCCCACGATGCAGAAACTTTCCTGAGCATTTCTGCACCTCCTTGGCAGAAAAACGCATGCGTTTATTACATGTGCTTTTGATGAGTATTTGATGCGCTTTTGCATGCGTTTTTCCAATGCATTGTATAGGCAAATACGCATGCAGAAACGCACCGGAATTGGTCATGTCCGTATTTTTTCTGCAAGTAAAATCTGCGCAGAAAAAATCCGGACCATGTGCACAGAACTTGCAGAATGTCATAGGAAGTCAAGGGAAAAGGTATGAAATGCGTTTCTGAAGCGTTTACAAGCTGCAAATAAACACCGAAAACACAAGACTAAAAAGTGAATAATAATAATAGTTAAATTAATTAAACAAATGTAAATATATACATACATACACTTATGTTATATATCTATATATGTGTCTCTCTCACTACATAAATATATATGGATATCTATATATATATATATATATATAGATATATATAGATATATATAGATATACAGTACCGACCAAAAGTTTGGACACACTTTCTCATTTAAAGATTTTTCTGGATTTTCATGACTATGAAAATTGTACATTCACACTGAAGGCATCAAAACTATGAATTAACACATGTGGAATTATATACTTAACAAAAAGTGTGAAACAACTGAAAATATGTCTTATATTCTAGGTTCTTCAAAGTTGCCACCTTTTTGCTTTGATGACTGCTTTGCACACTCTTGGCATTCTCTTGATGAGCTTCAAGAGGTAGTCACCGGAAATGGTTTTCACTTCACAGGTGTGCCCTGTCAGGTTTAATAAGTGGGATTTCTTGCCTTACAAAATGTGGTTTGGACCATCAGTTGTGTTGTGCAGAAGTCAGGTGGATACACAGCTGATAGTCCTACTGAATAGACTGTTGTATTATGGCAAGAAAAAAGCAGCTAAGTAAAGAAAAATGAGTGGCCATCATTACTTTAAGAAATGAAGGTCAGTCAGTCCGAAAAATTGGGAAAACTTTGAAAGTGTCCCCCAGTGCAGTTGCAAATGTGGCGCCCCTGAAGGGTTCAGTCGCCACAGGGGTACTGCACCTCATAAAGAGGTATGGTATCGACTCCTTCAGGTAAGGATGGAGCATCACACAGGACCCCACCTTCACACCTAACACTACACCACTCCAGTCCTGTAGGGGACCAGATAGCACCAGGGTGCTGCCCCGGGCCGGGATAGTGGAGATGGGGGGAACCAAAAGTGAGGGGGAACCATGTAGTGGGTGAGGGTGGAGGAAACACTTGCAGGAAGCACATAGCATTCATATAAAATAGCCAGCCATCTTAAGTTCAAGGTCCTTTGATTGTGAGGTCTTCAGCTGGGGCCCAGCAAGTGTCTGAAGCTGGCTGAAGAGTCACGGTCCTCGTTCTCCGGCCTTGAGGCGAGGAGCAGGCAGAGATAACTAGAGCACTCTGTCCTAGTCAAGGTCCTGAACTAAGAAGGCCTTGGAGGGGAGCTGAGGAGAGAGGCTCCACAGGCGAAAGGATCCCAGGGGGATACGGATGGAGCGGAGTCGCCACCTGTATTCTTCACTCTGGCCTAGTCAGAGGGATTCCTGCCGCAAAAGGAGTGACCGGCCCCCGATATCTGACTTTGTACTTCACGTCACTGTTAGAGAAGCCTGGGGGCTTAGTGGATCCCAGGAGGGACACTTAAAGCGGGAGAAGAGAGGAAGGAGAGGAACACACTGACGGGGTCTTGATAGATGCTCTTGATCCACCTGGAGAGTGCTGAACCCCTTCCTGGTGGCCGCAGTGCGCCGCGTGTAGCAGAGAGAAGCTTTGCGGCTGAAGTGCACATAAAGTGAGTAAAGGTTTGGAAGACTTCACCTACTGCCTCAGTTTTTCTTTATTGAGCGGCACTGCACCCACCATACCTCCACACAGTACATCCGGTCTCTGCCCTGAGGCCCAGCTCCACCTGTGGGGAGCGATACCAACACGGCTGCCATAACACCGGTCTCAGAGGACTGCAGCAGCGCTGGTGGCCTTCACCAGAAACCACAGGTGGCGTAGTCGAACTTTACCACTCAAATAAGCCCATCTTTTTATGTGACAACCCTGGGCACGGACCGGGTCACGGCCACGACGACACATCACACTACCACCCTACATTGACCCGGCTCCGGGTGAAAGACTTTGTCCCTCTTTTACAAGTCTGAGCTCAGGGGGGGCGTCATACAAAAACCATCAAGCACTACAAAGAAACTGGCTCACATGAGGACCGCCCCAGGAAAGGAAGACCAAGAGTCACCTCTGCTTCTGAGGATAAGTTTATCCGAGTCACCAGCCTCAGAAATCGCAGGTTAACAGCAGCTCAGATTAGAGACCAGGTCAATGCCACACAGAGTTCTAGCAGCAGACACATCTCTTCAACAACTGATAAGAGGAGACTTTGTGCAGCCGGCCTTCATGGTTAAATAGCTGCTAGGAAACCACTGCTAAGGACAGGCAACAAGCAGAAGAGACTGGTTTGGGCTAAAGAACACAAGGAATGGACATTAGACCAGTGGATATCTGTGCTTTGTTCTGATGAGTCCAAATTTGAGATCTTTGGTTCCAACCACCGTGTCTTTGTGTGACGCAGAAAAGGTGAACGGATGGACTCTACCAGCCTGGTTCCTACCGTGAAGCATGGAGGAGGTGTGATGGTGCTTTGCTGGTGACACTGTTGGGGATTTATTCAAAATTGACGGCATACTGAACCAGCATGGCTACCACAGCATCTTGCAGTGGCATGCTATTCCATCCGGTTTGCATTTTGTTGGACCATCATTTATTTTTCAACAAGACAATGACACCAAACACACCTCCAGGCTGTGTAAGGGCTATTTGACCAAGGACGACAGTGATGGGGTGCTACGCCAGATGACCTGGCCTCCACAGTCACCAGACCTGAACCCAATCGAGATGGTTTGGGGTGAGCTGGACTGCAGAGTGAAGGCAAAAGGGCCAACAAGTGCTAAGTATCTCTGGGAACTCCTTCAAGATTGTTGGAAGACCATTTCCGGTGACTATCTCTTGAAGCTCATCAAGAGAATGCCAAGAGTGTGCAAAGCAGTCATCAAAGTGTTATTTCATAGTTTGATGCCTTCAGTGTGAATGTACAATTTCCATAGTCAAGAAAATACAGAAAAATCTTTAAATGAGAAGGTGTGTCCAAACTTTTGGTCTGTACTGTACACCACAGCTCACCTCAACACATCTCCATCGATGGAAAGATAAAAAAGTTATGAGGCACAAATAATGGTGAAAAAAATCAAAGTTTGGTGTCACCGCATTCACACTGAGCGGAGAATCCTGGCACCAGGTTATTTTACATAACAACAACACTCAAAAAATAATGGCGGAATTGTGTTTTTTTTACTATTAAATCCAAGTAACATTGGGTCCTTATGATTACAGCAATGTCAAATATATACAGATATTATTAGTTTATTATCGGTTTTACAACTTTTCCACAAAAATTCCAAATTTTATGGAAAGAAAATACTTAGTTCCAAGAGGCCGTATTGTCAGATTATTCTTATTCCGGATGATTCATAATTTCTGATTTAACCCTTTTGGGGGCAGCTATAGATAAGTGTGACGATACAGAGTAAAATCTTAATTATCCAGACGATTAGATTTGGTAATCCAAGAGAAATACATTATTGTGTTTAATTAGAGATTGCTGGCTGTGTTTTACTAATGTTCTGCTTGCTCATCAGTTTATGTACACTAATTTAACTTGTAAAGTGTCCAGCATTCCACTAATCTCATTACTATCTAAGCAGCCTATAGCTATTTTTCAAAAATCGTCTAGGTTCATTGTGAAAGTGTTGAAAGAAGATCCCGTGGGGCCTTCACCACAGGGAGTCTGACATGTAGACCCAGGTGATGAGGTCAAGCTGAGAAAGATACCTCCACTAATGCACACTTAGCTTTGAGTGGGCTCAGCCTAGATAAGCAGATAGTACATGTATTTTTTGTAGCAGTGAGTCTTGAGACAGAGATTCAGAAAGAATGAGAGACATCCTTCAAGACAGCAGATGGATTGCATGGTTTAAACCAAACAGACACAGATTTGTATTCTACATGATTCTAGTCTAAAGGTGTCACTGTTACGGATCCGGGTGGTGGAACCTCTGTGCTGCGGTGCAAGGAGGGACCAGAGGGGCGTGACTAAGTATCTACTCGGCCTGACCAAGGTCGCACGGCGACTCAGTCGACTCCGTGAACCAGGGAGGGACCGAGCAGAGGGACCAGGTGCCACTTGTATGAGAGCAGGTGACTCCCACGGGTCAGAAGGCAGGAACTGCCCGGTACAGCGGATGAGCACGGCAGGCAGGCTGACGGGTGGTCAGGGTAGACAAGCAGGTTGATTCGGCTGATAGCCAGACGGGTGCTCCGGGTAGGCAAGATGATGGGCAAAACAGGTAACTGGCAGGTGCTTTCAGGTAAACAGGCAGGCGGGCACGGCAGGTAACAGGCAAGGGCTTCCAAGTAAGCAGGCTGGCGGGCACGGCAGGTAACAGGCAGGTGTTTCCAGGTAAGTGGGCGGGCTGAGCCCATAGACACACTGACGGACTGGACTGTAGGGCTTGATAGTAGTTAGACTAGCGGACTGGAGAACAGACTGGAGGACAGGACTGACTTGCAGAGGACCTGAGGGCTGAAGCGAAGTAAGTATAACAGAGCAACAACCTTGCACGGGCACCTCCATATTGGAGGACGTGCCTTTCATAGAGAAAGTCCTCCGGCCATTGGCCGGGGACTTTTTAGGACGGCGTGTGCGGCCCCTTTAAGAGGGAGTGAGCGCGCGCACCCTAAGAACAGTGCCAGGGAAGCTGCGTGCACCAGCAGCAGCAGGGAGGCCGGAAGACGCCGGAGCAGGACCGCGGCGGTAAGGGGGACGGCGTCTCTGCCTGGCAGGAGGCAGAGGCGCTGATGTTACAGTTGGCCCTGACTGGAAAGATTCGGAACTGCTCCATTAACCATCAGACAGCCCATGGATACTTTTGGGGAGACCAGGAGAGGACAAAGAAGTCACCTGGTCCCATGGATATGTTGATTTGGGGTTTCTAGGAGGGACCCACCGGTCGCCTAGAACCCATGGAGACATTTGGAGTTGCCAGGAGGAACTCACCGGTCGCCTGGCCCCATGGTAACTCTCGGAGAGGCCCGGTGGGGACTCTAGACTCTCCAGACCTTGTACCTCGAAGGACTGTTAGCTTCCTAAGTGTCAGGCAAAATGTATTTTTGTCCTAGTTTTAAAAATGAGAGTTGTCTTAAATCTCCACCCCCTGCTCATTTAGAAGGGTCCTACATAGAACTCACTCTTGCTTTCCCCAAACAAGGAATTTTTATTACCGCCATAAAACCTCAGCCAGAGCAAGCATACTGGTGTAAACTGGAAATTCCCTCCAATATCCTATTGTCTAACTGTACAAATGTTTAATGTCGATTAAACCCGGGAAATGGGTTCTGAGCGTCATAGAGATATCATATTTGATATCCATCTTCATGAATATTGGTGACGGCAAACATGATGTCTCCATCTTGGATGTGGGACCCCCCCCATACCAAGATATGAAATCTGAAGGATTTTTATGTCTTATGCAGCTGGGTGGGTTCACAAAACCGAGCCCCCGTGTGAGGTAAACAACATGGGTGTCTGTTAGGTTTTTGGCCCCTTACTAAAAACCAAAACGGCCATTTTACTTCATTCTTACCCCGGAACGTTAGACGCATGCAATCCTCGCTGCGTGGAGGAATCACACCTAATTTCTGGGGATCCGTCCCCCCCCAGAATCTGAGACCATCACCTCGTGGCTCAAGTTTTGCTATTATTTACCCCTTTTATTTTAATAACTGTTTTATGCATATATGTAAATTGTCTCTTTTATAATATCTTGTATATCTTTTGTAAACACTGCCCCCTTTTGGGAGTAAATCATTATTATTTACCAGCTTCGTCCTTCTTGTCCTATGTCGAGCAAACACGTTCCTCACCCGCTAATTCACGTTACCTAACTGGTACCCGATCCACCTGTTAAGCGATCGGTGGTGGCAGTAAACCATTATTTATGTGATATTGTGGTTTGAGGGTGGCTGGACGGAGGTATATATACGTTCCTGGAAGGAACTGGTGGTATATATACGTCCTGTCACATTACGTGCCACAATAGTCAACAGAAATTAGAGCAGCTGCGCCCGTGCTTATCCTCGGTCAATACCGAGTTTGACCAGCAGGATAAGGGGGCGCCAGAGGGCTGCAAGGTCTACCCAAGTGTGTTTTCGTGACACTAAGCTTGCCGCTACCTCCTCTCTGTGGGTGCCCGCCAGAGGCGGGGGGCCACTGGTTAAGGTAGTTGGCCCTGGAAGTCTCCAAAGTCGCAGCCATTCTATCCCAGGCAGGCGGAGAAGGAAGGGTGAAACTGTGTAATGTTGTATCATCTTTGGTATTTGCTGGAACTGTTCTGTTTGTTTATTGTCGGTTTTGTGGGTCAATAAAGACGGATTTTGGTAAGACCTTACCTGTAAAATCCTTTTCAGCGAAGGAAGGAAGGGAGACACAGATCCATTACTAGTGGGTAGACGGAGCCCCATAGGATAGTTCACCTCAGATTAGAAAAAAGTGACGACCGGCCCCTCCAGCTTAGACTCCTCCTACTCCCATGTTCTTCAGTCCGTACACAAGCTAAGGAAGAGCAGACAACACCAGCGGAACAACACAACCCCTTCCGAAAATTCAGAAATGAGAGAGAACAGGTTATGCATAGAACAGAAAAAACACACAGTCCCAGGCACTACTCACTGGACCTGACAACTGCGATGAGCTGGCAATGCTGGAACAGAGTCCTAGCGCGCCGACCCCCGCCCAGATGACCGCCATCAGAGAGGAGTCGCTCCGCATCTAGAAAAACAATAATGCACTTCTGCCATGGGAGGGTGCTGTGTCTCCCTTCCTTCCTTCGCTGAAAAGGATTTTACAGGTAAGGTCTTACCAAAATCCGTCTTTCAGCAGCAGAAGGGAAGGAAGGGAGACACAGATCCATTACTAGTGGGACGTCCCAAAGCAGTCCAGAACTCAAGGGTGGGAAACAGTGGCAGAATCGCCAACACCCCAACAACATAGTCAAGCGCGCAACAAGCGCCAAAAACTAGATAAAGAGATAACCTAAACCACCGCCGCCTGCAGGACCCTGCGTCCCAAGGCCGCATCGGCGGAAACACTCACGTCCACTTTATAAAATTTAGTAAAAGTGTGAACGGAGCGCCAGGTAGCCGCCCGGCAGAGCTGAGCTGCCGAGGCTCCCTGATGAAAAGCCCACGATGAACCAACAGCTCTCGTGGAATGAGCTCGAACCTTAACCGGACAAGGCTCGCCCTTGAGCCGGTACGCCTCCAGGATAGCCGAACGTATCCACCGAGCTATAGTGTCCTTGGAAGCCAGCTGACCACGCCGACGACCAGCAGGAATCACAAAAAGAGAGTCCGACTTCCGAAACCCTTGCGTGATTGAAAGATAGAACTTCAAAGCCCGCACCTAATCCAACAAGTGCAAGGCTCGCTCCTTTGGACTTTTCGGATTCGGACAGAGGGAGGGCAACACGATGTCCTGATTGACGTGGAAATGCAACACCACCTTAGGCAGAAAATCGCCACGGGTACGAAGCACCACGCGATCCGGGTGGAACTCCAGAAAAGGAGACGAGCAAGACAGTGCCGCCAACTCAGAAACCCTTCTCAAGGAGGTGACCGCCACCAGGAAGGCCACCTTCCAAGAAAGCAAGTAAAGCGTAGCTGAATCCATAGGCTCAAACGGCCCATGCTGAAGAGCCTCCAAGACTAGATTGAGCCGCCAAGGAGCTACAAACGCCCTCCGAGGGGAAACTGACGTGCAACCCCGCGAAAAACGAGCGCACATCCCTGCGCGAGGCAATAGCCTTCCGAAAAAGCACGGATAGTGCAGATACCTGACCCCGTAAGGTACCAACCGCCAGACCCTTGGCCAAACCGCATTGCAGAAAAGTCAAGAAGCTGGGAATGGAAAAAACCCTCGGGTTCCTTGACTATCCAGAACACCATGAATAGAAGGCCTCTCAAGTTTTGTGATAAATCCTAGTCGTAGCCGGACCTCTGGCCGCCCGCAAGGTGGCAATGACCTCGGCCGAAAACCCACGACGGGTCAATATTTCGGTCTCAAGAGCCACGCCGTCAAACGAAGCGACTTCAGGTCCGGATGACGAATGGGCCCTTGTGTTAACAGGTCCGGGCGAAGAGGCAGTGGAAACGGAGGCGTCGCCAGAAGAGACACCAGCGTTGAATACCACGTCCTCCGCGGCCAATCCGGCGCCACCAAAATTGCCGGAATTCGTTCGAGTTTGATCCGCCGGATCACCAGAGGAAGTAAGGATACCGGCGGAAACACGTAGATCAGCTTGAACTGGTCCCACGGGGCCACTAGAGCATCTTCCGCCACAGCCTCTGGGTCCCTGTACCTGGACATGAACGTCGGAATCCTGGCGTTCAGCCTGGATGCCATCAAGTCCACCTGGGGAGTCCCCCAACGGGAGCACAGCAGTGCAAAAACATCCGGATGAAGACTCCATTCTCCGGGATCCACCTGCTCGCGACTGAGGAAGTCCGCCGTGATATTCAGCACTCCTAGGATGTGAATCGCGGAGATGGCTGGAACCCTGGACTCGGCCCATACCAGGATCCGCGAGACCTCCATCATGAGTCTGGAACTCCTCGTCCCGCCCTGATGGTTGATATACGCGACCGCTGTCGCATTGTCCGTCTGAATCCGGACCGGCAGACCGCTCAAGGGGACTGTCCAATGTCGGAGGCAGAGAAAAATCGCTCTCAACTCCAGGATGTTGATCGGCAGAGACGACTCCTCTGACGACCAGACCCCCTGAACCCAGAGATCGTTCCAAACCCCACCCCCAGCCAGTCAGGCTGGCATCGGTGGTAATGACCGACCACCGTGGGAGGAGGAAGGATTTCCCCAGGGATAAAGCCTCCGGACGTAACCACCATCCAAGAGACTCTCGCACCCTGCGGGAGATACTGACACAGCGATCTAGCGAAGCCGGCGATCGATCCCAACAGGTCAGAATACGATTTTGGAGACCCTGGGAATGAAAGTGTGCAAACGGTACCGCCTCCATTGCCGCCACCATCAGACCCAGAAGGCGCATACACTTCCGAAGGGACATCGCCATCGCCGACCTCATATCCTGGACATGGTGACGAAGGTTCGCTTGTTTGTGCGGAGGCAGGGACACCACTGCCCGTACCGTGTCGAAATGCATCCCCAAGAACAGAATTGACTGCGACGGCTCCAATGACGACTTCTTCCAATTGACCAGCCACCCGAAGTCCTCCAGGTGCTGAAGGGAGAGATCGCGAGCTGTCACCGCCTCCTCCGCTGTGGGCGACACAATTAACAAGGTCGTCCAGGTAGAGGAAAATCGTAACTCCTTGCCTTCGAAGGAGCGCCATGAGTGGCGCCAGAATTTTTGTAAAATCCCTGGGCGCCGAGGCCAACCCGAATGGTAGGGCCACAAACTGGTAATGGGCCTGACCTATGGTGAAACGCAGGAAGCGCTGGTGAGCCCTGCCGATAGGGACATGCAAATAGGCGTCGCGGATGTCGATTGACACCAAGAAATTGTACTGCGACAGGGCCGCCACGACAGAGCGAAGAGACTCCATACGGAATTTCCGGGTCCGGACATGAACATTCAATTCTTTGAGGTCCAGAATGGGGCGAAACCTGTCCTCCTTTTCGGGGGACCACAAAAAGGTTGGAGTAAAACCCCCTTCCCCGGTCCTCCGGCGGAACCGGAACCACCACACCCTGCTGCAGAAGAGAGTCGACCTCCCGCAGCAGTGCGGCAGCCAGCTTGGGCTCGGATGGGATGCGAGACTGACGAAACCTGTCCCGGGGTCGAGAATGAAACTCTATGAAATAGCCTGCCGACATAACCCGCGTCACCCAGGCGTCCGAAACGTGGGCCGCCCAAATCGACCCGAACTAAAGCAGATGACCTCCCACCCGAGAGCCCTCGAGAGGGTACCTGGCGTCAGTCCGCCTTAGCGGGCTTTTTGTCAACCTCCCGTTTGTCCTGACAGAAATGTTGTTTCCAGGGTGTACGGGATTTCTGGGTGGTCTTCTTTCCCATCTCCAAGAGGGCTGACCGAACCATCCCCTGGGCCGAAAGGGCTGACGACCACTACCGGCACTTGACTTGCCAGACGTAGAAGCCGCTGCTTTCCGCTGCAGCAAAGCCGAATCCTTGGCCTTGGCCTTAGCAATCAGCTCCTTGAGGTCCGAACCAAAAAGCTGACCGCCCTTGTATGCCAGACTCAACAAACCTTGTTTGGATACCGCGTCTCCAGTCCACTGTTTAAGCCACAGTGCTCTTCTGACTGTGACGGCCGAGGATTGAGCCCTGGACAGAACCGAAGTAGTATCCAGCACTGCGTCCCTGCCATATCGGGCCGCCTCTTCCAACAGCTGGAAGAGCCTTTCCACCTGAGACAGCGGAGTCCCATCTTGCCACGCAGTCCGCAGCTGATCCAACCACCGCAGAGAAGCCTCACCAGCCCACATGGCCCCCAAGGCCGCTCGGAATCCATGACCCGCGGCCTCATAGATAGACTTCGCCGCTAACTCCGTCCTTCTGTCCAGCGGGTCCTGTAGACTCGCCTTCCCTTTAACAGGAAGCAAAGAGGATTTGCTCAGCTGAGACAATGGCACGTCCACTTCAGGCGAGGGGACCCAATTAGCGATCGTCTCCGAGGAGCAGGGGTACAGGGCATCAAAAAACCGCATCCCCTGGAAGCGTTTGTCCGGACACAGGCGTTCTTTCTCCACCTCCTCATTAAGTTCATCGTGCGCCGGCAGCGTCGAACGAGCCCAACGCGACTCCTGATACAGCCGGGCCGACTTGCCAGGGCGCCTCGTCACCTCTTTAGACAGCTGTAACGCTTCCCGCATAGCCCCAATAAAAGCGTCCACGCGGCCCGAAAGCGAAGCGGAGCAACCCTGCCGATCCTCTTCATCAGAATCGGAAATCTCACCATCAGAGTCTGTCGGTGATTCCGAAACCTCCGACGCACTGCGCGGAGGAGACGGCGCCACCACAGGCCTGTGGCGCTTCTTGCCTCATGACGTCGTTTGGGACTTAGCTGATACCCAATGACCCAGGAGGTCAGACAGACTGTCAATGGAGCGAGCGAGCGCCTCCACTTTAACATCACTGAGACCCCCGACCAGAGTCGAACCTGACGCTGAAGACCCCGGCGTATCGGATAGGCGTGACCAATCCTGAAGCGGACCAGGAGAGAGGTCCGCGCCCCCTGGTCCCTGATCCGACATGCCCCCACACAGTTGCGAGCGTCGCGGATAAGGAGGTAATAACCCCTTACAATGGGTACAGTAACCGAGGAAGTGTGATCCTGCTAACACAGCCTGTTCCTCGCAAATAAATCACCAAGCACTGAAGGGTTAAAGCTCCTCCAGAGGGAGAGAGCTATCCCAGCTGCCTGCGGAGCAAAAGTTAACCTAACAGACTAGGGAGATGCGCACTCTGATCCCAGAAGCATGCACTCCAGAACAGGTTAACTGCCTTGATGAGGCCAGACCCCTCAGAAGGGGTTAATGCTGCTGACCACACAATACCCCTTTGCCTTAAAGGAACAGAGGTGTGCGAGTCCCAGAGCCTCCTCAGCAGGGAGATAGCAGCGCCGGATATAGCACACCCTGTCTGCCTTAACAGGCCAGCAGTAAGGTGCTCTGCGCTGCAATAGTGAGCAAACGGAACCTTCTGCCTTAAAAAGCAGAAGTGACTCACCAGCTGGCCACGATGACTGCTCTTCTCAGGGGAGGTGTAGGGAGCGGGGAGCAGGGAAAAGGAGGCGCTGCACATGGTAATGAACGCCGGCCGAAGGACCCGGGAGAAGAAGAAGGGGCTGGATCAGCTCCAGCGAGCGCTTTTTGTCTGAGGATAAGTGACAGGAGCAGAGAAGCGCGAAGCCACGCCCCCCCGCCGTTCAAACACTAACGGAGCCCGCGCTTCCCCGTCCCTGCTCCCCTGCTAGCAGAGACCTCTCCAAACACCGTATGCAGCGGTGATATCCTGTAACGGACACAACTGAAGTCACCACATGTACAGTAAGAGCAGCTGCCGCAGCAGCCGCTACAGCACTCAGAACTGATGAGCACTTACCCAGCTGAGCGCCACAGGGACCCCCAGGGATGTGTGGCGCCGTGGCCCTTTGCTCCCCCTCACGGCGGAGAGCGCAGGGACCCCAAGAAGTGGTGTCTCTGCCAGGGAGCGCCCTGTATCCCCCGGGGCCGGCAGGCTTCTGTGGGGACCTCCTTAGGGGGTACGCAGATCCGCCAGGGGAGAGTCAGGGGTCCCAGCAGCGCCGAGACCCCCTGAGACCTCTAGACCACGGGGAGTCCAGGTCTCCGGGAATGTAAAATAAAAAATTCTTCTGAGGAGCTGCAAAGGCAGCGACTATCCTCTGCGACCTCAAATTTAAAACTGAAGAACATGGGAGTAGGAGGAGCCTAAGCTGGAGGGGCCGGTCGTCACTTTTTCTAATCTGAGGTGAACTATCCTGTGGGGCTCCGCCTACCCACTAGAAATGGATCTGTGTCTCCCTTCCTTCCCTTCTGCTGCTGAAAGTATTGCCACGCTGTTTTACCATCACCCTGCATTGTCTGAGTAGTGTTATGCCCACGGAAGACCCCAGGTCTTCACAATGAGTAACTTATTTATTTTTTGGAAAAGGAACTGTCAAAATAATGTATACATTTTTATTATCTGGGTTACACTATATAGGTGTCTTTTTTTTTCTTTCACAAAGCAAATCCAAGTTTTGTAAAAATAAAAAGGTTTTAACTGTTTTTTATCAGTGTGCACATTCATTTTTTGAAACGAAAAACATTAATTATTTGCATTCATGGGACTCAAGGGTGTCAGAGAAAGTCTCCTCCATTACCTAACCACCTGGTGCCCATGGTTATTACTAAAACGCAGTATCTTAGGGGTAAAGACTAAGATCAGAGTTATCTCCACTCCCAATAACTATGGCCGGAGCCAGTCTGTCAGTCGGGGTTATTTGGGGGGATGTCTCCATTTTCTGTATTCTATCACCAAACACGGACATGAGATTAATTGGAGCTAATGGTTACTGAGTCACAAATTAGGCAAATACTTTTCTTCATCAGAACTGACATCAGATGATGAAGAAATCGGCCGCTCACATGAGTATAATTCATCTCCAGCTGTATATTATCATCCATATTGTCAGGGTCTTAAAGCGACGACACCGGGAAGATCACACAATATCTCGCCATCACTGTGTCAGGATTTCGTTAGCGATTCGCGAGCACACGATCCAGACTACTCACTACTTAGGTATTGGCAAGTGACCAGTGAGCGTATGGCATCACACCTCCAGATTCCAACGCATGGAATATGTGTCTACGCCCCCGTAGGTCACTGTCAGCTTCACGATAGCCCAATTATTAATATTAGTCGCTGCCACCACTGGCCGAGTTTGAAATATAATACAGGCCTGATCGGACGCCTGCGTTCTGGTAGCGTATGGCTTCGGGGGAGGGAATGATTACAGAGCAAAAGAAACAGGACTATGAAATTTTATATTTAATCCAAAAGGGAGGCAGTGTTATGAAAAATATGCAAGATTTTACAAAAGGGGACAATTCAATACAGAATAGTCAGTTACATAAAGTAAACAGGATTACAGAAGAAACTTACTATAGAGATCGCAGGGATGAATCAGTATAGCTGGAAGAGGGGCTCTGTTGGATATAGTACCTATAACCCCCTGGCAAAGAATGATGATCCATCCTCAGTGGATTCTTTTTATGCCGAAGGGAGAGACCGGCCCACACACCCCCTGGGATGACATAACATGGGATGGGCTCCATCCCTCACATTTTATTAAGATATCTGTTTTTTGGGATAACTTATCGCTGGTCGATCCCAGAAGCCCAAAAGTGGTACCATATTTCCTATTATGATTTTACCTTTCCTTAGAGACCACGCATGATATAGCTGTGATTCATTATTTGGTACTTTTGCGCCACAGCTCCCTGGAGTGGCTTACAGCTCTGGAAAAATAAGCAAATTGGTCCTCAGCTGACCCTGCCACTAAAAATATGGGTCCCACCATTATCGTATGTATGGAACTTTAGTTATTCCATATTTCGTTTAGGCTTCGAAGAGTCTGGGGGCTTTTGTTAAACTCTCTTTGAAGTCCTGAAAATGAAATTTCAACAGGCATCTGTAGATTTATCGCAAGCCTGCATCTAATTGTCTCTTGCCTTTGCCAGGGAAAATCTACTCGCATTTTAAGTAGGTTGGTGGCACCACTCTTGCCAGCATTTGTTTACAAGGCCTTACTCATGTGTGTGTTAATTGGGTTTTTGTGCTGAGATTTACATGGGGACAGCTCTTGTACTGACAAATGGTTGATTGCTAGCTCTTGCCTTGTGACAAAAGGTAGATAAGGGAGAGGTGAGAGGGGCTTCAGGGGAAGAAAGAATATGTCCAATATTTCTCAATATTTTCCTGACACATATTATAAATGCACGACCTGTGACATCACATATAACAGGATCACATTATTATCAATTCAGATTGTGGCTGAACAGTGAATATTCATCTAAAGCTCCTCACCTGGGCGGTTATCTGTAGGAGTCTCCTCTTTACACCGCTGATCGCCCCTCACATTTCTCTCTGGAGCATTAATATTGTTTAGATCTTTATCCGGATCCAAAAGCTGCAAAACAAATATTGTTAAAGTCCCCGATGATTGGAGAAGTCACCGGGAATGATGGTGAGAAGATCCGGACATGTCTGTGGTCAGCTGTGATCCTGCCGTCTCCACCACTCTCATTACACAAGTATAAAACATCTAATACTGGAGGAGAAGACAAGACTGAACACAAGGAGGTCACAGCCGGCTACACATCATAGGGGAGATCTCCATCTACCTGATGGTCCTGTGCAGGAGGAGGAGAGGGACATCTCTCTGGGGTTGTCCTCTTACTGGAGAGACCTGCAGGAGACACAGACAGGACTGACATCATTATTACATACAGAGAATTAAAGGCCGCGTGGATTTAGTCCTGTTATTACCTGGTGATGTGCGGGGCCGGAGCTCCTCCATCATCACCTCCTTGTACCGATCCTCGTGTCCTTCTAGATACTCCCACTCCTCCATGGAGAAATAGACGGTGACATCCTGACACCTTATAGAAACCTGACACACACATACAATGATACCGTCATCACCCAGAATCCTCCAGTGCTGTCCTGTATAATGTCCCAGCAGTGTCACCTCTCCAGTCAGCAACTCAATCATCTTGTGGGTGAGTTCTAGGATCTTCTGGTCATTGATGTCCTCATGTATCCGGGGGTGAGGTGGAGGCCCCGGGATTGGGCTCAGGGTTCCTCCTCGTCCTCCAGACACAGAGGCCTGACAGCAATCACTAGAGGTCTTCTTCACTACTGTGTAATCCTGAGTGTGGAGACATTAATAATATCACTACAGACATTTCCAGAGTCCATCTCCTCTCTGATCATATCATATGTTATTCCCATAGATAATGATGTCATGTGATGACATCAGAAGCTCTCACCTCTCCGGTAAGATGGAATATTATCTCTACAGCGAGGTTTAATATCTTCTCCCCCATCTGGTCTCTGTCCTTATTCATCCTTGACGAGTCAGTCGGGAAAGTCATTTCATATAGAATTTATTCCTTTTTTGAAGGAACCTAAATAGAAATTAGACGAGACGATATAAAAATTATATTAATTGCTATGCACACGCCCGGACTGACTGGCGTGTGCATGATTAGTGATCCCACTGTGCCATGAACCGGGGAGCGCCTGGGGGGGCGTAACTAAGTATCAACCCGATCCGACCAAGGTCGCACGGCGGTTCAGTCGACTCCGTGCACCAGGGAGGAACCGAGCAGAGGGACCAGGTTCTACTCCTACGTCAGACCCCGGACACGGCTGTTGACCCACACCGGTGAATGCAGGAACAGGCAGGTTAGGCTGGCTTACAGACAGGTGGGTATTGGTAAGCACGGCTGGTATGCAGACAGGGCAGTACTGGCAAGCACGGCTGGAGTGCAGACAGGGGGGTACTGGCAAGCACGGCTGGAGTGCAGACAGGGAGGTACTGGCAGGCACGACTGGAGTGCGGACAGGGAGGTACTAGCAGGTTGGAGCGCAGGCTGGATAGGGTCTAGTACAGACTGGGATTCAGGAACAGAACCGCAGATGCTGTAGACAAGCAGAGCAGAGCGAAACCGCAGGTGCGGTGGCCAAGGCATAGCAGAGCAAAACCGCCGGAGCGGCGGACAAAGCAGAGCAGAGAGGAACCGCCGGAGCGGTGGGCAAGGCAGAACCGCTGGTGCGGTGAGCAAGCAGAGCGAAACCGCAGGTGCGGTGAACAAGGCAGAGCAGAGAGGAACCGCCGAAGCGGTGGACAAGGCAGACCAGAGAGGAACCGCCGGAGCAGTGGACAAGGCTGACCAGAGAGGAACCGCTGGAGCAGTGGACAAGGCTGACCAGAGAGGAACCGCTGGAGCGGTGGACAAGGCAGACCAGAGAGGAACCGCCGGAGCGGTGAGCAAGCAGAGCAGGGCGAAACCGCAGGTGCGGTGGACAGGGCCGAGAGGACAGGGCTCTGTTCACATGGAACAGACTGGAAGGGACAAGCAGAACCAGATACACACAAGGTACTTACAATGAAGTAGTGAGTGGACTCTAAACTCACAGACAGAAGTACAGAGACAACGAGTTGGAGTTAGGTGCAGGTTCAGACACTGCAGGAAAAGGGAAGGTACGGACATAGAGACAAACAGGTAACAGGCTAGGAGACAGTTCAGACAGGGACTGACACTGCAACGAGATACAGCCCCCAGAGATGGCGGAAACAGACAAGAAGTCACAGGTAACAGGTCTGGGAATGCAGCCCCCAGAAATGGCGGAAACAGACAAGAAGTCACAGGTAACAAGTCTGGGAATGCAGCCCCCAGAATGGCGGAAACAGACAAGAGGTAGAACTGGACCTGGCAACTTCAGAGTCAAAAGAGCACACTGAAAGTTAGTGTAGTCCACCCTTCAGGGTGGAGTGGGTTTAAATATCCAATGACTCACAGCAATAGGCTGGGGAAGCATTAGGAGTGTGCCCACAGCAGCTATAAGAAACAGGAAGTAACCGGGCCACCGCCCAAAGCAGTCAGACCAGAAGCATGCACACAGTATGAACAGGAGCAAGGTTTGCAGACTGGCCTGAAGGGTAAGATTGCGATCTTGCATAGTGGGAGGTGGTGCACTATGCAAGCACGCCACCAGGGATGTTACATTAATGTTATGTCAGTAGGTTACATCTGCACATGATGGCTGCAGCCAATTACTGGGACTGGGTGGAGTGCTGATATCAGTATGTACTGCGAAATACCATCAATGGCAACAATGGTCATGTGACATACATAAAAACGTTAAAAAAATTATACTTAACCCCTTTACCCCCGAAGGCTGTTTGCACGTTAATAACCAGGCCAATTTATAAAATTCTGACCACTGTCATTTTATGAGGTAATTACTCTGGAATGCTTCAACGGATCCCCCTGATTCTGAGACTCTTTTTTGTGACATATTGTACTTCATAATAGTGGTAATAATTATTTGATATGACTTGCGTTTATTAGTGAAAAATCAGAAATCTGGCGAAAATTTAGCAATTTTCAAGCTTTGAATTTTTATGCCCTTAAATCAGAGAGATATGTCACACAAAATAGTTAATAAAAACATTTCTCACATGTCTACTTTATATCAGAACAATTTTGGAGCCAATTTTTTTTTTGTTATGAAGTTATAAAGGTTAAAAGTTGACCAGCGATTTCTAATTTTTCCAACAAATTTACAAAACAATTTTTTTAGTGACCATAACACATTTGACTTTGAGGGGTCTATATGACCCTAAATACCCAAAGATGACACCATTCTAAAAACTACACCCCTCAAGGTGCTCAAAACCACATTCAAGAAGTTTATTAACCCTTCAGGTGCTCCACAGGAATTTTTGGAATGTGGAAGAAAACAATGAACATTTAACTTTTTTTCACAAAAATGTTACTCTAGACCCAATTTTTTTTTATTTTTGCAAGGGTAACAGGAAAAAAATGGACCTCAAAATTACTTGTGCTATTTCTTCTGAACATGCAGATACTGCATATATGGGGAAAACCACTGTTTGGGTGCACAGCAGTGCTCGGAAGGGAAGAAGGACTGTTTAACTTTTTCAACGCAAAACTTGCGTGTGTTTGGAGAGCCCGTGATGTGCCTAAACAGTGCAAAACCCCCATAAGTGACCCCATTTTGGAAAATAGACCCCTTAGAACTTATCTAGATGTGTGGTGACCACTTTGAACCCCCAAGTGCTTCACAAATGCTTAGAAAGTACAGCCATGAAAATACAAAAAATCACTTTTTCTCCATAAAAATGATCTTTTTTATTTTCACTAGGGTAACAGGAGAAATTGGACCCCAAAAGTTGTTGTGCAATTAATCCTGAGTAGGCTGATACAACATATGTGAGAGAAAACTACTGTTTGGGCGCACCTCAGGGCTCGGAAGGGAAGGAGTGACGCTTTGGAATGTAGACTTTGATAGCATGGTCTGTGGACGTCATGCCCTGTTTGCAGAGCCCCTGATGTGCCTAAACAGTGGAAATGTCCAATAAGTGCCCCTTTTTGGAAATTAGACCCCTAATGAATTTATCTAGATGTGTGGTGAGCACCTTGAACCCCCAGGTGCTTCACAGAAAATTATAACGTTGACTTGTGAAAATAAAAAAAATTAAATTTTTTCCACAAAAATGTTATTTTAGACAAAATAAAATTATTTTCACAAGGGTAACAGGAGAAAGTGGACCCCAAAATCTGTTGTGCAATTTCTACTGAACACACAGATAACCCATATGTGGTCGAAAACTACTTTTGAGGCACAGTGCAAAGCTCAGAAGGGAAGAAGCGCCATATTGGAGTTCATATTTTGCTGGGCTGGTTTGACGGTGCCAAGTCACATTAGCAGAGTCCATAAGGTGCCAGAACAGCAGAACCTCCCATAAAAGACCCCATTTTACACCTCTAAATGAATTCATCTAGGGGTGCAGTGAGCATGTTGACATCATATGTGCCTCACAGAATTTTAGGCGGTAAAGAAAGAATAATTCAATTTTTACCATCAAAGTTTTGTCTTAGCCCCAGATTTTACATTTTCACACTGGGAAATGGGTAAAAATGACAACAAAATTTGTCACACAAATTTGTCGAGGCTTTCTTTTTTCACCACCATTATCTGCAGCACTCCGGTTGTGTTTCACCTGTACTCTGGTAAGATTTTGGGACTTATTGAATTTAGTTATGGCATTATGTGCACCTTTACCTTGTGGATTATGGCCCCAGCTTACTTAGTCTTAAGGACCATTTTAGCAGATTACCTTCCCCTGGCTGACTCACCCTTATGCTCTGCAGCTGCCTGGCACACTTCACTTTTTTCGTCCATTTATTCTATGATAAATGAGTGTTATGTATTATGTATATTTATACTCTAATAAAAATTACAATTTTATGCTATTCAAACTCTGATCCTCTTTTTTTCTAGAATTTTTGCTGAATGTAGAAATACCCCATATGTGGTTGTACAATACTGCTTAACCACATGGTGAGACTCGGGAGGGACGGAGCGCTATTTGCCTCTTGGAGCGCAGATTTTCCTAGAATAGAATGTATACTCCAAATACACAGCTCCTAAGTGCTAGAAGAGCAGAATCCCCCTTCAAGTGACCCCATTTTGGAAATTACACCCCTTTGGGAATTTATCTGCAGGTGTGGTGAGGATTTTAACTACATGGGTGTTTTCCAGAAACAAGCAGCAGTGGATGCTGCTGTGTTAAAATTGCAAATTGCCATTGTAGTGATCAGTACGTTATGCCCAGCTCGTGCTTCTGGACGCATGCAACTGTAAATCATGTGGGCCTATTGCCTATTGTCCTGTAGCCCAACCCAGCCACGTCTACAATTTTGTCTCTGGTGTCCTTAGACAGCTCTTTGGTCTTGGCCATGGTGGAGAGGTTGGAGTGTGATTGATTGAGTGTGTGGAAAGGTGTTTTTTATACAGGTAACGAGTTCAAAGAAGTGCAATTAATACAGGTAATGAGTGCAGAGTAGGAGGGCTTCTTAAAGAAAAACTAATAGGTCTGTGAGAGCCAGAATGCTTACTGGTTGGTAGGTGATCAAATAGTTATTTCATGCAATAAAATGCAATTTAAATATTTAAAAATCATACAATATGATTTTCTGTTTTTTATTGTTAGACTCTGTCTTTCACAGTTGAAATGACCTACGATAAAAATTACAGACCTCTCCATTCTTTGAAGGTGGGAAAACTTGCAAAATCGGCAGTGTATCAAATACTTATTTTCCCCACTGTACTTAAATCACTATGTACAGACAAAGGAAGCATCTTATTCATTTAATAATCTACCAAGTTCATTGTTATATAAATTTGTAATTGAGGATAATGTCACATTTGCATGTAGCCAAAAAGTGGGGCCCTGGAGTTGGTTACTGGTTGGCCCTTGGCACCCCAGTCCGACACTGCGGCTACATGCAAGTGGAGATAAGTCAGAGGGTTGGTCGCTCATCTGGGCAGGTTGTGTGAGGCACATTTCTGTGGAAAAGTTAGATGGATTCCAATATGGCTGCTGCTTCGGCAGTTGTGCTCACACCAAATAGATTAAGGACATAATAAGTGAAAGAGAAGAGAGTGCGGTGGATCCGGGGCGCTGCCGCTGACAAAGGTGATTCCAGGCGCTAAGTGTAAAAAACTCCCAGTTTATTCATGCAGCGCATTTCGGAGTAGATTCTATTCCTTCCTCAAGCATATGTCTGAAAAAGGAGTAGAATCTACTCTCAAACGTGTTGTATGAATACACTGGGATTTTTTTACACTCCGAGACAGTGAGGGGGATCATATGCGAAGGACGGTATGTATCCCCCAGGATGCGCATAGAGGATTATTGAATCCGCTGGAGTGCATTGCAGTCACAGATATAGCTGTGGTTGCAGTCCAACATAAAAGTAAGTTTGGACTTGGTCAATATATTTGACCAAGTTGGATTGAAGAAAACCCGACATGGGCTTTTATTTTTGGAGTGATCTACAGAATAGTAGTGGGGCGCATCACTTACTCCAGCCCAGGTCTTATAAGTGGCTCATGGCCACAATTCTTCATTTAAACCTGCAGCAAAGGTTTGAGTGTGTCAGTGTTGGGAATGCTAGCAGCAGAGTTGGAAGCTCTGCAATGCAATGTACCTGATGCAACCCAAGTGACACGGTGGTGCTGTCATCCACTGCAACGGGTTTGGAAGCGGACTGTTTTGACGACTTGGCTGTGATCTGGAGGATACCGTTTGCCTTTAATTTTTGAGTTTTGGAAAATAAAGACATTTAAGTTGAACTTTCCTGGGTCACTGCCTTATTACCGCACTGTGTGAATACCGCTGCACTACATATGGTAGAGAATGCAGGCAGTGTGAATTGAGTCATACTCCGAAAGCTGCATGTCGGTGATTAAGCCGACAACGCTACAACTCAAGCCAGCTGACAAAATGGCATAACTGCTAAGGCAACTTGTCCTCACTCAGCGGCAACAGCAGGAGCAGTTCCAGCAGTTGTGCACTAACAACCTGATTGTGCAACAGATTGCGGCTCTGCGAGAAACGTCCCCACCGTCGACCCCAGTTCGTCATGAGGCCCTGTTCAAAGTCCGGTCAACATGGAGGAAGTGAAGTCTGGAGGACGACATGGAAGCCATCCTCACCATCTATGAACGCACCACGGGTCGGGAGAACTTGCCAAATTCCCAGTGGGCTGAAGTAGTGGCCCCATTCCTGATGGGAGACGCCAAGAAAGCCTACTTTGACCACAGATGGGAGGATGCCCAGGACTATGGGAAGCTGAAAGGTGAGATCCTTGCCCGACTGGGGGTTATTACATATCAGTAAAGCCAACGTGTGTTTCAATGGACCTTACTGAAGCCCCGACACGCCAGGTTTCAGGCGTATGACTTGCTGCAGCTAGTCAAAAGATGGCTCCAGCCTGAGACCTTGACTCCATCCCAGATGGTAGAGAGGGTGGTGGTCGACCGTCTTGTGGCAACCCTGCCAGCAGCTATACAGCTTTGGGAGGGTCAAGGGGACCAGGGACCTCTAGACCAGGTAGTTAGCCTGATTGAGTGGTACACGGTCACTCATGACTTCATAAGAGACTCTGCCCCTTTGCGGCTAGCACGCTGGCCCTTGCAAGCAAAAGAGTCTGGGAAAGGGACACAACCCGTTGCTGAGGTCAGTCAGGACCGATCCCGTACTGAGGGGGTACACCGGGGTGAGGGTGGCAGGAGACCAGTTCCCCCTAAACTGGTCTCATGGACTAGCTGTTCTTCCACTATCCGATGCTGGCAGTGCCAAGGGCCAGGACATGTGGCTGCCAACTGCAGCCTAACGACTGAACCCATGGATTGCAGGTTTTCTTGCCGGCTATCAATGTATGCCCAGGCCGAATACACTGCGGACCCATCGGGTGAACCACATCTGTGCCAGGTGCGTGTCAACTGACACCGGGCAGAGGCTCTCTTGGGCTCGGAGAGCCTAGTGAAACTCGTCCATGGGTTACTGATCTCTGGGTTAGAACCCCCTGGGGGAAAAGTTTGTGTCGTCTGTATACATGGTGAACTGAAGTATCTGAAAGTAAAGGTTACCTTTTCCACACCGTGTGAAGAAGTTAAACACGTGGTTGGGGTAGTAAAAACCCTTCCTTACGGGACTGTGCTGGGAATAGACTTGCCCCTATTTCGGTCTGTGTGGGAGAGTAAAATGAACCCTCCCAGGTAGTGATGGGCAAACCCGAACACTAAAGTTAAGGGTCTGTACCGAACATCTACTGTTCCGGCAAGCAACCCGAACACGGACTTCCTCAGGAAGTCCGTGTTACTGTTTGGGTTTGGGTGTTTCCCGCACTGTCACGTGCGTGACAGCATAGGAAACACAGGCTCTGATCAGCGGTAATAGAGTTACCGCGGTCAGAGTGCTGTGGGACCATGCTGACAGGTGTCAGCATGATCCCTCAGCTGTGACAGTGACCCGCGGTAAATAGCTCACCACAGGTCATATGCGCTGGTTGATGGGGCTACTACCACCATCAGCCGGCGCCTGCTGTTGTAGGAAATAGGGAGCACAGACACCGCTGGATAGGAGCAGTAGTCTCTCATCCGCTGGTGCCTGTGCTGAAAGTAAAAAAAAAAAGTTAAAATTAATAAAAAAAATTCAAATAAAAAAAAAAACACATTATATTCACCTGCACCTTGTCCCCAATGTTCTCATCCCCTGCAAAAAATAAAAAAACACCATATACTCACCTTACACCTAGTCCCCAAAGCCCATGATCACCTGCAATAAAGGTAAAATAAACCAACCACATCCTCACCTGTCCGCGTTAGTCCATGACGATCTCATGAATAGAACGGCCACATTGTGAAATGTGACCACTCTATTCAGCAGCCAGCGATACACTGACAAGAGCGCGATCGCTCCATTCAGTGTACTGCCTGAGCTGAGGTGATTGAGGTCAGACGACTTCATCATGAACTCGTGTGCCCTCACTTATGGCTGTACTGCTGCGTGGGAATTTCCGCAGTAGTGCTATGAGGTCACACCAGTTCATCAGCTGATGAACGTGTGTGAAATCTCTGCCAGCAGCCCAGCCTGTACACTGACACAAGAGTAATTTCACTCCTGTGTCAGTGTATAGCCTGCTGATGTGACTGTCCTTGAGGTGACCCGGATCGCCGTGGGACAATCTGGAGAGTCTTCGCGTCAGAGAGGTGAGGGATATGTTTTTTTTTGCTTTGTTAATTAAGAATCAAATAAATTTGTGTGTGCTTTTTATTTCAAATGCAGGACTTTTTTTCTGGTCGTGTTTTTATTTCTCCAATTTACTATAGAATAAGTAATGGGGGCATCTTATAGACGCCGCTCCATTACTAACCTAGGCTTCATATCAGACGACAATACAAGGCTGACATGAACCCCAACCCCTATTAACCCACTCGCCACCGCTACATGGCAGTGGTAAAAGCGGAGGCTAAGCGCCAGATTTGGTACATCTTATGGATGCGCCATTTCTGGGACTGCTGAGGGGTGATATTATTAGCCTCAGAGGGGGCTAGTATCCATGGCTCCTTCCCTGGCTATTAATATCAGCCCACAGCTGTCTGTTTAGCCTTTTCTAGTTAGATTTTATAAGGGGATCCTACGTCAATTTTTTTCTAGGTCCCCAGTAAACTATGTATCTATTATCCATCTATCTATTAATCTATCTATCTAGCAGTCTGTCTATCATCCATATATCTATTACTTATCTATCTATATAACTATGCATCCATCTACCGATAGATAATAGTTAGATATATAGATACATTGATAAATAGATATATTATTAGATATATGGATAAATATATATATAGATAAATAGATAGAAAGATGGATAGATTTATAATAGATAAATAATAGATAAATAGATAGAATGATAGATAATTAGATAGGTAGATACACGTGGTCAAAACTGTTGGTACCCCTCGTTTATTGAAAGAAAAACCCACAATGGTCACAGAAATAACTTGAATCTGACAAAAGTAATAAATTAAAAATCTATGAAAATGAACAAATGAAAGTCAGACATTGCTTTTCTGCTTCCACAGTATTTTTAAAAAAAAATTAAACTCATGAAATCGGCCTGGACAGACATGATGGTTCTTCTTAACTTAATATTTTGTTGAACAACCTTTTGAGGCAATCACTGCAATCAAACGATTCCTGTAACTGTCCATGAGACTTCTGCACCTCTCGACAGGTATTTTGGTCCACTGCTCATGAGCAAACTGCTCCAGTTGTTTGAAGGTCGCCTTTTTCAGACTCCATGTTTCAGCTCTTTCCAAAGATGCTCAATAGGATTTAGGTCAGGGCTCATAGAAGGCCACTTCTGAGTAGTCTAATGTTTAACTCTTAGCCATTCTTGGGTGTTTTTAGCTGTGTGTTTTGGGTCATTATCCTATTGCAAGACCCATGAACTGCGACTGAGACCAAGCTTTCTGACACTGGGCAGCACATTTCTCTCTAGAATCCCTTGATAGTCTTGAGATTTCATTGTACCCTGCACAGATTCAAGACACCCAGTGCCAGATGCAGCAAAGCAGCCCCATAACAAAACAGAGCCTCCTCCATGTTTCTCAGTAGGGACAGTGTAATTTTCTTGATATGCTTCATTTTTCCGTCTGTGAACATAGAGCTGATGTGCCTTGCCAAAAACTTCCATTTTTGTCTCATCTGTCCATAGGACATTCTCCCAGAAGCTTTGTGGCTTGTCAACATGTAGTTTGGCAAATACCAGTCTGGCTTTTTTATGATTTTTTTCAACAATAGTGTTCTCCTTGGTCGTCTCCCATGAAGTCCACTTTGGATCAAACAACGACGGATGGTGGGATCAGACAATGATGTTCCTTGAGCTTAAAGTTCACCTTTAATCTCTTTAGAAGTTATCCTGGGCTCTTTTGTTACCATTCGTATTATCCGTCTCTTTGATTTGTCATCAATTTTCCTCCTGCGGCCATGTCCATGGAGGTTGGCTACAGTCCCATGGATCTTACATTTCTGAATAATATGTGCAACTGTAGTCACAGGAACATCAAGCTGCTTGGAGATGGTCTTATAACCTTTACCTTAACATAATTGTCTATAATTTTCTTTCTACTCTCCTGAGGCAACTTTTTCCTTTGCTTGCTCTGGTCATGTTGAGTATGGTACACACCATGTCACCAAACAGCACAGTGAGTATCTATAACCCTATATACAGGCCCACTGACTGAATACAAGACTGTAGACACCTGTGATGCTAATTAGTGGACACAACTTGATTTCACATGTCCCTTTTGTCACATTATTTTCAGGGGTACCGTCATTTCTGTCTAGGCATGAAATGATCTCGATGGTCCAGATGGATGGAGTGGAGGATGGCTGGTTGATGGACACCCCATGCAAACACGGCTACGGCGCCAACAAGGAGGAGGTGGAGTAATGTTTTGTGCTGGAATCATGGGGAGAGAGATTGTCGGCCCTTTTAGGATCCCTGAAGGGGTAAAGATGAACTCCATAATGTATGTTGAGTTTCTCAAACAGCACTTCCTTCCATGGTTCAAGAAGAAGAACCGTGCATTCCACAGCAAGATCATTTTCATGCATGATAATGCCCCGTCTCATGCTGCACATAACACATCTGCATCTCTGGCTGCTGTGGGCATAAAAGGGGACAAACTTATGGTGTGGCACCCATGCTCCCCTGACCTCAACCCCATTGAGAACCTCTGGAGCATCATCAAAAGGAGTGTCTATGATGGCGGGAGGCAGTTCACATCTAAGCAACGGCTCTGGGAGGGTATTCTGTCCTCATGCAAAACAATTGAAGCAGAAACCATCAAAAACCTGACAAATTCAATGGACGAGAGAGTTCAGAAGCTCCTTTCGAACAAGCGGTCCTATGTGCAAATGTAACATCACCTAGAATAAAGTTTTGAGTTG
The DNA here is from genome assembly GCF_046119375.1 of Phyllobates terribilis. Classification (NCBI taxonomy): domain Eukaryota; kingdom Metazoa; phylum Chordata; class Amphibia; order Anura; family Dendrobatidae; genus Phyllobates; species Phyllobates terribilis. Next base: position 594,846,159 of record NW_027362761.1, read on the forward strand.
AAAACTGTTTGATTTCAGTTTGTAATAACCTGCTAATGCTTATAATTTCAAAAATGACCATTTTTTTATTCTTTATTAAAATGAAAAGGTTGAAAACTCTGCTGTGCATAATAATTTGGAACATGCATTTTGAGTGCAGTTTGAGTTTTTTATTTTTTTAAAAATATACTGTTACCATAGGCAGTTTGTACAAAAACCTTTCAATTGTACTCTAATAGTTATTTGACTGGAAAATTACAATGACTGCAATTCATATAGGTAATTTGGGAAAATCTGAGAAAATATTATTTGCATAATAATTTGGAACACAGTGTAATGATGGCCACTCATTTTTCTTTACTTAGCTGCTTTTTTCTTGCCATAATACAAATTCTAACAGTCTATTCAGTAGGACTATCAGCTGTGTATCCACCTGACTTCTGCACAACACAACTGATGGTCCCAGCCCCATTTATAAGGCAAGAAATCCCACTTATTAAACCTGACAGGGCACACCTGTGAAGTGAAAACCATTTCCGGTGACTACCTCTTGAAGCTCATCAAGCAAATGCCAAGAGTGTGCAAAGCAGTCATTAAAGCAAAAGGTGGTTACTTTGAAGAACCTAGAATATAAGACATATTTTCAGTTGTTTGACACTTTTTTGTTAAGTATATAATTCCACATGTGTTAATTCATAGTTTTGATGCCTTCAGTGTGAATGTACAATTTTCAAAGTCATGAAAATACAGAAAAATCTTTAAATGAGAAGGTGTGTCCAAACTTTTGGTCTGTACTGTATATGGATAGATAGATAGATATATGGAGAGCGAGATATATAGATAATAGATCGATAGATATATGGATACATAGATTTATAGATAGGTAGATAATAGATATATGGATATATAGATATTTGATAGATAATAGATATATGGATAGACAGATAGATAGATAAATAGATATAAGGATAGATAGATTACAGATATATGGATAGCTAGATATATGGATAGCTAGATATATGGATAGCTAGATATATAGATAATAGATAGATATACATATGTGAGATTTTGTATATCAGTGCTTTGCGTGTGTACCTTACTGTTCATGTAATTTATTAATAAATGATTTCATTTCTGGGAAAAAAAGGCATGGGGTCCCCTGTAATTTTATTAACCAGCAGAGAAAAAGCGGACAGCTGGGGCTGACGTTTTTAGCCTGGGAAGGGGGTAACACCCATGGAGCTTCCCAGGCTACTAATATCAGCCCCCAGCTGTATACTTAGCCTTTACTGGCTATTAAAATGGGGGACTCCCCCAAAAAATTGACTTGGGGTCCCCTGTTTTAACAGCCAGCAAAGTCTTGGCAGACAGCTGGGGACTGATATTAATAGCCTAGGAAGGGGCCATGATTATTGGCCCCCTCCGAGGCTAGAAACAGGACCTCTCAGCCGCCCCAGAAATAGCGTATCCATAAGATGGATATCTATCCATCCATATATATATATTTATTGATGTATTATCTATCTAATTATCTATTAATCTATCTATCCATATATCTATCTGTGAAGAATATTCTAGAATAATCACATGTGCCCCGGTTGTCAAGTCTCCAGGCCTCTTGAATTCCTTTGCAGCCAGCAAAAGGGGGTGAGAAATCCCCCTCCCCTGGCAGCTGTGAGCTGAGCTGACAGACAGGCTCCCTTTGTTTGTTCTCAACATGTGCTATGTTGTGTAAGGTTGTTTACTTCAATACTGAGCTGTGGAAGAATTATATGTCCCAGCTCTTCACAAAAGCTCGGCCACCTCTAGAGACAATCCCTGCAGGCGCTGAGCCAAATCTTGGAAGAGAATCCATTCTAATCCCCAGAATTCTTTCCTTGAAGTTTTTTTAGTTTTGGCTGGACTTACTGTTATGATCTGATACAAGAACTAAGGAAAGAAAGGGAATCTGTCCCCACAATAAGACTAAGCTGAGACCTATAGAATAAAGGGAGGGGTCCCTAAAAGAACTAGGGACTGGGACAAAATTGGACACCTCCTAGCAGAAGTTGTAGCGGAGCAAAAAGACAAACAGACAAAAAGTACTTAGAGGTCCAAAGGACCAAACAAACTAGAGAGATTGGTACAAAAGCACCTGGCTAGATAGAGAGTCAAAGTAACACAGAAGTCCAGCAAAGCCAGAAGGGCGGAGCTGGAATAAATAGGCAGCAGGTCACGTGACCACAAAATAGAAAAAACTAACAGGAAGGTTCTAACAGTTGGAGATTGTAACGGGTCTGGGAGGCGGAACCTCTGAGCAACTTATACAAGGGGGCGGTCCTTGTAAGGAAGCGGGTGGCGACCAGGGAAGACAGGCAGGTAGTCACAGCAGGTGACCGGGACAGTCTCTGGGTAAACGGGCAGGAGGTCACGGCAAGTGACCGGGACAGTCTCTGGGTAAACGGGCAGGAGGTCACAACAAGTGATCGGGGCAGTCTTTGGGTGAACGGGCAGGAGGTCACGGCAAGTGACCGGGACAGTCTCTGGGTAAACGGGCATGAGGTCACGGCAAGTGACCGGGACAGTCTCTGGGTAAAGGGTAGGTACGACCTGTGACGGCTGAGCCTTCAGGTAGGCTAGCAGGCAGATGTGTGCTTCCAGGTGAGCAGGCGAGAGTTTCTGGATAAGCAGGTGGTCACAGCATGTGACGGCGGAGCCTCCAGGTAGGCTAACAGGCAGGTAGCAGATGAGCGCTCCCAGGTGAGCGGGCAAGAGTCTCTGGACTGGCAGGTGGTCACAGCACGTGACGGCGGAGCCTCCAGGTAGGCTGACAGGCAGGTAGCAGATGAGCGCTCCCAGGTGAGCGGGCAAGAGTCTCTGGACTGGCAGGTGGTCACAGCACGTGACGGCGGAGCCTCCAGGTAGGCTAGCAGACAGGTAGCAGGTGAGCGCTCCCAGGTGAGCGGGCAAGCTGGTCCATAGACAGACTGACAGGGGTCGGAAGGCAGACCGTCGGACCTCAGGCTAGCAAGCAGGTAAGAGGATAACAGGCAGGAATCAGACCGCAAACTGGCAGGAAACTGGCAGGTAACTGGAAACGGGACCTGAGGGCTGAAGCAGAGTAGTGAACAGTGCAACAACATTGCTCGGGCACCTCCATTTTGGAGGAGGTGCCTTATATATGGTGAAGTCCTCCGGCCATTGGCCGGGGACTACTTAGGATGGCGTGCGCGGCCTCTTTAAGAGGGGAGGAGCGCGCGCGCTCGCGCCCTAAGCACCGTGGCCGGGAAGGAGCGCGTGCTGCCAGCAGAGCGGGAGGAAGACGCCCGGCTCGGAGCGGAGAGGTGAGGGGAACAGCGTCCCTGCCTAGCAGGAGGCAGGGACGCCGACGCTACAGTACCCCCCCCTTTAGGCCCCCCCTTTTTTAGGCCAGACAGAAATTTAGCAAGGATGAGAGGGGCATGGATGTTCTCCCGGGGCTCCCACGTTCTCTCTTTAGGACCAAACCCCTTCCAATCTACTAGAAAAAAAGGTCTTTCCTCTTACCCTTTTGGTGGCCAGAATGTTCTCTACCTCAAACTCGTTTTCAGCGGAAACCGGAGCAGGAGGCGTACCTGTAGACTTGGAAAAAGAGTTAAGTACCACGGGTTTGAGGAGAGATACATGGAAGGAGTTAGGGATCCGCAAGTTGGCCGGGAGTTTCAATTTATAGGCCACCGGGTTGATCTGACTGATGACCTCCAGAGGACCGATGAACCGAGGCCCTAACTTATAGGAAGGAATCTTGAGCCGGACATACTTGGACGAGAGCCAGACTTTATCCCCAGGACGGAATTGAGGAGGATCCAGACGTTTTTTGTCAGCGTGTCTTTTCATACGCTCGGACGACTGAAGGAGTGCGGACCGGGTACTCTCCCACATGGAGGAAAATTTGTTAACAAGAGATTCCGCAGCCGGATTATCCACCGAGGTGGAGACGGGAAATGGGATCCGAGGATGCTGACCGAAGACTACAAAAAACGGGGATTTGGAGGAAGATTCTCTCTCGTGATTGTTGTAAGAGAATTCGGCCCATGGCAGGAGATCCACCCAGTCAGAATGGTGGGCATTTACAAAGTGCCGGAGGTAACTGGTCAGGATCTGATTGATCCGCTCCACTTGACCATTAGACTGAGGGTGGTAAGCGGAGGAGAAGTCCAGGGTGACGTCTAGCAGTTTACAAGTGGCTCTCCAGAAGCGTGAGGTGAACTGTACCCCATGATCCGACACGATGTGGAGGGGCAGGCCATGAAGGCGGAAGATGTGGTGGATAAAGTCTTTAGCCAGCTCGGGTGCAGATGGGAGGCCTGGCAGGGGAACGAAATGAGCCATCTTGGAAAAGCGGTCAGCGACCACCCAAATGACCGTACAACCGGCAGAGACGGGGAGATCGGTTATGAAGTCCATAGCTATATGCTGCCAGGGGGCAGCAGGTACTGGCAGAGGAAGGAGGCGACCGGCTGGCAGGTGTCTCGGAACCTTGTTGCGGGCGCAGGACACACAGGCAGAAACAAAGTCTATTACGTCCTTGTGCAGGGTAGGCCACCAGTAGTGCCGGGTAATAAGCTGGAGGGTCTTTTTCTGACCGGCGTGGCCAGCTAGTTTAGACGAGTGACCCCAGTGTAGGATCTTCTCCCGATCAGGTACCGAAATCAGACACCAGAAAGGATCGGGACAAGGCGTCCGCTTTGATGTTTTTGTCAGCCGGGCGAAAATGAAGAACAAAATCAAAGCGAGCAAAAAACAAGGACCACCGGGCTTGGCGCGGGTTAAGTCTCTGGGCATGCTGGAGGTAAGCCAAGTTCTTGTGGTCAGTGTAAATTATTACCGGGTGAAGAGCCCCCTCGAGCAGGTAACGCCACTCCTCCAATGCCAGCTTGATGGCCAATAACTCTCGGTCTCCTATGGAATAGTTGCGCTCAGAAGAGGAGAAGAGTTTGGAGAAGAAGCCACAAGTTACCATTCTCCCGGAAGATGATTTTTGGGTAAGTACCGCTCCGGCTCCAGAGGAGGAGGCGTCAACTTCCAGGAAGAACTGCTTGTTGCCGTCCGGGCGATGCAGCACCGGGGCGGAAGAGAAGGCCTGTTTTAAGGAAAGAAAGGCCTCCTCTGCTTCGGGCGGCCACTCTCTGGGATTAGTGCCCTTACGGGTGAGCGCGGAAATTGGGGCAGTCCGGGAAGAGAAGTGCGGTATGAAGAGACGGTAGTAGTTGGCGAAGCCCAGGAACCGCTGAATAGCCTTCAACCCCTCCGGTCGAGGCCACTTCTCGATGGCAGACAGTTTCTCATGATCCATTCGTAGGCCGGTCTGAGAAATTATGTAGCCCAAAAACGGAAGCGAGGTCTGCTCAAAGAGGCACTTCTCATATTTAGCGAAGAGGTGGTTCTGCCTGAGCCTGAGCAGGACCTGACGAACATCCCTCCGGTGAGTCTGGAGATCCAGAGAGAAGACCAAGATGTCGTCCAGGTACACCACTACGCAGGAGTAGAGAAGGTCCCGGAAGATATCATTGACCAACTCTTGAAAGACGGCGGGAGCGTTACAAAGACCAAAGGGCATTACCAGATATTCATAGTGGCCGTCCCGGGTGTTGAATGCAGTCTTCCATTCATCCCCCTGACGGATACGGACCAGGTTGTACGCCCCACGGAGGTCCAGCTTGGTGAAGATTCTAGCCCCCCTCAGACGATCAAATAATTCCGGAATGAGCGGAAGGGGGTACTTATTCTTCACCGTGATCTGGTTAAGGCCTCTATAGTCTATACAGGGACGGAGAGAGCCGTCCTTCTTTTTAACGAAAAAGAAGCCTGCTCCCGCCGGGGAGGTAGATTTCCGGATAAATCCCCGGGCCAGATTCTCCTCAATATATTCGGACATAGACCGGGTCTCAGCAGCGGACAACGGGTAAATACGCGCACGGGGAGGAGTAGTACCGGGTAACAGGTCGATAGGACAGTCGTATGGTCTATGAGGGGGTAATGTCTCTGCCTCCTTTTTATTAAAGACATTAGCATATGACCAATAAGGAATCGGAAGTCCAGGTAGATTAGTTGGGGTAGGAGAAGGACGGACGGGATGAACGGGAACCAAACAAGTCTTATGGCAGTCCTGTCCCCAGCGAAGGACTTCTCCGGTCTGCCAGTCAAGCACGGGTGCATGTTTCTGGAGCCAAGGTAGGCCTAGTAAGAGGGCGTGAGAGAGTCCAGGCAGAACATGAAAGGAGATGCTCTCAGAATGCAGCATTCCCACCTGCAGAGTAATGGATTCGGTGATGAGTTGGATGGGACGTGGTAAGAGGCCCCCATCCACGGCAGCGACAGATAAGGGTACAGCCAGAGGTTTGGTGGGAATGCGGTATTTTTCTACCAGGGACAGTGAAATAAGATTCCCGGCTGCTCCAGAGTCAAGTTGGGCTAGTTCGAAATAACGGTTCTCCCCGCAGATGATTGAGACTGACAGCAGCAGAGATGGAGAGGGTTTATTCTTGTCTAGGACGACCTCTCTGAGCGCTCCTAGACACAGGCGTTTCCCGACCTCTCCGGGCAGGTACGGATCCGGTGCTCCTTACTGCCACAGTAGAAGCAGCTCCCCTCGGCACGGCGTAAGTCTTGACGGGTTTTGACCATCTGGGTCTGGTCGACCTGCATAGGCTCAGGAGAGTGTGCCTGGGGAGTAACGGAGGGAGTGACGGGTTTCTGGAAGGTAGGAGCTAGACGTGGAAACCTCCTCTCACGGGTGACCTCTTTGGCGCGCTCCTGGAACCGTAGGTCAATCCGGGTGGCAAGAGTTATTAAGTCGTCGAGAGTGGTAGGAACGTCCCGACCGGCGAGTTCATCTTTAATACGGCCGGACAGACCCTCCCAGAAGACAGATACCAGAGCGTCGTTATCCCAGGCCAGCTCTGAGGCAAGGGTACGGAACCGTATGGCATATTGGCCCACGGTGAGACTTCCCTGACGGAGGCGTAGCAGAGACGAAGCGGATGAGGTCTTCCGTCCGGGTTCATCGAAGACTTTCCGGAAAGCCGTGAGAAAGGCTGACAAGTCGGCCACCAGGGGGTCTCCTCTCTCCCATAGAGGATTTAGCCAAGCCAGAGCCTCCCCCGTGAGGTGGGACATGATAAAGGCCACTTTGGACCGGTCGGAGATAAACTGGTGGGACAAGAGTTCAAAGTGCAGGGTTCACTGGTTTATGAAGCCCCGAGCTTGGGCGGAGTCACCTCCGAAGCGAGGAGGTGCGGAAAGCCGGGGTCCAGGACAGGATACCATGGTGTTGGTGGGCAGCGGCGCTGCCGGGTTGCGAGTCATGACACTAGCGGTGGTTGCTGGTGGAGCAGTCAGTGTGTCCAGGCGGGAGTTGACATTCCGCAGGTGACTCAGGATGGACTCCTGTTGGGACCTCTGACGGGACAGTTCATGACATAGGTCCGAGAGCGAGGGAGCTTGGGTGCCACCGGGTTCCATGGCCCGAGCAAACTGTAATGGGTCTGGGAGGCGGAACCTCTGAGCAACTTATACAAGGGGGCGGTCCTTGTAAGGAAGCGGGTGGCGACTAGGGAAGACAGGCAGGTAGTCACAGCAGGTGACCGGGACAGTCTCTGGGTAAATGGGCAGGAGGTCACAGCAAGTGACCGGGGCAGTCTTTGGGTAAACAGGCAGGAGGTCACGGCAAGTGACCGGGACAGTCTCTGGGTAAACGGGCAGGAGGTCACGGCAAGTGACCGGGACAGTCTCTGGGTAAAGGGTAGGTACGACCTGTGACGGCTGAGCCTCCAGGTAGGCTAGCAGGCAGATGGCAGATGTGTGCTCCCAGGTGAGAGTCTCTGGATAAGCAGGTGGTCACAGCATGTGACGGCGGAGCCTCCAGGTAGGCTAACAGGCAGGTAGCAGATGAGCGCTCCCAGGTGAGCGGGCAAGAGTCTCTGGACTGGCAGGTGGTCACAGCACGTGACGGCAGAGCCTCCAGGTAGGCTAACAGGCAGGTAGCAGATTAGCGCTCCCAGGTGAGCGGGCAAGAGTCTCTGGACTGGCAGGTGGTCACAGCACGTGACGGCGGAGCCTCCAGGTAGGCTAGCAGACAGGTAGCAGGTGAGCGCTCCCAGGTGAGCGGGCAAGCTGGTCCATAGACAGACTGACAGGGGTCGGAAGGCAGACCGTCGGACCTCAGGCTAGCAAGCAGGTAAGCGGATAACAGGCAGGAATCAGACCGCAAACTGGCAGGAAACTGGCAGGTAACTGGAAACGGGACCTGAGGGCTGAAGCAGAGTAGTGAACAGTGCAACAACATTGCTCGGGCACCTCCATTTTGGAGGAGGTGCCTTATATATGGTGAAGTCCTCCGGCCATTGGCCGGGGACTCCTTAGGACGGCGCGCGCGGCCCCTTTAAGAGGGGGGGAGCCCTAAGCACCGTGGCCGGGAAGGAGCGCGTGCTGCCAGCAGAGCGGGAGGAAGACGCCGGGCTCGGAGCGGAGAGGTGAGGGGAACAGCGTCCCTGCCTAGCAGGAGGCAGGGACGCCGACGCTACAGAGATCTCTACGTTTGGCATTGCAAACAGCTTCTTAGGTGAGAGGCTGTCTTTAGGATCTAGCAGCTACCTCCCTCTGCTAATTAGCTCTCTGGCCTGGGTGTATAAATACCTGGTATGTCTGAGAGGGAGTTGCTGGCTATATTCTGTTCTACTTGTGAGGCCTAGCAGGAGCTGTACTTCGTCCTCTCTGGAGCTTGAGGCCGTGTGCATATTTGGAGTTCATCTAAAGCAGTGTTTCCCAAACTCCAGTCCTCATGATCCCAACAGGTCATGTTTTCAGGATTTCCAAAGTATTGCACAGGTGAGAGAATTCCTGATGCCTTATGATACTTCTATCACCTGTGCAATACTAAGGAAATGCTGAAATCATGATCTGTGGGAGCCGTGAGGACTGGAGTTTGGGAAATACTGATTTAAAGCCAAGCTATTTTCCCCTGTTTTGTCTACCCTTGTTGTCTATAGAGTGCTAGTGCTCATCTCTTTCCATCCCTAGCTGTAGCCGTACACCAAGGAAAGTAGGGCGGGGCACGCGTCGGTGATTGCTGAAGAGGCAATATAGGGACGGTAGTTGAGACTGGGCGACACTAGACCAGGCTAGGAGGTCTCCACTTCCCCCTTTCCCTAGTGTCTGGGCTCCTTTCCCTTTTCTCTCTATGTTGTACTAGTCTAGTCTTCCCCACACCTGGCGTGACAGAGACAAGCCATGAAGGATTTCATTGCGCAAAGTCTGGAGAAGGGACACATTAGGCCGTCATGTTCGCGTGTGGCGGCAGGGTTCTTCTTTGTGAAAAAAGATGGCGGTCTACGTCCCTGTTTAGATTTCCGCGAATTAAATCAAATTACCATCTGAGATCCATACCCTCTTCCTCTGATTCCTGATTTGTTCAGCCAGGTTGTAGGAGCTAAGGTATTCCCCAAGTTGGATTTAAGGTGAGCCTACAATCTGGTTAGAATCAGAGAAGGGGACGAATGGAAAACAGCGTTCAGTACCCGTGAAAGGCATTTTGAGAGTCTGGTTATGCCTTTCAGTTTGACCAAGGCACCTGTGGTATTCCAGCATTTTATAAATTATATTTTCCATCATTTGGTGAGGAGGTTTCTGGTGGTCTATCTGTACGATATTTTTATCTACTCCCCTGATTTTGAGACACATCAGGGGAATGTTCAACAGGTGCTCCAGATATTAAGGGATAACAAACTTTATGCTAAACTAAAAAAATGTATTTTCGCTGTTCAGGAGGTTCCGTTTTTCGGGTATTTGTTGTCATCTTCAGGTTTTCGGATGGATCTGGAGAAGATCCGTGCAGTTGTTGAGTGGGACCGTCCCGAGAACCTGAAGGCTCTACGTTTTTTTGGGCTTTACTAATTTTTACCGGAAATTCATCCAAAATTGTGAAACCCCTTTCTGACATGACGAAGAAGGGGTCATACTTTTCCAAATGGTTGGATGCCTCCCTCCAGGCTTTTTCTTACTTAAAGATTTTGGCATTGCACCTATACTCAGTAAACTCGGTTTCCCAAACCTTTATTGTGGAGGTTGATGTGTCGGATGTGGGGGTTGGGGCTGTTTTCTCTCGGGGTCCGTCCCCTGGTAAATGGCGTCCATGCGCCTTCTTTTCTAAAAAATTGTCTTCGGCTGAGAGAAATTATGACGTGGGTAATAGGGAACTTTTGTCAATCAAATTGGTGTTCGATGAATGGCGACATTGGTTGGAGGGGGCTGTTCATCCTATTACTGACCATAAGAACCTGTCATATCTCCAGTCAGATAAACGTCTCAACCCCAGAAAAGCCAGATGGTCCCTGTTTTTTACTAGGTTCAATTTTGATGTCACTTTTCGTCCAGGGGTCAAAAATGTCAAGGCTGATGCATTGTCCCGGAGCTTCCCTGGTGGCGATAACCATAAGAACCCTGCCCCAATATTACAGAAGGGCAGGTTTCTCATGGTCACCGCCACCAGTGAAGCTCCGGGACAAAGCATCAGCCTTGACATGTTTGATCGGTGTCTGGAGGCCACTCATAGAGGGGTGAGTACTGTCAGGAGTGTGTGAAAAGTGATAGACAGTCCCCCTGCAGTTGGTTGCAGGGGATCTCTTTGATTGGCAATACAGACACATTCTTAGAAGCTGTGTATCTAGGACCCAGTGGTTACCTTCCTCTTGCTAATCAACACCCCGGCCTGGGTGTATAAATACCTGCTTTTTGCTAGAGGGAGGTGCCGGCAACACTCACATGACCCCTCGTGAAGGCTTGATTACTTCTTCCTCTCTGGAGCTAAGAGGACGTGTGTTCATCTCTCTGAAAGTTGACTAAAGTTGTCTGTAGTCGATCGACTAGCACTCGCTCCCCCTTGCCTAGCCAGGGCCAAATGCCAGGGAAAGACAGGGCTAGGTTTCTGTGCGGCGATTGGTGTGGAACCATATAGGGACGTTTAGGGGAGAGAGGATGATATAAGGTCAGCCTAGGAGGTCTCCACTACCCCCTTTCCCTAGAGTCTAGGTCCCATTTTCCGCTTCCCTTTGTGTTGTAGTTAGTCTTTCCCACACTTTACGTGACAACTGCTTGTCCGGATCGTGTGCACATACCCTAACCCTTGGATGACCGTCGGATCAGGGATGAGTATTTTCGCTGCGTCCAAAATGCCGCACTTGTTTTGTCAGTACATGTGGATCCACCGCATGTAATGACATTTCTATCGGTCAAAATGTGCAGCGGAGACTTGCGTCTGCGCTACAGAAATTGACATGCTGTGGGTGAGTTCACGCAGCGTGAAAAAAAAAACAAGCACAGTGGGCATGGGATTTCTTATAAATTAAATAAAATGAAGAATTAAATAAAAAAAATGGTGTGGGCTCCAGTGTCATTTTCATAACCAGCACAGGGAAAGCTGACCACTGGGGGCTGATATTACTAGCTAGGGAGGGGGCCATTAGCCAAAGACGTTTATTAATAACAGCCCACAGCTGTTTGCTTAGCCTTTACTGGCTAGATTACAGGGGGACCCCAGAAAAAAAATGATGTAGGGTTCCCCTATAAAATCTAACCAGCAAAGGCTAAACCGACAGATGTGAGCTGATATTGATAGCCAGGGAAGGAGCCATGGATACTAGCCCCCTCCGAGGCCAATAATATCAGCTCTCAGCGGACCCAGAGATGGCACTTACCCTCGCTCTTCCCACTGCCGTGTAGTGGTAGCGAGTGGGGTAACAGGGTCGGTGTTCACATCAGCCTTGTTTTGGCGGCTGATGTGAAGCCCAGGTTAGTAATGGAGGGTGACTATAAGACGCCCTTATTACTAACCGCATAGCAAAGAGTTTCAAAGCTTTTTCAATAGACACCACCAGAATATAATCTTTTAATGAAATAAAAATTTATTTATTACACGACCAGTCACTGAATCTGATTCGATCTTCTGTAAAAAAAAACAAAAATAAAAAAACAACCATATCCCTCACCTGTCCGCTGTCATGATGTAATCAGAGTGTCCCAAGGCTATCCGGGTCACTTCTACAGCAGTCACATCAATCACTGATGTGACGGCTGTAGAAGACAGCACTATACACTGACAGGAGTGGTTACACTCCTGTCAGTGTACATCGCTGTGCTGCAGGGGTCAGGTCACTGGAGTTCAAAGAGCTGATGATCAGCAGAGAGGTCCAGTGATCTGACGTACAGTAATGCTGAGTAGGAAAATTCCCACACAGCACTATGTGGCAAGTCAGGTCCCAGAGCTCTCAGCTGTTCATCAGCTGTTTGCACTCTGGTGACCTGAGCCAGCAGCTTCTCGCAATACACTGTGGGAGCCATAGTGCTCCTGTCAGTGTATGACGTGACCCTGCTATCCGGCAGTCAATCTCCAATTTTTTTATTTTTTACAGGGAACGAGAACATCGGAGTCAAGGTGCAGGTAAGTGTGTAGGTTAGTAAGTGTGATTATTTTTATTTAAATATTTATTTTAACTTTTTTTTTTACACTTTCACTTTTCACCCCACAGGAGGCACAGTCCAGGATGTATAACAGGTCATCCAGGGTGAGACAGTTCAACCCAGGAGATCGAGTACTTGTGCTAGTGCCCACAGTGGAGAGCAAGTTCATGACGTGGTAGAGAAAGCTGGGGAAGTCAACTATAAAATCCACCAAACCGGGGAAGACGAAGCCGTACCAAATTGACCATGTTAACCTGATTAAATCGTGGCAGTACAGAGAACACGTGTAAGCTCCTTGCCTGGTAGCCAAGTCTGACGTTAACACGGAAGATGTTACGGCGTCAGGCACCTTGTCCTGCTCACAGAAAAAGCGAAGTCGGGAGCTGTTGCAGCGAAATAAAGAATTGTTTTCAGAGTTGCCAGGACTCACTCAAGTCATAGAGCATGAGGTACTCATAGAGACTCATGTTCGCGGCAACCTAAAACCGTATCGGATACTAGAGGCCCGCAGAGAAATGATCTCAAAATAGGTGAAGTGAATGCTTAACCGGGGAGTTATTGAAGAGTCCAAGAGTGGCTGGTCCAATCCCATAGTCTTAGTGCCGAAACCAGATGGAGAACGGAGGTTTTGCAATGACTATAGGAAGCTGAACGAGGTCCCAAAGTTCGATACCTACCCAATAACTAGGGTAGATGAGCTTATTGAAAGGCTAGGAACTGTTCGGTACATTACCACCCTTGACCTCACCAAAGGACACTTGCAAATTCCCCTGTCTAAAGAGGCCAAGGAAAAGACGGCCTTCTCAATGCCAAACGGATGTTATCAGTACGTCAGGATGCAGTTTGGGTTGCATGCAGCTCCAGCCACTTTCCAGAGAGCCATGGACCGGATCTTAGCACCCCACAAAAAGTATGCAGCGGCCTACCTACATGACATCGTCATATTCAGCCAGGACTGGGAAAGTATTCTTGCCAAAGTTCAAGCTCTAAGAAAAGCGGGCTTTACCATCAGCCCGAAGAAATGTGCTATGGGGATGGAGGAAGCCAAGTATCTGGGCTACATGGTTGGTGGAGGGGAAATAAAACCACAAATAAATTAGGTTGAGGTGATCCAGAACTGGCCACAGCCCCTCTCGAAGAAGAAAGTCAGGGCATTTCTAGCCATCGTGGGCTACTATGGAAGATTTGTCCATAATTTTGCCCTGATAGTAGCCCCACTGACGGATCTTCTGAAAAGGACAAAGTCGGCTATGGCGGCTTACCAGGAACTAAAACTTACTATCTGCAAACAGCAAGTCTTGGTGGCACCCAACTTCTCCAAAGAATTTGTGGTCCAGACAGATGCATCAGATGTCGGGCTGGGAGCAGTCTTGTCCCAGGAGATTAACGGAGAGGAACACCCTATAATGTACCTCAGTCGGAAACTGTACACGTGCGAGAAGAATTACTCCATAGTGGAAAAAGAATGCTTAGCCATCAAGCGGGTGTTGAACACTCGGATGTATTACCTGTTAGGTAGAAGGTTCAGGTTGTTGTTGGACCATGCCCCACTGAGGTGGATGCGAAAAAAGGGGAACAATGCCCGAGCAACTAGGTGGTTCCTAGCCCTACAAGATTTTAGTTTCCAGGTGGAGCATAGGCCTGGGGAACAACATGGGAATGCTGATGCCCCATGAAGGGTCTATTGTATGCTGGCAGAAGATGCGAAGCCCCCGGCTTTGGGCAGAGCGAGTGTATGTAAGATTGCAGCAGGACAAGTCGTGGACGGGAGGTAGGTGTCTTCGAGATGCCAAACCTTGGCGATGTAGGACTCAGGAAAGCAGGATGCAGCACACATAGTGCTGAGAAGTGTTTAATGTGCCCAGATTATGGGGCCGGGTTTTACGAGCAGCTGAAAGAGCAGGGGGGGCGGAATCATCTGCTCCCTTACCTCCAGTCCAGGTCTTGGAAGGGCTGATCTAAGACAACTGTGCCTGTCTCAGTCAGTCTGTGTGTTTTGCAAGGTAAAGAAGCCTTGCATGTGCTGCTCAGACTCTGCTGAAGGCAGTGAAAGGAAACAGCTGAGGCCGTGCTGCATATGGACTGGTTATACTGAGTTTTGTTTTGCTATGCCTTTTTTTTGTGCAGGGAAAAGGCTGTTTTGTGTTTGACTCCTGAGCGGTTTATGGAAGCAAAATGAGCCAACCTGGATTTTTAATGAAAACGCTTTGTGTGCCTACCGCAACCGCAGCCAAGTGAGTACAAAACCCTTCGATATCATATACAGTGGGTACGGAAAGTATTCAGACCCCTTTAAATTTTTCACTCTTTGTTTCATTGCAGCCATTTGGTAAATTCTAAAAAGTGGATTTTTTTCTCATTAAAGTACACTCTGCACCCCATCTGAAAAAAAAACAGAAATGTAGAAATTTTTGCAAATTTATTAAAAAAGAAAAACTGAAATATCACATGGTCATAAGTATTTAGACCCTTTGCTCAGACACTGATATTTAAGTCACATGCTGACCATTTCCTTGTGATCCTCCTTGACATCGTTCAACTCCTTCATTGGAATCCAGCTGTGTTTAATTAAACTCATAGGACTTAATTTGGAAAGGCACACACCTGTCTACATAAGACCTCACAGCTCACAGTGCATGTCAGACCAAATGAGAATCATGAGCTCAAAGGAACTGCCCAAGGAGCTCAGAGACAGAATTGTGGCAAGGCACAGATCTGGCCAAGATTACAAAAGAATTTCTGCATTACTCAAGGTTCCTAAGAGCACAGTGGCCTCCATAATCCTTAAATGGAAGAAGTTTGGGACCACCAGAAGTCTTCCTAGACCTGGCAGTCCAGCCAAACTGAGCAATCATGTGAGAAGAGCCTTGGTGAGAGAGGTAAAGAAGAACCCCAAGATCACTGTGGCTGAACTCCAGATATGCAGTAGGGAGATGGGAGAAAGTTCTACAAAGTCAACTATCACTGCAGCTCTCCACCAGTCGGGCCTTTATGGCAGAGTAGCCCAACAGAAGCCTCTCCTCAGTGCAAGACATATGAAAGCCTGAATAGTTTGCTCAAAAACATATGAAGGACTCCCAGACAATGAGAAATAAGATTCTCTAGTCTGATGACACAAAGATAGAACTTTTTGGTGATAATTCTAAGTGGTATGTGTGGAGAAAACTAGGCACTGCTCATCACCTGCCCAATACAATCCCAACAGTAAAACATGGTGGTGGCAGCATCATGCTATGGGGGTGTTTTTCAGCTGCAGAGACAGGACGACTGGTTGCAATTGAAGGAAACATGAATGCGGCCAAGTACAGAGATATCCTGGATGAAAACCTCTTCCAGAGTGTTCTGGTCCTCAGGCTTGGCCGAAGGCTCACCTTCCAACAAGACAATGACCCTAAGCACACAGCTAAAATAACAAAGGAGTGGCTTCAGAACAACTCTGGGACCATTCTTGACTGGCCCAGCCAGAGCCCTGACCTAAACCCAATTGAGCATCTCTCGAGAGACCTGTAAATGGCTGTCCACCAACGTTCACCATCCAACTTGACGGAACTGGAGAGGATCTGCAAGGAAGAATAGCAGAGGATCCCCAAATCCAGGTGTGAAAAACTTGTTGCATCATTCCCAAGAAGACTCATTGCTGTACTAGCTCAAAAGGGTGCTTCTACTCAATACTGAGCAAAGGGTCTGAATACTTATGACCATGTGATATTTCAGTTTTTCTTTTTTTAATAAATTTGCAAATAATTTTACATTTCTGCTTTTTTTCAGTCAAGATGGGGTGCAGAGTGTACTTTAATGAGAAAAAAAATGAACTTTTTTAGAATTTACCAAATGGCTGCAATGAAACAGAGTGAAAAATTTAAAGGGGTCTGAATAGTTTCCGTACCCACTGTATGTATGTGTATATATACTGTATATCAGACTCACCTGAGCTCTCAGAGACAGACACGGGAAACACTTGGGGTGAAAGTCTGCGGCTGGTTTATTACTTCATGAGCCCGCAAACAAAATAAACATGGCCTTTCCGGCAAAATGGCAAAACAAAAGATAACTTATGGCACAGTAGCACAGTCCATATACTTGTGGTAGCACTTTTCCATAGCCTTTGCTACCAGTAACATGGAAGCCCCCTATATTTCCATTGACTAATGACGGACCTTAGTGGGGACTTGCTTTTCTTGTGTCTTAAGTTGAAGCTTTTATTGGGAACATTTTGGATTACATTTAACCTGCGCTCTACTCTGAGCACATACATCGGGGTTTACATATAAAGACTCACTCACATTAGCGTATAAAAAATAGCTCTCATATTACTACTAAAAAGTTGGATGAGTGAAATCCATATGTTACAACTTATGTTATGCGAGTAAAAAAAAAATAATGATGTAGGGTTCCCCATATTTTTCATAGCCAGCCAAGGTCAAGCAGACAGTTGTGGTCTGATATTATCAGGCAGGGAAGGGCCTAGTTTGGTCTCATCTAACCAGAGCACCTTCTTCCACACATGTGGAAGAAGGTGCTCTGGTCAGATCAGACCAAATGCAAAACTGTGTTGTCTGTGATGGAAAACTAACACTGCACATCACCCTGAAAACACCATCCCCACCATCACATATGGTGAATGGCAGCATCTAGTTGTAGTGCAACTTTGTGTTTCTTTAGCGTCTTCTCTGGGGCCTTGCACTTTTAATCCTCCCTCATAGTTGCTGTCAATTAGAGCTCTACAGCTTCTGGGAGGGAGGAGTGAAAGTGAACAACCCCATAGAATACCCTAAAGAAATGCCCAGTTGCACTAGAACCAGAGGTTACACATACTCCTATGTTCTTCATCCCACAACCCCAAACAGTTATTCAACACTTTTAACTGCCTCCTCGGCCCACCATTGCTCCTTCCAACCTCCGTCATCTGTGAAATGTGTGGCAAAATCTTCTGCAAAAACAAAAAAACAAATCAGACAAGTCTTTACTAATCAACCACCACATCCCTTCCATATAATAGATCAATGCCCTTCCCCCATAACCTTCCTCCCCACCATCACTGAAGGAGAGCTTACTCATCTCCCCAAATAACACCGCACCACTTGTGCACTTGATTTTCTCTTCAAAGACCTTGCCCTCTCCTGGATCTCCTCATATATCACTAACCACACATTTTGCGTCTCCCATTCCCACACTGCCTTCTCATGCCCCCTCTCTCTGTTGATGTCCCTCAAAGCTCTGTCTAGGGACCCCTACTGTTTTCCATCTATACCTTTTGGCCTGGGACAACTTATAAAGTCCAATACCATCTATACGCTGATGATCTACCTCTCTGGCCCAGACATCACCTCTCTGCTGTCTAGAATCCCAGAGTGTCTGTTTGCCATATTCTCCTTCAATAGATCTTGGAAGAAGAAGAATTTTCACAACTGGATGTGTTTAAATAAAATGTTCCTGTGCTGAGATAATCTTATAAATGTGCCCCTGCTGCTGTGTCTGACTGTACAGGAACATGGTCTGATTGTACCACATCTCTTGGGCAGGGGAGGAAGCAAAAGAATATACAGATATCACAGCTGATTCTTTTTCTGAGGTAAAACATTTCACTGCCTGTTTTTAAACAATGTTTCACTTCAAAGAAAGAATCAGCTGTGATCCTGTGCTGTAATATCTGTATATTCTTTTGCTTCCTCCCCTGCCCAGGAGCTGTGGTATGATCAAATCGTGTTCTCTACACCAGTGATTTTCAACCAGTGTTCCGCGGCAGACACATGGTCGGGTGTGCCGCGGTGAAAGTTCCCCAAACTATGGTGCCCCCTGTGTTTTGTTTCCCGGCAATGCGCTCGATGCGCAGTCACGCCTTCTTACAATGTAGGAGACGTGTACAATAACACATGCGAAGGCTTTGAACCTCGCGCGACTTAATGACGTCACCGAGGCCAGCGCGTCATCCTGAGAGCGGAGAGACTCTCGCATTTGCTTGCTGCCAAGGTAATGCCCGCCAATAATGCTGACTATATGAGCTTTTGCCTGAGTATATGAACTGTTGGCAGAATACTCAGCATATGAGCTGGTACTTTTAGTACTCCAGCAGTATACTGCATATAACAATGAGAAATGTAAAATGAGAAATACTATAGTCATGACGCTGGAGTACTACAAGTACCAGCTCATATGCTGAGTATATGAGCTGGCACTTGTACTCTGGCCTCATGGCCATAGTACTTCTCATTGTACCCCTTTATATTGCAGTATATGAGCCACATAATAATCAGCACCATATACTGTGGCGCTGTACAGTGCACATCACCACAGTATATGATGCTGATAATCATGTGCTCATATACGTGGGACTGTATTTATGAGGTTACATGGGATTGAATATATGAGGGGGTTATCCTTTTTTATTTCACTTTTTTAAAATAAATTTATTGAAAGGACCTCTGCCAGGCATATTTCACTCTTGAGGGCTAAAAAAGTAGCTCTTGTGGTGGTAAGAAGCTGATTTAAAACCCCCAAGAGTGAACTCCGTGAGAGTTGTATGTATGGAATAATAAATGATATTAGTACCGTTCTTCAGCAGTCATGTCCTGCTTGAATTGACTCTAGTGGCGTAGCACTTGGCAGCCGGCTCTATTCTACTTATAGAGAAAGCTGAGTGCTACGTCACTAGTGTCAATTCAAGCAGGAAATGCAGACCGTAGTAATATAAGTTATTATCACACACATACAGCTCTCGCGAAGTTCACTCTTGGGGGGTTTAAATCAGCTTCTTGTCACCACGAGAGCTGCTTTTTAAGCCCTCAGGAATGAAATATGCCTAGCAGAGGTCCTTTAAGTGTGGCAGATAATGTAATACTCTTCTATTTTAGTGTGTGGCTGCGCACACTATCTCAGCAGTGATGGAGAAGTATTTGAGAATGGAAAAGGCAAATGCCGAACAGGACCTTGGACACAATTCTAACCCAAATAAAGGCCCTAGTATGAGAGTTCGACAAAAGAAAAAAGACAAGACGGTGAGCTCAAGGCAATACAGTGAAAGCTATCTTTCATTTGGATTTACTTCCACTGGGGATGCGACAGCACCAACACCACTGTGCTTGGTGTGTGGTGAGAAGCTTTCAAATAGCGCTATGGTGCCAAGCAAACTTAAACGCCATCTCCAAACGAAACACCCTTCCGTTCAAAATAAACTGATGGAGTATTTTGTACGCTTACGTACAAACAATGAGAAAGGGGCAACTTTTTTGAGAAAAAGCACAAAGGTAAATGAGAGAGTCCACAAAGCTAGCTACCTTGTTGCTGAACTCATAGCTAAATCAAAAAAGTCCCACACTGTGGCAGAAACATTAATACTACCAGCTTGTAAAGCTATTGTAAATGAGATGCTTGGCCCTGAAGCAGCTAAAGAGATAGCTAAAGTGCCTCTCTCTGATAACACAATTGCCAGACGGATTGATGACTTGTCTGCGGACATTGAAACAGTTGTTTTGGAAAAGGTGTGCATCAGTAAGAAATTTGCCTTGCAACTTGATGAGTCGACGGATATCAGTGGACATTGTCAGTTGTTGGCCAATGTGCGTTTTGTGGATGGTGAAGCCATTAGAGAAAACTTCCTATTTTGCAAGGCACTGACAGAAAAATCAACAGGAGAGGCAATATTCCAAGTCACATCAGAATATCTTGATAAAAGTGGACTTACATGGGAAAACTGCACAGGTGTCTGCACTGATGGAGCCGCAGCCATGGTCGGGCGCATCAAAGGCTTTGTAAGTAGGGTTAAAGAAAGAAACCCAGATGTTCTTGCTACCCACTGTTTCTTGCACCGTGAGGCCCTCATTGCAAAGACCTTACCAGCAGATCTAGCTCCTGTGTTGGATGATGTTGTGCGCATAGTGAAGTTTGTGAAGACGCGACCTTTGAGATGTCGCTTATTTGCATCTTTGTGTACAGAAATGGGAGCGGAACATAAAATCTTATTGCTCCACACGGAGGTCAGGTGGCTGTCACGCGGCAAAGTGCTGGCCCGTGTGTATGAGTTGCGAGAGGAACTTAAAATATTTCTTACAAACGAGAGGTCCGATTATTCAAAGCTGCTTGCAAGTGATGAGTGGTGTGCAAAGCTGGCATACCTGGCTGATATATTTCAATATCTGAATGAACTAAACACACGGATGCAAGGTCGAAATGAAAACCTGCTTACAAACACTGATAAAATGAACGGATTCCGTTTAAAGGTGCAGTTCTGGCAACAACATGTGCAGGGTGGCAACCTTCAGATGTTCCCACTCACCGAGAAACTGCATGATGACAATACTGCTGCAATGTGCGAAGCGATTGGCAGACATTTGAAAACTCTTGAGGAGAAGTTATCGTTCTATTTCTCTTCAGCCTTCACAGAATGCCTTGACTGGGTTAGGGACCCATACAGCTCATTATCCGTTGCTGGAAAGGACATGACTTTAAAGGAGCAAGAGGAACTCGTTGAACTGAAGCAAGATCGCGGTTTAAAGCTAAAGTTTGCTGATCTTCCTTTGGACAGTTTTTGGTTATCTGTTGCCAAGGAGTTCCCCATTCTGGCCAACAAAGCTATTTTGACATTGCTCCCATTTTCAACCACATATCTATGTGAGCTGGGCTTCTCAAGCTTGACTGCGATAAAAACTAAAAACAGGGAGAAACTGATAACTGTTGAGGAAGAGCTTCGTGTGTGTCTTTCCACCATTCCTGCCAGGATATCCCTTTTGTGTTTATCGAAACAGGCCCAGGTTTCACACTGAGTGAGTAAAACAAATTTAGAATCTATATTATTAACTATATGTATAATATGACTGTTTTAGTGTCATTTTGTGCTATTTTGGTTGGTGGTGTGCCCCAGGATTTTCTAAGTATAAAAAGTGTGCCGCGGCTCACAAAAGGTTGAAAATCACTGCTCTACACGGTCAGACACAACCATTAACCCCTTTAAAGCCCATGACGTATTAATACGCGTCTGCGCCATGGGCTTTAAGAGCCTGACCCGTATTAGTACGTCATCGCGATCGCGCGCGCAGACAGGCTGTGCGGGCGTGATCGCCGCCGGGTGTCAGCTGATTGTCACAGCTGACACCCGGTACTACGTGCAAGGAGCGGTCCCGCACCGCTCCCAGCACATTAACCCCCGCAATGCTGCGATCGAAGTCGATCGCAGCATTGCGGTGGCAAGGGGAGGTGATCGGTATACTCACCTCCTCTTCCGGCCTCCAGCGCTGTCTGCCGCGGCTTCCCGGGTGTTGCCATGACGACCCGATGTCGTCATGACAATATCCGGGTCACCAGACAGCAGGAAGATTGTTTGGACATGCGCAGTGCATCTCCAAACTATCTTCTCCCTGTCCAGCGCTGACTGCCTGCATGGCACAGGGATGGTGCTGCATTCCTGTGACATGCAGGCGATCAGAATAAAAAAAGTGAAAGTCCCATAGTGGGACAAAGTAAAAAAGTAAAACAAAACTCCCAGAAAGTGAAAAAAAAAATAAAAAAAATAATTCACTAAAAATAAAAATATAATGTAGCCATCAATAAATATTATTATGAAAAAAAAAACCAACAAACAATAAAAGTACACATATTTGGTATCGCCGCGTCCGTAAAGAACTGGCCTATAAAACTGTTCCACTAGTTAACCCCTTCAGTGAACACGGTAAATAATAAAAATAAAAAACAAAGCAAAAAACAATGCTTTATCATCATACCGCCAAACAAAAAATGGAATAACACGCGATCAAAAAGACGAATATAAATAAAAATGGTACCGCTGAAAACGTCATCTCATCCCGCAAAAAACAAGCTGCCATACAGCTACAACAACAGAAAAATCAAAAAGTTACAGCTCTCAGAATAAAGCGATGCAAAAAAATATTTTTTTCTATAAAATAGCTTTTATTGTGTAAAAGCGCCAAAACATAAAAAACAATATAAATATGGTACCGCTGTAAATGTACTGACCCGAAGAATAAAGCTGCCTTATCAATTTTACCACACCCGGAGCAGAATAAAAAAATGTAAAAAAACACAATTCCTGAATTGTTGGTTTTTGTTTATTCTGCCTCCCAAAAGCTGGAATAGAAAGCGATCAAAAAATGTCACATGCCTGAAAATGGCACCAATAAAAAGGTCAACTCATCCCACAAAAAACAAGCCGTCACATGACTCCATCAGCCAAAATATGGCGATGCAAAAACTAGATTTTACAAAATATGTGTCTTTTAGTGTGTGACAGCTGTCAATCATAAAAACCCGATATGAATCTGGTATCGCTGTAATCGCACCGACCCGAAGAATAAAGTAATCTCATCACTTATACCGCACGAGGAACTGCGTAAAAAATAAACGCTAGGGCTGGGGTTGTGCTAATATTAGGGTTGGGGTTGTTTTTTTTTTTTTTTCAAAAGTAAAAAAAAAAAAAAATGATGATATGGCAACTAGTGTTGAACGCAAGTGCTCGCTTCTTGAGTTTGCAACGGGTGCTCGGGTATGCACTGAGTATCGCGGGTGCTTGAGTCTCCGCCCCATATGTTTCGCGGCCAAAAAAAACTCGCGGGGATTGCCTGCCATGTACGAGCGATCCCCGCATGTTTTTTTTGGGGTGTCTAATAACCGTGAAACATGCGGACGGGGATTCGAGCATTTCACTTGAGCACCCGTGAAATTCTGTCTCGTACCTCTGGGTTCAAAATGTTCACTATACCCCTTAATAAAATCCTTGAGGGGTAAAGTTTCCAAAATGGGGTCACTTGTGGGGGAGCTCCACTGTTTAGGCACATCAGGGGCTCTCCAAACGCGACATGGTGTCCGCTAACAAATTGAATGGAAAATCGGCTCAAATTGTTAGCGGACACCATGTTGCGTTTGGAGAGCCCCTGTGTGCCTAAACATTGGAGTTCCCCCAGAAGTGACCCCATTTTGGAAACTAGACCAACCAAGGCAGCTATCTAGATGCATAGTGAGCACTTGGAACCCCCAGGTGCTTCACAAATTGATTTGTAAAAATGAAAAAGTATTTTTTTTTCCACTTTTTCATTTTTACGAATCAATTTGTGAAGCACCTGGGGGTTCCAAGTTCTCACTATGCATCTAGATAGGTGCCTTGGGGGGTCTAGTTTCCAAAATGGGGTCACTTGTGGGGGGTTTCCACTGTTTAGGCACATCAGGGGCTCTCCAAACGCAACATGGCGCCCGCTAATTATTCAAGCAAATTTTACAATCAAAAAGTCAAATGGCGCTTCTTCCCTTCCGAGGCCTGCTGATGGTCCCAATCCCACTTATAAGGCAAGAAATCCCACTTATTAAACCTGACAGGGCACACCTGTGAAGTGAAAACCATTTCCGGTGACTACCTCTTGAAGCTCATCAAGAGAATGCCAAGAGTGTGCAAAGCATCAAAGCAAAAGGAGGCTACTTTGAAGAACCTAGAATATAAGACATATTTTCAGTTGTTTGACACTTTTTTGTTAAGTATATAATTCCACATGTGTTAATTCATAGTTTTGACGCCTTCAGTGTGAATGTACAATTTTCAAAGTCATGAAAATACAGAAAAATCTTTAAATGAGGTTTGTCCAAACTTTTGGTATGTACTGTATATATATATATATATATATATATATATATATATATATATATATATATATATATATATATAATGTCAAAATCAGACCCTTTTATCACTGTTAAACAATAATTACGGATATTCATTTTATTAATTCTGAACCATTGTAGATTGTAAGCTCTTAGGAGCAGGGTCGTCATTATTTTTGCTGTAATTATTGTATTATCTTTAGCTATGTTACTTATGACTGTTGTACATGAACCTGTGAATTGTTAAGCGCTGCGGAATATGATGGCGCTATATAAATAAAGATTATTATTAACCATACATTGTATAATATTGCATCAGCCATCATGCTAGGGTTTCTAGATGACATGCGCTATTTGTGTATTTTTAGTTCAGTGCCATAAGCAGAAGAACAGCTGGTATGACCGGCCTATAAAAGCCCATGTTAGAGACAGGGGGGCGCGCTTGCCATTTCACAGGACGAGAATCTATGTGTGAAGAAAACAGCTGCTGATATAGGCCCAAGGAGACACGTCCTTTACCCGGACACATGGTGTCATCCTGACACACGTGCTGGACACAGACAGAGGTAGTCTACCATTCAGGATCCCAGGGAAAGATGGGTGAATCTCAACTATTAAGCTAATCATGGATAAATGGACAATTACTTTGTAACTATCTATTTTATGTAACTATTGCAATGATTTTTTTTAATGGACAATCCAAGAATAAATCAATACGTTTTTTACAATTAGTCCTCGATAGAAAAAATATACAGAAATAAGTATTTTTTTACAATCTCCAATCAAAAGAAATATTAGAAATATACACGTATGTGGTATCACCTCATGTATAAAAGTCTGATCTGTCATAATATAAGAGTAATTAAGCCAATCAGTAAACGCCGTAACAAGAAAGAGAAGAATGGAAACATCAGAACTGCAGCAACTCTACAATAAGAAACAATCAAAACGTTTTATCTTCTCCCAAACGGTATCAATAAAAGCATCGAGTCAGGGGGCAAAAAACAATCCCTCACAGCCCGATCCACCGATGAATGCGAACGCCACGGGTCTCTGACACAATGCTGGCGCATTGCTGTATATAGCACGAGAGGTCGGAGGATCACAGGTTCAGGTCCCCTAAGGGGACTAACAAATACCGTGAAAAAAGTGAAAAAAAAAAAAAAAATTATATAAAAAAAAAAATTTAACTCACCAGCTTCTCTCCATTAAAAATTAAGAAATAATAAAAAAAAACTTATAATACAGATATTTGGGATCACTGTGTTCATAAAGCTCCAATCAAAATATAAAATAAATGAATGTGATCAGTAAATGGTGGAGAGGGAAAAATGTCAGAATTGTGGGTTTTTTTGGCAGCCAGAACATAAGAAAATGTAATAAGAGGCGATGAGAACATGGCGACTGCCCCAAAGAGACCCCAATAAAAGCATCGAGTCAGGGGGCGAAACACCAGAGCCAGGATGGCTATAGGGAGGGAGAAACAACAGCGTTATGGAAGAAGGGAGGAAAGCAGTAGAGGAGCGAAGACAAAGAGGGTCAGGAAGGGGTTAAACGCTACAACTTATCCCGCAAAGAAAACCTTCACCGTCTTTCAGCCCAAAACCGGCCCCAAAGGGGTTAATGAGCCGGAGCTGAGGAGACACACACGCACATACCTGCACTGCAGCGACTAGATCGGAGCGGAGGATTGGAGGGGGTGACGTCACCGGAAGGGGCGGGGCCTCCTCAGTCCAGTGAGGACCCGATGGCGGGAAGCAGCGCTTGTCTCTGTGCTGAGGAGAGGACGGAGCAGCTGCAGATGGAGCTGTGTGCAGATGGGCTGAGGATGAGGGTCCTGTATGGGGGCTGCACAGGGAAATGGCCGCTGCTGCTTGTATAAGGCTGCTTATGGGGGAGGCATTCACAGGAAAAGGGTTTATGATATTTGAGTGGGGCTGCATGGGAGGGGGACGAGGGTGATGAGGAGGGGCTGTGAGGAGGGGGACGAGGGTGATGATGAGGGGCTGTGAGGAGGGGGACGAGGGTGATGAAGAGGGGCTGTGAGGAGGGGGACGAGGGTGATGAGGAGGGGCTGTGAGGAGGGGGATGATCAGTTGTAGAAGTAATATGGGATGAAACATTTTTTTTTTTTTACAGATTTTTATGCTGAGGGTCTGACTGCAGGAGCCCCCACTGATCCGGACGGGTTCTGGCAGAGGTCATACTACATATTTTACAGAGGGGTAAAACATACTCCTCTTAGCAATTTTGAGGAATATTTTTAGCTAAGAAGGAGGACATCATTTGCAGTAATTCAAATCTGTATACATAGATGGGTGTACATTAGACCTGGACAAAGTGCAGCGCGCAGGCCACGTCCGGCCCTTTGGCTGCTTAGTTCGTGGACTGAGGCAGCTAAAGGGCTGAAAATAGTGGCCCACGGGCTGCACCATGCGTCCACTCTGCCCCCTCTCGGAGTCCAAAGATACCAACCGTCCACAAATTCCAGGGCAGTCTATAAAAATATGGCAATTTTTTTTCCCAGTCTGTAAATAAAAATTAAGGTGGCCCTGTCGGCGCCCCAATGTATGATGGAGGAGGTGGCCCTGCCGGCGTCCCAATGTATGATGGAGGAGGCGGCCCTGCCGGCGTCCCAATGTATGATGGAGGAGGCGGCCCTGCCGGCGTCCCAATGTATGATGGAGGAGGCGGCCCTGCCGGCGTCCCAATGTATGATGGAGGAGGCGGCCCTGCCGGCGTCCCAATGTATGATGGAGGAGGCGTCCCAATGTATGATGGAGGAGGCGGCCCAATGTATGATGGAGGAGGCGGCCCTACCGGCGTCCCACTGTATGATGGAGGAGGCGGCCCAACTGACATGAATATATTGGAGGAGAGGGAGCCTCTGTCTCCTCCCACTATTCAGCACAAGCAACTGTGACAGCAGACATGAGGATGTCACTACAGTCATGGCCAAAAGTTTTGAGAATGACACCAAAATTATATTTTCACATGATCTGCTGGCCTCTGGTTTTTATTAGTGTTTGTCTGATGTTTATATCACATACAGAAATATAATTGCAATCATATTATGAGTACCAATAGGTTATATTGACAGAATGAGTTAATGCAGCAAGTCAATATTTGCAGTGTTGCCCCTTCTTCTTCAAGACCTCTGTAATTCTCCCTGGCATGCTCTCAATCAACTTTTGGACCAAATCCTGACTGATAGCAGTCCATTCTTGCATAATCAATGCTTGCATTTTGCCAGAATTTGTTTTTGTTTGTCCACCCGTCTCTTGATGATTGACCACAAGTTCTCAATGGGATTAAGATCTGGGGAGTTTCCAGGCCATGGACCCAAAATCTCTATGTTTTGTTCCATGAGCCATTTAGTTATCACCTTTGCTTTATGGCAAGGTGCTCCATCATGCTGGAAAAGGCATTGTTGGGTGCCAAACTGCTCTTGGGCGGTTGGGAGAAGTTGCTCTTGGAGGACATTCTGGTACCATTCATTATTCATGGCTGTGTTTTTAGGCAAGACTGTGAGTGAGCCGATTCCCTTGGCTGAGAAGCAACCCCACACATGAATGGTTTCAGGATGCTTTACAGTTGGCATGAGACAAGAGTGGTGGTAGCGCTCACCTCTTCTTCTCCGAATAAGCTGTTTTCCAGACGTCCCAAACAATCGAAAAGGGGATTCATCAGAGAAAATTACTTTGCCCCAGTCCTCAGCAGTCCACTCCCTGTACCTTTTGCAGAATATCAGTTGGTCCCTGGTGTTTTTTCTGGAGAAGTGGCTTCTTTGCTGCCCTCCTTGAAACCAGCCTTTGCTCAAAAAGTCTCCGCCTCACAGTGCGTGCAGAAGCACTCACACCAGCCTGCTGCCATTCCTGAGCAAGCTCGGCACTGCTGGTAGTCCGATCCCGCAGCTGAAACAGTTTTAAGATATGGTCCTGGCGCTTGCTGGTCTTTCTTGGGCGCCCTGGAGCCTTTTTGACAACAATGGTAGCTCTCTCCTTGAAGTTCTTGATGATGCGATAGATTGTAGACTGAGGTGCAATCTTTGTAGCTGCGATACTCTTCCCTGTTAGGCCATTTTTGTGCAGTGCAATGATGGCTGCACGTGTTTCTTTAGAGATAACCATGGTTAACTGAAGAGAAACAATGATACCAAGAACCAGCCTCCTTTTAAAGTGTCCAGTGATGTCATTCTTACTTAATCATGACTGATTGATCGCCAGCCCTGTCCTCATCAACACCCACACCTGTGTTAATGGATCAATCACTAAAACGATGTTAGCTGCTCCTTTTAAGGCAGGACTGCAATGATGTTGAAATGTGTTTTGGGGGTTAAAGTTCATTTTCTGGGCAAATATTGACTTTGCAAGTACAGTAATTGCTGTTAAGCTGATCACTCTTTGACATTCAGGAGTATATGCAAATTGCCATTGCAAAAAATGAAGCAGTAAACTTTGGAAAAATTACTATTTGTCTCATTCTCAATACTTTTGGCCATGACTGTACATCTCGTCTGTTGTGCAGAACATCAGTGCACAGAGGAAACAAAGAACCAGAGTGCCGGGGGAATGGGAGCAAGGTATTTTTTTGTGGGTGTAAATGTGTGGGGTCTCATCAGTATATAGGTGGTCTGTGTGTGGGAGCTTATGTTATATAGGGGGGTTGTGGTGGATCATATTGTGTATAGAGGCCATTATACCATGTGTTGGGCCCTGTGAGAGCAGTCCTGCCGTGTGTGGCTGGCTGTGAGGACCATCCTGTGTGTGGGGGGGACTTTGAGGACCATCATTACTATCTGGGGGGGGGATATGGGTGCTATCCCTGTGTTTAGGGGGCTGTGATGACCATCAAACCATGTGTATGGGTTGGGGGGGGGTGTCTGTGAGATTCGTCATACTGTCTGTGGAGCCATCAAATTATATTGGGGAGCTGTGAGGACATCATACTGTGTTGCAGGGCTGTGGGGGCATCGTAATGTGTGTGGCTGGGGCTGTGGGGGCATTTACATTGTGTGGGAGGGATGTGGTGACATTGTACAACAGACACAATAGAAAAAAAAATAGCGACTGAGTATTTAACTCTGCTCATCCACACCCTGAGGGGAGGTAGAGTGAATGACTTCCCACCCGATCTCTATGCCATTCACACAAAACCACACCCTTTGTAGGTGAATTAACCCCTCAACACATAACAAGCTGGAGAATAGTTCATGGTTCAGTTCACACAGGCCAGCAGCCGGAGTGACACATACCTCCCCTTGCATATAACACTAGTGACTCTGTCACAAGTATAACATGCCCAATTCTAACAGCGTGTATTATACGCACTGTCAGGATTTGGCTCTTCTTGCCGGTTCCAGCGGTCATCACATGATCACTCATATGCGATTTTCATACTTCCCAACTCTCTCAGTGAAGCAGGGGCTGTAGTATTTCACTGAACATTGAGTCACGAAAACCAGTTCATTGTCCCGTGACTGTAAGTATGCAAATCACATAAGTGGTTACATGACAACTCAAACCGCTTGAGCAGGGGGGTGGACAAATTGAATTCTTGCCCCGGAAAACCTAGATACACCTCTGATTAATGTGCTACTTTTTGTTGGTTGATACGAGAATGACAATAACAAATCCATTTCGATTTTTCAATGTTTTTATTAGAATACGTGACTTATTTTTAAATTTAAAAACATTTTTTTTTACAATATTTATTGGTCCCACAAGGGGACTTGAAGACAAGATCTGTTCCCATTAATAATATTCTGTAGTACAAATGCAGTATAGAGCATTAACCATCTTCTCAGGGTTAGGGTAGGTTCACACGACAGTTTTCTCCACATCTGAGAAAAACAGTCCGATTATTCTCATCAGACTCTGATCAATCAGTTTTTGTCAGACATGGGGAGAAAAAAGTTTCTCAACTTTCTCCATTTTGTTAGTCCGTGAAATTCGGACTGCACTAGGATGTCGTCTGAGAGCGGTCCAATTTTCATTCACTGACCCATAGACACTCGATTCAAAATCGGACATGTCTGATTTTTTCCATGGCCCACTCGGTCCGAGGAGAAAATCGGACATAGAATATCAAGGGACCAAGTGCTATTCGTGAAAACCATGGAGATGAAAATCGGTTGTGTGCACGAGACTATACAGGCTGCCTAACAAACCATGCCCCAGCATAGTATATTAGGCTTTGATCTATGGCAGACCCGGAGGTCATCCTTAGGTCTCCAGTAGTCCTAGCAATCATTGGCTTTCTTAAGGCCCTGTCACACATAACGAGATCGCTAGCGAGATCGTTGATACGTCACGGGTTTTGTGACGCAATAGCGACATCGCTAGCGATCTCGTTACGTTTGACAGGTAGCAACGATCAGGCCCCTGCTGTGAGATCGTTGATCGTTACAAAGCTTCCTGGACCATTCCTGGGTTGTTGCGCTCCCGCTGGGCAGTGTGCATCGCTGTATTTGACACCTAACCAACGACCTCGTTAGCGATTCAGAGCTGAGACACATAGGCGTGCATAAATTGGACTTTTCCGCGCCCCTCGTCCCCGAGTGGAGGTCGCTATAGCGTTCTCATTTCCGGCCGCGCATAAAGAAGGCATCAGAATAGCGATTCCATCCTTTGTTTCTGACCTCGTGCTGGATTGCAGATCCTAGCAGAATTCTTCGGGCTGTTAATATTCGATCATTCGACTAGTCCTGATTTTTGCGGATCATTGTAGTGTTCTCCGGCTGTGACTCCACTTTGAAGAAATCAGGCATCTTTAGCGAGGTAGGTATTATTTGGGGTCTCAAATGAGTTTCCATTTTTTATTCATTTATAGGACATCTACCAATTATCTGCTATCATTGCTTTTCAGGGAGGGGGGGCTTGGCTTCTGTCTGTATATATTTGCTTTTGCATGGGCACATATTTTAGGGGTCTCGTGCACACACACTCACACAGCACGTTTTCTTACACGCTGTCCTGGCCAACTGCTTCAGAGTTTTTTTGGCTCACTCACTAACAGAATGGAACATGGTTTTCCATGATATTTTTTATATACAGTTTCAATACTTGTGTTAATTGTTTTGTTGAAAGTGTTCTCATCTTTTCATTTTATGTTTGCAGTTTGCACATCATGGACGACGGGCAGTGTGCTATTGTGGTTGCTGCATTGCTGGTTGAGGAAGCTCGGCGTCAAGATGTGGCAAGGGAGCTGCAGAGGCGTTCCAAACGAAAGCGTCGCATGTGGACCAGAGAGTGGCTGCAGAAGAGGTCTGAATTGTCCCACATGCAACTTGTAAGAGAGCTTCAGGAGAAGAATCCTCATGAATTCCGCAACTATCTGAGGATGTCAGAGGAATCATTTAAATTGTTACTGGAAAGAGTTACGCCACGTATTCAACGGAAGGATACAGCGATGCGTGCTGCCATTCTGGCAGATGAAAGATTGGCAGTCACACTGAGATTCCTGGCCACCGGACGCTCACTCCAAGACTTGCATTTTTCTGCAGCCATTTCAAGGCCCATGCTCAGCGTTCTAATTACAGAGACATGTAATGCGATTTACCACAGTCTACGTAGTTACATACAGTTTCCCAACACGGAGGAGGAATGGAAAAAGATTGCCTCTGATTTTGAGCAGCTGTGGCAGTTCCCTAACTGTGGTGGGGCTTTGGACGGGAAACATGTCCGAATCACTCAGCCACCAAATAGCGGATACTATTTTTATAATTATAAGGGCTATTTCAGCATCATCATGATGACCCTTGTTAACGCCAATTACGAATTTATAAATGTAGATGTTGGCATGAACAGCAGGGTTTCTGATGGTGGTGTTTTAGAGCACACACTTTTTGGAGAGCGATTGGACAACTGTGACCTACACTTGCCTCCCAACCCAGAGATACAGGTAACCTTAATTTTGTTTTTGTCGGCGATGAAGCCTTCCCACTTCATCCCAATCTTATTAAACCGTTCCTCCAAAAAAGTCTTACACAGGAAAGAAGAATTTTCAATTATCGTTTGTCAAGGGCACGTCGTGTTGTAGAAAATGCCTTCGGTATCATGGCCAACCGCTTCAGAGTTTTTCATACGCCAATTAACATGAAGCTTACATCATTAGACTCTGTTGTTTTGGCCTGTTGCACGCTTCACAACTTTCTTCGTCGACGTGATGCAATTACGTACTGTCCGCCTGGCTTCGTGGACTCTGTGGACCTAGCCAATGGGGAAGTAGAGCTCGGTGAATGGCATGCAAACGATCCTTCAATTACAGGCCTTCAACCAGTGGGATATGGCAGAAACACCCATGATGCGAAGACCTGCCGCGACAACTACTGCCAGTATTTTAACGGTCCTGGTGCTGTTCCTCGGCAGCATCAGAACTTATAGTGGGTAACTACTGACAATTATATACTACTTTCAGTTTTGTAATGATTTGTCTAATAAACTGTGTTTTTCCTTGCAAAACCTTTGTTTCTCATTGTTTCAGTAGTAAGGGCCCGTATATACATACGTGTACTCCAGGGGCATACATAGGAATCATGGGACCCCATAGCAGAAGTTCTAATTGGGGACCCCCCAAAAATAAAAAATGTAAATAATTGTTGGGGGCACAGAAGAGCAGATCTCACAACTTTCCAGCCTTTGCATAGCAATTTTCTTCCTTGCTAAACTCCTAGATTCCTCTTTCATAGCCCCATAAAATGTGATGCCAACAAAAGTGTCCCCCTTAACACAGTATGATACCCCGATGGTGAATTCCTCCTCATTAGCCTCCACATGCACAGTGTAATGACCCTAGTCTCAGGGCTGTGGAGTCGGAGTGGGACTCGGTATAAAATGGACCGACTCCTAAAATATATAATAAATTGGGTACAGTAGTTCAAAGCAGTTTGTGTGGAATATTTTTTTCAAAAGAATTAGGGAAAGTTATGAAATGTCATATAAATGTTCTATTCCTGATCGGGTCTGGACTATTAGCGAAGATGAATCTGTGCTGCAGTAAATTTTGCACTTACACATGAGCCGTGTAAGAGGGAGTCGGTGTCATGGAAATGGAGGAGTCGGAGGTTTGGCTTACTTACTCCACAGCCCTGCCTACTGTACCCCACCTCAACTCCCAGGGCAAAGTATGGTGACCCCAACACAGTATAATCCACCAACTGTGACCCCCACACAGCCTTCCATGCAGTATAGTGGGCCTACATACAGTATAATGGCCCCCACACCTCTCCACTGAGTATAATGCACTCTCCATGGTCCTCCATACAGTATAATGCACTCCCCATGGTCCTCCATACAGTATAATGCACTCGCTATGGTCCGCCACGCAGTATAATGAAGCCCCCCCATAGGGTAAAAGGCAGCCCCCAGCATAGGGTAAAAGGCAGCCCCAGTCCTCCAGTATTATCAGTACTCACTGATTTACAAAAATAAATAGTTACCGCTCCTCGTTCCCCGCTGATTCAGTCTCTGCAGCACATCTCTCTCAACACCACAGCAGCTGCCAGCTCCACTGTCTGACACAGCGTGGCGCGTCATCACGCCACTGAGTCAGAAGCTGAGGAGCAATGATGGGAGATGGAGTGTCACATGACGTTCCCTCCTCCATCATTGCTTTCAACCAGGGCCGACTCCAGGTTTTTGTGGGTCCCGGGCGAAAGAATCTCAGTGGCCCCTTTAATACATACACCATTCATGATGCACAGATACGGCGGAGAAATGTAGGTATACAACACAGGGCCCAGGCTGTCCCCTCATCCTTCATATATGCAGACATGCACGTACACACACACAGTATGCAGACACGCACATACACAGATACGTACATATTTGAACATGACGCGCCCCCTGGGCAGTGTGTGCGGGGAACCTGGAACAGGGCTTTTGTAGGATGGGGGGGGGTTGTAGTCACCGTGGCGGCGACCTGGTCCGTGCCCAGGGTAGTCAAACCAGTGGCAGTATATTTGTTTATAGGTGTTTATTATTAATCGTCCGCTCCACTGTTTGATTAATCGCTGCCCACCGGCACTGTACTCAGGAATGGCCGCGCACAGTGTGCTGTGCAGCTGTGTCTTGTAGTAATGACGCAGCAGGGGCGACACAAGCACATTTAAAGGTGCAGTGTCGCCCCTGCCATCATTACTACAAGACACAGCCGCACAGCGTGCCGCCATGTCTGAACACAGTGGCGGAGGGTGGCGGCAATCAAACAGCGGAGCGGGGGTGCAGAAGGGGGGCGACTGCTATGGGGTCCGGCGGCTCATGGGCCCCATAGCAGTTGCGCGGTCTGCCGCCAATGGCGGTACGCCACTGGTGTACTCATATGTATACAGATACATCCATATACACATACATATTCAGATACATAAAAATCTACACACATATATATATACAGATACTTCCATATACATATACATAGTCACAGACACACAAGTATGCATACCTATCTAAAATATAGATATATATCCATACCTAAAACCACCAACAGACCAGTCTTCCCGTGTGACCGGAGACGCTGCATCAATAATGCATCATTTGTAAAACGCAGCAGCGTCTCCAGTTTGACGGAGATACTATAATTCATGCCGCTGCCTTCGCGCGCGCAGTAGCGTCCTCTAATAAGCCGCGCGCCATTATGGAGACGTTGATGCGTCGTGGGCGTTCTTTACGGCGATAATGCGTCGTGGGCGTGGTTTACGATGTAGTTGCGGCCTACCTTATCAGGAGAGGTGGCAAAATGGCAGCAAGGAGGAGAGCAACTCCATGGGGGGATGTTGAGGTGCGCTACCTCATAGCACAGCTGGATTCTGGGGATTATGAATGCCTTGAGCACTCAGAACACCCAGTGCTCCATAAACAGGCGGTGCTGCAAAGGATCAGTCGGGGCCTGGCCCGAAGGTTCGGGGTTGAGCGCTCCGCTACCCAGATCCGAAAAAAGCTGGCAGATCTGAGGTACAGATCAATTGACCGCCTTTCCAGCATCCGGTCACAGACCCAGTCCCATCATGGTGAGTGGTGTTAATCAGGGGCGTACATATGAACCATGGGGCCACAAAGCAGAAGTTCTTATTGGGCCCCCCTCCAAAAAAAAATTTAAATAATTGTCGGGGTCACAGAAGAGCAGATCTCACAACTTTACATAGTAATTTTCCTCCTGCTGAAGTCCTAGATTCCTTTTGCATTGCCCCATAAAGTATGATGCCAATAAAAGTGCCCCCAAACACAGTATGATACCCCCATGGTGAATTAATCCACATGCACAGTATGATAACCCTAATGTACACCACCTCAACTCCCAGGGCAAAGTATGCTGACCCCAACTGTCAGGGCCGGCGTCAGTACCTGGCCTACCCGGGTAAGTGCCGGGGCCCTGGACCATCACAGGGGCCCACTCGTTATCGTGGCCCGGGCCGCTTCCCCGGCATCTGTGCAGGTCCGCCGATGCTGTCTGAGCCCTGCCCTCCTTCATGCAGCAGCAGTGTCCGGTCGTTGTGCTGCTGCTGCTCCACCAATCAGGCCCCGTGCTGTCACTTTCCAGACATGGCGTGTGTGTGTGCGTATGTGTGGCGTGTTTGTGTGCGTACCTGTGAAAAAATGAATAAAATAACAAAGATTATATTTACCTTCCGGCGGTCCCCGCAGCGCTTCTCCTCCTTTGCCGGCACATCGCGTTGCTCTGTAGGACCTGCGCTGACGTCACAGTCATGTGACGGCAGGTCCTAGTGCAGTGTCCCGCGATCAGCTGGCAGCCAGGACAGGAGAGCGGCAAGACTGCGGGGGCCATCGGGGGGTAAGTCTAGTTTGTTGTTTATTTATTAACATTCTTTCGGTCACACTATATAAATCCATGCCGATTGCATGGATTTATATTGTTTGACCTAGTTGTCAAGCACTTTCCAAGTGATGCTAAAATCGCGTGGAAAGCGCTTGTCAACCCGCATGCAGAAATGCATGCAAAGACGCCTCACAAACGCTTCAGCCTGGCGAGAAAACCGCATGTAAAATCCGGGGCCTCCCTTCATCAGGGCCCCTCTCGGGGCCTCCCTTCATCGGGGTCCCCTCCTGCACCCCCCCTCTC
This sequence comes from Phyllobates terribilis, assembly GCF_046119375.1. Taxonomy (NCBI): domain Eukaryota; kingdom Metazoa; phylum Chordata; class Amphibia; order Anura; family Dendrobatidae; genus Phyllobates; species Phyllobates terribilis. Next base: position 594,882,285 of record NW_027362761.1, read on the forward strand.
CGCAGCTTGATTGCCACCGCCGGCACGATCTTCGGGCATGGCCGCGCTCAGTGCGCTATAAGGCTGTGTCTGCTAGTAATGACGGTAGGGGCGACAAGCACAATTAAAGACGCAGTGTCACCCCTGCCGTGTCATTACTACAACACACAGCCGCACAGCGTACTGCGCGCGGCCATGCCGCAAGACAGTGCCTGTGGGTGGCAATCAAGCTGCGGAGCTAGGAGTGCAGGAGGGGGGGCGAATACTATGGGCCCCCCCCAGCTCACGGATCCCATAGCAGTCGCGTGGTCTGCCGCCACAGGTGTTAACATAGGTTAGCACAGTATATGGCGGCACATTGGTTACAACTGTAATTACAGTGCAGGAACTTTAGTATGTAATAACTTATTTTTTCTCCAGCACCTGCAGACCCAGAGCCCCAGCAGGAGTCACCTACAGCATCACTCCATGAAATGGGTGCAGTTTTGTCTTCCGGTAATTCTTTCACATAAAATAAGGTGCATACGACTTGGAAAGTATAGGGCTGTCATGTACTATGAAGTGTTGTGTCTTTCCCTAGCCGGTGATGCCAGAGGATCCGGGTGGTCCTTAAGCTCATCATCACCCAAGCAAAACGAAAACCGTAAGTGTTAAATAACAAACATGTACCTGTTAATTAGATGAATGTACAGAATTATTAGTCTTAAGTTTTACCATTCCCTCCGTAGAAATCCCTACATTAGACGACCTCCTGGCGTCACAGAGGAGGATGATGGCGTCACACAGGAGGATGATGGCGTCACTGACTAAAACTGTCAAACAGCACAAAGTGATGCTGGCAACGTATGTGGGGCCCAACAGCGGCGCGGCAGCCACTATTTTTTTTTTTTTATGTTGTTATATTTGTTTTCTTGTTATAAAAAAATGTTAAAGTTTATATCCGCTGTTGTGTACGCTTTGTTAAAAACAAATAACATGTTTCATCACTCACACCCATTATATCTATGCATCTGTATAGATGCACCCAGCAGGGGTGGATTAAGAGTAGCCAGGGCCCCAGGCAGTTCTTTAGGTGTGGACCCCCCCCAGGTACCCGATGTATCACGTGACATGTCACATGACACCCTTTGATAGATCATGTGATAGGTCATGTGAGCAACACACAGATGTTCTGATCACATCTATAGACAGAGAATGGTGAGGTTGAATAAGTGTGGCGTCGCAGTTCATGCATGCGCAGGTGCGAAATCCAGCGCCACACTCCTCCAGCCAGTTCGAGGATGCGCTGCAAGGGAGAGGGGAAAAGGCTAGTAGGAGTGTTTTTTTTTTTGTATGGATAGAAGAACAGCAGAACAGGCAGGATGGGGAATATATACCAGGATGGGGAAGCATATAGCAGGATTGGGGAATATATACCAGCAGGTCTGTGGAGTTAGAGAAGGTGCTTATTTTAGTGGAATTGGTATAAAATGGACCGACTCGTAAAATATATAATAAATTGGGTACAATAGTTCAATGCAGTTTGTGAGTAATATTTTTTAATAAGAATTTTGGAAAGTTATGAAATGTCCTATAAATGTCTGTCCTATTCCTGATCTAAGGGTCCGGACTTTTAGCTGAGATGAATCTGTGCTACAGGAAATTTATCCCTTACACATGAGCCATGTATGAGGGAGTCGGAGTCATGGAAATTGAAGAGTCCGAGTCGGCGGTTTGGCTTACCGACTCCACAGCCCTGTATACCAGGATGGGAGAGCATATACCAGGATGGGGGGGACTGGGAGCATGTACCAGAATGGGGAACTAGGATGGTGGACAATATATCACAGCCGCCTGCAAATTGAGGTTATCAGCTGATGTTGTGCGGGGGCAGGAAAGCCGACTCCGAAGTAGGCTTTCACAGCCTCCTGCTAATTCAAGAAGAAGAGAGAAGAGGAAAGAATAGGAACATAGTATGAAAAGTTGAAGGAAGACCTAACATGTTGATCCAGAGGAAGGCAAAAAAAAACATGCTCCGTTTGGGGGAAAAATTCCTTCCTGACTCCACATACGGCAATCAGACTAGTTCCTTGGATCAACGCCCTATCAAGAATCTAGTATATATAACCTGTAATCAGAGTCAGACTCATGGTGCACGGTATGGCAGATCATTGCCATAGAGTGCACGATGACTATGACCCCAAACACTAAAACAAGGGAAGTAGGAGGAGGAGGGGAAGAAGACCAGCTGGGAAGAAGACCAGAGGACACAGGGAGAAGACAGAAGACAGGTGATGAAGCCTGGAGCGGGAAGAGGAGAAGGGGAGGAGGTGATCACCAGCGGAGAGCAGGGATGGGAATGGAGGGGAGGGAACAGAGGGTGGGGGGGTCGGAGGGCAGGGGTGAGGGGTCCCACCCTCGGGAAGAGGTAAAGCAGAAAAGAAGACAACAAAAAACATTATTTCAATCAGGGGGAGATCGGAGGGCAGGGGTAAAGTTAAAAAAGGACAATAAAACATTTTTTTTTATAAACAAACAAAAATGTGAACAATTTTAACAATTTAAATAGGTATTAAATTAACAATATTTACAAAATGATAAAATTTGAAATGAAACATCACTACAGTTCTTCGTATCAATTGCCTGTATTTGTGTATCCATGCCTGGGGGAAACAAAAGAATCCGAACACATGGGATACTGTGGGGGGGGGGGGGCAAGGCTTTGTGGATGTCAGATACTCTGCACTGGTATGCTGCGAAGTGGGTCCGGCTTATGTTGTTGAAAAGGGCCAGGGTCGATCAGAGTATGTACAGTAGAAGTTTCATTAAGTTCACCGGCTGCCGCTTTATTTAAAGTCTCAAACATGACCCTTTCTGCGTGCGCCCTCTGTCGGTCATCCAGCCTCTGTAGTCTCTCGCCAGCAAATGTTGCGAAGTTGTCCCGCTTGGCCTGGGTCTGTAGCAGTAGAATCTTGTTCACCAGAGATATTAGATCTGGTGATGGCGGCAAGCTGGCCTTTATTTTCCTTGATTTTCTTTGTCGCTGAGGCACAAGGTCTTCACTTGTAGAGGCCATAGGGTCTTCATTCGCCGATGCCATAGGTTCCTCATTCCTTGACAGCACACTCGCCTCCTCCATACCACGTTCCGTAGCCGGGATGTCGTCATCTTGCCGATGGTGCTGTGGGAACACAAAATTAAAGTTAAGATTTTGGTTACAACATCCAGCAGGTATGTCATGACCAGCATGGGTACACGTGCACTAAAAAACAAATGTGAGGGGCGGCTAAACTATGGCATGTACATTGAAAGTATAAATGCTATTTACAGGGAAGCAAAGAAGGTACTTACATCTTCAACAGGGGAGTCAGTCTGGATATCAGGGTCTTCTTCCGGGGTCGGCCGCATCGTACACGCCATTTTCCGAGGTAGCTCCTGGTCACGGGTGAAGGCAAGCAAGTCATAATACCATAATGTTGGCACATAATGCTCATCTGTGCCGGTAACCGACTTCTTTGACTTCTCCACCCGGTTCTTTCTTATATATGGTGCGTAGACCCTGTATTTTTCTCTTCTCCAGCTCTTCATCCACCTTCTCGTTGGGGCCATGCCTTTTAAAGAGGGCAATCAATTGCTGGTATGCCTCCCTCTTTTTCTCTCTACTGCAGTAGTCTGTTGATTTTATTTGCCAAAGGCACAGCAGGGAGCGGTAGAGGTCAATCATTTCCCTCATAAACTCTTCACTTTTGAAAGCCATCTGAAAAAGGATAGCATTCAGTGAGCATACATGAAACATTTTAAAACACAGTAAAAAATACTGCACACTGTTTGTTGACCCCCTTAAAATGGCCTCCGATGCATAAGCAAATGTATACTTGTTGGGTGTGGCAAAAACCCACTAAAATAACTTACCGTGTAAACAATGCAATATAGCTGCCTGAAGAACCAAAACATCGATGTCGAGTCACAGCCGAAGAAAATTCACAAACCAGAAAGCTTGTCAGGAACAAAGCCCAGATGAATGGAATCACAGCTGTAGAACGCTGCTAGGATCCAAAATCAGGACGCTGACAGGGCCTTAACAAAGCCCAGATGAAAGAATCTTGCCCGGAGAACACTGCTACGATCCGAAAGCAGAGCGCAGATAGGAATAAAGGAACAATCCGAAACCAAAGCGCAGATAGGAACAAAGGAACGGAATTGCTGCAACGTCGCCTTATTTTAAACCTGCCGCCAATCAGAACGCAGTAGTGTCCACCAATCGGAGATGAGGGGGCACGGAAAAGTAATTTTATGCAAGCCTTTGTGACACAGTACAATTCCTATCAAGGTGTGGATCGTTGAAATAGGTGCTGTGTGAAAGCGCCCCAACGACCAACGAGATCGATAGATCGCTGGGGCGGCCGAAATCGTTGGCAAGTTCTGCATGTTTGACGGCTCCCCAACGATCACGATAAGACTCTCCAGCGATGTCAAAACCGTGACGTAGTAACGATCTCGCTAGCGATCTCGTTATGTGTGACAGGGCCTTTAGCTCTGCAGAAAGCCAAAGGAGAGATACAGTTATATGAAAAAGTTTGGGCACCCCTATTAATCTTAAGCTTAATGTTTTATAAAAATTGGTGTTTTTGCAACAGCTATTTCAGTTTGATATATGTAATAACTGTTGGACACAGTAATGTTTCTGCCTTGAAATGAGGTTTATTGTACTAACAGAAAATGTGCAATCTGCATTCAAACAAAATTTGACAGGTGCATAAGTATGGGCACCCTTATCATTTTCTTGTTTTAAATACTCCTACCTACTTTTTACTGACTTACTAAAGCACTTTTTTTTTGTTTTGTAACCTCATTGAGCTTTGAACTTCATAGCCAGGTGTATGCAATCATGAGAAAAGCTACATAAAGTGGCCACTTGCAAGTTGTTCTCCTGTTTGAATCTCCTCTGAAGAGTGGCATCATGGGCTCCTCAAAACAACTGTCAAATGATCTGAAAACAAAGATTATTCAACATAGTTGTTCAGGGGAAGGATACAAAAAGCTGTCTCAGAGATTTAACCTGTCAGTTTCCACTGTGAGGAACATAGTAAGGAAATGGAAGAACACATGGGCAGTTCTGTTAAGGCCAGAAGTGGCAGGCCAAGAAAAACATCAGAAAGGCAGAGAAGAAGAATGGTGAGATCAGTCAAGGACAATCCTCAGACCACCTCCAGAGAGCTGCAGCATCAACTTGCTGCAGATGGTGTCACTGTGCATCGGTCAACTATACAACGCACTTTACACAAGGAGAAACTGTATGGGAGAGTGATGCGAAAGAAGCCGTTTCTGCAAGCACGCCACAAACAGAGTCGGCTGAGGTATGCAAAAGCACATTTGGAGAAGCCAATTTCTTTTTGGAAGAAGGTCCTGTGGACTGATGAAACCAAGATTGAGTTGTTTGGTCATACAAAAAGGCGTTATGCATGGCGGCAAAAAAACACAGCATTCCAAGAAAAACACTTGCTACCCACAGTAAAATTTGGTGGAGGTTCAATCATGCTTTGGGGCTGTGTGGCCAATGCCGGCACCGGGAATCTTGTTAAAGTTGAGGGACGCATGGATTCCACTCAGTATCAGCAGATTCTTGACATTAATGTTCAAGAATCAGTGACAAAGTTGAAGTTACGCAGGGGATGGATCTTTCAGCAAGACAATGATCCAAAACACCGCTCCAAATCTACTCAGGCATTCATGCAGAGGAACAATTACAATGTTCTGGAATGGCCATCCCAGTCCCCAGACCTGAATATCATTGAACATCTGTGGGATCATTTGAAGAGGGCTGTCCATGCTCGGCGACCATCAAACTTAACTGAACTGGAATTGTTTTGTAAAGAGGAATGGTCAAAAATACCTTCATCCAGGATCCAGGAAATCATTAAAAGCTACAGGAAGCGACTAGAGGCTGTTATTTTTGCAAAAGGAGGATCTACTAAATATTAATGTCACTTTTCTGGTGAGGTGCCCATACTTATGCACCTGTCAAATTTTGTTTGAATGCAGATTGCACATTTTCTGTTAGTACAATAAACCTCATTTCAAGGCAGAAACATTACTGTGTCCAAAAGTTATTACATATATCAAACTGAAATAGCTGTTGCAAAAACACCAATTTTTATAAAACAATAAGCTTAAGATTAATAGGGGTGCCCAAACTTTTTCATATAACTGTAAGAGGAATCGATCTCCTTCTGTCTCACTTGATACTTGTTGTGGTCACTTTAATTGCATCAAGTAAATTGTTAATTAAGCAAACACTGGCAGCACTCAAATTCCTGTTACATCTCTGCTAGGAGGAGGAATTAAAAGCCGCAAAGCAGTAATCACCCAAGGATCAGGATTCCTGAGTGAGTAATCACTGCCCTTTCACATCCTAATGGAAAGTGGCAACTCTATAATGACATGAAAGGACAGTGCAGTGACGGGAAGTGGTTAACTGTTATAACTTCCTTTATCCTGAACATGAATACGGCTTCTCCTCTGAGTTCTTTGATGCATCACCCTTTCTGTGCCTTAAAGCCCAATGAGACGAGTAGATAATTGTAATGTGATTTACTATATGATCATCAGAAGTGACCTATCATTTAAGTCGGTCAAAAATTTACATGTAAAGATTATTGTGTACAAATAATTGCTTATTCTTTCGTCATTTACAGGTGTTGTTATGGAAACAACCTCCATCTCCACTGCATAATCAATGAGCATGAAATTATTATTTATTACATTACACAAATATTATAAATTGATAAATCATAAAAGGTTGTCCCACGAACCAAAGGACATATTAATCAATAGATCTTGGAATAAAAATAAGTTCCACAGTTGGATGTGTTAAAAAAAATGTTCCTGTGGCGAGATAATCTCATAAATGTGCCCCTGCTATTTACTGTATAATGACTGTGTCTAATTGTGTAGGAATATGGTCTGATCATACCACAGCTATTGGCGGTGGAGTAAATACAAGAGTATACAGAGAGGACAGAATGGGTTCGTAGATGCTGCTTGTGAGACAAAACATTTACTTGCCTCATAGAAAGAAACAGCTGGGATCCCATGTGTCATGATTCCACCACTCACTGTCCTGGATGCAGTGAGTGAAAGCTCAGCTGCCCTGTTGAATCAGGGTCGTGCTGAGCTGTCAGTATTGTGAATGACAGCTCATCCGTCCATTCTGAGGCTTTGGCATGCTGAGCTGTCGGTTTTGTGAGTGACAGTCCAGCCGCTTAATCAGGGCAGGGTCACAGTAGGTGTCTCCTATTTTGTGCGATTACCTGCATATTAAGACGGCTGTTAGTGTCCGATTATTGCCAGTCATAGCTTTATCTTGGTGGTGTGTGTGTGTGTGCCTTGTTTTCCAGTGCTGTTTCTGATCTTTTGCTGCCCAACCTTGGACCTTGCCTTTGACCATCCATTTGCCTAGTCCCTTTATATTGATAAGCTACCTTCCTCGAATTCTGACCTTGAACTGTGACCTGACTACACCTTTGTCTTGCCCCTCTGTTTATGATGAGCTCTCTATGTATTGGGCATTGAACCTTTAGACAAACATGCCTCAAGGCTTGTCCATGAGTAGTGACTCAGCACCACACCATGCTGTCTTGTCTATACACTCTGTATAATGTCTTGAGTAAAACATAAAAATGGCTTTAACCCTGTGGAAGTCCTTTGATGTTCAATCCTACTTGATTTAGAGCTATAATGTGTTCCACATTCTAAACTTGAAAATGTTTTTTCCTGTGTAAATTCACTGATGTTTAACAAGATCTGATCTAATAGTGAAACATTTTCCACATTCAAAACATGAAAATGGCTTCCCTTTCTGTGAACTCTTTCGTGTCTAACAAGAGCTGATTTTTACTAAAAACATTTTTCACATTTAGGGCATGAAAATGGCTTTTACCCTTTTTGAATCCTTTGATGTCCAATGAGATTATTTTTCTAATTGAAACATTTCCCACATTGTGAACATAAAAATTGTTTCTCCCATGTGTGAATTCTTTGATGTCTAACCAAGTGAGACTTCTGTTCAAAACATTTCCCACATTCTGAACATGAATACAGCTTTCCTTATCTGTGAATTCTCTCATGTTTTACCAGATTTGATTTCTGATTAAAGCATTTTCCACATTCCTCACATGAAAATGGCTTCTCCCCAGTGTGAATTCTCTGATGAGTAAGTAGATATTGTTTCCCGGAAAAACATTTTCCACATTGTGAACATGAAAATGGCTTCTCCCCTGTGTGAATTATCTGATGTCTAACAAGTTGACGTTTGCTGGCAAAACATTTTCCACATTGTAAACATGAAAATGGCTTCTCCCCTGTGTGAATTCTCTGATGTGTAACAAGATGTTGTTTTCTGCCGAAACATTTTCCACATTGGGAACATGAATACGGCTTGTTCCCTGTGTGAATTCTTTGATGTCCAATAAGATCTGATTTCTGGTGAAAACATTTCCCACATTCTGAACATGAAAATGGCTTCTCCCCTGTGTGAATTCTTTGATGTCCAATTAGAGTTATCTTTTGGTTAAAACATTTTCCACATTCTGAACATGAAAATGGCTTCTCCCCTGTGTGAATTCTCTGATGTGTAACAAGATATTGTTTCGTGATAAAACATTTTCCACATTCTGAACATGAAAATGGCTTCTCCACTGTGTGAATTCTCTGATGATTAAGAAGATATTGTTTCGTGATAAAACATTTCCCACAATGTGAACATGAAAATTGCTTCTCCACTGTGTGAATTCTCTGATGATTAAGAAGATATTTTTTCGTGGTAAAACATTTTCCACATTGTAAACATGAAAATGGCTTTTCCCCTAAGGGAACTTTTTGACGTCCGACACCCAGTCGGTCTTTTCTATTTTGCTTTACAGTCTGTGATGAATCATGAGATATGATCTGTGTAAAAGGATCAGATGAGACATTTTGGATATGAGGGGTGGAGGGTATATCTTCAATCTTGGCATTCTCCTCATAGGCATATTGAATGCTTTTACAATCATCTGCATAAAACTGTGAAGATACCGGATGTTCCTCTGGGTTCCAGGTAAAGTCATCTACAAAAATAAAACAAATTATATTATCTTTTAGCAATATAACCTCCATAATTATATTAATGTTTTATGACATTATAAAGAAGAGATTTATAAAAAAAAAATCACTCATTAACTGACTAAAATAATTGCAAAATAATTTAATTGCAAAACGGATCACAATGTCAGAGCAGGGAGCACAAGGTCACGATGTTACAGTTTTCTCCTTCTGTGCTGAAGACATCTTCATGTTTCATATGTCTCATTGCTCTTTTCTAGTAAATTACCAGGTGGAGAATCATAAGTGAACCTGTAGGTCAGAGCTGCGGGGGGCGTCTATCTCACATAATCCCGGTCATGTCTGCTACATTTACTTTAGCAGAGAGCATAGCAAAGGGGAGGAGAAGTATGGTCATGGTCAAAGAAAACCGATCAAAGGATCTCACTGAGAAGCCCTGTGATGTACACACTTGGATAAAGGGTGTATAATGAAATGAATAGTCATGTGACTGATAACACGGGCATATACAGTGGGTACGGAAAGTATTCGGACCTCTTTAAATTTTTCACTGTTTCATTGTAGCCATTTGGTAACTTCTAAAAAGTTAATTTTTTTTCTAATTAAAGTACACTCTGCACCCCATCTTGACTGAAAAATACCAGAAATGTAGAAATTTTTGCAAATTTATTAAAAAAGAAAAATTGAAATATCACATGGTCATAAGTATTCAGACCCTTTGCTCAGTATTGAGTAGAAGCCCCCTTTTGAGCTAGTACAGCCATGAGTGTGTATAATGAAACGTATACACGTGGTCAAAATTTTGGTACCCCTCGTTTAATGAAAGAAAAAAAACACAATAATCACAGAAATAACTTAAATCTGAGAAAAGTAATAATAAATTAAAAATCTATGAAAATGAACAACTGAAAGTCAGACATTGCTTTTCTGCTTCCAGAGAATTTTTAAAAAAAATTAAACTCATGAAATAGGCCTGGATTTTTATTTATAAGCAATTTTTCCTTTATTTGGTGCTGGATTTTTTCTCTTTTTGATGCGTTCTGCTGTTGGGGAAACCGGCCCTGCTATATCCGAGCATCAGTCCTGGTACTTCATATGTATAGGCCGGGACTTCATGGTGTGCTGCCAATCAGAGGTGGGGCGGGGTTATACAGAATATGAATATCATGAATACGCTAGACTACCTGGCAGCAGGTTTACTAGTCCTCTAGTGATAATCCCCGTGATATTATCAAAACTACAGCAATCAGCCCAATAAGAGACACATCTTTGGAATCAGGGTCTCTGACTGTTAAATATTAATTATGGATATTCATTTTATTTTGAATTCTGTAAGATTGCATCAGCCTCGTGCTAAGGGTGTCTAGATGACATGCGCTATTTGTGTGTGTATTTTTTGTTCACTACCATATACAAAATAAAAGGGCCTATAAAAGCCCATGTTAGAGATGGGGGGGTGGTCTCTTGCCATTCCACAGGACACAGGACGAGGGTCTGTGTGTTAACCAGCAGCTGATGTAGGGCCAAGGAAACACGTTCTTTACCCGGACACACGTGCTGGATCCCAGGAAAAGATGGGTGAATTTCAACTATTAAGCTAATTATGGACAAATGGACAATCACTCTATTACTATCTAATTATTGTATGTACCTTTTGCAATAATTCTTTTTAATGGACAATCCAAGAATAAATCGATACATTTTTTTATAAGAAAATCTTGATATTGATACCTTGAGAAGTCCTCGATAGAGAAAAATAATACAGAAACACCAAGGTTACTTACCGGTAGCCGGTTTTTACTGAGCTCATGACAGCACACCTTGAGAGAGAGGATCCGCCCCACCAAGGACAGGAAACCGTCTGAAATAAAAGGGCGGCACCTCTCCCTCGCTTCAGATGTTTACAGAGCATTGAGAGGACCTCCCTAAACAGGTTAGGCACATAACCAACACCACAATATACATATACACACCACCCCAAACAGTGCACACCAGTGTGTGAGAAACATAGAAAAAATAAGGGGGGGAAACTACGGGTGCTGTCATGGGCTCAGGAAAAACCGGCTACCGGTAAGTAACCTTGGTGTTTTCCCCTCCCCCATGACAGCACACCTTGAGAGAATTTTGGAGAATTTATGAGCACCCTAGGGAGGGACCACCGCCTGAAGTACCCTTCTCCCAAAGGTGAGATCAGAAGAGGATAGATCCAACCGATAGTGCTTAAAGAAGGTGGATGGTGTAGACCAAGTAGCAGCCCTACATATCTGCTCGATCGAGACGTCTGCTCTCTCTGCCCAGGAGGTTGCAACGGCTCTGGTGGAATGAGCCCTCACATTGTCCGGGGTTGAAACCCCTGTGGACGTATAGGCTAAGCAAATGGCCTCCCTGAGACACCTAGAGATGGTACCCTTGGACACCCCATGACCTTTCCTACACCCTTGAAAGGCCAGGAACAGAGAACAGTCTTTCCTCCACAGACTAGTCATGTGAATGTACTGTAGCAGGGACCTCCTAACATCTAGGCTATGGAACCTGACTTCCCCTGGGTTCTTGGGATTGCTGCAGAACGAGGGTAGCACAATCTCCTGACTACGGTGAAATCTAGATACCACCTTGGGAAGGTATGCTGGATCTGGCCGCAAGGTGACCCTATCCTCAAAGATTTGTGTGTAAGGAGGATTAACCGAGAGGGCCTGCAGATCACCCACCCTACGGGCTGACGTTAAGGCCACTAGAAGGATGGTCTTAAGGGTGAGAATTTTTCGAGAAACCTTGTGTAGGGGTTCGAATGGTTCACTAGTAAGAGCGTTCAAGACTAAATTCAGGTCCCAAGGAGGAACACCCATGGACCTAACCGGTCCAGCTCTGGCACAGGACTTGATAAACCTTGAGATCCACCTATTCCCAGCCAGATTACAATTGTAGAGTGCTCCCAAAGCTGAAACTTGAACCTTAAGGGTCCCTGTAGCTAGACCCAGGTCCCGCCCCTTTTGCAGAAATTCCAGGATCCCTCTGATCGGAGGTTTGCTCGATAGCGGAATATCTATAAACTCTAGGAATTTACCCCAAACCCTGCTATAAATCTTAGTTGTAATCGGTTTTCTGCTCCCCAATAAAGTAGAAACTAAGCCTGGTGAAAACCCCTTGCTACTCAATAGCGACCTCTCAAATTCCATGCCGAAAGATGGAACCCCCTGGCCTGGGCATGGAATACTGGTCCCTGCATGAGAAGGTCCGGCCTTTCTGGTAGAATCCAGGGATCTGACACCGACATTAGCCGAAGCAGAGAGAACCAAGGCCTCTTGGGCCAAAAAGGGGCTATCAAAATCACCCTGGCGCCTTCCTCCCGGATCTTCCTCACCACTACTGGAATCATCACTAATGGCGGAAAGGCATAGGCCTTCCTGAACCCCCAAGGAATCTGGAGGGCATCTACGGCATGGGGATTTTCTGCCGGATTTAGGGAGCAAAATCTCTGCACCTTTCTGTTTGCCCTTGTGGCGAACAGGTCTATGTCTGGCTGCCCCCATAACTGGACAATCTGATGGAAGACCTCCGGGTTCAACCCCCACTACCCCTGTCTTAGGGTATGGCGGCTTAGAAAATCTGCTTTCACGTTTTCTATCCCCTTTATGTGAAGGGCGCTGAGGGATAGGAGGTTTCGCTCTGCTAGACCAAGGATCCTGTCTGCCACCACCATCAGAGGGCGTGACCTTGTCCCTCCTTGGTGATTCACATAGGCTACTGCGGTCCGGTTGTCGGACCTGACCTGGACATGGTGATTTTGGATGTGAGGGAGGAAGCCCCTGAGGGATCTTTCTACTGCCCAAAGCTCCTTTAAGTTTGAGGATGATCCCCTCTCGTGGTAAGCCCAGTGACCCTGTATTGAGAGTTCTGCCAGATGACCCCCCCATCCGGAACTGCTTGCGTCGGTCGTAACTACCCGATCTATCGATCTGGACCATTGAACGCCTGTGGTCAGATTTCCCCTGACTGTCCACCACGAAAGAGAATCTACTACTTCTGGGGAGAGAGAGAGCCTGCCTTCTAAACGCCCGTTGCAGGACCTCTGTGCTGACAGGACCTCCCACTGAAGCCGCCTCATATGCCCCTGGGCCCACATTACTGCTGGGAGACAGGCCGTCATAGAACCCAGGAGGGACATTGCCTCTCTCAGAGACATCTCTGGAGCTTGAATGGACTTCGAGACTAATGCAATTAACCTGTAGATTTTGTCCTCTGGGAGGAAGCAGGTTTGACGACGAGAGTCTAGGATTAGACCCAGAAAGGTCTGAGTCCTGGAGGGGGTTAGTCTTGATTTTTGGAAATTTACTAACCACCCCAGCTGATGCAACACTTCCGTGACCACTAGGAGCTGACCGGAGCAGTGGGCTTCTGTTTTCCCTATTATCAAGAAGTCGTCTAAATATGGCACGATCACTACATTCTTGATCCGTAGGAAGGCTGTCACTTCTGCTATTAGTTTCGTAAATATTCTCGGGGCAATGGAGAGGCCAAAGGGTAGGGCAGCAAACTGAAAATGCCTCAGCTTCCCCTGAATAAACCGGGCTACTCTCAGATACTTCTGATACTCCGGATGGATTGGGACGTGATAATATGCGTCCTTCAAGTCTATTACAGCCATAAAGCAGTTGCGATGTAAGAGCTTCACTGCCGAGCTTACTGACTCCATCTTGAAAGTCTGGTTTTCTACTACTTGGTTCAGACTCCTGAGGTTGATGATGGTCCTTAAGGACCCGTTTGTTTTTTTTATCATGAATAGTGGGGAATAGAACCCCCTCCCTCTCTGTGTTGCTGGTACTTCGAGAAGGACCTGCTTTCCTACTAACTCTAACACTTCTGTTTCCAGGGCTAATTGTTCTTCCTGGACCTTCCGTAGGGGGGTAACCACAAAGGTCCGCCAGGGGGTCTGGCTGAACCGGATCTTCAGGCCCCCACTGATAATTTTCAGAATCCATGGGTTTGTTGTTATCGCGTCCCAAGCTGGAAAAAAGTGGGAAAGCCTTCCACCCACTTCCAGCCTGGCGTCATTGGGAGGATCTCTTCGAACTCGAGGATGGTCCTCCAAACATGTAGCCCGATTCTTTTTTGGACTTGGTTTCCCATTTCTTTTTGTCTCCCGGAGGACGACCCCGGTTAAATTTTCTCCTCCGAAAACTAAATCTTCTTGGTTCCCCCGAAAATCCCGGGAACCCTTTGGTTTTATCGCCTGCTTTTTCTAACCGGTCTTCTAACTTTTGGCCAAACAGGAGTCTACCGTCACACGGGAGGGAGCACAGTTTCTGTTTCGAAGGTAGGTCGCCTAGGCAACCCTTGAGCCACAAGGCCCGCCTGGCTGCGTTGGATAGTCCCGCTGCCCTAACTGACAGTCTGACAGAGTCAGCTGAAGAGCCGATGCTGTTTGTATTAAAGGTAGCTCTGCAAGTATTGCCTCCCGGGATTTAGATGCTCTCTCTTCCTCCAGACCCATGGTTGATCTTACTGCCCTAACCAGTCTGTCTGTATTCTTAATGGGGAAGCAGGGTCTACCGCCCCCCGATGAGGAAGAGGACGATGAATCCCACTGCTCCTCGGACTGGGAAGAATCAGAGACGGAGGAAACCTCTCTACGGGGCCTTTTCTTCCCTCTAAGGAACCCCTTCAGGGACCCCTGAACTTCTGCATGTACTATGGACTTTAAATTTGCAGCAAAATCCCGGGAATTCTCAGCTAAGGTTTTGGTCACACAGCCCTGGCAAAGTGGTTTCTGCCACTCTACTGAGAGAGAAGCTTGGCAAAGGGCACACATCCTATGCTTTTGCTTGGCACTACTCTTCTTAGGCTCCTAAAAAAAGGAAGCACATAAGAGACTTCCCGTTACTAACCAGTGACATTCACGAAGCTCACTCACCCTCGGAGGTCACAAAAGGGTACCGGATTCGGAGGCTGTCGCGGAACCGATGATTCCATTCTGGATGGTCCCGAGGCACTAGAAGCCTTACTCCTGCGGCTGCCACTACGATTACTCGAGCGGCTGTCTGTATACGATGCATCCCTCTGCTTCTGTTGCTGAGGTGGGGGGGTAAGCTGCTGCTCCTGGCTATCTGGATCAGCCATGTCTCAGAAGCGCACCACGCTTCCAGGATAGCTCCCCCCCCTTAAATATAGGGCCATCCAGCCTCCTCCGGTTTGTGGGCCCTCCCCCTTCCTCAGGCCGGAGCTCCGTTGGAAAAAAAAACAAAAAAAAAACGGCCTGGGACGCTCCGATGGGCGCCTCCATCTTCGATCGGCGCCGCCTCCTGACGTCACCCAGCGCGCCGCTCCCAGCGTGCCCTGCGCCGTGACGTCAGGCGCGTCACACCTGGAAGCGTTCCACACTGCAGGGGGAGGACGGCGCCGCGGTCTCCGGGAGGACAGAGCCTGCCTCACCGCGTGCGCCCCGCTCGGCGCAGAGACCCCAGGGGAAGCTGCGGACGGCGCTTCTGGGATACTGAACCCGGTGCACAGGCCAGTGCCCGCTCTTCCACACCGGGACAGCCCCAGGTAAGTCTTCTTTCCAGACAGGTTCCCCATCAAGGACAGGAAACCAACTGAAGCGAGGGAGAGGTGCCGCCCTTTTATTTCAGATGGTTTCCTGTCCTTGGTGGGGTGGATCCTCTCTCTCAAGGTGTGCTGTCATGGGGGAGGGGAAAAGAAGTATTATTTAACACTGATCCTATGATAAGCTGCACTGCTGATCAAGTGGGAAAGGCCTAATGACAGATTCCCTTTAAACTAAACTAGTAAGGCTTAGTGCCCACGATGCAGAAATGAAGCAGAAATTTCCTGAGCATATCTGCACCTCCTTGGCAGAAAAACGCATGCGTTTTTGACGTGGTTTTGCATGCGTATTTGCCATGCGTTTTTCCAATGCATTGTATAGGCAAATACGCATGCAGAAACGCACAAGAATTGGTCATGTCCGTATTTTTTCTTTGAGTAAAATCTGCGCAGAAAAAATCCGGACCATGTGCACAGAACTTGCAGAATGTCAAAGGAAGTCAAGGGAAAAGGTATGAAATGCGTTTCTGGAGCGTTTACGAGCTGCAAATACGCACCAAAAACGCATAGTGGGCTCACAGTCTAAGACTAAAAAGTGAATAATAATAATAGTTAAATTAATTAAACAAATGTAAATATATACATACATACAGTTATGTTATATATCTGTAGCGCCCCGAGGGTTCGGTCGCTACAGAGGTATTGCATCTCACCCAGAGGTGTGATATCTCACTTCCAGGTAAGGATGGAGTGTGGCTCAGGACCCTAACACCCACATGCACTACACCACATTTCCGGGGGGCAGGGCGACAATGCTCCCGGGTTTGAGCACAACTGTCCCTGTCCCTGGCAGGAGTGGGGGGAGAGAACACCTAGAAAGGGGGAACCCAGTAGTGTGTGGGTGGGGAGAGTAGATTCAGGGTGCACTGAAAGTAGGTGTATATAAGGTGGGCACCATCTTAGAGAAAGGGAGAGAGCAGAGAGAGAAGGCGGCTGGGAGCAGAGGCTCTGCATGGGCTCTGCTCCGCAGGCAGGCCAAGTCTCAAGGCCTGTGCCTGGAGGAGAAGAAAGGAGAGGAGAGAAACGGAGGAGGCTCCAGGAGTGGAATGAAGGGACACCAGGGGTGCGGACCGCTCAGCCGCCACCGCACGCCCGCCACTACCAGAGTAGGGGGGTCAGGCCAAGAAAGGGAACCGGATCCTTCATCTAGTGGAGGAGAGCAACTACCCTCAGCTAGTAACCGGAGGCCGTGGCATTGTACGTGCACGGCCCACCACTACACCCGTTAGGAAGGCACCACATAGGACCCAGGGAAACGGAACATACGTTTGCCCGCCAAGGCCCGAGGCAGCTGGACAGAAACGTGGTCAATTGTGGGGTACAACAGGCCAGAGAAAGGACACACGAAGGGGGTCCTGAAAAGCATTCCAAAGGTACCTGGGAGTTGGCTGAGCCCCCTCACCTGGTGAGCACAGCACGACGTGGGCAGCCATCACCTGCAGAAGTGGCTTGGAGTGTAAAACTGTGAGTAAAGACCCTGGACTGCATCACTGGACTCAGAGTCATTACTGTTGCTCCCGTGCACCATCACCCCCACCATCTGCACTCACTGCCCTGAGGCTATACTCCTCCCGTGGGGAGTTATACTACCCTCTGCTGCGCACACATCAGCCTCAGCGGTCTGCCCCGCAGCGGCAGTTCTCAGTGACCGCAATCCACGGGTGGCGTAGTCGGACATTTAAACATTACGAAACCAAGTAAACAGATCCGCCACTGGTTTGACCACCCTGAGCCACGGGACCGGGTCGCCGCCACAGAGACTACAACCCCCAGCGTTACACAGAGGCCCGGCTCCGGGTATTCTCATACACACATGGCCCAGGGGACACGTCAGCTTTGGCATAGTCGGCAGGATCGAAACCAACCCGTTATCATCGGGTATTGTGTGCCTAGAGACTGTTTCACTGTATTGAATGTGGCGCCCGCCCCAGAAGAATGGACGCCATTATGAGCGTGCCAAAAGACAACAAGAAGCCACCTCCCATCGTGGGCCAGGTCCCAGAATGGCGCCAAAGACAGAGCCCACCCCCAACAGCCATGAGTGCGGCTGTAGAGATGTCCATCAACGTGGGGGGGCTGCCCCTGAGAGTGATTGTCAGCAGATTGCCCCGGGACCACCCCCAACAGGGGTGGAAAGGAAAGAAAGCTGAAGGGCAGGGTGTGTTTGGATCAGTCTTTGCAGACCACACCCGGAGATGGTGGGGAGCGCCAGTCCCAGTACCCTGACCAGTGGCCTGCTGCAGGCCGAAGCGGCTTCGTGCAGCCTCACGGAGCTGATGGCCCAGCTCCCCGGAGAGGACCCTGAATTCCTCCGGGCTGGGCTGGATGAATTGGACCGGAGGATGGTCCAGGCACAGCGGGAGGCCATCGCGGGGTGGAAGGAAGAGATGGACCGGCGGGTCGCGGCCTGGCAGCAAGTGGCGCTGCAAGCACCCGACAGCGTGCCTGCCCCTGAGGACAGAGGAGGACCTCCGGAGGCTGAGAGCAGCGCTGCAAAGGGAATAAGTAAGGGGGACGCCCCTGCTTCAAGCTCGGGCGCCACTAGCCTGCCCCTAGACCCCGTCGCGGAGCCGATCGCCCCAGAAGTCGCTGCACCTCCTCCGCTCCTGCCGCCTACACCTAGGCCCCAAGTCCCGAGGGCAGGCACCGGACCACACCCCACGCCGTGCCTATTGATCCCGGGTGTGGTCAGAAGCGGCCCGCTCCAAGCCTGGTCGCAAGGCCTGATGCCCCCAGGAGCCTTCCACCAACGGGCGCCCCCGGTTCCAACACTACCACCCCTGGGTACGGACCTATATAGTCAGGATGCCGGTCCTGATGGAGAGCCGGTCCCCCTGCTACGCGGATGGGTTCACCATTGCCACCGGAGGGACCTGTCCGCAGGGACCAAAGCCCCGCTTCCTCCGCTACGCAGCCAGTCACCATCCCCCGGCTCCCGGATGAAGAGGTCCAAATATAGTGGGGCCAGACCGGGGAGGACTTGATGGGGTTCTCGCAAGAGACGCGGGCGGACGCAGCTCGCAGGCGGGAATTCTGCCGCTGGGAGATAGCCTAGTTGGAGAAGGAGAAGCAGGCGCGGCGCCAGAGAAAGGAACAGCTACAGGCCCGGAGCACGGAGGAAAAGACCCGGACCCGCTGAGACCCCCAGGCTGCACGCGGTCCCAAAGTCACCGGGATCGTGGTCAGGTTTCGCCAGGAGAAGGGGTGGGGGTTCATTCGGGACCCGACAACTGACACAGACCTCTTTGTTAATCGGAGGGATGTGGAGAGTCGCCTGCCCGCGGGTAACCCGAAACGGGATCTGTTTCCGGGGGATCAGGTGTCATACACCCGACACCGAGGCCTGCGGGGGTGGTACGCCCTCAATGTTCAGAGGGTAGAAGAACACCGCTACCCTGAATCCTGCTACTTGGAGGACCCGGACGAGTCTGAAGAGTATGAGGAGCAGGAACGTCCACCAGGGGGATACCGCTACTAAAGAGCAGCAGCAGAAACTGTAAATAGTTACCCGTCAGGGTGGAAGAAGAAAGAGACACGCCGTTTGGGGATTATAAAAAGTTCACCCGGTTCGGGATTGTTGTCAGTTTATTTGTTTGCTAAAGTTACCCGAAAAGGGTCAGTGAACTATCCGGCTGAGGACTGTGAGCAGCCAATCCTAACTATCCGGCTGAGGACTGGGAGCAGCCAACCCTTGTAAATAGTTGCACTTCTTGAAGTGCCCCCTATTGGTTTTATATACGCCTACCTCAAAAGATACCTGAAGGTGTTTGTTGCACTTAGTAAAATTGCACCTTGTTGGGTGACATGGACACCTGGTCGCGGCAAGGACTGTGGCCTGTTAAAGAGACTTCGCCGATGAAATATTGCTGATAATGTTTTATATTTTGTACTTAAAAGAATGTTGATGGAGAAAAATGTTTTATATGTGACAGATGTGTTTATGCAAGTGAAAAGAGTTTTATAATGTCTTAAGTACATGAAGAAAGTATTACAATATTTTTGAAAAGGAAAAAGTTTTATGGCAAGTAACGTTTAAAAAAAACCAAAACTTTAATTCTGCATGTTTTGAAATCAATTGTCTTTTGCTCTGTTCCAGCCCGCAGACGTGCTGTGATTTACCAGGGGGGAATGTAGCGCCCCGAGGGTTCGGTCGCTACAGAGGTATTGCATCTCACCCAGAGGTGTGATATCTCACTTCCAGGTAAGGATGGAGTGTGGCTCAGGATCCTAACATCCACATGCACAACACCACATTTCCGGGGGGCAGGGCGACAATGCTCCCGGGTTTGAGCACAACTCTGTCCCTGTTCCTGGCTGGAGTGGGGGAGGGAACACTTAGAAAGGGGGAACCCAGTAGTGTGTGGGTGGAGAGAGTAGATTCAGGGTGCACTAGAAGTAGGAGTATATAAGGTGGGCACCATCTTAGAGAAAGGGAGAGAGCAGAGAGAGAAGGTGGCTGGGAGCAGAGGCTCTGCATGGGCTCTGCTCCGCAGGCAGGCCAAGTCTCAAGGCCTGTGCCTGGAGGAGAAGAAAGGAGAGGAGAGAAACGGAGGAGGCTCCAGGAGTGGAGTGAAGGGACCCCAGGGGTGCGGACCGGTCTGCCGCCACCACACGCCCGCCGCTACCAGAGTAGGGGGGTCAGGCCAAGAAAGGGAACCTGATCCCTCATCTAGTGGAGGAGAGCAACTACCCTCAGCTAGTAACTGGAGGCCGTGGCATTGTACGTGCACGGCCCATCACTACATCCGTTAGGAAGGCACCACATAGGACCCAGGGAAACGGAACATTTGCCCGCCAAGGCCCGAGGCAGCTGGACAGAAACGTGGTCAATTGTGGGGTACGACAGGCCAGAGAAAGGACACACGAAGGGGGTCCTGAAAAGCATTCCAAAGGTACCTGGGAGTTGGCCGAGCCCCTCACCTGGTGAGCACAGCACGACGTGGGCAGCCATCACCTGCAGAAGTGGCTTGGAGTGTAAAACTGTGAGTAAAGACCCTGGACTGCATCACTGGACTCAGAGTCATTACTGTTGCTCCCGCGCACCATCACCCCCACCATCTGCACTCACTGCCCTGAGGCTATACTCCTCGCGTTGGGAGTTATACTACCATCTGCTGCGCACACATCAGCCTCAGCGGTCTGCCCCGCAGCGGCAGTTCTCAGTGACCACAATCCATGGGTGGCGTAGTCGGACATTTAAACATTACAAAACCAAGTAAACAATCCGCCACTGGTTTGACCACCCTGAGCCACGGGACCGGGTCGCCGCCACGGAGACTACAACCCCCAGCGTTACACAGAGGCCCAGCTCCGGGTATTCCCATACACACACGGCCAAGGGGGAGCGTCATATCTATGTATGTGTCTCTCTCTCGCTACATAAATATCTATCTATCTATCTATCCATATATATCTCTCTATCTATCTATATATATATATATATATTGGCTATAGATATACAGTACAGACCAAAAGTTTGGACACACCTTCTCTTTTAAAGATTTTTCTGTATTTTCATGACTATGAAAATTGTACATTCACACTGAAGACATCAAAACTATGAATTAACACATGTGGAATTATATATTTAACAAAAAAGTGTGAAACAACTGAAAATATGTCTTATATTCTAGGCTCTTCAAAGTAGCCACCTTTTGCTTTGATGACTGCTTTGCACACTCTTGGCATTCTCATGATGAGCTTCAAGAGGTAGTCACCGGAAATGGTCTTCCAACAATCTTGAAGGAGTTCCCAGAGATGCTTAGCACTTGTTGGCCCTTTTGCCTTCACTCTGCGGTCCAGCTCACCCCAAACCATCTCAATTGGGTTCAGGTCTGATGACTGGAGGCCAGGTCATCTGGCGTAGCACCCCATCACTCTCCCTCTTGGTCAAATAGCCCTTACACAGCCTGGAGGTATGTTTGGGATCATTGTCCTGTTGAAAAATAAATGATGGTCCAACTAAACGCAAAGCGGATGGAACAGCATGCCGCTGCAAGATGCTGTGGTAGCCATGCTGGTTCAGTATGCCTTCAATTTTGTGCTAAGATTTACATGGGGAGAGCTCTTATACTGACAAATGGTCAATTGCTAAATTCCTAGCTCTTGTCTTGTGACAATAGGTGGATAAGAGAGGGGTGAGAGGGGCTTCAGGGGAAGAAAGAATATGTCCAATATTTCTCAATATTTCCATGACATCGCCCCCTCTTTGAGGTGGCGTAGGGGCCGATTTACAGATCACTCCTTTAAGCCTACCTCCTGGCCCAACTTTCCTGGTGATCCGACTAGCCGTGGACCCAACTCGCCCACCATTTTGGCCAACTGGTGATCCAGCTTTCCGATCACCCTGACCGGCTCGGGATACCTTTTCCCCACACCTCTGACAGGCTATGGGTAACCTTCTTCCCATACTCCTGACAGACAGGGGGACACACATTTCTTTTACCTTGCCCGGTTGTGGGGCCTATGCTTCCTGCCATCATTTTTACCTTGGGAGCCGTGCTAGTTATGGGGCAGCTACCATCGACCATGTCACCATCTGACGTGACCCTGGTCACCTGCACGGAACGACCTGCTTCCTGGTGTCCGTGCCTGCTCCCCTTGACCTTAGCACTTATGCTGGCTCATTTTAGGGGATCCTCAGCAGCATCACCCCGCGGTGTGATGTGGCTGAGTTCCCCTTTACCGCAACACACATGTTTATTATGCATTACATCGACACTGACAGTGGCATTAAATGACGTATCAGATCTGGGAGGGTTGTTAGGAATGTAACGGGCAACCATCTGACCCAGATCATTTCACCAATAGCACATTATTGGGGAGATTCTCCAACACCCCCACTTCCCTTAACCCCCTCCCCGCACCCCAGTCCAGGAAAACTCGGGCCATCGGTATGGGACAGTCAGGGTCTTCCAAAGAAGGAGTTCCTCTGATAACACCAACTCAGGGCGTATGAGGGAACATTCTGCGCCAGTGTCCTTACGGCCAACAGTAACCGGTTGTGATTTCTCCCGGGCCCTTCCAACCGCCCCACCCACAAAAAGAATGGCTGCAGTAGGCCCGGGGGCCTCAGGTGTGGTGTCCCTTTTCTGCCTCTCCTGGGCAGACAAGGCTGAGGTGACCCATTTGGCCACAAGTATAGCACTTACGGGAATCAAATGCAGGACGGGTTATGGAAGATGGGGCAGAACACCCTGAGAACGGCTAGCTGGAGCACTGGGGGTGGTGGTCGGCCTACCCCCTTTCCAGCCGGCGGCGGCCGATTTCTGCACCTCTGGTGTGCAGTTGGCATCATATGCATCCACAATATGGGCTGCTTTGGCGGCCTCCTTTGGCTCCCGGTCCAGCACAAACTGTCGCATTTCCACTGGGCAAAGACAAAGAAACTGGTCCTTCACCATCATATCCTTCAAGTCCTCAAAGTTGGTCCTGAGCTCATCCACCATGTCACTGTAACTATCCCGTGGTCCAAGTTGGAGAGTTCTGAACTTTTTCCGGTAAATCTCCGGAGTCAGCTGGTACTTTTTTTTTTATCAGGGCCTGCTTGACGGCCTCATAGTGTCCATCTTGGTCTTGAGGGAGAGAAGCAAACACCTCCCCTGAGCCCTGGAGTTAAATATCTGACCCAATGGGCTTTGGGCAGCTGATACTGCTTGCAAGCTTTTTCAAATCCATGCAGAAATATGTCCAAGTCCCCATCCTTTTCCATCACAGGGAAATGCTCAGGAAGGGGCTTAAAACAGTTGGCACTGTTGGACTCACGGGTTTGGGTGGAGGATGGCTCCTTCTGGATCCGGGCTAGCTCCAGCTGGTACAGACGCTCCTCTTGGGCCTGTCGCTCAGCTCGCTCGGCCTCTCGGAATTTCATGATCAGCTGCAGTTATCCGTCACAATCGTCTGTGGTGTGCTGCTCCAAGGCCATCTGCAGGCGGGGGTCCACACTACCCTGGCTGCAGGTCTGGCTGGCAATCACAGGTGGGACCCATGTAGCAGCGCATCCGGGCCTTGGCTGGCTGCCCCATCATCAGGGTACTGCTGTCGGACGGGCTCTGCAGCACCTTGCAATAGTTCAGCAATCATTCGGGCCTTGGTTTTGTCCATGGGTTCAATCTGTCCCAGCTCACATAGGGCAGTAAGAGTGTCCTTTGACTGCTGATGATACCAGGGCTATCTACGCCAAATAAAAGATAGGACAGAAAAACAAGAGAAGGGGAGGGGATGCAACTGCTACACGTACCGTAATGTCCCAGATAAAAAATATTAAAACAATCAATCTGATTTCTTAAAACTCTGCACAGAATTCTTGGAAGAACCATGCAAGTTTTCAGTGACAGGAATGATTGCTCAATCCAGCCACTGATGTTCTGTAATATCCCACTGCTGCCAACAATTGGTCAAGGTCTCACAGAGAAGACACCGGGGAGATCGTGCAATACCTCAACGTTGCTGTGTCAGGATTTAGTCAGGGATTCACGAGCACACGATCCAGACTACTCACTACTTAGGTATCGGCAAGCGACCAGTTAGCGTATGGCGTCACACCTCCAGATTACAAAGCATGAAATATGTGTCTATGTCCCCGTATGGTCACTGTCAGCTTCACGATAGCCCAATTATTAATATTAGTCGATGCCGCCACTGGCCGACTTTGAAATATAATACAGGCCTGGCCGGACACCTGCGTTCTGGTAGCGTATGGCTTCGGAGGAGGGAACGATTACAGAGCAAAAGAAACAGGACTATTGAATTTTATATTTAATCCAAAAGGGAGGCAGTGTTATGAAAAATATACAAGATTTTACAAAAGGGGACAATACAATACAGAAAAGTCAGTTACATAAAATAAACAGGATTACAGAAGAAACTTACTATAGAGATCGCAGGGATGAATCAGTATAGCTGGAAGAGGGGCTCCGTTGGATATAGCACCTATAACCCCCTGGCAAAGAATGATGATCATCCTCAGTGTATTCTTTTTATGCCGAGAGAGAGACCGGCCCACACACCCCCTGGGGTGACATAACATGGGATGGGCTCCATCCTTCACATTTTATTAAGATATCTGTTTTTTGGGATAACTTATCGCTGGTTTATCCCAGAAGCCCAAAAGTGGTACCATATTTCCTACTATGATTTTACCTTTCTTTAGAGACCACGCATGATATAGCTGTGATTCATTATTTGGTACTTTTGCGCCACAGCTCCCTGGAGAGGCTTACAGCTCTTGAAAAATAAGCAAATTGGTCCTCAGCAGACCCTGCCACTAAAAATATAGATCCCACCATTATCGTATGTATGGAACTTTAGTTATTCCATATTTCGCTTAGGCTCCGAAGAGTGTGGGGTCTTTTGTTAAACTCTCTTTGAAGTCCTGAAAATGAAATTTCAACAGGCAGCTGTAGATTTATCGCAAGCCTGCATCTAATTGTCTCTTGCCTTTGCCAGGGAAAATCTACTCGCATTTTAAGTAGGTTGGTGGCACCTCTCTTGCCAGCATTTGTTTACAAGGCCTTACTCATGTGTGTGTTAATTGGGTTTTTGTGCTGAGATTCACATGGGGACAGCTTTTGTACTGACAAATGGTTGATTGCTAGCTCTTGTCTTGTGACAAAAGGTAGATAAGGGAGAGGTGAGAGGGGCTTCAGGGGAAGAAAGAATATGTCCAATATTTCTCAATATTTTCCTGACACATATTATAAATGCACGACCTGTGACATCACATATAACAGGATCACATTATTATCAATTCAGATTGTGGCTGAACAGTGAATATTCATCTAAAGCTCCTCACCTGGGCGGTTATCTGTAGGAGTTTCCTCTTTACACCGCTGATCGCCCCTCACATTTCTCTCTGGAGCAGTAATATTGTTCAGTTCCTGATCCAAAAGCTGCAAAACAAATATTGTAAAAGTCGCAGATGATTGGAGAAGTCACCGGGAATAATGGTGAGAAGATCCGGCCATGTCTGTGGTCAGCTGTGATCCTGCCGTCTCCATCGCTCTCATTACACAAGTATAAAACATCTAATACTGGAGGAGAAAACAAGACTGAACACAAGCAGGTCACAGCCGTCTACACATCATAGGGGAGATCTCCATCTACCTGATGGTCCTGTGCAGGAGGAGGAGCGGGACATCTCTCTGGGGCTGTCCTCTTACTGGAAAGACCTGCAGGAGACACAGACAGGACTGACATCATTATTACATACAGAGAATTATAGGCCGTGTGGATTTAGTCCTGTCTATTACCTGGTGATGTGCGGGGCCGGTGCTCCTCCATCATCACCTCTTTGTACCGATCCTTGTGTCCTTCTAGATACTCCCACTCCTCCATGGAGAAATGGACAGTGACGTCCTGACACCTTATAGGAACCTGACACACACAATGATACCGTCATCACCCAGAATCCTCCAGTGCTGTCCCGCATAATGTCCCAGCATTCCCAGCAGTGTCACCTCTCCAGTCAGCAGCTCAATCATCTTGTGGGTGAGTTCTAGGATCTTCTGGTCATTGATGTCCTCATGTATCCGGGAGTGAGGTGGAGGCCCCGGGATTGGGCTCAGGGTTCCTCCCTGTCCTCCAGACACAGGGGCCTGACAGCGATCACTAGAGGTCTTCTTCACTACTGTGTAATCCTGAGTGTGGAGACATTAATAATATCACTACAGACATTTCCAGAGTCCATCACCTCTCCGGTCATGTCACCTGTTATTCCCATACATAATGATGTCATGTGATGACATCACAACCTCTCACCTCTCCGGTAAGATGGAAGATTATCTCCAGGGTGAGGTTTAATATCCTCTCCTCCATCTGGTCTCTGTCCTTATTCATCCTTGACGAGTCAATCGGGAAAGTCATTTCATATAGAATTTATTAGCAGAGGATCCTTTTTTGAAGGAACCTAAATAGAAAGAAGACGAGACAATATAAAAATGACATTAATGTTATGTCGGTTGGTCACATCTGCACATGATGGCTGCAGCCAATTACTGGGACTGGGTGTAGTGCTGATATCAGTATGTACTGCGGAATACCATCAACGGCAACAATGGTCATGTGACATACATAATGTCATTAAGTTATACTTAACCCCGAAGGCTGTTTGTACGTTAATGACGAGGCCAATTTATAAAATTCTGATCACTGTCACTGTATGAGGTAATAAGTCTCTGTGCCCACGATGCAGAAATGCTCAGGATTTTTTCCTGAGCGTTTCTGCATCTCCCTTGCAGAAAAAAACGCATGCGGATTGTACATGCAGATTGTACATTCGGATTGTACATGAGTTTCCTGCCAGGGACATGCGGAAATGGAGCGTTATTCACTGACATTTCCGCATGCGGATTGACAAGCGCTTTCCAAGCGATTAACATCACTTGGAAAGTGCTTGTGACAACTAGGTCACACTATATAAATCTATGCAAACAGAGAGAGTGGTTAAAAATGGTTAAATGCAAACAGAGAGTGGTTAAAAATGTATACTTACCCTCAGATGGCCCCCGGTGTCCTGCTTTACACTCCGTTCTCCCTTGCCGACAGCGGTGGATTGAAAGACCTGCCGACGTCAGCGTCGCGTGACCCGTCACATGACTCTGACGTCAGCGCAGGTCCTTCTATCCACTGGGAAGCAAGGAGGAGCGCACCGCGGGTCGCCGGAAGGTAAATATACATTTATTATTTTATTCTTTTTTTACAGATTTTTTAATGGTATCTGGGTGTGGATGAGACTCTCCTCTCATCTACACCCGGGTACCATCCGCACATTAGAACGCTTGGATTACGCATCTAAATATACAGTGATGCTTAATCCATGCGGTCTAATGCAAGTCAATGGCGGCGAAGACGCAGCACTTCCGCAAAATAATTCGTAGTGCTGCGTTTTTTTCCGCAATGATAATCCGCAGCGGAAATTTCCGCACCATGTGCACAGCACATGCGGATTATCATTGGGGAACATTGCTGCCCTTCTACCATGCGTTTTTAATGCGTTTCCGCAGCTGCAAAAACGCTGCAGAAACGCATTAAAAACACATTGTGGGCACACAGCCTTACTCTGGAGCGCTTCAACAGATCCCCCCTGATTATGAGACAGTTTTTTTGTGACATATTGTACTTCATAATAGTGGTAATAATTATTTGATATGACTTGCGTTTATTAGTGAAAAATAAGAAATCTGGCGAAAATTTAGCAATTTTCAAGCTTTGAATTTTTATGCCCTTAAATCAGAGATATGTCACACAAAATAGTTAATAAAAAAACATTTCTCACATGTCTACTTTACATCAGCACAATTTTGGAGACAATTTTTTTTTTTGTTATGAAGTTATAAAGGTTAAAAGTTGACCAGCGATTTCTAATTTTTCCAACAAATTTCCAAAAAACATTTTTTTAGGGACCACATCACATTTGCAGTGACTTTGAGGGGTCTATATGACCCTAAATACCCAAAGATGACACCATTCTAAAAACTGCACCCCTCAAGGTGCTCAAACCCACATTCAAGAAGTTTATTAACCCTTCAGGTGCTCCACAGGAATTTTTGGAATGTGGAAGAAAACAATGAACATTTAACTTTTTTTCACAAAAATGTTACTCTAGACCCAATTTTTTTTATTTTCGCAAGGGTAACAGGAAAAAATGGACCCCAAAATTACTTGTGCTATTTCTTCTGAACATGCAGATACTGCATATATGGGGAAAACCACTGTTTTGGTGCACAGCAGTGCTCGGAAGGGAAGAAGGACTGTTTGACTTTTTCAACGCAAAACTTGCGTGTGTTTGGAGAGCCTGTGATGTGCCTAAAAGGTGGAAAACCCCCACAAGTGACCCAATTTTGGAAAATAGACCCCTTAGAACTTATCTCGATGTGTGGTAACCACTTTGAACCCCCAAGTGCTTCACAAATGTTTAGAACGTACAGCCGTGAAAATACAAAAAATCACTTTTTCTCCATAAAAATGATCTTTTTTATTTTCACTAGGGTAACAGGAGAAATTGGACCCCAAAAGTTGTTGTGCAATTTATCCTGAGTATGCTGATACTCCATATATGAGAGAAAACTACTGTTTGGGCGCACCTCAAGGCTCGGAAGGGAAGGAGTGACGCTTTGGAATGCAGAATTTGATAGCATGGTCTGCGGACGTCATGCCCTGTTTGCAGAGCCCCTGATGTGGCTAAACAGTGGAAATGCCCAATAAGTGCCCCTTTTTGGAAATTAGACCACTAATGAATTTATCTAGAGGTGTGGTGAGCACCTTGAACCCCCAGGTGCTTCACAGAAAATTATAATGTTGACTTGTGAAAATAAAAAAAATTATTACATTTTTTCTACAAAAATGTTATTTTAGACAAAATAAAATTATTTTCACAAGGGTAACAGGAGAAAGTGGACCCCAAAATTTGTTGTGCAATTTCTACTGAGCACACATATACCCCATATGTGGTCGAAAACTACTTTTGAGGCACAGTGCAAAGCTCAGAAGGGAAGAAGCACCATATTGGAGTTCATATTTTGCTGGGCTGGTTTGACGGTGCCAAGTCACATTAGCAGAGTCTATAAGGTGCCAGAACAGCAGAACCTCCTATAAAATACCCCATTTTACACCTCTAAATGAATTCATCTAGGGGTGCAGTGAGCATGTTGACACCATATGTGCCTCACAGAATTTTAGGCGGTAAAGAAAGAATAATTAAATTTTTACCATCAAAGTTTTGTTTTAGCCCCAGATTTTACATTTTCACACTGTGAAATGGGTAAAAATGACAACAAAATTTGTCACACAAATTTGTCGAGGCTTTCTTTTTTCACCACCATTATCTGCAGCGCTTCGGTTGTGTTTCGCCTGTACTCTGGTAAGATTTTGGGACCTATTGAATTTAGTTATGGCATTATGTGCACCTTTACCTTGTGAATTATGGCCCCTGCTTACTTAGTCTTAAGGAAAATTTTGGCAGATTACCCTCCCCTGGCTGACTCACCCTTATGCTCTGCAGCTGCCTGGCACACTTCACTTTTTTCGTCCATTTATTCTATGATAATTGAGTATTATGTATATTGTAATGCAGCGGCTTGCTGCATTGCTAAAATGACAAGGGTGTGTGTTCTAGCTGACCATTTACCTCCCCTCAGGTGACTGATCACATGACTGTGACATCATCACAGGTCCTGTGTGCACAGAAGGATATATAAATCCTGGTGGTTTTGAAACAGAGAGAGAGGCCTGGTGAGGCAAGAAGCCTGGTCCCTGTATCTCGGACTCCACTAGCCTGGAAGGCAAATGCTGGATCCCTGTGTCTGGGATACCAGTAGCCTTGAAAAGTAAGAGGCCTGGTCCCTTTGTCTGGGACTCCACTAGCCTGCAAGGCAAGACGCTGGATCCCTGTGTCTGAGATACCAGTAGCCTTGGAAGGTACGTGGCCTGGAGACTACGTCTGGGGAGCCTTAAAGCCACAGCTGTGGCAGAACAGAGCTGATAGAAGCAGCTGAGACCCAGCAAAGGTAAATCGTCTCTTTAAGTGAATATTGATGCTATACGTTGCTGAAGTCTGTATCTGTAGCCAAGGGGGCATAGCTGCCACTGAAAAGGCTCGAGGATATACATGTGTACCATTCCTGCGACCCATTGAGATGGACTATGTTATAAGCAGTTTATGAGGTGTAATAAACTGCTGGATTTCATATTACCGGAAAACGTTGAATTTGTGCTTTAATTGACCCGGTGAAGCGAGTGCCCTCAGCGTGATGAATAGCGCTACCTTACAATTGGTTGGAGAATGCGGGCAACTGCAGCCTGGTTGCTAGGGGTAACGGCACAGGAAAACGAATGTGGATGCAAGCATCTTGCTGTGGCTCGGGGGGGCCATGAAGATTAAAGCATCTGGCTGTAACTTGGCGGGGTTATGAAAATTGTCGTTGCACTGAAACCTGGTTTGCTGTGGCTTGGTGGGGCCACGAAAATTTTCCAGGGAAAGAGGTGTGAAGTGTCTAATGTGAACAGTGTACCGCGATGGCTATGATTGGAGCCATATCCCCAGACGGAATGGAGAAGTGGTTAGATGACCGGCTGCAAACTCTCTTCAGCAAAATAGAGTTTTCTGAAGAAATGCAGGAGCAGATAAAGATGGCTGTGAAGGGAGCAGCAGATGAGTCTGAAGCTGCTGAGCGGTTAAGGTACCTGTTAAAGTTACAGCAACAAGACATGGTGCAGGAATGGCAGGAGCTGTTGGCACCGTATAGAATGGCGGCAGCGGACCATTCTGTGAGTTCTCCTGGGGCGCCGGTATTGTACCAGAGTGCCCGGGGAGGTGGTAAGAGATGTTGTGAACTGGGTCCTGAGACTATCGCGTGTTTTTTAAAAAAAAATTCCCGTACAGGTGTGGGTGTCCGAAAGGGGGCGGAGTCTCAAAGGGGCAGAGTTTCCAAAGAGCGTGGAGTATAGAAAACCAAAATTGGTTACTGGTTGTGGGTTGGTACCGCCTAAAAATGTCAATTTGACCGTTGATAACGGGGTAGCTCCAGTAGAAGGGGTTAACGTCAAACTGGGAGGTGACTTGTTGGTCCACAACACCATGGGGAGTGACACAGACCCCAGATCCCATAGCTGACGGTGACACTACGAAAGTAGAAAGAGAGTTCAGTCATGAGGAGCTAGACGAGGTGAGAAAGTCCCCCTCTTGTCGTCGACAGCGCAAAGGCCACAAAAAAGTTGCTCCTGTAGCCTTTGCTGAAAGGGCAAATAAAGAAAATGCACTTTATTCCGAGTGTGGATCCTCCTTTAGAAGCAGAAGAGATCAGGAGAGAAGAGGAGGTGACGTTGCCAGTAGCAACCTCCGGTGCAGTATCAGACAACAATTGGAAGGAAAAGTTCCAGAAAAATAAAGACGAGGTTTTTCAGTTGGAGCTTGACAAAGCGGAGTTTCAAGATGAGCTGTGCGAGATGAAAGATCGTTTCTCCCTGGTACAGTTAGAGCTGATGCACGTGAAGCAAAAGCTGAATGAGGGTCTACACCAGAGGGATAGCCAGCTGTCTGCCTTAAAAGAGGCGCTGCAGGATGAAGTTTCTAGAAGTGATCAAAACCTAGAACGGCTGCGCGAACAGTTCAACCAGGAGCTGTGTGAATCCAAGAAGGAGTATGGTGAACTCAGTAAGGATCTGCAACAAATTATGAGAGATTATGAGGATCTCCTCAAGGTTAAGGAAAAACTAGAGGATGATAAGGCGGATACAGACCACATGCGCCAAGTGATTGAGACCACTCTACAGGACACCCAGGATGAGAATGATGATCTCCGCAGAAAGATCCTAGGACTGGAAGCTCAGGGGAAGGAGCCGCAGACGTTCTGTGATGATCTCCAGAGGGCAGAGACGTGCCTTAAGGATAGAATCTGCAGGATGGAGGAGTCTATCGGAGAAGGGAGGTATGAAGCAAATACCTCTTCGAATAATGCAAACTCGGATGATTCGGTGGATGTAAGAGCTGAGATCAAGGAGCTCAAGGAGACGCTACAAGCCCATTTGAAGCAAGAGCAGCTTGAGAGACTGGCTGTCGAGAGCCGAGTGGGCGCATTGGAGACAGAGAGGTCTGAGAAAACTCTACTGTTAAAGGAGCAGTTGAAGCAGGAAGAGCTTCAGAGATGGGCTGCGGAGAGGCAAGTAAGTGAGCTAGAGCAAGAAGTTTTCGAGCTCAAAGGTCGCCTGGCAAAGTACCAATCAGTGAACGAGGCCTCCTTGGGGAAAGAAAAGGGCAAACAAGTTGTGCTTAATCCTCTATACCATGAGAAGGTGGACCTGAGGAGAGCTGAGAGAGTGTTAAAAGAAGATAAGTATGAAATGGAGGTGGTCAAGACGAGAATTCTTGAGTTCATAACTGTGAGTCAGCTCAGGGAAAGCATACAGGGTGAAGAAGCTGAAAGTCAGTTGTCCCTGAAACCTGAGCCAGATGATCATTTGGAGACCACTGGTGAGACAGAAACGTCTCGGTACAAGAGCCTCATAGATGTACCCAAAGATTTGAGAGAAGAATGCACCAGAGAGTCAGTGCATGAAGAGTTTAAGAAGGCCGTGGGAGCCTGTAAGGTGTACTCGACCTCAGAAGCTAAACAGCTGGTGCTCCTGTCCACAACCGATGTCACAGTGAAGAGGGTGGCTATCCTAAGTGACATGCACTGGCGATGTGCTCGCACGAAGCGGTTTGTCCGGTTGAAGACGGAACAAGCCATTAGACAACTGGAGCTTATGAGAAAAGCTCAAAGTCTGCGGGAAGAAGTCATCCGGGTGCCTCAGGCTTTGGTAAGAAAGCTCATTGGGAGAAATGGCCAAACCATGCAAATGATAGTAAGGAAGTCTGGTGTGATGAAAGTAAGCAGTCCACGCGATCATCAGGACTGGATACCAGATGAAGACGGCATGGTGTCATTCTCCGCTGTTGGAACGAAAGAAAATATTGCATATATACGCAAGCTGATGGAGTACCGAGTGACCTACCTGCTAGAGGTAGAACAGTTGAATCTCGCCAGACTGCGAATGGAAAGACAGCATCGCCTGAGCAGCAGAAGATGGCAGCCGTCTAGAAATTGTGAGACCAGACAGAGAAAGGGCCCTTCAAATAATAGGACGGCTACAGTAGAAGTTAGAGACCTTTCAGGATGTCCTTAGGATAGTGGGCGTGGGTTTAGTGGTAGTGAGACCTCCAGTAACTAAGGTCTAAGAGGTCCATACAAACGACCCAATAGTGTACGGGACAGCACGAAGTCAGACCTGACCTTAGATAGAAGGGCAAGTAAGTCACACTGCTGTATTGACCACTGGGAGCGGGGGAGGTCTGACAAGGTTACGACTCGGAAATGTGACTTGACGAAGTTAGTGACAATGACAGATGGTAGGTCCCTAAGGAATGGGCTAATGTTGATGACTAATGTTCCAGGGGCTGAGCAGCGCAATTGTCAAGTACATGGTCTCTGTGTGAACCGTGGTTTATAATGTGATTGTGTATATTATGTGTTCAACCCCACGAGTTTGAACAGGGGGGGAAATGTAATGCAGCGGCTTGCTGCATTGCTAAAATGTCCAGGGGGCCTGTTCTTGCTGACCATTTACCTCCCCCTCAGGTGAATTATCACATGACTGTGACATCATCACAGGTCCTGTGTGCACAGAAGGATATATAAATCCTGGTGGTTTTGAAACAGAAAGAGAGGCCTGGTGAGGCAAGAAGCCTGGTCCCTGTCTGGGACTCCACTAGCCTGGAAGGCAAGAGGCTGGATCCCTATGTCTGAGATACCAGTATACTTGGAAGGCACGTGGCCTGGAGACTAAGTCTGGGGAGCCTTAAAGCCACAGCTGTGGCAGAACAGAGCTGATAGAAGCAGCTGAGACCCAGGAAAGGTAAATCGGCGCTTTAAGTGAATATTGATGCTATACGATGCTGAAGTCTGTATCTGCAGCCAAGCGGGCATAGCTGCCACTGAAAAGGCTCGAGGATATACATGTGTAACATTACTGCGAGCCATTGAGATGGACTATGTTATAAACAGTTTATGAGGTGTAATAAACTGCTGGGCTTCATATTACCAGAAAACATTGCATGTGTGCTTTAATTGACCCGGTGAAGCAAGTGCCCTCAGCGTGATGAATAGCGCTACCTTACAATATTTATACTCTAATAAAAATTACAATTTTATGCTATTCAAACTCTGATCTTTTTTTCTAGAATTTTTGCTGAATGTAGAAATACCCCATATGTGGCTGTGCAGTACTGCTTAGCAACATGACGAGACTCGGGAGGGATGGAGCGCTATTTGCCTCCTGGAGCGCAGATTTTCCTAGAATAGTATGCAGACTCCAAATACACAGTTCTTGATCCGCCTCTTGAGAAAGCCTTACGGTTGAGGGCGAAACGCGCGTCGAGGCGTTTTTCGTCCACATGGGCATTTGGCACTGAGCACTTTAAACCTCTGCATCCTTGGTAAGATGGCTCCTCTTATAATATTGAGCGAAGGGAACATTTGGGTGGTCTTATTGTCTATGATGATGTGATTCTACATACTGTCTGTTCTACTACAACTGTTCCTTGAGTCAGCCTCTTGCCTTAAAGGTCCCCACTGCATTATTTTGATACCTGACATCCCCATGTGGGGTCATTATTGTGTCTCTGCATATTATCTAGTGCTACTATCCCCTGGATTCTTTGTGTGTTCCCCATTTTCTAGTGCTATTAATTGCTATGATTACTTTGCCATAATCATGTAAAGTTTCGATATGTAATAAAATAATACTCTTGATATGAATCACTCTTTTTCCTCTTTTGTTGTTATACAGTTCTTAAGTGCTAGAAGAGCAGAAACCCCCTTCAAGTGGCACCATTTTGGAAATTATACCCCTTTGGAAATTTATCTACAGGTGTGGTGAGGATTTTAATGACATGGGTGCTTTCCAGAAACAAGCAGCAGTGGATGCTGCAGTGTTAAAATTGCAAATTGCCGTTGTAGTGATTAGTACATTATGCCCAGCTCGTGCTTCTGGACACATGCACCTGTAAATTAAGCGGGCCTATTGCCTATTGTCCTGTAGCCCATCCCAGACACGTCTACAATTTTGTCTCTGGTACCCTTAGACAGCTCTTTGGTCTTGGCCATGGTGGAGAGGTTGGAGTGTGATTGATTGAGTGTGTGAAGAGGTGTTTTTTATACAGGTAACAAGTTCAAACACGTGCAATTAATACAGGTAATGAGTGCAGAGTAGGAGGGCTTCTTAAAGAAAAACTAATAGGTCTGTGAGAGCCAGAATTCTTACTGGTTGGTAGGTGATCAAATAGTTATTTCATGCAATAAAATGCACAGTTGAAGTGCCCTACGATAAAAATTACAGACCTCTCCATTCTTTGAAGGTGGGAAAACTTGCAAAATCGGCAGTGTATCAAATACTTATTTTCCCCACTGTACTTAAATCACTATGTACAGACAAAGGCAGCATCTTATTCATTTAATAATCTACCCAGTTCATTGTTATATAAATTCGTGATTGAGGATAATGCCACATTTGCATGTAGCCAAAAAGTGGGGCCCTGGAGTTGGTTACTGGTTGGCCCTTGGCAAAGCAGTCCGACGCTGACGTTACATGCAAGTGGAGATAAGTCAGAGGGTTGGTCGCTCATCTGGGCAGGTTGTGTGAGGCACATCTGTGGAAAAGCTAGATGGATTCCAATATGGCTGCAGCTTCGCAGTTGTGCTCACACCAAATAGATTAAGGACATAATAAGTGAAAGAGAAGAGAGGGCGGTGGATGCGGGGCGCTGTCGCTGACAAAGGTGATTCCAGGCGCTAAGTGTAAAAAACTCCCACATTATTCATGCAGCACGTTTCAGAGTAGATTCTATTCCTTTCTCAAGTATACACTGCGTGCAGAATTATTAGGCAAAGGCGTATTTTGATCAATTTGATACATGTTGTCCTACTCCAAGCTGCATAGGCTTGAGAGCCAACTACCAATTAAGTAAATCTGGTGATGTGCATCTCTGTAATGAGGAGGGGTGTTGTCTAATGACATCAACACCCTATATAAGGAGCGCTTAATTATTAGGCAACTTCCTTTCCTTTGGCAAAATAGGTCAGAAGAGAGATTTGACGGCTCTGAAAAGTTCAAAATTGTGAGATGTCTTGTAGAGGGATGCAGCAGTCTTGAAATTTCCAAACTTTTGAAGCGTGATCACCGAACAATCAAGCGTTTCATGGCAAATAGCCAACAGGGTCGCAAGAAGCGTGTTGGCCAAAAAAGGCGCAAAATAACTGCCCATGAATTGAGGAAAATCAAGCGTGAAGCTGCCAAGATGCCATTCGCCACCAGTTTTGCCATATTTCAGAGCTGCAACGTTACTGGAGTATCAAAAAGCACAAGGTGTGCGATACTCAGGGACATAGCCAAGGTAAGGAAGGCTGAAAAACGACCACCTTTGAACAAGAAACATAAGATAAAACGTCAAGAATGGGCCAGGAAATATCTTAAGACTGATTTTTCAAAGGTTTTATGGACTGATGAAATGAGAGTGGCTGTTGATGGGCCAAATGGATGGGCAAGAGGCTGGATCAATAAAGGGCAGAGAGCTCCACTCCGACTCAGACGCCAGCAAGGTGGAGGTGGGGTACTGTTATGGGCTGGTATCATCAAAGATGAACTTGTGGGACCTTTTCGGGTTGAGGATGGAGTGCAGCTCAACTCCCAGACCTACTGCCAGTTTCTGGAAGACAACTTCTTCAAGCAGTGGTACAGGAAGAAGTTGGTATCGTTCAAGAAAAACATGATTTTCATGCAGGACAATGCTCCATCACATGAATCCATCTACTCCACAGCGTGGCTGGCCAGTAAAGGTCTAAAAGAAGAAAAAATAATGACATGGCCCCCTTGTTCACCTGATCTGAACCCCATAGAGAACCTGTGGTCCATCATAAAATGTGAGATCTACAGGGAGGTAAAACCGTACACCTCTCGGAACAGTGTCTGGGAGGCTGTGGTGGCTGCTGCATGTAATGTTGATCGAAAACAGATCAAGCAACTGACAGAATCTATGGATGGAAGGCTGTTGAGTATCATCATAAAGAAAGGTGGCTATACTGATCACTAATTTTTTTGGTTTTTGTTTTTGCATGTCAGAAATGTTTATTTCTAAATTTTGTGCACTGATATTGGTTTACCTGGTGAAAATAAACAAGTGAGATGGGATTATATTTGGTTTTTATTAAGTTGCCTAATAATTCTGCACAGAAATAGTTACCTGCACAAACAGATATCCTCCAAAGATAGCCAAATCTAAAAAAAAAACTACTCCAACTTCCAAAAATATTAAGCTTGGATATTTATGAGTCTTTTGGGTTGATTGAGAACATAGTTGTTGATCAATAATAAAAATAATCCTCTAAAATACAACTTGCCTAATAATTCTGCACACAGTGTATGTCTGAAATTGGAGTAGAATCTACTCTCAAACGTGTTGTATGAATACACTGGGATTTTTTTACACTGTGAGACAGTTAGGGGGATCATATGCGAAGGATGGTATGCATCCCCTAGGACGCGCATAGAGGATTATTAAATCCGCTGGAGTGCATTGCAGTCACAGATATAGCTGTGGTTGCAGTGCAACATAAAAGTAAGTTTGGACTTGGTCAAGATATTTGACCAAGTTGGATTGAAGAAAACCCGACATGGGCTTGTATTTTTGGAGTGATCTGCAGGATGGTAGTGGGGTGGATCATTTCCTCCAGCCCAGGTCTTATAAGTGGCTCATGGCCACAATTCTTCATTTAAACCAGCAGCAAAGGTTTGAGTGTGTCAGTGTTGGGATTGCTAGCAGCAGAGTTGGAAGCTCTGCAATGCAAGTCTGTGTGAAAGCTGAACACAGGCCTGTGAAGGCAACGTACCTGATGCACCCCAAGAGACACGGTGGTGCTGTCGTCCACGGCAACGGGTTTGGAACCGGACTGTTTTGACGACCTGGCTGTGATCTGGAGGATACTCTCTGCCTTCAATTTTTGAGTTTTGGAAAATAAATGTAGCATCAGCATCTCTGCCCCCTGCTAGGCAGAGACGCCATCCCCCTTACTGCTGCGGTCCCGCTCCGGCGTCTTCCGGCCTCCCTTCTGCACGCAGCTTCCCTGGCACTGTGCTTAGGGAACGCGCGCTCTCCCTATCGCTTCAAGGGGCCGTGCGCGCCGTCCTAAAAAGTCCCCGGCCGATGGCAGGAGGACTTTCTCTATAAAAGGTACCTCCTCCAATATGGAGGTGCCCGTGCAAGGTTGTTGCTCTGTGTTACTTACTTTGCTTCAGCCCTCAGGTCCTCCGCAAGTCAGTCCTGTCCGCCAGTCTGATCTTCAGTCCAGTTCGCCAGTCTGACTACTATCCAGCCCGATAGTCTGCCTGCAGTCCAGTTTGCCAGTGTGTCTATGGGCTCAGCCCGCCCGCTTACCTGGAAGCACCTGCCTGTTACCTGCCGTGCCCGCCAACCCGCTTACCTGGAAGCACATGCCTGTTACCTGCCGTGCCCGCCTGCCTGCTTTCCTGGAAGCATTTCCCACTTACCTGTTGTGCCCACCTGCTTGCTTACCTGGAAGCTCCTGCCTGTTACCTGCCGTGCCCGCCTGCCTGCTTACATGGAAGCACCTGCCAGCTTGCCTACCCGGAGCACCCGTCTGGCTATCAGCCGAATCAGCCTGCCTGCCATGCTCATCCGCTGTACCGGTCAGTTCCTGCCTTCTGTCCCGTCGGAGTCACCTGCTCTCATACAAGGTCGGTCCCAGAGTGGCACCTGGTCCCTCTGCTCGGTCCCTCCCTGGTTCACGGAGTCGACTGAGCCGCCGTGCGACCTTGGTCAGGCCGAGTAGATACTTAGTCATGCCCCTCTGGTCCCTCCTTGCACCGCAGCACAGAGGTTCCACCACTCGGATCACTAACAGTTTGCACGGGCTATGGAACCTGGTGGCCCCCAGGCTCCTTCGCTTTCTGACCTGTACCAGGAGGTTTCTCGTCAGAGATCCCAACAGGAAACTATCCTGACCTACCTGCGGTCTGTCAACTCCCGCCTGGACACGCCGTCCATCCCACCTGTGTCCGTCTCGAGCCGAGCGGCAACCTCTCCAGCGGCGCCTCAG
Source organism: Phyllobates terribilis (assembly GCF_046119375.1). Lineage (NCBI taxonomy): Eukaryota > Metazoa > Chordata > Amphibia > Anura > Dendrobatidae > Phyllobates > Phyllobates terribilis. Next base: position 594,921,587 of record NW_027362761.1, read on the forward strand.
CCTACTAGTGCCATGGCATCCGGCCCTAGTCCCCGACTCTCTGCGCCTCAACGTTTTGGTGGCGATCCCGTCTATGTCGGGGTTTTCTAAACCAGTGCACGCTGCACTTTGAACTCCTGGCACATCAGTTTCCCTCCGACCGGGCCAAGGTGGCGTTCATCATGTCTCACCTCACCGGGGAAGCATTGGCATGGCTAAACCCTCTATGGGAGAGAGGGGATCCCCTGGGGTCTGATCTTCCGGCTTTCCTCACTGCCTTCCGGAAAGTCTTCGATGAGCCCGGACAAAAGACTTCTACTGCCTCCTCTCTTCTCCGTCTCCGCCAAGGGAGTCTCACCGTGGGCCAGTATGCCATACATTTCGCACTCTCGCATCTGAGCTCGTCTGGAACAACGAGGCCCTGGTGTCTACCTTCTGGGAACATCTTTCCGGATGGATCAAGGACGAGCTAGCCGGTCGGGACATTCCTTCCACCCTGGACGACCTGGTGTCACTAGCTACCCGGATTGACATCCGTTTCTTGGAACGAGTTAAGGAGACTACCCGGGAGAGAAGATTTTCTCGTCTCGCTCCTGTATTCCAAAAACCTGCCTCCCAAAGAGCAATTCCCCGGGCACGCTCGTCCGAACCCATGCAAATTGACGAGACCAAGATGGTCAAGTCTCGCCAAGAGACGCGCAGAGCCGAGGGTAGCTGCTTCTACTGTGGCAGTAAGGAGAATCTGATCCGTTCCTGCCCGGTGAAGCCGGGAAACTCCAGTGTCTAGGACCGCTCGGAGAGGTCGTCCTAGGCAAGAGTAAATCCTCTCCGTCCTTGACTCTATCCGTTTCCATCTCCAGTGGTGTGACCCGCTTCTTTGAGACCGTCCACCTGGATTCCGAAGCCGCTGGGAATCTCATTTCTCAGGCCCTTGTGGAGCGGTATCAGATTCTTACCAAACATCTGGCCGAACCATTGGCAGTCGCTTGTGTGGATGGGAGACTCCTTCCGGAGACCATCTTGCTCGTTACAGAGCCTGTAACCCTTCAGGTGAGAATGCTGCACTCAGAGATCTCCTTTCATGTGCTATCTGGACTCTCTCACTCCCTTTTGCTAGGTCTACCCTGGCTACAGAGATATGAACCCGTCCTGAATTGGCGATCTGGTGAGGTGCTCCGTTGGGGCCAGGATTGCCATGAGACCTGCCTGGTTCCGGTTCGTCCGGCTCAACCTCCGTCTACTCTGGCTAATCTACCTGGTCTGCCGGCACCCTACTGGTCCTATGCAGACGTCTTCGACAAGAAGCAAGCTGAGACACTACGACCTCATAGGCTGTATGATTGCCCAATCGACCTGGTACCCGGTGCTTCTCCTCCCCGCGGGCGTATCTACCCCTTGTCGCTGGCTGAGACCCAGGCCATGTCTGAGTACATTGAGGAGAACCTTGCTAGGGGATTCATTCAGAAATCTACTTCCCCGGCTAGAGCAGGATTCTTCTTTGTTAAAAAGAAAGAAGGCTCGCTACAGCCATGTATTGACTACAGGGGTCTTAAACAGATTACCATCAAGAATAAGTACCCCCTGCCTCTCATCTCGGGGCTGTTCGACCGCCTTAAAGGCGTGAAGGTCTTCACCAAGCTCGATCTTCGTGGGGCGTACAATTTGGTCCGGATCCGCCAGGGAGACGAGTGGAAGAAGGCATTCAACACCCGGGACGGTCACTATCAATACCGCGTGATGCCCTTTGGTCTCTGTAATGCCCCTGCCGTCTTCCAGGAGCTGGTTAACGACATCTTCCACGATATCTCTTGTATTCTTGCGTGGTGGTGTACCTGGACAATATCTTCTCTCCGGATCTGCCCGCACACCGGAGGAATGTTTGTCAGGTTCTGTTAAGGCACCGGGAGAATCGTCTCTATGCAAAATTTGAAAAATGTATTTTCGAGAAGACTTCCCTTCCGTTCCTGGGATATATTATCTCCGAGACTGGTCTTCAGATGGACCCCGAGAAGGTTTCTGCCGTCTTAAAATGGCCCCGACGGGAGAGGTTGAAGGCGATTCAGTGATTCCTGGGCTTCGCAAATTATTACCGCCTCTTCATCCCTCATTTCTCCTCCCGGACAGCTCCCATCTCCACGCTCAGCCGTAAGGGAGCAAATGCCAAGAAATGGACTTCCGAAGCGGAGGAGGCCTTCGTCTCTCCTCCGCCTCGGTGCTGCACCGTCCGGATTGCAACAAGCAGTTCTTCCTGGAGGTTGATGCTTCCTCCTCCGGAGCCGGAGAGGAGCTCACCCAGAAATCCTCGTCTGGGAGAATGGTAACCTGCGGCTTCTTCTCCAAGCTCTTCAACTCTTCCGAGCGCAACTACTCCATAGGAGATCGTGAGCTGTTTGCCATCAAATTGGCGCTGGAGGAGTGGCGCTACCTGCTGGAAGAGGCTCTGCACCCAGTGATTACCTACACAGACCACAAAAACCTGGCCTATTTACAAAAAGCCCAGACTCAATCCGCATCAGGCCCGGTGGTCTCTGTTCTTTGCCTGATTCTGCTTTACTCTACATTACCGCCCTGCGGACAAGAACATTAAAGCCAACGCTCTATCCCGCTCATTACTGTCCTCCGACCAAGAGGAGGAGCCTCTGCATATCATCGACCCATCCAGAGTAATGACTGTGGCCCCAGTAAGACTTTTGTAGCTGTTCCGGATCGTAAGAAGGTTCTTCTCTGGGGTCATTCGTCCAAATTAGCCGGCCATGCAGGCCAGAGGAAGACCTTCCTGCTCATCATCCGGCATTACTGGTGGCCTTCTCTACGCAAGGATGTTGTGGATTTTGTCACGGCTTGTTCCTCCTGTTCTCGTAACAATGTTCCCAGGCATCTTCCTGCCGGCCATCTCCTGCCTCTACCCGTACCTTCCGCTCCGTGACAACACATTGCTATGGACTTTATTACAGATCTCCCAGTTTCTGCCGGTTGTGCTGTCATTTGGGTGGTCGCTGACCGCTTTTCTAAAATGGTCCACTTCATCCCTCTGCCTGGTCTCCCGTCCACATCTGTGCTAGCTAAGGACTTCATCCATCACATCTTTCATATCCACGGCCTACCCCTCCACATGGTGTCTGATCGCGGGGGCCAGTTCACTTTGCGCTTCTGGAGAGCTACGTGTAAGCTGCTGGATGTCACCCTGGATTTCTCCTCTGCTTATCATCCTCAGTCCAATGGTCAAGTGTAACGTATCAACCAAGTACTTACCAGCTTTCTCTGGCATTTCGTCAATGCTCACCATAACGATTGGGTTGAGCTCCAACCATGGGCCGAGTTCTCCTATAACAACCATGAGAGTGAGTCTTCTTCCAAATCCCCGTTCTTTGTGGTCTACGGTCAACACCCCCGGATTCCGATTCCCGTCTCCACTTCTGTGGACAATCCTGCCGCGGAGTCTCTGGTCAGCGAATTTTCTACTATTTGGGAGGACACTAGATCCGCACTTCTTCACTCCTCTGAGCGGATGAAGAAACATGCCGATAAGAGATGTCTGGATCCGCCTCAATTCCATCCGGGAGACAGGTTATGGCTCTCCTCCAAACATGTCTGGCTCAAAATACCATCGTATAAATTGGGTCCGCGGTTCATCGGCCCGTTTGAGGTTCTCAAACAAATCAATCCTGTGGCTTACAAACTAAAACTCCCGGCCACCTTACGGATTCCCAACTTCTTCCACGTATCTCTCCTTAAACCAGTTGTTCTTAATTCTTTTTCTGATGATTCAGGTACCACTCCAGCTCCAGTCTCCGCTAAGGACGTCTATGAGATAGAGAACATTTTGGCAACCAAAAGGGTAAGGGGAAAAACTTTTTTTCTGGTGGATTGGAAGGGGTTTCGCCCAGAGGAGAGGTCTTGGGAACCCAGGGAGAACATCCATGCCCCTCTTCTTCTTAAAGAATTTCTTGCAGGCCTAAAAAAGAGGGGGCGTAAAGGGGCCATCCTAAAAAGTCCCCAGCCGATGGCCGGAGGACTTTCTCTATAAAAGGCACCTCCTCCAATATGGAGGTGCCCGTGCAAGGTTGTTGCTCTGTGTTACTTATTTTGCTTCAGCCCTCAGGTCCTCTGCAAGTCAGTCTTGTCCGCCAGTCTGTTCTTCAGTCCAGTTCGTCAGTCTGACTACTATGCAGCCTGACAGTCGGCCTGCAGTCCAGTCCTGGTCTCGGCCCGCCCGCATACCTTGAAGCACCTGCCTGTTACCTGCCGTGCCCGCCAGCCCGCTTACCTGGAAGGACCTGCCTGTTACCTGCCGTGCCCGCCTGCCTGCTTACCTGGAAGTACCTGCCTGTTACCTGCCGTGCAAGCCTGCCTGCTTACCTGAAAGCACCTGCCAGTTACCTGTTGTGCTCGCCTGCCTGCTTACCTGGAAGCTCCGGCCTGTTACCTGCCGTGCCCGCCTGCCTGCTTACCCTGAAGTACCTGCCTGTTACCTGCCGTGCAAGACTGCCTGCTTACCTGAAAGCACATGCCAGTTACCTGTTGTGCTCGCCTGCCTGCTTACCTGGAAGCTCCGGCCTGTTACCTGCCGTGCCCGCCTGCCTGCTTACCCTGAAGTACCTGCCTGTTACCTGCCGTGCAAGACTGCCTGCTTACCTGAAAGCACATGCCAGTTACCTGTTGTGCCCGCCTGCCTGCTTACCTGGAAGCTCCCGCCTGTTACCTGCCGTGCCCGCCTGCCTGCTTACATGGAAGCACCTGCCAGTTACCTGTTGTGCCCACCTGCCTGCTTACCTGGAAGCACCTGCCAGTTACCTGTTGAGCCCCCCAGCTTGCCTACCCAGAGCACCCGTCTGGCTATCAGCCAAATCAGCCTGCTTGTCTACCCGGACCACCCGTCAGCCTGCCTGCCGTGCTCATCTGCTGTACCGGTCAAAGTCCGGTCAGCATTGAGGAAGTAGAGTCTGGAGGACGACATGGAAGCCATCCTCACCATCTATGAACACCACGGGGCAGGAGAACTTGCCAAATTCCCAGTGGGCTGAAGTAGTGGCCCCATTCCTGATAGGAGACGCCAAGAAGGCCTACTTTGACCACAGATGGGAGGATGCCCAGGACATGGGAAGCTGAAAGGTGAGATCCTTGCCCGACTGGGGGTTATTACATATGAGTAAACCCAACGTATGTTTCAATAGACCTTTGTGAATCCCCGACACGCCAGGTTTCAGGCGTATGACTTGATGCTGCTAGTCAAAAGACGGCTCCAGCCTGAGACCTTGTCTCCTTCCCAGATGGTAGAGAGGGTAGTCGTCGACCGTCTTGTGGCAACCCTGCCAGCAGCTATACAGCTTTGGGAGGGTCAAGGGGACCAGGGACGTCTAGACCAGGTAGTTAGCCTGATTGAGTGGTACACGGCCACTCATGACTTCATACGAGACTCTACCCCATTGCGGCTAACACGCTGGCCCTTGCAAGCAAAAGAGCCTGGGAAAGGGACACAACCCGTTGCTGACGTCAGTCAGGACCGATCCCGCACTGAGGGGGTACACCGGGGTGAGGGTGGCAGGAGACCAGTTCCCCCTAAACTGGTCTCGTGGACTAGCGGTTCTTCAGCAATCCGGTGCTGGCAGTGCCAAGGGCCAGGACATGTGGCTGCCAACTGCACATTAACGACTGTACCCATGAATTGCAGGTTTTTCAGCTGTGACAGTGACCCGCGGTAAATAGCTCACCACAGGTCATATGCGCTGGTTGATGGGGCTACTACCACCATCAGCTGGCGCCTGCTGTCATAGGAAATAGAGAGCACAGGCACCGCTGGATAGGAGCAGTAGTCTCTCATCCACCGGCGCCTGTGCTGAAAGTAAAAAAAATGTTAAAATTAAAAAAAAAAAAAAAAACACATTATACTCACCTGCACCTTGTCCCCGATGTTCTCATCCCCTGCAAAAAATAAAAAAACACCATATACTCACCTTACACCTAGTCCTCAAAGCCCATGATCACCTGCAATAAGATAAACCAACCTCATCCTCACCTGTCCGCAGTAGTCCATATAGCTAGGGTCCCACGATGATCTCATGAATAGAATGGCCACATTTTGAAATGTGACCACTCTATTCAGCAGCCAACGATACATTGACAAGAGCGCGATCGCTTCAGTCAGTGTACTGCCTAAGCTGCGGGAGTGAGGTCAGACGAGTTCATCATGAACTCGTGTGCCCTCACTTACAGCTGTACTGCTGCGTGGCAATTTCCGCAGTAGTGCTGTGAGGTCACAAGAGTTCATCAGCTGATGAACGTGTGTGAACTCTCTGTCAGCAGCTCAGTCTGTACACTGACACAGGAGTAATTTCACTCCTGTTTCAGTGTATAGCCTGCTGTTCTATAGTACAGTCACATGAGTGACTGCCGATGTGACTGTTCTTGAGGTGACCTGGATCGCCATGGGACAAGTGGGAAAATCTGGAGCATCATAGCGTCGGACAGGTGAGGGATATGTTTTTTTTTTATTAATTAAGAATCAAATAAATTTGTGTGTGCTTTTTATTTCAAATACAGGACTTTTTTCTGGTCGTGTTTTAATTTCTCCAATTTACTATAGAATAAGTAATGGAGGCATCTTATAGACGCCGCTCCATTACTAACCTGGGCTAATATCTATCTAGCAGTCTGTCTATCTATCATCTATATATCTATCACTTATCTATCTATATAACTATGCATCCATCTACCGATAGATAATAGTTAGATATATGGATATATAGATAAATAGATATATTATTAGATATATGGATAGATAAATAGATTAATAGATAGATATATAGATAAATAGATAGAAATATGGATAGATTTATAATAGATAGAATGATAGATAATTAGATAGGTAAATACACGTGGTCAAAATTGTTGGTACCCCTCGTTTGTTGAAAGAAAAACCCACAATAGTCACAGAAATTACTTGAATCTGACAAAAGTAATAATAAATTAAAAATCTATGAAAATGAACAAATGAAAGTCAGACATTGCTTTTCTGCTTCCACAGAATTTAAAAAAAAATTAACCTTATGAAATCGGCCTGGACAGAAATGATGGTTCTTCTTAACTTAATATTTTGTTGAACAACCTTTTGCGGCAATCACTGCAATCAAACGATTCCTGTAACTGTCAATGAGACTTCTGCACCTCTCGACAGGTATTTTGGCCCACTCCTCATGAGCAAACTGCTCCAGTTGTCTCGTGTTTGAAGGTCGCCTTTTCCAGACTCCATGTTTCAGCTCTTTCCAAAGATGCTCAATAGGATTTAGGTCAGGGCTCATAGAAGGCCACTTCAGAATAGTGGTAGCGTACCCCTCCTTGGTGCCCTTGTGTTTCCCTTCTAGTATTGTTCTTCTACCAGCTGGAGTTACATTATCGCCATCTGGATATTTTTAAAAAATTCTAAATAAAAGACATTTGTTTTTACTATTGGATTCTGTGGAGCTGGATCATTGTTTTTTCCATTACACTTTAGAATACTCCAATGTTTTCCTCTTCGCCATTCTTGGGTGTTTTTAGCTGTGTGTTTTGGGTCATTATCCTGTTGCAAGACCCATGAATTGTGACTGAGACCAAGCTTTCTGACACTGGGCAGCACATTTCTCTCTAGAATCCTTTGATAGTCTTGAGATTTCATTGTACCCAGCACAGATTCAAGACACCCAGTGCCAAATGCAGCAAAGCAGCCCCATAACATAATAGAGGCTCCTCCATGTTTCACAGTAGGGACAGTGTTCTTTTCTTGATATGCTTCATTTTTCCGTCTGTGAACATAGAGCTGATGTGCCTTGCCAAAAACTTCCATTGTTGTCTCATCTGTCCATAGGACATTCTCCCAGAGGCTTTGTGGTTTGTCAACATGTAGTTTGGCAAATACCAGTCTGGCTTTTTTATGATTTTTTTCAACAATGGTATTCTTCTTGGTCGTCTCCCATGAAGTCCACTTTGGATCACACAACGACGGATGGTGCGATCTGACACTGATGTTCCTTGAGCTTGAAGTTCACCTTTAACCTCTTTAGAAGTAATCCTGGTCTCTTTTGTTACCATTCGCATTATCCGTCTCTTTGATTTGTCATCAATTTTCCTCCTGCAGCCACGTCCATGGAGGTTGGCTACAGTCCCATGGATCTTACATTTCTGAATAATATGTGCAACTGTAGTCACAAGAACATCAAACTGCTTGGAGATGGTCTTATAACCTTTACCTTTAACATGCTTGTCTATAATTTTCTTTCTAATCCCCTGAGACAACTCTTTCCTTTGCTTCCTCTGGTCCATGTTGAGTGTGGTACACACCATGTCACCAAACAGCACAGTGAGTATCTATAACCCTATATACAGGCCCACTGACTGATTACAAGATTGTAGACGCCTGTGATGCTAATTAGTGGACACAACTTGATTTAACATGTCCCTTTTGTCACATTACTTTCAGGGGTACCATCATTTCTGTCCAGGCCTATTTCATGAGTTTAATTTTTTTTTTTAAATTCCGTAGAAGCAGGGTTGAAAAGCAATGTCTCACTTTCATTTGTTCATTTTCATAGACTTTTAATTTATTATTACTTTTGTCATATTCAAGTTATATCTGTGACCATTGTGGGTTTTTCCTTCATTAAACGAGGGCTACCAACAATTTTGACCACGTGTGTAATAGATAGATAAATAAATACAGTGGGTACAGAAAGTATTCAGACCCCTTTACATTTTTCACTCTTTGTTTCATTGCAGCCATTTGGTAAATTCTAAAAAGTTCAATATTTCTTTCTCATTAAAGTGCACTCTGCACTCCATCTTGACTGAAAAAAAACAGAAAAGTAGACATTTTTACAAATTTACTAAAAAAGAAAACTGGTCATAATTATTCAGACCCTTCTTCCTTGCAGCTCCTCTCCAGTTCCGTCAGGTTGGATGGTGAACGTTGGTGGACAGCCATTTTCAGGTCTCTCCAGAGATGCTCAATTGGGTTTAGGTCGGGGCTCTGGCTGGGCCAGTCAAGAATGGACACAGATGTTCTGAAGCCACTCATTTGTTATTTTAGCCGTGTGCTTAGGGTCATTGTCTTGTTGGAAGGTGATTCTTCGGCCAAGTCTGAGGTCCAGAGCACTCTGGAAGAGGTTTTCATTCAGGATATCTCTGTACTTGGCCGCATTCATGTTTTCTTCAATTGCAACCAGTCGTCCTGTCCCTGCAGCTGAAAAACACCCCCATAGCATGATGCTGCCACCACCATGTTTCACTGTTGGGATTGTATTGGGCAGGTGATGAGCAGTGCCTGGTTTTCTCCACACATACCGCTTAGAATTATCACCAAAAAGTTCTATCTTCGTCTCATCAGACCAGAGAATCTTATTTCTCATAGTCTGGGAGTCCTTCATGTGATTTTGAGCAAACTCTATGCGGGCTTTCATATGTCTTGCACTGAGGAGAGGCTTCCGTCAGGCCACTCTGCCACAAAGGCCCGACTGGTGGAGAGCTGCAGTGATAGTTGACTTTGTGAAACTTTCTCCCATCTCCCTACAGCATCTCTGGAGCTAAGCCACAGTGACCTTGGGGTTCTTCTTTACCTCTCTCACTAATGCTCTTTCCCACGATTGCTCAATTTGGCTGGATGGCCAGGTCTAGGAAGACTTCTGGTGGCCCCAAACTTCTTCCATTTAAGGATTATGGAGGCCACTGTGCTCTTAGGAACTTTGAGTAATGCAGAAATTATTTTGTAACCTTGGCCAGATCTGTGCCTTGCCACAATTCTGTCTCTGAGCTCCTTGGGCAGTTCCTTTGAGCTCATGATTCTCATTTGGTCTGACATGTACTGTGAGCTGTGAGGTCTTATATAGACAGGTGTGTGCCTTTCCAAATCAACTCCTATCCGTTTAATTAAACACAGCTGGACTCTAATGAAGTAGTAGAACCATCTCAAAGAGGATCACAAGGAAATGGACAGCATGTGCCTTAAATATGGGTGTCTGAGCAAAGGGTCTGAATACTTATGACCATGTGATATTTCAGTTTTTCTTTTATAATAAATTTGCAAAAATTTCTACATTTCTGGTTTCCTTCAGTCGAGATGGGGTGCAGAGTGTACTTTAATGAGAAAAAAATTAACTTTTTAGAATTTACCAAATGGCTGCAATGAAACAAAGATTGAAAATTTTAAAGGGGTCTGAATCCTTCCCTACTAAACAGAATCCCACAATGTCTGTCCGCTATGTCCTTCTCCGACAGATTTCTAAAACTTAACATGGATAAAACTGAGTTCATCATCTTTCCACCGTCTCATTCAACCCACCCCAACTGACTTATCCATCAAAGTTAATGGTTGCCCACTCTCCCCAGTCCCACAAGCCCGCTGCCTCGGGGTAACCCTGGACCTCTCCTTTAAACCACATATCCAAACCGTTTCCACTCCTGCCAACTCCAACTCAAAAATATCTCCCAGATCCGTACATTCCTCAACCACGAATCTGCAAAAACACTAGTGCATGCCCTCATCATCTCCCGCCTTGACTACTGCAACCTCCTGCTTTGTGGCCTCCCTTCTAACACTCTCGCACCCCTCCAATCTATCCTAAACTCTGCTGCCCGACTAATCCACCTGCCCCCCCGCTATTCCCCAGCCTCTCCTCTCTGTCAATCCCTTCACTGGCTCCCCATTACCCAGAGACGCCAGTTCAAAACCCTAACCACGGCATACAAAGCCATCCACAACCTGTCTCCTCCATATATCTGTGACCTAGTCTCCCGGTCCTTACCTACACGCAACCTCCGATCCTCACAAGATCTCCTTCTCTACTCCCATCTTAACTCCTCTTCCCACAATCGTATACAAGATTTCTCCCGTGCATCCCCCCTACTCTGGAACTCTCTACCCCAACACATCAGACTCGCCTACCGTGGAAACCTTCAAAAGGAACCTGAAGACCCACCTCTTCTGACAAGCCTACAACCTGCAGCAACCCTCACTCCACCATACCGCTGCATGACCAGCTCTGCCCTCACCTACTGTATCCTCACCCATCCCCTGTAGATTGTGAGCCCTCGCGGGCAGAGTCCTCACTCCTCCTGTACCAGTCGCCGACTTGTATTGTTCAAATTTATTGTAATTGTTTGTGCCATGTATACCCCTTTCACATGTAAAGAGTTATGGAATAAATGGAGCTATAATAATAATAATAATAATAATAATATGGATAGATAATAGATACATAGATAAATAGATAGATGATATATAGATAATATATAGTATATGGACAGATAGATAGTGTATGGATAGATAGATAAACAGATAGATCTATGGATAGAGATTTATAGATAGATAATAGTTAGATATAAGGATATATAGATAATTGATAGATGATAAACAGATTAATAGATATATGGATAGATAGATTATAGATATATGGATAGCTATATGCATATATGGATAGAAAGAGACGTGGTTAGCTAGATATATAGATAATAGATAGATATACATATGTGAGATATATCAGTGATTTGCGTGTGCACCTTACTGTTCATGTAATTTATTAATAAATTATTACATTTCTGGGAAAAAAAAGGCATGGGGTCCCCTGTAGTTTTATTAACCAGCAGAAGGAAAGCGGACAGCTGGGGCTGATGTTTTTAGCCTGGGAAGGGGGTAATACCCATGGAGCTTCTCAGGCTACTAATATCAGCCCTCAGCTGTATACTTAGCCTTTACTGGCTATTAAAATGGGGGAACCCCAAAAAAATTGACGTGAGGTCCCCCTATTTTAACAGCCAGCAAAGTCTAGGCAGCCACCTGGGGACTGATATTAATAGCCTAGCAAGGGGCCATGATTATTGGCCCCCTCTGAGGCTAGAAACAGGAGCTCTCAGCCGCTCCAGAAATTGCGTATCCATAAGATGGATATCTATCTATCCATCCATATATATATTTATTGATGTATTATCTAACTATCTAATTATCTATTAATCTATCTATCCATATATCTATCTGTGAAGAATATTCTAGAATAATCACATGTGCCCTGGTTGTCAGGCCTCCAGGCATAGTGTAATCCGACTCTCTTGAATTCCTTTACAGCCAGCAAAGGGGGGTGAGAAATACCCCTCCCCTGGCAGCTGTGAGCTGAGCTGACAGACAGGCTCCCTTTGTTTGTTCTCAACAGGTGCTATGTTTTGTAAGGTAGTATACTTCGATAAAAAGCTGTGGAAGAATTATATGTCCCAGCTCTTCACAAAATGAATTTGCTAGCTCAGGGGAAGATAGCGAATGCCAGACTGCATCCTAGCCCACTCTAGCGTGTAGTGATGAGGAGATACATGTCCCAGCATTTTGGAACCTCCTACAACTGCTGTGTTTGGTACCCACATATGGCAGGGTCCCGGTCGGGTCCATTGACACCCGAACCGGTTCCCTGGGACCATCCAGTAAGGAGGTATGGGCCACATTAGTTCTGGGAGTCTCTTAGTCAGGAAGGAACAGGGGGTGGAGACTTGGGCTGAACAGGGGACAGGTAGTGTGAGTTCCCAGAGAGTTGGAAGGTCTGTGTAGCAAAAGCCTATTGTCTTTTCCCTGGGGAAGTTCATGACATGCAGACGTGAGGGACAAGTCCAGCAACCAAGCAGGGCACACATTCTTCCCAATGTGGTCGCCCAACCCCCGAGCCATGCTTTCCATCTAACCGGTAATTGACCTTAAGATCTGTTATGCTTGAAGTACCATGCTTTTGTATTTGTAACTCTGACCACTGTATATGTAACCCTTATGTATATAGTAGATTGTTTAGTCAGCCCTTATGGCGATTAAATATATCATTTAATCTTGGGCTGTTTTTTTATCTCGACCCCCGAACCCTACGTCTGTTGTTCGGTCTGATGAATGCGCTACCGGGCTGGTTTCTAGTCTGATATAAGTCTGTTATATCAAAAAGAAACTGGTGGTTGTTCTATCCAGGCCAACAAGGCTCTGCTTCACTGGAATAGCGTCTGAGTGGACCACCTTGTCCCACTCCCTGGTTCCTCGATGCACCCATGTGGACAGGAGGTGACTGTGTAGAACTGTGCCGATCTGACCTTACGCGCCCAGTCAATCTGGGGGGGTGCGTACATCTGGTTCACGTCTGGGTGAATCAAGGAAATCTGGAAGTTGACGTGACATCAACAGACATCAGCGACGGCTACAAATGGGGTCACGTGGTGCGGACTGATTGAGCAGAGATAGCTCTGCTCACAGGCACCTATGGCAACCAGAGGTGTTTAAGAGCCACAGCATGCTAAATTATGTAGCGAAGACGCTAGTCTCCGCTGCGTAGTTTCACCCATAGTCAGTCATTAGATGCGGTAAATTCTCATAGTTCCCTAAACACATGTGAATTTAAGTGCGTGATCAGAACGCAGTTTTTTTCGACGCAACGAAAATACGCTGCATCCAAAACGCTGCTATTCCTGATCGTGGGCATGGACCCTTAGGAGCACAATTTTAAACAAGATTTTTTTTTCTTGCTAAAATTTGTGTCTAATAGCCCTAAAAGTACATTGTATAGAAAAAAAACTATAATGAGGTTGTGCAAAATAATGAAAACGATGCACACAGGATTCAATATACACTCCCCCTTATAGCTTGCAGATCTCCAGTGCCATGTCTCCGGTGCTTCTATTTTAACCCCCCATAAATGACCCCATTTAACAAACTACAACTCTCAATGAATTCATCTAGGTGTGCAGTGAGCATGTTGACAACACAAGTGCCTCACAGAGAATTATATCTTTATCTCTAAAATGTTGTTTTAGCTCCAAGTTTTTAATTTTTTTTAAGGGCTAAAAGTAAAAAATTAACCTCTCAGATTGTTGTAAAAATTTCTTCCCAATGAGCCAATACTCTACATACACTGCTTAAAAAAATAAAGGGAACACTTAAACAACAGAATATAACTCCAAGTAAATTAAACTTCTGTGAAATCAAACTGTCCACTTAGGAAGCAACACTGATAATCAATTTCACATGCAGCTGTGCAAATGGAATAGACAATAGATGGAAATTATTGGCAATTATCAAGACACCCTCAATAAAGGAGTGGTTCTGCAGGTGGGGACCACAGACCACATCTCAGTACCAATGCTTTCTGGCAGATGTTTTGGTCACTTTTGAATGTTGGTTGTGCTTTCACACTCATTGTAGCATGAGACGGACTCTACAACCCACAGAAGTTGCTCAGGTAGTGCAGCTCATCCAGGATGGCACATCAATGCGAGCTGTGGCAAGAAGGTTTGCTGTGTCTGTCAGTGTAGTGTCCAGAGGCTGGAGGGGCTACAAGGAGACAGGCCAGTACACCAGGAGACGTGGAGGGGGCCGTAGGAGGGCAACAACCCAGCAGCAGGACCGCTACCTTCGCCTTTGTGCAAGGAGGAACAGGAGGAGCACTGCCAGAGCCCTGCAAAATGACCTCCAGCAGGCGACAAATGGTTAGAAACTGACTCCATGAGTGTGGTATGAGGGCCTGACGTCCACAAAAGGGGGTTGAGCTCATATCCCAACACCGTGCAGGACGCTTGGCATTTGACACAAAACACCAGGATTGGCAAAGTCGCCACTGACGCCCTGTGCTCTTCACAGATGAAAGCAGGTTCACACTGAGCACATGTGACAGACGTGACAGTCTGGAGACGCCGTGGAGAGTGATATGCGGCCTGCAATATCCTTCAGCATGACCGGTTTGGCAGTGGGTCAGCAATAGTTGAGGTGGCATTTCTTTGGAGGGCCGCACAGCCCTCCATGTGCTCGCCAGAGGTAGCCTGACTGTCATTAAGTAACGAGATGAGATCCTCAGACCCCTTGTGAAACCATATGCTGGTGCGGTTGGCCCTGGGTTCCTCCTAATGCAGGACAATGCCAGATCTCATGTGGCTGGAGTGTGTCAGCAGTTCCTGCAAGATGAAGACATTGAAGCTATGGACTGGCACGCCCGTTCCCCAGACCTGAATTCGATTGAGCACATCTGGGACATCATGTCTCGCTCCATCCACCAACGTCACGTTGCACCACAGACTGTCCAGGAGTTGGAGGATGCTTTAGTCCAGGTCTGGGAGGAGATCCCACAGGAGACCATCCGCAACCTCATCAGGAGCATGCCCAGGCATTGTAGGGAGGTCATACAGGCACGTGGAGGCCACACAGAATACTGAGACTCATTTTGACTTGTTTTAAGGACATTACATCAAAGTTGGTTCAGCCTGTAGTGTGTTTTTCCACTTTAATTTTGGGGGTGACTCCAAATCCAGGCCTCCATTGGTTAATAAATTTAATTTCCACTGATGATTTTTGTGTGATATTGTTCTCAGCACATTCATCTTTGTACAGAACAAAGTATTCATTGAGAATATTTCATTCATTCAGATCTAGGATATGTTATTTGAGAGTTCCCTTTATTTTTTTGAGCAATATATATATATATATATATATATATATATATATATATATATATATATATATATATATATATATATATACACATATATATATATATATATATATATACACATATATATAAAGACTCACTTGAGCTGTCAGAGACAAACACAGGGGCACTTTGGGTCAAAGTCTGCAAGTGGTTTATTACTTCATGAACCCGCAAACAAAATAAACAGGGCCTTCCTGGCAAAACGGCAAAACAAAAGATAACTTAATGCACAGTCCATATACAGTACAGACCAAAAGTTTGGACACACCTTCTCATTTAAAGATTTTTCTGTATTTACTTGACTATGAAAATTGTACATTCACACTTAAGGCATCAAAACTATGAATTAACACAGGTGGAATTATATACTTAACAAAAAAGTGTGAAACAACTGAAAATATGTCTTACATTCTAGGTTCTTCAAAGTAGCCACTTTTTGCTTTGATGACTGCTTTGCACACTCTTGATGAGCTTCAAGAGGTAGTCAACGGAAATGGTCTTCCTTCCAACAATCTGGAAGGAGTTCCCAGAGATGCTTAGCACTTGTTGGCCCCTTTGCCTTCACTCTGCGGTCCAGCTCACCCTAAACCATCTCGATTGGGTTCAGGTCTGGTGACTGTGGAGGCCAGGTCATCTAGCATAGCACCCCATCACTCTCCTTCTTGGTCAAATAGCCCTTACACAGCCTGGAGGTGTGTTTGGGGTCATTGTCCTGTTGAAAAATAAATGATGGTCCAACTAAACGCAAACCAGATGGAATAGCATGCCGCTGCAAGATCCTGTGGTACCCATGCTGGTTCAGTATGCCTTCAATTTTGAATAAATCCCCAACAGTGTCACCAGCAAAGCACCCCCACACCATCACACCTCCTCCTCCATGCTTCACAGTGGGAACCAGGCATGTAGAGGCCATCCGTTCACCTTTTCTGCGTTGCACAAAGACACGGTGGTTGGAACCAAAGTTCTCAAATTTGGACTCATCAGACCAAAGCACAGATTTCCACTGGTCTAATGTCCATTCCTTGTGTTCTTTAACCCAAACAAGTCTCTTCTGCTTGTTGCCTGTCCTTAGCAGTGGTTTCCTAGCAGCTATTTTACCATGAAGGCCTGCTGCACAAAGTCTCCTCTTAACAATTGTTGAAGAGATGTGTCTGCTGCTAGAACTCTGTGTGGCATTGACCTGGTCTCTAATCTGAGCTGCTGTTAACTTGCGATTTCTGAGGCTGGTGACTCAGATAAACTTAGCCTCAGAAGCAGAGGTGACTCTTGGTCTTCCTTTCCTGGGGCGGTCCTCATGTGAGCCAGTTTCTTTGTAGCGCTTGATGGTTTTTGCAACTGCACT
Organism: Phyllobates terribilis; assembly: GCF_046119375.1. Taxonomy (NCBI): domain Eukaryota; kingdom Metazoa; phylum Chordata; class Amphibia; order Anura; family Dendrobatidae; genus Phyllobates; species Phyllobates terribilis. The sequence goes on from NW_027362761.1 coordinate 594,938,372, forward strand.
TGGGGACACTTTCAAAGTTTTCCCAATTTTTCAGACTGACTGACCTTCATTTCTTAAAGTAATGATGGCCACTCGTTTTTCTTTACTTAGCTGCTTTTTTCTTGCCATAATACAAATTCTAACAGTCTATTCAGTAGGACTATCAGCTGTATATCCACCAGACTTCTGCACAACACAACTGATGGTCCCAACCCCGTTTATAAGGCAAGAAATCCCTCTTATTAAACCTGACCGGGCACACCTGTGAAGTGAAAACCATTTCCGGTGACTACCACTTGAAGCTCATCAACAAACTAAAACTACACATCACCCTGAAAACACCATCCCCACCGTCACATATGGTGATGGCAGCATCTAGTTGTAGTGCAACTGTGTGTTTCTTTAGAGTCTTCTCTGGGGCCTTGCACTTTTAATCCTCCTTCATAGTTCCTGCAGCATCTAGGAGGGAGGAGTGAAAGTGAACACCCCCATAGAATACCCTAAAGAAATGCCCAGTTGCACTGGAACCAGAGGTTACACATACTCCTATCTTCTTCATCCCACAACCCCTAACAGTTATTCAACACTTTTAACTGCCTCCTCGGCCCACTATTGCTCCTTCCAACCTCCCTCATCTTTGAAATGTGTGGCAAAATCTTCTGCAAAAACAAAATCAAACAAATCAGACAAGTCTTTACTAATCAACCACCACATCACTTCCATATAATAGATCAATGCTCTTCCCCCATAACCTTCCTCCCCACCATCACTGAAGGAGAGCTTACTCATCTCTCCAAATAACACCGCACCACTTGTGCACTTTATTTTCTCTTCACTTGGTGTCAAAGACCTTGTCCTCTCCTGGATCTCCTCATATATCACTAACCACACGTTTAGTGTCTCCCATTCCCACACTACCTTCTCATCCCACCCTCTCTCTGTTGGTGTCCCTCAAAGCTCTGTCTAGGGACCCCTACAGTTTTCCATCTATACCTTTTGGCCTGGGACAACTTATAAAGTCCAATACCATCTATATGCCGATGATCTACCTCTCTGGCCCAGACATCACCTCTCTGCTGTCTAGAATCCCAGAGTGTCTGTTTGCCATATTCTCCTTCAATAGATCTTGGAAGAAGAATTTCCACAATTGAATGTGTTTAAATAAAATGTTCCTGTGCTGAGATAATCTTATAAATGTGCCCCTGCTGTGTACTGTGTAATGGCTGTGTCTGATCGTACCACATCTCTTCGGCAGGGGAGGAAGCAAAAGAATATACAGATATTACAGCCCGGGATCACAGCTGATTCTTTTTCTGAGGCAAAACATTTCACTGCCTGTTTTTAAACAATGTTTTACTTCAAAGAAATAATCAGCCGCAATTCCATGCTGTAATGTCTGTATACTCTTTTGCTTCCTCCCCTGCCCAGGAGCTGTGGTATTATCAAACCGTGTTCTCTACACGGTCAGACACAACCATTAAACAGGGGAACATTATCTCAGCACAGGAATACTTTATTTAAATACATTAAATTGTGGAACTTATTATTATTTAAAGATCTATTGATTAAACTGAACTTTTGTTCGTGCGAAAACCCCTTTAATTAGACATCTAGATTTGTTAGGCCAAGAGTAATAAACTATTGTGTTTGTGTTGACTTTTGATTGTGTGTGTTTCATTGGTGGGTCAAGAAGGACAGACTAGTATTTGTATAACCCTGATTGTTGACTTCTCTTGGTCTGTGAATAATGATGCATGTTACTATGCTAACTGCATATTGTACTAAGCCAGCTAGTTGTTGATTTACAAGAGCAGGAGGATACCAACTAGGTAAATTGATTAAATGCTCAAACAATCAGACCTGAGCCCTGCATCTTTCTCCCTGAACTGTGAATGATGACCTGAGCCACAGTAAATTATAAAAAGGGATTTCTAGCGTGCTACAAGGAGAATCAAAGATTCAGAGAGACTCTTCTGGACAGCAGTTTGGTAGCATGGCTCGATCCAAAGAGACACAGATTTGGATTCTACAGGATTCCAGCCTAAGGGTACACGGCCCTGGCTGGAAGGATACAGGGTCTGCTTCATTGACCATCAGAGAACCCATGGATACATTTAGGGAAACCAGGTTGGGACAATGAGGTCACCTCGCCCCATGGATATGTTGTTTGGAGTAGCCAGGTGGGACCCTCCGGTCGCCTGGAACACATGGAAACTCTAGGAGAAGCCAGGGTGGGACCCTCGCACCTCGATGGACTGTCAGCTTCCTAAGCTTGCTGCTACTTCCTCTCTGTGGGGGCCCACCAAAAGGGGGGGGGGGGGCACTGGTTGAGGTAGTTGGCCCTGGAAGTCCCAAAGTTGCAGCTGCTCTATTCCAAGCGGGCCAGTGGAAGGGTGAGACTATGTAATTTTACACCATCTTGGGTATTTGCTGGGACTGTTCTATATGTTTATTGTCTGTTTGGTGGTTCAATAAAATATTGCCACACTATTTTACCCTCCTCCTGTGTTGTCTGAGTAGTATTACGGCCACGGAAGACCCTGGGTCTTCACACAGCACATCCAAGCCCTTACCACCTCCAGCTGCCCCCAACTCAAAAATTGTCAGAATCCGTACTTTCCTCAACCCTGAATCTACTCAAATGCTAGTGCCCTCATCTCTTGCCTCGACTATTGCAATATACTCTTCTGTGACCTTCCTGCTAACACTCTCACACCTCTCCAGTCCGTCCTTAACTCTACTTCCCAAAGAATCTACCTCTCTCCTCTACTCCTCTGTCATACTAGAGAAGAGAGAGAGAGGATTCAAAAAGACCTAAATAAACTGGAGCAGTGGGCAGCAACCAACAGAATGGTTTTTAACAGGGAAAAATGCAAAGTACTACATCTGGGCAATAAAAATGAAAAAAGCATATACAGAATGGGAGGAATAGAGCTAAGCAACAGTACATGTGAAAAAGACTTAGGTATACTAATAGATCATAGACTGAACATGAGTCAACAGTGTGATGCAGCAGCAAAAAAGGCAAATACAATTCTGGGATGTATTAACAGAAGCATACAGTCTAGATCACGTGAAGTCATTATCGGTCTTTACTCCTCTTTGGTCAGACCTCATCTGGAATACTGTGTACAGTTTTGGGCACCACATTTTAAAAAAGACATAGACAAACTGGAGCAAGTTCAGAGAAGAGCGACCAGAATGGTGACTGGTCTGCAAACCATGTCCTATGAGGAACGGTTGCAGGATTTGGGAATGTTTAGCTTGCAAAAAAGAAGACTGAGAGGAGACTTAATAGCTGTCTACAAATATGTCAAGGGCTGTCACATTGTAGAAGGATCATCTTTATTCTCATTTGCACAAGGAAAGACTAGAAGCAATGGGATGAAACTAAATAGGAGGAGACACAGATTAGATATTAGAAAAAACTTTTTGACAGTTAGGGTGATTAATGAGTGGAACAGGCTGCCACGAGAGGTGGTGAGTTCCCCTTCAATGGACGTCTTCAAACAGAGGCTGGACAGACATCTGTCTGAGATGATTTAGCGAATCCTGCTTTGAGCAGGGGGTTGGACCAGATGACCCAGGAGGTCCCTTCCAACTCTACCATTCTATGATTCTATGATAATAAGAAGCAATGAAATCCCTGAAGAGCCCTTGCAGGATGTACCATTAATAAGAAGAGACTGCCATCTACTGGCCAGGCAAAATCAAGTGGAACCAAACTGCACCAGAAAAATTGCAGGGGGAGCAAGTGCTTGTGCCATGCATGACAGAATTACAGGATATAAAAGCCCTGCGCGCCAAATCGTAGGGGGCTTTGGAGCTAAGAGAGCGCAAGGTGCAGAAGTGCACAGGAGAAGACGCTGCAACCAGAGTGAAAGGCCACAGCATGAAACGTGTACCATCAGGGTGCTGGCTGCTTGCAGACAAGGTCCAGACAATGCCCAGTGAGACTCAGAGTTCAGACTGCGCCGGTAACTACCTGGACCGGCATCCTATGCCGGTCAAGCCTTGGAGACCAGACATCGCCTATTAGGATCCGAGGCCCAGTCCTTTCCGCCCCATGCCCAAGAGACTTTTGCCGGCGGTCAAGCTGAGTAGATCCGCGAGGAAACTGCACCAGGAGAGGCATGCGATCGTGGGTGTGATTAGGACAGCAGGCTGGGAGGGGCCGGTTGGTGTGTGGGAGGCTCAAAGTGCTTTAATAGACTAGGTCAGAGAGAGACTTGCTGCCTAGTGGGAAAATCCAGTGACCCCCACTAGGCCAGAGCTGCAGAAGGAACTTATGTGGTGACTCCAACAAGTGAGTGTTAAAGGAATTAGAATATTAACATTATACAGTGAAAGACTTTATTTGAAATTCCAAGCTTATTATTTGTTTCAATGATTATTTGCCTAGTTACTAACACAAATTGTTCAGTTACTTTAAATTACTGTAAAATTACTACTGCATTTAGGCTGTGTGCCTACAGTGCAGATTTAATGCATTTCTGCGCGGCGGCATTTCCGTGGCAGAAACGCATTAAAATGTCTGCCATGTTTCCCAATGATAATCCGCATGCGCTGTGCACATGCAGCGGAATTTTCCACTGCGGATTATCATTGCGGAAAAAAACGCAGCACAACCAATTTGGGCGCGATTTTGAGGCGAAATCGCAATTATTGACTTGTATTGAACCGCATAAAATCCGCATGTATAGATTTAAACATGCGGAGTTTATGCAATTCAATGCGCGGATGGTACCTGGGTCTGGAGAAGAGGAGACTTTCATCTGACCCAGGTACCATCGTACCCGCAAAGTTAAAAAAGAATTATAAAGTAAAAAATAAAAAAAATTATTCATAATCACCTCTCCGGCCGTGGTCAAGCGACCATCACCTGACCGCTGACGTCAGGGGTCGCGTGACCATCAGCTGACTAAATGACGTCACCGCAGGTCCTGCCAGTAAACCGCGGGCCGCCGAGGAGGGAGGATCGCCGCCGGGAGGAGACCGGGAGCCGCCGGAGAGGTGAGTATAAGGGTTTTTTTTTTTTAATTATTTTTTTCAGTATAGATGCACCATTTGAAAGCAGAACTCTCCTCATAAGTTGGTCACACAATATAAATCCATGCCAGTTGCATGGATTTATATTGTGTGACCATTGAAAGCAGAACTCTCCTCATAAGTTGGTCACACAATATAAATCCATGCCAGTTGCATGGATTTATATTGTGTGACCAACTTGTCAAGCCCTTTTTCAAGTGATGCTCAAAATCGCTTGGAAAACTGCTTGAAAGAGATTAGTTACTTACCGGTAACGGGATTTCTCGGAGACCATGACAGCACCACGAGAGAGGGAATCCGCCCACCAAGGACAGGAAACCTACAGGCTTAAAAGGGGGCGGCCCTCCCTCTCGCCTCAGTTTGGATTACAGAGCATTGAGAGGACCGCCCAGTTAGTAGACATAGCAACATAATCATGAAACAAACAGTATATACATTTTCTTACAACACCAATGTGTGAGAATAAAGATTGAAAACAAATAAGAAGTGCTCCCAAAAGGGGTGAAGGGAGGGAATATAAGGGTGCTGTCATGGTCTCCGAGAAATCCCGTTACCGGTAAGTAACTAATCTCTTTATCGGTCCACCATGACAGCACCACGAGAGAATTGCAGAGATGAAGATTCTAGGGAGGGACCACCGCTTGGAGCACCCTTCTCCCAAATGTGAGGTCAGACGAAGTACCCGGATCTAGTCTATAGTGCTTATAGAAGGTAGATGGAAAAGACCAGGTAGCTGTCTTACATACGTCCTCCATCGAGACGCCAGACCTCTCTGCCCATGAGGTTGCCACCGCCCGGGTAGAGTGAGCTTTCAGGCCACGAGGTGCTTCCTCTCCGCTGGATACATAGGCTAGCGTAATGGCCTCCCTAATCCATCTAGCTATGTTGGATCTAGAGACCTTGAGCCCCTTCCTAACCCCCTGATAGGAGATAAACAAGGAACTCTCTCTCCTAAAGGGCTGAGTGACAGCAAGGTACCTAACCACACACCTTCTCACATCTAAAGTATGGAAATCTGCTTCTCTCTGATTACTAGGGTTCGGCAAAAAGAGGGTAATGTTACTTCCTGAAGTCTATGAAACCGGGAAGCTACCTTAGGCAAGTATGCTGGATCTGCTCTAAGAATTATTCTGTCGTCCAGGACCTGGGTGAAGGGAGGGCCAGAGGACAGAGCCTGAATATCACCAATCCTCCTAGCAGATGTTAGGGCTACAAGAAGCGCTGTTTTGAGGGAAATAGATCTCAGGGATACAGAATCTATCGGCTCAAAGGGTGACCCAGCTAACGCTTTCAGAACCAGGTTTAGGTCCCATGGAACGAAATTAGTTTTGGTAACCGGCCTAGACCTACCTACCGCTTTTATAAAGCGGGAAATCCAATAGTTTCCTGCGAGGACACAGCTATAGAGAGCACCTAGTGCCGACACTTGGACCTTCAGGGTGCTCGTTGCTAACCCCAGCTCGAAGCCCCTTTGTAGGAACCCTAAAATCTTCCCAATTGGCGCTCCCTCATCCACTGAAGATTTAGAAAAAGATAAAAACTTGTTCGAAATTTTTGCATAAATTTTGGTAGTGACAGGCTTTCTACTACGTAATAAAGTAGATACTAGACTCTGGGAAAACCCCTTTAGTTCTAGCAGGGACCTCTCAAATTCCACGCCGTCAAGTGGAGGCCCGGAGCTTGCGGATGGAGCACTGGACTCTGGCTGAGGAGATCTGGAACTTCGGGCAGGACCCAAGGGTACGAGATGGACATGTTCCTCAGGCATGAGAACCAGGGTCTTTTGGGCCAAAAGGAGGCGATCAAGAGAACCCTTGCCTTGTCCTCTGTGATCTTTCTTAGCACCATAGGCAGAAGGTTTAACAGTGGGAAGGCATACGCCAGACTGAAGTTCCAAGTGATTTGTCAGGGGCCTTTCTCTCGGATCTAGGGAGCAAAAAATCTTTGTCTTCAGGTTTTGCTTTGTGGCGAAGAGATCCACCACCGGAAGACCCCATTTCCGGACTAACAGGGAAAAAATGTCCGGTTTTAGTTCCCATTCGCCTTGCCTTAAAAAATGACGGCTTAAGAACTCTGCCTTTGAATTTTCTTTCCCTTTGATGTGGAGGGCTGTTAAAGAGAGGAGATGGTGTTCCGAGATCTGAAAGAGATGATCCGCCACTCTCATTAGCGATCCAGCACGTGTACCCCCCTGATGGTTAATATAAGCTACTGCTATATTATTATCGGACAGGATCCTAATGTTCTTATTGTGAAGAAATGGTAAGAAATGATCAACAGCTCTATCAACTGCCAGTAGTTCCCTAGTATTAGAGGAAAGAGCCCTCTCAGCGTCCGACCAGGACCCCTGGGCAATCATATCCCCTAAGTGAGCTCCCCATCCATGTAGACTTGCGTCAGTTGTAATTATTTCAGATATTCTGACCACCCAGGGAACTCCTCGAGACAAGTTTTCTAAATTCACCCACCACTGTAGAGAGTCAATTGACCGAGGAGATAAGAACATCCGTCTCTCCAAGTGCCCACGTAACGAGACCTCATTCTGTAGGACGTCCCAGTGTAAAACTCTGGAGTGGTATTGTGCCCACATTACCCCCGGCAGACAAGATATTAGGGTACCAAGCAAGGACATTGCAGCCCTAAGGGACATGACCGGGTTCGCAAGAGCTCCTTCCACCAGCCTTTTGACCTTCTGTTTTTTGGCTTCTGGAGGTCTGAGTCTAGCATGATACCTAGATACTGCTGTACTCTCGAAGGGACTACCCAGGATTTCTCCAGATTTAGGATCCAGCCCAGACCTTCCAAAATAGTGGAGACCAATTTAAGATGGGAGACACATTGAGAGGCTGAGTCTCCAACGATCAAAAAATCATCTAAGTAAGGGATAATTAACACATTATGTTCCCGTACATGAGCCATCACCTAAGCTATCACCTTCGTAAATACTCTAGGGGCTATAGCGAGACCGAATGGCAAGGCCGCAAATTGGAAATGTTTGATTTCATCCCCTATGACCAAGGCCACTCTAAGGTATTTTTGGAAGTCTCTGTGTATAGGTATATGGTAATATGCGTCCCTTAGGTCCAATACTACCATGTGACAGCCTGAAAACAACAGTTTTATTGTAGACTTAATAGACTCCATTTTAAAGGTGGGAATTAACAAAAATTTATTCAGGGCCTTAAGGTTAATAATACACCTAAAGGATCCGTCAGGTTTAGTGACCAAAAATAACGGTGAGTAGAACCCCAGTCCCTTCTCTGCTATCGGGACCTCCACTAAGACGGCCTTATGGACCAGATTCAGGACCTCCACTTGCAGGGCCATCAGCTCCCGTGTTGAGGACCGGTTTGGGGTCAGGACGAACCTCCCACGAGGGACTCGCTGAAAGTCGAGTCTCAGGCCGGAACCTACCAGACCAAGGATCCAATTATTAGAAGAGATATTTGTCCAGGCAGATAAGAAGCCCAATAACCTCCCCCCTACCAGGGCCGTGAGTCATTGGCTCGGTTTTCGGGGGCTTTGGCTAGTAGAAGAGGATCCGAACAGGAGCCCTTTACCTTTCGGTCTACGGTCTTCCCATTTATCCTGACTCTTCTGCCGCTTATTACGTAGAAATCTTCTTTTCTGAAAAGGACGTTTGTACGTGGGGGCAGATAGGCTAGGAAAACCCCTTTTTGTGTCACTTGCTCTATCCAGCAGTTCATCCAGAACCAACCCAAAAAGATGTTCCCCTTCACAAGGGATAGCGCAGAGTCTTGTCCTCGCTTGAATGTCCCCCGGCTAACATTTTAGCCACAAGGCTCTCCGGGCCGAGTTAGACATGGCGGCCGAACTTGCTGCTAATCTGACAGATTCTGCCGATGCGTCCGCCAGAAAGGCTGCCGCCCCCTGAAGAAGAGACATGTCCACCAAGATTTTCTTCCTGGGGGTATTGTTTTTAAGATGGACTTCAAGCTGGTCCAGCCAGATCATTAGGGACCTGGCGGTACAAGTAGCTGCCACAGCGGGCTTTAGGGCTCCCGCCGAAGTCTCCCAGGTCCCTCTAAGGAAAGTATCAGCCTTCCTATCCAGGGGGTCTTTAAGAGCTCCCATATCATCAAACGGAAGGGAGGAACTTTTAGAGGCTTTGGAGATGGCCACATCTATCTTGGGGGCTTTTTCCCAGGAGGAAGAAGCAGATTCCTCAAAGGGGTATTTCCTTTTGAAGAATGGAGGTAGAGCACCCTTTCTTTCCGGTCTTTTCCACTCACTATGGATTAAGCCCTGAATTTTTTCGTTCAACGGAAAACTCCTGCTCTTCCTTTGTCCCAGCCCCCCGAACATAACGTCCTGGACTGACTTCTCCTGTCTGGCCTCTGTGATGCCCACAGTGGACCGAACCATTTTAATCAATCCGTCCACTTCACCAAGGGGGAAGCAATTTTGTCCCACAACACTATGAGAGGAGGAAGCAGAGGAAAAAGCTGCACCATCTGAATCGGACTCATAGGGAGAGGATAGGGGGTCATCCAGGACTAAGGGGATCTCATAGTCCGAGTCCACTCTCCCTTTAACTCTCTTGGAGAGGACCTTGTGAATCTCTGTTTTAACTAAGGTTTTTAAACCATAAGTTAGAGCAGGACCCTCTTCTGCCAGGGTCTGGTTTATGCATAACTGACATAGCTTTTTAGGGTATCCGTCAGGAAGAAGAGACTTGCATAGCACACACTGTATATGCCTTGCCTTGGAGGTACATTTCTTCCCCTGTTAAAATTTGGAAGGGGAGAAGGGATACCATATTACTAAGTGAACTTACTCGAAGATCACTTACCCAGGCGGCTCAGGAAGAAAAAACAGCTGGTACCGGTTTGGAGGAAGGACCCTTCTCAGCCGGGGGATCTTCCCTAGAGGCTGCAGATTCGTCCGTTCTACCGGAGGTATGGTGACCGGACCTAGACACCGAGCTCCGTTTTCCTGAGGACCGGCTACCAGAACCACGTGCGCGATGCGTTTTTTGGGGCTCCCTAGACAGCCGCTGAGATGGTGAAGATGGCGGCTGCTCAACTTGCTGCTGCTGCTGCAACTGAACACCTTCAGATTCCATAAGGAAAGAATTAAGTTTTGGGAAGCTCTGAGTCATGTTACCTGATGGGTTAAATAGGTATTGGCTCCTCCCCTCTAGCAGCGCATCAGCACACTTTTTCCATTTTTTTTTTTTTGAATTTCGCGCTCTTTTGACACCGGAACCACTACTTCCGGGTTCCGGTCACATCATCGCCGAGTCGCGGTGATGTCATCGGGCCGCGATTTACCGAAACCCGGAAGTACGCGTCGCGCGAGGACGCATGCCGTTAGCGCTCCCTCAGGTAAGCCGCGCTTTAGCGATGCACCGCGCTGCGTTCACCCAGGGCAGGGCGAGGGGACACAATCACCTTGGCCCTCGCCCCCTTTCCCCATACTTACGGAGGGTGATGGTGGGTTGTCACCCCCACTCGGAGTGCAGACCCCACCGCACTTTTGGGGCTCAGCCAGGGCCTACACTCCCACGGGAGGCGCACCTGGCTGAGGCAGAAAAGGGGATGCCACCCCAGACAGGGCAGAAGGAACCCCCAGTGCCTCAGGATGCTGTGCCTCTCCCATATAGGGGCGCACGAGCATCGGCCAAATGCTGGAGCTGCCGTCCCCAGAGAGGAGCGCAGCATCGACAGCCGTCGCCATCCACGTTTTTCGCCTGCGACAGGCTTCCTCCATCAAGGACAGGAAACCAAACTGAGGCGAGAGGGAGGGCCGCCCCCTTTTAAGCCTGTAGGTTTCCTGTCCTTGGTGGGCGGATTCCCTCTCTCGTGGTGCTGTCATGGTCGACCGATAAAAAACGCATGTAAAAACGCTGAAAAAATGCATGTAAAATCTGCATGCGTTTTTTCAGCCAGGGAGAGGAAAAAACACTCAGGAAATTTCTGCATCAAATCTGTATCATGGGCATATACCCTTGAATAGATTTTTATCGATCATTGACTGTCGTTGCCTAGTGATATCTGTGCGTTGCATCCGACACCTGCATTATATCTCCCCTCTGTAAACCCCTTCACTGACCCCCAGTTCCCAACGTATCCAGTTCAAACTACTGACGTTGACCTACAAAGCCATCCATAACCTCTCTCCTCAGTATATCTCCGAGATAATCTCCCGATATCTTCCAACAGGTCATCTAAAGACCTCCTTCTCTACTCCACACTCATTCATTCCTCACCCAATTGCCTCCAACACTATTCCAAAGGAGACTTCTCCATGAACTGGAATTCGGTGCCTCAACACGTCCGATTATCCATCACATTCGGAACTTTCACACGGAACTTGAAAACCCATCTCTTCAAGAAAGCTACAGCCATCAATGACAACGCTGCCTCCTCACCACCACCAGAGCTGCTGCAACCCCCCAAAGCTACTGTCTCCTTCCCCATTATCCTATAGACTGTAACCCTGCAAAGACAGGGTCCTCTCCTTTCTTTTTCAGTCTGTCATTGTTAGTTTGTTCACAGTATTTTATATTTGTATTTTATATGTACCGAAACTCATTGTCATGTACAGCACCATGGAATCTATGGATATTTTTTTTTATATAAAAAGTTAAAATCAGACTTCTTTATCACTGTTAAATATTAATTAGGGATATTCATTTTATTCTTAATTCTGAACCATACATTGCATAAGATTGAATCAGCCATCGTGCTAGGGTTTCTAGATGACATGCGTTATTTGTGTATTTTTAGTTAGTAGTACCATAAATAGAAGAACAGCTGGTATGACCGGCTATATAACCCCATGTTAGAGACAGGGGGAACTTTTGCCATCTCACAGGACGAGAATCTGTGTGTGAAGAAAACAGCTGCTGATATAGGCCCAAGGAGACACGTCCCTTACCCGGACACATGGTGTCATCCTGACACACGTGCTGGACACAGACAGATGTAGTCTACCATTCAGGATCCCAGGGAAAGATGGGTGAATCTCAACTATTAAGCTAATTATGGATAAATGGACAATCACTTTGTAATTAACTAATTTATGTAACTATTGCAATCATTCTTTTTAATGGACAATCCAAGAATAAATCAATACGTTTTTTACAATTAGTCCTCGATAGAAAAAATATACAGAAATAAGTATTCTTTTACAATCACCAATCAAAAGCAATATTAGATATATACACGTATGTGATATCACCTCATGTATAAAAGTCTGATCTGTCATAATATGAGTAATTAAGCCAATCAGTAAACACCGTAACAAGAAAGAGAAGAATGGAAACATCAGAACTGCAGCAACTCTACAATAAGAAACAATCAAAACGTTTTATCTGCTCCCAAACGGTATCAATAAAAGCATCAGCTCAGGGGGCAAAAAACAACCCCTCACAGCCCGATCCACCGATGAATGCGAACGCCACGGGTCTCTGACACAATGCTGGCGCATTGCTGTATATAGCACGAGAGGTCGGAGGATCACAGGTTCAGGTCCCCTAAGGGGACTAACAAATACTTTGGAAAAAGATTTAAAAAATATGAAAAAAAAATTTTTTTTAAAAATTATAAAAAAAAAAATGTAAACTCACCAGCTTCTCTCCATTAAAAATTAAGAAATACAAAAACCCTTATAATACAGATATTTGGGATCAGTGTGTTCATAAAGCTCCAATCTATCAAAATATAAAATAAATGAATGTGATCAGTAAATGGTGGAGAGGGAAAAAGTCACAATGTCAGAATTGTGTTTTTTTTGGCAGCCAGAACATAAGAAAATGTAATAAGAGGCGATGAGAACATGGCGACTGCCCCAAAGAGACCCCAATAAAAGCATCGAGTCAGGGGGCGAAACACCAGAGCCAGGATGGCTATAGGGAGGGAGAAACAACAGCGTTATGGAAGAAGGGAGGAAAGAAGGAGAGGAGCGAAGACAAAGAGGGTCAGGAAGGGGTTAAACGCTACAACTTATCCCGCAAAGAAAACCTTCACCGTCTTTCAGCCCAAAACCGGCCCCAAAGGGGTTAATGAGCCGGAGCTGAGGAGACACACACGCACATACCTGCACGGCAGCGACTAGATCGGAGCGGAGGATTGGAGGGGGTGACGTCACCGGAAGGGGCGGGGCCTCCTCAGTCCAGTGAGGACCCGATGGCGGGAAGCAGCGCTTGTCTCTGTGCTGAGGAGAGGACGGAGCAGCTGCAGATGGAGCTGTGTGCAGATGGGCTGAGGATGAGGGTCCTGTATGGGGGCTGCACAGGGAAATGGCCGCTGCTGCTTGTATAAGGCTGCTTATGGGGGAGGCATTCACAGGAAAAGGGTTTATGTTATTTGAGTGGAGCTGCATGGGAGGGGGACGAGGGTGATGAGGAGGGGCTGTGAGGAAGGAGGACGAGGGTGATGATGAGGAGAGGGATGAGGGGCTGTGATGAGGATGATGACTAGGAGGGGCTGTGAAGAGGGGGACGAGGAGGGGCTGTGGGGAGGGTGATGACGAGGAGGGGCTGTGGGGAGGGTGATGACGAGGAGGGGCTGTGGGGAGGGTGATGACGAGGAGGGGCTGTGGGGAGGGTGATGACGAGGAGGGGCTGTGAGGAGGAGGGGCTGTGAGGAGGGTGATGACGAGGAGGGGCTGTGAGGAGGGTGATGACGAGGAGGGGCTGTGGGGAGGGTGATGACGAGGAGGGGCTGTGGGGAGGGTGATGACGAGGAGGGGCTGTGGGGAGGGTGATGACGAGGAGGGGCTGTGAGGAGGAGGGTGATGACGAGGAGGGGCTGTGAGGAGGAGGGTGATGACGAGGAGGGGCTGTGAGGAGGAGGGTGATGACGAGGAGGGGCTGTGAGGAGGGTGATGACGAGGAGGGGCTGTGAGGAGGGTGATGACGAGGAGGGGCTGTGAGGAGGGTGATGATGACGAGGAGGGGCTGTGAGGAGGAGGGTGATGACGAGGAGGGGCTGTGAGGAGGAGGGTGATGACGAGGAGGGGCTGTGAGGAGGAGGGTGATGACGAGGAGGGGCTGTGAGGAGGAGGGTGATGACGAGGAGGGGCTGTGAGGAGGAGGGTGATGACGAGGAGGGGCTGTGAGGAGGAGGGTGATGACGAGGAGGGGCTGTGAGGAGGAGGGTGATGACGAGGAGGGGCTGTGAGGAGGAGGGTGATGACGAGGAGGGGCTGTGAGGAGGAGGGTGATGACGAGGAGGGGCTGTGAGGAGGAGGGTGATGACGAGGAGGGGCTGTGAGGAGGAGGGTGATGACGAGGAGGGGCTGTGGGGAGGAGGGGCTGTGGGGAGGGTGATGACGAGGGGCTGATCAGTTGTAGAAGTAATATGGGATGAAACATTTTTTTTTACAGATTTTTATGAAAGGGCTGTGAGTTGCTGAGGGTCTGACTGCAGGAGCCCCCACTGCTCCATAGGACGGGTTCTGGCAGAGGTCATACTACATATTTTACAGAGGGGTAAAAAATACTCCTCTCACCATTTTTGAGGAATATTTTTAGCTAAGAAGGAGGACATCATTTGCAGTAACTCAAATCTATATACATAGATGGGTGCACATTAGACCTGGGCAAAGTGCAGCGCGCAGGCCACGTCCGGCCCTTTGGCTGCTTGGTTCGTGGACTAAGGCAGCTAAAGGGCTGAAAATAGTGGCCCACGGGCTGCACCATGCGTCCACTCTGCCCCCTCTCGGAGTCCAAAGATACCAACCGTCCACAAATTCCAGGGCAGTCTATAAAAATATGGCAATTTTTTTTCCCAGTCTGTAAAAAAAAATGTAATTGTTCACGATTTTTTTTTTTTTAGAAGAAACTTATGCAGATAATTTTGACTGGAATTGTCATCATTTTTTGGTGACAGCAGCTATTGTCTTAATATCAGAATTATGGGCTGTAGAGATGTATCATTTACTGTCATTATGATTTTTCAATGTGTGCATGAAATTTTTTTTGCCCGTCTAATTTTTTTGATAAGCTGTCCAGAAAAAAAAGTAAAGTTTGTGGCCCTGCCGGCGTCCCAATGTTTAATGGAGGAGGCGGCCCTGCCGGCGTCCCAATGTTTAATGGAGGAGGCGGCCCTGCCGGCGTCCCGATGTATAATGGAGGAGGCGGCCCTGCCGGCGTCCCGATGTATAATGGAGGAGGCGGCCCTGCCGGCGTCCCGATGTATAATGGAGGAGGCGGCCCTGCCGGCGTCCCGATGTATAATGGAGGAGGCGGCCCTGCCGGCGTCCCGATGTATGATGGAGGAGGCGGCCCTGCCGGCGTCCCGATGTATGATGGAGGAGGCGGCCCTGCCGGCGTCCCGATGTATGATGGAGGAGGCGGCCCTGCCGGCGTCCCGATGTATGATGGAGGAGGCGGCCCTGCCGGCGTCCCGATGTATGATGGAGGAGGCGGCCCTGCCGGCGTCCCAATGTATGATGGAGGAGGCGGCCCTGCCGGCGTCCCAATGTATGATGGAGGAGGCGGCCCTGCCGGCGTCCCAATGTATGATGGAGGAGGCGGCCCTGCCGGCGTCCCAATGTATGATGGAGGAGGCGGCCCTGCCGGTGTCCCAATGTATGATGGAGGAGGCGGCCCTGCCGGCGTCCCAATGTATGATGGAGGAGGCGGCCCTGCCGGCGTCCCAATGTATGATGGAGGAGGCGGCCCTGCCGGCGTCCCAATGTATGATGGAGGAGGCGGCCCTGCCGGCGTCCCAATGTATGATGGAGGAGGCGGCCCTGCCGGCGTCCCAATGTATGATGGAGGAGGCGGCCCTGCCGGCGTCCCAATGTATGATGGAGGAGGCGGCCCTGCTGGCGTCCCAATGTATGATGGAGGAGGCGGCCCTGCCGGCGTCCCAATGTATGATGGAGGAGGCGGCCCTGCCGGCGTCCCAATGTATGATGGAGGAGGCGGCCCAATGTATGATGGAGGAGGCGGCCCTGCCGGCGGCCCAATGTATGATGGAGGAGGCGGCCCTGCCGGCGTCCCAATGTATGATGGAGGAGGCAGCCCTGCTGGCGTCCCAATGTATGATGGAGGAGGCTGCCCAACTGACATGAATATATTGAAGGAGAGGGAGCCTCTGTCTCCTCCCACTATTCAGCACAAGCAACTGTGACAGCAGACATGAGGATGTCACTACATCTTGTCTGTTGTGCAGAATGTCAGTGCACACAGGAAACACAGAACAAGAGTGCCGGGGGAATGGGAGCAAGGTATTTTTTTGTGTGTGAAGTCTCATCAGTATATAGGGGGTCTGTGTGTGGGAGCTTATGTTATATAGGGTGGTTGTGGTGGATCATACTGTGTATAGAGGCCATTATACCATGTGTTGGGCCCTGTGAGGGCAGTCCTGCCATGTGTGGCTGGCTGTGAGGACCATCCTGTGTGTGGGGAGGGCTGTGAGGACCATCATTACTATCTGGGAGAGGGGGATATGGGTGCTATCCCTGTTTTTAGGGGGCTGTGATGACTATCAAACCATGTGTATGGGGGGGGGTCCTGTCAAATTCGTCATACTGTTTGTGTGGAGCCATCAAATTTTATTGGGGAGCTGGGGCTGTGGGGGCATTGTACATTGTGTGGGAGGGATGTGGTGACATTGTACAACAGACACAACAGAAAAAAAAATAGCAACGGAGTATTTAACTCTGCTCATCCACACCCTGAGGAGAGGTAGAGTGAATGACTTCCCACCCGATCTCTATGCCATTCACACAAAACCACACCCTTTGTAGGCGAATTAACCCCCCAACACATAACATGCTGGAGAATAGTTCATGGTTCAGTTCACACAGGCCATCAGCCAGAGTGACACATACCTCCCCTCGCATATAACACCAGTGACTCTGTCACAAGTATAACATGCCCAATTCTAACAGCGTGTATTATACGCACTGTCAGGATGTGGCTCTTCTTGCCGGTTCCAGCGGTCATCACTTGAGTGATCACTCATATGCGATTTTCATATTTCCCAACTCTCTCAGTGAAGCAGGGGCTGTAGTATTTCACTGAACATTGAGTCACGAAAAACAGTTCATCGTCCCGTCACTGTAAGTATGCAAATCACATAAGTGGTTACATGACAATTCAAACCCCTTGAGCAGGGGGGTGGACAAATTTAATTCTTGCCCCGGAAAACCTAGATACACCTCTGATTAATGTGCTACTTTTTGTTTAGAATGACAATAACAAATTCATTTCGATTTTTCAATGTTTTTATTAGAATACATGACTTTTTTTAAAATTTAAAATCGTTTTTTTTACAATATTTATTGGTCCCACAAGGGGAATTGAAGACCAGATCTGTTCCCATTGGTAATATTCTGTACTACATAGACAGTACAGATCATTACCCATCCTCTCAGTGTTAAGGTAGGTTCACACGACAGTTTTCTCCACGTCTGAGAAAAATGGTCCGACTATTCTCATTAGACTCTGATCAATCAGTTTTTGTCAGACATGGGGAGAAAAAAGTTTCTCAACTTTCTCCATTTTGTTTATCCGTGAAATTCGGACTGCACTAGGATGTCGTCTGAGAGCGGTCCAATTTTCATTCATTGACCCATAGACACTCGGTTCAAAATCGGACATGTCTGATTTTTTCCATGGCCCACTCGGTCCGAGGAGAAAATCGGACATAGAATATCATGGGACCAAGTGCTATTCGTGAAAACCATGGAGATGAAAATCGGTTGTGTGCACGAGACTGTACAGACTGCCTAATAAACCGTGCCTCAGCATATTATATTAGGCTTTGATCTATGGCAGACCCGGAGGTCATCCTTAGGTCTCCAGTAGCCCTAACAATCATTGGCTTTCTTAGCTCTGCAGAAAGCCAATGGGGTCATTCCACATCAAGTGGACTAGTTTTAAAAATCGTCCCCACTCGACCTCCAATTTTGTTGAAAATTTATAAGGATGTACATGTATGTTTGAAAAGAGGTTCTGTAAATTTTTAGGGCCAGATCTCAAATACATTGGGCACTGTTGACCTTTCACTGGAGGTTCCACCAAGCCTGCGGCTTCAGCTAAGAGGATTTTGCAAACTTTGGCACATAGCCATTAGAGTTCTATACTGGCTATGATGCTGAAATTTGGCATACTAGCTCACCTTTTGCTGCTAAACACAATAAAATTATTACCGGCTATGACAAAACAATATTTCGGCCGCAATTTTGTGTCAAAGTAGCTTGTAAAACGCGTCGCATAAAATTTATGCCAAACTTTGCCCATATATAACTCAAGACCAAAAACCAATAGTAACTGGTGCTTTGCCCTGTACACCAAACATCTACATGACTTTGCATTGCTGCAATATCACGGTCAAACCATATGTATTTGTGGAAATATTCACACCCACATATGATGAAAAACTTTAAAAAAACGAATTTTACCTATTTTTAGGGCAAATTTCTCAAAAAGGGTACCCCTAAAATATATTAATTCTGATATCATTAGAAAGAGCACATTTTTCTCTACAAGGATCATTGTTGTTTTTTTTTGGAGTCTCTCGGTTTAAGAAAAGAAAAATGCCACTGAACATGGTGTTATTTATGCGCGTAATGCATTGATTTTGTGTTTGATTTTCAGATTCTTATCACATGTTACAGAGTTGTATTGTTGCTAGCAATGTCTATTATAATCAAAAACCTATAAACCTTTTTGTTTATGAAAAGTTATTGACTATTGTTACATTTTAATGCATATATTATTTATTTTTTAGCGATGGAGAATGAAATTGATGAAGAATCGGCCCAGTGCTCTATCGGCCTTGCGAACAATTCGAAGTGCCACCTTAAGACATTCACCCATAGCAAGGATGAGTTGAAATTGTTTACAAGCTTTGGATTGGATGAACAGAAATTGCTGCGTCGACGAGTGGGACTAAATTTTGACGAACATTCACAAATCTGTTTACACCATGAAGCTTCTTTCTTGACCAAATATGAGCATTTGCAAAAATCGTGTTGCAATCCTTTTGGGAAGAAAGGTCATAACACCAAAAAGAATTTGCGAGCTATCAATTTGTTAGCAGCTGACCAGTTGAACGAATTTACAAATAATGATGTGAAGCCTGGCCAGAAGATGTGTGCATCATGTCGAAAAGAATTTGCTAACAGGAAAAAATCAGCAGGTCCAGTTTCCTCTGAATCAGATCCAGATGGAATGGAATGTTCTCCTGAAAGTCTAAATTCAAGCTTAACATCCATTGGCATCTCTCCCCTGAAATATCCACGGGTAAGCCAGCGGGATTCACTTGGATATGCAAGGAGAAAGATAAGCCAGGTACAAAATGCATTTTCTAGCAAGATTGCTTCAATTGGAGATCTTGAGCCGAAAGACATTGAGCAAACAAAAACAGCACAGTGCAAAATTTTCTCAACTTGTGCCACCACAATGCTGATTTCAATATCAGCGCTGAATGGAATTTTTTTGGTACCAGTCATGGAAAGTCGCCCTGTGATGGGATTGGAGGGACAGCAAAGAGGTTGGCAGCTCGTGCCAGTCTTCAACGCCCAACTGAAAACCAAATACTGACCCCGGTGGATTTATTCAACTTTTGCAACGAGCAACTGCATGGAATCAAATTTTTTTTTGTTCCAAAAGAAAAAATTGATGAAATACGGGTAGTTCAAGAGGAAAGGTTCAAAGATGGACATACAATTGCTGGAACAAGAGAAAATCACCAGTTTGTGCCAATTGATGACAAAAAGATTCGCATTTCAAGGGTGTCAAATGACCCATCATCTTTCATTGCCCATGTAGATAGATCTGTCAGATCAGAAATGCCTTTTGTGCCAATTGCAAACCTCCAGCCAGGGCAATACATTGCCTGCATTTACGATAGGAACTGGTGGATTGGAAATATTTCTGAAATTTCAGTCTACGACCATGATGCATTAATAAATATTATGCATCCTCATGGACCAGCTAGCTTCTTTCACTGGCCTGTGAGAAATGATACATGCTGGATTCCCGAGCAGTCAATCATTGCAATAATTCCAGCACCAGCTGCAACAGCAATGGGCCGACAATACAGCTTCTCTGAACCGATTATGTTGCAAATTCAGCAAGAATTCCAGACCACTTAGACTGAACATTATGGCTTGGGAACCAACAAAAGATACCCAATATTAGGCTTGGGATCCTAGGCAAAGACACCCACCCTCAGGCTTCGGAACCTGCGATAAAGAGACCGCCCGCGGCTGGCCTTGCACGGCTATCGGCCATGGCTCCTAGGCGATGGGGCTGCCAATTCTCGAAAGACAGCATTATTACAATTCTTAATAGGATTATAATACCAATTCTTAGGGAATTGGTTGTGGTATAACCACCATGGACCAACGCAAGGGTTTGAATAGTGCAGTTACCATTCATTGCTTATTAATAAATAACACCATGTTCAATGGCATTTTTCTTTTCTTAAACTGAGAGACTCCAAAAAAAAAAACAATGATCCTTGTAGAGAAAAATGTGCTCTTTCTAATGATATCAGAATTAATATATTTTAGGGGTACCCTTTTTGAGAAATTTGACCTAAAAATAGTTAAAATTCGTTTTTTTTTTAAGTTTTTGATCATATGTGGGTGTGAATATTTCCACAAATACATATGATTTGACCGTGATATTGCAGCAATGCAAAGTCATGTAGATGTTTGGTGTACAGGGCAAAGCACCAGTTACTATTGGTTTTTGGTCTTGAGTTATATATGGGCAAAGTTTGGCATAAATTTTATGCGACGCGTTTTACAAGCTACTTTGACACAAAATTGCGGCCAAAATATTGTTTTGTCATAGCCGCTAATAATTTTATCGTGTTTAGCAGCACAATTTGAGCTAGTATGCCAAATTTCAGCATCATAGCCAGTATAGAACTCTAATGGCTATGTGCCAAAGTTTGCAAAATCCTCTTAGCTGAAGCCGCAGGCTTGGTGGAACCTCCAGTGAAAGGTCAACAGTGCCCAATGTATTTGAGAACTGGCCCTAAAAATTTAAAGAACCTCTTTTCAAACATACATGTACATCCTTATAAATTTTCAGCAAAATCGGAGGTCGAGTGGGGACCACTGGTCCACTTGACATGGAATGACTCAATGGAGAGATAAGAGGAATCTATCTCCTTCTGTCTCACTTGATACTTGTTGTGGTCACTTTAATTGCATCAAGTAAAATGTTATTTAAGCAATCACTGGCAGCACTCAAATTCCTGTTACATCTCTGCTAGGAGGAGGAATTAAAAGCTGCAAAGCAGTAATCACCCAAGGATCAGGATTCCTGAGTGAGTAATCACTGCCCTTTCACATCCTAATGGAAAGTGGCAACTCTATAAGGACGTGAAAAGACAGTGCAGTGACGGGAAGTGGTTAATTGTTATAACTTCCTTTATCCTGAACATGAATACGGCTTCTGCCCTGTGTGAATTCTCAGATATTTAACAAACTGTGATTTATAAAACATTCTGGGCATGCATACGGCTCCTCCTCTGAGTTCTTTGATGCATCACCCTTTCTGTGCCTTAAAGCCCAATGAGAGGAGTAGATAATTGTAACAGTGATTTACTATATGAACATAAGCAGTGAACTATAGTTTGTCGGTCAAAAATTTACATGTAACGATTATTGTGTACAAAAATTACTTATTCTTTCGTCATTTACAGGTGTTGTTATGGAAACAACCTCCATCTCCACTGCATAATCAATGAGCGTGAAATTATTATTTATTACATTACACAAATATTATAAATGATAAATCATAAAAGGTTGTCCCACGAACCAAAGGATATATTAATCAATAGATCTTGGAATAAAAATAAGTTACACAGTTGGATGTGCTAAAAAATATGTTCCTGTGCCAAGATAATCTCATAAATGTGCCCCTGCTATTTACTGTATAATGACTGTGTCTAATTGTGTAGGAATATGGTCTGATCATACCACAGCTCTTGGCAGTGGAGTAAATAAAAGAGTATACAGAGAGGACAGAATGGGTTCGTAGATGCTGCTTGTGAGACAAACATTTCCTTGCCTCATAGAAAGAATCACCTGGGATCCCATGTGTCATGATTCCACCCCTCACTGTCCTGGATGCAGTGTGTGAAAGCTCAGCTGCCCTGTTGAATCAGGGTCGTGCTGAGCTGTTAGTATTGTGAATGACAGCTCATCCGTCCATTCTGAGGCTTTGGCATGCTGAGCTGTCGGTTTTGTGAGTGACAGTCCAGCCGCTTAATCAGGGCAGGGTCGCAGTAGGTGTCTCCTATTTTGTGCGATTACCTGCATATTTAGATGGCTGTTAGTTTCTGATTATTGCCCTTCATAGCTTTATCTTGGTGGTGTGCGTGCCTTGTTTTTCAGTGCTGTTTCTGATCTTTTGCTGCCCAACCTTGGACCTTGCCTTTGACCATCCATTTGCCTAGTCCCTTTATGTTGATGAGCTACCTTCCTCGAATTCTGACCTTGAACTGTGACCTGACTACACCTTTGTCTTACCCCTCTGTTTATGATGAGCTCTCTATGTATTGGGCATTGAACCTTTGGACAAACATGTCTCACGGCTTGTCTATGAGTAGTGACTCAGCACCACACCATGCTGTCTTGTCTATATACTCTGTATAGTCTCTAGAGTAAAACATAAACATTGCTTTAACCCTGTGGAAGTCCTTTGATGTTCAATCCTACTTGATTTAGAGCTATGTTTTCCACATTCTAAACTTGAAAATGTTTTTTCCTGTGTAAATTCACTGATGTTTAACAAGATCTGATCTAATAGTGAAACGTTTTCCACATTCTAAACATGAAACTGGCTTCCCTTTCTGTGAACTCTTTCGTGTCTAACAAGAGCTGATTTTTACTAAAAACATTTTTCACATTTAGGGCATGAAAATGGCTTTTACCCTTTTTGAATCCTTTGATGTCCAATGAGATTATTTTTCTAATTGAAACATTTCCCACATTGTGAACATAAACATTGTTTCTCCCCTGTGTGAATTCTTTGATGTCTAACCAGGTGAGATTTCTGTTCAAAACATTTCCCACATTCTGAACATGAATACAGCTTTCCTTATCTGTGAATTCTCTCATGTGTTACCAGATTTGATTTCTGGTTAAAGCATTTTCCACATTCTTCACATGAAAATGGCTTCTCCCCAGTGTGAATTCTCTGATGAATAAGAAGATATTGTTTCCCGGAAAAACATTTTCCACATTCTAAACAAGAAAATGGTTTCTCCCCTGTGTGAATTCTCTGATGTGTAACAAGATCTGATTTCCTGGTAAAACATTCTCCACATTGTGAACATGAAAATGGCTTCTCCCCTGTGTGAATTCTCTGATGTGTAACAAGATTTTGTTTCCCGGAAAAACATTTTCCACATTCTAAACAAGGAAATGGTTTCTCCCCTGTGTGAATTCTCTGATGTGTAACAAGATCTATTTTCCTGGTAAAACATTCTCCACATTGTGAACATGAAAATGGCTTCTCCCCTGTGTGAATTCTCTGATGTGTAACAAGATTTTGTTTCGTGGTAAAACATTTTCCACATTGTGAACATGAAAATGGCTTCTCCCCTGTGTGAATTCTCTGATGTGTAACAAGATTTTGTTTCCCGGAAAAACATTTTCCACATTCTAAACAAGGAAATGGTTTGTCCCCTGTGTGAATTCTCTGATGTGTAACAAGATCTGGTTTCCTGGTAAAACATTCTCCACATTGTGAACATGAAAATGGCTTCTCCCCTGTGTGAATTCTTTGATGTCGAATTAGATTTATTTTTTGGTTAAAACATTTTCCACATTGTGAACATGAAAATGGCTTCTCGCCTGTGTGAATTCTCTCATGTCTAGCAAGTTGACGTTTGCTGGCAAAACATTTTCCACATTCTAAACATGAAAATGGCTTCTCCCCTGTGTGAATTCTCTGATGTTTAACAAGATGTTGTTTTCTGCCAAAACATTTTCCACATTGGGAACATGAATACGGCTTGTTCCCTGTGTGAATTCTTTGATGTCCAATTAGATCTGATTTCTGGTGAAAACATTTCCCACATTCTGAACATGAAAATGGCTTCTCCCCTGTGTGAATTCTTTGATGTCGAATTAGATTTATTTTTTGGTTAAAACATTTTCCACATTCTGAACATGAAAATGGCTTCTCCCCTGTGTGAATTCTCTGATGTGTAACAAGATATTGTTTCATGATAAAACATTTTCCACATTGTGAACATGAAAATGGCTTTTCCCCTATGGGAACTTTTTGATGTTCAACACCCAGTCTGTCTTTTCTATTTTGCTTTACAGTCTGTGATGAATCAGGAGATAGGATCTGTGTAAAAGGATCAGATGATACATTTTGGATATGAGGGGTGGAGGGTATATCTTCAATATTGGCATTCTCTTCATAGGCATATTGAATGATATTACAATCATCTGCATTACAATGTGAAGATACCGGATGTCCCTCTGGGTTCCTGGTACAGTCATCTACAAAAATAAAACTAATTATATTATCTTTTAGCAATATAACCTCAATAATTATATTAATGTTTTATGACATTATAAAGAAGAGAGTTATAAAAAAAAAAAATCACTTATTAACTAACTGAAATAATTGCAAAATAATTTAATTGCAAAATGGATCACAATTTCAGAGCAGGGAGCACAAGGTCACGATGTTACAGTTTTCTCCTTCTGTGTTGAAGACATCTTCATGTTTCATATGTCTCACGTCGGTCACCGCTCTTTTCTAGTAAATTGCCCGGTGGAGAATCATAAGTGAACCTGTAGGTCAGAGCTGCTGGGGGCGTCCATCTCACACAATCCCGGTCATGTCTGCTACATTTACTTTAGCAGAGAGCATAGCAAAGGGGAGGAGAAGTATGGTCATGGTCAAAGAAAACCGATCAAAGGATCTCACTGAGGAGCCTTGTGATGTACACACCTGGATAAAGTGTATATAATGAAATGTATAGTTATATGATTGATAACACGGGCGTATACAGTGGGTACGGAAAGTATTCAGACCCCTTTAAATTTTTCACTTTTTGTTTCATTTCAGTCATTTGGTAAATTCTAAAAAGTTAATTTTTTTCTCATTAAAGTACACTCTGCACCCCATCTTGACTGAAAAATACCAGAAATGTAGAAATTTTTGCAAATTTATTAAAAAAGAAAAACTGAAATATCACATGGTCATAAGTATTCAGACCCTTTGCTCAGTATTGAGTAGAAGCCCCCTTTTGAGCTAGTACAGCCATGAGTGTGTATAATGAAATGTATACACATGTGGTCAAAATTGTTGGTACCCCTCTTTTAATGAAAGAAAAAAACACAATCACAGAAATAACTTAAATCTGAGAAAAGTAATTATAAATTAAAAATCTATGAAAATGAACAACTGAAAGTCAGACATTGCTTTTCAACCCTGCTTCCATAGATTTTTTAAAAAAAATTAAACTCCTGAAATAGGCCTGGATTTTTATTCATAAGCAATTTTTCCTTTATTTGGTGCTGGATTTATTCTCTTTTTGATGTGTTTTACTGTCGGAGAAACCGACCCCGCTATATCCGAGCATCAGTCCTGGTACTTCATTTATATTTGCCTGGACTTCATGGTCTGCTGCCAATCAGAAGTGGGGCGGGGTTATACAGAGCTCATGAATACCCTGGACTACCTGGCAGCAGGTTTACTAGTCCTTCAGTGATAATCTCCATGATATTATCAAAACTACAGCAAGCAGCCCAATAAGAGACACATCATTGGAATCAAGGTCTCTGACCCTGTGATAAGCTGCACTGCTGATTAGGTGGGAAAGACTTAAAGACAGATTCCCTTTAAACTAAACTAGTAAGGCTTAGTGCTCACGATGCAGAAATGAAGCAGAAATTTTCCTGAGCATTTCTGCATCTCCTTGGCAGAAAAGCGCATGCGGTTTTTACATGCGTTTTTGATGAGTATTTGCCATGCGTTTTTCCAATGCACAGTATAGGCAAATACGCATGCAGAAACGCACAAGAATTGGTCATGTCCTTTTTTTTTTCTGCGAGTAAAATCTGCGCAGAAAAAATCCGGACCATGTGCACAGAACTTGCAGAATGTCATAGGAAGTCATGGGATAAGGTATGCAATGTGTTGCTGGAGCGTTTACCAGCTGCAAATACGCACCAAAAACACATAGTGGGCACAGAGCCTAAGGGTATGTGCACACGATGCAGAAATGCTCAGGATTTTTTCCTGAGCATTTCTGCATCTCCCTGGCAGGAAAAAACGCATGCGGATTGTACATGCGGTTTCCTGCCAGGGACATGCGGAAATGAAGCGTTCTTCACTTTCATTTCCGCATGCGGGTTGACAAGCGCTTCCCAAGCGATTTTAGCATCACTTGGAAAGTGCTTGTCAACTTCACACTATATAAATCCATGCAACCGGCATGGATTTATATAGTGTGTGAATGTCAAAAAATAAATATATACTTTACCCTCTGATGGCCCCCGGTGTCCTGCTTTGCTCGGTCCCGGCTGCAGGCAGTGAAGACTTTAGGACCTGCCGACGTCAGCGCCACGTGACCCGTCACATGACTGACGTCAGCGAAGGTCCTTCTTCATTCAACCCCGAAGTGCCGGGAACCAAGCAGGAGCGCTGCGCGGGCCGTCAGAAGGTGAGTATATGTGTGTGTGTGTGTATATATATATATATATAGATAGATAGATAGATAGATATAGATATAGATTTTTTTATTCTTTTTTTTTTAATGGTACCTGGGTCTGGATGAGAGTCCTCTCATCCACACCCGGGTACCATCCGCACATTAGACCGCATGAAAAGCGCATCAACATATACAGTGATGCGGATTCCATGCGGTCTAATGCAAGTCAATGGCGGCAAAAAAGCAGCGTTTCCGCAAAATTAATTGACATGCTGCGGATTTTTGGGCACAGCACATGCGGATTTCAATTGGGGAACATTGCTGCCCTTCTACCATGCATTTTTCATCCGTTTCCGTGGCGTTTACGCAACTGCAAAAACGCCGCGGAAATGCATTAAAAACGCATCGTGTGAACTCAGCCTAAGACTAAAAAGTGAATAATAATAATAGTTAAATTAATTAAACAAATGTAAATATATACATACATACACTTGATATATATATATATATATATATATATATATATATATATATATATATATATATATATATATATATATATATATATAGACACACACGTTTTTGTGAAATAAGGTACTGTAGGATGTGGCCGAAGGATATCAACACTGTCCATGCAGCTCGTTTTCTTTATGTAAAATGGGTAAAAAAAAAAGATTTAATCGACTCTGAAAAGTCGCACAATGTTGCAAGACAGACAGAGGCCGCAGCTCCTGAAATTGCTGAGATATTGGGACTAGTGTTGGGCGAACCCGAACAGTAACGTTCGGCGTCCGTACAGAACATCTACTGTTCGGTCCAGGACCCCGAACACGGATTTCCTCTGGATGTTCGTGTTACTGTTCGGGTTCAGGTGTTTCCAGCGCTGTCATTTGCGTGACAGCGCAGGTAACACAGGCTCTGATTGGCGGTAATAGTATTACTGTGACCAGACCGCTGTGACAGTGACCCGGCGGTAAAAAGCTTACTGCGGGTCATAGGCGCCGGCTGATGGTTCTACTACCACCATCAGCCGGCACCTCCTGCCATTGGAAACAGCAAGCACAGGCGCTACTGGATGGGGGCAGTAGTCTCCCATCCACCGCAGTCTGTGCTCTTCTGAAAGTAAAAAAAAAAAAATGTGAAAAGTAATAGAAAAATATTAAAATAAAAATAAAACACATTATACTCACCTACACCTTGTCCCCGATGTTCGCCGCCCCTGCAAAAAATAAAAAAACACTATATACTCACCTTACAGCTCATTCCCAGAAGCCCGCAATCACCTGTAATAAAAGTAAAATAATAAAGCAACCTCATCCTCACCTGTCCAACGCAGTCCAAATAACGAGTGTCCCACGAAGATCCCATGAACAGAGCGGCCACATTGTATGTGACTGCTCTGTTCATTTACCGGCAACACACTGAATCAGTGTATTCCCGGCAAATGGAGGTCTGCGCATGCGCAGTGAGTATTTTGCCATGCTTACAATGAGTTCAACTCATTGCATACGTGGGAAAATATTCACTGCACATGTGGTGACCACATTGCCGGCAATATACTGAGTCAGTGTATTGCCGACAAATGAACAGAGCAGTCACATACTATGTGGCCGCTCTGTTCATGGGATCTTCGTGGGACACTCGTTATTTGGACTGCGTCGGAAAGGTAAGGATGAGGTTGCTTTATTATTTTATTTTTATTACAGGGGACGTTGGCTTCAGCTGGAATGGGCGTGACAGTATCGTTTAATTTAGGATGTTAAAGGAATACTGTCTTTATTTAAAATAAAATATTTTATACACAGTGTGGGGGTTTTTATTTTACATTTTACTTCCACTATATGATTAGAAATGGGGGTGTCTTATAGACGCCTCTCCATTACTAACCTGGGCTTGATGTCAGCTGGCATTATAAGCTGACATCAACCCCAACCCTATAACCAACCGCACTGCCACCACTACAGGGCAGTGGGAAGAGCGAGGCCAAGTGCCAGAATTGGTGTATCCTATGGATGCGCCATTTTGGGGGCGGCTGAGGGCTCCTAGCCTTGGAGGGGGCCAATATTCATGGCCCCTTCTTAGGCTATTAATATCAGCCTCCAGCTGTCTGAATAGCCTTTGCTAGCTGTTAAAATAGGGGGACCCCATGTCATTTTTTTGGGGGGGGTCCCCCATTTTAAAAGCCAGTAAAGGCTATGTATACAGCTGGGGGTTGATATTAGTAGCCTTGAAAGCTCCATGGGTCACACCCAGCATCCACCGCGCGCTCTCTCAATGAATGGTCGCGCGGTGGATGCCGGGTGTGATGTGATGGGGGATAACCCCGCCCACAACCCGTCACTCACCGTGGAACGCGGAACAGGAGACCCCTGGCTGCAGCCGCAAATAGTCGTGACGTAAGAGGGGAGTCACGTGCTGCCTGTGCGCGGTCAGCGATAGCGCCGCACACAGGCAGTATTGGCAACGTGAGGTATTTAAGAAATTCATTAGGGGCCCCAGGGGGATACATTGGGGGGTTTTAAAGTAGTGGACAACCCCTTTAAACCCCACTTCGCTGATTGGTCGCACCCAGCCGGCCACGTCCAATCAGCGATATTGGTGCGCAATTTAAACCCCGCTTCACAGATTGGTCGCGCCCGACTGGCCGTGACCAATCAGAGATATTTGCGCGGAATTTAACCCCCAGTCACAGAGCGACGTAGTTCACTCACGTTTACTGAACAAGTTCTGTCAGTCACAGTGCCACGTAGTTCAGTCAATAAACTACATACAGTACAGACCAAAAGTTTGGACACACCTTCTCATTTAAAGATTTTTCTGTATTTTCATGACTATGAAAATTGTACATTCACACTGAAGGCATCAAAACTATGAATTAACACATGTGGAATTATATACTTAACAAAAAAGTGTGAAACAACTGAAAATATGTCTTATATTCTAGGTTCTTCAAACTAGTCACCTTTTGCTTTGATGACTGCTTTGCACACTCTTGGCATTCTCTTGATGAGCTTCAAGAGGTAGTCACCGGAAATGGTTTTCACTTCACAGGTGTGCCCTGTCAGGTTTAATAAGTGGGATTTCTTGCCTTATAAATGGGGTTGGGACCATCAGTTGTGTTGTGCAGAAGTCTGGTGGATACACAGCTGATAGTCCTACTGAATAGACTGTTAGAATTTGTATTATGGCAAGAAAAAAGCAGCTAAGTAAAGAAAAACGAGTGGCCATCATTACTTTAAGAAATGAAGGTCAGTTAGTGCGAAAAATTAGGAAAACTTTGAAAGTGTCCACAAGTGCAGTTGCAAAAACCATCAAGCGCTACAAAGAAACTGTCTCACATGAGGACTGCCCCAGGAAAGGAAGACCAAGAGTCACCTCAGCTTCTGAGGATAAGTTTATCCGAGTCACCAGCCTCAGAAATCGCAGGTTAACAGCAGCTCAGATTAGAGACCACGTCAATGCCACACAGAGTTCTAGCAGCAGACACATCTCTTCAACAACTGTTAAGAGGAGACTTTGTGCAGCAGGCCTTCATGGTAAAATAGCTGCTAGGAAACCACTGCTAAGGACAGGCAACAAGCAGAAGAGACTTGTTTGGGTTAAAGAACACAAGGAATGGACATTAGACCAGTGGAAATCTGTGCTTTGGTCTGATGAGTCCAAATTTGAGATCTTTGGTTCCAACCACCGTGTCTTTGTGCGATGCAAAAAAGGTGAACGGATGGCCTCTACATGCCTGGTTCCCACCGTGAAGCATGGAGGAGGAGGTGTGATGGTGTGGGGGTGCTTTGCTGGTGACACTGCTGGGGATTTATTCAAAATTGAAGGCATACTGAACCAGCATGGCTACCACAGCATCTTGCAGCGGCATGCTATTCCATCCGGTTTGCATTTAGTTGGACCATCATTTATTTTTCAACAGGACAATGACCCGAAACACACCTCCAGGCTGTGTAAGGGCTATTTGACCAAGAAGGAGAGTGATGGGGTGCTACGCCAGATGACCTGGCCTCCACAGTCACCAGACCTGAACCAATCGAGATGGTTTGGTGTGAGCTGGACCGCAGAGTGAAGGCAAAAGGGCCAACAAGTGCTAAGCATCTCTGGGAACTCCTTCAAGATTGTTGGAAGACCATTTCCGGTGACTACCTCTTGAAGCTCATCAAGAGAATGCCAAGAGTGTGCAAAGCAGTCATCAAAGCAAAAGGTGGCTACTTTGAAGAACCTAGAATATAAGACATATTTTCAGTTGTTTCACACTTTTTTGTTAAATATATAATTCCACATGTGTTAATTCATAGTTTTGATGCCTTGAGTGTGAATGTACAATTTTCATAGTCATGAAAATACAGAAAAATCTTTAAATGAGAAAGTGTGTCCAAACTTTTGGTCTGTACTGTACATATTCTAGAATACCCGATGCGTTAGAATCGGGCCACCATCTAGTATTACATATTTATATCTATCTGTATATCTATTATCTATATATCTAGCTATCCATATATCTATTTTCTGTTGACCTAATTATCTGTATAAGATAGATAATAGATATATGGATAGATTGATAGATGGATATATAGATAGATATATTGATAGATAATAGATCGATAGATAATAGATAAATGGCTATATTGATAGATAATAGATATATGGATAGATAAATAGATTAATAGATATATGAATAGATACAGTACAGACCAAAAGTTTGGACACACCTTCTCATTTAAAGATTTTTCTGTATTTTCTTGACTATGGAAATTGTACAGTTAGTCCTGAGCTCATCCACCACGTCACTGTAACTGTCACGTGGTCCTTGTTGGAGAGCTCTGAACTTTTTCCAGTAAACCTCCGGAGTCAGCTGGTACTTTTTTTTCATCAGTGCCTGCTTGACGGCCTCATAGTCTCGATCTTGGTTTCGAGGGAGAGAAGCAAACACCTCCAGTGCTTTTCCTCTGAGCCCTGGGGTTAAATATCTGGCCCACTGGGTTTCGGGCAGCTGATACTGCCTGCAAGCTTTTTCAAATACCTGCAGAAATATGTCCAAGTCCCCATCCTTTTCAATCACAGGGAAATGCTCAGGATGGGGCTTAAAAAAGTAAGCACTGTTGGACTCACGGGTCTGGGTGGAGGATGGCTCCTTCTGGATCCGGGCTAGTTCCAGCTGGTACAGACGCTCCTCTTGGGCCTGTCGCTCAGCTCTCTCAGCCTGGACCTGTCGCTCAGCTCGCTCGGCCTCTCGGAATTTCATGATCGTCCGTCACAATAGTCGGCGGCGAGGTGCTCCAAGGCCATCTGCAGGCGGGGGTCCACACTACCCTGGCTGCAGGTCTGGTTGGCAATCACAGGTGGGACCCATGCAGCAGCGCATCTGGGCCTTGGCTGGCTGCCCCATCATCAGGGTACTGCTGTTGGACGGGCTCTGCAGCACCTTGCAATAGTTCAGCAATCATTTGGGCCTTGGTTTTGCCCATGGGTTCAATCTGTCCCAGCTCACATAAGGCAGTGACAGTGTCCTTTGACTGCTGATGATACCAGGGCTATCCACGCGTAGCCATTATTGCCAAATAAAAGATAGGACAGAAAAACAAGAGAAGGGGAGGGGATGCAATTGCTACACGTACCGTAATGTCCCAGATAAAAAATATTAAAACATTCAGTCTGATTTCTTAAAACTCTGCACAGAATTCTTGCAAGAACCGTGCAAGTTTTCAGTGACAGGAATGATTGCTCAATCCAGCCACTGATGTTCTGTAATATCCCACTGCTGCCAACAATTGGTCAAGGTCTCACAGCGAAGACACCGGGGAGATCACACAATACCTCGTCGTGGCGGTGTCAGGATTTCGTCAGGGATTCACGAGCACACGATCCAGACTACTCACTACTTAGGTATCGGCAAGCGACCAGTTAGCGCATGGCGTCACACCTCCGGATTCCAAAGCACGAAATATGTGTCTACGTCCCCGTATGGTCACTGTCAGCTTCACGATAGCCCAATTATTAATATTAGTCGATGCCACCACTGGCCGAGTTTGAAATATAATACAGGCCTGGCCAGACACATGCGTTCTGGTAGTGTATGGCTTCTGGCCAGACACATGCGTTCTGGTAGCGTATGGCTTCGGAGGAGGGAACGATTACAGAGCAAATGAAACAGGAATATTGAATTTTATATTTAATCCAAAAGGGAGTCAGTGTTATAAAAAATATACAAGATTTTACAAAAGGGGACAATACAATACAGAATAGTCAGTTACATAAAATAAACAGGATTACAGAAGAAACTTACTATAGAGTTCGCAGGGACGAACCAGTATAGCTGGAAGAGGGGCTCCGTTGCATATCGTACCTATAACCCCCTGGCAAAGAATGAATATCCATCCTCAGTGGATTCTTTTTATGCCGAAGGGAGAGACCGGCCCACACACCCCCTGGGATGACATAACATGGGCTGGGCTCCATCCTTCACATTTTATTAAAATATCTGATTTTTAGGATAACTTATCGCTGATTGATCCCAGAAGCCCAAAAGGGGTACCATATTTCCTATTATGATTTTACCTTTCTTTAGAGACCACGCATGATATAGCTGTGATTCATTATTGGGTACTTTTGCGCCACAGCTCCCTGGAGTGGCTTACAGCTCTGGAAAAATAAGCAAATTGGTCCCCAGCTGACCCTGCCACTAAAAATATGGGTCCCACCATTATTGTATGTATGGAACTTTAGTTATTCCATATTTCGTTTAGGCTCCGAAGAGTCTGGGGGCTTTTGTTAAACTCTCTTTGAAGTCCTGAAAATGAAATTTCAACAGGCAGCTGTAGATTTATCGCAAGCCTGCATCTAATTGTCCCTTGCCTTTGCCAGGGAAAATCTACTCGCATTTTAAGTAGGTTGGCGACACCTCTCTTGCCAGCATTTGTTTACAAGGCCTTACTCATGTGTGTGTTAATTAGGTTTTTGTGCTGAGATTTACATGGGGACAGCTCTTGTACTGACAAATGGTTGATTGCTAGCTCTTGTCTTGTGACAAAAGGTAGATAAGGGAGAGGTGAGAGGGGCTTCAGGGGAAGAAAGAATATGTCCAATATTTCTCTATATTTTCCTAACACATATTATTAATGCACGACCTGTGACATCACATATAACAGGATCACATTATTATCAATTCAGATCGTGGCTGAACAGTGAATATTCATCTAAAGCTCCTCACCTGGGCGGTTATCTGTAGAAGTCTCCTCTTTACACTGCTGATCGCCCCTCACATTTCTCTCTGGAGCATTAACATTGTTCAGATCTTTATCCAGATCCAAAAGCTGCAAAACAAATATTGTAAAAGTCCCAGATGATTGGACAAGTCACCGGGAATAATGGTGAGAAGATCCGGCCATGTCTGTGGTCAGCTGTGATCCTGCCGTCTCCACCGCTCTCATTACACAAGTATAAAACATCTAATACTGGAGGAGAAGACAAGGCTGATCACAAGGAGGTCACAGCCGTCTACACATCATAGGGGAGATCTCCATCTACCTGATGGTTCTGTGCAGGAGGAGGAGCGGGACATCTCTCTGGGGTTGTCCTCTTACTGGAGAGACCTGCAGGAGACACAGACAGGACTGACATCATTATTGCATACAGAGAATTATAGGCCGTGTGGATTTAGTCCTATTACCTGGTGATGTGCGGGGCCGGTGCTCCTCCATCATCACCTCCTTGTACCGATCCTTGTGTCCTTCTAGATACTCCCACTCCTCCATGGAGAAATAGACGGTGACATCCTGACACCTTATAGGAACCTGACACACACAATGATACCACCATCACCCAGAATCCTCCAGTGTCGGCCCTGTATAATGTCCCAGCATTCCCAGCAGTGTCACCTCTCCAGTCAGCAGCTCAATCATCTTGTTGGTGAGTTCTAGGATCTTCTGGTCATTGATGTCCTCATGTATCCGGGGGTGAGGTGGAGGCCCCGGGATTGGGCTCAGGGTTCTTCCCCGTCCTTCAGACACAGGGGCCTGACAGGGATCACTAGAGGTCTTCTTCACCACTGTGTAATCCTGAGTGTGGAGACATTAATAATATCACTACAGACATTTCCAGAGTCCATCACCTCTCCGGTCATATCACCTGTTATTCCCATAGATAATGAATTCATGTGATGACATCAGAACCTCTCACCTCTCCGGTAAGATGGAAGATTATCTCTACAGCGAGGTTTAATATCCTCTCCCCAATCTGGTCTCTGTCCTTATTCATCCTTGACGAGTCAATCGGGAAAGTCATTTCATATAGAATTTATTAGCAGAGGATCCTTTTTTGAAGGAACCTAAATAGAAAGAGGACGAGACGATATAAAAATGACATTAATGTTATGTCAATTGGTCACATCTGCACATGATGGCTGCAGCCAATTACTGGGACTGGGTGTAGTGCTGATATCAGTATGTACTGCGGAATACCATCAACGGCAACAATGGTCATGTGACATACATAAAAACGTCATTAAGTTATACTTAACCCCTTTACCCCCGAAGGCTGTTTGCACGTTAATGACCGGGCCAATTTATAAAATTCTGACCAGTGTCAATTTATGAGGTAATAACTCTGGAACGCTTCAACGGATCCCACTGATTCTGAGAATGTTTTTTTGTGACATATTGTACTTCATAATAGTGGTAATAATTATTTGATATGACTGGCGTTTATTTGTGAAAAATCAGAAATCTGGCGAAAATTTAGCAATTTTCAAGCTTTTAATTTTTATGCCCTTTAATCAGAGAGATATGTCACACAAAATAGTTAATAAAAAACATTTCCCACATGTCTACTTTACATCAGCACAATTTTGGAGCCAAATTTTTTTTTATTATTAAGTTATAAAGGTTAAAAGTTGACCAGCGATTTCTAATTTTTCCAACAAATTTACAAAACCATTTTTTTAGGGACCACATCACATTTGAAGTGACTTTGAGGGGTCTATATGACAGAAAATATCCAAAGGTGACACCATTCTAAAAACTACACCCCTCAAGGTGCTCAAAACCACATTCAAGAAGTTTATTAACCCTTCAGGTGCTCCACAGGAATTTTTGGAATGTGGAAGAAAACAATGAACATTTAACATTTTTTCACAAAAATGTTACTCTAGACCCAATTTTTTTTATTTTCGAAAGGGTAACAGGAAAAACTGGACCTCAAAATTACTTGTGCTATTTCTTCTGAACATGCAGATACCGATATATGGGGAAAACCACTGTTTGGGCGCACAGCAGTGCTCGGAAGAGAGGAAGGACTGCTTGACTTTTTCAACGCAAAAAATGCGTGTGTTTGGAGAGCCCGTGATGTGCCTAAACGGTGGAAAATCCCCACAAGTGACCCCATTTTGGAAAATAGACCCCTTAGAACTTATCTAGATGTGTGGTGACTAGTGTTGATCGAGCACTAAAATGTTCGGGTGCTCGAAGCTCGGGCCGAGCTCGCCGTGATACTCGGGTGCTCGACCCGAGCAACGAGCCCAATGTTAGTCTATGGGAGACCCGAGCATTTTTGCGGCGGCACCCCCGGCAGTCTTTTAAAAGCCTAACAAGTGCCCAAAACGATAGTGACAGTGCTCAAATGACATGGGGACAGCATGGAGATTACCCCAGGAAGCATTTCTCATGCTCAGGTCACTGCTGTCAACAACGTGGTCAGAGTTATTAAGCCACTTTTAAGGCCTGACAATAAAACGTTCAAAAACGAAACTGAAACTGCTTTCCTGTGAAATATGTTAAGGAAGTTCCTTTCCAGGGTAAAGACTTGTGTATAAGGTAAAATAAATAACCAAAAAAAAAAATACTCCTTCACACCTTGGGCTATGTTCACAAGTAGCATTTTTTATGCGTTTTTGCACTTTTGTATTGCTTTCAACCGTGACAAATGCATTCACCGGGAAATGTCATTTTAACATTTTACAACCTTATCTGGCCATGTGCTGTGTGACACATGCATACAGTGCTGAGAAGACATGGGAACAGCATGGGGAAGACCCCTGGAAGCATCT
The DNA here is from genome assembly GCF_046119375.1 of Phyllobates terribilis. NCBI lineage: Eukaryota > Metazoa > Chordata > Amphibia > Anura > Dendrobatidae > Phyllobates > Phyllobates terribilis. Next base: position 594,975,074 of record NW_027362761.1, read on the forward strand.
CTGACACCCAGGTCACTGCCTAAAAGTGTGCCCATCAGAAGTCATCCTTGCCGCATCAGAAGATGCAGACTTGCAACTACCCCCGTGCAAGTTCTTGTCCCAGGGCACTGTTCAATTGTTCCTCCCCCATTCCTTGCAATGTAAGCACAAATATGCAGCCAACCACCCACCCACCCACCCCCAGGCTGCAATACCATACTGCTTGCTTGCACTTGAAATTGGGCCTTTTAGGCATGTGGAGGCGGAATCTGGCCACCACGTCATGGCTGTGTTGGCAGCCTGGAATCCATACTCAGTCCCCAGCCACCCGGGTGTCCACACTCGGTCCCCAGCCGCCAGGGGGCGGCCGGGTGTCCATACTCGGTCCCCAGCCGCCCCGCGGACGGGTGTCCACACATGGTCCCCAGCCGCCTGGGGGCAGCTGGGTGTCCATAAACGGTCCCCAGCCGCCCCTATTTCTCCTGTCAACTTCCCTCCACACACTTTTCTTAGCCCGGCCTGCTTTAGGGCAGCATTGGACGAGCCCACCAGAGAACCAGACTCCTCCAGTGGGCCCTGGCTTCTCCATCAGGGGAGTTGAGAGTGCCAAGGTGAGGAGCATGATGATGATGATAGAAGTTAGCATCTGCTTTGTTTTCTTTTAATGCAAGCATAAGTGTGCAGCCTGCCACCCACCCACCCCCAGGCTGCAATACCATACTGCTTGCTTGCACTTGAAATTGGGCCTTTTAGGCATGTGGAGGCGGAATCTGGCCTCCACGTCATGGCTGCGTTGGTGGCCTGGAATCCATACTCAGTCCCCAGCCGCCTGGCGGCTGGGTGTCCACACTCGGTCCCCAGCCGCCAGGGGGCGGCCGGGTGTCCACACACGGTCCCCAACCACCTGGGGGCAGCCGGGTGTCCATAAACGGTCCCCATTTCTCCTTTGAAAATCCCCCCACACACTTTTCTTAGCCCGGCCTGCTTTAGGGCAGCATTGGACGAGCCCACCAGAGAACCAGACTCCTCCGTTGGGCCCTGGCTTCTCCATCAGGGGAGTTGATAGTGCCAAGGTGAGGAGCATGATGATGATACAAGTTAGCATCTGCTTTGTTTTCTTGGAATGCAAGCGCATGTATGTAGTAGCGGCTAGGCCTGAGGTGGTCAGCGTTTTGGCGCATATCCTACCTCTTCCGAGGATTGCTGGATGTTTTCCTGCTACTATCCCAGTTCTATGACTCCCGTTAAAACAAAGCTTCAGGTGATAAATGATGGATGAGGTAGTGGCAAAGGAGAAAGAGCAGGAGGAACAGGGACCATTCACATCAATATCAGGCCAGTCAACCACATATGTCTTGTAGGATATGTTTCTGTAACAAAAGCAGCGGTTCGGCTACGCAGTTATAGGGCATACAGTGAGTGCAATGCCTACCAAAAGTTTTGAGGCACTCCAATGCCCCTGGGAAATGACATGGAGGTCAGAGGGCCTTAACTAAACCGTTTTTTCCATTTATAGCAACTGGGTCTCCTGTACAGTGTTGGCCTAAGCAGTGAATGGAAGGCTTTTCAAAAATTATGAGGAACTGCAATGCCCCTTGAAACAGACGTGGATTGCAACGTACTAAAAACCTTCTACCCATTATTGGGGAGTGGGTCTCCCTTAGTGTTCGCCTATGCATTGAAAAGCAAAAGCTGACTAAAATTAGGAGGAAATGCAATGCCCGTTGGAAGAGTCGTGGAGGTTAGAGGTAATTAAAAACAACATTTCAATGCCCCTTGGAAGAGCTGTGGAGTTCAGAGTGGCTTAAGAAGACGCTTTTAATGCCCCTTGGAAGAGACGTGGAGGTCACAGTAGCTTAACAAGACGCTTTTAATGCCCCTCGGAAAAGTGGTGGAGGTCCCAGTAGCTTAACAAGACGCTTTTCATGCCCCTCGGAAAAGTGGTGGAGGTCACAGTAGCTTAACAAGACGCTTTTAATGCCCCTCGGAAAAGTGGTGGAGGTCACAGTAGCTTAACAAAACGGTTTTAATGCCCCTTACAAGAGCCATACAGTACAGCATCTTAAAAACATTATTCCCATTATTGGGGAGTGTGTCTCCCATTGTCTTTGCTTATGCCTTCCAAGCAAAAGCTGCCAAAAATTAGGACGGAGGAACTTGCAATGCCCCTTACAAGAGCCATGCAGTACAGCATATTACAAACATTATTCCCATTATTGGGGAGTGGGTCTCCCATAGTCTTTGCTTATGCCTTCCAAGCAAAAGCTGCCAAAAATTAGGACAGAGGAACTTGCAATGCCCCTTACAAGAGCCATGAAGTACAGCATATTACAAACATTATTCCCATTATTGGGGAGTGGGTCTCCCATAGTATTTGCTTATGCCTTCCAAGCAAAAGATGCCAAAAATTAGGACGGAGGAACTTGCAATGCCCCTTACAAGAGCCATGCAGTACAGCATAGTACAAACATTATTCCCATTATTGGGGAGTGGGTCTCCCATAGTATTCGCTTATGCCTTCCAAGCAAAAGCTGCCAAAAATTAGGAGGAAATGCAATGCCCATTCGAAGAGTCGTGGAGGTTAGAGTTAATTAAAAACAACATTTCAATGCCCCTTGGAAGAGCTGTGGAGTTCAGAGTGGTTTAACAAGACGCTTTTAATGCCCCTCGGAAAAGTGGTGGAGGTCCCAGTAGCTTAACAAGACGCTTTTAATACCCCTCGGAAAAGGGTTGCTGGTCCCAGTAGCTTAACAAGACGCTTTTAATGCCCCTCGAAAAAGTGGTGGAGGTCACAGTAGCTTAAAAAGACGCTTTTAATGCCCCTCGGAAAAGTGGTGGAGGTCGCAGTAGCTTAACAAGACGCTTTTAATGCCCCTTACAAGAGCCATACAGTACAGCATCTTAAAAATATTATTCCCATTATTGGAGAGTGGGTCTCCCACAGTCTTTGCTTATGCCTTCCAAGCAAAAGGTGACAAAGATAAGGAAGGAGGAACTTTCAATAATGCCAACACGGACCATGGTCACCCTGGTGGTATAGTGGTGGTGGAGGCTGAGGATAAGGAGAAGAACATAAAACAGCCGAAATGAGGAAGTGTATACCCATGTGTGGGTGTGAAGCGGTGCATGTGAATACACCTCCCGAAATAACACAGTGGATTAGACTTTATGTTACTCTGCTGTCATTTGGTGATGATGAGAAGTCTGGCCCAATCCAGCCCTTGTTCATTTTGATAAGGGTCAGCTTGTCAGCATTGTCAGTTGACAGGCGAGTGCGCTTATCAGTTATAATTCCCCCAGCGGCACTAAAAACACGCTCCGATAACACGCTAGCAGCAGGGCAGGCCAGGGTGTCCAGCTTGGATACCCAATAATTAAAAGGCACAGAGGAATCACGGAGGACGCTGGTAAGGTCGGCAACGTACTCCCTCACCATCTTTTGAAACTTTCCATCCTTGTGAGAGTACCCCGCGCCTCAGGGCCTGTAAGCTGGGTGGGTCTCAGAAAACAGTCCCAGAATGTTGACAGTCTTCTCCTACCTCTGCTGGATTGGAGTTGCCTCTCTCTCGCTTGTACGCCTTGGTTGGTCAACAAACTGTGACCTCTGCCGCTAGCGTGTTCAGATGGGAAGTTTTTTTAACAGTTCTGCAGCAAGGGCCTTCTGGTACGGCCCCATTTTTGTAGACCTCTCCACCTCAGGAATAAGAGAGTGAAAGTTCTCCTTGTAGCGGGGGTCTAAAAGTGTCACCAACCAGTAATGACTGTCACCCAACATTTTGACAACGCGAGGGTCACGGTTAAGGCAGCGTAACAAAGTCAGCCATGCGTGCCAGACTGGTAACGGGCAAGACTTCCGTGTCCTCACCAAGATGACGACTGACCATGCTCTCCTCCTCCTCCCCCCTGTCCTCAGGCCACCCACGCTGAACCGACGGTATGACAGTTGTACAGGTACTACCGTCTACAGTACATGATACAAGCTCCTGTTCATCCTCCTCCTCCTCCTCTCCCTCATTGTCCCCCAATGCACGTTGGGATGAGCTGAGGCTGGGCAGTGTGTAATCGACCGCTACGGCTTCTGATCCATCTTATCATACTCTGGCTGCAATGCCTCCTCTTTAATTCTCTGCAGAGAGCGTTGCAAAAGACAGACAAGAGGAATGCTGACGCTAATGATGGCGTCATCGCCACTCACCATCTTGGTGGACTCCTCAAAGTTTGTCACGATGGTACATATGTCAGACATCCAGGTCCACTCCTGAGGTCTTATGAGTGGAGTCTGACCTGAATATCGACAGCCTTGTTCCAGCTGGTACTCCACAACTGCTCTCTTCTGCTCACAAATCCTTTGCAACATGTGGAGGGTAGAGTTCCAACGTGTGGGAACATCACACACCAGTCGGTGTGCCAGAAGCTGCAAACGCTGCTGCAACACAGCAAGGGCGGCGGAAGCTGTAGAAAACTTGCGAAAATGAGCTGACAGGCGTCGTACTTTGACGAGCAGATCTGGCAACTCGGGGTACGATTTAAGAAACCGCTGAACCACGAGGTTAAGCACATGAGCCAGGCATGGTACGTGTGTGATCTCACCTCGCCTCAGAGCCGCCACCAGGTTACGGCCATTGTCACACACGACCATGCCTGGATGTAGGTTCAGCGGTCTCAGCCACAGATCTGCCTGCTCTTCCACAGCTGTCCACAACTCACAAGCAGTGTGAAGTTTCTCACCTAAGCTTATGAGTTTCAGCACAGTCTGTTGCCACTTGGAGGAGGCAGTACTGCAGTGCTTCCAGCTTGTAACTGATGTGGTGATATCTGAGATGGAGGCTGAACATAAGGAGGAGGAGATTGATGATGCACAGGAGCTGTACACTGTGGGGGCAACTCTGACTGACATAGGGCCAGCAATCCTCGGTGTGGGGAGGATGTGTTCCGTACCAAGGTCCGACTGGGTCTCGGCTTCCACTATGTTTACCCAGTGTGCCGTCACGGAGATGTACCGTCCCTGGCCACAAGCACTTGTCCACGTGTCCGTTGTCAGGTGGACTCTCCCAGTAACTGCGTTGTTGAGGGCACGGCAGGTGTTTTGGGACACGTGCTTGTGTAGTGCGGTGATGGTACACCGGGCAAAATAGTGTCGGCTGGGGGCTGGGGACCGAGTACCGAGAGACGGCCACCGCCATAAGGTTGCGGAAGGATTCCGTCTCCACCAGCCTAAAAGGCAGCATTTCCAACGCAAGCAGTCGTGAAATGTGCAAATTTAGGACTGTGGCCTGTGGGGCGTTAGCTGCGAATTTCCACTTTCGTTCAAAGGTCAAGGATATGGACAATTGAACGCTGCAGTGGGACGTGGACGTTGATGCTGTTTCTTGACAAACTGCCATAGCAAGTGAAGACTGAGAGGAGGGGGCATCTTTGCATGCAGTATGGACAGGGGATTGCCTTGCACACACAACAGGGGGTTCTGCTGGTGGTGGTCAGGCTGGTAGTTTTGTCACCCCTGCTGATGCTGGCATGGCAGGTGGTACAAATGGCGTTTTTGGGGTTATTAGCAGAGTCTTTAAAAAAATTCCAGACTCTGGAAGACCTACCGATTGTACTGGCAACGTCCCTCGTGTTGGTGTTACGGGGAACTGTTGCCCGCCTTCTGAGTGCGGCCACCACACTGCTTCTTCCTGCCTGTTGGGGTAATCTGCCTCCCATCCCCTGTGTGCTGCTGGCCTCACTCTGCATGTCCTCCTGCCACGTTGTGTCAGTTACTAGATCATCCACCACCACCTCCTCTTCCACTTGCCCACCACGATCCTCCTCCTCACTTCCTGGCAATTGTGTCTCGTCATCGTCCACCTCTTGTGACAAATTGCCAGCGTCGACTTCCTGTGGCCGTGGCTGTTCAAATATTTGGGCATCGCTACATGGGATCTCGTCTTCCACCACTTCAAGCGGAGCAGGCGAGGGGCACAAATATGGAAATGGACCAGTAAACAGCTCTTCAGAGTGTCCAAGTGTGGGATCAGTTGCTGTCTGACGACACTCGGCATGGTGGGAGGAAGGAGCATCAGAGTGAGGAGGAGTATGCGGTCGAGACTCATGGCTACTAAGAGTTGACCGTGTGGAAGACAGACCAGAGGTGGTGGTGCCCAGGAAACTGGAATTATTATCTGCTATCCAATTAATAACCTGTTCACAGTGATCAGTTCGCAATACTGGTGTTGTTCTGTGCTTCCCTAGTAATTTGGTCAAGAAGTGGGAGCGAGAAGATGTGGCTGTTCGTTGTGGCACATTTTCACCTTGGCCACGGCCCCGTCCTCTGCACGCACCATCACCAGAAAGTCCACTTCCACGTCCCTTGCCACGCGCCTTGCCCATTGTAAAGGAAGTAAAATAGCTTACACTCGCATTATCAATGGAAAAAGGGTAATAAAAAGTAGATTAGAACTGTGGAAGAGGAAAACCACAGTTCTATTTCTCTGGCTTACACCCGACTCTTTTAAACAATCTGAACAATCAGGGAGAAACTATTACTGTTTTTCTTTACGGAAAAAATACCAAAAGCTGAATAATAGAGATTTTTTACCGTGGAATAGCAAAACCACAGTTATAATTTACTGGTGTATACCAGACTATTTTCAACAGATATATTTGTGTCTTCAAGAGACACTACTACTGTTTTTCTTTACGGCAAAAAATGCCAAAAGCAGGATAATACAGAGATTTGACCCGTGGAACTGCAAAACCACACTTGTATTTCTCGGGCCTACACCAGACTATTTTCAACAGATATATTTGTGTCTGAAAAATCAGGGAGACACTACTGTTTTTCTTTACAGCAAAAAATGCCAAAGGCAGGATAATAAGAGATTTTTTACCGTGGAATAGCAAAAACACAGTTATAATTTACAGGTGTATACCAGACTTTTTTAAATATATATATTTGCGGCTGAGCAGTGAGCGACACACTCAAACTGTTTTTTTTAGATAAAAATGTCCCAAAACCAGATAATACAGAGGTTTGAAACGTGGAACTGCAAAACCACACTTCTGTTTCTATGGCCTACACCAGACTATATTCAACAGATTAATTTGTGTCTGAAAAATCAGAGACACACGTTTTTTTTTTTTTAGGGGGGGGGGGGGGGGGACGCCAAAAGGTTAATATGACGGGTATTTGTACAGTGTGAAGGAGGAAAAAAAAAGCGCATTTAGATGAAAAAAAAAGGATTTTTCCTGGCCCCCGACACCTGGAGCTAAGTCCAGCAATTTCAGCAACAGGAGCACACAGGACTGTAATGCAGCGTTTGCTGGTATAACCACTGCGTCTCCTATACAGCCTGCCTGCCTGAAATCTGGGATGGATATTAGTCCTGAGAAGGACTGTTTGTTTGATCTGGCAGCCTTTACAGACCCTACACTAACTATTTTGCATTATATATCTCTCCCTAAATCAGCAGCGCTGTCCCTACACTGTCTGATCCGGAGTGACTGTGTCCAAGATGGCGGCGCCCGGTTTTAAATACTCGAGGTGACGCTGTGCGGCCAGCCAATCAATGTAATGCCCACAACCAACATGGCTGCGGCATTACAGTGACTGGCTGGCAATCCCTGCATGTTCATTGGCTCAGTAAAGAGCGCCAAACATGCAGGGGGGAGACCCGAGCTCCCGCCCGAGTAACCCGGAAATGCTCGGTGCTCGCCAAACATCCCGAGTAGCGTGATGCTCGGGCGAGTACCGAGCAGTGTCGAGCATGCTCGCTCAACACTAGCAGTGACCACATTGAACCCCCAAAGTGCTTCACAAATGTTTAGAACGTACAGCCGTGAAAATACAAAAAAATCACTTTTTCTCCATAAAAATTATCTTTTTATTTTCACTAGGGTAACAGGAGAAATTGGACCCCAAAAGTTGTTGTGCAATTTATCCTGAGTATGCTGATACTCCATATGTGAGAGAAAACTACTGTTTGGGCGCACCTCAGGGCTCGGAAGGGAAGGAGTGACGCTTTGGAATGCAGACTTTGATAGAATGGTCTGCGTCTGTCATGCCCTGTTTGCAGAGTCCCTGATGTGCCTAAACAGTGGAAATGCGCAATAAGTGCCCCTTTTTGGAAATTAGACCCCTAATGAATTTATCTAGATGTGTGGTGAGCATCTTGAACCCCCAGGTGCTTCACAGAAAATTATAACGTTGACTTGTGAAAATAAAAAAATATTTTTTTTTTTCCACAAAAATGTTATTTTAGACAAAATAAAATTATTTTCACAAGGGTAACAGGAGAAAGTGGACCCCAAAATTTGTTGTGCAATTTCTACTGAGCACACAGATACCCCATATGTGATCGAAAACTAATTTTGAAGCACAGTGCAAAGCTCAGAAGGGAAGAAGCGACATATTGGAGTTTATATTTTGCTGGGCTGGTTTGACGGTGCCAAGTCACATTAGCAGAGTCCATAAGGTGCCAGAACAGCAGAACCTCCCGTAAAAGACCCCATTTTACACCTCTAAATCAATTCATCTAGGGGTGCAGTGAGCATGTTGACACCATATGTGCCTCACAGAATTTTAGGCGGTAAAGAAAGAATAATCACATTTTTACCATCAAAGTTTTGTTTTAGCCCCAGATTTTACATTTTCACACTGGGAAATGGGTAAAAATGACAACAAAATTTGTCGAGGCTTTCTTTCTTCACCACCATTATCTTCAGCGCTTCGGTTGTGTTTCGCCTGTGCTCTGGTAAGATTTTGGGACCTATTGAATTTAGTTATGGCATTAGGTGCACCTTTACTTTGTGGATTATGACCCCTGCTTACTTAGTATTAAGGAAAATTTTGGCAGATTACCTTCCCCTGGCTGACTCACCCTTATGCTCTGCATCTGCCTGGCACACTTCACTTTTTTGTCCATTTATTCTATGATAATTGAGTATTATGTATATTGTAATGCAGCGGCTTGCTGCATTGCTAAAATGTCCAGGGGGTGTGTTCTGGCTGACCATTTACCTCCCCCTCAGGTGACTGATCACATGACTGTGACATCATCACAGGTCCTGTGTGCACAGAAGGATATATAAATCCTGGTGGTTTTGAAACAGAGAGAGAGGCCTGGTGAGGCAAGAAGCCTGGTCCCTGTGTCTGGGACTCCACTAGCCTGGAAAGCAAAGGCTGGATCCCTGTGTCTGGGATACCAGTAGCTTTGGAAGGCACGTGGCCTGGAGACTACGTCTGGGGAGTCTTAAAGCAACAGCTGTGGCAGAATAGAGCTGATAGAAGCAGCTGAGACCCAGCAAAGGTAAATCGGGGCTTTAAGTGAATATTGATGCTATACGTTGCTGAAGTCTGTATCTGTAGCCAAGCGGGCATAGCTGCCACTGAAAAGGCTCGAGGATATACATGTGTACCATTCCTGCGAGCCATTGAGATGGACTATGTTATAAGCAGTTTATGAGGTGTAATGAACTGCTGGACTTCATATTACCGGAAAACGTTGCATGTGTGCTTTAATTGACCCGGTGAAGCGAGTGCCCTCAGCCTGATGAATAGCGCTACCTTACAATATTTATACTCTAATAAAAATTACAATTTTATGCTATTCAAACTCTGATCCTCTTTTTTTCTAGAATTTTTGCTGAATGTAGAAATACCCCATATGTGGCTGTGCAGTACTGCTTAGCCACATGGCAAGACTCGGGAGGGACGGAGCGCTATTTGCCTCCTGGAGCGCAAATTTTCCTAGAATAGTATGTAGACTCCAAATACACAGCTCCTAAGTGCTAGAAGAGCAGAAACCCCCTTCAATTGGCATCATTTTGGAAATTATACCCCTTTGGAAATTTATCTACAGGTGTGGTGAGGATTTTAACGACATGGGTGCTTTCCAGAAACAGGCAGCAGTGGATGCTGATGTGTTAAAATTGCAAATTGCCGTTGTAGTGATCTGTACGTTATGCCCAGCTCGTGCTTCTGGACACATGCACCTGTAAATTAGGCGGGCCTATTGCCTATTGTCCTGGAGCCCATCCCAGACACGTCTACAATTTTGTCTCTGGTACCCTTAGACAGCTCTTTGGTCTTGGCCATGGTGGAGAGGTTGGAGTGTGATTAATTGAGTGTGTAACGAGTTCAAACAGGTGCAATTAATGCAGGTAATGAGTGCAGAGTAGGAGGGCTTCTTAAAGAAAAACTAATAGGTCTGTGAAAGCCAGAATTCTTACTGGTTGGTAGGTGATCAAATAGTTATTTCATGCAATAAAATGCACAGTTGAAGTGACCTACGATAAAAATTACAGACCTCTCCATTCTTTGAAGGTGGGAAAACTTGCAAAATCGGAAGTGTGTCAAATACTTATTTTCCCCACTGTACATAAAATCACTATGTAGAAAGGCAGCATCTTATTCATTTAATAATCTACGCAGTTCATTGTTATATAAATTTATGATTGAGGATAATGTCACATTTGCATGTAGCCAAAAAGTGGGGCCCTAGAGTGGGTTACTGGTGGGCCCTTGGCACCCCAGTCCGACACTGCGGCTACATGCAAGTGGAGATAAGTCAGAGGGTTGGTCGCTCATCTGGGCAGGTTGTGTGAGGCACATCTGTGGAAAAGCTAGATGGATTCCAATATGGCTGCGGGTTCGGCAGTTGTGCTCACACCAAATAGATTAAGGACATAATAAGTGAAAGAGAAGAGAGTGCGGTGGATCCGGGGCGCTGACGCTGACAAAGGTGATTTCAGGGGCTAAGTGTAAAAAACTCCCACTTTATTCATGCAGCACATTTCAGAGTAGATTCTATTCCTTCCTCAAGTATATGTCTGAAAAAGGAGTAGAATCTATTCTCAAACGTGTTGTATGAATACACTGGGTTTTTTTTACACTGTGAGACAGTGAGGGGGACCATATGCGAAGGACGGTATGTATCCCCCAGGACGCGCATAGAGGATTATTAAATCCGCTGGAGTGCATTGCAGTCACAGATATAGCTGTGGTTGCAGTGCAACATAAAAGTAAGTTTGGACTCGGTCAAGATATTTGACCAAGTTGGATTGAAGAAAACCCGACATGGGCTTTTATTTTTGGAGTGATCTACAGGATGGTAGTAGGGTAGATAATTTCCTCCACCCCAGGTCTTCTAAGTGGCTCATGGCCACAATTCTTCATTTAAACCTGCAGCAAAGGTTTGAGTGTGTCAGTGTTGGGATTGCTAGTTGCAGAGTTGGAAGCTCTGCAATGCAAATCTGTGTGAAAGCTGAACACAGGCCTGTGAAGGCAACGTACCTGAGGCACCCCAAGTGACACGGTGGTGCTGTCGTCCACGGCAACGGGTTTGGAAGCGGACTGTTTTGACGACCTGGCTGTGATCTGGAGGATACTGTTCGCCTTTAATTTTTTAGTTTTGGAAAATAAATGCAGCATCAGCGTCTCTGCCCCCTGCCAGGCAGAGACGCCGTCCCCCTTACCGCCGCGGTCCTGCTCCGGCGTCTTCCGGCCTCCCTGCTGCTGCTGCTGCACGCAGCTTCCCTGGCACTGTGCTTAGGGAACGCGCGCGCTCCCTACCACTTAAAGGGGCTGTGCGCGCCGTCCTAAAAAGTCCCCGGCCAATGGCAGGAGGACTTTCTCTATAAAAGGCACCTCCTCCAATATGGAGGTGTCTGTGCAAGGTTGTTTCTCTGTGTTACTTACTTTGCTTCAGCCCTCAGGTCCTCTGCAAGTCAGACCTGTCCGCCAGCCTGTTCTTCAGTCCAGTTCGCCAGTCTGACTACTATCCAGCCCGACAGTCTGCCTGCAGTCCAGTCTGCCAGTGTGTCTATGGGCTCAGCCCGCCCGCTTACCTGGAAGCACCTGCCTGTTATCTGCAGTGCCCGCCAACCCGCTTACCTGGAAGCACCTGCCGGTTACCTGCCGTGCCCGCCTGCCTGCTTACCTGGAAGCATTTGCCAGTTACCTGTTGTGCCAGCCTGCCTGCTTACCTGGAAGCTCCTGCCTGTTACCTGCTGTGCCCGCCTGCCTGCTTACCTGGAAGCACCTGCCTGTTACCTGTTGTGCCCGCCTGCCTGCTTACCTGTAAGCACCAGCCAGTTAACTGTTGTGTCTGCCAGCTTGCCTACCCAGAGCACCCGTCTGGCTATCAGCCGAATCAGCCTGCTTGTCTACCCGGACCACCCGTCAGCCTGCCTGCCATGCTCATCCGCTGTACCGGTCAGTTCCTGCCTTCTGTCCCATGGGAGTCACCTGCTCTCATACAAGGTCAGTCCCAGAGTGGCACCTGGTCCCTCTGCTCGGTCCCTCCCTGGTTCACGGAGTCTACTGAGCCGCCGTGCGACCTTGGTCAGGCCGAGTAGATACTTAGTCACGCCCCTCTGGTCCCTCCTTGCACCGCAGCACAGAGGTTCCACCACCCGTATCCGTAACAATAAAGACATTTAAGGTGAACTTTCCTGGGTCACTGACTTATTACCGCACTGTGTGAATACCGCTGCACTACATATGGTAGAGAATGCAGGCAGTGTGAACTGAGGCATACCCCGAAAGCTGCATGTCGGTGATTAAGCCGACAACGCTACAACTCAAGCCTGCTGACAAAATGGCATAACTGCTAAGGCAACTTGTCCTCACTCAGCGGCACAGCAGGAGCAGTTCCCACAGTTGTGCACTAACAACCTGATTGTGCAACAGATTGCGGCTCTGCGACAAACGTCCCCACCGTCGACCCCAGTTCGTCATGAGGCCCCGTTCAAAGTCCGGTCAGCATTGAGGAAGTTGAGTCTGGAGGACGACATGGAAGCCATCCTCACCATCTATGAACGCACCACGGGGCAGGAGAACTTGCCAAATTCCCAGTGGGCTCAAGTAGTGGCCCCATTCCTGATAGGAGACGCCAAGAAGGCCTACTTTGACCACAGATGGGAGGATGCCCAGGACTATGGGAAGCTGAAAGGTGAGATCCTTGCCCGACTGGGGGTTAATGCATATGAGTAAACCCATGGACCTTTGTGAAGCCCCGACACGCCAGGTTTCAGGCGTATGACTTGCTGCAGCTAGTCAAAAGATGGCTCCAGCCTGAGACCTTGACTCTTTCCCAGATGGTAGAGAGGGTGGTCGTCGACCGTCTTGTGGCAACCCTGCCAGCAGCTATACAGCTTTGGGAGGGTCAAGGGGACCAGGGACCTCTAGACCAGGTAGTTAGCCTGATTGAGTGGTACACGGCCACTCATGACTTCATAAGAGACTCTACCCCATTGCGGCTAGCACGCTGGCCCTTGCAAGCAAAAGAGCCTGGGAAAGGGACACAACCCGTTGCTAAGGTCAGTCAGAACCGATCCTGCACTGAGGGGGTACACCGGGGTGAGGGTGGCAGGAGACCAGTTCCCCCTAAACTGGTCTCATGGACTAGCGGTTCTTCCGCAATCTGGTGCTGGCAGTGCCAAGGGCCAGGACATGTGGCTGCCAACTGCACCCTAAAGATGAACCCATGGATTGCAGGTTTTCTTGCCGGCTATCAATGTACGCCCAGGCCGTATACACTGCGGACGCTGTCACCCCATTGAGTAAACCAAATGAATGCCAGGTGTGTGTCAAGGGACACCGGGCAGAGGCTCTCTTGGGCTCGGAGAGCCTAGTGAATTTCGTCCATGGGTCACTGATCTCTGGGTTAGAACCCCCTGGGGGAAAAGTTTGTGTCGTCTGTATACATGGTGAACTGAAGTATCTGACAGTAAAGGTTACCTTTTCCACACAGTGTGAGGAAGTTAAACACGTGGTTGGGGTAGTAAAAACCATTCCTTACGGGACTGTGCAGGGAATATACTTGCCCCTGTTTCGGTATGTGTGGGAGAGTAAAATGAACCCTCCCAGGTAGTGATGGGCGAACCTGAACACTAAAGTTCAGGGTCCGTACCGAACACCTACTGTTCCAGCACGCACCCCGAACACGGACTTCCTCAGGAAGTCCGTGTTACTGTTCGGGTTTGGGTGTTTCCTGCGCTGTCACCTGCGTGACAGCGTAGTAAACACAGGCTCTGATCAGCGTTAATAGAGTTACCGCGGTCAGATCGCTGTGGTACCATGCTGACAGGCGTCAGCATGATCCCACAGCTGTGACAGTGACCTGCGGTAAATAGCTCACCACAGGTCATATGCGCTGGTTGATGGGGCTACTACCACCATCAGCTGTCGCCTCCTGTCATAGGAAATAGAGAGCACAGGCACCGCTGGATAGGAGCAGTAGTCTCTCATCCACCGGCGCCTGTGCTGAAAGTAAAAAAAATGTTAAAATTAATAAAAAAAAATCAAAAAAAACATTATACTCACCTGCACATTGTCCCCAATGTTCTCATCCCCTGCAAAAAATAAAAAAACACCATATACTCACCTTACACCTAGTCCCCAAAGCCCATGATCACCTGCAATAAAGGTAAAATAAACCAACCTCATCCTCACTTGTCCACGGTAGACCATATAGTGAAGGTCCCACGATGATCTCATGAATAGAACGGCCACATTGTGAAATGTGACCACTCTATTCAGCAGCCGGCGATACACTGACAAGAGCGCGATCGCTCCAGTCAGTGTACTGCCTGAGCTGCGGGATTGAGGTCAGAAGAGTTCATCATGAACTCGTGTGCCCTCACTTACGGCTGTACTGCTGCGTGGGAATTTCCGCAGTAGTGCTGTGAGGTCACACGAGTTCATCAGCTGATGAACGTGTGTGAACTCTCTGCCAGCAGCTCAGCCTGTACACTGACACAGAAGTAATTTCACTCCTGTTTCAGTATATAGCCTGCTGTTCTCTAGTACAGTCACATGAGTGACTGCTGATGTGACTGTTCTTGAGGACAATCTGGAGCGTCATCGCGTCAGACAGGTGAGGGATATGTTTTTTTTTTACTAATTAAGAATCAAATAAATTTGTGTGTGCTTTTTATTTCAAATACAGGACTTTTTCTGGTCGTGTTTTAATTTCTCCAATTTACTATAGCATAAGTAATGGAGGCATCTTATAGACGCCGCTCCATTACTAACCTGGGCTTCATGTCAGCCGCCAATACAAGGCTGACATGAACCCCAACCCCTATTAACCCACTCACCATCGCTATATGGCAGTGGGAAGAGCGGAGGCTAAGCGCCAGATTTGGGGCATCTTATGGATGCGCCATTTCTGGGACGGCTGAGGGGTGATATTATTAGCCTCAGAGGGGGCTAGTATCCATGGCTCCTTCCCTGGCTATTAATATCAGCCCACAGCTGTCTAGCCTTTTCTGGTTAGATTTTATAGGGGGACCCTATGGCAATTTTTTTCTGGGGTCGCCTGTAAACTATGTATCTATTATCCATCTATCTATTAATCTATTATCTATCTAGCAGTCTGTCTGTCTGTCTATCATCTATATATATCTATTACTTATCTATCTATATAACTATGCATCCATCTACCGATAGATAATAGTTAGATACATGGATATATTGATAAATATATATATTATTAGATATATTGATAAATAGATTAATAGATAGATATATGGATAAATAGATAGAAATATGGATAGATTCATAATAGATAAATAGATAGAATGATAGATAATTAGATAGGTAAATACACGTGGTCAAAATTGTTGGTACCCCTCGTTTATTGAAATAAAACCCCACAAGGGTCACAGAAATAACTTGAATCTGACAAAAGTAATAATAAATTAAAAATCTATGAAAATGAACAAATGAAAGTCAGACATTGCTTTTCTGCTTCCATAGAATTAAAAAAAAAATTTAACTCATGAAATAGGCCTGGACAGAAATGATGGTTCTTCTTAACTTAATATTTTGTTGAACAACCTTTTAAGGCAATCACTACAATCAAACGATTCCTGTAACTGTCAATGAGACATCTGCACCTCTCGACAGGTATTTTGGCCCACTCCTCATGAGCAAGCTGCTCCAATTGTCTCGTGTTTGAAGGTTGCCTTTTTCAGATGACATGTTTCATCTCCTTCCAAAGATGCTCAATAGGATTTAGATCAGGGCTCATAAAAGGCCACTTCAGAATAGTGATAGCGTACCCCTCCTTGGTGCCCTTGTGTTTTCCTTCTAGTATCATTCTTCTACCAGCTGGAGTTACATTATCGCCATCTGGATATTTTTAAAAAATTCTAAATAAAAGACATTTGTTTTTACTATTGGAGTCTGTGGAGCTCGATCATCGTTTTTCCTATTACACTTCAGAATAGTCCAATGTTTTACTCTAAGCCATTCTTGCGTGTTTTTAGCTGTGTGTTTTGGGTCATTATCCTGTTGCAAGACCCATGAACTGCGACTGAGGCCAAGCTTTCTGACACTGGGCAGCACATTTCTCTCTAGAATCCCTTGACAGTCTTGAGATTTCATTGTACCCAGCACAGATTCAAGACACACTGTGCCAAATGCAGCAAAGCAGCCCCATAACATAACAGAGCCTCCTCCATGTTTCACAGTAGGAACAGTGTTCTTTTCTTGATATGCTTCATTTTTCCGTCTGTGAACATAGAGCTGATGTGCCTTGCCCAAAACTTCCATTTTTGTCTCATCTGTCCATAGGATATTCTCCCAGAAGCTTTGTGGCTTGTCAACATGTAGTTTGGCAAATACCAGTCTGGCTTTTTTATGATTTTTTTCAACAATGGTGTTCTCCTTGGTCGTCTCCCATGAAGTCCACTTTGGATCACAGAACGACGGATGGTGCGATCTGACACTGATTTTCCTTGAGCTTGAAGTTCACCTTTAATCTCTTTAGAAGTAATCCTGGTCTCTTTTGTTACCATTCGTATTATCCGTCTCTTTGATTTGTCATCAAATTTCCTCCTGCAGCCACGTCCATGGAGGTTGGCTACATTCCCATGGATCTTACATTTCTGAATAATATGTGCAACTGTAGTCACAGGAACATCAAGCTGCTTGGAGATGGTCTTATAACCTTTACCTTAACATGCTTGTCTATAATTTTCTTTCTAATCTCCTGAGACAACTCTTTCCTTTGCTTCCTCTGGTCCATGTTGAGTGTGGTACACACCATGTCACCAAACAGCACAGTGAGTATCTATAACCCTATATACAGGCCCACTGACTGATTACAAGATTGTAGACACCTGTGATGCTAATTAGTGGACACAACTTGATATAACATGTCCCTGTTGTCACATTATTTTCAGGGGTACCATCATTTCTGTCCAGGCCTATTTCATGAGTTTAATTTTTTTTTTTTAATTCCGTAGAAGCAGGGTTGAAAAGCAACATCTCACTTTCATTTGTTCATTTTCATAGATTTTTTAATTTATTATTACTTTTGTCATATTCAAGTTATATCTGTGACAATTGTGGGTTTTTCCTTCATTAAACAGGGGTACCAATAATTTTGACCATGTGTGTAATAGATAGATAGATAAATACACTGGGTACAGAAAGTATTCAGACCCCTTTACATTTTTCACTCTTTGTTTCATTGCAGCCATTTGGTAAATTCTAAAAAGTTCAATATTTTTTTCTCATTAAAGTACACTCTGCACTCCATCTTGACTGAAAAAAAACAGAAAAGTTGAAAATTTTGCAAATTTATTAAAAAAGAAAACTGAAATATCACATGGTCATAAGTATTCAGACCCTTCTTCCTTGCAGCTCCTCTCCAGTTCCGTCAGGTTGGATGGTGAAAGTTGGTGCACAGCCATTTTCAGGTCTCTCCAGAGATGCTTAATTGGGTTTAGGTCAAGACTCTGGCTGGGCCAGTCAAGAATGGTCACAGAGTTGTTCTGAAGCCACTCATTTGTTATTTTAGCTGTGTGCTTAGCGTCATTGTCTTGTTGGAAGGTGAATCTTCGGCCAAGTCTGAGGTCCAGAGCACTCTGGAAGAGGTTTTCATTCAGGATATCTCTGTACTTGGCCGCATTCATGTTTACTTCAATTGCAACCAGTCGTCCTGTCCCTGCAGCTAAAAAACACCCCCATAGCAGGATGCTGCCACCACCATGTTTCACTGTTGGGATTGTATTGGGCAGGTGATGAGTAGAGTCTGGTTTTCTCCACACATACCGCTTAGAATTATCACCAAAAAGTTCTATCTTCGTCTCATCAGACCAGAGAATCTTATTCCTCATAATCTGGGAGTCCTTGATGTGATTTTGAGCAAACTCTATGGGGGCTTTCATATGTCTTGCACTGAGGAGAGGCTTCCGTCGGGCTGCTCTGCCACAAAGGCCCGACTGGTGAAGAGCTGCAGTGATAGTTGACTTTGTGAAACTTTCTCCCATCTCCCTACTGCATCTCTGGAGCTAAGCCACAGTGACCTTGGGGTTCTTCTTTACCTCTCTCACCAAGGCTCTTCTCCCACGATTGCTCAATTTGGCTGGACGGCCAGGTCTAGGAAGACTTCTGGTGGTCCCAAACTTCTTCCATTTAAGGATTATGGAGGCCACTGTGCTCTTAGGAACTTTGAGTAATGCAGAAATTATTTTGTAACCTTGGCCAGATCTGTGCCTTGCCACAATTCTGTCTCTGAGCTCCTTGGGCAGTTCCTTTGAGCTCATGATTCTCATTTGGTCTGACATGCACTGTGAGCTGTGAGGTCTTATATAGACAGGTGTGTGCCTTTCCAAATCAACTCCTATCCGTTTAATTAAACACAGCTGGACTCTAATGAAGTAGTAGAACCATCTCAAGGAGGATCACAAGGAAATGGATAGCATGTGACTTAAATATGGGTGTCTGAGCAAAGGGTCTGAATACTTATGACCATGTGATATTTCAGTTTTTCTTTTTTAATAAATTTGCATAAATTTCTACATTTCTGGTTTTCTTCAGTCAAGATGGGGTGCAGAGTGTACTTTAATGAGAAAAAGTGAACTTTTTAGAATTTACCAAATGGCTGCAATGAAACAAAGAGTGAAAAATTTAAAGGGGTCTGAATCCCTCCCTACTAAACAGAATCCCACATTGTCTGTCCGCTATATCCTTCTTCTCCGACAGATTTCTAAAACTTAACATGGATAAAACTGAGTTCATCATCTTTCCACCATCTCATTCAACCCCCCCAACTGACCTATCCATCAAAGTCAATGGTTGCCCACTCTCCACAGTCCCACAAGCCCGTTGCCTCGGGGTAACCCTGGACCTCTCCTTCAAACCACATATCCAAACCCTTTCCACTCATGCCGACTCCAACTCAAAAATATCTCCCGGATGCGTACAATCCTCAACCACGAAACTGCAAAAAAACTAGGGCACGCCCTCATCATCTCCCGCCTTGACTACTGCAACCTCCTGCTTTGTGGCCTCCCTTCTAACACTCTCGCACCCCTCCAATCTATCCTAAACTCTGCTGCCTGACTAATCCACCTGCCCCCCCACTATTCCCCAGCCTCTCCTCTCTGTCAATCTCTTCACTGGCTCCCCATTACCCAGAGACTCCAGTTCAAAATCCTAACCACGGCATACAAAGTCATCCACATCCTGTCTCCTCCATATATCTGTGACCTAGTCTCCCGGTACTTACCTACACGCATCCTCCGATCCTCACAAGATCTCCTTCTCTACTCCCCTCTTATCTTAACTTCCCACAATCGTATACAAGATTTCTCCCATGCATCCCCCCTACTCTGGAACTCTCTACCCCAACACATCAGAGTCTCGCCTACCGTGGAAACCTTCAAAATGAATCTGAAGACCCACCTCTTCTGACAAGCCTACAACCTGCAGCAACCCTCGCTCCACCATACCGCTGCACGTCCAGCTCTGCCCTCACCTACTGTATCCTCACCCATCCCCTGTAGATTGTGAGCCCTCGCGGGCAGGTTCCTCGCTCCTCCTGTACCAGTCGCCGACTTGTATTGTTCAAATTTATTGTAATTGTTTGTGCTATGTATACCCCTTTCACATGTAAAGCGCCATGGAATAAATGGAGCTATAATAATAAATAATAATAATAATATGGATAGATAATAGATACATAGATAGATAGACGATATATAGATAATATATAGTATATGGACATATAGATTGATAGTGTATGGACAGATAGATAGATAGATATATGGATAGATAGATATATGGATAGAGATATAGATAATAGATCGATAGATATATGGATACATAGATTTATAGATAGATAATAGATATATGGATATATAGATATTTGATAGATAATAGATATATGGATAGATAGATAAACAGATTAATAGATATATGGCTAGATAGATAAATAGATATATGGCTAGATAGATATATGGATAGCTAGATATATAGATAATAGATAGATAATATACAGATAGATATACATATGTGAGATACATCAGTGATTTGCGTGTGCACCTTACTTTTCATGTAATTTATTAATAAATGATTACATTTCTGGGGAAAAAAAGGCATGGGGTCCCCTGTAATTTTATTAACCAGCAGACGGAAAGCGGACAGCTGGGGCTGATGTTTTTAGCCTCGGAAGGGGGTAATACCCATGGAGCTTCCCAGGCCACTAATATCAGCCCCCAGCTGTATACTTAGCCTTTACTGGCTATTAAAATGGGGGACCCCCCCAAAAAATTGATGTGGGGTCCCCCTATTTTAACAGCCAGCAAAGTCTAGGCAGACACCTGGGGACTGATATTAATAGCCTAGCAAGGGGTCATGATTATTGGCCCCGTCCTAGGCTAGAAACAGGAGCTCTCAGCCGCCCCAGAAACAGCGTATCCATAAGATGGATATCTATCTATCTTTATTGATGTATTATCTATCTACCTATCTATCTAATTATCTATTAATCTATCTATCCATATATCTATCTGTGAAGAATATTCTAGAACGATCACATGTGCCCTGGTTGTCAGGCCTCCAGGCATAGTGTAATCCGACTCTCTTGAATTCCTTTGCAGCCAGCAAAAGGAGGTGAGAAATCCCCCTCCCCTGGCAGCTGTGAGCTGAGCTGACAGACAGGCTCCCTTTGTTTGTTCTCAACATGTGCTATGTTGTGTATGGCACTATACTTCAATACCAAGCTGTGGAAGAATTATATGTCCCAGCTCTTCACAAAATGGATTTTCTAGCTCAGGGGAAGATGGCGAACGCCAGACTTCATTCTAGCCCACTCTAGCGTGTAGGGATGAGGAGATACACGTCCCAGTATTTTGGAAACTCCTACAACTGCTGTGTTTGGTACCCACATATAGCAGGGTCTCGGTTGGGTCCGTTGACACCAGAACCGGTTTCCTGAGACCATCCAGTAAGGAGGTATGGGCCACGTTAGTTCTGGGAGTCTCTTAGCCAGGAAGGAACAGGGGGTGGAGACTTGGGCTGAACAGGGGGCAGGTAGTGTGAGTTCCCAGAGAGTTGGAAGATCTGTGTAGCAAAAGCCTATTGTCTTTTTCGTGGGGAAGCTCATGACATGCAGACGTGAGGGACAAGTCCAGCAACCAAGCAGGGCACACATTCTTCCCCATGTGGTCGCACAACCCCCGAGCCATGCTTTCCATCTAACCGGTAATTGACCTTAAGATCTGTTATGCTTGAAGTACCATGCTTTTGTATTTGTAACTCTGACCACTGTATATGTAACCCTTATGTATATAGTAGATTGTTTAGTCAGCCCTTATGGCGATTAAATATATAATTTAATCTTGGGCTGTTTTTTTATCTCTACCCCCGAACCCTATGTCTGTTGTTCGGTCCAATGAACGCGCTGCCGGGCTGGTTTCTAGTCCGATATAAGTTTGTTATATCAAATAGAAACTGGTGGTAGTTCTATCCAGGCCGACAAGGCTCTGCTTCACTGGAGTAGTGAAAGAGCCTGTCAGAAGTGTGGGAGAGTGTGGGGCCACGTTAGCGTCTGAGTGGACCACCTTGTCCCACTCCCTGGTTCCTCGATGTACCTATGTGGACAGGTGACGGTGTAGAACTGAGCCGATCTGACCTTACGGGCCCAGTCAATCTGGGGGGGTGCGTACGTCTGGTTCACGTCTGGGTGAATCAAGGAAATCTGGAAGTTGACGTGACATCAACAGACATCAGCGACGGGGGCAGATGGGGTCACGTGGTGCGGACTGATCGAGCAGAGATAGCTCTGCTCACAGGCACCTATGACAACCAGAGGTGTTTAAGAGCCGCAGCATGCTAAATTATGTAGCGAAGACGCTAGTCTCCGCTGCGTACTTTCCCCCATAGCCAGTCATTAGATGCGGTAAATTCACTTAGTTCCCTAAACACATTTGAATTTAAGTGCGTGATTAGAACGCAGTTTTTTCGACGCAACGAAAATACGCAGCGTCCAAAACGCTGCTATTCCTGATCGTGGGCAGGGACCCTTAGGCGCACACTTTTAAACAAGATTTTTTTTCTTGCTAAAATTTGTGTCTAACAGCCCTAAAAGTACATTGTATAGAAAAAAAACTATAATGAGGTTGTGCAAAATAATGAAAATGATGCACACAGGATTCAATATACACTCCTCCTTATAGTTTGCAGATCTCCAGTGCCATGTCTCCGGTGCTTCTATTTAAACCCCCCATAAATTACCCCATTTAACAAACTACAACTCTCAATGAATTCATCTAGGTGTGCAGTGAGCATGTTGACAACACAAGTGCCTCACAGAGAATAGTTATATTTTTATCTCTAAAATGTTGTTTTAGCCCCAAGTTTTTAATTTTTTTTTAAGGGCTAAAAGTAAAAAATGGACCTCTCAGTTTGTTGTAAAAATTTCTTCCCAATGCGCCAATACTCTACATACACTGCTCAAAAAAATAAAGGGAACACTTAAACAACATAATATAACTCCAAGTAAATCAAACTTCTGTGAAATCAAACTGTTCACTTAGGAAGCAACACTGATTGACAATCAATTTCACATGCTGTTGTGCAAATGGAATAGACAATAGATGGAAATTACTGGCAATTATCAAGACACCCTCAATAAAGGAGTGGTTCTGCAGGTGTGGACCACAGACCACATCTCAGTACCAATGCTTTCAGGCTAATATTTTGGTCACTTTTGAATGTTGGTTGTGCTTTCACACTTGTGGTAGCATGAGACGGACTCTACAACCCACAGAAGTTGCTCAGGTAGTGCAGCTCATCTAGGATGGCACATCAATGCGAGCTGTGGCAAGAAGGTTTGCTTTGTCTGGCAGCGTAGTGTCCAGAGGCTGGAGGCGCTACCAGGAGACAGGCCAGTACACCAGGAGACGTGGAGAGGGCCGTAGGAGGGCAACAACCCAGCAGCAGGACCGCTACCTCCACCTTTGTGCAAGGAGGAACAGGAGGAGCACTGCCAGAGCACTGCAAAATGACCTCCAGCAGGCCACAAATGTGCATGTGTCTGCACGAGCGGCTAGAAACCGACTCCATGAGGGTGGTATGAGGGCCCGACGTCCACAGATGGGGGTTGTGCTCACAGCCCAACACCGTGCAGGATGCTTGGCATTTGCCACAGAACACCAGGATTGGCAAAGTCACCACTGGCGCCCTGTGCTCTTCACAGATGAAAGCAGGTTCACACTGAGAACATTTGACAGACGTGACAGTCTGGAGACGGGGTGGAGAGCGATCTGCTGCCTGCAACATCCTTCAGCATGACCGGTTTGGCAGTGGGTCAGTAATGGTGTGGGGTGGCATTTCTTAGGAGGGCCGCAGAGCCCTCCATGTGCTCGCCAGAGGTAGCCTGACTGCCATTAGGTACCGAGATGAGATCCTCAGACCCCTTATCAGACCATATGCTCGTGCGGTTGGCCCTGTGTTCCTCCTAATGCAGGACAATGCCAGACCTCATGTGCCTGGAGTGTGTCAGCAGTTCCTGCAAGATGAAGGCATTGAAGCTATGGACTGGCCTGCCCGTTCCCCAGACCTGAATCCGATTGAGCAAATCTCGGACATCATGTCTCGCTCCATCCACCAACGTCACATTGCACCACAGACTGTCCAGGAGTTGGTGGATGCTTTAGTCCAGGCCTGGGAGGAGATCCCACAGGAGACTATCCGCAACCTCATCAGGAGCATGCCCAGGTGTTGTAGGGAGGTCATACAGGCACGTGGAGGCCTCACACAATACTGAGCCTCATTTTGACTTGTTTTAAGGACATTACATCAAAGTTGGATCAGCCTGTAGTGTGTTTTCCCACTTTAATTTTGGGGGTGACTCCAAATCCAGGCCTCCATTGGTTAATAAATTTGATTTCCATTGATGATTTTTGTGTGATTTATTTTTCAGAACAAAGTATTCAATGAGAATATTTTATTCATACAGCTCTATAATGTGTTATTTGAGTGTTCCCTTTATTTTTTTGAGCAAAATATATATTATATATATATATACACATACATACATACACATATATATATATATATATACACACACATATATACACACATATACAGTACAGACCAAAAGTTTGGACACACCTTCACATTTAAAGATTTTTCTGTATTTTCATGACTATGAAAATTGTACATTCACGCTGAAGGTATCAAAACTATGAATTAGCACATGTGGAATTATATACTTAACAAAAAAGTGAGAAACAACTGAAAATATGTCTTATATTCTAGGTTCTTCAAAGCCACCTTTTGCTTTGATGACTGCTTTGCACACTCTTGGCAGCTCTGATATTGCTACTAAAAAGTTGGACGAGTGGAATCCGTATGTTACAACTTATGTTATGCGAGTAAAAAAAAATGACATAGGGTTTCCCATATTTTTCATAACCAGCCAAGGTCAAGCAGACAGCTGTGGGCTGACATTATCAGGCTGGGAAGGGCCTAGTTTGGTCTGATCTGACAAATGTGGAAGAAGATGCTCTGGCCAGATGAGACCAAAGGTGAACTTTTTGGGCTAAATGCAAAACTGTGTTGTCTGTGATGGAAAACTAACACTGCACATCACCCTGAAAACACCATCCCCACAGTCACATATGGTGATGGCAGCATCTGTTTCTTTAGAGTCTTCTCTGGGGCCTTGCACTTTTAATCCTCCCTCCTACTTGCTGTCAATTAGAGCTCTACAGCTTCTGGGAGGGAAGAGTGAAAGTGAACACCCCCATAGAATACTGTAAAGAAATGCCCAGTTGCACTAGAACCAGAGGTTACACATACTCCTATCTTCTTCATCCCACAACCCCAAACAGTTATTCAACACTTTTAACTGCCTCCTCGGCCCACCATTGCTCCTTCCAACCTTTGAAATATGTGGCAAAATCTTCTGCAAAAAAAAAAATCAAACAAATCAGACAAGTCTTTACTAATCATCCACCACATCCCTCCCATATAATAGATCAATACTCTTCCCCCATAACCTTCCTCCCCACCATCACTGAAGGAGAGCTTACTCATCTCTCCAAATAACACCGCACCACTTGTGCACTTTATTTTCTCTTCACTTGCTGTCAAAGACCTTGCACTCTCCTGGATCTCCTCATATAGCACTAACCACACATTTTGTGTCTCCCATTCCCACACTACCTTCTCATCCCACCCTCTCTCTGTTGGTGTCCCTCAAAGCTCGGTCTAGGGACCCCTACTGTTTTCCATCTATACCTTTTGGCCTGGGACAACTTATAAAGTCCAATACCATCTATACGCTGATGATCTACCTCTCTGGCCCAGACATCACCTCTCTGCTGTCTAGAATCCCAGAGTGTCTGTTTCCATATCCTCCTTTAATAGATCTTGGAAGAAGAAGAATTTCCACAATTGGATGTGTTTAAATAAAGTGTTCCTGTGCTGAGATAATCTTATAAATGCACCCCTGCTGTGTACTGTGTAATGGCTGTGTCTGATCGTACCACATCACATCAGCAGGGGAGGAAACAATAGAATATACAGATATTACAGCTGATTCTTTTTCTGAGGCAAAACATTTCACTGCCTGTTTTTAAACAATGTTTTACTTCAAAGAAAGAATCAGTCGCAATCCCATGCTGTAATGTCTGTATACTCTTTTGCTTCCTTCCCTTCTACAAGGTCAGACACAACCATTAAACAGGGGAACATTATCTCAGCACAGGAATACTTTATTTAAATACATTAAATTGTGGAACTTATTATTATTTAAAGATCTATTGATTAAACTGAACTTTTGTTCGTGGGAAAACACCTTTAATTAGACATCTAGATTTGTTAGGCCAAGAGTAATACACTATTGTGTTTGTGTTGACTTTTGATTGTGTGTGTTTCATTGGTGGGTCAAGAAGGACAGACTAGTATTTGTATAACCCTGATTGTTGACTTCTCTTGGTCTGTGAATAATGATGTATATTACTATGCTAATTGCATATTGTACTAAGCCAGCTAGTTGTTGATTTACAAAAGCAGGAGGATACCAACTAGGTAAATTGATTAAATGCTCAAACAATGAGACCTGAGCCCTGTATCTTTCTCCCTGACCTGTGAATGATGACCCGAGCCACAGAAAAATATAAAAATGGATTTCTAGCGTGCTACAAGGAGAATCAAAGATTCAAAGAGACTCTTCTGGACAGCAGTTTGGTAGCATGGCTCGATCCAGAGAGACACAGATTTAGATTCTACAGGATTCCAGCCTAAGGGTACACGGCCCTGGCTGGAAAGATACAGGATCTGCTTCATTGACCATCAGAGAACCCATGCATACATTTAGGGAAACCAGGTTGGGACAATGAGTTCACCTCGCCCCATGGATATGTTGTTTGGAGTAGCCAGATGGGAAACTCTCGGAAAAGCCAGGGTGGGACCCTCGTACCTCGATGGACTGTCAGCTTCCTAAGCTTGCTGCTACTTCCTCTCTGTGGGGGCCCACCAAAAGGGGGGAGCCACTGGTTGAGGTAGTTGGCCCTGGAAGTCTCAAAGTTGCAGCTGCTCTATTCCAAGCGGGCCAGCGGAAGGGTGAGACTATGTAATTTTGCACCATCTTGGGTATTTGCTGGGACTGTTCTATAAGTTTATTGTCTGTTTGGTGGTTCAATAAAATATTGCCACACTATTTTACCCTCCCCTTGTTTTGTCTGAGTAGTATTACGACCACAAAAGACCCTGGGTCTTCACACAGCACATCCAAGCCCTTACCACCTCCTGCTGCCCCCAACTCAAAAATTGTCAGAATCTGTCCTTTCCTCAACCCTGAATCTACTCAAATGCTAGTGCCCTCATCTCCAGCCTCGACTATTGCAATATACTCTTCTGTGACCTTCCTGCTAACACTCTCACACCTCTCCAGTCCGTCCTGGAGATTTAAACATGCGGAGGTTATGCAGTTCAATGCGCGGATGGTACCTGGGTCTGGAGAAGAGGAGACTCTCATCCGACCCAGGTACCATCATACCCGCAAAATTAAAAAAGAATTATAAAGTAAAAAATAAAAAAAATTATTCATACTCACGTCTCCGGCAGCCCCTGACGGCGTCCTCTCTCATCGGCGGCCCGCGGTGTACTGGCGGGACCTGCGGTGACGTCATTTAATCAGCTGATGGTCAAGCGACCATCACCTGACCGCTGACGTCAGGGGTCGCGTGACCATCAGCTGACTAAATGACGTCACCGCAGGTCCTGCCAGTACACCGCGGGCCGCCGAGGAGATAGGATCGCCGACGGGAGGAGACCGGGGGCCGCCGGAGAGGTGAGTATAAGGTTTTTTTTTCTAATTCTTTTTTTCAGTATAGATGCACCATTTGAAAGCAGAACTCTCCTCATAATTTGGTCACACAATATAAATCCATGCCAGTTGCATGGATTTTTATTGTGTGACCAACTTGTCAAGCCCTTTTTCAAGTGATGCTCAAAATCTCTTGGAAAACTGCTTGAAAAAACACATGCATAAAAGCATGTAAAAACGCAGAAAAAAAACGCATGTAAAATCTGCATGCGTTTTTTCTGCCAGGGAGAGGAAAAAACGCTCAGGAAATTTCTGCATCAAATCAGTATCGTGGGCACATACCCTTGAATAGATTTTTATCGATCATTGACTGTCATTGCCTAGTGATATCTGTGCGTTGCATCCAGACACCTGCATTATATGTCCCTTCTGTAAACCCCTTCACTGACCCCCAGTTCCCAACGTATCCAGTTCAAACTACAAACGTTGACCTACAAAGCCATCCATAACCTCTCTCCTCAGTATATCTCCGAACTAATCTCCTGATATCTTCCATCATGTAATCTCTGGTCCTCTAAAGACCTCCTTCTCTACTCCACACTCGTTCATTCCTCACCCAATCGCCTCCAACACTTCTCCAAAGGAGACTTCTCCATCATCTGGAATTCTGTGCCTCAATACGTCCGATTATCCATCACATTCGGAACTTTCACACGGAACTTGAAAACCCATCTCTTCAAGAAAGCTACAGCCAGCAATGACAACGCTGCCTCCTCACCACCACCAGAGCTGCTGCAACCCCCAAAACCTACTGTCTCCTTCCCCATTATCCTATAGACTGTAACCCTGCAAAGACACAATCCTCTCCTTTCTTTTTCAGACTGTCATTGTTAGCTTGTTCACAGTATTTTATATTTGTAGTTTATATGTACCGAAACTCATTCTCATGTACAGCACCATGGGATCAATCGATATTTTTTTTTATATAAAAAGTTAAAATCAGACCTCTTTATCACTGTTAAATATTAATTACGGATATTCATTTTATTCTTAATGCTGAACCATACATTGCATAAGATTGAATCAGCCATCGTGCTAGGGTTTCTAGATGACATACGCTATTTGTGTATTTTTAGTTCAGTGCCACATGCAGAAGAACAGCTGGTATGACCGGCTATATAACCCCATGTTAGAGACAGGGGGGCGCTCTTGCCATTTCACAGGACGAGAATCTATGTGTGAAGAAAACAGCTGCTGATATAGGCCCAAGGAGACACGTCCTTTACCTGAACACACGGTGTCATCGTGACACACGATGGACACAGACAGAGGTAGTCTACCATTCAGGATCCCAGGGAAAGATGAGTGAATCTCAACTATTAAGCTAATTATGGACAAATGGACAATTAATTTGTAACTATTTCATCTATTTGATGTAACTATTGCAATCATTCTTTTTAATGGACAATCCAAGAATAAATCAATACATTTTTTATAAGAAGTCCTCGATTGTATAAAAAATACTTATTTCTGTATATTTTTTCTATCAGCAATCAAAAGAAATATTTGAAATATACACGTATGTGGTATCACCACATGTATAAAAGTCTGATCTGTCATAATATAAGAGTAATTAAGCCAATCAGTAAACGCCGTAACAAGAAAGAGAAGAATGGAAACATCAGAACTGCAGCAACTCTACAATAAGAAACAATCAAAACGTTTTATCTTCTCCCAAACGGTATCAATAAAAGCATCAGCTCAGGGGGCAAAAAACAATCCCTCACAGCCCGATCCACCGATGAATGCGAACGCCACGGGTCTCTGACACAATGCTGGCGCATTGCTGTATATAGCACGAGAGGTCGGATGATCACAGGTTCAGGTCCCCTAAGGGGACTAACAAATACCGTGAAGAAAGATTTAAAAAATATGAAAAAAATAAAACCATTCTAAAAAAAAATTTAACTCACCAGCTTCTCTCCATTAAAAATTAAGAAATAAAAAAAACCTTATAATACAGATATTTGGTATCAGTGTGTTCATAAAGCTCCAATCTATCAAAATATAAAATAAATTAATGTGATCAGTAAATGGTGGAGAGGGAAAAAGTCACAATGTCAGAATTGTGTTTTTTTTGGCAGCCAGAACATAAGAAAATGTAATAAGAGGCGATGAGAACATGGTAGCGTCTAGTTTGGAGTTGATTTCTTGAGGGGGAGGAGTGATTTCATGAAATCATGACGGCACCGGAAGGGGTGGGGCCTTCTCAGTCCAGTGGATATTAGCCGTGCAACCGCAGCAGTGTGTACATTGTGCAGGGACGGGAGGACTGGTGATGAGGAGCTCCTGTAGTTGCTCCTGACTTGTACTGTGGAGAGGACTCCAGGACTCGGCTGAGGTTCCTGTACTGAGCTGTGTGCGGAGAGAGCTCCTGGGAAGGGAGGTTTGTTTTTCCATCTGGGACTTTTTGTCTGCCCCCTTCCCAGGAAACAAGGCTCAGAGTGGGACTGGCCTCCGGGGCTGGGCCCCCGGCTCCCACCTCCCGGTCTAAGCCGGCGGGGGGTGGGAGGAACACCAACCAGGCTATGGCTGCAACATCAGGCCGAGGCAGCAGGGGTTCCAGAATGAAGACCCAGAGGACCCCCGAGGCTACGACCGCGGCGGCTCCTCCCTCCGGAGGTAGGTCGAGTGCCAGCAGAGGTGCTGCAGCGGTGCCCCCTGATTGGGGTACCAAGGTGGCGAGGGAGGCAACCGTCACCTATGCCTCCCGTGTCCATGCGCACCTCTGTGAGTATGAGGACACCGCAAAAAAGCTAAGTTCCCTCTGGGGGGAGTTGAGGGTAGCTCAGGAGAGGTCCGAGAGGGCCTCTGGCACCAAGAAGCCTGAGCTATCCGCCGCGGTCCGGAAGATCAGACGGGCCATTGAAGAGCTAGAGGACCGCAGGAGCACCATCATGGCGGGCAGTGGACCCTTTCGGGAAAAGCTGGAAAACGAGGACCGGTTCAGAGCCATGACCGGTGGGGCTCTGGAGGGGTTGCAGGGCCCCGGCCAGGCGGTGGTAGAGGAGGAAGAGGTATGCGTGGAGGAGGTCGCACCCTACCCACCGCCTGGTGGCCTGGTAAGTGATCTCCAGGCATCACATAGCGGGATAGCCCCTGAGCAGATGGCTCTCCCGTCTGATTCTAGCCCTTCAGAGGGCAGAGGGAGCGAGGGGGAGGATGAGGAGGATGGGAGTAGCAGCAGTGAGGGGGGCTGCCTTATCATGCAGCAGATCCAGCAGATCGAGTCCCCGATACGTTTTGGTCAGCTTACGTTCGGGGATGAGATCTGCGAGGATGAGGCACCCGGGAGGGGGATAAAGAGAAAAGAAAAAAAAAAGAAGAAAACATCTATTGCACATAAGTTTGTGTATGTCCCCCTCTCTGGGGCCCCCCTGTCCCGTTGTGCGGCACCCGCCACCCACCCCGGCTTGGACTCTGTTGTGGGTCCACAGCGAGGGAGCGGGGAGAATATAGGCCATGGCACGCAGAGCGCTGCGTCTGTTTGTGATAATGGAGGCAGTGGGTCCGAGGTGTCTGATATGGAGCATGGCGCGGAGGGCGGCCCGACGGTGGGTGTCATCGGTGGTGGTGCTCGTGCTGGAGCCCCTGTAAAAAGGGGGTCTGGCCTGGCACCTGGTGCGCCTGCTGGCGTGCAGGGGGCGGCGTGTACATCTGACGCTGGTGCGCAGGAGACGACAGCCGGGGCCGCATCTCCGGCGGCGTGTGCTGGGGTGTCTGGGTCCCTCACACGCGGAACCACTAAAAAATCTGGATCACTTTTAGGGACCCAGACGCCTGGTAAGGTAAAGGGCGCGGGGCCTGCGGCTCCGGCAGAGCCGGCTCATAAGCGTAAGGTGGGGCTTGCTCCCCTGGCAAAATCCGCGGCGAGGTCGGGGCCCCCTGCGCAGGGGCCCAGTAATGGGTCAGCGCGGGGGGCTCCACCGCCGCTGGGTGCCGAGGGGGAGTGGCCTAGCCTGGGGCCGGCCGCCGGAGCTGGGGTAGCCAGGCTTTTTGTGGTGAAAGGTGTGACGGTAGGGGGTGTTATGCCCCTGAGAGCTGGTGCCGCTGGTCCAGGGGCCCCTGTGAGTAGACCCGGCTCCGGGTCAGCTTCGGGGGTCCCGGCGCGGCCGGCTTCGCCTTCCAGCCGTCCACGGCGCCAGTGGGAGTGGCCTCTGGGGCCCCCACCGTGCTGCCTGGTGTGGGGGGCGTGGCCTCCCAGCCATCCATGGCAAAGGTGGGAGTGGCCTCTGGGGCCCCCACCGTGCTACCTGGTGCGGGGGGCGTGGCCTCCCTGTCATCCACGGCACCGGTGGGAGTGGCCTCTGGGGCCCCCACTGTGCTGCCTGGTGCGGGGGGCGTGGCCTCCCTGCCACCCACGGCACCGGTGGGAGTGGCCTCTGGGGCCCCCACCGTGCTGCCTGGTGCGAGGGGCGTGGCCTCACAGGCAAAACCCGCCCAAGTGGGCGTGGCTCCGCCCGAAAAGGGGCGGGGCTTAGAGCTGGCAGCTGCTGCTGGGAGCAGTGGTGCCACGGCTGCAACAGACAGCAGAGGTGGTGCCTGCCTGTCGTTGTCCCTTGTGCTCGTGGGCTCATCTGGGGCAGGGGCGCCGGCAAAAGTCTCAGCACCTGGCTCCCAAATCCCCCCGGCAGGGAATGTGCTGCCAGCAGGTGGCAGCAGTGCTAATGCTGTTGAAAAACCTGCTGGTAAAAAATGTGTGGCGAAAAAAAACAACTGTGACCCCAGTGTGCATGTGAGTGGGAGTGGGGCAAGTGGGGTGACTGTGGGTATGAATGTGTCTGTGGTGGAGGATATAAGTGTTGGTATGTCTGTTGGTAGTGGGGGGGAGTGGGGACAGGGCTGGTCCATCTGCCCCCCCGGCTGCTGGTCCTCGGAGTTTTGCAGGGGTAGTAGCCGGGGCCTCGGGGTCTTCTCGGGGGGCTTCCTCACCTCTGGACCTCAGGGATGGTGACTTGCAGCGCCGTTTCCTGGAGGCCCTCAAGAAGGGAGAACGGACGATCCAGGTAGAGGGAAGAGAGGTGGACCTGGCCTTTTGGCTGGATAGACACGGCCTGGCCGCCTTCCAAGATAAAAGGGAGGGGGAGACAGCGTGGTCCCTCCCGACAGCCGGGCAGGGGGTGGCCAGGAGGAATGTAGTCCGTCTTCGGTGGAGGGGCAGTGAAGCGTGCCCTCCAAGAGCGAGGGTCGTGGAGCTCCTCCTGAAGATGAACTTCAGGGCGACTGACATCTTTGCCCTGATCCATCCTTTTGGTACCCCCATCTTCGACATCAGCTTTGTTCGGCCAGAGGGCCTAGAGCTTTTCTGGTCGAATTTTGAACTGGTGAAGGGGGAGCCCGGCTGGCGAGACTTTGCCGTGCAGGCGGTGTCTCGCCAAAATGGCGTAAAGAGGGTGACCGTTCTAACCAATAACGAGTCACTCTCTGGGGTCGATATCTTGACGTGGCTTTCTCGCTATGGGGAGGTCACGGACGTCCCAAAGAAGAACAGGGACGAGTTTGGCATTTGGTCAGGGGGCTGGACCTTCATGATGAGGTTGAAGGTCTCAGGCGGTACTGTCACCCACATCCCCTCCTCAGCATTTCTGGGGAGGGACAGGATCCTGATCTTCTACCAGGGGCAACCGAAGGTCTGCCACAGGTGCGGTGATCCCCGCCACTTCACCGCGGGCTGCAAGGTGCAGAAATGTGCCTTGTGTGGCAGGGTAGGTCATCTTGCCGCGGCCTGTGGTGACATTAGGTGTCACCTGTGTGGTGACCTAGGTCACCCGTATAGCCGCTGCCCCCGCTCCGTTTCTAACACCATCTCTGGTCAGGCGAGGGAGAGCTGAGGGGGGGTCCCTGGCGGTGCATCCTCAGCTGGAGGTGGGGGCGGGAGAGGAGCTGAGGGGCCAGTGAAGGAAGGCGATGCCAGTTCATCTGCCCACCAGTGGCAACAGGTGAGGCGCCGTGGGGGTAAGGGGCAGGATAAGCCTCAGGCGGCTGGGGTGGTGTCTGTCCCCACCCCAGAAGCGGCAGCCGGAGCCCCTGAGGCCCTGGGGGAGGAGGCAGTGAACGAGGAGATCAGGAGGATGGAGAGGGAGGAGGTGGCTGCTTCTGATGATTCCTCCCAGTATGAAAGTCTGGACGAGGAGGTGGTGGAACAGCCTAAAAAATCAGGTGACAGTAAGGCCGGTAAGAGTCAGGAGGAGGAAGAGCCGGAAAAGGGCAAAAACATCTAAAGCCCCCCCCTTGGCCGCTAAGGTGCCTACGGAAGGGCTCACCGGCTCCCCTCTGATCCCCCTCTCCAACCGGTTCCATGCCCTCGATGACTCTGCTGTGTCGGAGGTCGGGGGCGAGGGACCGGCAGTAACATCTGAGGTGCCTTCAGGGAGCGGCGGGGTCCGTCCTCCGGGGGGCTCTCTTTCCTCTGGGGGGGGGGGGGGGGACTGCCCCGGGGTCCAGAGGTGAGGAACCCAGTACTGGGAAGGAGGTGGCGGGTACCATGGACACCTCGGTGTCACTGAAGAGGAGGGGAGAGTCTGGCTCCTCCTCTGAAGGTGAGCGGAAAAAATCGAGGGGTACGGTCAAAAAGAAGGCCGTCTAACTCAATCACCCATGATGGCGGAACCTACCCCGTTGACTCTGGCGTCGATTAATGTCGCCAGTATAAAGTCAGATACGGCCAGATTTATGGCCTTTGATTTTTTCAACCGAGTTGAGGCTGACCTTTTATTTTTGCAGGAGACCAGACTAACGGACATGGGGGCCATTTACAAAGCAAGGAGGGAGTGGAGGTGCGGGCCCTCATACTGGTCTCTTGCGGCCGAGCCGTATAGCGGGGTAGCGGTCCTTTTTAAGGCCGCTTCGGTGGAATGCAGACGGGTGATCGAGGTAGAAATGGGGAGGTGCATGGTCCTTGACGTCTTCATGGGGGGACAGGAGCTCCGGCTCATTAACATCTATGGTCCACAGTCAAGGTGGGACCATAAATGTCTCTTCCTGAAGATCAAGCCCTATCTTTTTACCAGCCGGCAGGTGGTCTTCGGTGGGGACTTTAATACTATAACTAGATCCCGTGATAGGGGAGGCCCCGGAGACCGAAGGCTGGCTTTTGATAGTAATACTCTTAATAGCATAGCAAGCGAAGCTCGCCTGGTGGATGTCCACATCCGGCACACCCCAGGTCACGGGGGTTTCACCTTTCATAGGGGTAGTTGTAGGTCTAGGATAGATAGTTTTTTTTAAAGGAGGAAGCCGTCTCTTCTGCAGTGTCCGCTGTTGAGGTGGAATTCTCAAATCACTGTTTCATTTTCTTTTCCTTGAATGTTACAGAGACTCCCCGGATAGGGAGAGGCCTATGGAAGCTGAATTCGTCCCTGTTGGAAGAAGCGAATGTAAGACAATCCTTTGAGGAATTTCTTCAGAGCCAGGTACCTCTCTTGGGTCTCTGTAGCACTAAGTCTGAGTGGTGGGAGATCTTCAAAAGAAGGGTTGCGGGGTTCTTCCGTCAGCTCTCGAGCCTCAGAGGCCTGAACAGGTACCGCCTGTATCGGGAGCTGGGGAGGAAACTCGAGCAGCTCGTCTCGACTGGAGGGGACCGTGAGGAAATCTCCAGGGTGAAGGCCTTGCTCAAGGGGTGCCAGTATGATAGGCACACATCCTTAGTTTTTGAGAGGGATTTCGGGAGGTACCGCTCGCCCGACCCCTACAGGAACTGCAGGATGTCAGTGAGTTGCAAGATGGTAACAGGACTGATCGACAGTACGGGTTCCCTGAACAGATCCAAATCAGGGATCCTGGAGGTGGTCAGATCCTTCTACTCGCACCTCTTGGGAAGGAGGGATCCAGATCGGGATGAGATGTCGGCTTTCCTGGCTGAAACCATCCCTGAGCCAGGGGATGACCCCTCTCTTCATGTTTTGGCAGAAGCAATCAGGGAAGAGGAAGTGAGACGGGCCATTGATGGGCTCCGGCCCAAAAAAATCGCCCGGGTCGGATGGCTTAACATCCGAGTTTTACAGGACTTTTAGGGACTCTTTGGTCCCCCTCATGACTGAGGTTTTTAATGAATGTCTCTCCTCGGACTTTCTGCCCGGTTCAATGAGGAAGTCCGCCCTGATTATTCTGTCGAAGGGTAAAGACTCGTCCCGTATTGAGAATTGGCATCCCATAGCGCTTCTCAATAAGGACCGAAAGGTTCTGGCAAAGGTGCTTTTTAATCGGTTGGTAAAGTTTGCACCCCGGCTCCTTTCGGGGGCCCAGCACTGCTCTGTTCCAGGCCGCAGTACTTTTAGTGCTGTGCTCGGTGTCCGAGAGGCAGTGGAGCAGAGCAGGGCAGGTCACTGGAAGGGGTACTTGCTGTCCTTAGACCAGGCGAAGGCCTTTGACCGGGTTAACCATGAGTACCTCTGGTCCGTCCTTCTGAGGTACGGTCTGCCCGGGAGGTTTGTTGAATGGTTGAGAGTATTATACAATGGGGCAGAGACTTTTCCGCTTGTGAACGGTTGGGTCGGACCCCCTTTTGAGGTGAAGTCTGGTGTCCGCCAGGGCTGTCCTCTGAGCCCACTGTTATACGTGTTCGCAATCGACCCCTTTTTAAGGAGAGTGGAACGCGGACCGTTGGTGGGAGTCGGGATGGACCGGGCGGAGCCAGAGACCACCTTGAGGGTAGTGGCGTACGCCGACGACGTTTCCCTTTTTGTATCCTCGAGAGAGGAGGCAGACTGGGTCATGTCTGAGGTTGAGCGCTACTCTGTGGCATCTGGGTCCATGATCAACCGGGATAAGTGTGAGAGTCTCTGGCTGGGAGGGGGAGATCCTAGTTTTGATCTCCCGGACACCCTTCCAGGGCCTCAGGCCACAGCAAAAATTTTAGGCATCAGTTTCGGCCCGGGGGACTATCCCCAGCAAAACTGGGAGGGCAGACTTAAGATTGCCGCCCAGAAGGTGGATCAGTGGAAGGGTTGGTCCTTGACCCTGAGGGAAAGGGTTAACCTGGCCAAAGGGTATTTGCTCCCTTTATTAATATACCTAGGCAGCGTCTGCATCTTGCCAGAACCTCTTTGGACACGGGTCTACAGCCTGTTCTTCCAACTATTATGGGGGAATAGGCTGAACCTAATAAAGAGGGAGGTCACGTACCGCACGAGGAGACTAGGAGGGTTGGGTATGGTCAACCCAGTGGTGTTTCTAGTCAACACCTTTCTTAAGGCAAACATCGCCAACCTCTGGTTAGAGAGGGCTCCTCCGTGGGTATTCTCCTGTAGGGGGTGGTTTCGGCCTTTCTTCCAGGAATGGGAGACAGGAGGGCGGGTGAAGGACCTTCGCACGCCTCATGGGCATCTTCCGGCTTATGCTACCCTGGTTGTGAAGGTGATCCGCCGGTGGGGTCTGGGAGTGTGGGAGATCAGGACCTTGTCAAGGAGGTTACTTGACAATAGGGTTCTGTTGACCCACTTCCAGAAGCCCCTGGCCCTCAAGGATTGCTCAAGCCGGGATCTGGAGGTGGGGCTCGGGTTATTAAACTCTAAGCGGATCCCCTTGAAGTTTTGGGACTTGGCT
Organism: Phyllobates terribilis; assembly: GCF_046119375.1. Classification (NCBI taxonomy): domain Eukaryota; kingdom Metazoa; phylum Chordata; class Amphibia; order Anura; family Dendrobatidae; genus Phyllobates; species Phyllobates terribilis. The sequence continues at coordinate 595,012,213 of NW_027362761.1, forward strand.
TGGCGCTGCTTCCATGGGAGACTGTATGTGAGGGACAACCTGAAGTACAGGAACTCTGATGACCGGGATTGTCCCCGCGAGGAGTGTGGCGACATGCTTGAAAGCATGGAGCACTTTCTGCTTCGGTGTCCTTTTAATACAGAGGTCTACAAGAGGGTGGGTGCTTCCATTGGCTGGCCCAGGCTGGCAGGCCTTTCCTATGCGGAGTGGGCCTATGGGGCATTCAGATCCCTTGGTGGCTGAGATCGGGGCACTGTTTTCTTAGTTAGCTTAGTGACTAGGTTTTACACGTGGAACGCACGGTGTTTAGTGTCCACCCAGCAGAAAGTCCTCCCACGGGAAGAGGTGATTAGGAACATCCTGGGTGACCTGGCAAAAGTGCGCTCGCTGGAGTATGAGAGGCTGGGTGCAGGGAGGGCTTCCCTTCTATGGAGGGGGTTCTCATTTAATGTGCCCTAGGGAGAGTTAGGGAATGTGTGTCTGTGATAGGGTTAGTTTAGTCCCTTTCTATATTTTATATTTATTTGTAGGGTCAGATAGATGTGTAGGGTCAGGGAGGGACAGACAGGGACAGTCTTTAGGGATAGGTAGTTAGCATTAGGTTGGTAGTGAGGGTCAGAGAAGGACAGGTAGGGACAGGTAGGGAAAGATTGGTAGGGCGGTAGGGACAGGTTTTTCTTTTTCTTTAATAGGGAGGGACAGGCTGTTTGTGTGTTAGATTAGGGTGAGAGCCTCGGTAGTCTCCAGTTTCCTGGTGGTGGGCTGCTCCCCTCACATTTGTAGTTTTTTGTTTTACGGTATCAGAATCTCAATATAGGGCTTGCAAGCACTGAACTTGGGTCTAATCTTTTGGTTCATGGTTATGGTCTGTTGTTTATATTGTGCTATTGTTATGTTGCTATAGTGATGTTGTGTAGTGTATATACCTGTATAGTTTTGTGTATTGTATGTATATGTATATGTATTTTGCGTGCTGGGGGGGTTCAGTGTAGGTTGGGTGGGGGGGGGGGTTTGTGGAAAATGGACGTCCTACGGGATGCGGGAAAAGGGACCCGGTATGGGGGAAAAAAAAAAGTGTGAATTTAATAGCCACAAACTTTCGTGGTGACCTTGCCGTGATAAGGCCACAGACTTTCGTGGGACCTTGGGTGTTTTAAAAAATGGTGGTGGGAAAAAAAAAAAAAAATTAAAAATATTAAAAAAAAAAAAAAGTTTGCTGTGAATTAAGTTTTCGGCCAGGTGGCCTATTTTCTTTATTGGCAGTGGGCCAGTTTGTTGTTTTCTTTTGGGGGTTAGGTATGAATGTGAGTGAATGTTGGAAGGGGATATTCTGTTTATTTAAAAAAAAAAGAGGTTAAGGTCTTCCATTGCTGGGGGGAATAAGGATTTTGGGACTGTATGGTCATATGTTTTATGCTGGACATTTTATGTTTTATGCGGGACATTTTTGCTTTATGTTTACTGGACGTTATAATTGTTGGTTTTTTTTTCGTTTTTGTTCTTGGTGTAGTATTTATTTATGGTTTGTTTTATACTTTTATAATAAAATAGAGTTCCAGGACTCTGCTGAGGTTCCTGTACGGCGCTGTGTGTAACAACCTGTGCCCTGGCTATGGCTCTGCTCAGGAGCTCGTGTTCAGTGTTCTGCTGTGAGGACTGATGCTGATCCGGAGTGGACTGAGGTGGGGAGAGCTGACTATGTGAATAAATGTTGTAGAGGCCTCCAGGTGGCTGTGTGGCTGGTGTGAGGGGGCATGGGGTATGTAGAGGGGTATCCAGGGGGCTGCATGGCTGGTGTGAGGGGGCATGGGCTAGGTAGACGGCCAGCCAGGGGGCTGCGTGGCTGGTGTGAGGGGGCATGGGGTATGTAGAGGGGTATCCAGGGGGCTGCATGGGTGGTGTGAGGAGGCATGGGGAATGCAGAGGGGCATCCAGGGGGCTGTGTGGCTGGTGTGAGGGGGCATGGGGTATGTAGAGGGGTATCCAGGGGGCAGTGAGGCTGGTGTGAGGGGCATGTGGTATGTAGAGGGACATCCAGGGGGCTGTGTGGGTGGTGTGAGGAGGCATGGGGTATGTAGAGGGACATCCAGGGGGCTGTGTGGGTGGTGTGAGGAGGCATGGGGTATGTAGAGGGACATCCAGGGGGCTGTGTGGCTGGTGTGAGGAGGCATGGGGTATGTAGGGGGACATCCAGGAGGCTGTGTGGCTGGTGTGAGGAGGCATGGGGTATGTAGAGGGACATCCAGGAGGCTGCGTGGGTGGTGTGAGGAGGCATGGGGTATGTAGAGGGACATCCAGGGGGCTGCGTGAGGAGGTATGGGGTATGTAGAGGGACATCCAGGGGGCTGTGTGGGCGGTGTGAGGAGGCATGGGATATGTAGAGGGACATCCAAGGGGCTGTGTGCCTGGTGTATGTAGAGGGACATCCAGGGGGCTGTGTGGCTGGTGTGAGGGGCATGTGGTATGTAGAGGGACATCCAGGGGGCTGCGTGGGTGGTGTGAGGAGGCATGGGGTATGTAGAGGGACATCCAGGGGGCTGCGTGGGTGGTGAGGAGGCATGGGGTATGTAGAGGGACATCCAGGGGGCTGCGTGGGTGGTGTGAGGGGGCATGGAGTATGTAGAGGGACATCCAGAGGGCTGGTGTGAGGGGGCATGAGGTATGTAGAGGTGTGTCCTGGAGACTGCGTGGCTGGTGTGAGGGGGAATGGGGTATGTAGAAGGGTATCCAGGAGACTGAGTGGCTGGTGTGAGAGGGCATGGGGTATGTTGAGGGGCATCCAGAGGGCTGGTGTGAGGGGGCATGGGGTATGTAGAGGGGCGTCCTGGAGACTGCGTGGCTAGTGTGAGAGGGCATGGGGTATGTATAGGGGCATCCAGGGGGCTGCGTGGCTGGTGTGAGGGGGCATGGGGTATGAGGACGGTGGCCGACACAACTTCCTTAAAGACGATAGCACGCCATTTTAAAATCGGTCATGGGAGAAATCCTAAAACATTTATGGTATGTGGTATCGATGTCATCCATAGTGGCATTAGGGGTGGAAATGTAAAAAAACTTTGGCTCAAAGGGAAACCAAATGGATAGTGGAACTAGGAACAATGACGCCAAATGGCCTTAATGAGGCCCTGAGCTTCACTCCATTTCTTTAATAGATATAATCTTTGTGGTATTTTTAATCAATTGTATGTGTTGATTTTAATTTGTTTTCTTTGTCATTTGTAACTTTCTCCCTCCATTGTGCATATAGACTATCTATATGGATCACCTATATGTGGTTAATCAATATGAGGATACTACGAGCAACAATTAAATTGGACCAAGAAAATTGATTTTCGTACTGACAGAATCGTGTTGCAATTCTAGGAAAATGATACTGCTTACTCTAACACATTTTTGCATTAAGTAGTTGCGTTACTATACTTGTCTAAATGCGTTGCTGTGTTCTCTTTGGCGAGCGCGTGGGAGCTGTGCATCCCCTTGCCTCTGCGTCATGCACGGCATCTGCATGGTGTCTGCGCATGTTGGGGGGCCATGGCAACGTGTCCTGGTTCCCTGTCATGCGTGGTTCACCTTGATGGCCATGCATGACGCATCTGGCTCGGGCGGTTCAGCGCGCATGCGCTGATGCTCCAGGAGATGATTGGTCCGTTGTGGTCACGTGACCGCAGGCCCTAAAGTATATTTAAACAGACATGGAAGGTCCTATTAAACAATCCCCCCTAGAAAGCCATAGGATATACCACGCGAAACACGCATTGGGATTCTTGTTTATTCTGGGTGCTGATCTAATATGGGTAAGAGTGCAATATAATTCTTTAGCATTTTTTCATAGGGCACTATAGGCCATATGGCACGTGGTACATATCCATAGTGATGAAATATGCCATAATTTTGTACCAGTGCATAAATGCCTTGAATACGAGCACTTCTTGCACTTTGTCCCAATAGATATTTAACATCTATTATTATGTTGTATATGTGTCACCCAGTTTGGTTGTCTGTGTGTCGTCCTTTTTAATCATGTTTGTCTTTTCTGTATATTGTTTACAATAAAGTTTTTTGATTCTTTGCGATATACTCCGTATTTGGTTCGTTTTTGCTATATAACAGCAGAAACAAGTCCAGGGGCGCCTCCCGCCAGAGAAAATATAGAAATAGTCCTTGAATGAGTTCAATGGATCCAGCAGATGAGGGACACAACACAATCCCACGTGGCAGCTTCTATCAATCCACACAAGCCACGAGGATCTGGCTGCAGCCTGAGACCCTCCAGCGTCGGGAGGCACCACGCAACTGACTGGGCCAAACATGAGTCTATTGTTCTGTCTACTGGGATCAGCCCCTGGATGGGGAAAGGGTTCAAACCCACTAGATGCAACAAGAGATGTTGACCTAGGCCTGATTACATTACAGTCCATGAACACAGGCCGGGGGAGGGACACGCTGTTAGGCTGTGCGCCCACGATGCGTTTAAGCATTTCCGCACCCGCAAAAACGCTGCAGAAATGCTTAAACGCATGGTAGAAGGCCTGCCATGTTCCCCAATGATAATCCGTGCTGTGCACATGCAGCGGAAATTTCCGCTGCGGATTATCATTGCGGAAAAATACGCAGCATGTCCATTAATTTTGCGGACATGCAGCGTAATTGCCATAATTGACTTGCATAGAAAAGCATATTATCCGTGTCAGCACATTTGCACACACGGATAATATGCGTTTCTATGTGCGGATGGTACCCGAGTGTGGAGGACAGGAGACTCTCCTCCAGACCCGGGTACCATAGAACCTGTGAAAAAAAGAATAAAATAAAAAATAAATATTATACTTACCTCCTGATGGTCCCCACTCTCCTTGTCTTCACTTGCCGGCAGCGTGCTGTGGACTGAAGGACCTGCGCTGACGTCATTTAGTCATGTGACGGCAGGTCCTTCAGTGTACCGCGAGCTGCGGAAAAAAAACGCAGCACTACCAATTATTTTGGGGAAGCGCTGCGTTTTCGCCGCCAGTGACTTGCATTAGAACGCATGCATTCCGCTTCACTAGATAAGCACATGCGGAATACAAGCGTTCAATGTGCGGATGGTAACCAGGTCTAGAGGAGAGAAGACCCGGGTACCATAGACACTGTGAAAAAAAGAATAAAATAAAAGTTATATTTACCTTCTGGCGGCCCCCACTGCGCTCGTCCTCCCATGCCGGCAGATCGCGATGGACTGAAGGACCTGCGCTGATGTCATAGTCATGTGACGGGTCACACGACGCTGACGTCGGCAGGTCCTTCAGTCCATCGCGATCTGCCGGCAGCCAGAACGGTGCAAAGCAAGACACCGGGGGCCATCAGAGGGTAAGTATAGATTAATTTTTTTATTTTTAACCATTCTTTTACGGTCACACTATATTAATCCATGCCGTTTGCATGGATTTATATAGTGTGACCAAGTTGTCAAGCACTTTCCAAGTGATGCTAAAATCGCTTGGAAAGCGCTTGTCAACCCGCATGCGGAAATGCAAGTGAAGAACGCTTCACATCCGCATGGCCCTGGCAGGAAAACGCATGTAGAATCCGAATACGTTTTTTCTGCCAGGGAGATGCCGAAACGCTGAGGAAAAATCTGGAGCATTTCTGCATCGTGGGCACATAGCCTTACACCCCTTACACTAAAGCAGGTTACATTACATAGAGTACATGAACACAGGCTGGGGAGGGACACACTGTTAGTCATATTGGATAAAACATAAGTTGCTGAGGTTAGGACCACCAGGGACCCCAATGTTACTTAGGAAAGACTATGTCCATGTTTAATAAAATAATTTTCACGTATGCATAGCACAGGTCTGTCCGTCCATTCATGGATTCTGTATGGGACTAATAAAAATAGGCCATCACAGCACTCGGCTATGTCATTTATGTACATAAATGCATACAAAATATTAACTACTTGAGCTAAATTGCTGCATTGTCACCTTGAAAAGAACTATGCACCCGATTAATGTTCATGCCGGTCTTGATGAGAGGGCGGGGGTGAAGGACGCAGCTCCTGATTCATTAAGAGACATATTCATCAGAAGCGTCTGATGACTGGACGGCGCCTCCATGCGCTATGCCACTGACTGGAGTAGGATTTGTAGCGACCACCGCTGCTCATGATGAAGTTGCCAAACAGCAGTCATCACAACCCTGCCCACTTACCGATAAAAAATGGCATTAGAAAGCAAAAAGGTGCAACATTTTTACATAGTCTTCAGTTGCATCCAAATTATATGATTGAGCATTTTATAACAGAATTCTGGAGTAAAAACTATGATGAATAGGGGGAGTCCTATGGGTTTTGCTCTGTTTAAGCTGAGTTGATGCAGGTCTGTGCTATGACGTCAATTCAAGTTAAGAAACCCTTTTATCTACAGGTGCATCTCACTAAATTAGAATATCATTAAAAAGTTACTTTGTCAGTTCTTCAATACAAAAAGTGAAACTCATATATAGAGTCATTACACACAGAGGGATGATCTATTATATAGAGTCATTACACACAGAGGGATGATCTATTATATAGAGTCATTACACACAGAGGGATGATCTATTATATAGAGTCATTACACACAGAGGGATGATCTATTATATAGAGTCATTACACACAGAGGGATGATCTATTATATAGTCATTGCACACAGAGAGATCTATTATATAGAGTCATTACACACAGAGGGATCTATTATATAGAGTCATTACACACAGAGGGATCTATTATATAGAGTCATTACACACAGAGGGATCTATTTCAAGTGTTTATTTCTGTTAATGTTGATGATTATGGCTTACAGCCAATGAAAACACGACAGTCATTATCTCAGTAAATTAGAATACTTTTGTAACAGTTTGAAAAATTATTTTAAAACCGAAATGTTGTGCTACTGAAATTTATGTTCAGTAAATGCCCTCAATACTTGGTCGGGCTCCTTGTGCATCAATTACTGCATCAATGCGGCAATGTGGCATGGAGGCCATCAGCCTGTGGCCCTGCTGAGGTGTTATGGAAGCCCAGGTGGCTTTGATAGCAGCCTTCAGCTCGTCTGCATTGTTGGGTCTGGGGTCTCTCATCTTCCTCTTGACAATACCCCATAGATTCTCTATAATAGATTCTCTATGGGGTTAAGGTCAGGCGAGTTTGCTGCCAATCAAGCACAGCGATACTGTTGTGTGTAAACCAGGTATTGGTACTTTTGGCCGAGTAGACAGGGGCCAAGTCCTGCTGGAGAATGACATTTCCATCTCCAAAAAGCTTGTCGGTAGAGGGAAGCATGAAGTGCTGTAAAATGTCCTGGTAGACGGCTGCGCTGACTTTGGTCTTGATAAAACATAGTGGACCTCCACCAGCAGATGACATGGCCCCCCAAACCATCACTGATTGTGGAAACTTCACACTAGACCTCCAGCAGCTTGGATTGTGGCCTCTCCACTCTTCCTCCAGACTCTGAGACCTTGTGGAGTGTGTAAGGCTGTGTGCCCACGTAGCATTTTTCAAGCGTATATGCTGCGGAATTTCCGCAGCGTAAACGCTTGAAAAACGCATGTATATCCGCACCCCATGGTCCCCAATGGGATTCCGCAAGTTCTATGCACATGCTGCGGATTTTTCCGCAGCGTTTATGCCGCGTTCAAAAATCCGCAGCATGTCATTTAATTTTGCGTTTCTGCAAGCGGAATTGCCTTTGTCCAATGCATAAAAAACGCAAGGCAATTCCGCATGTGGAAAACGCGTGATAAACGCGCGAAAAATGCGCGATAAACGCGTGCGGAATTCCGCATGCGTTTTTCCGGGAGAGGACTTGCATTTATGCAGCAGAAATTTTCTGCTTCATAAATGCAACGTGGGCACATAGCGTAAATGACTGCCTTCTGGACATCTGTCAAGTCAGTAGTCTTCCTCATGATTGTGGAGCCTACTGAAACAGACTAATGGACCTTGTTAAATGCTTAGGAAGCCTTTGCAGGTGTATTTTGTTAATTATTCTAATTTACTGAGATAATAACTTTTGTGTTTTCATTGGCTGTAAGCCATAATCATCAACATTAACAGAAATAAACACTTGAAATAGATGACTGTCTGTAATGACTCTATATGAGTTTCACTTTTTGTATTGAAGAACTGAAATAAATTAACTTTTTGATGATATTCTAATTTAGTGAGATGCACCTGTATTATTAGAATTATCACACCAGTACACCTGTTTTCTCATTTACAAGACTTAAGTAAACCTTGTATGATATATTTTTCATTTGTGAATGTCATTATACTTTCAAGCAGAACCTAGACACCCCACAATGCAATAACCCATCGATCACTACAAGCCCTCTGTTTTCGATGGATATCAATATTATGGACAGTGTATACGTTTCTTATGCCTGAACTGCGCACCCCTCGGTGAAGACAGTGAGTTTTTTGGGGGCAGCTTATGGTCGTCTCAGGATATGAACACCCCCTGATCTGCTTGAAAATATAACTGAAATAAAATGTTGAGAAAAAATTTCAAATATCAAGTTGACCCTTCAAGTCACTGTCTTGTAAATCTTTATCACTTCTCCACAGAATAAGTGATTGGTCTCAGGGTGTAAAGAGCCTCTGTCATCACAGAATAACTAATCAAACCAATGGCAGCCCCTCAGTATATCATGGCACCCTGTAGCTTTATAGACTTGAGTGGGGGTCTCAAACATTTGGCCACAGAGGCTGCTTGAGGTCCTCAAAAAATCCACTCCAATCCAATGTGGTAAATTATGAGGACTCTCTCGGCTGCGCTCTGTTACGTTTATCCCTGCGAGGCTCCGCCACTTTTTGAAAAACTGAATTCCAGTCACCTCAGCACCAAACTGTACAGAATGGAGGCTACAGGAAGATCCTCAAAAAATCCACTCCGATCTAGACAGCTCACTAGTGAATCAGCTAGAATGGAGTTACTAAAATGAGGTCCTCAAATAATCAACTCCAAACTAGACGCAACCATGAGAACATGGCGACTGCCCCAAAGTGATATCAATAAAAGCATCGAGTCAGGGGGCGAAACACCAGAGCCAGGATGGCTATAGGGAGGGAGAAACAACAGCGTTATGGGAGAAGGGAGGAAAGAAGGAGAGGAGCGAAGACAAAGAGGGTCAGGAAGGGGTTAAACGCTACAACTTATCCCGCAAAGAAAACCTTCACCGTCTTTCAGCCCAAAACCGGCCCCAAAGGGGTTAATGAGCCGGAGCTGAGGAGACACACACGCACATACCTGCACTGCAGCGACTAGATCGGAGCGGAGGATTGGAGGGGGTGACGTCACCGGAAGGGGCGGGGCCTCCTCAGTCCAGTGAGGACCCGATGGCGGGAAGCAGCGCTTGTCTCTGTGCTGAGGAGAGGACGGAGCAGCTGCAGATGGAGCTGTGTGCAGATGGGCTGAGGATGAGGGTCCTGTATGGGGGCTGCACAGGGAAATGGCCGCTGCTGCTTGTATAAGGCTGCTTATGGGGGAGGCATTCACAGGAAAAGGGTTTATGTTATTTGAGTGGGGCTGCATGGGGAGGGGGACGAGGGTGATGATGAGGGGCTGTGAGGAGGGGGACGAGGGTGATGATGAGGGGCTGTGAGGAGGGGGACGAGGGTGATGAAGAGGGGCTGTGAGGAGGGGGACGAGGGTGATGAGGAGGAGCTGTGAGGAGGGGGACGAGGGTGATGAAGAGGGGCTGTGAGGAGGGTGGTGAGGAGGGGACGAGGGTGATGAGGAGGGGGATGATGATGGGCTGTGAGAAGGGGAACGAGGGTGATGAGGAGGGGCTGTGCGGAGGAGGGGGACGAGGGTGATGATGACAGGCTGTGAGGGGGACGAGGGTGCGGAGGAGGGGCTGTGCAGAGGAGATGGGGCGGTGAGGAGGAGCAGTGCGGAGGAGGATGACGTGGAGGGGCAGTGCGGAGGAGGGTGACGAAGAGGAGCTGCGCGGAGGAGGGGCGGTGCGGACGAGGGGGACGAAGAGGGGCGGAGGAGGGGGACGAGGGTGATGATGACAGGCTGTGAGGAGGAGGATGAGGGTGCGGAGGAGGGGCGGTGCGGAGGAGGGGGACGAGGGTGCGGAGGAGGGGCTTGCAGAGGAGGAGGGGCGGTGCGGAGGAGGGTGACAAGGAGGAGCAGTGCGGAGGAGGGTGACAAAGGGCTGTGCGGAGGAGGGGCGGTGCGGACAAGAGAGACGAAGAGGGGCGGTGCGGAGGAGGGTGACGATGAGGGTGGCGAGGAGGGGCGGTGCGGAGGAGGGGCTGTGCGGAGGAGGGGCTGTGCGGAGGAGGGGGATGAGGGGATGTGCGGAGGAGGGGGATGAGGGGCTGTGCGAGGAGAGGGATGAGGAGGGGCTGTGCGGAGGAGGGGCGGTGCAGACGAGGGTGACGAGGAGGGGCAGTGCGGAGGAGGGTGACGAGGAGGGGCTGTGCGGGCGGGGCGGAGGAAAGAAACGAGGAAGGGCTGTGCGCAGGAGGGGGGCGAGGATGGGCGGTGCGGACGAAGGGCTGTGCGCAGGAGGGGGCGAGGATGGGCGGTGCGGACGAGGGGGACGAAGAGGGGCGGTGCGGAGGAAGGGGACGAGGAGGGGCGGTCCGGACGAGGAGGGGCGGTGCGGAAGATGGGGACGAAGAGGGGCGGAGGAGGGAGACGAAGAGGGGCGGTGCGGAGGAGAGTGACGAGGGGCGGTGCAGAGGAGGGGCGGTGCGGAGGAGGGTGATGAGGAGGGGCGGTGCGGAGGAGGGTGACGAGGAGGGGCGGTGCGGAGGAGGGGCTGTGCGGAGGAGGGGGACGAGGAGGGGCTGTGCGGAGGAGGGGGACGAGGAGGGGCTGTGCGGAGGAGGGGGACGAGGAGGGGCTGTGCGGAGGAGGGGCTGTGCGGAGGAGGGTGGCAAGGAGGGGTGGTGCAGAGGAGGGGCGGTGCAGACGAGGATGACTAGGAGGGGCGGTGTGGAGGAGGGGCGGTGCGGAGGAGGGTGACGAGGAGGGGCGGTGCGGAGGAGGGGTGGTGCGGAGGAGGGTGACGAGGAAGAGCTGTGCGGAGGAGGGTGATGAGGAGGGGCTGTGCGGACGAGGGTGACGAGGAGGGGCGGTGCGGAGGAGGGGCTGTGCGGACGCGGGTGACGAAGAGGGGCGGTGCGGAGGAGGGTGACGAAGAGGGGCGGTGCGGAAGAGGGTGACAAAGAGGGGCGGTGCGGAGGAGGCAAACGAAGAGGGGCGGTGCGGAGGAGGCTGACGAAGAGGGGCGGGGACGATGAGGGGTAGAGGAGGGGGACGAGGAGGGGCGGTGCGGAGGAGGGGGACGAGGGGCGGTGCGGAGGAGGGGGACGAGGGGCGATGCGGAGGAGGGGGACGAGGGGCGGAGGAGGGGGACGAGGGGCGGTGCGGATGAGGGGGACGAGCGTGACGAGAAGGGGCAGTGCAGATGAGGGGGACGAGCGTGACGAGAAGGGGCAGTGCAGATGAGGGGGACGAGCGTGACGAGAAGGGGCAGTGCAGAGGAGGGGGACGAAGGTGACGAGGAGGGGAGGTGCGGAGGAGGGGGACGAAGGTGACGAGGAGGGGCGGTGCGGAGGAGGGGGACGACGGTGACGAGGAGGGGCGGTGCGGACGAGGGGCTGTGCGGATGAGGGGGACGAGCGTGACGAGAAGGGGCAGTGTGGAGGAGGGGGACGAAGAGGGGCGGTGCAGATGAGGGGGACGAGCGTGACGAGAAGGGGCAGTGCAGATGAGGGGGACGAGCGTGACGAGAAGGGACGGTGCGGAGGAGGGGGGCGAGGGTGACGAGGGGCTGTGCGGAGGAGGGGGATGAGGAGGGACTGTGCGGAGGAGGGGGATGAGGAGGGGCTGTGCGGAGGAGGGGGATGAGGAGGGGCTGTGCAGAGGAGGGGCTGTGCGGAGGAGGGGGACGAGGGGCGGTGTGATGGAGGGGGACGAGGGGCGGTGCGGAGGAGGGGGACGAGGAGGGGCTGTGCGGATGAGGGGGACGAGCGTGATGAGAAGAGGCAGTGCAGAGGAGGGGGACGAGGAGGGGCGGTGCGGAGGAGGGGGACGACGGTGATGAGGAGGGGCGGTGCGGACGAGGGGCTGTGCGGATGAGGGGGACGAGCGTGACGAGAAGGGGCAGTGTGGAGGAGGGGGAGGGGCGGTGCGGAGGAGGGTGACGGGGAGGGGCGGTGCGGAGGAGGGGCGTGCGGAGGAGGGGGACGAAGAGGGACGGTGCGGAGGAGGGGGGCGAGGGTGAAGAGGAGGGGGATGAGGAGGGGCTGTGCAGAGGAGGGGGATGAGGAGGGGCTGTGCAGAGGAGGGGGATGAGGAGGGGCTGTGCGGAGGAGGGGGACGAGGAGGGGCTGTGCGGAGGAGGGGGACGAGGAGGGGCTGTGCGGAGGAGGGGGACGAGGAGGGGCTGTACGGAGGAGGGGGACGAGGAGGGGCTGTGCGGAGGAGGGGGACGAGGAGGGGCTGTGCGGAGGAGGGGGACGAGGAGGGGCTGTGCGGAGGAGGGGGACGAGGAGGGGCGGTGCGGAGGAGGGGCTGTGCGGATGAGGGGGACGAGCGTGACGAGAAGGGGCAGTGCAGAGGAGGGGGACGAAGGTGACGAGGAGGGGCAGTGCGGAGGAGGGGGACGAAGATGACGAGGAGGGGCGGTGCGGAAGAGGGGGACGACGGTGACGAGGGGCGGTGCGGACGAGGGGCTGTGCGGATGAGGGGGACGAGCGTGACGAGAAGGGGCAGTGCGGAGGAGGGGAACGGGGAGGGGCGGTGCGGAGGAGGGTGACGGGGAGGGGCGGTGCGGAGGAGGGGGACGAGAAGGGGCGGTGCGGAGGAGGGGGCGGTGCGGACGAGGGTGACAAAGAGGGACGGTGCGGAGGAGGGGGGCGAGGGTGACGAGGAGGAGGGTGACGAGGAGGGGCGGAGTGGAGGTGGGGGACGAGGAGGGGCTGTGCGGAGGAGGGGGACGAGGGGCAGTGTGATGGAGGGGGACGAGGGGCGGTGCGGAGGAGGGGGACGAGGAGGGGCTGTGCGGATGAGGGGGACGAGCGTGACGAGAAGAGGCAGTGCAGAGGAGGGGGACGAAGGTGACGAGGAGGGGCGGTGCGGAGGAGGGGGACGAAGGTGACGAGGAGGGGCGGTGCGGAGGAGGGGGACGAAGGTGACGAGGGGCGGTGCGGAGGAGGGGGACGACGGTGACGAGGAGGGGCGGTGCGGACGAGGGGCTGTGCGGATGAGGGGGACGAGCGTGACGAGAAGGGGCAGTGTGGAGGAGGGGGACAGGGAGGGGCGGTGCGGAGGAGGGGGACGGGGAGGTGCGGAGGAGGGGGACGAAGAGGGGCGATGCGGACGAGGGTGACGAGGGGCGGTGCGGACGAGGGTGACGAAGAGGGGCGGTGCGGAGGAGGGTGACGAGGAGGGGCTGTGCAGACGAGGGGCGGTGCGGAGGAGGGTGACGAGGAGGGGCGGTGCGGAGGATGGGCGGTGCGGAGGAGGGGGACGAGGATGGGCGGTGCGGAGGAGGGGGACGAGGAGGGGGACGAGGAGGGGCTGTGCGGAGGAGGGGAACGAGGGGCGGTGCACAGGTGGGTGGCGAAGAGGGGCGGTGCGGAGGAAGGTCACGAGGGGCGTTGCGGAGGAGGGGGATGAGGAGGGGCTGTGCGGAGGAGGGGGACGAGGAGGGGCTGTGCGGAGGAGGGGGACAAGGACGGGCGGTGCAGAGGAGGGTGACGAGAAGGGGCGGAGGAGGAGGACGAAGGTGACGAGGAGGGGCGGTGCGGAGGAGGGTGACGAAGAGGGGCTGTGTGGAGGAGGGGCAGTGCGGACGAGGGGGACGAAGAGGGGCGGTGCGGACGAGGGGGACGAAGAGGGGCTGTGCGGAGGAGGGTGTCGAGGAGGGGCGGTGCGGAGGAGGGGGCGAGGGTGACGAGGAGGGGCGGTTCGGAGGAGGGTGGCGAGGAGGGGCGGTGCGGAGGAGCATGACGAGGAGGGGCTGTGCGGAGGAGGATGACGAGGGGCGGTGTGGAGGAGGGAGACGAGGGGCTGTGCGGAGAAGGGACGAGGAGGGGCTGTGCGGAGGAGGGGGACGAGGAGGGGCTGTGCGGAGGAGGGGCGGTGCGGAGGAGGGGGACGCGGAGGAGGGGGACGAGGAGGGGCGGTGCGGAGGAGAGGCGGTGCGGAGGAGGGGGACGAGGAGGGGCGGTGCGGAGGAGGGGGACGAAGAGGGGCGGTGCGGAGGAGGGGGACTAAGGGGCGGTGCGGAAGAGGGGCGGTTCGGAGGAGGGGCTGTGCGGAGGAGGGGGACGAGGAGGGGCTGTGCGGAGGAGGGGGACGAGGAAGGGCTGTGCGGAGAAGGAGGGGCGGTTCAGAGGAGGGGCTGTGTGGAGGAGGCTGACGAGGAGGGGCGGTGCGAAGGAGGCTGACGAGGAGGGGCGGTGCGGAGGAGGGGAACGAGGAGGGTCGGTGCGGAGGAGGGGCTGTGCGTATGAGGGGGACGAGCGTGACGAGAAGGGGCAGTGCGGAGGAGGGGGACAAGGAGCGGCGGTGCGGAGGAGGGTGACGAGCGGCGGAGGAGGAGGACGAAGGTGACGAGGAGGGGCGGTGCTGAGGAGGGGGACGAGGGTGACGAGGAGGGGCGGTGCGGAGGAGGGTGACGAAGAGGGGCTGTGCGGAGGAGGGTGACGAAGAGGGGCTGTGCGGAGGAGGGGCAGTGCGGACGAGGGGGACGAAGAGGGGCGGTGTGGACGAGGGGGACGAAGAGGGGAGGGGGGGGACGAAGAGGGGAGGGGGGGGACGAAGAGGGGAGGGGGGGGACGAAGAGGGGAGGGGGGACACGAAGAGGGGAGGGGGGGACGAAGAGGGGAGGGGGGAGGGGGGGACGAAGAGGGGAGGGGAGGGGGGGGACGAAGACTGGAGGGGAGGGGGGGACGAAGAGGGGAGGGGGGGACGAAGAGGGGAGGGGAGGGGGGGGACGAAGAGGGGAGGGGAGGGGGGGGACGAAGAGGGGAGGGGGGGACGAAGAGGGGAGGGGAGGGGGGGACGAAGAGGGGAGGGGGGGACGAAGAGGGGAGCGGAGGGGGGGGACGAAGAGGGGAGGGGAGGGGGGGACGAAGAGGGGCGGGGCGGAGGAGGGTGACGAGGAGGGGCGGGGCGGAGGAGGGTGACGAGGAGGGGCGGGGCGGAGGAGGGGGACTAGGAGGGGCGGAGGAGGGGGGGTGACGAGGAGGGGCGGTGCGGAGGAGGGTGACGAAGAGGGGCGGTGCGAAGGAGGGTGACGAGGAGGAGGGTGACGAGAAGGGGCGGTGCGGAGGAGGGGGACGAGGAGGGGCTGTGAAGATGAGGGTGACGAGAAGGGGCAGTGCAGAGGAGGGGGGCGAGGAGGGGCGATGCGGAGGAGGGGGACGAGGAGGGGCGATGCGGAGGAGGGTGGCGAGGAGGGGCGGTGCGGAGGAGGGTGACGAGGTGGGGCGGAGCGGACGAGGGTGACGAAGAGGGGCGGTGCGGACGAGGGTGACGAGGAGGGGCGGTGCGGAGGAGGGGGACGAGGAGGGGCGGTGCGGAGGAGGGGGACGAAGGGGGGAGGGGGGGGACGAAGAGGGGAGGGGAGGGGGGGACGAAGAGGGGGGGGGACGAAGAGGGGAGGGGAGGGGGGGGGACGGGGAGGGGAGGGGGGGACGAAGAGGGGAGGGGGGGGACGAAGGGGGGAGGGGGGAGGGGGGGACGAAGAGGGGAGGGGGGGGACGAAGGGGGGAGGGGGGGACGAAGAGGGGAGGGGGGGGACGAAGAGGGGAGGGGGGGACGAAGAGGGGAGGGGAGGGGGGGACGAAGAGGGGAGGGGGGGACGAAGACGGGAGGGGAGGGGGGGGACGAAGACGGGAGGGGAGGGGGGGGACGAAGAGGGGAGGGGAGGGGGGGACGAAGAGGGGAGGGGAGGGGGGGGACGAAGAGGGGAGGGGGGGACGAAGAGGGGAGGGGGGGACGAAGAGGGGAGGGGAGGGGGGGACGAAGAGGGGAGGGGGGGACGAAGAGGGGAGCGGAGGGGGGGGACGAAGAGGGGAGGGGAGGAGGGGGACGAAGAGGGGAGGGGAGGGGGGGGACGAAGAGGGGAGGGGGGGGACGAAGAGGGGCGGGGCGGAGGAGGGTGACGAGGAGGGGCGGTGCGGAGGAGGGTGACGAGGAGGGGCGGGGCGGAGGATGGTGACGAGGAGGGGCGGTGCGGAGGAGGGGGACTAGGAGGGGCGGAGGAGGGGGGGTGACGAAGAGGGGCGGTGCGAAGGAGGGTGACGAGGAGGAGGGGGATGAGGAGGAAGGGCTGTGCGGAGGAGGGGCTTTGACGAGGAGGGTGAAGAGGAGGGGCTGTGACGAGGGTGACGAGAAGGGGCGGTGCGGAGGAGGGGGACGAGGAGGGGCTGTGAAGATGAGGGTGACGAGGAGGGGCGATGCGGAGGAGGGGGACGAGGAGGGGCGATGCGGAGGAGGGTGGCGAGGAGGGGCGGTGCGGAGGAGGGTGACGAGGTGGGGCGGAGCGGACGAGGGTGACGAAGAGGGGCGGTGCGGACGAGGGTGACGAGGAGGGGCGGTGCGGAGGAGGGGGACGAGGAGGGGCGGTGCGGAGGAGGGGGACGAAGAGGGGCGGTGCGGAGGAGGGGGACGAAGAGGGGCGGAGGAGGGGGACGAAGAGGGACGGTGCGGAGGAGAGGGACGAAGAGGGGCGGTGCGGAGGAGGGGGACGAAGAGGGGCGGTGCGGAGTAGGGGGACGAGGAGGGGCGGTGCGGAGGAGGCTGACGAGGGGCGGTGCGGAGGAGGCTGACGAGGGGCGGTGCGGAGGAGGCTGACGAGGAGGGGCGGTGCGGAGGAGGGTGACGAGGAGGGGCGGTGCGGAGGAGGGGGACGAGGGGGGGCGGTGCGGAGGAGGGAGACGAGGGGGGGCGGTGCGGAGGAGGGGGACGAGGAGGGGCGGTGCGGAGGAGGGGCTGTGCGGATGAGGGGGACGAGCGTGACGAGAAGGGGCAGTGCGGAGGAGGGGGACAAGGAGCGGCGGTGCGGAGGAGGGTGACGAGGGGCGGAGGAGGAGGACGAAGGTGACGAGGAGGGGCGGTGCGGAGGAGGGGGACGAGGGTGACGAGGAGGGGCGGTGCGGAGGAGGATGACGAGGAGGAAAGGGACGAGGAGGGGCGGTGCGGAGGAGGGTGACGAAGAGGGGCTGTGCGGAGGAGGGGGACGAAGAGGGGCGGTGTGGACGAGGGGGACGAAGAGGGGCGGGGCGGTGCGGAGGAGGGTGACGAGGAGGGGCGGTGCGGAGGAGGGTGACGAGGAGGGGCTGTGCGGAGGAGGGGCGGTGCGGAGGAGGGGGACGAGGAGGGGCGGTGCGGAGGAGGGGCGGTGCGGAGGAGGGGGACGAGGAGGGGCGGTGCGGAGGAGGGGGACGAGGAGGGGCGGTGCGGAGGAGGGGGACGAAGAGGGGCGGTGCGGAGGAGGGGGACTAAGGGGCGGTGCGGAAGAGGGGCGGTTCGGAGGAGGGGCTGTGCGGAGGAGGGGGACGAGGAGGGGCTGTGCGGAGGAGGGGGACGAGGAAGGGCTGTGCGGAGAAGGAGGGGCGGTTCAGAGGAGGGGCTGTGTGGAGGAGGCTGACGAGGAGGGGCGGTGCGAAGGAGGCTGACGAGGAGGGGCGGTGCGGAGGAGGGGAACGAGGAGGGTCGGTGCGGAGGAGGGGCTGTGCGTATGAGGGGGACGAGCGTGACGAGAAGGGGCAGTGCGGAGGAGGGGGACAAGGAGCGGCGGTGCGGAGGAGGGTGACGAGCGGCGGAGGAGGAGGACGAAGGTGACGAGGAGGGGCGGTGCTGAGGAGGGGGACGAGGGTGACGAGGAGGGGCGGTGCGGAGGAGGGTGACGAAGAGGGGCTGTGCGGAGGAGGGTGACGAAGAGGGGCTGTGCGGAGGAGGGGCAGTGCGGACGAGGGGGACGAAGAGGGGAGGGGAGGGGGACGAAGAGGGGAGGGGAGGGGGACGAAGAGGGGAGGGGAGGGGGACGAAGAGGGGAGGGGAGGGGGACGAAGAGGGGAGGGGAGGGGGACGAAGAGGGGAGGGGGACGAAGAGGAGAGGGGGACGAAGAGGGGAGGGGGGGACGAAGAGGGGAGGGGAGGGGGGGACGAAGAGGGGAGGGGAGGGGGGGGACGAAGAGGGGAGGGGGACGAAGAGGAGAGGGGGACGAAGAGGGGAGGGGGGGACGAAGAGGGGAGGGGAGGGGGGGACGAAGAGGGGAGGGGGAGGGGGGGACGAAGAGGGGAGGGGAGGGGGGGGACGAAGAGGGGAGGGGGGGACGAAGAGGGGAGGGGAGGGGGGGGACGAAGAGGGGAGGGGGGGACGAAGACTGGAGGGGAGGGGTGGGACGAAGAGGGGAGGGGGGGACGAAGAGGGGAGGGGGGGGACGAAGAGGGGAGGGGAGGGGGGGACGAAGAGGGGAGGGGGGGACGAAGAGGGGAGGGGGGGACGAAGAGGGGAGCGGAGGGGGGGACGAAGAGGGGAGGGGAGGAGGGGGACGAAGAGGGGAGGGGGGGACGAAGAGGGGAGGGGAGGGGGGGACGAAGAGGGGCGGAGGAGGGTGACGAGGAGGGGCGGTGCGGAGGAGGGTGACGAGGAGGGGCGGGGCGGAGGAGGGGGACTAGGAGGGGCGGAGGAGGGGGGGTGACGAGGAGGGGCGGTGCGGAGGAGGGTGACGAAGAGGGGCGGTGCGAAGGAGGGTGACGAGGAGGAGGGGGATGAGGAGGAAGGGCTGTGCGGAGGAGGGGCTTTGACGAGGAGGGTGAAGAGGAGGGGCTGTGACGAGGGTGACGAGAAGGGGCGGTGCGGAGGAGGGGGACGAGGAGGGGCTGTGAAGATGAGGGTGACGAGAAGGGGCAGTGCAGAGGAGGGGGGCAAGGAGGGGCGATGCGGAGGAGGGGGACGAGGAGGGGCGATGCGGAGGAGGGTGGCGAGGAGGGGCGGTGCGGAGGAGGGTGACGAGGTGGGGCGGTGCGGACGAGGGTGACGAAGAGGGGCGGTGCGGACGAGGGTGACGAGGAGGGGCGGTGCGGAGGAGGGGGACGAGGAGGGGCGGTGCGGAGGAGGGGGACGAAGAGGGGAGGGGGGGGACGGGAGGGGAGGGGGGGACGAAGAGGGGAGGGGGGGACGAAGAGGGGAGGGGAGGGGGGGGGACGAAGAGGGGAGGGGAGGGGTGGGACGAAGAGGGGAGGGGAGGGGGGGGACGAAGAGGGGAGGGGGGAGGGGGGGGACGAAGGGGGGAGGGGGGGGACGAAGAGGGGAGGGGAGGGGGGGACGAAGAGGGGAGGGGAGGGGGGGGGGACGAAGAGGGGAGGGGAGGGGGGGGACGAAGAGGGGAGGGGGGGACGAAGAGGGGAGGGGAGGGGGGGACGAAGAGGGGAGCGGAGGGGGGGGGACGAAGAGGGGAGGGGAGGAGGGGGACGAAGAGGGGAGGGGAGGGGGGGGACGAAGAGGGGAGGGGAGGGGGGGACGAAGAGGGGCGGTGCGGAGGAGGGTGACGAAGAGGGGCGGTGCGGAGGAGGGTGACGAGGAGGGGCGGGGCGGAGGAGGGTGACGAGGAGGGGCGGTGCGGAGGAGGGGGACTAGGAGGGGCGGAGGAGGGGGGGTGACGAGGAGGGGCGGTGCGGAGGAGGGTGACGAAGAGGGGCGGTGCGAAGGAGGGTGACGAGGAGGAGGGGGATGAGGAGGAAGGGCTGTGCGGAGGAGGGGCTTTGACGAGGAGGGTGAAGAGGAGGGGCTGTGACGAGGGTGACGAGAAGGGGCGGTGCGGAGGAGGGGGACGAGGAGGGGCTGTGAAGATGAGGGTGACGAGAAGGGGCAGTGCAGAGGAGGGGGGCAAGGAGGGGCGATGCGGAGGAGGGGGACGAGGAGGGGCGATGCGGAGGAGGGTGGCGAGGAGGGGCGGTGCGGAGGAGGGTGACGAGGTGGGGCGGAGCGGACGAGGGTGACGAAGAGGGGCGGTGCGGACGAGGGTGACGAGGAGGGGCGGTGCGGAGGAGGGGGACGAGGAGGGGCGGTGCGGAGGAGGGGGACGAAGAGGGGCGGTGCGGAGGAGGGGGACGAAGAGGGGCGGTGCGGAGGAGGGGGACGAGGAGGGACGGTGCGGAGGAGAGGGACGAAGAGGGGCGGTGCGGAGGAGGGGGACGAAGAGGGGCGGTGCGGAGTAGGGGGACGAGGAGGGGCGGTGCGGAGGAGGCTGACGAGGGGCGGTGCGGAGGAGGCTGACGAGGAGGGGCGGTGCGGAGGAGGCTGACGAGGGGCGGTTCGAAGGAGGCTGACGAGGAGGGGCGGTGCGGAGGAGGCTGACGAGGAGGGGCGGTGCGGAGGAGGGTGACGAGGGGCGGTGCGGAGGAGGGGGACGAGGGGGGGCGGTGCGGAGGAGGGAGACGAGGGGGGGCGGTGCGGAGGAGGGGCGGTGCGGAGGAGGGGCTGTGCGGATGAGGGGGACGAGCGTGACGAGAAGGGGCAGTGCGGAGGAGGGGGACAAGGAGCGGCGGTGCGGAGGAGGGTGACGAGGGGCGGAGGAGGAGGACGAAGGTGACGAGGAGGGGCGGTGCGGAGGAGGGGGACGAGGGTGACGAGGAGGGGCGGTGCGGAGGAGGATGACGAGGAGGAAAGGGACGAGGAGGGGCGGTGCGGAGGAGGGTGACGAAGAGGGGCTGTGCGGAGGAGGGGCAGTGCGGACGAGGGGGACGAAGAGGGGCGGTGTGGACGAGGGGGACGAAGAGGGGAGGGGCGGGGCGGTGCGGAGGAGGGTGACGAGGAGGGGCGGTGCGGAGGAGGGTGACGAGGAGGGGCGGTACGGAGGGGGGTGACGAGGAGGGGCGGAGCGGAGGAGGGGGACTAGGAGGGGGGGTGACTAGGAGGGGCGGTGCGGAGGAGGGTGACGAAGATGGGCGGTGCGGAGGAGGGTGACGAGGAGGGGCTGTGACGAGGGTGACGAGAAGGGGCGGAGCGGAGGAGGGAGACGAGGAGGGGCTGTGACGAGGGTGACGAGAAGGGGCGGTGCGGAGGAGGGAGACGAGGAGGGGCTGTGCGGATGAGGGTGACGAGAAGGGGCAGTGCGGAGGAGGGGGACAAGGAGGGGCGATGCGGAGGAGGGGCGATGCGGAGGAGGGTGGCGAGGAGGGGCGGTGCGGACGAGGGTGACGAGGAGGGGCGGTGCAGACGAAGAGGGGCGGTGCGGAGGAGGGGGACGAGGAGGGTGATGAGGAGGGGCTGTGACGAGGGTGACGAGAAGGGGCGGTGCGGAGGAGGGGGACGAGGATGGGCTGTGCAGATGAGGGTGACGAGAAGGGGCAGTGCGGAGGAGGGGGACAAGGAGGGGCGATGCGGAGGAGGGGGACGAGGAGGGGCGATGCGGAGGAGGGTGGCGAGGAGGGGCGGTGCGGACGAGGGTGACGAGGAGGGGCGGTGCAGACGAAGAGAGGGTGCGGAGGAGGGGGACGAAGAGGGGCGGTGCGGAGGAGGGGGACGAAGAGGGGCGGTGCGGAGGAGGCTGACGAGGAGGGGCGGTGCGGAGGAGGCTGACGAGGAGGGGCGGTGCGGAGGAGGCTGACGAGGGGCGGTGCGGAGGAGGCTGACGAGGAGGGTGACGGGGGCGGTGCGGGGGAGGGGGGGTGGTGTGGAGGAGGGGGGGTGACGAGGAGGGGCGGTGCGAAGGAGGGGGACGAGGAGGGGCTGTGCGGAGGAGGGGAACGAGGGGCGGTGCACAGGTGTGTGGCGAAGAGGGGCGGTGCGGAGGAAGGTCACGAGGGGCGTTGCGGAGGAGGGGGACGAGGAGGGGCTGTGCGGAGGAGGGGCTGTGCGGAGGAGGGGGACGAGGAGGGGCTGTGCGGAGGACGGTGACGAGGAGGGGCTGTGCGGAGGAGGGTGACGAGGAGGGGCTGTGCGGAGAAGGGGGACGAGGAGGGGCTGTGCGGAGGAGGGGGACGAGGAGGGGCTGTGCGGAGGAGGGGGACGAGGAGGGGCTGTGCGGAGGAGGGGGACGAGGAAGGGCTGTGCGGAGGAGGGGGACGAGGAAGGGCTGTGCGGAGGAGGGGGACGAGGACGGGCGGTGCGGAGGAGGGGGACGAGGACGGGCGGTGCGGAGGAGGGGGACGAGGACGGGCGGTGCGGAAGAGGGGGACGAGGGTGACGAGGAGGTTCGGTTCGGAGGAGGGGCTGTGCGGAGGAGGATGACGAGGAGGGGCTGTGCGGGGGAGGATGACGAGGAGGGGCGGTGTGGAGGAGGGTGACGAGGGGCTGTGCGGAGGAGGGGCTGTGCGGAGGAGGGGCGGTGACCAGGAGGGGCGGTGCGGAGGAGGGTGACGAAGAGGGGGGGTGCGGAGGAGGGGGACGAAGAGGGGCGATGCGGAGGAGGGGGACGAAGAGGGGCGGTGCGGAGGAGGGGGACGAAGAGGGGCGGTGCGGAGGAGGGGGACGAAGAGGAGCGGAGGAGGGGGACGAAGAGGGGCGGTGCGGAGGAGGGGGACGAAGAGGGGCGGTGCGGAGGAGGGGGACGAGGAGGGGCGGTGCGGAGGAGGGGGATGAGGAGGGGCTGTGCGGAGGAGGGGGACGAGGAAGGGCTGTGCGGAGGAGGAGGGGCGGTGCGTAGTAGGGGCCGTGTGGAGGAGGAGGACGAGGAGGGGCTGTGCGGACGAGGATGGTGACGAGTAGGGGCTGTGCGAATGAGGGGGACGAGCGTGACGAGAAGGGCAGTGCGGAGGAGGGGGACAAGGAGGGGCGGTGCAGAGGAGGGTGACGAGAAGGGGCGGAGGAGGAGGACGAAGGTGACGAGGAGGGGCGGTGCGGAGGAGGGTGACGAGGAGGGGCGGTGCGGAGGAGGGTGACGAGGAGGAGCGGTGCGGAGGAGAATGACGAGGAGGGGCGGTGCGGAGGAGGATGACGAGGAGGGTGACGAAGAGGGGCTGTGTGGAGGAGGGGCAGTGCGGACCAGGGGGACGAAGAGCGGCGGTGCGGACGAGGGGGACAAAGAGGGGCGGTGCGGAGGAGGGTGACGAGGAGGGGCGGTGCGGAGGAGGGTGCGAGGGTGACGAGGAGGGGCGGTGCGGAGGAGCATGACGAGGAGGGGCTGTGCGGAGGAGGATGACGAGGAGGGGCGGTGTGGAGGAGGGTGACGAGGGGCTGTGAGGAGGAGGGGCTGTGCGGAGGAGGGTGACGAGGAGGGGCTGTGCGGAGGAGGGGCGGTGCGGAGGAGGGGCGGTGCGGAGGAGGGGGACGAAGAGGGGCGGTGCGGAGGAGGGGGACGAAGACGGGCGGTGCGGAGGAAGGGAACGAAGAGGGGCGGTGCGGAGGAGGGGGTCGAAGAGGGGCGGTGCGGAGGAGGGGGACGAGGAGGGGCGGTGCGGAGGAGGGGGACGAGGAAGGGGCGGTGTGGAGGAGGGTGACGAGGGGCTGTGCGGATGAGGGGGACGAGCGTGACGAGAAGGGGCAGTGCGGAGGAGGGGGACAAGGAGCGGCGGTGTGGAGGAGGGTGACGAGGAGGGGCGGAGGAGGAGGATGAAGGTGACGAGGAGGGGCGGTGCGGAGAAGGGGGACGAGGGTGACGAGGAGGGGCTGTGACGAGGGTGACGAGAAGGGGCGGTGCGGAGGAGGGGTATGAGGAGGGGCTGTGCGGATGAGGGTGACGAGAAGGGGCAGTGCGGAGGAGGGGGACGAGGAGGGGCGATGCGGAGGAGGGGGACGAGGAGGGGCGGTGCGGACGAGGGTGACGAGGAGGGGCGGTGCAGACGAAGAGGGGCGGTGCGGAGGAGGGGAGCGAAGAGGGGCGGTGCGGAGGAGGGGGACGAAGAGGGGCGGTGCGGAGGAGGGGGACGAAGAGGGGCGGTGCGGAGGAGGCTGACGAGGAGGGGCGGTGCGGAGGAGGCTGACGAGGAGGGGCGGTGCGGAGGAGGCTGACGAGGAGGGGCGGTGCGGAGCAGGCTGACGAGGAGGGGCGGTGCGGAGGAGGGTGACGGGGGGCGGTGCGGGGGATGGGGGTGGTGTGGAGGAGGGGGGGTGACAAGGAGGGGCGGTGCGAAGGAGGGGGACGAGGAGGGGCTGTGCGGAAGAGGGGAACGAGGGGCGGTGCGCAGGTGGGTGGCCAAGAGGGGCGGTGCGGAGGAGCGTGACGAAGAGGGCTGTGCGGAGGAAGGTCACGAGGGGCGTTGCGGAGTAGGGGGACGAGGAGGGGCTGTGCGGAGGAGGGGGACGAGGAGGGGCTGTGCGGAGGAGGGGGATGATGAGGGGCTGTGCGGAGGAGGGTGACGAGGAGGGGCTGTGCGGAGGAGGGTGACGAGGAGGGGCTGTGCGGAGGAGGGGGACGAGGAGGGGCTGTGTGGAGGTGGGTGACGAGGAGGGGCGGTGCGGAGGAGGGTGACGAGGAGGGGCGGTGCGGAGGAGGATGACGAGGAGGGGCGGTGCGGAGGAGGATGACGAGGAGGGGCGGTGCGGAGGAGGATGACGAGGAGGGGCGGTGCGGAGGAGGATGACGAGGAGGGTGACGAAGAGGGGCTGTGTGGAGGAGGGGCAGTGCGGACCAGGGGGACGAAGAGCGGCGGTGCGGACGAGGGGGACGAAGAGGGGCGGTGCGGAGGAGGGTGACTAGGAGGGGCGGTGCGGAGGAGGGGGCGAGGGTGACGAGGAGGGGCGCTTCGGAGGAGGGTGGCGACGAGGGGCTGTGCGGAGGAGGATGACGAGGAGGGGCGGTGTGGAGGAGGGTGACGAGGGGCGGTGTGGAGGAGGGTGACGAGGGGCTGTGCGGAGGAGGGTGACGAGGAGGGGCTGTGCGGAGGAGGGTGACGAGGAGGGGCTGTGCGGAGGAGGGGCGGTGCGGAGGAGGGTGACGAGGGGCGGTGCGGAGGAGGGGGACGAAGAGGGGCGGTGCGGAGGAAGGGGACGAAGAGGGGCGGTGCGGAGGAGGGGGACGAAGAGGGGCGGTGCGGAGGAGGGGGACGAAGAGGGGCGGTGCGGAGGAGGGGGACGAAGAGGGGCGGTGCGGAGGAGGGGGACGAAGAGGGGCGGTGCGGAGGAGGGGGACGAAGAGGGGCGGTGCGGAGGAGGGGGACGAGGAAGGGCTGTGCGGAGGAGGGGCGGTGCGGAGGAGGGGCCGTGCGGAGGAGGCTGACGAGGAGGGGCGGTGCGGAGGAGGCTGACGAGGAGGAGCGGGGACGAGGAGGGGCGGTGTGGAGGAGGGTGACGAGGAGGGGCGGTGTGGAGGAGGGTGACGAGGAGGGGCTGTGCGGATGAGGGGGACGAGCGTGACGAGAAGGGGCAGTGCGGAGGAGGGGGACAAGGAGCGGCGGTGCAGAGGAGGGGGACGAGGGGCGGAGGAGGAGGACGAAGGTGACGAGGAGGGGCGGTGCGGAGAAGGGGGACGAGGGTGACGAGGAGTTGCGGTGCGGAGGAGGATGACGAGGAGGAAAGTGACGAGGAGGGGCTGTGCGGAGGAGGGTGACGAAGAGGGGCTGTGCAGAGGAGGGTGACGAAGAGGGGCTGTGCGGAGGAGGGTGACGAGGAGGGGCTGTGCGGAGGAGGGTGACGAGGAGGGGCGGTGCGGAGGAGGGTGACGAGGAGGGGCGGTGCGGAGGAGGGTGACGAGGAGGGGCGGTGCGGAGGAGGGTGACGAGGGGCGGTGCGGAGCAGGGGGACTAGGAGGGGCGGAGGAGGGTGACGAAGAGGGGCGGTGCCGAGGAGGGTGACGAAGAGGGGCGGTGCCGAGGAGGGTGACGAAGAGGGGCGGTGCGGAGGAGGGGGATGAGGAGGGGCTGTGCGGAGGAAGGGCTGTGCGGAGGAGGGGGACGAGGAGGGGCTTTGACGAGGAGGGTGACGAGGAGGGGCTGTGACGAGGGTGACGAGAAGGGGTGGTGCGGAGGAGGGGGACGAGTAGGGGCGAGGAGGACGAGGAGGGGCAGTGCGGAGGAGGGGGACAAGGAGGGGCGATGCGGAGGAGGGTGACGAGGAGGGGCGATGCGGAGGAGGGTGACGAAGAGGGGCGGTGCGGAGGAGGGGGGCGAAGAGGGGCGGTGCGGAGGAGGGGGGCGAAGAGGGGCGGTGCGGAGGAGGGGGACGAAGAGGGGCGGTGCGGAGGAGGGGGACGAAGAGGGGCGGTGCGGAGGAGGCTGACGAGGAGGGGCGGTGCGGAGGAGGCTGACGAGGAGGGGCGGTGCGGAGGAGGGGGACGAGGAGGGGCGGTGCGGAGGAGGGGGACGAGGAGGGGCTGTGCGGAGAAGGGGGACGAGGAGGGGCTGTGCGGAGGAGGGGGACGAGGAAGGGCTGTGCGGAGGAGGGGGACGAGGAGGGGCTGTGCGGAGGAGGGGGACGAGGGGGGGCTGTGCGGAGGAGGGGGACGAAGAGGGGCTGTGCGGAGGAGGGGGACGAGGAGGGGCTGTGCAGAGGAGGGGGACGAGGAAGGGCTGTTCGGAGGAGGGGGACGAGGAAGGGCTGTGGGGACGAGGAAGGGCTATGCGGACGAGGCACTGTGCGGAGGAGGGTGACGAGGAGGGGCTGTGCGGAGGAGGGTGACGAGGAGGGGCGGTGCGGAGGAGGGGGACGAGGACGGGCGGTGCGGAGGAGGGTGACGAGGAGGGGCGGTGCGGAGGAGGGGGCGAGGGTGACGAGGAGGGGCGGTTCGGAGGAGGGTGGCGAGGAGGGGCTGTGCGGAGGAGGGGGATGAGGAGGGGCTGTGCGGAGGAGGGGGATGAGGAGGGGCTGTGCGAAGGAGGGGGACGAGGAGGGGCTGTGCGAAGGAGGGGGACGAGGAGGGGCTGTGCGGAGGAGGGTGACGAGGAGGGGCTGTGCGGAGGAAGGGCTGTGCGGAGGAGGGTGACCAGGAGGGGCGGTGCGGAGGAGGGGGACGAGGAGGGGCGGTGCGGAGGAGAGGGACGAGGAGGGGCGGTGCGGAGGAGGGTGACGAGCAGGGGCGGTGCGGACGAGGGGGACGAAGAGGGTCGGTACGGAGGAGGGGGGCGAGGGTGACGATGGGTGGTGCGGAGGAGGGTGTAATGCACACGCCCGGGCTGAGCGGCGTGTGCGTGTGATTCCACTGGACCGTGCCGGAGAGTGAATGCCTGGAGGTCGTAACTAGGTATTCACCCGATCCGACCAGGGTCGCACGACGGCATACGACGCCAGTGCACCAAGGAGGAACCGAGAAGAGGGACCAGGTGCTACTCCAGGACAGACCCCGGACACGGCTGTTGACCCACACAGGGGAATACAGGAACAGACTGGTTAGGCTGGTGTGGCACCCCAGGGGTCTGGTTTCCACAGTAATGGCAATATTACGTCTGTGAGCAGGTGGGAGGTCTCCTGGGCAGGAATCCTAAGCATGCCACACCTCCTGCCCAGTCCTGGGAGGGGAAGAACTTCCCCTACATAAACTGGGGCTGAGGCAGGGTTAGAGAGAGGAGTTCCAGACAGAGACGGAGTCTGGTCTGGACACGCAGAAACAGGGACAGATAGACCTCAGGAGCTCTGTAGGAGCCAAGGAGAAGCGCCAGGGGCTGGAGCTGTGCAGAGCTCGCCCTGGGAGAAAGTACTAAAACCGGGCACAGGAGTCCGAGGCTGTGGGGACTAAGATATACCCAGCAGCAGAATCCATCCGGCAGGGGATTCCAGGTCCTCTGGCCATAAAAGCCCGGAGGCTCAGTCACAACGAAGGGACCAGCACCGCCATCCCGGAGCGGAGGCTAACAGGAGGCCCCAGGTCACCAGCCATACGGGTGAGCACCACACGGTATACCCAGGGACGTGGGCTACTTGTAACCGCCGAAAGCAGGGTAGCCAGGAAGGGTACAGACTAACGGGAAGGCCTACAACTCCACCTGGCCAGGGGAACTCCGGCTTACTCGCAGACTAACCAGGCCCCAACTACTAGCCAGTACTCCCGGGGGAATTTGCCTTGTACCATCAGTAAAGACCCTGAACTGTACCCTCGCGTCTCCGTGCTTCCTTGTCGCACCATTAGTGCTGGGACATCCACACCATCACTCCCAACATCAACCTCATCCTCTGCCCTGAGGCCATACCTCTCCCGTTGGGGGTTATACCATCCACGCTGCACATCCGTACCACCGGCCTCAGCGGACTGCCCTGCAGCGGCAGGTTCATAGCCGCATTCAACGGGTGGCGTAGTCGGACACTAATACCATCATACCAATAACTGCCACTTAGTTTGACCACCCTGGGCACGGACCGGGTCACCGCCACACGAAGACTACTACCCCCATCGGATCCAGCTCCGGGTATTCCCCGCACGCTCGCGCGCCGCACTACAGCACTGGCCCAGGGGGCGCGTCACTGGCACAACTGGTATGCAGGCGGGGGGGTACAGGCAAGCACGGCTAGAGTGCAGACAGGAAGGCACTAGCAGGTAGGAACACAGGCGGGATAGGACCCAGTACACACTGGGACTCTGGAACAGAACCACAGATGTGGCGGACAAACACAGCAGTGTGAGGCCGCCCAGAGAGGTGAGCGAGAGCAGGGCAGGACGAGACCGCCCGGAACGGTGAGCAAGAGCAGGGCAGGACGAGACTGCCCGGAGCGGTGAGCAAGAGCAGGGCAGGACGAGACCGCCCGGAGCGGTGAGCAAGAGCAGGGCAGGACGAGACCGCCCGGAGCGGTGAGCAGGGCAGGACGAGACCGCCCGGAGCGGTGAGCAAGAGCAGGGCAGGACGAGGCCGCCCGGAGCGGTGAGCAGGGCAGGACGAGGCCGCCGGAGCGGTGAGCAAGAGCAGGGCAGGACGAGGCCGCCCAGATCAGTGAGCAAGAGCAGGGCAGGACGAGGCCGCCCGGAGCGGTGAGCAAGAGCAGGGCAGGACGAGGCCGCCCGGAGCGGTGAGCAAGAGCAGGGCAGGGCGAGGCCGCCCGGAGCGGTGAGCAAGAGCAGGGCAGGGCGAGGCCGCCCGGAGCGGTGAGCAAGAGCAGGGCAGGACGAGGCCGCCCGGAGCGGTGAGCAAGAGCAGGATGAGGCCGCCCGGAGCGGTGAGCAAGAGCAGGGCAGGACGAGGCCGCCCGGAGCGGTGAGCAAGAGCAGGGCAGGACGAGACCGCCCGGAGCGGTGAGCAAGAGCAGAGCAGGACGAGACCGCCTGGAGCGGTGAGCAAGAGCAGAGCAGGACGAGACCGCCTGGAGCGGTGAGCAAGAGCAGAGCAGGACGAG
This sequence comes from Phyllobates terribilis, assembly GCF_046119375.1. Lineage (NCBI taxonomy): Eukaryota > Metazoa > Chordata > Amphibia > Anura > Dendrobatidae > Phyllobates > Phyllobates terribilis. The sequence continues at coordinate 595,041,415 of NW_027362761.1, forward strand.
ACCGCCTGGAGCGGTGAGCAAGAGCAGAGCAGGACGAGACCGCCTGGAGCGGTGAGCAAGAGCAGAGCAGGACGAGGCCGCCTGGAGCGGTGAGCAAGAGCAGAGCAGGACTAGGCCGCCTGGAGCGGTGAGCAAGAGCAGAGCAGGACGAGGCCGCCTGGAGCGAGCAAAAGGATAAGAGCGGAGCGAGACTGCCGGAGCAGCGAGCAAAAGCGTCAGAGCGGAGCAAGGCTGCCGGAGCAGCGAGCAAAAGGGTCTGAGCGGAGCAAGGCTGCCGGAGCAGCGAGCAAAAGGGTCAGAGCGGAGCAGCGAGCAAAAGGGTCAGAGCGGAGCAAGGCTGCCGGAGCAGTGAGCAAGGCAGAGCAGGCTAGAACCACCGGAGCGGTGAGCAAGGCAGAGCAGGGGGTACAGGGCTCTGTTCACACGGAACAGACAGGAAGGGAAAGGCAGAGCCAGATACCCACAGGGTACTTGCAGAGAAGTAGCGAGTGGACCACAAACGGGAGTACAGAGACAACAAGCAGGAGTTAGTACGAGTTCAGACTCTGCAGAAAAAGGAAAGGAACGGACATAGAGAAAAAACAGGTAAAAGATAGGAGAGAGTTCAGACAGGAACTGAGTGTACGGAGGAGACCGACACTGCAGCGGAATACAGGAGCGGGTCTGGGAATACGGCCCCCAGAGAGGCGGGACGAACAGGCAAGGAGCGTGTTCAGACAGGACAGACAAGATACAGGAGCGGGTCTAGGTAATCGGCCCCTAGAAGGCGGGAGGAACAGGCTAGGAGCGTGTTCAGACAGGCCTGGAAATACAGCCTCCAGGATAGGCAGAAAAGAGAACACAGAACGGGACCTGGCACCTTCAGAGTGAAAGCACACACTGAATGAAACACAATGCTCAGGCAGGGATTGATTGGGGCAGCTGGGTTAAATACCAGGTGACAGACAGCAATAGGCTGAGGACGCACAAGGGGTGTGACCCACAGCAGGTACAAAAAGCAGGAAGTGATCGGGCGCCGCCCTTAAGCAGCAGAAACAGACACAAGCAGACAGCATGGAGGGAAGCCAGAGAGACATTCTGGACTGGAGATCAAGTGCGCGCTCTTGCACAGTGGGAGATGGACCACTATGCAAGCACACCGCCAGGTATGTTACAGAGGGTGGCGAGGAGGGGCTGTGCGGAGGAGCGTGACGAGGAGGGTCTGTGCGGAGGAGGGTGACGAGGGGCTGTGCGGAGGAGGGTGACGAGGGGCTGTGCGGAGGAGGGGCTATGCGGAGGAGGGTGACGAGGAGGGGCTGTGCGGAGGAGGCTGACGAGGAGGGGCGGTGCGGAGGAGGCTGACGAGGAGGGGCGGTGCGGAGGAGGCTGACGAGGAGGGGCGGTGCGGAGGAGGCTGACGAGGAGGGGCGGTGCGGAGGAGGCTGACGAGGAGGGGCGGTGCGGAGGAGGGTGACGAAGAGGGGCGGTGCGGAGGAGGGTGACGAAGAGGGGCGGTACGGAGGAGGGGGATGAGGAGGGGCTGTGCGGAGGAGGGGCTTTGACGAGGAGGGGCTGTGACGAGGAGGGGCGGTGCGTATGAGGGGGAAGAGGAGGGGCTGTGCGTATGAGGGGGACAAGGAGGGGCGATGCGGAGGAGGGTGACGAGGAGGGGCGGTGCGGACGAGGGTGACGAGGAGAGGCGTTGCGGACGAGGAGGGGCGGTGCGGAGGAGGGGGACGAAGAGGGGCGGTGTGGAGGAGGGTGACGAAGAGGGGCGGTGCGGAGGAGGGGCGGTGCGGAGGAGGCTGACGAGGGGCGGTGCGGAGGAGGGTGACGAAGAGGGGCTGTGCGTAGGAGGCTGACGAGGAGGGGCGGTGCGGAGGAGGGTGACGAAGAGGGGCTGTGCGGAGGAGGCTGACGAGGAGGGGCGGTGCGGAGGAGGCTGACGAGGCGGGGCGGTGCGGAGGAGGGTGACGAGGAGGGGCGGTGCGGAGGAGGGTGACGAGGAGGGGCGGTGCAGAAGAGGGTGACGAGGGGCGGTGCGAGGGGGGGCGGTGTGGAGGAGGGGGGCGAGGGTGACGAGGGGCGGTGCAAAGGAGGGGGACGAGGGTAACGAGGAGGAGCGGTGCGGACGAGGAGGGGCTGTGCGGATGAGGGTGACGAGAAGGGGCAGTGCGGAGGAGGGGGACAAGAAGGGGCGGTGCGGAGGAGGGTGACGAGGAGGGGCGGTGCGGAGGAGGGGGACGAAGGTGACGAGGATGGGCTGTGCGGAGGAGGGGGACGAGCATGACGAGGAGGGGCTTTGCGGAGGAGGGGGACGAGGGGCGGTGCGGAGGAGGGGGACGAAGGTGACAAGGAGGGGCGGTGCGGAGGAGGGGGACGAGGGTGACGAGGAGGGGCGGTGCGGAGGAGGGGGACGAAGAGGGGCGGTGCGGAGGAGCGGGACGAGGTGGGGCGGTGCGGAGGAGGGGGACGAGGAGGGGCTGTGCGGATGAGGGTGACGAGAAGGGGCAGTGCGGAGGAGGGGGACAAGAAGGGGCGGTGCGGAGGAGGGTGACGAGGAGGGGCGATGCGGAGGAAGGTGACGAGGATGGGCTGTGCGGAGGAGGGGGACGAGCATGACGAGGAGGGGCTTTGTGGAGGAGGGGGACGAAGGTGACGAGGAGGGGCGGTGCGGAGGAGGGGGACGAGGGTGACGAGGAGGGGCGGTGCAGAGGAGGGTGACGAGGGGCGGTGCGGAGGAGCGGAACGAGGTGGGGCGGTGCGGAGGAGGAGGACGAGGAGGAGCGGTACGGACGAGGAGGGGCGGTGCGGACGAGGGTGACGAGGAGGGGCGGTGCGGAGGAGGGTGACGAAGAGGGGCGGTGCGGAGGAGGGGGCGAGGGTGACGAGGATGGGCGGTGCGGAGGTGGGTGGCGAGGAGGGGCGGTGCGGAGGAGCATGACGAGGGGCGGTGCGGACGAGGGAGACGAAGAGGGGCGGTGCGGACGAGGGAGACGAAGAGGGGCGGTGCGGACGAGGGAGACGAGGGGCGGTGCGGACGAGGGGGACGAAGAGGGGCGGAGCAGAGGAGGGGCACGAGGGTGACGAGGAGGGGCGGTGCGGAGGAGGGGGACGAGGGGCGGTGCGGATGAGGGGGATGAGGAGGAGCGGTGCGGATGAGGGTGGACGAAGAGGGGCGGTGCGGAGGAGGGTGACGAGGAGGGGCGATGCGGTGGAGGGTGACGAGGGGCGGTGCGGAGGAGGGGCGCGAGGGTGATGAGTGGCGGTGCGGAGGTGGGTGGCGAGGAGGGGCGGTGCGGAGGAGCGTGACAAGGAGGGGCTGTGCGGAGGAGGGTGACGAGGGGCGGTGCGGAGAAGGGTGACGAGGGGCGGTGCGGAGGAGGGTGACGAGGGGCTGTGCGGAGGAGGGGGATGAGGAGGGGCTGTGCGGAGGAGGGGGATGAGGAGGGGCTGTGCGGACGAGGGGGATGAGGAGGGCCTGTGCGGAGGAGGGGGACGAGGAAGGGCTGTGCGAAGGAGGGGGACGAGGAAGGGCTGTGCGGAAGACGGTGACGAGGAGGGGCTGTGCGGAGGAGGGTGACGAGGAGGTGCTGTGCGGAGGAGGGGGACGAGGAGGGGCTGTGCGGAGGAGGGGGAGGAGGAGGGGCTGTGCGGAGGAGGGGGACGAGGAGGGGCTGTGCGGAGGAGGGGGACGAGGAAGGGCTGTGCGGAGGAGGGGTTGTGCGGAGGAGAGTGACGAGGAGGGGCTGTGCGGAGGAGGGTGACGAGGAGGGGCGGTGCGGAGGAGGGGGACGAGGGCGGGCGGTGCGGAGGAGGGGGACGAGGGCGGGCGGTGCGGAGGAGGGTGACGAGGAGGGGCGGTGCGGAGGAGGGGGACGAGGGGTGGTGCGGAGGAGGGTGGCGAGGAGGGGCGGTGCGGAGGAGCGTGACGAGGGGCGGTGCGGAGGAGGGTGACGAGGGGCTGTGCGGAGGAGGGTGACGAGGGGCTGTGCGGAGGAGGGGGACGAGGAGGGGCTGTGCGGAGGAGGGGGACGAGGAGGGGCTGTGCGGAGGAGGGGCGGTGCGGAGGAGGCTGACGAGGAGGGGCGGTGCGGAGGAGGCTGACGAGGAGGGTGACGAGGAGGGGTGGTGCGGAGGAGGGTGACGAAGAGGGGCGGTGCGGAGGAGGGTGACGAAGAGGGGCGGTGCGGAGGAGGGTGACGAAGAGGGGCGGTGCGGAGGAGGGTGACGAGGAGGCGCGGTGCGGAGGAGGGGCGGTGCGGAGGAGGGTGACGAGGAGAGGCGGTGCAGAGGAGGGTGACGAGGAGGGGCGGTGCGGAGGAGGGTGACGAGGAGCGGTCCGGAGGAGGGGGGCGAGGGGTGGCGGTGCGGAGGAGGGGGGGCGAGGGGTGGCGGTGCGGAGGAGGGTGACGAGGAGGGGCGGTGCGAAGGAGGGGGACGAGGGTGACGAGGAGGGGCGGTGCGGAGGAGGGGCGAGGGGGACGAGGAGGGGCTGTGCGGATGAGAGTGATGAGAAGGGGCAGTGCGGAGGAGGGGGACAAGAAGGGGCGGTGCGGAGGAGGGGGACGAAGGTGACGAGGATGGGCTGTGCGGAGGAGGGGGCCGAGCGTGACGAGGAGGGGCTTAGCGGAGGAGGTGGACGAGGGGCGGTGCGGAGGAGGGGGACGAAGGTGACGAGGAGGGGCGGTGCGGAGGAGGGTGACGAGGAGGGGCGGTGCGGAGGAGGGGGACGAAGAGGGGCGGTGCGGAGGAGGGGGACGAAGAGGGGCGGTGCGGAGGAGGGTGACGAGGTGGGGCGGTGCGGAGGAGGGTGACGAGGTGGGGCGGTGCGGAGGAGGGTGACGAGGTGGGGCGGTGCGGAGGAGGGTGACGAGGAAGGGTGGTGCAGACGAGGGGGACGAGGAGGGGCGGTGCGGACGAGGTGGGGTGGTGCAGGCGAGGAGGGGCGGTGCAGAGGAGGGTGACGAAGAGGGGCGGTGCGGAGTTGGGTGGCGAGGAGGGGCGGTGCGGAGGAGCATGACGACGAGGGGCGGTGCGGATGAGGGGGACGAGGAGGGGCGGTGCGGACGAGGGAGACGAAGAGGGCTGTGTGGACGAGGGGGACGAAGAGGGGCGGTACGGAGGAGGGGGACGAGGAGGGGCTGTACGGAGGAGGGGGACGAGGAGGGGCGGTGCGGAGGAGGGGGACGAGGAGGAGCGGTGCGGAGGAGGGGGACGAGGGGCGGTGCGGACGAGGAGGAGCGGTGCGGATGAGGGTGGATGAAGAGGGGCGGTGCAGAGGAGGGGCGCGAGGGTGACGAGGAGGGGCGGTGCTGAGAGGGGCTGTGCGGAGAAGGGTGACGAGGGGCGGTGCGGAGGAGGGTGATGAGGGGCTGTGCCTAGGAGGGGGACGAGGAGGGGCTGTGCGGAGGAGGGGGACAAGGAGGGGCTGTGCGGAGGAGGGGGATGAGGAGGGGCTGTGCGAAGTAGGGGGACGAGGAGGGGCTGTGCGGAGGAGGGTGACGAGGAGGGGCGGTGCGAAGGAGGGGGACGAGGAGGGGCGGTGCGGAGGAGGGGCGAGGGGGACGAGGAGGGGCTGTGCGGATGAGAGTGATGAGAAGGGGCAGTGCGGAGGAGGGGGACAAGAAGGGGCGGTGCGGAGGAGGGGGACGAAGGTGACGAGGATGGGCTGTGCGGAGGAGGGGGCCGAGCGTGACGAGGAGGGGCTTAGCGGAGGAGGTGGACGAGGGGCGGTGCGGAGGAGGGGGACGAAGGTGACGAGGAGGGGCGGTGCGGAGGAGGGTGACGAGGAGGGGCGGTGCGGAGGAGGGGGACGAAGAGGGGCGGTGCGGAGGAGGGGGACGAAGAGGGGCGGTGCGGAGGAGGGTGACGAGGTGGGGCGGTGCGGAGGAGGGTGACGAGGTGGGGCGGTGCGGAGGAGGGTGACGAGGTGGGGCGGTGCGGAGGAGGGTGACGAGGAAGGGTGGTGCAGACGAGGGGGACGAGGAGGGGCGGTGCGGACGAGGTGGGGTGGTGCAGGCGAGGAGGGGCGGTGCAGAGGAGGGTGACGAAGAGGGGCGGTGCGGAGTTGGGTGGCGAGGAGGGGCGGTGCGGAGGAGCATGACGACGAGGGGCGGTGCGGATGAGGGGGACGAGGAGGGGCGGTGCGGACGAGGGAGACGAAGAGGGCTGTGTGGACGAGGGGGACGAAGAGGGGCGGTACGGAGGAGGGGGACGAGGAGGGGCTGTACGGAGGAGGGGGACGAGGAGGGGCGGTGCGGAGGAGGGGGACGAGGAGGAGCGGTGCGGAGGAGGGGGACGAGGGGCGGTGCGGACGAGGAGGAGCGGTGCGGATGAGGGTGGATGAAGAGGGGCGGTGCAGAGGAGGGGCGCGAGGGTGACGAGGAGGGGCGGTGCTGAGGAGGGGCTGTGCGGAGAAGGGTGACGAGGGGCGGTGCGGAGGAGGGTGATGAGGGGCTGTGCCTAGGAGGGGGACGAGGAGGGGCTGTGCGGAGGAGGGGGACAAGGAGGGGCTGTGCGGAGGAGGGGGATGAGGAGGGGCTGTGCGAAGTAGGGGGACGAGGAGGGGCTGTGCGGAGGAGGGGGACGAGGAGGGGCTGTGCGGAGGAGGAGGGGCTGTGCGGAGGAGGTGGACGAGGAAGGGCTGTGCGGAGGAGGGTGACAAGGAGGGGCGGTGCGGAGGAGGGGGACGAGGACAGGAGGTGCGGAGGAGGGGCGGTGCGGAGGAGGGTGACGAGGAGGGGCAGTGCGGAGGAGAGGGACGAGGAGGGGCAGTGCGGAGGAGAGGGACGAGGAGGGGCGGTGCGGAGGAGGGTGACGAAGAGGGTCGGTGCGGAGGAGGGTGACGAGGGGTGGTGCGGAGGAGGGTGACGAGGGGCGGTGCGGAGGAGGGTGGCGAGGAGCAGTGTTGCGGAGGAGCGTGATGAGGGGCTGTGCGGAAGAGGGTGACGAGGGGCTGTGCGGTGGAGGGGGACGAGGAGTGGCTGCGGAGGAGGGGCTGTGCGGAGGAGGGGGACGACGAGTGGCTGTGCGGAGGAGGGGCTGTGCGGAGGAGGGGGACGAGGAGGGGCTGTGCGGAGGAGGGTGACGAGGAGGGGCTGTGCGGAGGAGGGTGACGAGGAGGGGCGGTGCGGAGGAGGCTGACGAGGAGGGGCGGTGCGGCGGAGGCTGACGAGGATGGGCGGTGCGGATGAGGCTGACGAGGAGGGGCGGTGCGGAGGAGGCTGACGAGGAGGGGCGGTGCGGAGGAGGCTGACGAGGGGGGGCGGTGCGGAGGAGGCTGACGAGGAGGGGCGGTGCGGAGGAGGGTGACGAAGAGGGGCGGTGCGGAGGAGGGTGACGAAGAGGGGCGGTGCGGAGGAGGGGCGGTGCGGAGGAGGGGGATGAGGAGGGGCTGTGCGGAGGAAGGGCTGTGCGGAGGAGGGGGACGAGGAGGGGCTTGGACGAGGAGGGGCTTGGACGAGTAGGGGCTTTGACGAGGAGGGTGACGAGGAGGGGCTGTGACGAGGGTGACGGAGGAGGGTGACGGAGGAGGGTGACGAAGAGGGGCGGTGCGGAGGAGGGTGACGAAGAGGGGCGGTGCGGAGGAGGGTGACGAGGAGGGGCGGTGCGGAGGAGGGGGGCGAGGGTGACGAGGGGCGGTGCAAAGGAGGGGGACGAGGGTAACGAGGAGGAGCGGTGCGGACGAGGAGGGGCTGTGCGGATGAGGGTGACGAGAAGGGGCAGTGCGGAGGAGGGGGACAAGAAGGGGCGGTGCGGAGGAGGGTGACGAGGAGGGGCGGTGCGGAGGAGGGGGACGAAGGTGACGAGGATGGGCTGTGCGGAGGAGGGGGACGAGCATGACGAGGAGGGGCTTTGCGGAGGAGGGGGACGAGGGGCGGTGCGGAGGAGGGGGACGAAGGTGACAAGGAGGGGCGGTGCGGAGGAGGGGGACGAGGGTGACGAGGAGGGGCGGTGCGGAGGAGGGGGACGAAGAGGGGCGGTGCGGAGGAGCGGGACGAGGTGGGGCGGTGCGGAGGAGGGGGACGAGGAGGGGCTGTGCGGATGAGGGTGACGAGAAGGGGCAGTGCGGAGGAGGGGGACAAGAAGGGGCGGTGCGGAGGAGGGTGACGAGGAGGGGCGATGCGGAGGAAGGTGACGAGGATGGGCTGTGCGGAGGAGGGGGACGAGCATGACGAGGAGGGGCTTTGTGGAGGAGGGGGACGAAGGTGACGAGGAGGGGCGGTGCGGAGGAGGGGGACGAGGGTGACGAGGAGGGGCGGTGCAGAGGAGGGTGACGAGGGGCGGTGCGGAGGAGCGGAACGAGGTGGGGCGGTGCGGAGGAGGAGGACGAGGAGGAGCGGTACGGACGAGGGTGACGAGGAGGGGCGGTGCGGAGGAGGGTGACGAAGAGGGGCGGTGCGGAGGAGGGGGCGAGGGTGACGAGGATGGGCGGTGCGGAGGTGGGTGGCGAGGAGGGGCGGTGCGGAGGAGCATGACGAGGGGCGGTGCGGACGAGGGAGACGAAGAGGGGCGGTGCGGACGAGGGAGACGAAGAGGGGCGGTGCGGACGAGGGAGACGAGGGGCGGTGCGGACGAGGGGGACGAAGAGGGGCGGAGCAGAGGAGGGGCACGAGGGTGACGAGGAGGGGCGGTGCGGAGGAGGGGGACGAGGGGCGGTGCGGATGAGGGGGATGAGGAGGAGCGGTGCGGATGAGGGTGGACGAAGAGGGGCGGTGCGGAGGAGGGTGACGAGGAGGGGCGATGCGGTGGAGGGTGACGAGGGGCGGTGCGGAGGAGGGGCGCGAGGGTGACGAGTGGCGGTGCGGAGGTGGGTGGCGAGGAGGGGCGGTGCGGAGGAGCGTGACAAGGAGGGGCTGTGCGGAGGAGGGTGACGAGGGGCGGTGCGGAGAAGGGTGACGAGGGGCAGTGCGGAGGAGGGTGACGAGGGGCTGTGCGGAGGAGGGGGATGAGGAGGGGCTGTGCGGAGGAGGGGGATGAGGAGGGGCTGTGCGGACGAGGGGGATGAGGAGGGCCTGTGCGGAGGAGGGGGACGAGGAGGGGCTGTGCGAAGGAGGGGGACGAGGAAGGGCTGTGCGGAAGACGGTGACGAGGAGGGGCTGTGCGGAGGAGGGTGACGAGGAGGTGCTGTGCGGAGGAGGGGGACGAGGAGGGGCTGTGCGGAGGAGGGGGAGGAGGAGGGGCTGTGCGGAGGAGGGGGACGAGGAGGGGCTGTGCGGAGGAGGGGGACGAGGAAGGGCTGTGCGGAGGAGGGGTTGTGCGGAGGAGAGTGACGAGGAGGGGCTGTGCGGAGGAGGGTGACGAGGAGGGGCGGTGCGGAGGAGGGGGACGAGGGCGGTGCGGAGGAGGGGGACGAGGGCGGGCGGTGCGGAGGAGGGTGACGAGGAGGGGCGGTGCGGAGGAGGGGGACGAGGGGTGGTGCGGAGGAGGGTGGCGAGGAGGGGCGGTGCGGAGGAGCGTGACGAGGGGCGGTGCGGAGGAGCGTGACGAGGGGCTGTGCGGAGGAGGGTGACGAGGGGCTGTGCGGAGGAGGGGGACGAGGAGGGGCTGTGCGGAGGAGGGGGACGAGGAGGGGCTGTGCGGAGGAGGGGCGGTGCGGAGGAGGCTGACGAGGAGGGGCGGTGCGGAGGAGGCTGACGAGGAGGGGCGGTGCGGAGGAGGCTGACGAGGAGGGTGACGAGGAGGGGTGGTGCGGAGGAGGGTGACGAAGAGGGGCGGTGCGGAGGAGGGTGACGAAGAGGGGCGGTGCGGAGGAGGGTGACGAAGAGGGGCGGTGCGGAGGAGGGTGACGAGGAGGCGCGGTGCGGAGGAGGGGCGGTGCGGAGGAGGGTGACGAGGAGAGGCGGTGCAGAGGAGGGTGACGAGGAGGGGCGGTGCGGAGGAGGGTGACGAGGAGCGGTCCGGAGGAGGGGGGCGAGGGGTGGCGGTGCGGAGGAGGGGGGGCGAGGGGTGGCAGTGCGGAGGAGGGTGACGAGGAGGGGCGGTGCGAAGGAGGGGGACGAGGGTGACGAGGAGGGGCGGTGCGGAGGAGGGGCGAGGGGGACGAGGAGGGGCTGTGCGGATGAGAGTGATGAGAAGGGGCAGTGCGGAGGAGGGGGACAAGAAGGGGCGGTGCGGAGGAGGGGGACGAAGGTGACGAGGATGGGCTGTGCGGAGGAGGGGGCCGAGCGTGACGAGGAGGGGCTTAGCGGAGGAGGTGGACGAGGGGCGGTGCGGAGGAGGGGGACGAAGGTGACGAGGAGGGGCGGTGCGGAGGAGGGTGACGAGGAGGGGCGGTGCGGAGGAGGGGGACGAAGAGGGGCGGTGCGGAGGAGGGGGACGAAGAGGGGCGGTGCGGAGGAGGGGGACGAAGAGGGGCGGTGCGGAGGAGGGGGACGAGGTGGGGCGGTGCGGAGGAGGGTGACGAGGTGGGGCGGTGCGGAGGAGGGTGACGAGGTGGGGCGGTGCGGAGGAGGGTGACGAGGAAGGGTGGTGCAGACGAGGGGGACGAGGAGGGGCGGTGCGGACGAGGTGGGGTGGTGCAGGCGAGGAGGGGCGGTGCAGAGGAGGGTGACGAAGAGGGGCGGTGCGGAGTTGGGTGGCGAGGAGGGGCGGTGCGGAGGAGCATGACGACGAGGGGCGGTGCGGATGAGGGGGACGAGGAGGGGCGGTGCGGACGAGGGAGACGAAGAGGGCTGTGTGGACGAGGGGGACGAAGAGGGGCGGTACGGAGGAGGGGGACGAGGAGGGGCTGTACGGAGGAGGGGGACGAGGAGGGGCGGTGCGGAGGAGGGGGACGAGGAGGAGCGGTGCGGAGGAGGGGGACGAGGGGCGGTGCGGACGAGGAGGAGCGGTGCGGATGAGGGTGGATGAAGAGGGGCGGTGCAGAGGAGGGGCGCGAGGGTGACGAGGAGGGGCGGTGCTGAGGAGGGGCTGTGCGGAGAAGGGTGACGAGGGGCGGTGCGGAGGAGGGTGATGAGGGGCTGTGCCTAGGAGGGGGACGAGGAGGGGCTGTGCGGAGGAGGGGGACAAGGAGGGGCTGTGCGGAGGAGGGGGATGAGGAGGGGCTGTGCGAAGTAGGGGGACGAGGAGGGGCTGTGCGGAGGAGGGTGACGAGGAGGGGCGGTGCGAAGGAGGGGGACGAGGGTGACGAGGAGGGGCGGTGCGGAGGAGGGGCGAGGGGGACGAGGAGGGGCTGTGCGGATGAGAGTGATGAGAAGGGGCAGTGCGGAGGAGGGGGACAAGAAGGGGCGGTGCGGAGGAGGGGGACGAAGGTGACGAGGATGGGCTGTGCGGAGGAGGGGGCCGAGCGTGACGAGGAGGGGCTTAGCGGAGGAGGTGGACGAGGGGCGGTGCGGAGGAGGGGGACGAAGGTGACGAGGAGGGGCGGTGCGGAGGAGGGTGACGAGGAGGGGCGGTGCGGAGGAGGGGGACGAAGAGGGGCGGTGCGGAGGAGGGGGACGAAGAGGGGCGGTGCGGAGGAGGGTGACGAGGTGGGGCGGTGCGGAGGAGGGTGACGAGGTGGGGCGGTGCGGAGGAGGGTGACGAGGTGGGGCGGTGCGGAGGAGGGTGACGAGGAAGGGTGGTGCAGACGAGGGGGACGAGGAGGGGCGGTGCGGACGAGGTGGGGTGGTGCAGGCGAGGAGGGGCGGTGCAGAGGAGGGTGACGAAGAGGGGCGGTGCGGAGTTGGGTGGCGAGGAGGGGCGGTGCGGAGGAGCATGACGACGAGGGGCGGTGCGGATGAGGGGGACGAAGAGGGCTGTGTGGACGAGGGGGACGAAGAGGGGCGGTACGGAGGAGGGGGACGAGGAGGGGCTGTACGGAGGAGGGGGACGAGGAGGGGCGGTGCGGAGGAGGGGGACGAGGAGGAGCGGTGCGGAGGAGGGGGACGAGGGGCGGTGCGGACGAGGAGGAGCGGTGCGGATGAGGGTGGATGAAGAGGGGCGGTGCAGAGGAGGGGCGCGAGGGTGACGAGGAGGGGCGGTGCTGAGGAGGGGCTGTGCGGAGAAGGGTGACGAGGGGCGGTGCGGAGGAGGGTGATGAGGGGCTGTGCCTAGGAGGGGGACGAGGAGGGGCTGTGCGGAGGAGGGGGACAAGGAGGGGCTGTGCGGAGGAGGGGGATGAGGAGGGGCTGTGCGAAGTAGGGGGACGAGGAGGGGCTGTGCGGAGGAGGGGGACGAGGAGGGGCTGTGCGGAGGAGGAGGGGCTGTGCGGAGGAGGTGGACGAGGAAGGGCTGTGCGGAGGAGGGTGACAAGGAGGGGCGGTGCGGAGGAGGGGGACGAGGACAGGAGGTGCGGAGGAGGGGCGGTGCGGAGGAGGGTGACGAGGAGGGGCAGTGCGGAGGAGAGGGACGAGGAGGGGCGGTGCGGAGGAGGGTGACGAAGAGGGTCGGTGCGGAGGAGGGTGATGAGGGGTGGTGCGGAGGAGGGTGACGAGGGGCGGTGCGGAGGAGGGTGGCGAGGAGGAGTGTTGCGGAGGAGCGTGACGAGGGGCTGTGCGGAAGAGGGTGACGAGGGGCTGTGCGGTGGAGGGGGACGAGGAGTGGCTGTGCGGAGGAGGGGCTGTGCGGAGGAGGGGGACGACGAGTGGCTGTGCGGAGGAGGGGCTGTGCGGAGGAGGGGGACGAGGAGGGGCTGTGCGGAGGAGGGTGACGAGGAGGGGCTGTGCGGAGGAGGGTGACGAGGAGGGGCGGTGCGGAGGAGGCTGACGAGGAGGGGCGGTGCGGCGGAGGCTGACGAGGATGGGCGGTGCGGATGAGGCTGACGAGGAGGGGCGGTGCGGAGGAGGCTGACGAGGAGGGGCGGTGCGGAGGAGGCTGACGAGGGGGGGCGGTGCGGAGGAGGCTGACGAGGAGGGGCGGTGCGGAGGAGGGTGACGAAGAGGGGCGGTGCGGAGGAGGGTGACGAAGAGGGGCGGTGCGGAGGAGGGGCGGTGCGGAGGAGGGGGATGAGGAGGGGCTGTGCGGAGGAAGGGCTGTGCGGAGGAGGGGGACGAGGAGGGGCTTGGACGAGGAGGGGCTTGGACGAGTAGGGGCTTTGACGAGGAGGGTGACGAGGAGGGGCTGTGACGAGGGTGACGGAGGAGGGTGACGGAGGAGGGTGACGAAGAGGGGCGGTGCGGAGGAGGGTGACGAAGAGGGGCGGTGCGGAGGAGGGTGACGAGGAGGGGCGGTGCGGAGGAGGGGGATGAGGAGGGGATGTGTGGAGGCAGGGCTGTGCGGAGGAGGGTGACGAGGAGGGGCTGTGCGGAGGAGGGTGACGAGGAGGGGCGGTGCGGAGGAGGCTGACGAGGAGGGGCGGTGCGGAGGAGGCTGACGAGAAGGGGCGGTACGGAAGAGGGGGACAAGGAGGGGCTGTGCGGTGGAGGGGGACGAGGAGTGGCTGTGCGGAGGAGGGGGACGAGGAGGGGCTGTGCGGAGGAGGGGGACGAGGAGGGGCTGTGCGGAGGAGGGTGACGGCGAGGGGCGGTGCGGAGGAGGCTGACGAGGAGGGGCGGTGCGGAGGATGCTGACGAGGGATGGGGCGGAGGAGGCTGACGAGGGGCGGTGCGGAGGAGGCTGACGAGGAGGGGCGGTGCGGAGGAGGGTGACGAAGCGGGGCGGTGCGGAGGAGGGTGACGAAGAGGGGCGGTGCGGAGGAGGGTGACGAAGAGGGGCGGTGCGGAGGAGGGTGACGAGGAGGGGCGGTGCGGAGGAGGGGAATGAGGAGGGGCTGTGCGGAGGAGGGGGACGAGGAGGGGCTTGGACGAGGAGGGGCTTTGACGAGGAGGGTGACGAGGAGGGGCTGTGACGAGGGTGACGAAGAGGGGCAGTGCGGAGGAGGGTGATGAAGAGGGGCGGTGCGGAGGAGGCTGACGAGGAGGGGCGGTGCGGAGGAGGGTGACGAGGAGGGGCGGTGTGGAGGAGGGTGACGAGGAGGGGCGGTGCGGAGGAGGGTGACGAGGGGCGGTGCGGAGGAGAGGGGCGAGGGGGGGCGGTGCGAAGGAGGGGGACGAGGGTGACGAGGAGGGGCGGTGTGAAGGAGGGTGACGAGGAGGGGCGGTGCGGAGGAGGGGGACGAGAAGGGGACGAGGAGGGGCTGTGCTGATGAGGGTGACGAGAAGGGGCAGTGCGGAGGAGGGGGACAAGAAGGGGCATTGCGGAGGAGGGTGACGAGGAGGGGCGGTGCGGAAGAGGGGGACGAAGGTGACGAGGATGGGCTGTGCGGAGGAGAGGGACGAGCATGACGAGGAGGGGCTTTGCGGAGGAGGGGGACGAGGGGCGGTGCGGAGGAGGGGGACGAAGGTGACGAGGAGGGGCGGTGCGGAGGAGGGGAACGAGGGTGACGAAGAGGGGCGGTGCGGAGGAGGGTGACGAGGGGCGGTGCGGAGGAGCGGGACGAGGTGGGGCGGTGCGGAGGAGGGGGACGAGGAGGAGCGGTGCAGACGAGGAGGGGCGGTGCGGACGAGGGGGACGAGGAGGGGCGGTGCGGAGGAGGGTGACGAAGAGGGGCGGTGCGGAGGAGGGGGCGAGGGTGACGAGGATGGGCGGTGCGGAGGTGGGTGGCGAGGAGGGGCGGTGCGGAGGAGGCTGACGAGGAGGGGCGGTGCGGAGGAGGCTGACGAGGAGGGGCGGTGCGGAGGAGGGTGACGAAGAGGGGCGGTGCGGAGGAGGGTGACGAAGAGGGGCGGTGCGGAGGAGGGGCGGTGCGGAGGAGGGGGATGAGGAGGGGCTGTGCGGAGGAAGGGCTGTGCGGAGGAGGGGGACGAGGAGGGGCTTGGACGAGTAGGGGCTTTGACGAGGAGGGTGACGAGGAGGGGCTGTGACGAGGGTGACGGAGGAGGGTGACGAAGAGGGGCGGTGCGGAGGAGGGTGACGAAGAGGGGCGGTGCGGAGGAGGGTGACGAGGAGGGGCGGTGTGGAGGAGGGGGATGAGGAGGGGATGTGTGGAGGAAGGGCTGTGCGGAGGAGGGGCTATGCGGAGGAGGGGCTGTGCGGAGGAGGGTGACGAGGAGGGGCTGTGCGGAGGAGGGTGACGAGGAGGGGCTGTGCGGAGGAGGGTGACGAGGAGGGGCGGTGCGGAGGAGGCTGACGAGGAGGGGCGGTGCGGAGGAGGCTGACGAGAAGGGGCGGTGCGGAAGAGGGGGACAAGGAGGGGCTGTGCGGTGGAGGGGGACGAGGAGTGGCTGTGCGGAGGAGGGGCTGTGCGGAGGAGAGGGACGAGGAGGGGCTGTGCGGAGGAGGGTGACGAGGAGGAGCTGTGCGGAGGAGGCTGACGAGGAGGGGCGGTGCGGAGGAGGCTGACGAGGAGGGGCGGTGCGGAGGATGCTGACGAGGGGTGGTGCGGAGGAGGCTGACGAGGGGCGGTGCGGAGGAGGCTGACGAGGAGGGGCGGTGCGGAGGAGGGTGACGAAGAGGGGCGGTGCGGAGGAGGGTGACGAGGGGCGGTGCGGAGGAGGGTGACGAGGAGGGGCGGTGCGGAGGAGGGGAATGAGGAGGGGCTGTGCCGAGGAGGGGCTTGGACGAGGAGGGGCTTTGACGAGGAGGGTAACGAGGAGGGGCTGTGACGAGGGTGATGAGGAGGGGCAGTGCGCAGGAGGGTGACGAAGAGGGGCAGTGCGGAGGAGGCTGACGAGGAGGGGCGGTGCGGAGGAGGGTGACGAGGAGGGGCGGTGTGGAGGAGGGTGACGAGGAGGGGCGGTGCGGAGGAGGGTGACGAGGGGCGGTGCGGAGGAGGGGGGCGAGGGGGGGCGGTGCGAAGGAGGGGGACGAGGGTGACGAGGAGGGGCGGTGCGAAGGAGGGTGACGAGGAGGGGCGGTGCGGAGGAGGGGGACGAGGAGGGGCGAGGGGGACGAGGAGGGGCTGTGCTGATGAGGGTGACGAGAAGGGGCAGTGCGGAGGAGGGGGACAAGAAGGGGCGGTGCGGAGGAGGGTGACGAGGAGGGGCGGTGCGGAAGAGGGGGACGAAGGTGACGAGGATGGGCTGTGCGGAGGAGAGGGACGAGCATGACGAGGAGGGGCTTTGCGGAGGAGGGGGACGAGGGGCGGTGCGGAGGAGGGGGACGAAGGTGACGAGGAGGGGCGGTGCGGAGGAGGGGGACGAGGGTGACGAAGAGGGCCGGTGCGGAGGAGGGTGACGAGGGGCGGTGCGGAGGAGGGGGACGAAGAGGGGCGGTGCGGAGGAGCGGGACGAGGTGGGGCGGTGCGGAGGAGGGGGACGAGGAGGAGCGGTGCAGACGAGGAGGGGCGGTGCGGACGAGGAGGGGCGGTGCGGACGAGGCGGACGAGGAGGGGCGATGCGGAGGAGG
Source organism: Phyllobates terribilis (assembly GCF_046119375.1). Classification (NCBI taxonomy): domain Eukaryota; kingdom Metazoa; phylum Chordata; class Amphibia; order Anura; family Dendrobatidae; genus Phyllobates; species Phyllobates terribilis. The sequence continues at coordinate 595,057,663 of NW_027362761.1, forward strand.
GTGACGAAGAGGGGCGGTGCGGAGGAGGGGGCGAGGGTGACGAGGATGGGCAGTGCGGAGGTGGGTGGCGAGGAGGGGCGGTGCGGAGGAGTATGACGAGGGGCGGTGCGGACGAGGAGGGGCGGTGCGGACGAGGGAGACTAGGAGGAGCGGTGCGGACGAGGGAGACGAAGAGGGGCGGTGCGGACGAGGGGGACGAAGAGGGGCAGTGCGGAGGAGGGGGACGAGGAGGGGCGGTGGGGACGAGGAGGGGCGGTGCAGAGGAGGGGGACGAGGGTGACGAGGAGGGGCAGTGCGGAGGAGGGGAACGAGGGCCGGTGCGGAGGAGGGGGACGAGGGGCGGTTCGGATGAGGGGGACGAGGAGCAGCGGTGCGGATGTGGGTGGACGAAGAGCAGCGGTGCGGATGAGGGTGGACGAAGAGGGGCGGTGCGAGGAGGATGACGAGGAGGGGCGGTGCGGAGGAGGGGCGCGAGGGTGACGAGGGGCGGTGCGCAGGTGGGTGGCGAGAAGGGGCTGTGCGGAGGAGCGTGACGAGGAGGGGCTGTGCAGAGGAGGGTGACGAGGGGCGGTGCGGAGGAAGGTGACGAGGGGCGGTGCGGAGGAGGGTGACGAGGGGCTGTGCGGAGGAGGGGCTGTGCGCAGGAGGGGGACAAGGAGGGGCTGTGCGGACGAGGGGGACGAGGAGGGCCTGTGCGGAGGAGGGGGACGAGGAAGGGCTGTGCGGAGGACGGTGACGAGGAGGGGCTGTGCGGAGGAGGGTGACGAGGAGGGGCGGTGCGGAGGAGGGGGACGAAGAGGGGCGGTGCGGAGGAAGGTGATGAAGAGGGGCGGTGCGGAGGAGGGTGACGAAGAGGGGCGGTGCGGAGGAGGGTGACGAAGAGGGGCGGTGCGAAGGAGGGTGACGAAGAGGGGCGGTGCGAAGGAGGGTGACGAAGAGGGGCGGTGCGGAGGAGGGTGACGAAGAGGGGCGGTGCGGAAGAGGGTGACAAAGAGGGGCGGTGCGGAGGAGGCAAACGAAGAGGGGCGGTGCGGAGGAGGCTGACGAAGAGGGGCGGGGACGAGGAGGGGTAGAGGAAGGGGAGGAGGGGGACGAGGAGGGGCGGTGCGGAGGAGGGGGACGAGGGGCGGTGCGGAGGAGGGGGACGAGGGGCGGAGGAGGGGGACGAGGGGCGGTGCGGATGAGGGGGACGAGCGTGACGAGAAGGGGCAGTGCATATGAGGGGGACGAGCGTGACGAGAAGGGGCAGTGCAGATGAGGGGGACGAGCGTGACGAGAAGGGGCAGTGCAGAGGAGGGGGACGAAGGTCACGAGGAGGGGAGGTGCGGAGGAGGGGGACGAAGGTGACGAGGAGGGGCAGTGCGGAGGAGGGGGACGACGGTGACGAGGAGGGGCGGTGCGGACGAGGGGCTGTGCGGATGAGGGGGACGAGCGTGACGAGAAGGGGCAGTGTGGAGGAGGGGGACGAAGAGGGGCGGTGCAGATGAGGGGGACGAGCGTGACGAGAAGGGGCAGTGCAGATGAGGGGGACGAGCGTGACGAGAAGGGACGGTGCGGAGGAGGGGGGCGAGGGTGACGAGGGGCTGTGCGGAGGAGGGGGATGAGGAGGGGCTGTGCGGAGGAGGGGGATGAGGAGGGGCTGTGCGGAGGACGGGGATGAGGAGGGGCTGTGCAGAGGAGGGGCTGTGCGGAGGAGGGGGACGAGGGGCGGTGTGATGGAGGGGGACGAGGGGCGGTGCGGAGGAGGGGGACGAGGAGGGGCTGTGCTGATGAGGGGGACGAGCGTGATGAGAAGGGGCAGTGCAGAGGAGGGGGACGAGGAGGGGCGGTGCGGAGGAGGGGGGCGAAGGTGACGAGGAGGGGCGGTGCAGAGGAGGGGGACGACGGTGATGAGGAGGGGCGGTGCGGACGAGGGGCTGTGCGGATGAGGGGGACGAGCGTGACGAGAAGGGGCAGTGTGGAGGAGGGGGACGGGGAGGGGCGGTGCGGAGGAGGGTGACGGGGAGGGGCGGTGCGGAGGAGGGGCGTGCGGAGGAGGGGGGCGAGGGTGACGAGGGGGGCGAGGGTGAAGAGGAGAAGGGTGACGAGGGGCTGTACGGAGGAGGGGGATGAGGAGGGGCTGTGCAGAGGAGGGGGATGAGGAGGGGCTGTGCAGAGGAGGGTGACGAGGAGGGGCTGTGCGGAGGAGGGTGACGAGGTGGGGCGGTGCGGAGGAGGGGGACGAGGAGGAGCGGTGCAGACGAGGAGGGGCGGTGCGGACGAGGGGGACGAGGAGGGGCGGTGCGGAGGAGGGTGACGAAGAGGGGCGGTGCGGAGGAGGGGGCGAGGGTGACGAGGATGGGCGGTGCGGAGGTGGGTGGCGAGGAGGGGCGGTGCGGAGGAGGCTGACGAGGGGCGGTGCGGAGGAGGCTGACGAGGAGGGGCGGTGCGGAGGAGGGTGACGAAGAGGGGCGGTGCGGAGGAGGGTGACGAAGAGGGGCGGTGCGGAGGAGGGGCGGTGCGGAGGAGGGGGATGAGGAGGGGCTGTGCGGAGGAAGGGCTGTGCGGAGGAGGGGGACGAGGAGGGGCTTGGACGAGTAGGGGCTTTGACGAGGAGGGTGACGAGGAGGGGCTGTGACGAGGGTGACGGAGGAGGGTGACGAAGAGGGGCGGTGCGGAGGAGGGTGACGAAGAGGGGCGGTGCGGAGGAGGGTGACGAGGAGGGGCGGTGTGGAGGAGGGGGATGAGGAGGGGATGTGTGGAGGAAGGGCTGTGCGGAGGAGGGGCTGTGCGGAGGAGGGTGACGAGGAGGGGCTGTGCGGAGGAGGGTGACGAGGAGGGGCTGTGCGGAGGAGGGTGACGAGGAGGGGCGGTGCGGAGGAGGCTGACGAGGAGGGGCGGTGCGGAGGAGGCTGACGAGAAGGGGCGGTGCGGAAGAGGGGGACAAGGAGGGGCTGTGCGGTGGAGGGGGACGAGGAGTGGCTGTGCGGAGGAGGGGCTGTGCGGAGGAGAGGGACGAGGAGGGGCTGTGCGGAGGAGGGTGACGAGGAGGAGCTGTGCGGAGGAGGCTGACGAGGAGGGGCGGTGCGGAGGAGGCTGACGAGGAGGGGCGGTGCGGAGGATGCTGACGAGGGGTGGTGCGGAGGAGGCTGACGAGGGGCGGTGCGGAGGAGGCTGACGAGGAGGGGCGGTGCGGAGGAGGGTGACGAAGAGGGGCGGTGCGGAGGAGGGTGACGAGGGGCGGTGCGGAGGAGGGTGACGAGGAGGGGCGGTGCGGAGGAGGGGAATGAGGAGGGGCTGTGCCGAGGAGGGGCTTGGACGAGGAGGGGCTTTGACGAGGAGGGTAACGAGGAGGGGCTGTGACGAGGGTGATGAGGAGGGGCAGTGCGCAGGAGGGTGACGAAGAGGGGCAGTGCGGAGGAGGCTGACGAGGAGGGGCGGTGCGGAGGAGGGTGACGAGGAGGGGCGGTGTGGAGGAGGGTGACGAGGAGGGGCGGTGCGGAGGAGGGTGACGAGGGGCGGTGCGGAGGAGGGGGGCGAGGGGGGGCGGTGCGAAGGAGGGGGACGAGGGTGACGAGGAGGGGCGGTGCGAAGGAGGGTGACGAGGAGGGGCGGTGCGGAGGAGGGGGACGAGGAGGGGCGAGGGGGACGAGGAGGGGCTGTGCTGATGAGGGTGACGAGAAGGGGCAGTGCGGAGGAGGGGGACAAGAAGGGGCGGTGCGGAGGAGGGTGACGAGGAGGGGCGGTGCGGAAGAGGGGGACGAAGGTGACGAGGATGGGCTGTGCGGAGGAGAGGGACGAGCATGACGAGGAGGGGCTTTGCGGAGGAGGGGGACGAGGGGCGGTGCGGAGGAGGGGGACGAAGGTGACGAGGAGGGGCGGTGCGGAGGAGGGGGACGAGGGTGACGAAGAGGGCCGGTGCGGAGGAGGGTGACGAGGGGCGGTGCGGAGGAGGGGGACGAAGAGGGGCGGTGCGGAGGAGCGGGACGAGGTGGGGCGGTGCGGAGGAGGGGGACGAGGAGGAGCGGTGCGGACGAGGAGGGGCGGTGCGGACGAGGAGGGGCGGTGCGGACGAGGCGGACGAGGAGGGGCGATGCGGAGGAGGGTGACGAAGAGGGGCGGTGCGGAGGAGGGGGCGAGGGTGACGAGGATGGGCAGTGCGGAGGTGGGTGGCGAGGAGGGGCGGTGCGGAGGAGTATGACGAGGGGCGGTGCGGACGAGGAGGGGCGGTGCGGACGAGGGAGACTAGGAGGAGCGGTGCGGACGAGGGAGACGAAGAGGGGCGGTGCGGACGAGGGGGACGAAGAGGGGCAGTGCGGAGGAGGGGGACGAGGAGGGGCGGTGCGGAGGAGGGGGACGAGGGTGACGAGGAGGGGCAGTGCGGAGGAGGGGAACGAGGGCCGGTGCGGAGGAGGGGGACGAGGGGCGGTTCGGATGAGGGGGACGAGGAGCAGCGGTGCGGATGTGGGTGGACGAAGAGCAGCGGTGCGGATGAGGGTGGACGAAGAGGGGCGGTGCGAGGAGGATGACGAGGAGGGGCGGTGCGGAGGAGGGGCGCGAGGGTGACGAGGGGCGGTGCGCAGGTGGGTGGCGAGAAGGGGCTGTGCGGAGGAGCGTGACGAGGAGGGGCTGTGCAGAGGAGGGTGACGAGGGGCGGTGCGGAGGAAGGTGACGAGGGGCGGTGCGGAGGAGGGTGACGAGGGGCTGTGCGGAGGAGGGGCTGTGCGCAGGAGGGGGACAAGGAGGGGCTGTGCGGACGAGGGGGACGAGGAGGGCCTGTGCGGAGGAGGGGGACGAGGAAGGGCTGTGCGGAGGACGGTGACGAGGAGGGGCTGTGCGGAGGAGGGTGACGAGGAGGGGCGGTGCGGAGGAGGGGGACGAAGAGGGGCGGTGCGGAGGAAGGTGATGAAGAGGGGCGGTGCGGAGGAGGGTGACGAAGAGGGGCGGTGCGGAGGAGGGTGACGAAGAGGGGCGGTGCGAAGGAGGGTGACGAAGAGGGGCGGTGCGAAGGAGGGTGACGAAGAGGGGCGGTGCGGAGGAGGGTGACGAAGAGGGGCGGTGCGGAAGAGGGTGACAAAGAGGGGCGGTGCGGAGGAGGCAAACGAAGAGGGGCGGTGCGGAGGAGGCTGACGAAGAGGGGCGGGGACGAGGAGGGGTAGAGGAAGGGGAGGAGGGGGACGAGGAGGGGCGGTGCGGAGGAGGGGGACGAGGGGCGGTGCGGAGGAGGGGGACGAGGGGCGGAGGAGGGGGACGAGGGGCGGTGCGGATGAGGGGGACGAGCGTGACGAGAAGGGGCAGTGCATATGAGGGGGACGAGCGTGACGAGAAGGGGCAGTGCAGATGAGGGGGACGAGCGTGACGAGAAGGGGCAGTGCAGAGGAGGGGGACGAAGGTCACGAGGAGGGGAGGTGCGGAGGAGGGGGACGAAGGTGACGAGGAGGGGCAGTGCGGAGGAGGGGGACGACGGTGACGAGGAGGGGCGGTGCGGACGAGGGGCTGTGCGGATGAGGGGGACGAGCGTGACGAGAAGGGGCAGTGTGGAGGAGGGGGACGAAGAGGGGCGGTGCAGATGAGGGGGACGAGCGTGACGAGAAGGGGCAGTGCAGATGAGGGGGACGAGCGTGACGAGAAGGGACGGTGCGGAGGAGGGGGGCGAGGGTGACGAGGGGCTGTGCGGAGGAGGGGGATGAGGAGGGGCTGTGCGGAGGAGGGGGATGAGGAGGGGCTGTGCGGAGGACGGGGATGAGGAGGGGCTGTGCAGAGGAGGGGCTGTGCGGAGGAGGGGGACGAGGGGCGGTGTGATGGAGGGGGACGAGGGGCGGTGCGGAGGAGGGGGACGAGGAGGGGCTGTGCTGATGAGGGGGACGAGCGTGATGAGAAGGGGCAGTGCAGAGGAGGGGGACGAGGAGGGGCGGTGCGGAGGAGGGGGGCGAAGGTGACGAGGAGGGGCGGTGCAGAGGAGGGGGACGACGGTGATGAGGAGGGGCGGTGCGGACGAGGGGCTGTGCGGATGAGGGGGACGAGCGTGACGAGAAGGGGCAGTGTGGAGGAGGGGGACGGGGAGGGGCGGTGCGGAGGAGGGTGACGGGGAGGGGCGGTGCGGAGGAGGGGCGTGCGGAGGAGGGGGGCGAGGGTGACGAGGGGGGCGAGGGTGAAGAGGAGAAGGGTGACGAGGGGCTGTACGGAGGAGGGGGATGAGGAGGGGCTGTGCAGAGGAGGGGGATGAGGAGGGGCTGTGCAGAGGAGGGGGATGAGGAGGGGCTGTGCGGAGGAGGGGGATGAGGAGGGGCTGTGCGGAGGAGGGTGACGGGGAGGGGCGGTGCGGAGGAGGGGGACGAGAAGGGGCGGTGCGGAGGAGGGGGACGAGGAGGGGCGGTGCGGAGGAGGGGGGCGAGGGTGACGAGGAGGAGGGTGACGAGGGGCTGTGCGGAGGAGGGGGATGAGGAGGGGCTGTGCGGAAGAGGGGGATGAGGAGGGGCTGTGCGGAGGAGGGGGACGAGGAGGGGCTGTGCGGAGGAGGGGGACGAGGGGCAGTGTGATGGAGGGGGACGAGGGGCGGTGCGGAGGAGGGGGACGAGGAGGGGCTGTGCGGATGAGGGGGACGAGCGTGACGAGAAGAGGCAGTGCAGAGGAGGGGGACGAAGGTGACGAGGAGGGGCGGTGCGGAGGAGGGGGACGAAGGTGACGAGGGGCGGTGCGGAGGAGGGGGACGACGGTGACGAGGAGGGGCGGTGCGGACGAGGGGCTGTGCGAATGAGGGGGACGAGCGTGAAGAGAAGGGGCAGTGTGGAGGAGGGGGACGGGGAGGGGCGGTGCGGAGGAGGGGGACGGGGAGGTGCGGAGGAGGGGCGGTGCGGAGGAGGGGGACGAAGAGGGGCGGTGCGGACGAGGAGGGGCGGTGCGGACGAGGGTGACGAGGGGCGGTGCGGAAGAGGGTGACGAAGAGGGGCGGTGCGGAGGAGGGTGACGAGGAGGGGCTGTGCAGACGAGGAGGGGCGGTGCGGAGGAGGGGCTGTGCGGAGGAGGGGGACGAGGATGGGCGGTGTGGAGGAGGGGGACGAGGAGGGGCGGTGCGGAGGAGGGTGACGAGGAGGGGCGGTGCGGAGGAGGGGGACGAAGAGGGGCGGTGCGGAGGAGGGGGACGAAGAGGGGCGGTGCGGAGGAGGGGGACGAAGAGGGGCGGTGCGGACGAGGGGGACAAAGAGGGGCGGTGCGGACGAGGTGGGGCGTTGCGGAGGAGAGTGACGGGGAGGGGCGGTGTGGAGGAGGGTGACGGGGAGGGGCGGTGCGGAGGAGGGGTACGAGGAGGTTCCATGCGGACGAGAGGGACGGTGCGGAGGAGGGTGACGAGGAGGAGGGTGACGAGGGGCTGTGCGGAGGAGGAGGGTGACGAGGGGCTGTGCAGAGGAGGGGGATGAGGAGGGGCTGTGCGGAGGAGGGGGATGAGGAGGGGCTGTGCAGAGGAGGGGGATGAGGAGGGGCTGTGCGGAGGAGGGGGACGAGGGGCGGTGTGAAGGAGGGGGACGAGGGGCGGTGCGGAGGAGGGGCTGTGCGGATGAGGAGGGGCTGTGCGGAGGAGGGGGGCGAGGAAGGGCTGTGCGGAGGAGGGGGACGAGGAAGGGCTGTGCGGACGAGGGGCTGTGGGGACGAGGAGGGGCGGTGCGGACGAGGGTGACGAGGGGCGGTGCGGACGAGGGTGACGAGGAGGGGCTGTGCAGACGAGGAGGGGCGGTGCGGAGGAGGGGGACGAGGATGGGCGGTGCGGAGGAGGCTGACGAGGATGGGCGGTGCGGAGGAGGCTGACGAGGAGGGGCGGTGCGGAGGAGGGTGACGAGAAGGGGCGGTGCGGAGGAGGGTGACGAGAAGGGGCGGTGCGGAGGAGGGTGACGAGAAGGGGCGGTGCGGAGGAGGGGGGCGAGGAAGGGCTGTGCGGAGGAGGGGGACGAGGAAGGGCTGTGCGGAGGAGGGGGACGAGGGGCGGTGCGGAGGAGGGTGACGAGGGGCGGTGCGGATGAGGGTGACGAGGAGGGGCGGTGCGGAGGAGGGGCTGTGCAGACGAGGAGGGGCGGTGCGGAGGAGGGGGACGAGGATGGGCGGTGCGGAGGAGGCTGACGAGGATGGGCGGTGCGGAGGAGGCTGACGAGGAGGGGCGGTGCGGAGGAGGGTGACGAGAAGGGACGGTGCGGAGGAGGGTGACGAGTAGGGGCGGTGCGGAGGAGGGGGATGAGGAGGGGCTGTGTGGAGGAGGGGGGCGAGGAAGGGCTGTGCGGAGGAGGGGGACGAGGAAGGGCTGTGCGGAGGAGGGGGACGAGGGGCTGTGGGGACGAGGAGTGGCGGTGCGGACGAGGGTGACGAGGGGCGGTGGTGACGAGGGGTGGTGCGGACGAGGGTGACGAGGAGGGGCTGTGCAGACGAGGAGGGGCGGTGCGGAGGAGGGGGACGAGGATGGGCGGTGCGGAGGAGGCTGACGAGGATGGGCGGTGCGGAAGAGGGTGACAAGGATGGGCGGTGCGGAGGAGGGTGACGAGGAGGGGCGGTGCGGAGGAGGGTGACGAGAAGGGGCGGTGCGGAGGAGGGTGACGAGAAGGGGCGGTGTGGAGGAGGGGGACGAGGAGGGGCTGTGCGGAGGAGGGGGGCGAGGAAGGGCTGTGCGGAGGAGGGGGACGAGGAAGGGCTGTGCGGAGGAGGGGGACAAGGGGCTGTGGGGACGACGAGGGGCGGTGCGGACGAGGGTGACGAGGGGCGGTGCGGACGAGGGTGACGAGGAGGGGCGGTGCGGAGGAGGGGCTGTGCAGACGAGGAGGGGCGGTGCGGAGGAGGGGGACTAGGATGGGCGGTGCGGAGGAGGCTGACGAGGATGGGCGGTGCGGAGGAGGGTGACGAGAAGGGGCGGTGCGGAGGAGGGTGACGAGAAGGAGCGGTGCGGAGGAGGGTGACGAGAAGGGGCGGTGCGGAGGAGGGTGAAGAGAAGGGGCGGTGCGGACGAGGGTGACGAGGAGAGGCGGTGCGGAGGAGGAGGGGGGGCGGTGCTTTGGAGGGGGACAAGGAGGGGCGGTGCGGAGGAGGGTGACGAGGAGGGGCGGAGTGGAGGTGAGGGACGAGGGGCAGTGTGATGGAGGGGGACGAGGGGCGGTGCGGAGGAGGGGGACGAGGAGGGGCTGTGCGGATGAGGGGGACGAGCGTGACGAGAAGAGGCAGTGCAGAGGAGGGGGACGAAGGTGACGAGGAGGGGCGGTGCGGAGGAGGGGGATGAAGGTGACCAGGGGCGGTGCGGAGGAGGGGGACGACGGTGACGAGGAGGGGCGGTGCGGACGAGGGGCTGTGCGGATGAGGGGGACGAGCGTGACGAGAAGGGGCAGTGTGGAAGAGGGGGACGGGGAGGTGCGGAGGAGGGGCGGTGCGGAGGAGGGGGACGAAGAGGGGCGGTGCGGACGAGGAGGGGCGGTGCGGACGAGGGTGACGAAGAGGGGCGGTGCGGAGGAGGGTGACGAGGAGGGGCTGTGCAGACGAGGAGGGGCGGTGCGGAGGAGGGGGACGAGGAGGGGCGGTGCGGAGGAGGGGGACGAGGAGGGGCGGTGCGGAGGAGGGGGACGAAGAGGGGCGGTGCGGAGGAGGGGGACGAAGAGGGGCGGTGCGGAGGAGGGGGACGAAGAGGGGCGGTGCGGAGGAGGGGGACGAAGAGGGGCGGTGCGGAGGAGGGGGACGAAGAGGGGCGGTGCGGACGAGGTGGGGCGTTGCGGAGGAGAGTGACGGGGAGGGGCGGTGTGGAGGAGGGTGACGGGGAGGTGCGGTGCGGAGGAGGGGGACGAGGAGGGTCCATGCGGACGAGGGTGACGAGGAGGAGGGTGACGAGGGGCTGTGCGGAGGAGGGGGATGAGGAGGGGCTGTGCGGAGGAGGGGGATGAGGAGGGGCTGTGCAGAGGAGGGGTGCGAGGAAGGGCTGTGCGGAGGAGGGGGATGAGGAAGGGCTGTGCGGACGAGGGGGGCGAGGAAGGGCTGTGCGGACGAGGGGGGCGAGGAAGGGCTGTGCGGAGGAGGGGGACGAGGAAGGGCGGTGCGGAGGAGGGGCTGTGCGGAGGAGGGGGGCGAGGAAGGGCGGTGCGGAGGAGGGGCTGTGCGGATGAGGAGGGGCTGTGCGGAGGAGGGGGGCGAGGAAGGGCTGTGCGGAGGAGGGGGACGAGGAAGGGCGGAGGAGGAGGATGAAGGTGACGAGGGGCGGTGACGAGGAGGGGGACGAGGAGGGTCGGTGCGGAGGAGGGTGACGAAGAGGGGCTGTGCGGAGGAGGGTGACGAAGAGGGGCTGTGCGGAGGAGGGTGACGAAGAGGGGCTGTGCGGAGGTGGGTGACGAGAAGGGGCGGTGCGGAGGAGGGGGCGAGGGTGACGAGGAGGGGCGGTGCGGAGGAGCATGACGAGGAGGGGCTGTGCGGAGTAGGATAACGAGAGGCGGTGCGGAGGAGGATGAGGAGGGGCTGTGCGGAGGAGGATGAGGAGGGGCTGTGGGGAGGAAGGACTGTGCGGAGGAGGGTGACGAGCGGCTGTGCGGAGGAGGATGATGAGGGGCGGTGCGGAGGAGGGGGACGAAGAGGTGCGGAGGAGGGGGAAGAAGAGGGGCGGTGCGGAGGAGGGGGACGAAGAGGGGCGGTGCGGAGGAGGGGGACGAAGAGGGGCGGTGCGGAGGAGGGGGACGAAGAGGGGCGGAGGGGGGGGTGAGGAGGGGCTGTGCGGAGGTGGGGGACGAGGAAGGGCTGTGCGGAGGAGGGGGACGAGGGGCTGTGGGGACGACGAGGGGCGTTGCGGACGAGGGTGACGAGGGGCGGTGCGGAGGAGGGTGATGAGGAGGGGCTGTGCGGAGGAGGGGCTGTGCAGACGAGGAGGGGCGGTGCGGAGGAGGGTGTGACACCCCAGGGGTCTGGTTGTCACAGTGATAGAGATATTACGTCTGAGAGCAGGTGGGAGGTCCTTTGGTCAGGGATCCTGTGCATGCCACACCTCCTGCCCAGCCTTGGGAGGGGAAGAACTTCCCCTGTATAAACCCGGGGCTGAGGCAGGGTTAGTGAGTCCAGGAAGAGTAGAGACAAGAGCAGCATAGGAAGCAGCAGAGTCACAAGGAGTCAGGGGCTGGCAGCTAAAGAGCTCGCCCTGACTAAGAAGATTCTTTACCGGACCCGGAGTCCGAGGCTGTGGGGACTAACTTCTACCCAGCAGCAGAATCCGTCAGGCAGGGGATTTCAGGTCCCCTGGCCCAGAAGCCCGAAGGCCCGGTCACACGCGTGGGACCAGCACCGCCATCGTGGAGCGGAAGCCATTAGAAGGCCCCGAGTCACCGGCCATACGGGTGAGCACCACACGGTACACTCAGGGACGTGGGCTACTTACATCAGCTTCTAGCAAGGTAGCCAGAAGAGTACAGTCAGCTTGGGAGGCCTACAACTCCGCCTGGCCAGGGGAGATCCCATCTGCTCAAGGACTGACCAGGCCCCGTTCGCTAGCAAGTACTCCGGGAGGGTCTATCGTTGTTACCAGTAAAGACCCTGAACGCTACCGTACCGTCTCTGAGTGGTTCCTGCTACCCCCATCATCCACGTCGGCTGCCCTGAGGCCATACCCCTCCCGTTGGGGGTTATACTATCACGCTGCACCATCCTTCCACCGGCCTCAGCGGTCTGCCCTGCAGCAGCAGCCCCCTGGCTGCATTCAACGGGTGGCGTAGTCATCAACCATTTTCTACCGCTAACAGACTGCCGTCCAGTTTGACTCCCTGGGCACGGACCGGGTCACCGCCACGAGACTACAACCCTAAACAGATCCGGCTCCGGGTAAGCTCCCGCGTGCGCAACGCAGCGCGACACAGGCCCAGGGGCGCGTCAACTTTGGCGTAGTCGGCAGGATCACGTGCCCGCAACCACCGGGTACTGCGTGCCTGAAAAGCAAAGACTGTTCAAACTTACCAGTGGTGAAGATTCCCGCCATCGGTGAAGATTCCCGCCATCCGGCGCCATCTTCAGCCTTCTTCCCGCCATCGGTGAAGTTTCCCGCCATCCGGCGCCATCTTCAGCCTTCTTCCCGCCATCCGTGGAGTTTTCCCGCCATTGGACGCCATCTTGAGGACGCCGCGCGGGAAGAAGAGGGGCGTGGACTCCGAAAGCGCGCGAGAACTGAAGCCCCGCCTCACGTCCGGACGTTGCGTAAGGTCCTGGAAGGAGCCCAGCAGACGCCGACGTCACCGGAGCGCGACGGAAGGTCCTCAACCCTGACGATCCACTGCGGAGCCGCGGCCTACGGAACAGGATCATCGCAAGGTAGGCCACGGTCCACTAGGGGGGAGGAAGATGTCGGATACGGAGGAGAGCTCCACTGCCTCAACCCCCGCCAGCGCTACCGCTGTTGCAGTTATGCCCTTCACCATGCCCTATATCCCGGGAGCAGCTTGGCTACCCCAGTACTCAGGGGAGTCACATACCCTGCATGACTTTAGAGAAAAGCTGGATAGCCTCTTCCAGGTGTACCCCCTCACAGAAGAGCAAAAAGTGAGCATCCTGGTGGCCCAACTAACTGGGGCAGCCAAAAGGGAAGTAAAATCCTGGCCACCTGGGAGGAAGACTGTCGCAGGGATACTAACCCGGCTGAAGGACACCTTTGATACCCGCACCTCAGCCGAGATTAAACTTAGATTCTACGGGTGCAAGCAGCGAGCGCATGAGAGTATAAGGGACTATGCACTCAACCTACAAGAGGCCCTGAGGGCCATTAAGCAGACCGACCCTAATGGAGTGGGAAACGAGGACAGGCTGTTGACCGAACAATTTATAGAGGGTTTATATTGCAATGCCCACCGCACCCAGTTGCGGGCAATGGCCTTACAGGACCCTCATCTAGAATTTGCACAGTTCAAGGACAGAGCCATCCGGGTGCTCCGAGAACCGGCACCAGGTGGCGTTGTGACCCACAGACGCCCCACTACCACTTACTACCAGGAGGCGGCGCCCTTCTCAGCAGGGCCTGTGGGAGCTGATGCGCAGGCTTTGGACAATGACCCGGCTCCAGACCTACACCATCAGGTCCAAGAGCTAGCTAAAAGCGTTGCTGCGCTAACCCGAACTGTGCAGTCTTTACAGGTTTCCACTCCAGGGAAGATCCAGCTGGCATCCGGACCGGAGGACATCCCGTGGCGTCGACCAAGGAGGACCCCACCGGCCAGAGGAAGACCCAGTGACCGATACAGCGAGGACGGACGACCCATCTGCCGCCGCTGCAATCAACCCGGACATATGGAAAGGTACTGTTCTTTAAACGGGCACAACCTGGGGTAGAGGGCCAACCCCCAGGAAAAAGATCACCAGGCCCATCGAACTGGCGCGACAGATATGTGGGAGGACGTCCAGTCTTGCCTGTGGTACTGGATGGCATTCCCATGAGTGCCCTACTGGACACCGGGTCACAGGTCACCACCATCCCGTACGTGCTCTTCAAGCAGTACTGGAATGACTCGGATATTACCCGCTACCCTGACGACGACTTGAGTATCATCGCCAGCAATGGTCAGCCCGTGCCACAGATCGGATTTAAAGAGGTGACCATCAAAATTGGTAGAGTCGAACTGGCCGCACAGGGACTGATCATTGTAGATATTGACAAACATGAGAGTCACCCAAAAATAACTCTAGGAACTAATGTAATTGAAAATTGTCTTGCAGAGGTGATTTTCCTTTTACAGCAGGTTGCCAAGAATGCCAGCTCCGGCGAGCAGCGGGTGCTCCAGAAAGAGATCCGGGCACTGATGCAACGGCAACAAGTGGAACTCTCCGGCGGTGAGATTGGTAGCGTAAGAATGTGTGACCCTTTTCCTATTGCCATGCCCCCAAAAAGTGAAATGATGATTTGGTGCCGGGCAGCTATTGGTCTGAGAGGTAGAGATTACCAGGCAATGGTAGAACCAGTTTACTCAGACAGTAGGCCCACCATTTTGACAGCACGGGGGGTGGTCAATGTACGCCATGGGAGGGTGCCCGTTCGCATAATAAATATCGGGGAGAGGGAAGTGTACCTGCCCCGGTATGCCACGCTAGCCAAATTATATACCACTAATCAAAATTCTATACAATCTGTGGAACCCTTGCCTCCATCTCACCCGGAGGAAGGTAACGGCTCTAAGAAAGACATGGAGGACTGGTGTCAGCAACTACATCTGGGTACTGACTCCACTCCCTCACACCAGAAACAAGGAGTCTATCGGGTGGTTCAAGAGTATGAGAGAGTGTTTAGTAAACACCCGTTAGACTTCGGGCGAGTCAAGGGGGTAGAACACCGCATCCCCACGGGAGATCATCCTCCCATAAAAGAGAGGTATCGACCCGTACCCCCTGCACATTACCAACACGCCAAGGGGATGCTTAGAGACATGAAGGAGGCTGGGGTAATCCGGGATAGCTGTAGCCCCTGGGCAGCCCCACTAGTTTTAGTCAAAAAGAAAGACAACACCATGAGGATGTGTGTAGATTACCGGAAAATCAACCGTATCACACACAAGGATGCGTACCCCTTACCAAGGATAGAGGAGTCATTGGCTGCTTTAAGATCTGCTAACTTCTTCTCTACCTTGGATCTCACTAGCGGGTACTGGCAGGTTCCTGTAGCAGAGGCGGACCGGGAGAAGACCGCATTCACCACCCCGATGGGACTTAGCGAGTTCACCTGCATGCCGTTCGGACTCTGCAACGCCCCAGGAACCTTCCAACGATTAATGGAGTGCTGTCTGGGCCACAGAAACTTCGAGACGGTCCTGTTGTACCTGGACGATGTCATCGTATACTCCAAAACTTATGAGGACCACCTGAAACACCTGGCGGAGGTGTTCGAAGCTCTGGCGAGTTACGGCCTAAAGGTGAAACCCTCCAAGTGTCACCTCCTGAAACCAAAGGTGCAATACCTGGGACACGTGGTGAGCGCTGACGGAGTGGCTCCCGACCCCGATAAGATCACCGCAATTAAGGGATGGCCAAGCCCCTCCAGCGTAAAAGAAGTGCGGCAGTTCCTAGGGTTGGTAGGCTACTACCGAAGGTTTATTCCCGGTTTCACCAAAAAGGCAGCACCTATGCAGGACCTCCTGATAGGCCAGTCCCGGAAGGCCAAGAACCAGAAGCCGCCCTTCAAATGGGAAAAGCTAGAAGAAGAGTCCTTCCGCCAGCTGAAGATGGCCCTCACGGGGGATGAAATCTTGGCGTACCCGGACTATAGCCAGCCCTTCATCCTCTACACCGACGCCAGTAACATCGGGCTAGGAGCCGTACTGTCCCAGATTCAGCAGGGGAGAGAACGAGTAATCTCCTATGCCAGCCGAAAACTGCGACCCACCGAAAGGAACCCCGAAAATTACAGCTCATTTAAGCTAGAGTTCCTGGCCGTGGTATGGGCAGTCACCGAGCGCTTTAGGCATTACCTCGCTTCTTCCCGGTTCACCGTATACACGGATAACAACCCGCTGACACACCTGGACACGGCAAGACTCGGTGCCCTGGAGCAGAGGTGGATGGCCCGTCTGTCCAACTACGAGTTCACAATTAAATACCGGGCAGGGCGCTCCAATACCAACGCGGACGCCCTGTCCAGGATGCCCAACCTGCCGGACGGAGGAGAAGATCCGGAGGGACTGGAAGAAGTTGAACTCCCTGCGTTCCACCGTCATGGGACTATCCAGTATTCCCACCGGGTAAGGAGTAAGCAGGCTGCTACGTTGAACCCCTTACCTCACTACAACTGGGCGGAAACGCAAGACAGCGACCCTGCCGTCCGACTGGTGAAGGAGATGCTGACTCGCCCGGAGGCTAGCCTGGAATCAGACGCTCCAGAGGAAGCCAAACAACTATGGGCAGAGAAGAGTCGACTGTTCCTTTACAAGGGGAAGTTGTGCCGCAGAATGGTTAACTCCAGGACGCATGAACTACTCTGGCAAGTAGTGGTGCCACGAAGAGACGCAGCCATGGTGATGGAGGCATACCACGACGGAGCTGGACACTTCGGGTGGAAAAAGCTGGAGTTCCTGCTGCGCGAGCGGTTCCACTGGGTAGGCATGAGGGGAACCATCGAGAAGTGGTGCAGAGACTGTGGCCCGTGCAATCTGAGAAGGAAGGACCGGGCCAGCCAGAAGACTCCCCTGCAGTCCATCGTCACCCGGCAACCGTTGGAACTGGTAGCCTTGGATCATGTAAAACTGACCCCCAGCAGAAGTGGCTACGTCTACGCGTTAACCATCGTGGATCATTACTCCCGGTTTCTGGTTGTCGTCCCCGTCAAGGACTTAACGGCTCGAACAGCAGCTAGAGCCTTCCAGCAGCACTTTTGCCGTCCACACGGGTACCCGGACCAAGTGCTGACGGACCAGGGACCTGCCTTTGAAGCGGAGGTCTTCCAGGAATTCTGCAATCTGTATGGCTGCCGGAAGATAAGGACGACACCCTACCATCCGCAAACTAATGGACTTTGTGAGAAAATGAACCAGGTGGTAATGGATCTTCTAAAAACGTTGCCCCTGGAAGAACGCAGTCTGTGGCCTGAGAAGTTGCCCGATCTGGTGGACCTATACAACCACATCCCGGTAGGTTCCACCAACTGTACCCCGGCTTACCTAATGAGGGCAAGACCTGGTAAGTTACCTGTTGACCTGGAAATGGGAGTCCTGACGCCCGAGGACACTTCACCAGAAACGGACTGGGACACAGAGAGGCAGCAGCAGTACCGGAAAGTACAGGAGAGCGTGGAGCGAAGTCTCTGTCAGGCTAGGGAAAGACAAGAGAAGACTTACAACCAGTATGCTCCCGCTGTTCCCCTGGTACCCGGAGAGCAGGTCTTGAAGAGGAAGAGACGGCTCCACAAGTTGGACGACCAGTGGGAGAAGGACCCGTACACCGTACTGCCCTCAAGCCACGAGAACCCGAAGGTCTGTACCATCAGTAAAGACGGAGGGGAAACCACAGCCATTGTATCCCGGGACCACCTGAAGAAGTGCCCCGAACCACTGAGGAACCCTGAGGAGGAACAGGAAGACCATCGACCCGTGGAAGAAAGGGAAGATATGGTTAGTACCGTGCTCGGGGACTTCCCTCGGTCTTGGACTCAAGTCAATGGTGCAGTTGTGGTACCCGTACTCACCTTCCTCCAACCATCATCCCAAGAACCTACGGAGCAACGGGTAGAGCTGGAAGAGCAGCCGGTCCAGGAGGCAGAAGACTCCACCCAAGCGGAACAGGAGAATCCACCCTCTGCTTATAGTGAGCCTGCCGTACCCCTAGTGAGACAAAGAGCCGGTAGACAGCTGCCCAGTTTACCCTTGACAGCTCCTACACCCTGTAGTTCAGGGCCAGACAGTCAGCTCCGTAGGTCCACTAGGGCCACTAGAGGCCAGTTACCCGCACGTTGGAGGATCTAAATGTTTAAGTTGTTTTACAATGTTTACCTGTTTATTGTTGCTTGTGTGTAATTTTGTGTTTCTAGTTGTTTTTAGGAGTCTTCGGTGGATTTACTGGGAATCCTTTGTATATAGTTGGAGCGTAACCCAGGATGGACTAGAGACTGTTAAGGACTCGGGGTAGGACAGACCCCTACCTGGTTACGTCTCCCTGTGTTGGTGAAATGGACACCTTTGCTTTTCTTCAAAGACTGCACCCGGTTGCGGACATCCGTGACCATCTTATTGTGTTTCCTTATTGTATTTTATTGTTCTTTGATATACCTTGTTATATTTTTCTAAAAAGTGTTTAGTCCCGGAGTACTAAATTTCACTAGGGGGGAGTGTGACACCCCAGGGGTCTGGTTGTCACAGTGATAGAGATATTACGTCTGAGAGCAGGTGGGAGGTCCTTTGGTCAGGGATCCTGTGCATGCCACACCTCCTGCCCAGCCTTGGGAGGGGAAGAACTTCCCCTGTATAAACCCGGGGCTGAGGCAGGGTTAGTGAGTCCAGGAAGAGTAGAGACAAGAGCAGCATAGGAAGCAGCAGAGTCACAAGGAGTCAGGGGCTGGCAGCTAAAGAGCTCGCCCTGACTAAGAAGATTCTTTACCGGACCCGGAGTCCGAGGCTGTGGGGACTAACTTCTACCCAGCAGCAGAATCCGTCAGGCAGGGGATTTCAGGTCCCCTGGCCCAGAAGCCCGAAGGCCCGGTCACACGCGTGGGACCAGCACCGCCATCGTGGAGCGGAAGCCATTAGAAGGCCCCGAGTCACCGGCCATACGGGTGAGCACCACACGGTACACTCAGGGACGTGGGCTACTTACATCAGCTTCTAGCAAGGTAGCCAGAAGAGTACAGTCAGCTTGGGAGGCCTACAACTCCGCCTGGCCAGGGGAGATCCCATCTGCTCAAGGACTGACCAGGCCCCGTTCGCTAGCAAGTACTCCGGGAGGGTCTATCGTTGTTACCAGTAAAGACCCTGAACGCTCCCGTACCGTCTCTGAGTGGTTCCTGCTACCCCCATCATCCACGTCGGCTGCCCTGAGGCCATACCCCTCCCGTTGGGGGTTATACTATCACGCTGCACCATCCTTCCACCGGCCTCAGCGGTCTGCCCTGCAGCAGCAGCCCCCTGGCTGCATTCAACGGGTGGCGTAGTCATCAACCATTTTCTACCGCTAACAGACTGCCGTCCAGTTTGACTCCCTGGGCACGGACCGGGTCACCGCCACGAGACTACAACCCTAAACAGATCCGGCTCCGGGTAAGCTCCCGCGTGCGCAACGCAGCGCGACACAGGCCCAGGGGCGCGTCAAGGGGGACGAGGAGGGGCGGTGCAGAGGAGGGGGACAAAGAGGGGCGGTGCGGACGAGGGGGACGAAGAGGGGCGGTGCGGACGAGTGGGACGAAGGGCGGTGCGGAGGAGGCTGACGAGGAGGGGCGGAGGAGGCTGACGAGAAGGGGCGGAGGAGGCTGACGAGGAGGGGCGGTGCGGAGGAGGCTGACGAGGAGGGGCGGTGCGGAGGAGGCTGACGACGGGCTGTGCGGAGGAGGGAGACGAGGAGGGGCGGTGCGGAGGAGGGGGACAAAGAGGGGCGGTGCGGACGAGGGACGAAGAGTGGCGGTAGGGACGGTGCGGACGAGGATGGGCTGTGCGGAGGAGGGGGACGAGGATGGGCTGTGCGGAGGAGGCTGACGAGGAGGGGCGGTGCGGAGGAGGGTAACGAGGAGGGGCGGTGCGGAGGAGGGTGACGAGAAGGGGCGGTGCGGAGGAGGGTGACAAGAAGGGGCGGTGCGGAAGAGGGGCGGTGCGGAGGAGGGGGACGAAGAGGGGCGGTGCGGAGGAGGGTGACGAGGAGGGGCGGTGCGGAGGAGGCTGACGAGGAGGGGCGGTGCGGAGGAGGGACGGTGCGGAGGAGGGGGACGAGGAGGGGCGGTGCGGAGGAGGGTGACGAGGGGCGGGTTCGAGGAGGGGCGGGGATGAGGAAGGTGACGAGGAGGGGCGGGGACGAGGAGGGGGGGGCGGTGCGGAAGAGGGGGACGAGGAGGGGCGGTGCGGAGGAGGGTGACGAGGAGGGGCGGTGTGGAGGTGGGGGACGAGGAGGGGCTGTGCGGACGAGAAGGGGCAGTGCGGAGGAGGGTGATGAGGAGGGGCAAAGGAGGAGGACGAGGAGGGGCGGTGCGGAGGAGGGTGACGAGGAGGGGCGGTGCGGAGGAGGGTGACGAAGAGGGGCTGTGCGGAGGAGGGTGACGAAGAGGGGCTGTGCGGAGGAGGGGCAGTGCGGACGAGGGGGACGAAGAGGGGCGGTGCGGACGAGGGGGACAAAGAGGGGCGGTGCGGACAAGGGGGACGAGGAGGTGCGGTGCGGAGGAGGGGCGGTGCGGAGGAGGGGGGAGAGGGTGACGAGGAGGGGCGGTTCGGAGGAGGGTGGCGAGGAGGGGCGGTACGGAGGAACATGACGAGGAGGGGCGGTGCGGAGGAGGGTGACGGGCTATGCGAAGGAGGGGGATGAGGAGGGGCTGTGCGGAGGAGGGTGACGAGGAGGGGCTGTGCGGAGGAGGGTGACGAGGAGGGACTGTGCGGAGGAGGGTGACGAGGAGGGGCTGTGCGTAGGAAGGGCTGTGCGGAGGAGGATGACGAAGAGGGGCGGTGCGGAGGAGAGGGACGAAGAGGGGCATTGCGGAGGAGGGGGACGAAGAGGGGCGGTGCGGAGGAGGGGCACGAGTAGGGGCTGTGCAGAGGAGGGGCAGGAGGAGGGGCTGTGCGGAGGTGGGGTACGAGGAAGGGCTGTACGGAGGAGGGGGACGAGAGGCTGTGGGGACGAGGAGGGGCAGTGCGGACGAGGGTGACGAGGGGCGGTGCGGACGAGGGTGACGAGGGGCTGTGCGGAGGAGGGGGACGAGGAGGAGCTGTGCGGACGAGGAGGGTGACGAGGAGGGGCTGTGCGGATGAGGGGGACAAGTAGGGGCGGTGCGGAGGAGGGTGACGAGGGGCGGAGGAGGAGGACGAAGGTGACGAGGAGGGTCGGTGCGGAGGAGGGTGACGAGGAGGGGCGGTGCGGAGGAGGATGACGAGGAGGGGCGGTGCGGAGGAGGGGGACGAGGAGGGGCGGTGCGGAGGAGGGGGACGAAGAGGGGCGGTGCGGAGGAGGGGGATGAAGAGGCGGAGGAGAAGGACGAAGAGGGGCGGTGCGGAGGAGGGGGACAAAGAGGGGCGGTGCTGAGGAGGGGGACGAAGAGGGGCGGTGCTGAGGAGGGGGACGAAGAGTGGCGGTGCTGAGGAGGGGGACGAAGGTGACGAGGAGGGTCGGTGCGGAGGAGGGTGACGAGGAGGGGCGGTGCGGAGGAGGATGACGAGGAGGGGCGGTGCGGAGGAGGGGGACGAAGAGGGGCGGAGGAGGAGGACGAAGAGGGGCGGTGCGGAGGAGGAGGACGAAGAGGGGCGGTGCGGAGGAGGAGGACGAAGAGGAGCTGTGCGGAGGAGGAGGACGAAGAGGGGCGGTGCGGAGGAGGAGGACGAAGAGGGGCGGTGCGGAGGAGGAGGACGAATAGGGGCGGTGCGGAGGAGGAGGACGAATAGGGGCGGTGCGGAGGAGGGGGATGAAGAGGGGCGGTGCGGACGAGGGGGGCGAAGAGGGGCGGTGCGGACGAGGGGGACAAAGAGGGGCGGTGCGGACGAGGGGGACGAAGAGTGGCGGTGCGGAGGAGGGTGACGAAGGGCGGTGCGGAGGAGGTTGACGAGGCGGTGCGGAGGAGGCTGACGACGGGCGGTGCGGAGGAGGCTAACGACGGGCGGTGCAGAGGAGGGTGACGAGGAGGTGCGGAGGAGGGGGACGAAGGGTGGCGGTGCGGAGGGGGGGACGAGGGGGGGCGGTGCGGAGGGGGGGACGAGGGGGGGCGGTGCGGAGGAGGGGGACGAGGGGGGGCGGTGCGGAGGAGGGGGACGAGGAGGGGCGGTGTGGAGGAGGGGGACGAATAGGGGCTGTGCGGACGAGGAGGGTGACGAGGAGGGGCTGTGCGAATGAGGGGGACGAGCGTGACGAGAAGGGCAGTGCGGAGGAGGGGGACAAGGAGGGGCGGTGCAGAGGAGGGTGACGAGAAGCGGCGGAGGAGGAGGACGAAGGTGACGAGGAGGGGCGGTGCGGAGGAGGGTGACGAGGAGGGGCAGTGCGGACCAGGGGGACGAAGAGGGGCGGTGCGGACGAGGGGGACGAAGAGGGGCTGTGCGGAGGAGGGTGTCGAGGAGGGGCGGTGCGGAGGAGGGGGCGAGGGTGACGAGGAGGGGCGGTTCGGAGGAGGGTGGCGAGGAGGGGCGGTGCGGAGGAGCATGACGAGGAGGGGCTGTGCGGAGGAGGATGACGAGGGGCTGTGCGGAGGAGTGGGACGAGGAGGGGCTGTGCGGAGGAGGGGGACGAGGAGGGGCTGTGCGGAGGAGGGTGACAAAGAGGGGCTGTGCGGAGGAGGTTGACGAGGAGGGGCTGTGCGGAGGAGGGTGCGGAGGAGGGGCGGTGCGGAGGAGGGGCGGTGCGGAGGAGGGGGACGAGGAGGGGCGGTGCGGAGGAGGGGCGGTGCAGAGGAGGGGGACGAGGAGGGGCGGTGCGGAGGAGGGGGACGAAGAGGGGCGGTGCGGAGAAGGGGGACTAAGGGGCGGTGCGGAAGAGGGGCGGTTCGGAGGAGGGGCTGTGCGGAGGAGGGGGACGAGGAGGGGCTGTGCGGAGGAGGGGGACGAGGAAGGGCTGTGCGGAGAAGGAGGGGCGGTGCAGAGGAGGGGCTGTGTGGAGGAGGCTGACGAGGAGGGGCGGTGCGAAGGAGGCTGACGAGGAGGGGCGGGGACGAGGAGGGGCAGTGCGGAGGAGGGGGACGAGGAGGGTCGGTGCGGAGGAGGGGCGGTGCGGAGGAGGGGCTGTGCGTATGAGGGGGACGAGCGTGACGAGAAGGGGCAGTGCAGAGGAGGGGGACAAGGAGCGGCGGTGCGGAGGAGGGTGACGAGCGGCGGAGGAGGAGGACGAAGGTGACGAGGAGGGGCGGTGCTGAGGAGGGGGACGAGGGTGACGAGGAGGGGCGGTGCGGAGGAGGATGACAAGGAGGAAAGGGACGAGGAGGGGCGGTGCGGAGGAGGGTGACGAAGAGGGGCTGTGCGGAGGAGGGTGACGAAGAGGGGCTGTGCGGAGGAGGGGCAGTGCGGACGAGGGGGACGAAGAGGGGCGGTGGGGACGAAGAGGGGCGGTGGGGACGAAGAGGGGAGGGGCGGGGCGGTGCGGAGGAGGGTGACGAGGAGGGGCGGTGCGGAGGAGGGTGACGAGGAGGGGCGGTGCGGAGGAGGGGGACTAGGAGGGGCGGAGGAGGGGTTGTGACGAGGAGGGGCGGTGCGGAGGAGGGTGACGAAGAGGGGCGGTGCGGAGGAGGGTGACGAGGAGGAGGGGGATGAGGAGGAAGGGCTGTGCGGAGGAGGGGCTTTGACGAGGAGGGTGACGAGGAGGGGCTGTGACGAGGGTAACGAGAAGGGGCGGTGCGGAGGAGGGGGACGAGGAGGGGCTGTGCGGATGAGGGTGACGAGAAGGGGCAGTGCGGAGGAGGGGGGCAAGGAGGGGCGCTGCGGAGGAGGGGGACGAGGAGGGGCGATGCGGAGGAGGGTGGCGAGGAGGGGCGGTGCGGAGGAGGGTGACGAGGTGGGGCGTAGCGGACGAGGGTGACGACGAGGGGCGGTGCGGACGAGGGTGACGAGGAGGGGCGGTGGGGACGAGGAGGGGCGGTGCGGAGGAGGGGGACGAGGAGGGGCGGTGCGGAGGAGGGGGACGAAGAGGGGCGGTGCGGAGGAGAGGGACGAAGAGGGGCGGTGCGGAGTAGAGGGACGAAGAGGGGCGGTGCGGAGGAGGGGGACGAAGAGGGGCGGTGCGGAGTAGGGGGACGAGGAGGGGCGGTGCGGAGGAGGCTGGCGAGGAGGGGCGGTGCAGAGGAGGCTGACGAGGAGGGGCGGTGCGGAGGAGGCTGACGAGGAGGGGCGGTGCGGAGGAGGCTGACGAGGAGGGGCGGTGCGGAGGAGGCTGACGAGGAGGGGGGCGGTGCGGACGAGGCTGACGAGGGGCAGTGCGGAGGAGGCTAATGAGGAGGGGCGGTGCGGAGGAGGCTGACGAGGAGGGGCGGTGCGGAGGAGGGGGACGAGGAGGGGCGGTGCGGAGGAGGGGGACGAGGGGGGGCGGTGCGGAGGAGGGAGACGAGGGGGGGCGGTGCAGAGGAGGGGGACGAGGAGGGGCGGTGCAGAGGAGGGGCTGTGCGGATGAGGGGGACGAGCGTGACGAGAAGGGGCAGTGCGGAGGAGGGGGACAAGGAGCGGCGGTGCGGAGGAGGGTGACGAGGGGCGGAGGAGGAGGACGAAGGTGACGAGGAGGGGCGGTGCGGAGGAGGGGGACGAGGGTGACGAGGAGGGGCGGTGCGGAGGAGTATGACGAGGAGGAAAGGGACGAGGAGGGGCGGTGCGGAGGAGGGTGACGAAGAGGGGCTGTGCGGAGGAGGGGCGGTGCGGAGGAGGGTGACGAGGAGGGGCGGTGCAGATTAGGGTGACGAGGAGGGGCGGTGCGTAGGAGGGTGACGAGGAGGGGCGGTGCGGAGGAGGGCCGGTGCGGAGGAGGGTGACGAGGAGGGGCGGTGCGGAGGAGGGGGACTAGGAGGGGCCGAGGAGGGGGGGTGACGAAGAGGGGCGGTGAGGAGGAGGGGGATGAGGAGGGGCTGTGCGGAGGAAGGGCTGTGCGGAGGAGGGGGACGAGGAGGGGCTGTGACGAGGGTGACGAGAAGGGGCGGTGCGGAGGAGGGAGACGAGGAGGGGCTGTGTGGATGAGGGTGACGAGAAGGGGCAGTGCGGAGGAGGGGGACAAGGAGGGGCGATGCGGAGGAGGGGCGATGCGGAGGAGGGTGACGAGGAGGGGCGGTGCAGACGAAGAGGGGCGGTGCGGAGGAGGGGGACGAGGAGGGTGATGAGGAGGGGCTGTGACGAGGGTGACGAGAAGGGGCGGTGCGGAGGAGGGGGACGAGGATGGGCTGTGCAGATGAGGGTGACGAGAAGGGGCAGTGCGGAGGAGGGGGACAAGGAGGGGCGATGCGGAGGAGGGGGACGAGGAGGGGCGATGCGGAGGAGGGGGACGAGGAGGGGCGGTGCGGACGAAGGTGTCGAGGAGGGGCGGTGCAGACGAAGAGGGGCGGTGCGGAGGAGGGGGACGAAGAGGGGCGGTGCGGAGGAGGGGGACGAAGAGGGGCGGTGCGGAGGAGGCTGACGAAGAGGGGCGGTGCGGAGGAGGCTGACGAGGAGGGGCGGTGCGGAGGAGGCTGACGAGGAGGGGCGGTGCGGAGGAGGCTGACGAGGAGGGGCGGTGCCGAGGAGGGTGACGGGGGCGGTGCGGGGGAGGGGGGGGGTGTGGAGGAAGGGGGGAGACGAGGAGGGGCGGTGCGAAGGAGGGGGACGAGGAGGGGCTGTGCGGAGGAGGGGAACGAGGGGCGGTGCACAGGTGGGTGGCGAAGAGGGGCGGTGCGGAGGAAGGTCACGAGGGGCGTTGCGGAGGAGGGGGACGAGGAGGGGCTGTGCGGAGGAGGGGGACGAGGAGGGGCTGTGCGGAGGAGGGGGACGAGGAGGGGCTGTGCGGAGGAGAGTGACGAGGAGGGGCTGTGCGGAGGAGGGTGACGAGGAGGGGCTGTGCGGAGGAGGGGGACGAGGAGGGGCTGTGCGGAGGAGGGGGACGAGGAGGGGCTGTGCGGAGGAGGGGGACGAGGAAGGGCTATGCTGACGAGGCGCTGTGCGGAGGAGGGGGACGAGGACAGGCGGTGCGGAGGAGGGGGACGAGGACGGGCAGTGCGGAGGAGGGGGACGAGGACGGGCGGTGCGGAGAAGGGGGACGAGGGTGACGAGGAGGGGCGGTTCGGAGGAGGGGCGGTTCGGAGGAGGGGCGGTGCGGAGGAGCATGACGAGGAGGGGCTGTGCGGAGGAGGATGACGAGGAGGGGCGGTGTGGAGGAGGGTGACGAGGGGCTGTGCGGAGGAGGGGCGGTGACCAGGAGGGGCGGTGCGGAGGAGGGTGACGAAGAGGAGCGGTGCGGAGGAGGGGGACGAAGAGGGGCGATGCGGAGGAGGGGGACGAAGAGGGGCGGTGCGGAGGAGGGGGACGAAGAGGGGCGGTGCGGAGGAGGGGGACGAAGAGGGGCGGAGGGGGACGAAGAGGGGCGGTGCGGAGGAGGGGGACGAGGAGGGGCGGTGCGGAGGAGGGGGACGAGGAGGGGCGGTGCGGAGGAGAGGCTGTGCGGAGGAGGGGGACGAGGAAGGGCTGTGCGGAGGAGGAGGGGCGGTGCGGAGTAGGGGCCGTGTGGAGGAGGGGGACGAGGAGGGGCTGTGCGGACGAGGAGGGTGACGAGTAGGGGCTGTGCGAATGAGGGGGACGAGCGTGACGAGAAGGGCAGTGCGGAGGAGGGGGACAAGGAGGGGCGGTGCAGCGGAGGGTGACGAGAAGTGGCGGAGGAGGAGGACGAAGGTGACGAGGAGGGGCGGTGCGGAGGAGGGTGACGAGGAGGAGCGGTGCGGAGGAGAATGACGAGGAGGGGCGGTGCGGAGGAGGATGACGAGGAGGGTGACGAAGAGGGGCTGTGTGGAGGAGGGGCAGTGCGGACCAGGGGGACGAAGAGCGGCGGTGCGGACGAGGGGGACGAAGAGGGGCGGTGCGGAGGAGGGTGACGAGGAGGGGCGGTGCGGAGGAGGGGGCGAGGGTGACGAGGAGGGGCGGTTCGGAGGAGGGTGGCGAGGAGGGGCGGTGCGGAGGAGCATGACGAGGAGGGGCTGTGCGGAGGAGGATGACGAGGAGGGGCGGTGTGGAGGAGGGTGACGAGGGGCTGTGCGGAGGAGGGTGACGAGGAGGAGGGTGACGAGGAGGGGCTGTGCGGAGGAGGGGCTGTGCGGAGGAGGGGCTGTGCGGAGGAGGGGCGGTGCGGAGGAGGGGCGGTGCGGAGGAGGGGGACGAAGAGGGGCGGTGCGGAGGAGGGGGACGAAGACGGGCGGTGCGGAGGAAGGAAACGAAGAGGGGCGGTGCGGAGGAGGGGGACGAAGAGGGGCGGTGCGGAGGAGGGGGACAAAGAGGGGCGGTGCGGAGGAGGGGGACGAGGAGGGGTTGTGCGGAGGAGGGGGACGAGGAAGGGGCGGTGTGGAGGAGGGTGACGAGGGGCTGTGCGGATGAGGGGGACGAGCGTGACGAGAAGGGGCAGTGCGGAGGAGGGGGACAAGGAGCGGCGGTGTGGAGGAGGGTGACGAGGAGGGGCGGAGGAGGAGGATGAAGGTGACGAGGAGGGGCGGTGCGGAGAAGGGGGACGAGGGTGACGAGGAGGGGCTGTGACGAGGGTGACGAGAAGGGGCGGTGCGGAGGAGGGGGACGAGGAGGGGCTGTGCGGATGAGGGGGACGAGGAGGGGCGATGCGGAGGAGGGGGACGAGGAGGAGGGTGGCGAGGAGGGGCGGTGCGAACGAGGGTGACGAGGAGGGGCGGTGCAGACGAAGAGGGGCGGTGCGGAGGAGGGGAGCGAAGAGGGGCGGTGCGGAGGAGGGGGACAAAGAGGGGCGATGCGGAGGAGGGGGACGAGGAGGGGCGATGCGGAGGAGGGTGGCGAGGAGGGGCGGTGCGAACGAGGGTGACGAGGAGGGGCGGTGCAGACGAAGAGGGGCGGTGCGGAGGAGGGGAGCGAAGAGGGGCGGTGCGGAGGAGGGGGACAAAGAGGGGCGGTGCGGAGGAGGGGAACGAAGAGGGGCGGTGCGGAGGAGGCTGACTAGGAGGGGCGGTGCGGAGGAGGCTGACGAGGAGGGGCGGTGCGGAGGAGGCTGACGAGGAGGGGCGGTGCGGAGGAGGGTGACGGGGGCGGTGCGGGGGAGGGGGGGTGGTGTGGAGGAGGGGGGGTGACGAGGAGGGGCGGTGCGAAGGAGGGGGACGAGGAGGGGCTGTGCGGAGGAGGGGAACGAGGGGCGGTGCGCAGGTGGGTGGCGAAGAGGGGCGGTGCGGAGGAGCGTGACGAAGAGGGCTGTGCGGAGGAAGGTCACGAGGGGCGTTGCGGAGGAGGGGGACGAGGATGGGCTGTGTGGAGGAGGGGGACGAGGAGGGGCTGTGCGGAGGACGGGGATGAGGAGGGGCTGTGCGGAGGACGGTGACGAGAAGGGGCTGTGCGGAGGACGGTGACGAGGAGGGGCTGTGCGGAGGAGGGTAACGAGGAGGGGCTGTGCGGAGGAGGGGGACGAGGAGGGGCTGTGCGGAGGAGGGTGACGAGGAGGGGCGGTGCGGAGGAGGGTGACGAGGAGGGGCGGTGCGGAGGAGGATGACGAGGAGGGGCGGTGCGGAGGAGGATGACGAGGAGGGGCGGTGCGGAGGAGGATGACGAGGAGGGGCGGTGCGGAGGAGGATGACGAGGAGGGGCGGTGCGGAGGAGGATGACGAGGAGGGTGACAAAGAGGGGCTGTGTGGAGGAGGGGCAGTGCGGACCAGGGGGACGAAGAGCGGCGGTGGGGACGAAGAGGGGCGGTGCGGAGGAGGGTGACGAGGAGGGGCGGTGCGGAGGAGGGGGCGAGGGTGACGAGGAGGGGCGGTTCAGAGGAGGGTGGCGAGGAGGGGCGGTGCGGAGGAGCATGACGAGGATGGGCTGTGCGGAGGAGGATGACGAGGAGGGGCGGTGTGGAGGAGGGTGACGAGGGGCTGTGCGGAGGAG
Organism: Phyllobates terribilis; assembly: GCF_046119375.1. Lineage (NCBI taxonomy): Eukaryota > Metazoa > Chordata > Amphibia > Anura > Dendrobatidae > Phyllobates > Phyllobates terribilis. The sequence continues at coordinate 595,085,805 of NW_027362761.1, forward strand.
GGTGACGAGGAGGGGCTGTGCGGAGGAGGGTGACGAGGGGCTGTGCGGAGGAGGGTGACGAGGAGGGGCTGTGCGGAGGAGGGGCTGTGCGGAGGAGGGGCGGTGCGGAGGAGGGTGACGAGGAGGGGCGGTGCGGAGGAGGGGCGGTGCGGAGGAGGGGGACGAAGAGGGGCGGTGCGGAGGAGGGGGACGAAGAGGGGCGGTGCGGAGGAAGGGGACGAAGAGGGGCGGTGCGGAGGAGGGGGACGAAGAGGGGCGGTGCGGAGGAGGGGGACGAAGAGGGGCGGTGCGGAGGAGGGGGACGAAGAGGGGCGGTGCGGAGGAGGGGGACGAAGAAGGGCGGTGCGGAGAAGCAGGGGCCGTGCGGAGGAGGGGCCGTGCGGAGGAGGCTGACGAGGAGGGGCGGTGCGGAGGAGGCTGACGAGGAGGGGCGGTGCGGAGGAGGCTGACGAGGAGGAGCGGGGACGAGGAGGGGTGGTGCGGAGGAGGGTGACGAGGAGGGGCGGTGTGGAGGAGGGTGACGAGGAGGGGCTGTGCGGATGAGGGGGACGAGCGTGACGAGAAGGGGCAGTGCGGAGGAGGGGGACAAGGAGCGGCGGTGCGGAGGAGGGTGACTAGGAGGGGCGGAGGAGGTGGACGAAGGTGACGAGGAGGGGCGGTGCGGAGAAGGGTGACGAGGGTGACGAGGAGGGGCGGTGCGGAGGAGGATGACGAGGAGGAAAGTGACGAGGAGGGGCTGTGCGGAGGAGGGTGACGAGGAGGGGCTGTGCGGAGGAGGGTGACGAAGAGGGGCTGTGCGGAGGAGGGTGACGAAGAGGGGCTGTGGGGAGGAGGGTGACGAAGAGGGGCTGTGCGGAGGAGGGTGACGAGGAGGGGCTGTGCGGAGGAGGGTGACGAAGAAGGGCGGTGCGGAGGAGGGTGACGAGGAGGGGCAGTGCGGAGGAGGGTGACGAGGAGGGGCAGTGCGGAGGAGGGTGACGAGGAGGGGCGGTGCGGAGGAGGGTGACGAGGAGGGGCGGTGCGGAGGAGGTGACGAGGAGGGGCGGTGCGGAGCAGGGGGACTAGGAGGGGCGGAGGAGGGTGACGAAGAGGGGCGGTGCCGAGGAGGGTGACGAAGAGGGGCGGTGCGGAGGAGGGTGACGAGGAGGGGCGGTGCGGAGCAGGGGGACTAGGAGGGGCGGAGGAGGGTGACGAAGAGGGGCGGTGCCGAGGAGGGTGACGAAGTGGGGCGGTGCGGAGGAGGGTGACGAAGAGGGGCGGTGCGGAGGAGGGGGATGAGGAGGGGCTGTGCGGAGGAGGGGGACGAGGAGGGGCTTTGACGAGGAGGGTGACGAGGAGGGGCTGTGACGAGGGTGACGAGAAGGGGCGGTGCGGAGGAGGGGGACGAGTAGGGGCGAGGAGGACGAGGAGGGGCAGTGCGGAGGAGGGGGACAAGGAGGGGCGATGCGGAGGAGGGTGACGAGGAGGGGCGGTGCGGACGAGGGTGACGAGGAGGGGCGGTGCGGACGAGGAGGGGCGGTGTGGAGGAGGGGGACGAAGAGGGGCGGTGCGGAGGAGGGGGGCGAAGAGGGGCGGTGCGGAGGAGGGGGACGAAGAGGGGCGGTGCGGAGGAGGGGGACGAAGAGGGGCGGTGCGGAGGAGGCTGACGAGGAGGGGCGGTGCGGAGGAGGCTGACGAGGAGGGGCGGTGCGGAGTAGGGTGACGAAGAGGGGCGGTGCGGAGGAGGGTGACGAAGAGGGGCGGTGCGGAGGACGCTGACGAGTAGGGGCGGTGCGGAGGACGCTGACGAGGAGGGGCGGTGCGGAGGAGGCTGACGAGGGGCGGTGCGGAGGAGGCTGACGAGGAGGGGCGGTGCGGAGGAGGCTGACGAGGAGGGGCGGTGCGGAGGAGGGGGGCGAGGAGGGGCGGTGCGGAAGAGGGGGACAAGGAGGGCTGTGCGGTGGAGGGGGACGAGGAGTGGCTGTGCGGAGGAGGGGCTGTGCGGAGGAGGGGGACGAGGAGGGGCTGTGCGGAGGAGGGTGACGAGGAGGGGCGGTGCGGAGGATGCTGACGAGGAGGGGCGGTGCGGAGGATGCTGACGAGGGGTGGTGTGGAGGAGGCTGACGAGGGGCGGTGCGGAGGAGGCTGACGAGGAGGGGCGGTGCGGAGGAGGGTGACGAAGAGGGGCGGTGCGGAGGAGGGTGACGAAGAGGGGCGGTGCGGAGGAGGGTGACGAGGAGGGGCGGTGCGGAGGAGGGGAATGAGGAGGGGCTGTGCGGAGGAGGGGGACGAGGAGGGGCTTGGATGAGGAGGGGCTTTGACGAGGAGGGTGACGAGGAGGGGCTGTGACGAGGGTGACGAGGAGGGGCAGTGCGGAGGAGGGTGACGAAGAGGGGCGGTGCGGAGGAGGCTGACGAGGAGGGGCGGTGCGGAGGAGGGTGACGAGGAGGGGCGGTGTGGAGGAGGGTGACGAGGAGGGGCGGTGCGGAGGAGGGTGACGAGGGGCGGTGCGGAGGAGGGGGGCGAGGGGGGTCGGTGCGAAGGAGGGGGACGAGGGTGACGAGGAGGGGCGGTGCGAAGGAGGGTGACGAGGAGGGGCGGTGCGGAGGAGGGGGACGAGGAGGGGCGAGGGGGACGAGGAGGGGCTGTGCTGATGAGGGTGACGAGAAGGGGCAGTGCGGAGGAGGGGGACAAGAAGGGGCGGTGCGGAGGAGGGTGACGAGGAGGGGCGGTGCGGAAGAGGGGGACGAAGGTGACGAGGAGGGGCTTTGCGGAGGAGGGGGACGAGGGGCGGTGCGGAGGAGGGGGACGAAGGTGACGAGGAGGGGCGGTGCGGAGGAGGGGGACGAGGGTGACGAAGAGGGGCGGTGCGGAGGAGGGTGACGAGGGGCGGTGCGGAGGAGGGGGACGAAGAGGGGCGGTGCGGAGGAGCGGGACGAGGTGGGGCGGTGCGGAGGAGGGGGACGAGGAGGAGCGGTGCAGACGAGGAGGGGCGGTGCGGACGAGGAGGGGCGGTGCGGACGAGGGGGACGAGGCTGGGCGGTGCGGAGGAGGGTGACGAAGAGGGGCGGTGCGGAGGAGGGGGCGATTGTGACGAGGATGGGCGGTGCGGAGGTGGGTGGCGAGGAGGGGCGGTGCGGAGGAGCATGACTGACGAAGAGGGGCGGTGCGGAGGAGGGTGACGAGGAGGGGCGGTGCGGAGGAGGGGAATGAGGAGGGGCTGTGCGGAGGAGGGGGACGAGGAGGGGCTTGGATGAGGAGGGGCTTTGACGAGGAGGGTGACGAGGAGGGGCTGTGACGAGGGTGACGAGGAGGGGCAGTGCGGAGGAGGGTGACGAAGAGGGGCGGTGCGGAGGAGGCTGACGAGGAGGGGCGGTGCGGAGGAGGGTGACGAGGAGGGGCGGTGTGGAGGAGGGTGACGAGGAGGGGCGGTGCGGAGGAGGGGGGCGAGGGGGGTCGGTGCGAAGGAGGGGGACGAGGGTGACGAGGAGGGGCGGTGCGAAGGAGGGTGACGAGGAGGGGCGGTGCGGAGGAGGGGACGAGGATGGGCGAGGGGGACGAGGAGGGGCTGTGCTGATGAGGGTGACGAGAAGGGGCAGTGCGGAGGAGGGGGACAAGAAGGGGCGGTGCGGAGGAGGGTGACGAGGAGGGGCGGTGCGGAAGAGGGGGACGAAGGTGACGAGGATGGGCTGTGCGGAGGAGAGGGACGAGCATGACGAGGAGGGGCTTTGCGGAGGAGGGGGACGAGGGGCGGTGCGGAGGAGGGGGACGAAGGTGACGAGGAGGGGCGGTGCGGAGGAGGGGGACGAGGGTGACGAAGAGGGGCGGTGCGGAGGAGGGTGACGAGGGGCGGTGCGGAGGAGGGGGACGAAGAGGGGCGGTGCGGAGGAGCGGGACGAGGTGGGGCGGTGCGGAGGAGGGGGACGAGGAGGAGCGGTGCAGACGAGGAGGGGCGGTGCGGACGAGGAGGGGCGGTGCAGACGAGGGGGACGAGGCTGGGCGGTGCGGAGGAGGGTGACGAAGAGGGGCGGTGCGGAGGAGGGGGCGATTGTGACGAGGATGGGCGGTGCGGAGGTGGGTGGCGAGGAGGGGCGGTGCGGAGGAGCATGACTAGGGGCGGTGCGGACGAGGAGGGGCGGTGCGGACGAGGGAGACTAGGAGGAGCGGTGCGGACGAGGGAGACGAAGAGGGGCGGTGCGGATGAGGGGGACGAAGAGGGGCAGTGCGGAGGAGGGGGACGAGGAGGGGCGGTGCGGAGGAGGGGGACGAGGGTGACGAGGAGGGGCGGTGCGGAGGAGGGGGACGAGGGTGACGAGGAGGGGCAGTGCGGAGGAGGGGAACGAGGGCCGGTGCGGAGGAGGGGGACGAGGGGCGGTTCGGATGAGGGGGACGAGGAGGAGCGGTGCGGAGGAGGGGGATGAGGGGTGGTGCGGAGGAGGGTGGCGAGGAGGGGCGGTGCGGAGGAGCGTGACGAGGGGCGGTGCGGAGGAGTGTGACGAGGGGCTGTGCGGAGGAGGGTGACGAGGGGCTGTGCGGAGGAGGGGGACGAGGAGGGGCTGTGCGGAGGAGGGGGACGAGGAGGGGCTGTGCGGAGGAGGGGCTGTGCGGAGGAGGGTGACGAGGAGGGGCGGTGCGGAGGAGGCTGACGAGGAGGGGCGGTGCGGAGGAGGCTGACGAGGAGGGGCGGTGCGGAGGAGGCTGACGAGGAGGGGCGGTGCGGAGGAGGCTGACGAGGAGGGGCGGTGCGGAGGAGGCTGACGAGGAGGGGCGGTGCGGAGGAGCGTGACGAGGGGCTGTGCGGAGGAGGGTGACGAGGGGCTGTGCGGAGGAGGGGGACGAGGAGGGGCTGTGCGGAGGAGGGGGACGAGGAGGGGCTGTGCGGAGGAGGGGCTGTGCGGAGGAGGGTGACGAGGAGGGGCGGTGCGGAGGAGGCTGACGAGGGGCGGTGCGGAGGAGGCTGACGAGGAGGGGCGGTGCGGAGGAGGGTGACGAGGAGGGGCGGTGCGGAGGAGGGTGACGAAGAGGGGCGGTGCGGAGGAGGGTGACGAAGAGGGGCGGTGCGGAGGAGGGTGACGAAGAGGGGCGGTGCGGAGGAGGGTGACGAAGAGGGGCGGTGCGGAGGAGGGTGACGAGGAGGGGCGGTGCGGAGGAGGGTGACGAGGAGAGGCGGTGCGGAGGAGGGTGACGAAGAGGGGCGGTGCGGAGGAGGGTGACGAGGAGGGGCGGTGCGGAGGAGGGTGACGAGGAGAGGCGGTGCAGAGGAGGGTGACGAGGAGGGGCGGTGCGGAGGAGGGTGACGAGGAGCGGTGCGGAGGAGGGGGGCGAGGGGTGTCGGTGCGGAGGAGGGGGGCGAGGGGTGGCGGTGCGGAGGAGGGTGACGAGGAGGGGCGGTGCGAAGGAGGGGGACGAGGGTGACGAGGAGGGGCGGTGCGGAGGAGGGGGACGAGGAGGGGCGAGGGGGACGAGGAGGGGCTGTGCGGATGAGGGTGATGAGAAGGGGCAGTGCGGAGGAGGGGGACAAGAAGGGGCGGTGCGGAGGGGAGGTGGGGAGGAGGGGGACGAAGGTGACGAGGATGGGCTGTGCGCAGGAGGGGACCGAGCGTGACGAGGAGGGGCTTTGCGGAGGAGGGGGACGAGGGGCGGTGCGGAGGAGGGGGACGAAGGTGACGAGGAGGGGCGGTGCGGAGGAAGGTGACGAGGAGGGGCGGTGCGGAGGAGGGGGACGAAGAGGGGCGGTGCGGAGGAGGGGGACGAAGAGGGGCGGTGCGGAGGAGGGTGACGAGGTGGGGCGGTGCGGAGGAGGGTGACGAGGTGGGGCGGTGCGGAGGAGGGGGACGAGGAAGGGTGGTGCAGACTAAGGGGACGAGGAGGGGCGGTGCGGACGAGGTGGGGCGGTGCAGACGAGGGGGACGAGGAGGGGCGGTGCAGAGGAGGGTGACGAAGAGGGGCAGTGCGGAGGAGGGGGGCGAGGGTGACGAGGATGGGCGGTGCGGAGTTGGGTGGCGAGGAGGGGCGGTGCGGAGGAGCATGACGACGAGGGGCGGTGCGGATGAGGGGTACGAGGAGGGGCGGTGCGGACGAGGGAGACGAAGAGGGCTGTGTGGACGAGGGGGACGAAGAGGGGCGGTACGGAGGAGGGGGACGAGGAGGGGCTGTACGGAGGAGGGGGACGAGGAGGGGCGGTGCGGAGGAGGGGGACGAGGGGCGGTGCGGACGAGGAGGAGCGGTGCGGATGAGGGTGGATGAAGAGGGGCGGTGCGGATGAGGGTGACGAGGAGGGGCGGTGCAGAGGAGGGGCGCGAGGGTGACGAGGAGGGGCGGTGCGGAGGAGGGGCTGTGCGGAGAAGGGTGACGAGGGGCGGTGCGGAGGAGGGTGATGAGGGGCTGTGCCTAGGAGGGGGACGAGGAGGGGCTGTGCGGAGGAGGGGGACAAGGAGGGGCTGTGCGGAGGAGGGGGACGAGGAGGGGCTGTGCGAAGTAGGGGGACGAGGAGGGGCTGTGCGGAGGAGGGGGACGAGGAGGGGCTGTGCGGAGGAGGAGGGGCTGTGCGGAGGAGGGGGACGAGGAAGGGCTGTGCGGAGGAGGGGCTGTGCGGAGGAGGGTGACGAGGAGGGTGACAAGGAGGGGCGGTGTGGAGGAGGGGGACGAGGACAGGAGGTGCGGAGGAGGGGCGGTGCGGAGGAGGGTGACGAGGAGGGGCAGTGCGGAGGAGAGGGACGAGGAGGGGCGGTGCGGAGGAGGGTGACGAAGAGGGTCGTTGCGGAGGAGGGTGATGAGGGGTGGTGCGGAGGAGGGTGACGAGGGGCGGTGCGGAGGAGGGTGGCGAGGAGGAGTGTTGCGGAGGAGCGTGACGAGGGGCTGTGCGGAAGAGGGTGACGAGGGGCTGTGCGGAGAAGGGGGACGAGGAGAGGCTGTGCGGTGGAGGGGGACGAGGAGTGGCTGTGCGGAGGAGGGGCTGTGTGGAGGAGGGGGACGAGGAGTGGCTGTGCGGAGGAGGGGCTGTGCGGAGGAGGGGGACGAGGAGGGGCTGTGCGGAGGAGGGTGACGAGGAGGGGCTGTGCGGAGGAGGGTGACGAGGAGGGGCGGTGCGGAGGAGGCTGACGAGGGGCGGTGCGGAGGAGGCTGACGAGGAGGGGCGGTGCGGAGGAGGGTGACGAAGAGGGGCGGTGCGGAGGAATGTGACGAAGAGGGGCGGTGCGGAGGAGGGGGATGAGGAGGGGCTGTGCGGAGGAAGGGCTGTGCGGAGGAGGGGGACGAGGAGGGGCTTGGACGAGTAGGGGCTTTGACGAGGAGGGTGACGAGGAGGGGCTGTGATGAGGGTGACGGAGGAGGGTGACGGAGGAGGGTGACGAAGAGGGGCGGTGCGGAGGAGGGTGACGAAGAGCGGCGGTGCGGAGGAGGGTGACGAGGAGGGGCGGTGCGGAGGAGGGGGATGAGGAGGGGATGTGTGGAGGAAGGGCTGTGCGGAGGAGGGGCTGTGCGGAGGAGGGTGACGAGGAGGGGCTGTGCGGAGGAGGGTGACGAGGAGGGGCGGTGCGGAGGAGGCTGACGAGGAGGGGCGGTGCGGAGGAGGCTGACGAGGAGGGGCGGTGCGGAAGAGGGGGACAAGGAGGGCTGTGCGGTGGAGGGGGACGAGGAGTGGCTGTGCGGAGGAGGGGCTGTGCGGAGGAGGGGGACGAGGAGGGGCTGTGCGGAGGAGGGTGACGAGGAGGGGCGGTGCGGAGGAGGCTGACGAGGGGCGGTGCGGAGGATGCTGACGAGGGGTGGTGTGGAGGAGGCTGACGAGGGGCGGTGCGGAGGAGGCTGACGAGGAGGGGCGGTGCGGAGGAGGGTGACGAGGAGGGGCGGTGCGGAGGAGGGTGACGAAGAGGGGCGGTGCGGAGGAGGGTGACGAAGAGGGGCGGTGCGGAGGAGGGTGACGAGGAGGGGCGGTGCGGAGGAGGGGAATGAGGAGGGGCTGTGCGGAGGAGGGGGACGAGGAGGGGCTTGGATGAGGAGGGGCTTTGACGAGGAGGGTGACGAGGAGGGGCTGTGACGAGGGTGACGAGGAGGGGCAGTGCGGAGGAGGGTGACGAAGAGGGGCGGTGCGGAGGAGGGTGACGAGGAGGGGCGGTGCGGAGGAGGGTGACGAGGAGGGGCGGTGCGGAGGAGGGTGACGAGGGGCGGTGCGGAGGAGGGGGGCGAGGGGGGTCGGTGCGAAGGAGGGGGACGAGGGTGACGAGGAGGGGCGGTGCGAAGGAGGGTGACGAGGAGGGGCGGTGCGGAGGAGGGGGACGAGGAGGGACGAGGGGGACGAGGAGGGGCTGTGCTGATGAGGGTGACGAGAAGGGGCAGTGCGGAGGAGGGGGACAAGAAGGGGCGGTGCGGAGGAGGGTGACGAGGAGGGGCGGTGCGGAAGAGGGGGACGAAGGTGACGAGGATGGGCTGTGCGGAGGAGAGGGACGAGCATGACGAGGAGGGGCTTTGCGGAGGAGGGGGACGAGGGGCGGTGCGGAGGAGGGGGACGAAGGTGACGAGGAGGGGCTGTGCGGAGGAGGGGGACGAGGGTGACGAAGAGGGGCGGTGCGGAGGAGGGTGACGAGGGGCGGTGCGGAGGAGGGGGACGAAGAGGGGCGGTGCGGAGGAGCGGGACGAGGTGGGGCGGTGCGGAGGAGGGGGACGAGGAGGAGCGGTGCAGACGAGGAGGGGCGGTGCGGACGAGGAGGGGCGGTGCGGACGAGGGGGACGAGGCTGGGCGGTGCGGAGGAGGGTGACGAAGAGGGGCGGTGCGGAGGAGGGGGCGATTGTGACGAGGATGGGCGGTGCGGAGGTGGGTGGCGAGGAGGGGCGGTGCGGAGGAGCATGACTAGGGGCGGTGCGGACGAGGAGGGGCGGTGCGGACGAGGGAGACTAGGAGGAGCGGTGCGGACGAGGGAGACGAAGAGGGGCGGTGCGGACGAGGGGGACGAAGAGGGGCAGTGCGGAGGAGGGGGACGAGGAGGGGCGGTGCGGAGGAGGGGGACGAGGGTGACGAGGAGGGGCGGTGCGGAGGAGGGGGACGAGGGTGACGAGGAGGGGCAGTGCGGAGGAGGGGAACGAGGGCCGGTGCGGAGGAGGGGGACGAGGGGCGGTTCGGATGAGGGGGACGAGGAGCAGCGGTGCGGATGAGGGTGGACGAAGAGGGGCGGTGCGGAGGAGGGTGACGAGGGGCGGTGCGAGGAGGATGACGAGGAGGGGCGGTGCGGAGGAGGGGCGCGAGGGTGGCGAGAAGGGGCTGTGCGGAGGAGCGTGACGAGGAGGGGCTGTGCGGAGGAGGGTGACGAGGGGCGGTGCGGAGGAAGGTGACGAGGGGCGGTGCGGAGGAGGGTGACGAGGGGCTGTGCGGAGGAGGGGGACGAGGAGGGGCTGTGCGCAGGAGGGGGACAAGGAGGGGCTGTGCGGACGAGGGGGACGAGGAGGGCCTGTGCGGAGGAGGGGGACGAGGAAGGGCTGTGCGGAGGACGGTGACGAGGAGGGGCTGTGCGGAGGAGGGTGACGAGGAGGTGCTGTGCGGAGGAGGGGGACGAGGAGGGGCTGTGCGGAAGAGGGGGACAAGGAGGGGCTGTGCGGAGGAGGGGGACGAGGAAGGGCTATGCGGAGGAGGGGCTGTGCGGAGGAGAGTGACGAGGAGGGGCTGTGCGGAGGAGGGTGACAAGGAGGGGCGGTGCGGAGGACGGGGACGAGGGCTGGCGGTGCGGAGGAGAGGGACGAGGAGGGGCAGTGCGGAGGAGGGTGACGAGGGGGACGAAGAGGGTCGGTGCTGAGGAGTGTGACGAGGGGTGGTGCGGAGGAGCATAACGAGGAGGGGCTGTGCGGAGGAGGGGGACGAGGAGGGGCTGTGCGGAGGAGGGGGACGAGGAGGGGCTGTGCGGAGGAGGGGCTGTGCGGAGGAGAGGGACGAGGAGGGGCTGTGCGGAGGAGGGTGACGAGGAGGGGCGGTGCGGAGGAGGCTGACGAGGGTCGGTGCGGAGGAGGGTGACGAGGAGGGTCGGTGCGGAGGAGGGTGACGAAGAGGGGCGGTGCTGAGGAGGGTGACGAAGAGGGGCGGTGCTGAGGAGGGTGACGAAGAGGGGCGGTGCGGAAGAGGCTGACTAGGAGGGGCGGTGCGGAGGAGGGTGACTAGGAGGGGCGGTGCGGAGGAGGGTGACGAGGGGCGGTGCGGAGGAGGGGGGCGAGGGGTGGCGGTGCGGAGGAGGGGCTGTGCGCAGGATGGGGACGAGGAAGGGCTATGCGGAGGAGGGGCTGTGCGGAGGAGAGTGACGAGGAGGGGCTGTGCGGAGGAGGGTGACAAGGAGGGGCGGTGCGGAGGAGGGGGACGAGGGCGGGCGGTGCGGAGGAGAGGGACGAGGAGGGGCAGTGCGGAGGAGGGTGACGAGGAGGGGCGGTGCGGACGAGGGGGACGAAGAGGGTCGGTGCGGAGGAGGGTGACGAGGGGTGGTGCGGAGGAGGGGGACGAGGAGGGGCTGTGCGGAGGAGGGGCTATGCGGAGGAGGGGCTGTGCGGAGGAGGGTGACGAGGAGGGGCGGTGCGGAGGAGGCTGACGAGGAGAGGCGGTGCGGAGGAGGGTGACGAGGAGGGGCGGTGCGGTGGAGGGTGACGAAGAGGGGCGGTGCGGAGGAGGGTGACGAAGAGGGGCAGTGCGGAGGAGGGTGACGAGGAGGGGCGGTGCGGAGGAGGCTGAAGAGGAGGGGCGGTGCGGAGGAGGCTGACGAGGAGGGGCGGTGCGGAGGAGGGTGACGAGGGGCGGTGCGGAGGAGGGGGGCGAGGGGTGGCGGTGCGGAGGAGGGGGACGAGGAGGGGCGGTGCGAAGGAGGGGGACGAGGGTGACGAGGAGGGGCTGTGCTGAGGAGGGGCGAGGGGGACTAGGAGGGGCTGTGCGGATGAGGGTGATGAGAAGGGGCGGTGCGGAGGAGGGGGACGAGGAGGGGCGGTGCGGAGGAGGGTGACGAGGATGGGCTGTGCCGAGGAGGGGGACGAGCGTGACGAGGAGGGGCTTTGCGGAGGAGGGGGACGAGGGGCGGTGCGGAGGAGGGGGACGAAGGTGACGAGGAGGGGCGGTGCGGAGGAGGGGGATGAGGGGCGGTGCGGAGGAGGGGGACGAGGTGGGGCGGTGCGAAGGAGGGTGACGAGGAGGGGCGGTGCGGAGGAGGGGGACGAGGAGGGGCGGTGCAGACGAGGGGGACGAGGAGGGGCGGTGTGGACGAGGCGGGGCTGTGCGGACGAGGGGGACGAGGAGGGGCGGTGCGGAGGTGGGTGGCGAGGAGGGACGCTGCGGAGGAGCATGACGACGAGGGGCGGTGTGGTTGAGGGGGACGAGGAGGGGCGGTGCGGACGAGGGAGACGAAGAGGGCGGTGCGGACGAGGGGAACGAAGAGGGGCGGTACGGAGGAGGGGGACGAAGAGGGGCGGTACCGAGGTGGGGGACGAAGAAGGGCGGTGCGGCGGAGGAGGACGAGGAGGGGCGGTGCGGAGGAGGGGGACGAGGGTGACGAGGAGGGGCGGTGCGGAGGTGGGTGGCGAGGAGGGACGGTGCGGAGGAGCATGACGACGAGGGGCGGTGTGGATGAGGGGGACGAGGAGGGGCGGTGCGGACGAGGGAGACGAAGAGGGCGGTGCGGACGAGGGGAACGAAGAGGGGCGGTACAGAGGAGGGGGACGAAGAGGGGCGGTACCGAGGTGGGGGACGAGGAAGGGCGGTGCGGCGGAGGAGGACGAGGAGGGGCGGTGCGGAGGAGGGGGACGAGGGTGACGAGGAGGGGCGGTGCGGAGGAGGGGGACGAGTGGCGGTGCGGAGGAGGGGGACGAGGGGCAGTGCGGATGAGGGGGACGAGGAGGAGCGGTGCGGATGAGGGGGACGAGGAGGAGCGGTGCGGATGAGGGTGGATGAAGAGTGGCGGTGCGGAGGAGGGTGACGAGGAGTGGCGGTGCGGAGGAGGGGCGCGAGGGTGACAAGGAGGGGCAGTGCGCAGGTGGGTGGCGAGGAGGGGCGGTGCGGAGGAGGGGCTGTGCGGAGGAGGGTGACGAGCAGGGGCTGTGCGGAGGAGGGGGACGAGGAGGGCCTGTGCGGTGGAGGGGGACGAGGAGGGGCTGTGCGAAGTAGGGGGACGAGGAAGGGCTGTGCGGAGGACGGTGACGAGGAGGGGCTGTGCGGAGGAGGTGCTGTGCGGAGGAGGAGGACGAGGAGGGGCTGTGCGGAGGAGGGGGACGAGGAGGGGCTGTGCGGAGGAGGGGGACGAGGAGGGGCTGTGCGGAGGAGGGGCTGTGCGGAGGAGGGTGACGAGGAGGGGCTGTGCGGAGGAGGGTGACGAGGAGGGGCTGTGCGGAGGAGGGTGACGAGGAGGGGCTGTGTGGAGGAGGGTGACGAGGAGGGGCTGTGTGGAGGAGGGTGACAAGGAGGGGCAGTGCGAACGAGGGGGACGAAGAGGGTCGGTGCGGAGGAGGGTGACGAGGAGTGGTGCGGAGGAGGGGGACGAGGGTGACAAGGGGCGGTGCGGAGGAGCGTGACGAGAGCTGTGCGGAGGAGCGGGACGAGGGGCTGTGAGGAGGAGGGGGACGAGGAGGGGCTGTGCGGAGGAGGGGGACGAGGAGGGGCTGGGCGGAGGAGGGGCTGTGCGGAGGAGGGTGACGAGGAGGGGCTGGGCGGAGGAGGGGCTGTGCGGAGGAGGGTGACGAGGAGGGGCTGTGCGGAGGAGGGTGACGAGGAGGGGCTGTGCGGAGGAGGGTGACGAGGAGGGGCTGTGCGGTAGAGGTGGACGAGGAGGGGCGGTGCAGAGGAGGGTGACGAGGAGGGGCGGAGGAGGGTGACGAGGAGGGGCGGTGCGGAGGAGGGTGACGAAGAAGGGCGGTGCGGACGAGGGGGACGAAGAGGGGCGGTGCGGAGGAGGGTGACGTGGAGGGGGGCAAAGGTGACGAGGAGGGGCGGTGCGGAGGAGCGTGACGAGGAGGGGCGGTGCGGACGAGGGGGACGAAGAGGGGCGGTGCGGAGGAGGGTGACGAGGAGGGGCGGTGCGGAGGAGGGGGGCGAGGGTGACAAGGAGGGGCTGTGCGGAGGAGGGGGACGAGGAGGGGCGGTGCGGAGGAGGGTGACGAGGAGGGGCGGTACGGAGGAGGGTGACAAGGGGCTGTGCGGGGGAGGGGGACGAGGAGGGGCGGTGCGGAGGAGGGGCAGTGAGGAGGAGGGTGACGAGGAGGGGCGGTGCGGAGGAGGGTGACGAGGGTCTGTGCGGAGGAGGGGGACGAGGAGGGGCTGTGTGGAGGAGGGGCTGTGCGGAGGAGGGGGACGAGGAGGGGCTGTGCTGAGGAGGGTGACGAGGAGGGGCTGTGCGGAGGAGGGTGACGAGGAGAGGCTGTGCGGAGGAGGGTGACGAGGAGGGGCGGTGCGGAGGAGGGTGACGAGGAGGGGCGGTGCGGAGGAGGGGCAGTGCGGAGGAGGGTGACGAGGAGGGGCGGTGCGGAGGAGGGTGACGAGGAGGGGCGGTGCGGAGGAGGGGCAGTGCGGAGGAGGGTGACGAGGAGGGGCTGTGCGGAGGAGGGGGATGAGGAGGGACTGTGCGGAGGAGGGGGACGAGGAGGGGCTGTGCGGAGGAGGGGCTGTGCGGAGGAGGGGGACAAGGAGGGGCTGTGCGTAGGAGGGGGACGAGGAGGGGCTGTGCGGAGGAGGGTGACGATGAGGGGCTGTGCGGAGGAGGGTGACGAGGAGGGGAGGTGCGGAGGAGGGTGACGAGGAGGGGCGGTGCGGACGAGGGGGACGAAGAGGGGCGGTGCGGAGGAGGGTGACGAGGAGGGGCGGTGCGGAGGAGGGGGGCGAAGGTGACGAGGAGGGGCGGTGCGGAGGAGCGTGACGAGGAGGGGCTGTGCAGAGAAGGGAGCGAGGGTGACGAGGGGTAGTGCGGAGTAAAGTGACGAGGGGCTGTGCAGAGGAGGGGGACGAGGAGGGGCTGTGCGGAGGAGAGGGATGAGGCGGGGCTGTTCGGAGGAGGGGGACGGGGAAGGGCTGTGCGGAGGAGGGTGACGAAGGGCTGTGCGGAGGAGGGTGACGAGGGGGGGCTGTGCGGTGGGGGGTGACGAGGAGGTGCTGTGCGGAGGAGGGTGACGAGGAGGTGCTGTGCGGAGGAGGGGGACGAGGAGGGGCTGTGCGGAGGAGGAGGACGAGAAGGGGCTGTGCGGAGTAGGGGGACGAGGAAGGGCTGTGCGGAGGAGGGGCTGTGCGGAGGAGGGTGACGAGGAGGGGCTGTGCGGAGGAGGGTGACAAGGAGAGGCGGTGTGGAGGAGAGGGACGAGGAGGGGCGGTGCGGAGGAGGGTGACGAGGAGGGGCGGTGCGGAGGAGGGTGACGAGGGGCGGTGTGGAGGAGAGGGACGAGGAGGGGCGGTGCGGAGGAGGGTGACGAGGAGGGGCGGTGCGGACGAGGGGGACGAAGAGGGTCAGTGCGGAGGAGGGTGACGAGGGGTGGTGCGGAGGAGGGGGGAGAGGGTGACAAGGGGCGGTGCGGAGGAGCGTGACGAGGGGCTGTGCGGAGGAGGTGGACGAGGAGGGGCTGTGAGGAGGAGGGGGGCGAGGAGGGGCTGTGCGGAGGAGGTTGACGAGGAGGGGCTGTGCGGAGGAGGTGGACGAGGGTCTGTGCGGAGGAGGGGGACGAGGAGGGGCTGTGCGGAGGAGGGGCTGTGCGGAGGAGGGGGACGAGGAGGGGCTGTGCTGAGGAGGGTGACGAGGAGGGGCTGTGCGGAGGAGGGTGACGAGGAGGGGCTGTGCGGAGGAGGGTGACGAGGAGGGGCTGTGCGGAGGAGGGTGACGAGGAGGGGCGGTGCGGAGGAGGGTGACGAGGAGGGGCGGTGCGGAGGAGGGTGACGAGGAGGGGCGGTGCGGAGGAGGGGCAGTGCGGAGGAGGGTGACGAGGAGGGGCGGTGCGGAGGAGGGTGACGAGGAGGGGCGGTGCGGATCAGGGTGACGAGGAGGGGCGGTGCGGAGGAGGGGCAGTGCGGAGGAGGGTGACTAGGAGGGGCTGTGCGGAGGAGGGGGATGAGGAGGGACTGTGCGGAGGAGGGGGACGAGGAGGGGCTGTGCGGAGGAGGGGCTGTGCGGAGGAGGGGGACAAGGAGGGGCTGTGCGTAGGAGGGTGACGAGGAGGGGCTGTGCGGAGGAGGGTGACGAGGAGGGGCTGTGCGGAGGAGGGTGACGAGGAGGGGAGGTGCGGAGGAGGGTGACGAGGAGGGGCGGTGCGGACGAGGGGGACGAAGAGGGGCGGTGCGGAGGAGGGTGACGAGGAGGGGCGGTGCGGAGGAGGGGGGCGAAGGTGACGAGGAGGGGAGGTGCGGAGGAGCGTGACGAGGAGGGGCTGTGCGGAGAAGGGAGCGAGGGTGACGAGGGGCTGTGCAGAGGAGGGGGACGAGGAGGGGCTGTGCGGAGGAGAGGGATGAGGCGGGGCTGTTCGGAGGAGGGGGAAGGGCTGTGCGGAGGAGGGTGACGAAGGGCTGTGCGGAGGAGGGTGACGAGGGGGGGCTGTGCGGTGGGGGGTGACGAGGAGGTGCTGTGCGGAGGAGGGTGACGAGGAGGTGCTGTGCGGAGGAGGGGGACGAGGAGGGGCTGTGCGGAGGAGGAGGACGAGAAGGGGCTGTGCGGAGTAGGGGGACGAGGAGGGGCTGTGCGGAGGAGGGTGACGAGGAGGGGCTGTGCGGAGGAGGGGGACGAGGAGGGGCTGTGCGGAGGAGGAGGACGAGAAGGGGCTGTGCGGAGTAGGGGGACGAGGAAGGGCTGTGCGGAGGAGGGGCTGTGCGGAGGAGGGTGACGAGGAGGGGCTGTGCGGAGGAGGGTGACAAGGAGAGGCGGTGCGGAGGAGGGGACGAGGAGGGGCGGTGCGGAGGAGGGTGACGAGGGGCGGTGTGGAGGAGAGGGACGAGGAGGGGCGGTGCGGAGGAGGGTGACGAGGAGGGGCGGTGCGGACGAGGGGGACGAAGAGGGTCAGTGCGGAGGAGGGTGACGAGGGGTGGTGCGGAGGAGGGGGGAGAGGGTGACAAGGGGCGGTGCGGAGGAGCGTGACGAGGGGCTGTGCGGAGGAAGTGGACGAGGAGGGGCTGTGAGGAGGAGGGGGGCGAGGAGGGGCTGTGCGGAGGAGGTTGACGAGGAGGGGCTGTGCGGAGGAGGTGGACGAGGAGGGGCGGTGCGGAGGAGGGTGACGAGGATGGGCGGTGCGGAGGTGGGTGGCGAGGAGGGGCGGTGCGGAGGATCATGACGAGGGGCGGTGCGGACGAGGAGGGGCGGTGCGGACGAGGGAGACGAAGAGGGGCGGTGCGGATGAGGGGGACCAAGAGGGGCATTGCGGAGGAGGGGGACGAGGAGGGGCGGTGCGGAGGAGGGGGACGAGGGTGACGAGGAGGGGCAGTGCGGAGTAGGGGAACGAGGGCCGGTGCGGAGGAGGGGGACGAGGGGCGGTGCGGATGAGGAGGAGCGGTGCGGATGAGGGTGGACGAAGAGGAGCGGTGAGGATGAGGGTGGACGAAGAGGGGCGGTGCGGAGGAGGGTGACGAGGAGGGGCGGTGCGAGGAGGGTGACGAGGAGGGGCGGTGCGGAGGAGGGGCGCGAGGGTGACGAGGGGCGGTGCGCAGGTGGGTGGCGAGGAGGGGCTGTGCGGAGGAGCGTGACGAGGAGGGGCTGTGCGGAGGAGGGTGACGAGGGGCGGTGCGGAGGAACGTGACGAGGGGCGGTGCGGAGGAGGGTGACGAGGGGCTGTGCGGAGGAGGGGGACGAGGAGGGGCTGTGCACAGGAGGGGGACACGGAGGGGCTGTGCGGACGAGGGGGACGAGGAGGGCCTGTGCGGAGGAGGGGGACGAGGAAGGGCTGTGCGGAGGACGGTGACGAGGAGGGGCTGTGCGGAGGAGGGTGACGAGGAGGTGCTGTGCGGAGGAGGGGGACGAGGAGGGGCTGTGCGGAGGAGGGGGACAAGGAGGGGCTGTGCGGAGGAGGGGACGAGGAAGGGCTATGCGGAGGAGGGGCTGTGCGGAGGAGAGTGACGAGGAGGGGCTGTGCGGAGGAGGGTGACAAGGAGGGGCGGTGCGGAGGACGGGGACGAGGGCGGGCGGTGCGGAGGAGAGGGACGAGGAGGGGCAGTGCGGAGGAGGGTGACGAGGAAGGGCGGTGCGGACGAGGGGGACGAAGAGGGTCGGTGCGGAGGAGGGTGACGAGGGGTGGTGCGGAGTAGGGTGGCGAGGAGAGGCGGTGCGGAGGAGCGTGACGAGGAGGGGCTGTGCGGAGGAGGGTGACGAGGGGCTGTGCGGAGGAGGGGGACGAGGAGGGGCTGTGCGGAGGAGGGGGACGAGGAGGGACTGCGGAGGAGGGGGACGAGGAGGGGCTGTGCGGAGGAGGGGGACGAGGAGGGACTGCGGAGGATGTGCGGTGCGGACGAGGGGGACGAAGAGGGTCGGTGCGGAGGAGGGTGACGAGGGGTGGTGCGGAGGAGGGGGACGAGGAGGGGCTGTGCGGAGGAGGGGCTGTGCGGAGGAGGGGCTATGCGGAGGAGGGGGACGAGGAGGGCTGTGCGGAGGAGGGTGACGAGGAGGGGCGGTGCGGAGGAGGCTGACGAGGAGGGGCGGTGCGGAGGAGGGTGACGAGGAGGGTCGGTGCGGAGGAGGGTGACGAAGAGGGGCGGTGCGAAGGAGGGTGACGAAGAGGGGCGGTGCGGAGGAGGGTGACGAAGAGGGGCGGTGCGGAGGAGGCTGACGAGGAGGGGCGGTGCGGAGGAGGCTGACGAGGAGGGGCGGTGCGGAGGAGGCTGACGAGGAGGTCGGTGCGGAGGAGGCTGACGAGGAGGGGCGGTGCGGAGGAGGGTGACGAGGGGCGGTGCGGAGGAGGGGGGCGAGGGGTGGCGGTGCGGAGGAGGGGGACGAGGAGGGGCGGTGCGAAGGAGGGGGACGAGGGTGACGAGGAGGGGCGGTGCGGAGGAGGGGCGAGGGGGACTAGGAGGGGCTGTGCGGATGAGGGTGATGAGAAGGGGCGGTGCGGAGGAGGGGGACGAGGAGGGGCGGTGCGGAGGAGGGGGACGAAGGTGACGAGGATGGGCTGTGCCGAGGAGGGGGACGAGCGTGACGAGGAGGGGCTTTGCGGAGGAGGGGGACGAGGGGCGGTGCGGAGGAGGGGGACGAAGGTGACGAGGAGGGGCGGTGCGGAGGAGGGGGACGAGGGGCGGTGCGGAGGAGGGGGACGAAGAGGGGCGGTGCGGAGGAGGGGGACGAGGTGGGGCGGTGCGGAGGAGGGTGACGAGGAGGGGCGGTGCGGAGGAGGGGGACGAGGAGGGGCGGTGCAGACGAGGGGGACGAGGAGGGGCGGTGTGGACGAGGCGGGGCGGTGCGGACGAGGGGGACGAGGAGGGGCGGTGCGGAGGTGGGTGGCGAGGAGGGACGGTGCGGAGGAGCATGACGACGAGGGGCGGTGCGGATGAGGGGGACGAGGAGGGGCGGTGCGGACGAGGGAGACGAAGAGGGCGGTGCGGATGAGGGGGACGAAGAGGGGCGGTACGGAGGAGGGGGACGAAGAGGGGCGGTACGGAGGTGGGGGACGAGGAGGGGCGGTGCGGCGGAGGAGGACGAGGAGGGGCGGTGCGGAGGAGGGGGACGAGGGTGACGAGGAGGGGCGGTGCGGAGGAGGGGGACGAGGGGCGGTGCGGAGGAGGGGGACGAGGGGCGGTGCGGATGAGGGGGACGAGGGGCGGTGCGGATGAGGGGGACGAGGAGGAGCGGTGCGGATGAGGGTGGATGAAGAGGCGCGGTGCGGAGGAGGGTGACGAGGAGTGGCGGTGCGGAGGAGGGGCGCGAGGGTGACGAGGAGGGGCGGTGCGCAGGTGGGTGGCGAGGAGGGGCTGTGAGGAGGAGGGTGACGAGGAGGGGCTGTGCGGAGGAGGGGGACGAGGAGGGGCTGTGCGGAGGAGGGGGACGAGGAGGGGCTGTGCGGAGGAGGGGGACGAGGAGGGCCTGTGCGGAGGAGGGGGACGAGGAGGGGCTGTGCGGAGGAGGGTGACGAGGAGGTGCTGTGCGGAGGAGGAGGACGAGGAGGGGCTGTGCGGAGGAGGGGGACGAGGGGCTGTGCGGAGGAGGGGCTGTGCGGAGGAGGGTGACGAGGAGGGGCTGTGTGGAGGAGGGTGACAAGGAGGGGCGGTGCGGACGAGGGGAACGAAGAGGGTCGGTGCGGAGGAGGGTGACGAGGGGTGGTGCGGAGGAGGGGGACGAGGGTGACAATGGGCGGTGCGGAGGAGCGTGACGAGGGGCTGTGCGGAGGAGGGGGACGAGGAGGGGCTGTGAGGAGGAGGGGGATGAGGAGGGGCTGTGCGGAGGAGGGGGACGAGGAGGGGCTGGGCGGAGGAGGGGCTGTGCGGAGGAGGGTGACGAGGAGGGGCTGGGCGGAGGAGGGGCTGTGCGGAGGAGGGTGACGAGGAGGGGCTGGGCGGAGGAGGGTGACGAGGAGGGGCTGTGCGGAGGAGGGTGACAAGGAGGGGCTGTGCGAAGGAGGTGGACGAGGAGGGGCGGTGCGGAGGAGGGTGACGAGGAGGGGCAGAGGAGGGTCACGAGGAGGGGCGGTGCGGAGGAGGGTGACGAAGAAGGGCGGTGCGGACGAGGGGGACGAAGAGGGGCGGTGCGGAGGAGGGTGACGAGGAGGGGCGGTGCGGAGGAGGGGGGCAAAGGTGACGAGGAGGGGCGGTGCGGACGAGGGGGACGAAGAGGGGCGGTGCGGAGGAGGGTGACGAGGAGGGGCGGTGCGGAGGAGGGGGGCGAGGGTGACGAGGAGGGGCTGTGCGGAGGAGGGGGACGAGGAGGGGCGGTGCGGAGGAGGGTGACGAAGAGGGGCGGTACGGAGGTGGGGGACGAGGAGGGGCGGTGCGGCGGAGGAGGACGAGGAGGGGCGGTGCGGAGGAGGGGGACGAGGGTGACGAGGAGGGGCTGTGCGGAGGAGGGTGACGAGGAGGGGCGGTGCGGACGAGGGGGACGAAGAGGGGCGGTGCGGAGGAGGGTGACGAGGAGGGGCGGTGCGGAGGAGGGGGGCGAGGGTGACGAGGAGGGGCTGTGCGGAGGAGGGGGACGAGGAGGGGCGGTGCGGAGGAGGGTGACGAGGAGGGGCGGTGCTGAGGAGGGTGACAAGGGGCTGTGCGGAGGAGGGAGACGAGGAGGGGCGGTGCGGAGGAGGGGCAGTGCGGAGGAGGGTGACAAGGAGGGGCAGTGCGGAGGAGGGTGACGAGGGGCGGTGCGGAGGAGGGGGACGAGGAGGGACTGTGCGGAGGAGGGGGACGAGGAGGGGCTGTGCAGAGGAGGGACTGTGCGGAGGAGGGGGACGAGGAGGGGCTGTGCAGAGGAGGGGCTGTGCGGAGGAGGGGGACGAGGAGGGGCTGTGCGGAGGAGGGTGACGAGGAGGGGCTGTGCGGAGGAGGGTGACGAGGAGGGGCAGTGCGGAGGAGGGTGACGAGGAGGGGCGGTGCGGAGGAGGGTGATGAGGGGCTGTGCGGAGGAGGGGGACGAGGAGGGACTGTGCGGAGGAGGGGGACTAGGAGGGGCTGTGCGGAGGAGGGGCTGTGCGTAGGAGGGGGACGAGGAGGGGCTGTGCGTAGGAGGGTGACGAGGAGGGGCTGTGCGGAGGAGGGTGACGAGGAGGGGCTGTGCGGAGGAGGGTGACGAGGAGGGGAGGTGCGGAGGAGGGTGACGAGGAGGGGCGGTACGGACGAGGGGGACGAAGAGGGGCGGTGCGGAGGAGGGTGACGAGGAGGGGCGGTGCGGAGGAGGGGGGCGAAGGTGACGAGGAGGGGCGGTGCGGAGGAGCGTGACGAGGAGGGGCTGTGCGGAGAAGGGAGCGAGGGTGACGAGGGGTAGTGCGGAGTAAAGTGACGAGGGGCTGTGCGGAGGAGGGGGATGAGGCGGGGCTGTTCGGAGGAGGGGGATGGGGAAGGGCTGTGCGGAGGAGGGTGACGAGGGGGGGCTGTGCGGTGGGGGGTGACGAGGAGGTGCTGTGCGGAGGAGGGTGACGAGGAGGTGCTGTGCGGAGGAGGGGGACGAGGAGGGGCTGTGCGGAGTAGGAGGACGAGAAGGGGCTGTGTGGAGGAGGGGGACGAGGAAGGGCTGTGCGGAGGAGGGGCTGTGCGGAGGAGGGTGACGAGGAGGGGCTGTGCGGAGGAGGGTGACAAGGAGAGGCGGTGCGGAGGAGGGGGACGAGGAGGGGCGGTGCGGAGGAGGGGGACAAGGAGGGGCGGTGCGGAGGAGGGTGACGAGGAGGGGCGGTGCGGAGGAGGGTGACGAGGGGCGGTGCGGAGGAGAGGGACGAGGAGGGGCGGTGCGGAGGAGGGTGACGAGGAGGGGCGGTGCGGACGAGGGGGACGAAGAGGGTCAGTGCGGAGGAGGGTGACGAGGGGTGGTGCGGAGGAGGGGGGAGAGGGTGACAAGGGGCGGTGCGGAGGAGGGTGACGAGGGGTGGTGCGGAGGAGGGGGGAGAGGGTGACAAGGGGCGGTGCGGAGGAGCGTGACGAGGGGCTGTGCGGAGGAGGGGGACGAGGAGGGGCTGTGAGGAGGAGGGAGACGAGGAGGGGCTGTGCGGAGGAGGGGGACGAGGAGGGGCTGTGCGGAGGAGGGGCTGTGCGGAGGAGGGGCTGTGCGGAGGAGGGTGACGAGGAGGGGCTGTGTGGAGGAAGGTGACGAGGAGGGGCTGTGCGGAGGAGGTGGACGAGGAGGGGCGGTGCGGAGGAGGGTGATGAGGAGGGGCGGAGGAGGGTGACGAGGAGGGGCGGTGCGGAGGAGGGTGACGAAGAAGGGCGGTGCGGAGGAGGGTGATGAGGAGGGGTGGTGCGGAGGAGGGTGACGAGGAGGGGCGGTGCGGACGAGGGGGACGAAGAGGGGCGGTGCGGAGGAGGGTGACGAGGAGGGGCGGTGCGGAGGAGGGGGGCGAGGGTGACGAGGAGGGGCGGTGCGGAGGAGGGTGGCGAGGAGGGGCGGTGCGGAGGAGCGTGACGAGGAGGGGCTGTGCAGAGAAGGGGGCGAGGGTGACGAGGGGCAGTGCGGAGGAAAGTGACGAGGGGCTGTGCGGAGGAGCAGGACGAGGAAGGGCTGTGCGGAGGAGGGGGATGAGGAGGGGCTGTTCGGAGGAGGGGGACGACGAAGGGCTGTGCGGATGAGGGTGACGAGGGGCTGTGCGGAGGAGGGTGACGAGGGGCGGTGTGGACGAGGGTGACGAGGGGCGGTGCGGAGGAGGGTGACGAGGAGGGGCGATGCGGAGGAGGGTGACGAGGAGGGGCGGTGTGGAGGAGGGGCGGTGCGAAGGGGGGGACGAGGAGGGGCGATGCGGAGGAGGGTGACGAGGAGGGGCGGTGCGGAGGAGGGGCGGTGCGGAGGGGGGGACGAGGAAGGGCGGTGCGGAGGAGGGGCGGTGCGGAGGGGGGGACGAGGAAGGGCGGTGCGGAGGAGGGGCGGTGCGGAGGGGGGGACGAGGAAGGGCTGTGCGGAGGAGGGGCTGTGAGGAGGAGGGGGACGAGGAGGGGCGATGCGGAGGAGGGTGACGAGGAGGGGCGGTGCGGAGGGGGGGACGAGGAAGGGCTGTGCGGAGGAGGGGCTGTGCGGAGGAGGGTGACGAGGAGGGGCTGTGCGGAGGAGGGTGACAAGGAGAGGCGGTGCGGAGGAGGGTGACGAGGAGGGGCGGTGTGGAGGAGGGTGACGAGGGGCGGTGCGGAGGAGAGGGACAAGGAGGGGCGGTGCGGAGGAGGGTGACGAGGAGGGGCGGTGCGTACGAGGGGGACGAAGAGGGTCAGTGCGGAGGAGTGGGGAGAGGGTGACAAGGAGCGGTGCGGAGGAGCGTGACGAGGGCCTGTGCGGAGGAGGGGGACGAGGAGGGGCTGTGAGGAGGAGGGGGACGAGGAGGGGCTGTGCGGAGGAGGGGGACAAGGAGGGGCTGTGCGGAGGAGGGGCTGTGCAGAGGAGGGTGACGAGGAGGGTGACGAGGAGGGGCTGTGCGGAGGAGGGTGACGAGAAGGGGCTGTGCGGAGGAGGGTGACGAGGAGGGGCTGTGCGGAGGAGGTGGACGAGGAGGGGCGGTGCGGAGGATGGTGACTAGGAGGGGCGGTGCAGAGGAGGGTGACGAAGAAGGGCGGTGCGGAGGAGGGTGACGAGGAGGGGTGGTGCGGAGGAGGGTGACGAGGAGGGGCGGTGCGGACGAGGGGGACGAAGAGGGGCGGTGCAGAGGAGGGTGACGAGGAGGGGCGGTGCGGAGGAGGGGGGCGAGGGTGACTAGGAGGGGCGGTGCAGAGTAGGGTGGCGAGGAGGGGCATTGCGGAGGAGCGTGACGAGGAGGGGCTGTGCAGAGAAGGGGGCGAGGGTGATGAGGGGCAGTGCGGAGGAAAGTGACGAGGGGCTGTGCGGAGGAGCAGGACGAGGAAGGGCTGTGCGGAGGAGGGGGATGAGGGGCTGTTCGGAGGAGGGGGACGAGGAAGGGCTGTGCGGATGAGGGTGACGAGGGGCTGTGCGGAGGAGGGTGACGAGGGGCGGTGTGGACGAGGATGACGAGGGGCGGTGCGGAGGAGGGTGACGAGGAGGGGCGATGCGGAGGAGGGGGACGAGGAGGGGCGGTGCGGAGGAGGGGGACGAGGAGGGGCGGTGGTGACGAGGGGCGGTGCGGAGGAGGGTGACGAGGAGGGGCGATGCGGAGGAGGGTGACGAGGAGGGGCGGTGCGGAGGAGGGGCGGTGTGGAGGAGGGGGACGAGGAGGGGCGGTGCGGAGGAGGGGGATGATGGTGACGAGGGGCGGTGTGGAGGAGGGGCGGTGCGGAGGTGGGTGACGAGGAGGGGCGAGGAGGGGCTGTGCGGACGAGGGGGACAAGGAGGGGCTGTGCGGAGGAGGGTGACGAGGAGGGGCTGTGCAGAGGAGGGGGACAAGGTGGGGCGGTGCGGAGGAGGGGTGGTGCGGAGGAGGGGGACGAGGGTGACGAGGAGAGGCGGTGCAGAGGAGGGGGACAAGGTGGGGCGGTGCGGAGGAGGGGTGGTGCGGAGGAGGGGGACGAGGGTGACGAGGAGAGACGGTGCAGAGGAGGGGGACGAAGGTGACGAGGAGGGGCGGTGCGGAGGAGTGGGACGAAGAGGGGCGGTGCAGGGAGGGTGACGAAGAGGGGCGGTGCGGAGGAGGGGTCAAGGAGAGGCGGTGCGGAGGAGGGTGACGAAGAGGGGCGGTGCGGAGGAGGGGGACCAGGAGGGGCGGTGCGGACGAGGGGGGCGAGGAGGGGCGGTGCGGACGAGTGTGACGAGGAGGGGCGGTGCGGAGGAGGGGTGGTGCGGACGAGGGGGACGAAGAGGGGCGGTGCGGAGGAGGGGGACGAGGAGGGACGGTGGTGACGACGAGGGGCGGTGCGGAGGAGGAGCCGTGCGGACGAGGAGGACGAAGAGGGGCGGTGCGGAGGAGGGGCAGTGCGGAGGAGGGGTCGAGGGTGATGAGGGGCGGTGCGGAGGAGGGTGGCGAGGAGGGCTGTGCGGAGGAGGGTGACGAGGAGGGGCTGTGCGGAGGAGGGTGACGAGGAGGGGTGGTGTGGAGGAGGGGCGGTGCGAAGGGGGGGACGAGGAGGGGCGATGCGGAGGAGGGTGACGAGGAGGGGCGGTGCGGAGGAGGGGCGGTGCGGAGGGGGGGACGAGGAAGGGCGGTGCGGAGGAAGGGCGGTGCGGAGGGGGGGACGAGGAAGGGCTGTGCGGAGGAGGGGCTGTGCGGAGGAGGGGAACGAGGAGGGGCGATGCGGAGGAGGGTGACGAGGAGGGGCGGTGCGGAGGGGGGGACGAGGAAGGGCTGTGCGGAGGAGGGGCTGTGCGGAGGAGGGTGACGAGGAGGGGCTGTGCGGAGGAGGGTGACAAGGAGAGGCGGTGCGGAGGAGGGTGACGAGGAGGGGCGGTGTGGAGGAGGGTGACGAGGGGCGGTGCGGAGGAGAGGGACGAGGAGGGGCGGTGCGGAGGAGGGTGACGAGGAGGGGCGGTGCGTACGAGGGGGACGAAGAGGGTCAGTGCGGAGGAGTGGGGAGAGGGTGACAAGGGGCGGTGCGGAGGAGCGTGACGAGGGCCTGTGCGGAGGAGGGGGACGAGGAGGGGCTGTGAGGAGGAGGGGGACGAGGAGGGGCTGTGCGGAGGAGGGGGACGAGGAGGGGCTGTGCGGAGGAGGGGCTGTGCGGAGGAGGGTGACGAGGAGGGTGACGAGGAGGGGCGGTGCGGAGGAGGTGGACGAGGAGGGGCGGTGCGGAGGATGGTGACGAGGAGGGGCGGTGCAGAGGAGGGTGACGAGGAGGGGCGGTGCGGAGGAGGGTGACGAGGAGGGGTGGTGCGGAGGAGGGTGACGAGGAGGGGCGGTGCGGACGAGGGGGACGAAGAGGGGCGGTGCGGAGGAGGGTGACGAGGAGGGGTGGTGCGGAGGAGGGTGACGAGGAGGGGCGGTGCGGACGAGGGGGACGAAGAGGGGCGGTGCAGAGGAGGGTGACGAGGAGGGGCGGTGCGGAGGAGGGGGGCGAGGGTGACTAGGAGGGGCGGTGCAGAGTAGGGTGGCGAGGAGGGGCGTTGCGGAGGAGCGTGACGAGGAGGGGCTGTGCAGAGAAGGGGGCGAGGGTGATGAGGGGCAGTGCGGAGGAAAGTGACGAGGGGCTGTGCGGAGGAGCAGGACGAGGAAGGGCTGTGCGGAGGAGGGGGATGAGGGGCTGTTCGGAGGAGGGGGACGAGGAAGGGCTGTGCGGATGAGGGTGACGAGGGGCTGTGCGGAGGAGGGTGACGAGGGGCGGTGTGGACGAGGATGACGAGGGGCGGTGCGGAGGAGGGTGACGAGGAGGGGCGATGCGGAGGAGGGGGACGAGGAGGGGCGGTGCGGAGGAGGGGGACGAGGAGGGGCGGTGGTGACGAGGGGCGGTGCGGAGGAGGGTGACGAGGAGGGGCGATGCGGAGGAGGGTGACGAGGAGGGGCGGTGTGGAGGAGGGGCGGTGCGGAGGTGGGTGACGAGGAGGGGCGATGCGGAGGAAGGGGACGAGGAGGGGCTGTGTGGACGAGGGGGACAAGGAGGGGCTGTGCGGAGGAGGGTGACGAGGAGGGGCTGTGCAGAGGAGGGGGACAAGGTGGGGCGGTGCGGAGGAGGGGTGGTGCGGAGGAGGGGGACGAGGGTGACGAGGAGAGGCGGTGCAGAGGAGGGGGACAAGGTGGGGCGGTGCGGAGGAGGGGTGGTGCGGAGGAGGGGGACGAGGGTGACGAGGAGAGACGGTGCAGAGGAGGGGGACGAAGGTGACGAGGAGGGGCGGTGCGGAGGAGTGGGACGAAGAGGGGCGGTGCAGGGAGGGTGACGAAGAGGGGCGGTGCGGAGGAGGGGTCAAGGAGAGGCGGTGCAGAGGAGGGTGACGAAGAGGGGCGGTGCGGAGGAGGGGGACCAGGAGGGGCGGTGCGGACGAGGGGGGCGAGGAGGGGCGGTGCGGACGAGTGTGACGAGGAGGGGCGGTGCGGAGGAGGGGTGGTGCGGACGAGGGGGATGAAGAGGGGCGGTGCGGAGGAGGGGGACGAGGAGGGACGGTGGTGACGACGAGGGGCGGTGCGGAGGAGGAGCCGTGCGGACGAGGAGGACGAAGAGGGGCGGTGCGGAGGAGGGGCAGTGCGGAGGAGGGGGGCGAGGGTGATGAGGGGCGGTGCGGAGGAGGGTGGCGAGGAGGGGCTGTGCGGAGGAGGGTGACGAGGAGGGGCTGTGCGGAGGAGGGTGACGAGGAGGGGCGGTGCGGAGGAGGGTGACGGGCTGTGCGGAGGAGGGGGATGAGGAAGGGCTGTGCCTAGGAGGGGGATGAGGAGGGGCTTTGCGAAGGAGGGGCTGTGCGGAGGAGGGGGACGAGGAAGGGCTGTGCGGAGGGGGACGAGGAAGCGCTGTGCGGAGGAGGGTGACGAGGAGGGGCTGTGCTGAGGAGAGGGACGAGGAGGGGCTGTGCGGAGGAGAGGGACGAGGAGGGGCTGTGCGGAGGAGGGGGGCGAGGAGGGGCTGTGCTGAGGAGGGGGGCGAGGAGGGACTGTGCGGAGGAGCTGTGTGGAGGAGGGGCTGTGCGGAGGAGGGGGACGAGGAGGGGCTGTGACGAGGAGGGTGACGAGGAGGACAAGGGTGACGAGGAGGGGCTGTGCGGAGGAGGGGGTGCTGTGGACTGAGCGTTGAAGCGAGTGATGTTACTCTTGTGGTGCATGTGTGTAGAACGGGTTGATGTTACACTCGTGGGGTTGCATACTGGGGGCTGTGCCTGGATTTTTGTGATGTTACTTGCATAGGGCTGCGTGCTGGGGGACTGATGCATGATGGTGCTGTGTGGAGTTGCATGCTGGGAGGCTGCAAAGGGAAGGGGATGAAATTGGTCACATGGAGCAGCATGCCTGGGGTCTGCTGGGTGAATGGGATTAATGTCACTTGTTCACTCCCTGACAGAAGTTATGTTGCTTATCCATGTTATGTAAATAAAAGCTTATAACCTGACGTTAAATTCATCCATTGGTTTTATAAATTACTCTTTTGAAAGCTGAAACCCTCCCAAATTTGGTTTGGGTTAAGAAAATAAATTGGCATCAATGCTGAAATCTTTATCATTTAATGAACACAGACTGGTCAGATTTTGGCAAGACAAAAGTTTTGTCGCCTGGTCATATAATGCACCCAATCCTGGTTTACATCCTCACCAGTGCTCAGTAAATGATCGGTTAATTAGTGGGTGTGTATAAAAAGAAACCCAGCACCCCAGACCTTCACTTGAACTGCAACTTGCCAAAAATCCACCCTGCGACCAAAGCCTTGATTATCAAGAGGCTGAAGACCTGATCCACTGCAGAGGTGGCTGGCACCTTTAATGTGTCTCAGCGCCAAGTACAAAGAATTAAAAAAAGTTTGAAGAGACTGGAGATGTGTTTGACAAGCCCAGGTCTGGCAGACCCCGCAAGACAACTGCTCAGGAGGAACGTTTGTTGGTTAAAAAATCCAAAGCAAGCCCCTCTTCCACTGCAGCAGAGCTCCATCAGGTCTGGTCACCTCAAATCCCTGTGTCAACTGGAACAGTTTGTAGGATTCTGTCTCGAAATGGCCTCCATGGTCGAATCAGTGCCCAGAAGCCAACACTAAACAAAGGCAAATAAAAAACCGTGTGGCATTTGCAAAGTCCCACCGCCTGCTAAACAGATGGACGCTGGAAAAGTGGCAGAAGGTGGATTTCTCTGATGAATCTTCAGTAGAATTACACCACAGCTGCCGCAAATACTGCAGGAGACCTACTGGAGCCCGTATGGATCCAAAATACACCTAGAAAACAGTTAAATTTGGTGGTGGAAAGATCATGGTCTGGGGTTACATTCAGTATGGGGGTGTGCGAAACATTTGCAAGGTGGAAGGCAATATCAATAGCCTAAAATATCAAGAAGTATTAGCTACCTCTTACATTCCAAATCATAAAAGGGGTCAAATTCTGCTGCAGGATGGTGCTCCATCTCATACATCCATCTCTACAACAAAGTTCCTCCAGGCAAAAAAAGATCAAGGTGCTCAAGGACTGGCCAGCCCAGTCACCAGACATGAACATCATTGACCATGTTTGGGGTAGGATGAAAGAGGAAGCTTGGAAGACAAAACCAAAGAATCTAGATGAACTCTGGGAGGCATGTAAGACTGCATTCTCTGCTATTCCTGATGACTTCATTGATAAATTGTATGAATCATTGTTGAACCGCATGAATGCAGTCCTTCAAGCTCATGGAAGTCACACAAAATATTAAATATGACTCTAATAACACCACAACTTCATTCACCAATGTTATGCAACATATATTTGTATTTTAAGATAATTATTTGTTTGAATATCACATTACTTTCTGTGGGCGACAAAACTTTTGTCTTGCCAAAATATGACCATTCTGTGTTCATTAAATGATCAATATTTCAGCATTGATGCCAATTTATTTTCTTAACCCAAACCAAATTTGGGAGGGTTTCAGCTTTAAAAAGAATAATTTATAAAACCAATGGATGAATTTAACGTCAGGTTATAAGCTTTTATTTACATGACCGGGATAAGCGACATAACATCTGTCAGGGTGTGTATGGGGCTGTATGCCGGGGTAGTGGGTGATGTTACTTGCGTGTGGCTGCAGGTGGTGGGGTAGGCTGTGCAGGGAAGGGGTTTCTTTCACATGCATGGGGCTGCATGTGGGGAGGTTGTTCTGCACAGGGAAGAGGGTGATGTCAGTTACGTGGGACTGCATGTTGGGCGCCTGTGGTGGGGGGAGCTTGTGACTCGTGTGTTTTTTTGTTTCATCGTTACTTATCTCTAATGTGGCTTAGTTCTATGTATTGCTTTGTAAAGTTCATTGTTATAGACTTGTATGTATAAATATATTGATATCTTTCTCCTCTTTTGTTACTTATTTGTAGCTGTGTTTTAATAAAACTATTTTGTGAACAATGCGTTGAATTTTCATTTCTATATTCCTAATGCTCGGGGTATGTTCAGAAACAATCTGCAGCAAAGTCCTCACCACTCGCACTAAATCGGTCAGATCTCACTGACAATTTCTGTCCTGTCCTCATTAGTATTTACCGTATTTTTTTTACTTTTTTATGACGCACTATTTATTTTTCAGCCAAATTTGGAAAGAAAAATTGGGTGCGTCTTATAGCCCGAATATAGGTTACCAGTAGGGGGCAGTGCTGGAGCGAGGTCACAGGAGGCAGGGTCCCTGCTGCAGGAAGAAGGCGGCAGAAGTGGGGTGAGGCCGCGGGCCCTGGGCTGGAAGGAGGGGTGTTGGCGATGAGGCAGGAGCTGAAGTCCCCGCTCTGCGTATTTATTTCCGGGCAGTGGGCTTCATGAAAATGGCCTCTGGAAGCGGTGCATGTGCAGATTGGGATCTCTGCTCATCTTTCTGCAGCTCACCGCCCGGAAATCCATGTACTCCGCTCTGCCTCACCACGGACACCCCTCCTTCCACCCTCACCCCTCTTCAGACGCCGCCGGCTTCCTGCTGCAGGGACCCTGCCTCCTATGGCCCCGCTCCGTCACCCCCCAGGTAAGCTACCATAAATTTGGACTATAAGATGGACCTCCCCCACACTTATTAACCCTAGAACGCATGACCATAAAAATCTACACTTTCACATACCTGGGGCCTTTTAGGCCCGTGTGCAAATAACATGGAATAACTCAAAGTCAAATGACAAACAACTATATACATGAGGAATACCTAGAGTTTCAAAATTCTGACTAAAGTAATCTTGCAGAAAATAGAAAACAATTAACAGGGCGGGCCTGCAAGGCCCCAGGTATGCGTTCTAGGGTTAATGTTTTTTTCCCCTATTTTCATCACCAAAATTTGGGGTGTGTCTTATGGTTCAACAAATACGGTAAATAAAAACATAATCGCTTATGTAACCAATTTATTAGGTCCCAGCAGTGACTTGGTGTATCCCGGCCTGATCAGTTGTAGAAGTAATATGGGATGAAACATTTTTTTTACAGATTTTTATGAAAGGGCCATTAGTTGCTGAGGGTCTGACTGCAGGAGCCCCCACTGCTCCGTAGGACGGGTTCTGGCAGAGGTCATACTACATATTTTACAGAGGGGTAAAAATACTCCTCTTAGCAATTTCGAGGAATATTTTTAGCTAAGGAGGAGGACATAATTTGCAGTAACTCATATCTATGTACATAGATGGGTGTACATTATACCTGGGCAAAGTGCAGCGTGCAGGCCACGTCCGGCCCTTTGGCTGCTGTCCGGTTCGTGGACTGAGGCAGCGAAAGGGCTTAAAACATTGGCCCCCGGGCTGCACTCTGTTCCCTCTCGGCCTCAAAAGATACCAACCATCCACAAATTCCAAGTCAGCCTATAAAAATATGGCAATCTTTTTCCCAGTCTGTAAAAAAATGAAAATTATTCATGATTTTTTTTTTGTCTTAATATCAGAATTATGGGCTGTAGAGATGTATCATTTACTGTCATTATGATTTTTCAATATGTGCATGAAATTTTTTTTGCTCGTGTGATTTTTTTGTTAAGCTGTCCAGAAAAAAAATAGTCAAGTTGGCAACCCTGCTGGAGTCCTGATGTCTAATGGAAGAGGCGACCCTGCCAGCGTCCCGATGTATAATGGAGGAGGCGACCCTGCCGGTGTCCCGATGTATAATGGAGGAGGCGACCCTGCCGGTGTCCCGATGTCTAATGGAGGAGGCAACCCTGCCGGCGTCCCAATGTATAATGGAGGAGGCGACACTGCCAGCGTCCCGATGTATAATGGAGGAGGCGACGCTGCCGGCGTCCCAAAGTATGATGGAGGAGGCGGCCCTGCTGGCATCCCGATGTATAATGGAGGAGGCAACCCTGCCGGTGTCCCGATGTCTAATGGAAGAGGCGACCCGGCCGCCGTCCCGATGTCTAATGGAGGAGGCGACCCTGCCGGTGTCCCGATGTCTGATGGAGGAGACGACCCTGCCGGCGTCCCGATGTCTAATGTAGGAGGCGACCCTGCCGGCGTCCCGATGTCTAATGGAGGAGGCGACCCTGCCGGCGTCCCGATGTCTAATGGAGGAGGCGACCCTGCCGGCGTCCCGATGTCTAATAGAGGAGGCGACCCTGCCGGCGTCCCGATGTCTAATGGAGGAGGCAGCCCTGTCTAATGGAGGAGGCAACCCTGCCGGCGACCCTACCGGCGTCCCAATATATAATGGAGGAGGCAGCCCTGTCTAATGGAGGAGGCAACCCTGCCGGCGACCCTACCGGCGTCCCAATATATAATGGAGGAGGCAGCCCTGTCTAATGGAGGAGGCGACCCTGCCGCCGTCCCGATGTCTAATGGAGGAGGCGACCCTGCCGGTGTCCCGATGTCTGATGGAGGAGACGACCCTGCCGGCGTCCCGATGTCTAATGGAGGAGGCGACCCTGCCGGCGTCCCGATGTCTAATGGAGGAGGCGACCCTGTCGGCGTCCCGATGTCTAATAGAGGAGGCGACCCTGCCGGCGTCCCGATGTCTAATGGAGGAGGCAGCCCTGTCTAATGGAGGAGGCAACCCTGCCGGCGACCCTACCGGTGTCCCAATATATAATGGAGGAGGCAGCCCTGTCTAATGGAGGAGGCAACCCTGCCGGCGACCCTACCGGCGTCCCAATATATAATGGAGGAGGCAGCCCTGTCTAATGGAGGAGGCGACCCTGCCGCCGTCCCGATGTCTAATGGAGGAGACGACCCTGCCGGCGTCCCGATGTCTAATGGAGGAGGCGACCCTGCCGGCGTCCCGATGTCTAATGGAGGAGGCGACCCTGCCGGCGTCCCGATGTCTAATGGAGGAGGCGACCCTGCCGGCGTCCCGATGTCTAATGGAGGAGGCGACCCTGCCGGCGTCCCGATGTCTAATAGAGGAGGCGACCCTGCCGGCGTCCCGATGTCTAATGGAGGAGGCAGCCCTGTCTAATGGAGGAGGCAACCCTGCCGGCGACCCTACCGGCGTCCCAATATATAATGGAGGAGGCAGCCCTGTCTAATGGAGGAGGCAACCCTGCTGGCGACCCTACCGGCGTCCCAATATATAATGGAGGAGGCAGCCCTGTCTAATGGAGGAGGCAACCCTGCCGGCGACACTACCGGCGTCCCAATATATAGTGGAGGAGGCAGCCCTGCCTGCGACCCAATGTCTAATGGAGGAGGCAACCCTGCCAGCGACCCAATGTATAATGGAGGAGGCAACCCTACCGGCGTCCCAATATATAATGGAGGAGGCAACCTTGCTGGTGTCCCAATATACACTGCTCAAAAAAATAAAGGGAACACTCAAATCAGGTCTGGGGAACGGGTGGGCCAGTCCATAGCTTCAATGCCTTCATCTTTCAGGAACTGCTGACACACTCCAGCCACATGAGGTCTGGCATTGTCCTGCATTAGGAGGAACCCAGGGCCAACTGCACCAGCATATGGTCTCACAAGGGGTCTGAGGATCTCATCTCGGTACCTAATGGCAGTCAGGCTAACTCTGGCGAGCACATGGAGGGCTGTGCAGCCCTCCAAAGAAATGCCACCCCACACCATTACTGACTCACTGCCAAACAGGTCATGCTGAAGGATGTTGCAGGCAGCAGATTGCTCTCCACGGCGTCTCCAGACTCTGTCACGTCTGTCACATGTGCTCAGTGTGAACCTGCTTTCATCTGTGAAGAGGACAGGGCGCCAGTGGCGACTTTGCCAATCCTGGGGTTCTGTGGCAAATGCGAAGCGACCTGCACGGTGTTGAGCTGTGAGCACAACCCCCATCTGTGGACGTCGGGCCCTCATACCACCCACATGGAGTCGGTTTCTAACCGTTTGTGCAGACACATGCACATTTGTGGCCTGCTGGAGGTCATTTTGCAGGGTTCTGGCAGTGCTCCTCCTGTTCCTCCTTGCACAAAGGCGGAGGTAGCGGTCCTGCTGCTGGGTTGTTGTCCTCCTACGGCCCCCTCCACGTCTCTTGGTGTACTGGCCTGTCTCCTGGTAGCGCCTCCAGCCTCTGGGCACTACACTGACAGACACAGCAAACCTTCTTGCCACAGCTCGCATTGATGTGCCATCCTGGATGAGCTGCACTACCTGAGCAACGTCTGTGGGTTGTAGTGTCTGACTCATGCTACCACGGGTGTGAAAGTACAACCAACATTCAAAAGTGACCAAAACATCAGCCGGAAAGCATTGGTACTGAGATGTGGTCTGTGGTCCCCACCTGCAGAACCACTCCTTTATTGAGGGTGTCTTGATAATTGCCAATAATTTCCATCTATTGTCTATTCCATTTGCACAACAGCATGTGAAATTGATTGTCAATCAGTGTTGCTTCCTAAGTGGACAGTTTGATGTCACAGAAGTTTGATTTACTTGGAGTTATATTCTGTTGTTTAAGTGTTCCCTTTATTTTTTTGAGCAGTGTATAATGGAGGAGGCAACCCTGTCGGCGACCCAATGTATAATGGAGGAGGCAACCCTACTGGCGTTCCAATATATAATGGAGGAGGCAACCTTCAGAACAACTCTGTGACCATTCTTGACTGGCCTAGCCAGAGCGCTGACCTAAACCCAATTGAGCATCTCAGGAGAGACCTGAAAATGGCTGTCCATCAACGTTCAATATACAAAGAGGGAAAGTGGAAAGGGAGAGTCAGCTCACCAGTAATAGAATCAGTCTTTCTTCCCCGGAAAATCCTCACAAGGAGCCGCCCTGATTCGGGTCGATTCAATGGAAGCACAAAAAAGGAAATATCTCCAGCGAAGGATTAATTAAAAACTTGGGTCTTCTTTTATTAAATACAAGTACAAAAATATGTTCCAAAATAAATGAATACAACCACCAGTTAATAATCCCAGAAATGGGTATTATCAGTCTGATCAACGCGTTTCGACTCAATAGGTCTTAATTATGATCTAACATAAACTCAGATTTATAGCATAAAAGAAGACCCAAGTTTTTAATTCATCCTTCGCTGGAGATATTTCCTTTTTCCTAAATCCAGGTGTGAAAAACTTGTTGCACCATTCCCAAGAAGACTCATGGCTCTACTAGCTTAAAAGGGGGCTTCTACTCAATACTGAGCTGAGCAAAGGGTCTGAATACTTATGACCATGTGATATTTCAGTTTTTCTTTTTTAATAAATGTGCAAAAATTTCTACATTTCTGTTTTTTTAGAATTTTACCAAATGGCTGCAATGAAACAAAGAGTGAAAAATGTAAAGGGGTCTGAATACTTTCCGTACCCACTGTATATATTACCAGCAGTGTTCTCCAGTGACCCCGGACATTCCTGTAATAATTTGTCACTTCTGTGGTGTACATTATGGTGACTGTCGGTGGCGCTCTATAACGCCTCTTCCCGTGGAGCTCCGCCTACTCTTCACAATGTCGGTGCTGCGGACAGGACTGGTGGACAAATGGGAAGAGTCATATTCTGGCAAAGCTTAATAATCAACGATGAATGGAATTTATTATATTACATAAAGTGACAACAAAAATTACATGTTATATTAGTCAAGAAAAAAAAGAATTTTGGCCGAATCAATAAAATATATAACAGCGTAAAAAAATCATTTCTGACTTATGTTGTTTGCTCCATTAAAACATGAGCAATTCTATAAAAAAAAAAAAAAAAAAAAATTAGGGTTGTGTGCCCACTATGCGTTTTTTAAGCGTTTCCGCAGCGGCAATTCCCCTGCAGAAACGCATGGTAGAAGGTCTGCCATGTTCCCCAATGATAATCCACATGTGCTGTGCACATGCTGCGGAAATTTCCGCTGCGGATTATCATTGTGGAAAAAAACGCAGCACTAACAATTATTTTGCGGAATCGCGGCGTTTTCGTCGCCATTGACTTGCATTGAGTCACATAATATCCGCATCACTACATGTGCACATGGTACCCGGGTCTGGAGAAGAGGAGACTCTCCTCCAGACCCGGGTACCATAGTACCTGTAAAAAAAAGAATTTAAAATAAAAAAATACATTATACTCACCTTCTGATGGCCTCCGTTCTCCATAGCGATGAGTCCTGGCTCCCCAGCAGCTCACAATGGTCTAAAAGGACCTGCCGTGACATCGTTTACTCATGTGACAGGTCACGCGACCGCTGATGTCGGTCACATGACTAAATGACGTCATGGAAGGTCCTTTTACACAAACGCGAGACATCGGGAAGACCGGATGCATCGGAAGGTGAGTATAATTGGCTTTTTTTTTACGATTTTTATTCTTTTTTTTAACTAACTTGATCACACTATATAAATCCATGCCGGTTGCTGTTTGCATGGATTTATATAGTGTGACCAAGTTGTCAAGCACTTTCCAAGTGATGCTAAAATCTCTTGACAACCCGCATGCGAAAATGCAAGTGAAGAACGCTTCACATCCGCTTGTCCCTGGCAGGAAAACGCATGTACAATCCGCATGTACAATCCGCATGTACAATCCGCATGCGTTTTTCCTGCCAGGGAGATGCAGAAAAAAATCTGCAGCATTTCTGCATCGTGGGCACATAGCCTAAGAAACCAGAAGAGGCAACTAGAGAAGGTGTAGAGTGCCAGCAGTATGAATAGTGGGGAGATTGGTGCTGCGGACACAGTATGAGAAGTGGGGGGATTGGTATGGACACAGAATGAGGAGCGGGGGTGAGATTGGTGCGGACACAGTATGAGGATCAGGGGGGATTGGTGCAGCTGATACAGTATTGGTGCTGAGGACACAGTATGAGGAGCGGGGGTGTCACGTTGTTGACTAGGGACTGTGGGCACCTACCTGATCCCTTAAACTGGGGGGTGCCCTAGGCTATCCCTGTCCCCTGTATTTTCCCGAAAGGTGGAAATGTCAGGGTCACGTACCTTGCTATGCTCCTAACTAAACCCTTGTCTGTTCTGCACGCTGTCAGGATTCCCTGGTGTCTGCGGTGAGAGTGGGAGGTCATGCAACCTGCGACTTGCATCAAAGCAGTCATGTGCCAACAAGACATGCCTGGCCTCACTCAATACAAGTGGAAGCTGGAATGTGGCCAGAAGAATGCAAATCGCATACATGCAGTAACATGACTGTCCTCTCTTGCCGCCGGAAAGGCAGAATCCTGACAGCGAGCAATGCTGTGAGAGTTCAGAAATCAGCAGATTTTCATCACAAATCTAGAAACCCCTAATTTTAACATAAAGCAGTGTAGCATGCCTAATCTTAACAGCGTGTATTATACTCACTGTCAGGATTTGGCTCTTCTCGCCGGTTCCAGCGGTCATCACATGATCACTCATATGCGATTTCCATACTTCCCAATTCTCTCAGTGAAGCAGGGGCTGTAGTATTTCACTGAACATTGAGAGAGTCACGAAAAGAAGCTCATCGTCCCATAACTGTAAGTATGCAAATCACATAAGTGGTCACATGACAACTCAAACCGCTTGAGCGTGGGAGGGGGTGGGAGACAAATTGAATTCTTGCCCGGGGTGAAGAAAAAACAAAATACACCTCTGATTAATATGATACTTTTTGTCAGTTGATACGAGAATGACAATAACAAATTCATTTAGATTTTTCAATGCTTTTATTAGAATACATGATTTTTTTTTTAACACTTAAAAACATTTTTTTACAATATTTATTGGTGCCACAAGGGGACTTGTAGACAAGATCTGTTCCCATTGGTAATATACTGTAGTACATAGACAGTACAGAGCATTACCCATCCTCTCAGTGTTGGGGTAGGTTCACACGACAGTTTTCTCCACATTTGAGAAAAACGCTCCAATTTTTCTGATCAGACTCTGATCAATCAGTTTTTGTCAGACATGTGGAGAAAAAAAAAGTTTCACAACTTTCTCCATTCTGTTAGTCCGTGAAATTCGGACTGCACTAGGATGTCGTCTGAGAGCGGTTCAATTTTCATTCACTGACTCATAGAAATTCGGTTCAAATCGGACATGTCTGATTTTTTCCATGGCCCACTCGGTCCGAGGAGAAAATCAGACATAGAATATCATGGGACCAAGTGCTATTCGTGAAAACCATGGAGATGAAAATGGGTTGTGTGCACAAGACTATACAGGCTGCCTAACAAACCGTGCCTCAGCATAGTATATTAGGCTTTGATCTATGGCAGACCTGGAAGTCATCCTTAGGTCTCCAGTAGTCCTAGCAATCATTGACTTTCTTAGCTCTGCAGAAAGCCAATGGAGAGATAAGAGGAATCGATCTCCTTCTGTCTCACTTGATACTTGTTGTGGTCACTTTAATTGCATCAAGTAAAATGTTAATTAAGCAAACACTGGCAGCACTCAAATTCCTGTTACATCTCTGCTAGGAGGGGGGATTAAAAGCTGCAAAGCAATAATCACCCAAGGATCAGGGTCCCAGGGTGAGTAATCACTGGAAGTGGCAAGTCTATAAGGACTTGAAAGGACAGTGCAGTGCCGGGAAGTGGTTAATTGTTATAACTTCCTTCATTCTGAACATGAATATGGCTTCTCCCCAGTGTGAATTCTCAGATATTTAACAAACTGTGATTTCTACTACATTTTCCGCATTCTGGGCATGCATACGGCTCCTCCACTGTGTGAGTTCTTTGATGCTCATCACCCTTTCTGTGCCTTAAAGCCCATTGAGAAGAGTAGATAATTGTAATAGTGATTTACTATATGATCATCAGAAGTGATCTAACATTGAAGGAAAACAAGAATTTACATGTAACGATTATTGTGTACAAATAATTGCTTATTCTTTCGTCATTTACAGGTGTTGTTATGGAAACAACCTCCATCTCCATTGCATAATCAATGAGCGAGAAATTATTATTTATTACATTACACAAATATTATAAACAATAAATCTTAAAAAGGTTGTCCCACGAACCAAAGGATGTATTAATCAATAGATCTTGGAATAAAAATAAGTTCCACAGTTGTATGTGTTAAAAAAAAATGTTCCTGCGCCGAGATAATCTCATAAATGTGCCCCTGCTATTTACTGTATAATGACTGCGTCTGACCATGTAGGAACATGGTCTGAACAAACCTCATCTCCTGGGCAGGGGAGGAAACAAAAGAGAGTAAACAGACAGTACAGAATGGGATCACAGATGCTGCTTTCTGTGAGGCAAAATATTTTCCTGCCTCACAGAAAGAATCACTTGGGATCCCATGTGTCATGATTGCACCACTCATTGTGTCCTGGACACAGTGAATGAAAGCTCAGCCGCACTGTTGAATCAGGGTCGTACTGTCAGTATTGTGAATGACAGCTCATCCATCTATTCTGAGGCTTGGGTGTGCTGAGCTGTCAGTATTCTGAGTGACAGTCCAGCTGCCCAACCAAGGCAGGGGCGTGCTAGGTGTCTCCCATTCTGAGCGATTAATCGGCTATTTAGATGGCTGTTAGTGTCTGATTATTGCCAGTCATAGCTTTAGCTTGGTGGTGTGTGTGTGCGCCTTGTTTTCCAGTGCTGTTCCTGATCGTTTTCTGCCCAACCTTGGACATTGCCTTTGTCCTTCCATTTACCTAGCCCCTTTATCTTGATCAGCTACCTTCCTGGAATTCTGACCTTGAACTGTGACCTGACTACACCTTTGTCTTACCCCTCTGTTTATGATGAGCTCTCAATGTATTGGACATTGAACCTTTAGACTAACCAGTCTCACGGCTTGTCCATGAGTAGTGACTCATGCTGTCTTGTCTATATACTCTGTATAATCTCTTGAGTAAAACATAAAAATGGCTTTAACTCTGTGGAAGTCCTTTGATGTTCAATCATACTTGATTTATAGCTATAATGTTTCTACATTTTGAACTGGAAAGTGTCTTTTCCTCTGTAAATTCTCTGATGTTTAGCAAGATCTGATCTAACAGTGAAACATTTTCCACATTCTAAACATGAAGCTGGCTTCCCTCTGTGTGAGATCTTTCATGTCTAACAAGATCTGATTTCTGGGTAAAACATTTTCTACATTGTGGGCATGAAAATGGTTTCTCCCTTGTGTGAAATATTTGATGTGTTATGAGATGATGTTTCCGGGTAAAACATTTCCCACATTCTAAACATGAAGCTGGCTTCCCTCTGTGTGAGATCTTTGATGTCTAACAAGAGCTGATTTATGGATAAAGCATTTTCCACATTTTGGGCAAGGTTATTTTTTTGGTTGAAATATTTTCCACATTGTGAACATGAAAATGATTTCTCCCTTGTGTGTATTCTCTGATGTTTAACAAGATATGGTTTCAAGGTAAAACATTTCCCACATTCTCAACATGAAAATTGTTTCTCCCCTGTGTGAATTCTTTGATGTCTAACCAGATGAGATTTCTGTTCAAAACATTTCCCACATTCTGAACATGAATACTGCTTTCCTTTTTTGTGAATTCTTTCATGTTTTACCAGATATGATTTCTGGGTAAAGCATTTTCCACATTCCTCACATGAAAATGGTTTCTCCCCAGTGTGAATTCTCTGATGTGTTATAAGTCTATGTTTCTGATTAAAACATTTTCCACATTGTGAACATGAAAATGTTTTTTCCCCTGTGTGAAATGTCTTATGTTTAACAAGATCTGATTTCACAGTAAAACACATTTCACATTCTGAGCATGCAAAGGACTTCTCCCTTGTGTGAATTCTTTGATGTTTTATAAGAATAGGTTTCTGATTAAAACATTTTCCACATTGTGAACATGAAAATGGCTTCTCCCCTGTGTGAATTCTCTGATGATTAAGAAGATATTGTTTCACGGCAAAACATTTTCCACATTCTAAACATGAAAATGGTTTCTCTCCTGTGTGAATTCTTTGATGTTCAATAAGATTAGATTTCTGGCGAAAACATTTCCCACATTGTGAACATGAAAATGGTTTCTCTCCTGTGTGAATTCTCTGATGTTTAGCAAAAACGGATTTCGAGGTAAAACATTTCCCACATTCTGAACATGAAAATGGCTTCTCTCCTGTGTGAATCATCTGGTGTGTTATTAGATTGTGTTTCTGGGTAAAACATTTTCCACATTGTGAACATGAAAAGTTTTTTTTCCCTGTGTGAACTTCTTCATGACTAACAAGTTCTGATTTCTGGGTAAAGCATTTTCCACATTTTGGGCATGAAAATGGCTTTTCTTCTGCATGAAATCTTTGATGTTTAATAAGAACATGTTTCTGATTAAAACATTTCCCACATTCTAAACATGGAAATGGCTTCTCCCCTGTGTGAATTCTTTGATGTGTTATAAGTCTATGTTTCTGTTTAAAACATTTTCCACATTGTGAACATGAAAATGGCTTCTCCCCTGTGTGAAATCCATGATGTTTAACAAGATCTGATTTCACAGTAAAACACATTTCACATTCTGAGCATGAAAACGGCTTCTCCCCTGTGTGAATTCTTTGATGTTTTGTAAGAATGTGTTTCTGGTTAAAACATTTGCCACATTGTAAACATGAAAATGGCTTCTCCCCTGTGTGAATTCTCTGATGTTTAACAAGATCTTGTTTCGTGGTAAAACATTTTCCACACTGTGAACATAAAAATGGCTTCTCCCCTGTGTGAATTCTCTGATGATTTAGAAGAGCATGTTTCGTGGTAAAACATTTTCCACATTCTAAACATGAAAATGGCTTCTCCCCTGTGTGAATTCTTTGATGTCCAATAAGATGTTGTTTCTGGTTAAAACATTTCCCACAATGTGAACATGAAAATGGCTTCTCTCCTGTGTGAATTCTTTGATGTTTTTTAAGAGTAAGTTTCTGGTTAAAACATTTCCCACAATGTGAACATGAAAATGGCTTCTCCCCTGTGTGAATTCTTTGATGTCCAATAAGATGTTGTTTCTGGTTAAAACATTTCCCACAATGTGAACATGAAAATGGCTTCTCCCCTGTGTGAATTCTCTGATGTGTAACAAGATTTTTTTTCCGGGCAAAACATTTCCCACATTCTAAACATGAAAATGGCTTGTCCCCTGTGTGAATTTTTTGATGTCCAGTAAGAGTTATTTTTTGGTTAAAACATTTCCCACATTCTAAACATGAAAATGGCTTCTCCCCTGTGTGAATTCTCTGATGTGTAGCAAGATATTGTTTTGTGGTAAAACATTTTCCACATTCTAAACATGAAAATGGCTTGTCCCCTGTATGAATTTTTTGATGTTCAATAAGAGTTGTCTTTTGGTTAAAACATTTCCCACATTCTAAACATGAAAATGGCTTCTCCCCTGTGTGAATTCTTTGATGTCTAATAAGAATTGTTTTTTGGGTAAAAGACTTCTCACATTGTGAACATGAAAATGGCTTCTCTCCTGTGTGAATCCTGTGATGTTTTTTAAGAGTAAGTTTCTGGTTAAAACACTTTCCATATTCTAAACATAAAAATGGCTTCTCTCCTGTGTGAATTCTATGATGTCTAACTAAGTCTGATTTCTGCATAAAACATTTGCCACATTCTAAACATGAAAATGGCTTTTCTCCTATGGGAACTTTTTGATGTTCAACACCCAGTCTGTCACTTCTATTTTCCTTTACTGTCTGTGATGAATCAGGAGATAGGATCTGTGTAAAAGGATCAGATGATACATTTTGGATATGAGGGGTGGAGGGTATATCTTCATTATTGGCATTCTCCTCATAGGCATATTGAATGATATTACAATCATCTGCATAAAAATGTGAAGATACCGGATGTTCCTCTGGGTTCCTGGTACAGTCATCTACAAAAATAAAACAAATATTATCTTTTAGCAATATAACATCAATAATTATATTATAGTTTTATGACATTATAAAGGAGAGGTTTATACCAAAAAAATCATTTATTAACTGACTAAAATATTTAATTGCAAAACGGATCACAATTTCAGAGCAGGGACCACTAGTTCACGATGTTACAATACCTGGCTGCTGGGGGCGTCCATCTCACACAATCCCTGTCATGTCTGCTACATTTACTTTAGCAGAGAGCATAGCAAAGGGGAGGAGAAGTATGGTCATGGTCAAAGAAAACCGATCAAAGGATCTCACTGAGGAGCCCTGTGATGTACACACCTGAATAAAGTGTATATAATGAAATTAATAGTGTCAGGGATTCCACCCACACACAGTCAGGACGACACCGGGGAGATCACACAATATCTCACCGTGCCGTCACGCTGTCCGTATTTCATCCGGAGTCGCAAGCACGCGATCCAGACTACTCTCTATATAGGTATCGGTAAGCGACGAGTGAGCGTATGGCTCAACACCCTGGGTTCCACAGCCTGGAAACCGTGTTTAACGCCCTCCGTACGGTCACTGTCAGCTTCATGATAGCCCAATTATTAATACTCTCTGCCACCACCGGCCGAGTTTGAAATATAATACAGGCCTGGCCGGACGCCTGCGTTTTGGTAGCGTATATGGCTTCGGGGAAGGGAACGATTACAGAAGAAAAGAAACAGAACTATTAAATTTTATATTTAATCCAAAAGGGAGGCAGTGTTTAGGAAAAATATATACATAAGGATGTTACAAAGGGGACATTAAAATACATAAGCAGTTACATAAAATAAACAGGAGGAAAGAAGATAACTTTACTTACACTATACGATCGCTGATACGATTCAATATAGGTTGAGGAGGGGCTCCCCGGTTGGAATATGCTGTTATTGAACAGGACTTGTTGCTTATAATCCTTATACCCCCCTGGCAATGAGTGCTTTTGTCTTCTCCATGGGTTCTCTTATACCTAAGGGGAGATCTGGTCACACGCTCCCTGTGGTGACATCATGTGGGCCGGTCTCCAGCCTGTACATCCTTATTAAAAATGCTGACTTCTGCGATAACTCATCGCTCGTTGGTCGCAGAAGGTTGCAAACTACGCCATTTTTCCCCTTATGATTTTATCTTTATTTAGATATCACACATCACATAACTGCAGTCTGCTATTCTGGTGTTTTTGCGCTGCAGCTCCCTGATTTTGGTTACAGCCCTGGAAAACTACCTGTACATTCCTGGGCTGATTTGGTCACTACACATATGGGTCCCGTTACTGTCGGAGCTATGGAACTCACAAGATTTCATATTTTATATCGGAGTCAGTGCGTCTAGAAATTTCCCTTTGAGGCTCGGGAAGCAGCTTCAACAGTTACACGCAAATTAGTGCAAGCCTGCGTTTTAATTACCTCCTGCGTCTTTCAGAGACAAGATGCTTGCTTCCTAACGAAGTTATAACACTCCTTTGCTGGCCTTGTTTGCATAAACTATTTCCCAGGCGTGGGTTAATTGGGGCTTTTGTGCTGAGCAGAAGGGGAATAAGGGAGGGGGGTGAACATCTATGTCAGGCAGATATGGACGAACATTTCCATGATATTAATATTTTATAATATTCCTGACATCTTCCCCTCTTTGAGGTGGCATGAGGGGTGATTTACAGATCGCCCCTTGAGCCCACCTCCTGACCCACTCTTCCTGCTGATCCGACAAGCCGCAGATCCACTTGCCCACCAATCTGAGGGCCCAACTTTCCGATCACCCTAACCGGTTTGGGATATATTTTCCCCACACCTCTGACAGGCTATGGGGACCTTCCTCCCATACTCCTGACAGACAGGGGGACACACTTTCCTGTCACCTTGCCTGACTGTGGGGCCTACCTTTTTACCTGCCATCTCTTTTACCTTGGGAGCTGCGCTCTCTAGGGGGGGGGCTATGATCGGCCATGTCACAGTCCGTCGTGACACTGGTCGTCGGCACGGGACCACTTTTCCTATGATCCCCGTGTTTCTCCCCATCCTTCCACATTACCTCTGGAGCCGTGCTAGTCACTGGGCAGCTACCACCGACCACGTCACCATCTGGTGTGACACTGGTCACCTGCACGGGACGACCTTCTTCCTGGTGTCCGTGCCTGCTCCCCTTGCCCCTAGCACTTATGCTGGCTCGCTTTAGGGGATCCTCAGCAGCATCACCCCGCGGGGTGAGGTGGCTGAGTTCCCCTTTATCACAACACACACTTTTATTAGACATCACATTGACATTTTTGACAGCGGCATTACATGACATCAGATCTGGGAGGGTTGTCAGGGATGTATCGGGCAACCAACCGTCCCAGATCAATTCCAATAGCACATTAGTGGGGAGATTCTCTGACACCCCCACTTACCTTAATCCCCTCCCCGCATCCCAGTCCAGGAAAACTCGGGCCATCGGTATGGGACGGCGGACACCCCCAAACCCAGTGACAGTCAGGGTCTTCCCAGGAATGAGTTCCTCTGGTAACACAAACTCAGGGCGGATCAGGGTGAGTTCTGCGCCAGTGTCCTTAAGGCCGACAGGGACTGTGTTTCCCACGGTAACGGGTTGTAAGTTCTCCCGGGCCCG
Organism: Phyllobates terribilis; assembly: GCF_046119375.1. Classification (NCBI taxonomy): domain Eukaryota; kingdom Metazoa; phylum Chordata; class Amphibia; order Anura; family Dendrobatidae; genus Phyllobates; species Phyllobates terribilis. Next base: position 595,130,639 of record NW_027362761.1, read on the forward strand.
GCCAACCGTCCCACCCACAAAAAGAATGGCTGCAGTAGGCCCTGGGGCCTCAGGTGCAGGGTTCATCTTCTGCCTCTCCGGGCAGACAAGGCTGATGTGACCCGTTTGGTCACAAGTATAACACCTACGGGAGTCAAATGCAGTCCAGGTGCTGGAAGATGGGGCAGGCCTTGCTGAGGGCCGGCTGGCTGGAACACTGGGGGTGGTCGTCGGCTTACCCCCTTTCCAGCTGGCGGTGGCTGACTTCCGCACCTCTGGTGTGCGGTTGGCCTCATAGGTATCCGCAATCTGGGCTTCTTTGGCGGCTTCCTTCGGCTCCCGGTCAAGCACAAACTGTCTCACTTCCACTGGGCAAAGATGAAAAAACTGGTCCTTCACCATCAGATCCTTCAGGTCCTCGAAGGTGGTGACTGACAGTCCTCGGATCCACTGCTCAAAGTTGGTTCTGAGCCCGTCTACCACATCACCGTAAGTGTCATGTGGTCCACGTTGGAGGGCTCTGAACTTTTTCTGATAAACCTCTGGAGTCAGCTGGTACTTTTTTATCATGGCCTGCTTGATGGCCTCATAGTCTCCATCTTGTTCTCGAGGGAGGGAAACAAACACCTCCAAGGCTTTTCTTCGGAGCCCTGGAGTTAAGTACCTTGCCCAATGGTCTGTGGGCAGCTGATACTGTCTGCAGGCCTTTTCAAAGCCTCGCAGAAATGTGTCCAAGTCCCCATCCTTTTCCATCACAGGGAAGTGCTCAGGATGGAGGTTTAAAGCAGCTGGCACTGCTGGACTCACGGGTCTGCATAGAGGGTGACTCCTTCTGAATCCGGGCTAGCTCCAGCTGGTGTTGTCGGTCAGCTTGGGCCTGGCGCTCCTCCCGGTCAGCTTGTGCCTGGCGCTCAGCAGCCTCTCGGTCAGCTTGGGCCCGCTGCTCTGCTCGCTCCTAGAATTTAAGGATCAGCTGCAGTCGTCCATCACGATCATCTGCGGCGAGCTGCTCCAAGGCCATCTGCAGGTGGGGGTCCACACTACCCTGGTTGCGGGTATGGCTGGCAATCACAGGTGGGACCCCTGCAGCAGCGCCATCCGGGCCTTGGCTGGCCGCCCCATCATCAGGGCTCTGCTGTCATACAGGCTCTGCATCACCTTGCAACTTGTTTTTGCCCATGGGGTCAATCTGCCTCAGCTCACAGAGGGCAGTGATAGTGATCTTCGTCTGCTGGTGATACGAGGGCTCTCCACGTGTAGCCATTATTTCCAAATAAAAGATAGGATAGAAAAACAAGAGAAGGGAGGGGATGCAACTGCTACACGTATAGTAATGTCCCAGATAAAAAAAATATTAAAACACTGAGTCTGATTTCTTAAAACTCTGCACAGAATTCTCGCAAGAACCGTGCAAGTTTTCAGTGACAGAAATGATTGCTCAATCCAGCCACTGATGTTCTGTAATATCCCACTGCTGCCAACAATTTATCATGGATTCCACCCACACACTGTCAGGACGACACCGGGGAGATCACACAATATCTCACCGTACCGTCACGCTGTCAGTATTTCGTCCAGAGTCGCGAGCACGCGATCCAGACTACTCTCTACGTAGGCATCGGTAAGCGACCAGTGAGCGTATGGCTCAATACCCTGGGTTCCACAGCCTGGAAACCATGTTTAACGCCCTCCGTACGGTCATTGTCAACTTCACGATAGCCCAATTATTAATACTCTCTGCCACCACCGGCCGAGTTTGAAATATAATACAGGCCTGGCCGGACGCCTGCGTTTTGGTAGCGTATATGGCTTCGGGGAAGGGAACGATTACAGAACAAAAGAAATATAACTATTAAATTTTATATTTAATCCAAAAGGGAGGCAGTGCTTAGGAAAAATATATACATAAGGATGTTACAAAGGGGACATTAAAATACATAAGCAGTTACATAAAATAAACAGGAGGAAAGAAGATAACTTTACTTACACTATAAGATCGCGGAGACAACTCAATATAGGTGGAGGAGGGGCTCCCCGGTTGGAATATGCTGTTATTGAACAGGACCCGTTGCTTATTATTCTTATTCCACCCTGGCAATGAGTGCTCCTGTCTTCTCCATGGGTTCTCTTATACCTAAGGGGAGATCTGGCCACATGCTCCCTGTGGTGACATCATGTGGGCCGGTCTCCAGCCTGTACATTTTTATTAAAAATGCTGACTCCTGCGATAACTCATCGCTCGTTGATCGCAGAAGCTTGCAAACTACGCCATTTTTTCCCCTTATGATTTTATCTTTATTTAGATATCACACATAACATAGCTGCAGTCTGCTATTCTGGTGTTTTTGCGCTGCAGCTCCCTGATTTTGGTTACAGCCCTGGAAAACTACCTATACATTCCTGGGCTGATTTGGTCACTACACATATGGGTCCCGTTACTGTCAGACCTATGGAACTCACAAGATTTCATATCGGAGTCAGTGCGTCTAGAAATTTCCCTTTGAGGCTCGAGAAGCAGCTTCAACAGGTACACGCAAATTAGTGCAAGTCTGCGTTTTAATTACCTCCTGCGTCTTTAAGAGACAAGATGCTGGCTTCCTAACGAAGTTATAACACTCCTTGGCTGGCCTTGTTTGCATAAACTATTTCCCAGGCGTGGATTAATAGGGGCTTTTATGCTGAGCAGAAGGGGAATAAGGGAGGGGGGTGAACATCTATGTCAGGTAGATATGGATGAACATTTCCCTGATATTAATATTTTATAATATTCCTGACAAATAGTCATGTGACTGATAACACGGTCATATACTGTGGGTACGGAAAGTATTCAGACCCCTTTACATTTTTCACTCTTTGTTTCATTTCAGCCATTTGGTAACTTCTAAAAAGTTCATTTTTTTATCATTAAAGTACACTCTGCACCCCATCTTGACTGAAAAAAACAAGAAATGTAGAAATTTTTGCAAATTTATTAAAAAAGAAAAACTGAAATATCACATGGTCATAAGTATTCAGACCCTTTGCTCAGTATTGAGTAGAAGCCCCCTTTTGAGCTAGTACAGCCATGAGTCTTCTTGGGAATGATGCAACAAGTTTTTCACACCTGGATTTGGGGATCCTCTGCCATTCTTTCTTGCAGTTCCTCTCCAGTTCCGTCAGGATGGATGGTGAATGTTGGTGGACAGCCATTTTCAGGTCTCTCCAGTAATGCTCAATTGGGTTTAGGTCACAGCTCTGGTTGGGCCAGTCAAGAATGGTCCAGAGTTGTTCTGAAGCCATTCCTTTGTTATTTTAGTTGTGCTTAAGGTCATTGTCTTGTTGGAAGGTGAACCTTCGGCCAAGTCTGAGGTCCAGAGCACTCTGGAAGAGGTTTTCATCCAGGATATCACTGTACTTGGCCGCATTCATGTTTCCTTCAATTGCAACCAGTCATCCTGTCCCGCAGCTGAATAACACTTCCATAGCATGATGTTGCCACCACCATGTTTCACTGTTGGGATTGTATTGGGCAGGTGATGAGCAGTGCCTGGTTTTCTCCACACATACCGCTTAGAATTATCACCAAAAAGTTCTATCTTCGTCTCATCAGACCAGAGAATCTTATTTCTCATAGTCTGGGAGTCCTTCATGTGTTTTTTGAGCAAACTCTATGCGGGCTTTCATATGTCTTGCACTGAGGAGAGGCTTCCGTCGGGCCACTCTTCCATAAAGGCCCGAAAGGTGGAGGACTGCAGTGATAGTTGACTTTGTGGAACTGTCTCCCATCTCCCTACTGCATCTCTGGAGCTCAGCCACAGTGATCTTGGGGTTCTTCTTTACCTCTCTCACCAAGGCTATTATCCCACGATTGCTCAGTTTGGCTGGACTGCCAGGTCTAGGAAGGCTTCTGGTGGTTCCAAACTTCTTCCATTTAAGGATTATGGAGGCCACTGTGCTCTTAGGAACCTTGAGTAATGCAGAAATTCTTTTGTAACCTTGGCCAGATCTGTACCTTGCCACAATTCTGTCTCTGAGCTCCTTGGGCAGTTCCTTTGAGCTCATGATTCTCATTTGGTCTGACATGCACTGTGAGCTGTGAGGTCTTATATAGACAGGTGTGTGCCTTTCCAAATCAAGTCCTATCAGTTTAATTAAACACAGCTGGACTCCAAAGAAGGAGTAGAACCATCTCAAGGAGGATCACAAGGAAATGGACAGCATGTGACTTAAATATGAATGTCTGAGCAAAGGGTCTGAATACCTATGGCCATGTGATAGTTCAGTTTTTCTTTTTTAATAAATTTGCAAAAATTTCTACATTTCTGTTTTTTTTTCAGTCAAGATGGGGTGCAGAGTGTACTTTAATGAGAAAAAAAAGAACTTTTTAGAATTTACTAAATGGCTGCAATGAAACAAAGAGTGAAAAATGTAAAGGGGTCTGAATACTTTCCATACCCATTGTATATAAATACATGCATTTTTGTGAAATAAGGTACTGTCGGATCTGGACGAAAGATATCAACACCGTCTATGCAGCTCGTTTTATGTAAAATGGGCCAACAAAAAGATTTACCAGACTCTGAAAAGTCACAAAATGTTGCAAGACATACAGAAATATTGGAGCTCAATCACAGAACAGCAAAAGTTTTGTAGTCATCAGGGTCGCAAAAAAACGTGTTGAGAAAAAAAAGACAGATTAAGTGGCAAAGAAATAAGAATCGCTGGTCTCTGCATGCCGGGTATTCTAACATCACTCTTTTGCCGACTGCTACTGCTGATCTGAGCCGACAACAGAGAGAGCGCTGTCATTGTGCACATTGCAAAGGGACAGAGCAGGGACTAGCCCGGCCCCTGAAATGAGCATCACTAGTGGCAGTGACCCCCTAATAACAACCAGTTTGGGTATCCCAGCATGCACTAGAATTCTCAAATAAAGCGTCATCAAAAAGGAAGTAGGAAAAAAAATAGAGAAGCAGTTAGATTATGTAGTTAAGTAAGGATATGGAATTTTTAATGCAAGTATATTAGAAAATAGTTTACATTATGGCACTAAATAGATAGGGATTTAGAATGAAAATTACTTCGATGTGTCGCTGAGTCACTACTCACGGACAAGCTGTGAGACAGGGTAGTCAGGAGGTCCGAGGTCAGATACCAGGAGGGCTCGTGGTGCAGAGGGGCAAGACAACGGTGTGGTCAGGTAACAGTTCCGGGGGTCAAAGACCAGGAGGTACGTCAAATGAAGGGAGTAACAAAAACAGATAGTCAGATGCCAAGTCTGAGGGTCAGGTACCTGCAGTCAGAGATCGTCAAGAGCAGAAGGGATAATCAACACGAATAGTCACGATAAAATCTAGGTGCGGCAACAAGATCAGATCAGACACAGAGCTAAGCACACACAAAACAAAGCTAAGCTGCAGCTGACACTGAACTGCTCACAGCTAGCCAGTTAAATAGCTAGCAAATCACCATCGATGGGAGGCACCAGGGGAAACGCCCATAGGCTAGGGCAGATTGAGCAACAGTGCAGTCAATCAAAATGCTGATAGCGCAGCACGCCCCAGCAACAGACTGGATGACTGGACTGTCACTCACAACACTGACAGTTCAGCCCACTCCAGATCCCATAGGGCAGCTGAGTCATCACTCACAGCACCTCTAGGCCACAGTAACGATGAAGCCGTGATAGTACACCCTCTTTTAGGGGGAGGTGGCCCATCAGACCCCCAGGCTTCCCAGGAAACCTAGAATGAAAGGCCATGACCAGTTGATAGGCCCTAACGGATCGGGCTCGAACCCAGGATCTCTCCTCCGGTCCATATCCATTCCAATGCATGAGCTGCTGGAGGGAATTACAGACCTTCTGGAAATCCACAACTCTCTTTACCTCATACTCAAGACGGTCATTAACAGAAGCAGGAGGCAGGGACGAAGGCGACACCACTGAGGGGACATACTCCTTCAACAAGAATCTATGGAAGACATTAGGGATGTGGAGAGATGTAGGAAGCTTCAACCTAAAGGCCACCGAATTGACCACTTCCAAAACTTCATAGGGACTGATGAACTTTGGACCCAACTTCACCGACGGTACCTTAGGTTTAATGTTTCTGGATGACAGCCAAACCCTATGGCCCACTTTAAAAACAGGAACCGCTGAATGTCTTCTGTCAGCCTTACGTTTTTGGTGAACTTAAGCCTGCCCAATATTCTTTTGAACCTCTTTCCAAACGTCCCCAAGTACCCTGGCAACCTCCACCCCACAACACTCAGAACTTATCCTGGAAACCTCCCCAAAATGAGGATGATAACAATAATTACAGAAAAATGACGAAATTCCAGTGGATTGATTGACCCGACTGTTAAAGGCGAACTCTGCGGTAGGTAGGAATGAGGACCAGTTCTCCAGCTCAGCCGCAACAAAACACCTCAAAATTTGCTACAAGGATTGATTTGTCCTCCCTGTCTCACCGTTGGTTTTAGGGTGGTAGGCAAAGGAAAAAGACAAGTCAATTTCTTACAAAAAGCTTTCCAGAACTTGGAGACAAATTGTACTCCCCTATCAGACACAATGTTAAGAGGAATTCTATGCAACCTCACCACATGACATATAAACTGTTTACTGAATCTGTCAACCACCACTCAAATATCAGTTTTCTCATCAGACAGATGCAAATTTATGATAAAATCCTTGGACAAACGAGTCCTTCGTCTTTCTGGAATTGGCAATAGAACCAATTCCCCAGCCGGTCGGATATGACCAACTTTAGCGTGTGTGCAGACTTCACAGTTGGATACATCATTACTCATAGATGGCCCCCAAAAGAGTCTGGAAATAGCTTTCTGCGTAGCTGTGACCCAAGGATGACCACTCAAGACAGCATCATGAAACTCCTGTAACAGGCGCAATCTTAAGTACACAGGTACAAATAACTTGGATGCTGGAGTGGCAGACGGGGCTAATAACTGAGTTTTACAGATGTACGCTTTTAAACTTGAGGATACCACAGAAACCACAAAGCTCTTAGGAAGAATGGAAGATGGAGGTTCTGGAGGTTAAACTGAATCAAGAATGCATGACAAAGTGTCAGTCTTCACATTCTTAGACCCCAGCCTGAATGTGATAGAGAACTTGAATCTAGAGAAAAATAAGGACCATCTCGCCTGTCTAGGAGTTAACTGTTTAGCTGATTCAATGTAAGCTATATTTTTATGGTCAGTGACCACAGTGACTCGATGAACTGCCCCCTCCAAAAAAATGCCTCCATTCCTCAAAAGCTAATTTAACAGCGAGTAACTCACGATTCCTGACATAATTCTTTCAGCAGATGAAATGAAAATTTATTTGAGAAAAAAGCACAAGGCCGCAAATTAGTCAAGAGTTTTCGGCCCCTGGGATAAAACAGCCCTACGCCGACCTCTAAAGCATCCACCTCCACAATGAATGGTTCCTGAAGATTTGATTGAATTAGACCAGGAGCAGACAAAATATTTTTTACATTTTTCAAAAGCCCCAATAGCATCTGGCGACCAAACCTTGGTGTCTGCCCCCTAGCGTGTGAGGTCAATGAGAGGTTTAACAATCTGAGAAAACCCCTTAATGAATTTCCTATAATAGTTTGTGAATTCTAAAGAACACTGCAACACTTTAAGGTCACTAGGTTGAACATAATCTATGATAGCTTAAGCCCATCCGCCGATAAAATGTATCCCATAAATGAAACCTCTGAAGATTTTCGAATAAACCCTCCGACATTAAAAAAGCAGTTTTCCACGCATCATCCTTCCGGATGCGTATCAAATTGGAAGCCCCTCTAAAGTCAGGTTTAGAAAACCATTTAGCCAAAGTAAGCTGATTATAAAGGTCGGGGATGAGTGGAAGTGGGTAAGTATTCTTAACAGTGATTTTGTTTAATTCTTGGAAATCGAGGCAAGGATGGAGACCCCCATCTTTCTTTTTTTCAAAGAAGAATCCAGCAGCCACAGGGGAGGAGGAAGGATGGATATGACCCTTCCGAAAACGTAACTTTTCAAGGCGGTACGTTCAGGCCCAGATAAATTATACAGTAGAGCTTTAGGTAATTTGGCACCATGGACAAGATCAATAGCCCAGTCATAAGGACGATTGGGGGGGGGGTAACGCGTCCACCTCTTTTTCCGAAAACACATCTCCGAAGTCTTTCAGGTACCCTCCAGGCCCTGCAGACTTGCACAGCATACTTGTATAGAACTTAGACATTTCTTATGACATTTGGGGCCCCACTTAACAATCTTCTTCTAACACCAGTCAATAACAGGATTGTGAATGAGCAACCATGGAAAGCTCAATACCATCCCAACAGGTAGCTTATCCAAGACAAAACAGGAAATAGATTCCGTGTGAAGTGCGGCTACTTGAAGAATGAATTCCGTTGTCAAAATTTGACAAAGTTTTGAAGTAGTGAAGTTTTGTCAATCGCAAAAATTTGAATGGGTTCTTCCAGACTAAATGTCCCTAATTCTAATTTCCAAACCAATCTAGAATCATTAAAGTTAGCTGCAAACCCCCAGTCAATGAAAGCCAATGCTGGCAAGACCTGGTTCTTGAAAGACAAAACAGTCTTAAGCAGTACTTTACCGGAGGAGAAAAAAGGTACCTGGAAGTCTGGATGACCTCCTCGACTATCACTCAGACTTAGACGTTCTCCTGACTGCTTGCTTGCTTAAGGGCGAGTAGAGCAGTCCTTAAAAAATGTCCCGCAAGAACACAGTAGAAACAGAGTCCAATATTCTGTCTCCTTTTCCTCTCCATAGCACAAAAACTGGCATCTCCAACCTCCATTGGCTCTACTGCAAGGAAAACGGGCATGCTCTGGAGAAGTATATAAGGCATCCCACTATCCACCATGCCTCTCACAAATTCTGCGGTCCATATGTACGGCCTGGGTTAAGGCCTCTGCCAAAGAACAAGGGGGATCATGCCGAACCAGAGTGTCCTTAAGGGATTCAGACAGACCTCTATGAAATTGGCACCTGAGGGCTGCATCATTCCACAGAACCTCAGTGGACCACTGTCAGAATTCAGTATTGTAGTCCTCAGTGGTGCGGCTCCCCTGTGTCAGACTCAGGATCCTAGCCTCAGCAAAGAGGGTTCTGTCAGGTTCATCATAAATGACACCTTTTTTATGCCTTAGAGGTTAACTGAAGATCGTTCTGATGCTTGTGGGGACAAAGAAAAAGCCCAAGTCTGAGGACCCCCACGCAATAGGGACATGACTATTCCCACCCACTGGGACTCATTCCCTGAGGACTGAGGTCGTAAGATAAAGGATAGACTACAATTCTCTCTGAACACCCTAAACTGTTTTTTTCTCAGCCAAAAATTTATCAGGAATTGCCACAACTGGTTCAGGGGAAACCAACTGAACGTCATTAGGTGCAGCCATCGCAGTCTCCACTGGCAGCAAAGTGCTATGGGAAGTTTTCTTAAAGCTAGTCACCTGGCCCTGCAACAGGGACTGAGAAGATTCAAGAATCTGGTATTTTTCAGACAGATCTTGAATCACAAGAAAGAAGTTTGCCACATGATCACCAAGCGTGTGAGTGAGATACATGCTGGCGAAAAGAAAAACTAAACGGTTATCTGTAATGTGACACTGAGAAACTACTCACGAACAAGCCATGAGACATAGTAGTCAGGAGATCCAAAATCAGATACCATGAGGGCTCGTGGTACAGAAGGGCAAGACAAAGGTATGGTCATGTAACAGTCCGGGGTCAAATACCAGGAGTGAACGTCAAGACAAGGGAGTAACAAAAACGGATAGTCAGAGGCTGGGGTCAGGTACCTGCAGGCAGAGATCGTCAAGCGTAAAGGGATAATCAACACGAATGGTCACAACAAATCCTAGGTTTGGCAACAAGAACAGAGAAATACACAATGAGACACAGAGCTAAGCACACACCAAACAAAACTAAGCTAAAGTTGAGCAGAGTGGATTGTGTTGGAGCTGGAGCGAGACAAGCCAGAATCTCTCTGAGAAGAGTCTGCACAGCTTGTGTGCACCAAACTGCAAGTATCTCTGGTTGTTAGTAAAAATGGAGTAAGCCAGCTCACCAATAGTTGGAGTTCAGCATGCACGGAAAGCACGATACGACCATTCGTGTAAATTGGAAGAGAAAAAAGGTGAAAAGGTTTTCCAGACCCTGGTAAAATATCATCCAGAAAGGTGTGACAGAAAGCAACGTGTTTCAAATGTAATCCAATGTTTTTTGTCAAACTTGTTGCTATGGATGATAGTCTCAGTTCATTCACAAAAAAACAGCCATGTCTGAGTAAGGGTCTGTATTGTTTAGTTGGCATCTGCACAAGGATAGGGCTTTTATATTTACGGTTTTGTTTTTGGCACTGTGCAACCAAAGGAAATAAACATTATTTCGTTTTTGATATATAAAAACCCTGCGGCTTCGTGTTCCAAGCGGCTAAAAGAGAGTGTGAACACCTACAGTTGGTGTTTGATAGTAGGCCATGAAATCCCAGAGAGCAAAGGTGATTACAGTTTAAAGACTGAATGTCCTTGGTAAAGGCAGCTACAGCATTGCGGACAGCAACTGATCCAGGCCAATCTGCAGTTACAACAGCAGGAGAACAGGACCAGCAGCAGCAATAGGCCCAACAGCAAAACAAAAAAGTCCTGATCCGGCAGTTGCAACATCAGCATTAGAATCAGATGGCTACCTTGGCAAAAACTGTCTGGGCCAAGGAGACGGCACTTGCCACCAGCCAAAAGGACGGTATCCGTTTGAGGCAAACAGTAAGGGAGACCTTGCAGAAAAAGACTCTGGAAGATGACATTGAGGTTTTCCAGACTGTTTTTTTGAGAGGGTGGCAAACAGGGAGAAACTGCCCTCAGAGCAATGGGCAGAGGTCCTAACTCAATACCTTACTGGGAACCCGCTAAAAGTGTACTACAACCTTGCCCTGCAGGATGCTATGGAGTACAACATGCTGAAGGACAAGATTATGGCACGTTTGGGTGTAACCCTGGTAGTTATGGCTCATCCGGTGCACCTCTGGTGCTATGAAAGGGACAAGCCTCCCTGGTCCTAGATGTTTGGCCTTTGACACCAGGTGCAAAATTGGCTGCAGCCAGAGACCTGCTCTCTGGCAGAGATGATGGAAAGAGATGTAGTGGATGGATTTATGTACTCACTAAAAAAAATCCGTGCAAAGCTGGGTTGCCCAATGAGATCCCCATAATGCAGATGACCTCGTGAGCCTTGTGGAAACATACTTGGATGTGGAGAACTCTCTGAGCAATCTAGGGAGCCCGAGGTCACCTTTCTGAGATACACAAAAGAAGGAGCCCAAGGCCATGTATGAGGGGCGCCCAAAGACCCAGGAGGGGTTAGAGCCAGGTTCAAGGGGTACATCTTGTACCATTGTCTGTTGGAGATGTCATATAGCAGCCCATTGTCCGTTGGTCTCAGAACTGATGGACTGCTTCGAAGGCCGACACTTCTCATATTTTGCACTTCCCGCGTGCAGTTTAGTAACTCAACCTGGTGAGAGACCGCAGCTGTGCCAGGTAACTAAATGATGTGTGACTGTAACTGGACTCAGCAAGCTTGGCGTCACCGTATTCACACTGAGAGGAGAATCCTGGTGCCAGGACATTTTACATAAAAACAGCACTCAAAAAATAATGGCGGAATTGTGTTTTTTTTTCACAATTGAATCCAAGTAACATCAGGTCCTAATAATAATAACTAATATATATACAAATACTATTAGTTTGTTATCGGCTTTACAACTTTTGCAAAAAAATTCCAAATTTTATATAAAGAAAACACTTAGTTCCAAGAGCCGCGTTGTCTGATTATTCTTATTCCGGATGATTCACAATTTCTGATTTAACCCTTTTGAGGGCAGCTGTAGATGCATAACTTATTTATTTTTTGGAAAAGGAACTTTCAAAATAATTTATTAATTTTTCTTATCTGGGTTACTCTATATAGGTGTCACAGAGTAATTCCAAGTTTTGCAAAAATAAAAGGTTTAATTTTTTTTTATCCCTGTGTACATTTATTTTTTTTAAATGAAAAACATTAGTTATTATTCTCTGCCATGGGTCTCACGGGTGACAGAGAAAGTCCCCTCCATTATCTAACCACCTAGAGCCCATGGCTTCTACTAAACGCAGCATCTTAGGGGGTAAAGACTAAGATCAGAGTCATCTCCACTCCCTATCACTATGGCCGGAGCCCGGCTGTCAGTCGCAGTTATTTGGGGGGACGTCTCCATGTTCTGTATTCTGTCACCAAACACTGACATGAGATTAATAGGAGCTAATGGTTTCTGAGTCACAAACTGGACAAATTCTTTCCTTCATCAGAACTGACATCAGATGATGAAGAAATCGGCCGCTCACATAAGTATAATTCATCTCCAGCTGTATATTATCCTCCATATTATAAATGCACGACCTGTGACATCACATATAACAGGATCACATTATTATCAATTCAGATTGTGGCTGAACAGTGAATATTCATCTAAAGCTCCTCACCTGGGCGGTTATCTGTAGGGGTCTCCTCTTTACACCGCTGATCGCCCCTCACATTTCTCTCTGGAGCAGTAATATTGTTCAGATCTTTATCCGGATCCAAAAGCTGCAAAACAAATATTGTAAAAGTCCCCGATGATTGGAGAAGTCCCCGGGAATAATGGTGAGAAGATCCGGCCATGTCTGTGGTCAGCTGTGATCCTGCCGTCTCCACCGCTCTCATTACACAAGTATAAAACATCTAATACTGGAGGAGAAGACAAGACTGAACACAAGGCGGTCACAGCCGTCTACACATCATAGGGGAGATCTCCATCTACCTGATGGTCCTGTGCAGGAGGAGGAGCGGGACATCTCTCTGGGGTTGTCCTCTTACTGGAGAGACCTGCAGGAGACACAGACAGGACTGGCATCATTATTACATACAGAGAATTATAGGCCGTGTGGATTTAGTCCTGTCTATTACCTGGTGATGTGCGCGGCCGGTGCTCCTCCATCATCACCTCCTTGTACCGATCCTTGTGTCCTTCTAGATACTCCCACTCCTCCATGGAGAAATGGACGGTGACGTCCTGACACCTTATAGGAACCTGACACACACAATGATACCGTCATCACCCAGAATCCTCCAGTGCCGTCCTGCATAATGTCCCAGCATTCCCAGCAGCGTCACCTCTCCAGTCAGCAGCTCAATCATCTTGTTGGTGAGTTCTAGGATCTTCTGGTTATTGATGTCCTCATGTATCTGGGGGTGAGGTGGAGGCTCCGGGATTGGGCTCAGGGTTCCTCCCCGTCTTTCAAACACAGGGTCCTGACAGCGATCACTAGAGGTCTTCTTCACTACTGTGTAATCCTGAGTGTGGACACATTAATAATATCACTACAGACATTTCCAGAGTCCATCACCTCTCCGATCATATCACCTGTTATTCCCATAGATAATGATGTCATGTGATGACATCACAACCTCTCACCTCTCCGGTCATATCACCTGTTATTCCCATAGATAATGATGTCATGTGATGACATCACAACCTCTCACCTCTCCGGTCATATCACCTGTTATTCCCATAGATAATGATGTCATGTGATGACATCAGAACCTCTCACCTCTCCGGTAAGATGGAAGATTATCTCCACGGTGAGTTTTAATATCCTCTCCGCCATCTTGTCTCTGTCCTTATTCATCCTTGATGAGTCAATCGGGAAAATAATTTCATATAAAATTTATTGGCAGAGGATCCTTTTTTTTATAGGAACCTGAATAGAAAGAAGATGAGACGATATAAAGATGACAAACTCCATAGCAAACAATAGATAGTGTTACCCGCACGCCGCTAGGTTTAGATAGGGGCGAGACAGGTTACATGAATTCTTTGGAATCCTGGAGGAACCGTTACTCAGGGTGACCATAGACCATGTGCTGCAGCTTCTCTCAAGCACACAGGGGTATTGACCCTCAGGCACAGACACGTAGGTTGTTTCACTTGCTGACCAGACACACTTGACAAGAGTCCTCATAAACGGTAGAATAGTAGCATTTAATAACAGCCAGTGCAAGATAAGTCTTATGAGTAACAGGCTCCAGTGACAAACAGTACAGTTTCCTTAGCAGCACTGCAGTTCACAGTCTTCCCAGTAGTACAGGACAGCACAGTTCTAATGCAAAGGCACATTATTGAACACAGCATTCTTTACAGCACAGTGAGATGGAGGGGGGGGGGGTTTGCTGAGGGAGATGATCCCTGTGACACCGTTTCTTATAGTCCTTATCTTTCTGCTTGACAATACTCTGCACTGCTAGTTCAGGAACTCTACTTGACCTGTGCTTAGCTTCACTTCTGACTTGAATCCTTTTTACATGTAGGGGCGCTGCTGTGAGATACAGAACACACACACACCCTTTCTCTTTGGCTCCAGCCAGACAGTAAACAACTTCCCCACAATCCCCCTGGGGCTCTGCTAAAACACTCCCCTTCTCCTGTGACTGTGTTAACCCCTCTAGTTGCTGGATGCTTCTGGAACACAACACTTCCTGTCTCATGTACTTGTGTTACTTCTAATAGTTGCTGGATGCTTTTAAAGCAACAGCACTACCTCTGCATGTCACAATATATTAGAGATATAAAGTGTGGATGTCATATTCTCTCTTCTGTATGGATTTATGAGTTGAATAACTTGTTATGTCCATTGTTACATCTGCACAAGATGGCTACAGCTGATATCAGTATGTATGCCCCAAGACTGCTGAATGCCGTCAACGGCAACAATGGTCATGTGACATACATAACCACGTCATTAAGTTATATTTAAACCACAATCACATCATTAATACCTTCCCGACATATGACGTAGTTTTACAGAATACATTTTGTCCCAATCTCTGAAGCAGGCTCAGAAGCTGAGTCCACATCTTTCCCGGCAGATAATGGCTGTGTTATTCACCCATCAGCTGCCTTTAATACCAGAGAGTGGAGCACAGTTCCGCTTGCAGCTGTTCACTCCTTTACTCCGCAGTCTATTTTCAGCTTTCTGACCGGGCCAAATTTTATTATTCTGATCACTGTCACTTTATGTGGTAATAACTCTGGAATGTTTCAACGGATCCCATTGATTCTATGATCCTTTTTTTCATGACATGTTGTACTTTATGTTACTGTTAAATTTTGGTCAATATGATTTGCGTTTATTACTGGAAATATTGAAAATTTGACCAAAAAAATTTGAAAGTTTAGCAATTTGCAAACTGAATTTTTATGCCCTTTAGTTATACCACACAAAATAGTTTATAAATAACATTTATCACATGTCTGTCTCACATCAGCATAATTTTTGAAACATTTTTTTTGTTAGGAAGTTTGAAGGGTTAAAATTTGATCAGCAATTTTCGATTTTTTTCAACAAAATTTACCAAACCAATTTTTTTTTTTTTTTTAAGAGGTCACATCCATTCGAAATGACTTTAAGGGGCCTATGAGACAGAAAAAAAAACAAAAGTGACACCATTTTAAAAGCTGTACTCCTCAAGGTGCTCAAAACCACACTCAAGAAGTTTATTAATCTTTCAGGTGCCGCACAGGAATTAAAGCAAAGTGGAAGGAAAAAATTACAATTTTACTTTCTCCCATAATTGCTTTAGCTCCAAAATTTGTATTTTCAAAAGGGTGACAGGAGAAATGGACCATACAATTTATTGTGCAGTGTCTCCTGAGTACGCTGATACCCCATATGTGGTGGGAAACTACTGTTTGGGCTCATGGCAGGGCAGGGAAGGAGCGCTATTTGACTTTTGGAGTGCAAAACTGGAATACCTAGTGGATGCCATGTCGCATTTGCAGAGCCCCTGATGTGCCTAAATAGTGGAAACCCCCATAAGTGACCCCATTTTGAAAACTACGCCCCTCAAAGAACTTATCTAGAGGTGTAGTGAGCATCTTGAACCCCCAGATGCTTCCCAGAAGTTTATAACATTGGAAATGAAAAAATGTTGCTTCAGCCCCAAATTTTTCATTTTCACTAGGGTAACATGGAAAATGGACCATACAATTTGTTGTACAATTTCTCCTGGGTGCACTGATACCCCATAAGTGGTGTAAAACTACTGTTTGAGTGCATGGCAGGTCTCGGAAAAGAAGGATTGCCAATTGAATTCTGGAGCATAATTTTGGCTGGAATAGATTGCGGATGTCATGTCACATTTGAAAAACCCCTGACATGCCAGAACAACGGAAACCCCAGCAAGTGATCCCATTTTGGAAACTACATCTCTTGAGGATATCATCTACGGGTGTACTGAGCATATTTAGCCCTCAGGCGATTCACAGAATTGTATAACAAATTACAATTTTTTCCACTAAAATGTTGCTTTGGCCCCAAGTTTTCAATTTTCAAAAGAGATACTAGAAGAAAATGGACCATACAATTTGTTACACAAATTCTCCTGAGTACGCCAATGCCCCATATGTGGTCAAAAACTACTTTTGAGGCACAGTGCAAAACTCTGTGTCAGTTCCTGTTTTAGTAGTTAGTTGTTAGTAAGAAAGAGATGAAAAAGGACATCCTCAGAGGAAGGTTATCATCACCAGGTGTGTGTGTAGTTGAGACAAGGAAAGGGAAACAAGTTTCAGCAAGGGATCTTCAGTGGCAGCAGTGTTCTTCCTTAAGCAAGTAAGTCAGGGTACCTACAGCAAGAGACTTTTAGGAACGTCTTTAGTGTAGGCCTGACCTGCCGTCAGTAGGACAGCGTCTGCTAGGTTGGGACCCGTTTAGTAAGGCAACAGCCGGAGAAGCTCCCTTACGTTGTTCTCAGGAAATGTAGTTGGAGTGTAGAGGTCACAGTAAAACACATTGACCTGGGTGGCACTATACTGGAATGATGGAGGATCTCAACTTAACCTGCAGTTCTACAGTAATGTACATTTCAAGTATTGTGTCGCCATCCATAACCACCGTGAATATGCCTCTGCATTGTGCAGAAGGAAACAGCAAGCTTATTTCCTGCTATCCTCTGTATATAAGTTTAATTGTCAGTATAAAGGACTTCCCTTGTACAATCTGGTGTGGTTTCCTCATCATATGGTTAAAGGTCCGGTGCCGCACAAAACATGGCAGAGCTGAACCTGAAGGTGTCTGCAGCAGCAACATAACCACACACACACAGTCAGGACCCCGTTTTTATGTCGCATGCCGGGGCGCGGAAGACAAGTACCTTGCCCCCGGCTACCGCACTGCGCCACGTTACAGTGCCATGTCACATTAGCAGAGCCCCTGGGGTGCCAGAACAGCAGAACCCTCTATAAGTGACCCCATTTTACAAACTACAATTCTCAATGAATTCATCTAAGGGTTCAGTGGTCATATTGACACCACGAGTGTGTCAAAGAATTTTATACCATTGAGTAGTGAAGAAAAAATAATTACATTTTTACCACAAAAATGTTGTTCCAGACCCAGATTTTACATTTTCACACATTAAAATGGGACCAAAATTTGTCACACAATTTCTGCTGAACATGGCAATACCCCATATGTAGCTCTACAGTAGTCAGGGGTGTAACGACCACGGTCGTGACTGGGCCCGTGTGGCTGACAGCAGCAAAAACTTCAACTGGATGTGCATCCTCGAATGCAAATTCAACTGAAGTGTATTGCGGGGCAGAGACCCATTTGATCTGTGTGCGGTAATGCAAGCTGCCGGCAAATCCGAAGCCAGTCGCTGACATTGACGTCCAAGTGACTGGGGGCGCATGGCAGTGACGTCATGAACTTCTGTCGCTTGCACGCTGAAGTCAGCTGCCAGCTTCATAAGAGGAACCTGCGCAACAGGGGAGTGGATGGGAGGTGAGTAGAATTGTTTATTGTATCTATGCATTAACAGCGGCAGAATGGGGGACATATACTAGGATGGGGCCCAGGAAAAGGGACACATATATCAGGATGGGGCCCAGGAAAGCGGACACATATATCAGGAAGGGGCCCAGGAAAAGGGACACATATATCAGGATGGGGCCCAGGAAAGGGGACACATATATCAGGATGGGGCCCAGGAAAGGGGACACATATATCAGGATGGGGCCCAGGAAAGGGGACACATATATCAGGAAGGGGCCCAGGAAAAGGGACACATATATCAGGATGGGGCCCAGGAAAGGGGACACATATATCAGGATGGGGCCCAGGAAAGGGGACACATATATCAGGATGGGGCCCAGGAAAGGGGACACATATATCAGGAAGGGCCCCAGGAAAAGGGACACATATATCAGGATGGGGCCCAGGAAAGGGGACACATATATCAGGATGGGGCCCAGGAAAGGGGACACATATATCAGGATGGGGCCCAGGAAAGGGGACACATATATCAGGAAGGGCCCCAGGAAAAGGGACACATATGTCAGGATGGGGCCCAGGAAAAGGGACACATATATCAGGAAGGGGCCCAGGAAAAGGGACACATATGTCAGGATGGGGCCCAGGAAAAGGGACACATATGTCAGGATGGGGCCCAGGAAAAGGGACACATATATCAGGAAGGGGCCCAGGAAAAGGGACACATATCAGGAAGGGGCCCAGGAAAAGGGACACATATATCAGGATGGGGCCCAGGATAAGTGACATATACCAGAATGGGGGATATATATATAACAGGATAGGGCGCAGGATAAAGGACATATATACCAGGATGAGGGGCAGGATAAATGACATATATACCAGGATGTTGGATATAATAGGTTGGGGACTAGGATAAGGGACATATATACAGCTATGGCAAAAATTAAGAGACTACTGCACAGTTTTCTAAAAATCCCCATCTCTACATGTCTGACGGCCATTCCGTTCCAGTGTCAGTTGAATTCCAACCACCGTCCACCTCATTCTACTTAATGTGCTTCTGATTAGGTGATCACCTGAACCAAATCTTATGTAATGAGGGAAAGTCTAAAAAACACTGCTGTGGTCTTCACAATCCTCTTGCAATAGGACAAGCTGGATGGCAAAACAAGTGCTAGGAATAGCCCAAAAGTAATTTGAATGAAAAAATAACTTTTAACCACGCCAAAGGAGCTGAAAAGAAAAGTCTTGAGTGAGGAAAACAAGCGGTCAATTCTGGCTTGACTAGCAGAGGGATACAGTGAGCGTCATGTTGCCTCCATCCTTAAAATATCAAAGACGGCAGTCCATTACAACAAGGTCAAGCAGCAGACATTGGGGACAACAAAGCTACAGACCGGCAGAGGGCGAAAGCGACTCTCCACTGACCGGGATGACCGTCATCTTATTCGAATGTCACTCAGCATCCGCAGGATGACATCAAGTGACCTACAAAAGGAATGGCAAATGGCAGCTGGGGTGAAGTGCATGGCAAGAACAGTTCGTAATAGGCTCCTAGAGGCCTCAAGTCATGTAAAGCTAGAAAAAAGCCTTTCATCAATGAGAAGCAAAGGAGAGCCAGGCTGAAGTTTGCCAAAGACCATAAGGATTGGACCATAGAGGACTGGAGTAAGGTAATCTTCTCTGATGAGTCTAATTTTCAGCTTTGCCCAACACCTGGTCGTCTAATGGTTAGACGGGACACCTGGAGAGGCATACAAGCCACAGTGTCTTGCACCCACTGTGAAATTTGGTGGAGGATCGGTAATGATCTGGGGATGCTTCAGCAAGGCTGGAATTGGGCAGGTTAATCTTTGCAAAGGACGAATTAATCAAGCCGCATACAAGGTTATCCTTGAAAAACCACTTGCTTCCTTCTGCTCAGACAATGTTCCCCAACTCTGAGGACTGGTTTTTCCAGCAGGGCAATGCCCCATGCCACACAGCTAGGTCAATCAATGTGTGGCAGAAGCACCACATCAAGACCCTGTCATGGCCAGCCCAATCTCCAGACCTGAACCCCATTGAAAACCTCTGGAATGTAATCAAGAGGAAGATGGATAGTCACAAGCCATCAAACAAAGAAGAACTGCTTACATTTTTGTGCCAGGAGTGGCATAAGGTCACCCAAAAGCAGAGTGAAAGACTGGTGGAAAGCAGCCAAGATGCATGAAAGCTGGGATTAAAAATCATGGTTATTCCACCAAATATTGATGTCTGAACTCTTCCTGAGTTAAAACATGAGGATTGTTGTTTCTAAATGAATAAGAACTTGTTTTCTTTGCATTATTTGAGGTCTGAATGCACGGTTTCTCTGTTTCTTTTTTATTATTTTGACGATTTCTCATTTGCTGCAAATAAATACAAAATTTTTAGCTTTGAATTTCGGAGACATGTTGTCAGTAGTTTATAGAATAAAAAAAACAATGTACATTTTACTCAAAAATATACCTATAAAGAGAAAAATCAGAGAAAATGAAAATTTTGCAGTGGTCTCTTAATTTTTGCCAGAGCTGTATATGTCCTCCATCCTGGTATATACCAGGATGTGGCCATGAGGAGGGACATATATACACATACAGTATAGACCAAAAGTTTGGACACACCTTCTCATTTAAAGATTTTTCTGTATTTTCATGACTATGAAAATTGTACATTCACACTGAAGGCATCAAAACTATGAATTAACACATGTGGAATTATATACTTAACAAAAAAGTGTGAAACAACGGAAAATATGTCTTATATTCTAGGTTCTTCAAAGTAGCCACCTATTGCTTTGATGACTGCTTTGCACACTCTTGGCATTCTCTTGATGAGCTTCAAGAGGTAGTCACCGGAAATGGTCTTCCAACAATCTTGAAGGAGTTCCCAGAGATGCTTAGCACTTGTTGGTCCTTTTGCCTTCACTCTGCAGTCCAGCTCACCCCAAACCATTTCGATTGGGTTCAGGTCTGGTGACTGTGGAGGCCAGGTCATCTGGCGTAGCACCCCATTACTCTCCTTCTTGGTCAAATAGCACTTACACAGCCTGGAGGTGTGTTTGGGGTCATTGTCCTGTTGAAAAATAAATGATGGTCCAACTAAACGCAAACCGGATGGAATAGCATGCCGCTGCAAGATGCTGTGGTAGCCACGCTGGTTCAGTATGCCTTCAATTTTGAATAAATTCCCAACAGTGTCACCAGCAAAGTACCCCCACACCATCACACCTCCTCCTCCATGCTTCACGGTGGGAACCAGGCATGTAGAGTCCATCCGTTCACCTTTTCTGCATCGCACAAAGACACGGTGGTTGGAACCAAAGATCTCAAATTTGGACTCATCAGACCAAAGCACAGATTTCCACTGGTCTAATGTCCATTCCTTGTGTTCTTTAGCGCAAACAAGTCTCTTCTGCTTGTTGCATGTCCTTAGCAGTGGTTTCCTAGCAGCTATTTTAGCAAGAAGGCCTGCTTCACAAAGTCTCCTCTTAACAGTTGTTGTAGAGATGTGTCTGCTGCTAGAACTCTGTGTGGCATTGACCTGGTCTCTAATCTGAGATGCTGCTAACCTGCGATTTCTGAGACGGGTGACTCAGATAAACTTATCCTCAGAAGTAGAGGTGACTCTTGGTCTTCCTTTCCTGGGGTGGTCCTCATGTGAGCCAGTTTCTGTGTAGCGCTTGATGGTTTTTGCAACTGCACTTGGGGACACTTTCAAAGTTTGCCCAATTTTTCAGACTAACTGACCTTCATTTCTTAAAGTAATGATGGCCACTCTTTTTTCTTTACTTAGCTGCTTTTTTCTTGCCATAATACAAATTCTAACAGTCTATTCAGTAGGACTATCAGCTGTGTATCCACCTAACTTCTGCACAACACAACTGATGGTCCCAACCCCATTTATAAGGCAAGAAATCCCACTTATTAAACCTGAAAGGGGACACCTGCAAAGTGAAAACCATTTCCGGTGACTACCTCTTGAAGCTCATCAAGAGAATGCCAAGAGTGTGCAAAGCAGTCATCAAAGCAAAAGGTGGCTACTTTGAAGAACCTAAAATATAAGACATATTTTCAGTTGTTTCACACTTTTTTGTTAAGTATATAATTCCACATGTGTTAATTCATAGTTTTGATGCCTTCAGTGTGAATGTACAATTTTCATAGTCATGAAAATACAGAAAAATCTTTAAATGAGAAGGTGTGTCCAAACTTTTGGTCTGTACTGTACATACACACACAAGGATGGCGGACATATATGTGTATTGTGGGGTTTCTACTCACTTGGGTGCGTCGGGAGGCAAAGAGGAAGCGTTTTCCTTTAAATGTCCATGTCGGTTTATTACATTATAAACCCGGAAAAAGCAAAAGGAATACAAACAGCCTTTAGTTCAGGCAAAACAAAGTAAAGAATAGTTAAGGCAAAGTCTCTGGTTAGCCAGTCCTGTGGGCACACAGGCTGGATTGCATTCAGCTCACTGGCTCAGCCTGGATACAACACATAGGATTCCTTCTCCCTCCAAACAACGGCCTCCATTTTATATCTTAACCACTCCCAGGAGGTGAGGTATGTGGGTAGCCAGACCCGCTCATCTCTCATGGCTACCCGTAACCCAGTCCAGGGTGAACCACACTGTCCTCTCTTCTATGATGTAACACTCTAGATTACATCACAGAGGACAGCCACCTCTGTGATACATACCTCCCATCCACTATGCACCCGTTAGCCAACTTACATGCCTCCCCCTTCTGCCTAAAGCCGTAGGGCTTGGCACCTTCTACTACTAGATGGGATTCTCGAAAGGGCATCGGCATTACCATGTAGCTTCCTTGCTCTATGTTGTACATGGAAGTTGAAATCCTGTAGGGCTAAAAACCAGCGGGTGACCCTAGCATTTTTCCCTTTTTTTCCCTCATCCATCTGAGTGGGGCATGGTCAGATACCAATCGAAACTTTCGTCCTAACAGATAGTACCGTAACGTGTCCACCACCCACTTTATGGCCAAGCACTCCTTCTCTATGACAGCATAATTTTTCTCACATGAGGACAGCTTCCTACTCATGTAGAGAACATGGTGCTCCTCCTCATGTATCTCCTGGGAAAGGACTGCTCCTAACACGACATATGAGGCGTCTGATTGGAGTATAAATTCTTTCTTGAAGTAGGGGGCAAACAGAACCGGTTGCCTACACAGAGCCACTTTCATCTCTTGAAAGGCCGTCTCCGCCTCTGCAGTCCACTTGGCCATGGCTGATTTTGTCCCATTAAGGAGCTCAGACAGGGGTGCAGCCATGATGGTGAAGTTTGGGGAAAACCTCCTGTAGTATCCCACGATTCCCAAAAAGGCTCTAACCTGCTTCTTCGACAGCGGTCTCAGCCAAGTTTGGATTGCCTGCACTTTAGTGATTTGGGGTTTGATCTCGCCTCTACCCACTACATATCCCAGGTATTTGGCTTCTTGTTTCCCCATGGCACATTTTTTCAAATTTATTGAAAACCCAGCCTTCCTCAGAGCATCAAACATCGCCTGGACCTTTTCCAGATGACTTTCCCAGTCAGGGTTGAAAACCACAATATCGTCCAGGTATACCGTGGCGTATTTCTTATGGGGCGCAAGGATTCGATCCATGGCTCTCTGGAAGGTGGCAGGGGCCCCCTGCAGGCCAAACAGCATCTGGACATATTGGAAGCATCCGCCTGGTGTAGAAAACGCAGTCTTCTCCTTGGCTCCCTGTGACATGGGGGTCTGCCAATATCCCTTCGTCAAATCCAATGTGGTTATGTAGCTTGCTGGCCCAAGTCTATCGATCAGGTCATCGACACATGGCATGGGATATGCGTTGAATAATGAGAGAGAATGTTTTAAGGCATTTTTATTACTTACTGCATGTGTGTCTCTAACTCAGATGTTGCCAAAAACTCAGAAGCTTCCAAACACATGACATCATCATATGGGCAGTCCAGAATTGTTTATGGCATAGTAATCTTAGTGTATGTAAACTTTTGACTTTGCAATAAGTAATAAAAATGCCTTAAAACATTCTTTCTCTCTCATTATTCAGGCATTTGGCAAATATTAAAAATTATTGTAATCCTAATTGACCTAAAACGGGAAAGGTTTATTCTGATTTCATGTCAGATATTGAGAAAAAACATGCCTATGTGTCTTTCTATAGAGTGGTGTATTGACTCACTCGGCTCGGAGGTAGACACAGGAACGTTTCCCTCTGCTGGTTTATTTCAATGCGGCATAAACCATGGTAGGTTCAATAAAATAAATATGGACTTGCTGGCATAACAGCAAAACAAAAGATAAATGATAGCACAGTCCATGTCCATGTGGGATTCACTATGCTCAGGTTGTATTGCACTTCAGCTCCTACTGAAGTTCCACACAGGAGACTACCTGGTCTCCAGATAAAAAACTAAGTGGCTGGACATTTAACTTCCCTCAGCCACACCCTTGAGGTGGAGATATGGTGAGGAGGCATCCCACCCATCTCACACCTACTCACAAAAAACTCAACCCATAACATGGCAGATTAACCCCTTCAACATATAACATGCTGAAGGAAATCTTCTGGGTTTCACATCATGGAAGATAGAAACCTTCGTGACACATATCTCCCCTCGCACACATCGTGATCCTGTCACATATTAAGGGGCTGCCTGGCAAATTTTGGGGGGAACCATACAGCAGTGGCCCATGAGCAGCGGCACAGCCTCACTGTGCAGGAGCGGGACTAGCACCGGACATGTAGAAATGCACATGCGCCCCACAATAATGGCGCTTGCCGGGAGCAGTATTCAAACATGTGGGTGGCGCCAGCAGTGACTCAATGCGGCGCCATCCCTGACTGAATGAGAGAATCATACATGACTGAAAATGAGCAGGTAGGACAAAGTGTATATAAAGTTATAAAATCATTCTAATACCACCGATTTTAATGAAAAAAGCTCATTGGTGATGCTCATTGCATCACTAACAAAGCAATGGGGACAGTGTAGATAGTTGATAGGACGTGACAGGTTCCCTTTAAAGCCAGGGATGTCAAATTCAAATACAGAGAGGGCCAAAGTTTAAAGCTTGGACAAAGTCGCGGATCAACCTTGATATTTATTAAAAAAGTGTCTACAATTGAGGAAGTTTTTCTTTATCAAATATAACAATTCATTTAAAAATTATAGAGGAATATTATAATACGTTATGTAAAAGCAGTAAAAAGCATATGGCCCAATGGCCTAATTTCTATATGTAATTTAACAGAGGACAAAAATCCTTGAATGAAAAAGATAATAATGTATGATACAAACAAAAGTGCACTCAAACACAGTATGATACCCCCACAGTGAATTCCTCCACACTCACAGTATGATGACCCAACTGTCAGGGTTGTGGAGTCGGTAAGCCAAACGTCCGACTCCGACTCCAACTCCGACTCCCTCATACATGGCTCATGTTTACGTGATAAATTTACTGTAGCACAGATTCATCTCAGCTAAAGTCTAGACCCTTAGATCAGGAATAGGACAGACTGTAACATCCCTGATGGCATGACGGCATGCTGGCATGGCTTACCATCTCCCTCCATGCTAGACCACCAACTTACCTACCAGTCCAGGCTGCACACCATGCTCCTCTACCTGCTGTCTGCATGTCTCTTGTCTGCTGGCTTAGGGCGGCGGCGCTGGCACTTCCTGATTCTTAAAGTTACAGTGTGCGCAGTCTTAATGCGTCCCCAGCCTATTGCTGTGAGTCACTGGATACTTAAACCTCCTCCACCCAGTAGAAGGCGCCTGTGCAACACTTTCTTTCAATGTGTTCTGTGCAACTGTGAGTTGCCAGGTCCTGTCCTGAACCTTGTCTGTTTCCGCCACCCTGGGGGCTGAGTACCCAGGCTCATTCCTGTATCTCGTTCCTGGTCAGTTCTTGTCTGAACTGTGTCCTAGCCCGTTACCTGTTTGTCTCTATGTCCGATCCTTCCCTTTTTCTGCCGTGTCTGAACCAGTACATAACTCCTACTGGTTGTCTCTGTACTTCTGTTTGTGAGCTTTGTGTCCACTCGCTACTTCATAGCAAGTACCTTGTGTGTATCTGGTTCTGCTTGTCCCGTTTCCCTGCCTACGTATCTATCTTCCTGTGTTTCCCTGTCTGTTCCATGTGAACAGAGCCCTGTTCTGTCTGCCCTGCTCCACTTGTCCTCCGCACCTGCGGCTCTGCTCTGCTGCTCCGCTTGTACTCCGCACATGCGGTTCTGCCCTGCTCTGCTTGTCCTCCGCACCTGCGGCTCTGCTCTACTCTGCCCTGCCCTTGGGCCGCCCGGCCGAGGAGATGGCTGACGGCCGGGTGGCCCAAAACCGCTGCTGGAGGACCGGCCTGGGGGGCAATTACCCCTCTGCCACCTGGCCCAGCCCACCCCTGCACATATTCCCCCCCTCTGCCCAAAAGCCGGGGGTTTTGGCACCTTCAGACACCAAACAGGGTTTTCTAGAGGAGGCACCCGTGTTACCGTGTAACTTTCCGGGTCCATGCTCCACGTGAAAACTAAAGTCCTAGAGACCTGAGAACCACCTAGTCACCGGGGCATTCTTACCCTTTTTCTCCCTTAACCATCTCAGGGGTGCATGGTCTGACGCTAGTTTAAATCTTCAGCGTGTCTACGGTCCATTTTATGGCTAAACATTCTTTCTCAATAATAGCATAGTTTTTCTCAAAGGATAGGATGTTCCTCCCCATTTATCTCTTGAGACAGCACAGCTGCTAAGCTGACATCTGAAGCATCTGTCTGGACCACAAATTCTTTACTAAAGTCCAGTGCGACCAGGACCGGTTGTTTAAATAGTGCCAGGTCTTGGAATGCCATCTTTGTTTCAGTAGTCCATTTGGCTATCGTTGATTTGATGCCTTTCAGATCAATCTGTGGTGCGGCAAAATTTGGGATAAACCGCTGGTAATATCCCACAATTCCAAGAAACGCTCTCACCTGCTTCTTGGAGAGTGGTTGCGGCCACTTCTGGATTGCCTCGACCTTGTTTACTTGAAGCCTCTCCCAACGATATAGCCTAAGTACTTGGCCTCTTCTTCCCAATAGCACATTTTATCGGATTAATAGTAAACCCCACCTTTCTCAGAGCATCCAGAATCACCTGTACTTTTGGTAGATGACTATCCCAGTCTGGGATGAAGACCACAATATCATCAAGGTAGGTTGCGGCATACTTCTTATGTGGAGCTAGTATTTGATCCATGGCCCTCTGGAAGGTGGCTGGCCCCCTGCAGTCCGAAAAGGCATTCTAGTTTACTCAAAACACCCATCAGGTTTCGAGAAAGCTGTCTTCTCCTTGACCCTCTGGGACATGGGGATCTGCCAGTAGCCCTTCATCAGGTTGAGGGTGCTAATGTACCTCGCAGGTCCAAGCCTCTCAATGAGTTCTTCAACGCAAGGCATCAGGTATGCATCACACTTGGATACTTTATTCAGCCTGCAGTAGTCGTTGCAAAATCTCCACTCCCCTTCAGGCTTTGGCACGAGAACGATGGGGCTTGACAATCCGCTCTTTGACTTCTCTATCACGCTAAGGTTTAACATTTTCTTCACCTTCATTGAGATCACCTCACAGAGTGCTTCTAGAATCCTATATGACTTCAAGTTCACCCTTATGTGCGGCTCTGTCAGCACGTCATGCTCCACCACCTGCGTACACCCTGGCAACTCCGAGAACAGGTCACAGTTCCTCTGCAGCTGTTCTTGACACTGTTGATTCAGGGCCTGCTATAGAGTCTCTGCTATCATGACAAGGAGAAAGAGAGAGATCGCCTTCGGGGCTGGCTTTGGCTTTGGGACTGGCTCCTAGGCAAGAAGCTCCCAGAATTTCCCAATCTCGCCACGACTTAAGCAAGTTCACGTGATATATGTGGTGCGGCTTTCTTCGGCCTGGCTGGTGGACTTTGTAATTCGCTTCCCTGAGTTTCTCTACTGCCTCATAGGGGCTTTGCCACATGACCAGGAACTTGCTCTCGACTGTGAGGATAAGCACCAGAATGAAGGGTGGAACTGTCTTAGCCTCGCTGATCAGTTATACACCCTTGCCTGTGCCTGGAGGAGATGCGCATTCATAATAGGCATCACTTTTGACATTATTTCCTGCATCTGAGTGATATGCTCTAAAATGCTCTGGTTGGGCATAACCTCAGCTTCTCAGGTTTCCTTGGCGATATTCAGGAGCCCACGTGGATGTCAACCATACAGTGGCTCGAACAGGGAGAAGCCCGTAGAGGCTTGAGGAACGGAAGCAGGTAGTTCCAATCTCAACCTTCCTTCTCAACGACCTTCTTGAGGATCGCCTTTAAGGTCTTATGAAAGTGCTCCACTAGGCCATCCGTCTGAGGATGGTAAACTACGGATGGTAAACTGAGGTTCACAGCTGGGCAATCTGGAGGACCTTACACAGCTCCTTCATCACCTTGCTTGAAGACCTCATTCCCTGGTCTGTCAATATCTATTTTGGCAGGCTGGTCCTAGCAAAAATATGAAAAAGTTCCCGGGCTATACTCCTGGCTGACGAGTTCCTTAGTGGTACCGCTTCTGGGTACCAGGTCGCGTAGTCCATGACCACTAGGTCCATGGCAATCCTTTCATATGGGATCTCTATCACAGGAAACAGGACTAGGGGACTGCGGAAGTGAGAAGAGGGAGCGGTTATCTGGCAGGTGAGGGAGAACCTATGATAGTTTAGGTTCTCCCGGTAACATCCGGGCCAATAGAACCTCCGCATTATCCTCTCCTGAGTTTTCTCTACCCCCCAAAACATGTGAATGGGTCATATGTAAAACCTCACTTTGGTCACCCTATACAATAGCTCCCCATTAACAGCAAAGTGTGGGAATCTGGTGTCTGCCCCTGGCTCTTGAGCAGCCCCACTACAGACAGTAACATTGTCAAACGTCCCCTGTAAGGTCAGGTCCCGAACTTGAGCAGTCCCAAAGTTCTCTCTGGACACTTAAAATTCAGGGAAGTTGGCCTCCTCGGTCACCATCTCATCCTCTTCCCTGGCAAGGACACGCAGAAGGAACTTATCCAACTTTGATTTCAACTGGGTTTCTTCCCGAGGGACCTGGTGTTTGCCCGAGACACGTGGCCCCCTTTTTCCACAAGTCCCAAAATAAGGAAAAATCTCACCCCAATATGCCAAGATTTATCAAGTCCTTGACTACCCCAACTTCATGGGACTGGGCACCACAATATGTTGCCACAGTTACTCTGGCCACATGGTTCTTCTTGGAATTCCCATGTATAGACAGAATGCCTACGGTTTTGACAGGGATCAACTGGTGGGGAAGAGTAGCAGTGATTAGGGTCACTAGACTCCCCGAGTCCAACAGTTCAGGCACCATCACCCCATTAATGGACACGGCACACGCCTGCTGCCCCTCGCCAGATTGACAGTCCACACTACAGGCTGGATAGGCGTAATAGCAATGTTGGCCTAGGCTGCAGTCCATTGGTTCAGGTGACATATGACACCAGGCAGCTACATGTCCAGGATTGTGACAATGCCAATGCCAAGGACCACGTCCTTTACACCAGTCTTTGCGGGACCCTCAGTGGAATTGAGACGCCCCCGTTTGTGACTTTAGACCCCCTACATGGTGAGCCCGGCCCCCTTTGGGTATTTCAGTAAGGGGAAGTGACTATGTCTGGTTTCCCAAGGGATTTCTCAACCACCTGGTACCTCTCTACTAGGCCAATAAGGTCGTCCGTGTTTCGTGGGTCGCCCTGGGCAACCCAGGTCTGTACTGGCCTGGGAAGGGAGTAGATGAACCTATCCATCACCACACACTCGACCATCTGAACCAGGGGAGGAGTCCTGAGGAGATAATTTGCATATTCCCACTGCATTTTGGGGTAAGTGAAGAGTCTCCGTGAGCTCAACGAACACTGGATTTTGGCTGTTGGAGCTGAAAAGAGGACATCGGTAAACATTTTGAAGCTTTTTTTTTTAAGCTTTTTTCACTGTTTTCAGAACATTAACAGTAAGAACATGGAAGAGTCCAGGAGCCATTTGGTGAGCTGCATATCCTGCTACATGTACACAGACTTGCCAGTGGAAAAGCCAAACTTCACATGCCAGAAATGCAGCTTGTGTCCCTGTTGGAGGAAAAGTTGCGAAATCTAGAAGAGAGGTTAACTACCTTGAAAATCATTAAGGAAGGTGAAGAGTTCTTAGACAGAGCAGAATTATCTCTTCATGATTCAGAAAGAGAAGAAATTCGAACTGCACCTGAGGAAACAGAGGAATGGAAGCATGTGACCCAGAGAAGCAGGAGGATCGAGAGGCAGTCAGCACCTATACTGCTCAGGAACCAGTACCAGGCTCTCTCGCAGGAGAACCATGAAGAAATACAGCAAGATAAGACTTTGCCAGCAATGAATAAACTTGTAAGCCCTCAGAATCCTCCTGGATGGAGAAAGAAGAATGTTGTGAAGAAAAAACGGAGAGTGGTGGTCATGGGGGATTCCCTGTTAAGAGGAACAGAGGCTGCTATCTGCAGACCAGACATAACCTCAAGAGAAATGTGCTGTCTTCCAGGAGCAAAAATTAAAGATGTGTCTGACAGGATATCAAGACTCTTCAGACCTACAGATCACTACCCATTCCTGCTAATACATGTGGGGACAAATGACACCGCAAGAAAGGACCTGGAAACCATCTGCAGTGACTTTGAAGACTTGGGCAAGAAAGTGAAAGAATTGGGAGCGCAGGTGGTCTTCTCATCCATCCTCCCAGTGGATGGCCATGGAACAATGAGGTGGAATAAGATTCTACAGGTGAACAACTGGCTACGTCGATGGTGCCGTCAACAAGGATTTGGATTTCTGGATCACGGAATGAATTACCTATACGATGGACTACTTGCTAGAGATGGGGTGCACCTTACGAAGACTGTTAAGGCTGTGTGCCCACGTAGCGTTTTACAAGCGTTTTTGATGCGGAATTTCCGCAGCGGAAACGCTTGTAAAATGCTTGGTAACCCGCACCCCATGATCCCCAATGGGTTTCCGCAACTTCTATGCACATGCTGCGGATTTTTCCGCAGCGTTTATGCCGCGTTCAAAAATCCGCAGCATGTCATTTAATTTTGCGTTTCCGCAAGCGGAATTGCCTTTGTCCAATGCATAAAAAACGCAAGGCAATTCCGCATGTGGAAAACGCGTGATAAACGCGCAAAAAAAGCGCGATAAACGCGTGCGGAATTCCGCATGCGTTTTTCCGGGAGAGGACTTGCATTTATGCAGCAGAAATTTTCTGCTTCATAAATGCAACGTGGGCACATAGCCTAAACATGTATTTGGAAGTCGCCTTGCTACACTCATCAGGAGAGCTTTAAACTAGAACAATGTGGGAAGGGAAGCAAAAGGCCAGAAAAAGCCATACAGCTGACAAATACTATTGAGATCTCTGCTACTGGAAGTGGAAAGGAAGAACAAAGACAAAACAATTTAAATAATAAAAATATGGGAGGAAGAGAAACCAATCACAAACTAAAATGTTTTTATACAAATGCACAAAGCATGGGCAACAAACAAGGAGAATTGGAACTACTAACGCAGGAAAAGAAATATGATGTCATTGGAATCACTGAAACTTGGTGGGACGATACACATGATTGGAATAAAAGGCTAAAAGGATACAACTTATTTGCAAGAAACAGACTTGATAAACGAGGAGGAGGTGTCGCATTGTATGTTAGAAAAGCGTATATCTGCACAGAGATTGAAGCTTCAGAGACTGGGAGTTCTGTGGAAACTGTTTGGGTAAGAATACAAGGAGAGAACAACGGAAAGGACACCATTATAGGCATTTACTACAGGCCACCTGGGCAAGCTGAAGATATGGATGAACTCTTTATGTATCAAATGACCAAGTTCTCAAAAAAATATGACGTAGTGGTCATGGGAGATTTCAACTATCCAGACATTTGTTGGGAATCTCTCTCAAGTAAAACTAACAGGTCAAGCAAATTCTTATCCTCTCTTGCTGACAACTTTATCTTCCAAAAGGTAGGGGAGAAAACAAGGGGATCTGCTACTTTGGATCTAATCCTTATAAACAAGGAGGAAATGGTTGAGGAGGTAAAAGTGGCTGGGACCCTAGGAGGCAGCGATCATGCTATTATAGAATTTTGGATAACTAGAGGAGGAAGACATGTGAAGACTCAAACTTCAAGGTTAGATTTTAGAAAGGCAGGATGTCCTTAAGGACAAAAATGTCCAGGAAGGATGGGAAATTTTTAAAAATGAGATTCTCAAAGCACAATCGTTAACAATCCCGAAAAGTAGGAAGAATGGGAAGCATTTAAGGAAACCAGGATGGATGAACACAGAACTTAAACACATGCTAAAAAGAAAGAAAGAAATGTTTATTAAATGGAAAGAGGGAGGCATATCTAAAGAAGATTATAATGCAGTCTGCAGATCCTGCAGGGCATGTATCAGGTTAGCTAAAGCTGACAATGAATTAAGGCTTGCAAGAGATGTCAAAAGCAATAAAAAAGGATTTTGGGGATATGTCAAAAGTAAAAGAAAAGTCAAAGATGCTATAGGATTTTTACAGGATGAAAATGGAGAAATGGTAAGAGAGGATGTTGAGAAGGCCAAACTTTTTAATTCCTATTTTGCATCTGTTTTCTCTCAGAAAGAAAATGTAACATCAACTGATCTTCACTGTCCTTTTAAAGGAATAGAAGAATCCAAGTTATCTGTAAACAGAAAGATTGTGAGGGAATATTTAGCTAACATAAATGAGTTCAAGTCTCCAGGTCCAGATGAATTACACCCCAGAGTACTGAAGGAGATCGTAGAAGAAATTTTAGAACCACTCTCCATAATCTTTGAAAATTCTTGGAGAACAGGAGAAGTCCCAGAAGACTGGAGAAGAGCAAATGTTGTTCCTATCTTCAAAAAGGGGAAGAAGGTGGACCCAGGGAACTATAGGCCGGTGAGTCTGACTTCTATACCAGGAAAGATCTTTGAACAAATTATTATTATGCAACTTTGCTTTACATTTATATATAATTATGGTAGGGTATGAGATATATTTTTGTCTTGCTTCTTTTTTGCTAGTGTGAACATGCCTCTGTTTCTTGTATGTCTGCCATCTTAGACCTCAGTTCACATTGTCTGGTTTTTTGACTTGTTTGCATTCTGTGCAATTTAAGGGTGTGGTATGCCCTTTGTTGAGCTGATTGGTATATATGTAGCTTACCACGGGCCTAGGTGGTCTGGAGTTGGGACCCGGTCCTATTTGTCTACCCATTTATATGCATTACTTCAACTTTGATATACAGTAAGGTTTTTAATATAGGCAGTATAGGTACCGTCCCAATTTAGGGTCACCTTGCCGCTGGTGGGACGGCTTGTATACTTTTTTTGATCAAAAATAGTTCACTAAGTACCCTATATTTATTATGCAACTTTGCTTTACATTTATATATAATTATGGTAGGGTATGAGATATATTTTTGTCTTGCTTCTTTTTTGCTAGTGTGAACATGCCTCTGTTTCTTGTATGTCTGCCATCTTAGACCTCAGTTCACATTGTCTGGTTTTTTGACTTGTTTGCATTCTGTGCAATTTAAGGGTGTGGCATGCCCTTTGTTGAGCTGATTGGTATATATGTAGCTTACCACGGGCCTAGGTGGTCTGGAGTTGGGACCCGGTCCTATTTGTCTACCCTTTTATATGCATTACTTCAACTTTGATATACAGTAAGGTTTTTAATATAGGCAGTATAGGTACCGTCCCAATTTAGGGTCACCTTGCCGCTGGTGGGACGGCTTGTATACTTTTTTTGATCAAAAATAGTTCACTAAGTACCCTATATTTATTATGCAACTTTGCTTTACATTTATATATAATTATGGTAGGGTATGAGATATATTTTTGTCTTGCTTCTTTTTTGCTAGTGTGAACATGCCTCTGTTTCTTGTATGTCTGCCATCTTAGACCTCAGTTCACATTGTCTGGTTTTTTGACTTGTTTGCATTCTGTGCAATTTAAGGGTGTGGTATGCCCTTTGTTGAGCTGATTGGTATATATGTAGCTTACCACGGGCCTAGGTGGTCTGGAGTTGGGACCCGGTCCTATTTGTCTACCCTTTTATATGCATTACTTCAACTTTGATATACAGTAAGGTTTTTAATATAGGCAGTATAGGTACCGTCCCAATTTAGGGTCACCTTGCCGCTGGTGGGACGGCTTGTATACTTTTTTTGATCAAAAATAGTTCACTAAGTACCCTATATTTATTATGCAACTTTGCTTTACATTTATATATAATTATGGTAGGGTATGAGATATATTTTTGTCTTGCTTCTTTTTTGCTAGTGTGAACATGCCTCTGTTTCTTGTATGTCTGCCATCTTAGACCTCAGTTCACATTGTCTGGTTTTTTGACTTGTTTGCATTCTGTGCAATTTAAGGGTGTGGCATGCCCTTTGTTGAGCTGATTGGTATATATGTAGCTTACCACGGGCCTAGGTGGTCTGGAGTTGGGACCCGGTCCTATTTGTCTACCCTTTTATATGCATTACTTCAACTTTGATATACAGTAAGGTTTTTAATATAGGCAGTATAGGTACCGTCCCAATTTAGGGTCACCTTGCCGCTGGTGGGACGGCTTGTATACTTTTTTTGATCAAAAATAGTTCACTAAGTACCCTATATTTATTATGCAACTTTGCTTTACATTTATATATAATTATGGTAGGGTATGAGATATATTTTTGTCTTGCTTCTTTTTTGCTAGTGTGAACATGCCTCTGTTTCTTGTATGTCTGCCATCTTAGACCTCAGTTCACATTGTCTGGTTTTTTGACTTGTTTGCATTCTGTGCAATTTAAGGGTGTGGCATGCCCTTTGTTGAGCTGATTGGTATATATGTAGCTTACCACGGGCCTAGGTGGTCTGGAGTTGGGACCCGGTCCTATTTGTCTACCCTTTTATATGCATTACTTCAACTTTGATATACAGTAAGGTTTTTAATATAGGCAGTATAGGTACCGTCCCAATTTAGGGTCACCTTGCCGCTGGTGGGACGGCTTGTATACTTTTTTTGATCAAAAATAGTTCACTAAGTACCCTATATTTATTATGCAACTTTGCTTTACATTTATATATAATTATGGTAGGGTATGAGATATATTTTTGTCTTGCTTCTTTTTTGCTAGTGTGAACATGCCTCTGTTTCTTGTATGTCTGCCATCTTAGACCTCAGTTCACATTGTCTGGTTTTTTGACTTGTTTGCATTCTGTGCAATTTAAGGGTGTGGCATGCCCTTTGTTGAGCTGATTGGTATATATGTAGCTTACCACGGGCCTAGGTGGTCTGGAGTTGGGACCCGGTCCTATTTGTCTACCCTTTTATATGCATTACTTCAACTTTGATATACAGTAAGGTTTTTAATATAGGCAGTATAGGTACCGTCCCAATTTAGGGTCACCTTGCCGCTGGTGGGACGGCTTGTATACTTTTTTTGATCAAAAATAGTTCACTAAGTACCCTATATTTATTATGCAACTTTGCTTTACATTTATATATAATTATGGTAGGGTATGAGATATATTTTTGTCTTGCTTCTTTTTTGCTAGTGTGAACATGCCTCTGTTTCTTGTATGTCTGCCATCTTAGACCTCAGTTCACATTGTCTGGTTTTTTGACTTGTTTGCATTCTGTGCAATTTAAGGGTGTGGTATGCCCTTTGTTGAGCTGATTGGTATATATGTAGCTTACCACGGGCCTAGGTGGTCTGGAGTTGGGACCCGGTCCTATTTGTCTACCCTTTTATATGCATTACTTCAACTTTGATATACAGTAAGGTTTTTAATATAGGCAGTATAGGTACCGTCCCAATTTAGGGTCACCTTGCCGCTGGTGGGACGGCTTGTATACTTTTTTTGATCAAAAATAGTTCACTAAGTACCCTATATTTATTATGCAACTTTGCTTTACATTTATATATAATTATGGTAGGGTATGAGATATATTTTTGTCTTGCTTCTTTTTTGCTAGTGTGAACATGCCTCTGTTTCTTGTATGTCTGCCATCTTAGACCTCAGTTCACATTGTCTGGTTTTTTGACTTGTTTGCATTCTGTGCAATTTAAGGGTGTGGCA
Source organism: Phyllobates terribilis (assembly GCF_046119375.1). NCBI lineage: Eukaryota > Metazoa > Chordata > Amphibia > Anura > Dendrobatidae > Phyllobates > Phyllobates terribilis. Next base: position 595,166,671 of record NW_027362761.1, read on the forward strand.
TGCCCTTTGTTGAGCTGATTGGTATATATGTAGCTTACCACGGGCCTAGGTGGTCTGGAGTTGGGACCCGGTCCTATTTGTCTACCCTTTTATATGCATTACTTCAACTTTGATATACAGTAAGGTTTTTAATATAGGCAGTATAGGTACCGTCCCAATTTAGGGTCACCTTGCCGCTGGTGGGACGGCTTGTATACTTTTTTTGATCAAAAATAGTTCACTAAGTACCCTATATTTATTATGCAACTTTGCTTTACATTTATATATAATTATGGTAGGGTATGAGATATATTTTTCTCTTGCTTCTTTTTTGCTAGTGTGAACATGCCTCTGTTTCTTGTATGTCTGCCATCTTAGACCTCAGTTCACATTGTCTGGTTTTTTGACTTGTTTGCATTCTGTGCAATTTAAGGGTGTGGCATGCCCTTTGTTGAGCTGATTGGTATATATGTAGCTTACCACGGGCCTAGGTGGTCTGGAGTTGGGACCCGGTCCTATTTGTCTACCCTTTTATATGCATTACTTCAACTTTGATATACAGTAAGGTTTTTAATATAGGCAGTATAGGTACCGTCCCAATTTAGGGTCACCTTGCCGCTGGTGGGACGGCTTGTATACTTTTTTTGATCAAAAATAGTTCACTAAGTACCCTATATTTATTATGCAACTTTGCTTTACATTTATATATAATTATGGTAGGGTATGAGATATATTTTTGTCTTGCTTCTTTTTTGCTAGTGTGAACATGCCTCTGTTTCTTGTATGTCTGCCATCTTAGACCTCAGTTCACATTGTCTGGTTTTTTGACTTGTTTGCATTCTGTGCAATTTAAGGGTGTGGCATGCCCTTTGTTGAGCTGATTGGTATATATGTAGCTTACCACGGGCCTAGGTGGTCTGGAGTTGGGACCCGGTCCTATTTGTCTACCCTTTTATATGCATTACTTCAACTTTGATATACAGTAAGGTTTTTAATATAGGCAGTATAGGTACCGTCCCAATTTAGGGTCACCTTGCCGCTGGTGGGACGGCTTGTATACTTTTTTTGATCAAAAATAGTTCACTAAGTACCCTATATTTATTATGCAACTTTGCTTTACATTTATATATAATTATGGTAGGGTATGAGATATATTTTTGTCTTGCTTCTTTTTTGCTAGTGTGAACATGCCTCTGTTTCTTGTATGTCTGCCATCTTAGACCTCAGTTCACATTGTCTGGTTTTTTGACTTGTTTGCATTCTGTGCAATTTAAGGGTGTGGCATGCCCTTTGTTGAGCTGATTGGTATATATGTAGCTTACCACGGGCCTAGGTGGTCTGGAGTTGGGACCCAGTCCTATTTGTCTACCCTTTTATATGCATTACTTCAACTTTGATATACAGTAAGGTTTTTAATATAGGCAGTATAGGTACCGTCCCAATTTAGGGTCACCTTGCCGCTGGTGGGACGGCTTGTATACTTTTTTTGATCAAAAATAGTTCACTAAGTACCCTATATTTATTATGCAACTTTGCTTTACATTTATATATAATTATGGTAGGGTATGAGATATATTTTTGTCTTGCTTCTTTTTTGCTAGTGTGAACATGCCTCTGTTTCTTGTATGTCTGCCATCTTAGACCTCAGTTCACATTGTCTGGTTTTTTGACTTGTTTGCATTCTGTGCAATTTAAGGGTGTGGCATGCCCTTTGTTGAGCTGATTGGTATATATGTAGCTTACCACGGGCCTAGGTGGTCTGGAGTTGGGACCCGGTCCTATTTGTCTACCCTTTTATATGCATTACTTCAACTTTGATATACAGTAAGGTTTTTAATATAGGCAGTATAGGTACCGTCCCAATTTAGGGTCACCTTGCCGCTGGTGGGACGGCTTGTATACTTTTTTTGATCAAAAATAGTTCACTAAGTACCCTATATTTATTATGCAACTTTGCTTTACATTTATATATAATTATGGTAGGGTATGAGATATATTTTTGTCTTGCTTCTTTTTTGCTAGTGTGAACATGCCTCTGTTTCTTGTATGTCTGCCATCTTAGACCTCAGTTCACATTGTCTGGTTTTTTGACTTGTTTGCATTCTGTGCAATTTAAGGGTGTGGCATGCCCTTTGTTGAGCTGATTGGTATATATGTAGCTTACCACGGGCCTAGGTGGTCTGGAGTTGGGACCCGGTCCTATTTGTCTACCCTTTTATATGCATTACTTCAACTTTGATATACAGTAAGGTTTTTAATATAGGCAGTATAGGTACCGTCCCAATTTAGGGTCACCTTGCCGCTGGTGGGACGGCTTGTATACTTTTTTTGATCAAAAATAGTTCACTAAGTACCCTATATTTATTATGCAACTTTGCTTTACATTTATATATAATTATGGTAGGGTATGAGATATATTTTTGTCTTGCTTCTTTTTTGCTAGTGTGAACATGCCTCTGTTTCTTGTATGTCTGCCATCTTAGACCTCAGTTCACATTGTCTGGTTTTTTGACTTGTTTGCATTCTGTGCATTTAAGGGTGTGGCATGCCCTTTGTTGAGCTGATTGGTATATATGTAGCTTACCACGGGCCTAGGTGGTCTGGAGTTGGGACCCGGTCCTATTTGTCTACCCTTTTATATGCATTACTTCAACTTTGATATACAGTAAGGTTTTTAATATAGGCAGTATAGGTACCGTCCCAATTTAGGGTCACCTTGCCGCTGGTGGGACGGCTTGTATACTTTTTTTGATCAAAAATAGTTCACTAAGTACCCTATATTTATTATGCAACTTTGCTTTACATTTATATATAATTATGGTAGGGTATGAGATATATTTTTGTCTTGCTTCTTTTTTGCTAGTGTGAACATGCCTCTGTTTCTTGTATGTCTACCATCTTAGACCTCAGTTCACATTGTCTGGTTTTTTGACTTGTTTGCATTCTGTGCAATTTAAGGGTGTGGCATGCCCTTTGTTGAGCTGATTGGTATATATGTAGCTTACCACGGGCCTAGGTGGTCTGGAGTTGGGACCCGGTCCTATTTGTCTACCCTTTTATATGCATTACTTCAACTTTGATATACAGTAAGGTTTTTAATATAGGCAGTATAGGTACCGTCCCAATTTAGGGTCACCTTGCCGCTGGTGGGACGGCTTGTATACTTTTTTTGATCAAAAATAGTTCACTAAGTACCCTATATTTATTATGCAACTTTGCTTTACATTTATATATAATTATGGTAGGGTATGAGATATATTTTTGTCTTGCTTCTTTTTTGCTAGTGTGAACATGCCTCTGTTTCTTGTATGTCTGCCATCTTAGACCTCAGTTCACATTGTCTGGTTTTTTGACTTGTTTGCATTCTGTGCAATTTAAGGGTGTGGCATGCCCTTTGTTGAGCTGATTGGTATATATGTAGCTTACCACGGGCCTAGGTGGTCTGGAGTTGGGACCCGGTCCTATTTGTCTACCCTTTTATATGCATTACTTCAACTTTGATATACAGTAAGGTTTTTAATATAGGCAGTATAGGTACCGTCCCAATTTAGGGTCACCTTGCCGCTGGTGGGACGGCTTGTATACTTTTTTTGATCAAAAATAGTTCACTAAGTACCCTATATTTATTATGCAACTTTGCTTTACATTTATATATAATTATGGTAGGGTATGAGATATATTTTTGTCTTGCTTCTTTTTTGCTAGTGTGAACATGCCTCTGTTTCTTGTATGTCTGCCATCTTAGACCTCAGTTCACATTGTCTGGTTTTTTGACTTGTTTGCATTCTGTGCAATTTAAGGGTGTGGCATGCCCTTTGTTGAGCTGATTGGTATATATGTAGCTTACCACGGGCCTAGGTGGTCTGGAGTTGGGACCCGGTCCTATTTGTCTACCCTTTTATATGCATTACTTCAACTTTGATATACAGTAAGGTTTTTAATATAGGCAGTATAGGTACCGTCCCAATTTAGGGTCACCTTGCCGCTGGTGGGACGGCTTGTATACTTTTTTTGATCAAAAATAGTTCACTAAGTACCCTATATTTATTATGCAACTTTGCTTTACATTTATATATAATTATGGTAGGGTATGAGATATATTTTTGTCTTGCTTCTTTTTTGCAGACATAACCTCAAGAGAAATGTGCTGTCTTCCAGGAGCAAAAATTAAAGATGTGTCTGACAGGATATCAAGACTCTTCAGACCTACAGATCACTACCCATTCCTGCTAATACATGTGGGGACAAATGACACCGCAAGAAAGGACCTGGAAACCATCTGCAGTGACTTTGAAGACTTGGGCAAGAAAGTGAAAGAATTGGGAGCGCAGGTGGTCTTCTCATCCATCCTCCCAGTGGATGGCCATGGAACAATGAGGTGGAATAAGATTCTACAGGTGAACAACTGGCTACGTCGATGGTGCCGTCAACAAGGATTTGGATTTCTGGATCACGGAATGAATTACCTATACGATGGACTACTTGCTAGAGATGGGGTGCACCTTACGAAGACTGTTAAACATGTATTTGGAAGTCGCCTTGCTACACTCATCAGAAGAGCTTTAAACTAGAACAATGTGGGAAGGGAAGCAAAAGGCCAGAAAAAGCCATACAGCTGACAAATACTATTGAGATCTCTGCTACTGGAAGTGGAAAGGAAGAACAAAGACAAAACAATTTAAATAATAAAAATATGGGAGGAAGAGAAACCAATCACAAACTAAAATGTTTTTATACAAATGCACAAAGCATGGGCAACAAACAAGGAGAATTAGAACTACTAACGCAGGAAAAGAAATATGATGTCATTGGAATCACTGAAACTTGGTGGGACGATACACATGATTGGAATAAAAGGCTAAAAGGATACAACTTATTTGCAAGAAACAGACTTGATAAACGAGGAGGAGGTGTCGCATTGTATGTTAGAAAAGCGTATATCTGCACAGAGATTGAAGCTTCAAAGACTGGGAGTTCTGTGGAAACTGTTTGGGTAAGAATACAAGGAGAGAACAACGGAAAGGACACCATTGTAGGCATTTACTACAGGCCACCTGGGCAAGCTGAAGATATGGATGAACTCTTTATGTATCAAATGACCAAGTTCTCAAAAAAATATGACGTAGTGGTCATGGGAGATTTCAACTATCCAGACATTTGTTGGGAATCTCTCTCAAGTAAAACTAACAGGTCAAGCAAATTCTTATCCTCTCTTGCTGACAACTTTATCTTCCAAAAGGTAGGGGAGAAAACAAGGGGATCTGCTACTTTGGATCTAATCCTTATAAACAAGGAGGAAATGGTTGAGGAGGTAAAAGTGGCTGGGACCCTAGGAGGCAGCGATCATGCTATTATAGAATTTTGGATAACTAGAGGAGGAAGACATGTGAAGACTCAAACTTCAAGGTTAGATTTTAGAAAGGCAGGATGTCCTTAAGGACAAAAATGTCCAGGAAGGATGGGAAATTTTTAAAAATGAGATTCTCAAAGCACAATCGTTAACAATCCCGAAAAGTAGGAAGAATGGGAAGCATTTAAGGAAACCAGGATGGATGAACACAGAACTTAAACACATGCTAAAAAGAAAGAAAGAAATGTTTATTAAATGGAAAGAGGGAGGCATATCTAAAGAAGATTATAATGCAGTCTGCAGATCCTGCAGGGCATGTATCAGGTTAGCTAAAGCTGACAATGAATTAAGGCTTGCAAGAGATGTCAAAAGCAATAAAAAAGGATTTTGGGGATATGTCAAAAGTAAAAGAAAAGTCAAAGATGCTATAGGATTTTTACAGGATGAAAATGGAGAAATGGTAAGAGAGGATGTTGAGAAGGCCAAACTTTTTAATTCCTATTTTGCATCTGTTTTCTCTCAGAAAGAAAATGTAACATCAACTGATCTTCACTGTCCTTTTAAAGGAATAGAAGAATCCAAGTTATCTGTAAACAGAAAGATTGTGAGGGAATATTTAGCTAACATAAATGAGTTCAAGTCTCCAGGTCCAGATGAATTACACCCCAGAGTACTGAAGGAGATCGTAGAAGAAATTTTAGAACCACTCTCCATAATCTTTGAAAATTCTTGGAGAACAGGAGAAGTCCCAGAAGACTGGAGAAGAGCAAATGTTGTTCCTATCTTCAAAAAGGGGAAGAAGGTGGACCCAGGGAACTATAGGCCGGTGAGTCTGACTTCTATACCAGGAAAGATCTTTGAACAAATTATTAAACAACATGTATGTAAGTACATGGATAAGAATGAAGTGATTAACCAGAGTCAGCATGGGTTTATAACTAACAAGTCATGTCAGACTAACTTAATTTCCTTCTATGACAGAATCACTGACTGGGTGGATCAGGGAAATGCTGTAGATATAGTATATCTTGACTCCAGCAAAGCATTTGACAAAGTATCTCACACCATCCTTATTGAAAAAATGACCAAGTATGCAATGGACCAGGCAACTGTTAGGTGGATTCATAACTGGCTTAGTGATCGGACTCAAAGGGTGGTTGTAAATGGCTTCACATCCAGCTGGATGAATGTCTCAAGTGGGATACCACAGGGCTCTGTCCTGGGACCTGTATTGTTCAACATCTTCATCAATGATTTAGATGAAGGAATTGAGGGTAAACTGATTAAATTTGCTGATGACACAAAGCTAGGAGGGATAGCTAATACTAGAGAAGAGAGAGAGAGGATTCAAAAAGACCTAAATAAACTGGAGCAGTGGGCAGCAACCAACAGAATGGTTTTTAACAGGGAAAAATGCAAAGTACTACATCTGGGCAATAAAAATGAAAAAAGCATATACAGAATGGGAGGAATAGAGCTAAGCAACAGTACATGTGAAAAAGACTTAGGTATACTAATAGATCATAGACTGAACATGAGTCAACAGTGTGATGCAGCAGCAAAAAAGGCAAATACAATTCTGGGATGTATTAACAGAAGCATACAGTCTAGATCACGTGAAGTCATTATTGGTCTTTACTCCTCTTTGGTCAGACCTCATCTGGAATACTGTGTACAGTTTTGGGCACCACATTTTAAAAAAGACATAGACAAACTGGAGCAAGTTCAGAGAAGAGCGACCAGAATGGTGACTGGTCTGCAAACCATGTCCTATGAGGAACGGTTGCAGGATTTGGGAATGTTTAGCTTGCAAAAAAGAAGACTGAGAGGAGACTTAATAGCTGTCTACAAATATGTCAAGGGCTGTCACATTGTAGAAGGATCATCTTTATTCTCATTTGCACAAGGAAAGACTAGAAGCAATGGGATGAAACTAAATGGGAGGAGACACAGATTAGATATTAGAAAAAACTTTTTGACAGTTAGGGTGATTAATGAGTGGAACAGGCTGCCACGAGAGGTGGTGAGTTCCCCTTCAATGGACGTCTTCAAACAGAGGCTGGACAGACATCTGTCTGAGATGATTTAGTGAATCCTGCTTTGAGCAGGGGGTTGGACCAGATGACCCAGGAGGTCCCTTCCAACTCTACCATTCTATGATTCTATGATTCTATGATCTGGGCAAGAGTGGACATCTCTGGCTGCAACCACTTTAGGACTAGATGTAATAAGTCAAACATCTGCGAGCGGGGAGGTTTGTCGCCAGCATACGCCCAGTGGTGGACCTGTTGAGCTCTAACAGACAGCCACTCCTGAGCGTGCCAATATCTTAGTCTTTAATTTGGTCACATCGCCAGTGACCATGTCACAATACATGACAATGTCTTCTAAAGTGACCCCATTTGGAAAATTGCACCCCTCTGGGAATTTATCTACAAGTGAAGTGATGATTTGACCCCATGGGTGTTTTCCAAACATCGACTCAAGGTGCAAAAGGCAAGCCGAAAACATTACGGTTCTTGGAAAATGGCGACACAAGCATTATTTTTTTCTTTCTTACAAATTTCTGAATTATTTTTACTACTTAAATAAAGTAAAAACTATACATCTACTATATAATCGGCTTATCCCGTCTGTTTGTCCGTCCAGGAAATCCCGCGTCGCTGATTGGTCCAGCCGCAGCCAGTCAGTCATCAGGGCTGACTCCGCCCATGTGGTCATGTGACTCACCAACTGCCCATGATGTACTGAACATGTTTTGTCAGTGTGTGATGTACTTCTGTCACGTTTAATGAATATGTTCTGTCAGTCACAGTGCGACATAGTTCAGTCACGTTTACTAAACACGGTCATTCAGAGTGTGATGAACTTCTGTCACGTTCAGTGAACACGTTCTGTCAGTCACAGTGTGACGTACTTCTGTCACGTTTACTGAACACGTTCTGTCAGTCACAGTGTGACGTACTCCTGTCATGTTTACTGAACACGTTCTGCCAGTCACAGCACGCTGAACAGATACTTCTTTACTGCAAGTTATCACGATTTACGCTTCCTGTCTTCCAATGGGTCGTAAGCGAAAATACGCCACTGAGGATGACAGAAAAGCAGCAAGGAAACGACAACGTCGAGAGCAACAGACACCACAACAAACTGCTGCCACACAAGCCCAGTATGCGGAATCTCACAGAAAACGTCAGCAACAGGAGACACCACAACACACTGCCGTACAAAACCAGGATGAGGGGGCCATACAAGCCAGGATGAGGGGGCCGTACAAGCCAGGATGAGGGGGCCGTACAAGCCAAGATAAGGGGGCCATACAAACCAGGATTAGGGGAATGACGGAGCCTTACAAACCACAATTAGGGGATGAGGGAGCCATACATACCAGGATATAGAAATTTAACAGTAGCTGCTGCATTTCCCACTCTAGGCTTATACTCAAGTCAATAAATTTTCCCAGTTTTTTGTTGTAAAATTAGGGGTGTCGTCTTATACTCGGGTCACCGCGCACAGGCAGCATGTGACCCTCGGCTGCAGCTGGCTCTTGCTTCAGCTTACGTCACGACTATTTGCGGCTGCAGCCAAGAGGTCTCCTGTTTCGCGTTCCCCGGTGAGTGCTAGGTTATCCCCCATCCCGTCACACCCGGCATCCACCGCACGCGCATTCATTGACAGAGCGCGCGGTGGATGCTGGGTGTGACACGATGGGGGATAACCCAGCCCACAGCCCGTCATTCACCGTGGTAGGCGGAACAGGAGACCCCTGGCTGCAGCCGCAAATAGTCGTGATGTATGAAGAAGTAAGAGCCAGCTGCAGCCGGGGGAATTACGTGCTGGCTGTGCGTGGTCAGCGATGTTGTCACAAGCAGGATTGACAACATGACGCAATTACAAAATTCATTAGGGGCCCCGGGGGGAACCATTGGGGGGTTAATTTAAAGTAGTGCACAACCCATTTAAACACTGCTTCGCTGATTAGTCGCGCCCGGTCGGCCGCATGCATATTCTAGAATACCCGATGCGTTAGAATCGGGCCACCATCTAGTTTTTTATATGTGCGCACTCGTACTGACCTGGAGAATTATATTACCGAGTCAATTTTACCATATAGTGAACATGGTAAATAAAAAATAAAAAAAAATTGTGGAACTGCGCTCTTCGCTACTTAGAATTTTTTCCCGCTTTCCAGCGCATCACATGATAATACGGATGGTGTCATTCAAAGTACAACTCGTCCCGCAAAAAAACAATCCGCCGTATGGTTATAGGGACGGAAAGATAACAAAGTTCTGGCTCTGGGAAGAAGGGGAGGAAAAAACAAACAAAAAAAAACAATGGTGGAATTTTTGGGTGGGGGCAAGAAAGTTATGGAAGAAGGGGAGGAAAGAATGAGAGGAGCAAAAACAAAGTGTCAGGAAGGGGTTAAACGCTACATCTCATTTCACACAGAAAACTTTCACCGTCTTTCAGCCCAAAACCGGCCCCGAAGAGGTTAATAATCCGAAGGTGAGGAGAACACACACATAACTTCACCTACCTGCAGGGAAGGGCAACGCTGTGTGCTGACAGGACCTGTGTGATGTCACAGTCATGTGATCAGTCACATGGGGGGAGGAGTCACGTGATGTCACTCATGGTCAGAACTTTTTCATTTTTCTTTTTTTTTACATCAGCCTCTTATTGTGACTGTGACGCCGTATTCATGAAGTCTCCGCGCCGTAAGGCGAAATCGAAAAACTTCCCGACACCCGTGTCAGTTATCTAACTTTTTGGTCCCAGAAGCACCGATCCCTTTAAGCTGTGCGCTCTGCAAATGATAGAGTTAAAGAACAGAGATGAGTGAACTTGGTCGGTGATCCTCGGATATCACCGGAGTATCACGGTGCTCGGATGTGCTCGTTACTCGGCGAGTATCAGAGTCCTGGAGTGTTGAGCCATCAAACTGACAGCCCTTGTCAGGGCTAAATCCCACATACATTCTGCATTTAGTGTAGGGAGGGAGAGAGATTTGAAAGAGCAGGGAGACTGACAGAACACAGTCTGTAGACAGGGATTAGTGCAGCCCATTGCAAAATACACTGCTCAAAAAAATAAAAGGAACACTGAAATAACACATCCTAGATCTGAATGAATGAAATCTTCTCATTGAATACTTTGTTCTGTACAAAGTTGAATGTGCTGACAACAAAATCACATAAAAATCATCAATGGAAATCACATTTATTAACCAATGGAGGCCTGGATTTGGAGTCACCCCCAAAATTAAAGTGTGAAAACACACTACAGGCTGATCCAACTTTGATGTAATGTCCTTAAAACAAGTCAAAATGAGTCTCAGTATTGTGTGTGGCCTCCACGTGCCTGTATGACCTCCCTACAATGCCTGGGCATGCTCCTGATGAGGCTGAGTATTGTGTGTGGCCTCCACGTGCCTGTATGACCTCCCTACAACGCCTGGGCATGCTCCTGATGAGGCTGAGTATTCTGTGTGGCCTCCACGTGCCTGTATGACCTCCCTACAACTCCTGGGCATGCTCCTGATGAGGTTGAGGATGGTCTCCTGTCGGATCTCCTCCCAGACCTGGACTAAAGCATCTGCCAACTCCTGGACAGTCTGTGGTGCGACGTGACATTGGTGGATGGAGCGAGACATGATGTCCCAGATGTGCTCAATCGGATTCAGGTCTGGGCAACGGGCGGGCCAGTCCATAGCTTCAATGCCTTCATCTTGCAGGAACTGCTGACACACTCCAGCCACATGAGGTCTGGCATTGTCCTGCATTAGGAGGAACCCAGGGCCAACCAGCATATGGTCTGACAAGGGGTCTGAGGATCTCATCTCGGTACCTAATGGCAGTCAGGCTACCTCTGGCGAGCACATGGAGGGCTGTGCGGCCCTCCAAAGAAATGCCACCCAACACCATTACTGGCCCACTGCCAAACCGGTCAGGCTGAAGGATGTTGCAGGCAGCAGATCGCTCTCCACGGTGTCTCCAGACTCTGCACGTCTGTCACATGTGCTCAGTGTGAACCTGCTTTCATCTGTGAAGAGCACAGGGCGCCAGTGGCGACTTTGCCAATCCTGGTGTTCTATGGCAAATGCCAAGCGTCCTGCACGGTGTCGGGCTGTGAGCGCAACCCCCATCTGTGGACGTCGGGCCCTCATACCACCCTCATAGATTCGGTTTCTAACCGTTTATGCAGACACATGCACATTTGTGGCCTGCTGGAGGTCATTTTGCAGGGCTCTGGCAGTGCTCCTCCTGTTCCTCCTTGCACAAAGGCGGAGGTAGCGGTCCTGCTGCTGGGTTGTTGCCCTCCTACGGCCCCCTCCACGTCTCCTGGTGTACTGGCCTGTCTCCTTGTAGCGCCTCCAGCCTCTGGACACTATGCTGACAGACACAGCAAACCTTCTTGCCACAGCTCGCATTGATGTGCCATCCTGGATGAGCTGCACTACCTGAGCAACTTCTGTGGGTTGTAGAGTCCGTCTCATGCTACCATGAGTGTGAAAGCACAACCAACATTCAAAAGTGACCAAAACATCTGCCAGAAAGCATTGGTACTGAGATGTGGTCTGTGGTCCCCATCTGCAGAACCACTCCTTTATTGAGGGTGTCTTGATAATTGCCAATAATTTCCATATATTGTCTATTCCATTTGCACAACAGCATGTGAAATTGATTGTCAATCAGTGTTGCTTCCTAAGTGGACAGTTTGATTTCACAGAAGTTTGATTTACTTGGAGTTATATTCTGTTGTTTAAGTGTTTCCTTTATTTTTTTGAGCAGTGTATATAGCTGCTGCGTTTTTTGGAGGGGAGGGGGGTTTAAAAATGTAATATATTTTGATCCATCGAGTATTACGTGCTTTGTGGTACTTTTTCGTGTTATATAACACTGCAAAAAAAGTGTTGAAATTTGGCTGGATTAAATTACTCACCCAGAGTATTCTGTGGTGTGGGGTACATTTTTGTGATTTCCAACACTCAAAAAAGCATTAACATTTTTTGGTGGGTTAAATTTCACAGCCATACAGTATTACATGTTTTTTGGAACATTTTTGTGATATAGAACACTCAATAAAAGAGTTTAAAAATGTTATTAGGTTAAATTTCTTACCCATTCACTCTTGTGTGGTCTGGGATACATTTTTGTGATATATACAACCCCTGGCAAAAATTATGGAATCACCGGGCTCGGAGTATGTTCATTCAGTTGTTTAATGTTGTTGAAAAAAAGCAGATCACAGACATGGCACAAAACTAAAGTCATTTCAAATGGCAACTTTAGGGCTTTAAGAAACACTAAAAGAAATCAAGATAAAAAATGTGGTATTCAGTAAGGATAATTTTTTTCAGACCAAGCAGAGGGAAAAAATTATGGAATCACTCAATTCTGAGGAAAAAAATATGGAATCACTCAATTCTGAGGAAAAAAATATGGAATCATGAAAAACAAACACACAAAAGAACACTCCAATACATCGCTAGTATTTTGTTGCACCACCTCTGGCTTTAATAACAGCTTGCAGTCTCTGAGGCATGGACTTAATGAGTGACAAACAGTACTCTTCATCAATCTGGCTCCAACTTTCTCTGATTGCTGCTGCCAGATCAGCTTTGCAGGTTGGAGCCTTGTCATGGACAATTTTCTTCAACTTCCATCAAAGATTTCCAATTGGATTGAGATCTGGACTATTTGCACCCCATGACATTGACCTTATGTGTCTTCTTTTAAGGAATGTTTTCACAGTTTTTGCTCTATGGCAGGATGCATTATCATCTTGAAAAATGATGTCATCATCCCCAAACATCCTTTCAATTGATGGGATAAGAAAACTGTCCAAAATATCAATGTAAACTTGGGCATTTATTGAAGATGTAATGACAGCCATCTCCCCAGTGCCTTTACCTGACATGCAGCCCCATATCATCAATGACTGTGGAAATTTGCATGTTCTCTTCATGCAGTCATCTTTATAAATCTCATTGGAACGGCACCAAACAAAAGTTCCAGCATCATCTCCTTGCCCAATGCAGATTCTCGATTCATCACTGAATATGACTTTTATCCAGTCATCCACAGTCCACGATTGCTTTTCCTTAGCCCATTGTAACCTTGTTTTTTTCTGTTTAGGTGTTAATGATGGCTTATGTTTAGTTTTTCTGTATGTAAATCCCATTTCCTTTAGGCGGTTTCTTACAGTTCGGTCACAGACATTGACTCCAGTTTCCTCCCATTCGTTCCTCATTTGTTTTGTTGTGCATTTCCTGTTTTGCAGACATATTGCTTTAAGTTTCCGGTCTTGATGCTTTGATGTCTTCCTTGGTCTACCAGTATGTTTGCCTTTAACAACCTTCCCATGTTGTTTGCATTTGGTCCAGATTTTAGACACAGCTGATTGTGAACAACCAACATCTTTTGCAACATTGCGTGATGATTTACCTTCTTTTAAGAGTTTGATAATCCTCTCCTTTGTTTCAATTGACATCTCTCGTGTTGGAGCCATGATTCATGTCAGTCCACTTGGTGCAACAGCTCTCCAAGGTGTGATCACTCCTTTTTAGATGCAGACTAACAAACAGATCTAATTTTATGCAGGTGTTAGCTTTGCAAATAAAATTTATAGGGTGATTCCATAATTTTTTCCTCAGAATTGAGTGATTCCATAATTTTTTCCCTCTGCTTGGTCTGAAAAAAATTACCCTTACTGAGTACCACATTTTTAATCTTGATTTCTTTTAGTGTTTCTTAAAGCCCTAAAGTTGCCATTTGAAATTACTTTAGTTTTGTGCCATGTCTGTGATCTGCTTTTTTTCAACAACATTAAACAACTGAATGAAGATCCTCCGAGCCCAGTGATTCCATAATTTTTGCCAGGGGTTGTAGCACTCCAAAAACCGTTAAAAATTTTTGCTGGGCTAAATTTCTCACTCATACAGTATTACATTTTTTTTGGCACATTTTTGTGATATTTACAACTCCAAAAAGTGTTACAATTTTTTGCTGTATTCAATTAGTCATCCATACAGTGCAAGGTTCTTAGTGGGTGTGTCAGGGATTCCACAGTGATGACACCGGGGAGACCACACAATATCTCACCATTGCTGTCACAGATTTTGTCAGGGATTCGGGAGCACACAGTCCCCACTACTCTCTACGTAGGTATCGGCAAACAACCCGTTAGCGTATAGCATCACACCTCTGGATTCCAATGCATGGAATACGTGTTTACGCCCTCCGTACAGTCACTGTCAGCTTCACGAAAGCCCAATTATTAATATTATTCTCTGCCATCACCGGCCGAGTTTGAAATATAATACAGGCCTGACCGGACGCCTGCGTTCTGATAGCGTTGGCTTCAGGGAAGGGAATGATTACAGAGCAAAAGAAACAGAACTATTAAATTTTATATTTAATGCAAAAGGGAGGCAGTGTTTAGGAAAAATATACAAAAGATTTTACAAAAGGATACAATACAATACATAAGCAGTTACACAAAATAATAAGGATTAAAGAAGAAACTTACTCTATACAGTTCGCAAGGACGAATCAGCATAGGTGGAGGGGCTCCCCGATTTGATTAGAACGTTATCAAATGTGACCCGTTGCTTATATTATCTATACCCCCAATGAGTATAGATCAATCTTCAGTTGGCTCTTTTATGCCTAAGGGGTGATTTGCCCACACACCTCTGTGGTGGCATCATGTGGGCTCGGGCTCCACCCTTCATGTTTTTATTAAAATAACTAACTTATGGGATAACTCATCGCTCGTTGATCGCAGAAGCTTGCAAACGATGCCATTTTTTCCTTTATGATTTTACCTTTATTTAGAAACCACGCATGGCGTACCTGCAATCCGTTATTCTGGTGCTTTTGCGCTACATCTCCACGGAGGGGTTTACAGTGACAGGAAAATATCCCAATCATTCCCTAGCTGACCCTGTCACGAAAAATATGGGTCCCATCATTATCGGATGTATGGAACTTTAGTTATTCCATATTTCGTTTTGGCTCCGAAGGGCCTGGAGACTTTTGTTAAACTCTCTTTGAAGTCCTGAGAAGGAGATTTCAACAGGTATCTGTAGATTTATCGCAAGCCTGCGTCTAATTGTCCTCTGCCTTTGCCAGGGGAAATCTACTTGTATCTTACCCCCTTACTTACCGGGGACGTATTAGTACGCATATTTGCGTGCCCCGGGTTCAGTGAGGGCTGCTGCGCTGAGCCCTCACTGAACGGAGCACATGTCAGCTGATTCTTACAGCTGACATGTGCCCGCAACAGCCGCGGGTGGAATCGCGATCCACCCGCGGCTGTTAACATGTTAAATGCCGCTGTCAATCTCTGACAGCAGCATTTAACGCGCGCTTCCGGGTAGCGCGTCACAAGCCCCGCCCACCGGCGACCCCGTCACGTGATCGCGGGTCGCCGATGGGCGTGCATGACAACCCAGGGTCTGCAGCAGACGCCTGTGGTTGTCATGATCTTGTCGCTATGAGCGCCACCTAGTGGTCGGCGCTCATAGCACAGGACCATTTCTGCTGCATGCAGGGGACCTGCTCGTCCCCTGTATGTAGCAGAGGCGATCGGATAGTTGCTGCTTTTAGTCTCCTATGGAGACTATAGAAGCATGCAAAAAGTAAAAAAAAAAAGTTTTTAAAAATATAAAAAAAATCTAAAAGTTTAAATCACCCCCCTTTCGCCCCATTCAAAATAAAATATATATAAAAAAAAAACCCACATACACATATTTGGTATCGCCGCGTTCAGAATCGCCCGATCTATCAATATAAAAAAAGAATTAATCCGATCGGTAAACGGCGTAACGAGAAAAAAATTCTAAACGCCAGAATTACGTATTTTGGTCGCCGCAAAATTGCAATAAAATGCAATAACGGGCGATCAAAACATCGGATCTACCCCAAATGTTATCAATAAAAACGTTTGCCCGGTGCGCAAAAAATAAGCCATCAACCAGCCCCAGATCACGAAAAATGGAGACGCTACGGGTCTTAGAAAATGGCGCTATTTTTTAATTTTTTTTTTAACAAATTTTGGAATTTTTTTTCACCACTTAAATATAAAAGAACCTATACATGTTTGGTGTCTATGAACTCGTAATGACCTGTAGAATAAGAAGGGCAGGTCAGTTTTAGCATTCAGTGAACGTGGTAAAAAAAATAAATAAAAAACAACTGTGGTATTGCACTTTTTTTGCAATTTTACCGCACTTGGAATTTTTTTCCCGTTTTACCGTACAGGATATGGTAAAACTAGTAATGGCGTTGAAAAGTACAACTCGTCCCGCAAAAAATAAGCCCTCACATGGCCATATTGACCAAAAAATAAAAACGCTATGGCTCTGGGAACAAGGGGAGCAAAAACGAAAATGCAAAAACGGAAAATGCTTCGGGGCTTAAGGGGTTAAGTAGGTTGGTGGCACCTATCTTGCCAGCATTTGTTTACAGGACCTTACTCATGAGTGTGTTAATTGGGTTTTTGTGCTGAGATTTACATGGAGACAGCTCTTCTACTCACAAGTGGTCAATTGATAGCTTTTGTCTTGTGACAAAAGGTGGAGAAGGGAGGGGTGAGAGGGGCTTCAGAGGAAGAAAGAAAGAATATTTTCAATATTCCTCAATATTTCCCTGACAGGGTGACAAAGGTGGCAGAACCACGCGAGGGAGTGACCTGAGAAATAATGTAGTCAGAGGAAGCTGGCACAACAACAGAGGTGACAGGAGCCTGTGGTCCGGAATCAAGAAGACCGAACCCAGGCCGCATCCTTTACCATTGGGGTTCTTGCGGACTGTGGAAAGGAGAGCCAGGATCCAGAAACTGATAAGCAGACTGGGGGGTCTAGGCTGGTCAGAAGAGACAAGGAGGTGAGCCAAGGCGAGGTTTGGAGAAATGTTATCGGCCCCGCTAGCTGCAAGGTACTGAGAGTTGGCATCCCAGGGGGTGGTTGTTACGTATGCACATCAGCGGAGAAGGGGTCCATTGAAGAGTTTGGGACTTGTCATCGCATCTGATTCAACCATTGGGCAGTAGTGATGGAACACTTGCCTCAAAGGCCGCAAGAGCTGACGGCTGGACCAAGGTCACGTTCCTCAAAATGGAGTGGCAACATCGCTGGTATGTGGTGGGTGTGATCCCAGAAGGAAGAAAGCAGGATGAACCCTTCTTGAAGAATGACTGCGCCTGGGAGAGGCTCCTTGAGGCGGCGCAAGACAGAGCTACTACCACCTCCGAGAAAGCGTACTGTGCTTGGGGTTCCCCACCTCCTATGCGAGAGCAGCCGATGGTTCAGGTGATACAGGGGACTTTTGCCCATTTCTATATGTCAAGGGCTCTGGCACTACCAAAAGCCGCGTCACTTACAGGCCAGGTTACTGGGAATTGGGTTCCAGGAAGCTGGTGGAGGCAGTCTCTCCAGAGATCCGAGGCAAGAGAAGAAGAAGCAGACACCTGACACCTCCTTATAATTTTTTACTGGCTTTGTACTTTGTGCAAAGCCATTATGAGTGTACGAGTACAGCAACTACACTTTAAAAATATTTAAATGAGGCCCGCTAGTTGTTGCCTTTCAGGGGTCTATGACTGACCCTCCTTATAGTTTTTTCTTGGCTTTGCACTTCCTTCAATGCCTTTATGAGTGTAGAAGTACATAGACTACACTTTTATAATATTTACATTCAAAAATTTTCTGGATTCAATTAGTTATCTATACAGTTTAGCGCAGTTATTGGTACATTATGGTGATATTTAACACTCAAAAAAGTGTTAGCAAATGTCCTGGGTTAAATTTACAGTATTAGGCTGAGTTCACACGATGCGTATTTCATGCGTTTCCGCGGCGTTTTTGCAGTTGCGTAAACGCCGCGGAAACGCATGAAAAACGCATGGTAGAAGGGAAGCAATGTTCCCCAATGGAAATCCGCATGTGCTGTGCCCATGATGCGGATTTTTCCGCAGCGTAAACGCTGCGCTCAAAAATCCGCAGCATGTCATTTAATCTTGCGTAAACGCGGCGTTTTCGCCGCCATTGACTTGCATTAGAACGCGCCAATACCGCAAGACTGCATCTGTACTTGCGTAATTGGTGCGTTCTAATGTGCGGATGGTACCCGGGTGTGCAGGAGAGGAGAGTCTCCTCCACACCTAGGTACCATTAAAAAAGCTGTAAAACAAGAATAAAATAAAAAATATATATATACTTACCATCTGTCGGCCCGCGCAGCGCTCCTGCTTGCTTCCCGGCACTTGCAGTGAGTTGTAGGACCTGCGGTGACGTCAGAGTCATGTGACGGGTCACGTGACGCTGACGTCGGCAGGTCTTTCAATTCAAAGTTACCGGCAGCCGGGAGAACGGAGTGTAAGGACAGCGCGGGCCATCGGAGGTAAGTATATACACTCTCTCGGGTCACACTATATAAATCCATGCTGTTTGCTGTTTGCATGGATTTATATAGTGTGACCTAGTTGTCAAGCACTTTCCAAGTGATGCTAAAATCGCCTGGAAAGCGCTTGTCAATCTGCATGCGGAAACGCATGTGAATCTGCATGTGGATCCGCATGTATTCTGCAGGAAAAACGCATGCACAATCTGCATGCGTTTTTTCTGCCAGGGAGATGCAGAAATGATGCAGAAATTTTCTGCTTCATTTCTGCATCGTGTGCACATAGCCTTACGCGCTTTGTGGTACATTTTTTGTTATAAAACACTCCAAAAGAGTGTTGAAAACTTTGAGCTGGATTAAATTACTCATCCATACAGTAGTCCGTGCTCTAGGGTACATTTCTATGCCACATAAAGTAACACTTCCAAAAAGAGTTGAAATTTGTTTATGGATTAAATTACTCATCTATATAGTATTCCGTGGTCTGGGGTACATTTATCTGATATCTAACATTCCACAAAAAAGCATTACAATTTTTTGATGAGTTGAATTTCTCACCCATACACTATTCCATGGTCTGGAGTACATTTCGTTGGTATATAACCATAAAAATTTTTATAAAAAATGTATCGGTATTATATTGCTCATCCATACAGTATAACGTTTTCTTGGGTACATTTCGGTGGTATGTAACCCTCTAAAAAATTGTTCAAAATTTTATCGGTGTCATATTGCTCACCCATAGAGTATTACATGTTCTTGGGTGCATTTTGTTTGTCTATAACCCTCCAGAAAATTGATGAAAAATTTATCGGTATTACACTGCTAAACTATAGAGTATAATGTGTTTGTGGGTACATTTCGGTGGTATATAAAACTCTAAAAAATTGTTCAAAAATGTATAGGTATTATATTGCTCACCCACAGAGTGTTACATGTTCTTGGGTACATTTTGTTAGTATATAACTGCCAAATAAAATTATCAAAACTATATCAGTGTTATATAACCCTCAAAAAAATGAATCCAAAATTGATTGGTATTATATTGCTCATACATACAGTATAACGTGTTCTTGGGTACATTTCGGTGGTATATAACCCTATAAAAAATTGTTCATAAATTTATCGGTATTATATTGCTAATCCATACAGTATAACGTGTTCTTGGGTACATTTCGGTGGTATATAACCCTTTAATAAATTGTTCAAAAATGTATCTGTATAATATTGCTCATCCATAGAGTATAACGTGTTCTTGGGTACATTTCCTTGGTATATAACACTCCAAAAAGTTGATCAAAAATGTATCAGTATTATGTTGCTCATCCATACAGTATAATGTGTTCTTGGGTACATTTCGATAGTATATAAACCTCTAAAAAATTGTTCAAAAATGTATCGGTATTATATTGCTCATCTATGCAGTATAACATGTTCTTGGGTACATGTCGTTGATATATAACCCTCAAAAAAATTGATAAAAAATGTACCGTTATTATATTGCTCATTCATACAGTATAACGTGTTCTTGGGTACATTATGGTGGTATATTACCCTTTAATAAATTGTTAAAAAATGTATCTGTATAATATTGCTCATCCATAGAGTATAACGTGTTCTTGGGTACATTTCCTTGGTATATAACACTCCAAAAAGTTGATCAAAAATGTATCAGTATTATGTTGCTCATCCATATAGTATAATGTGTTCTTGGGTACATTTCGATAGTATATAAACCTCTAAAAAATTATTAAAAAATTTATCGGTATTATATTACTTATCTATACAGTATAACATGTTCTTGGGTACATGTCGTTGATATATAACCCTCAAAAAAATTGATCAAAAATGTATCGTTATTATATTGCTCATCCATACAGTATAACGTGTTCTTGGGTATATTACGGTGGTATATAACCCTATAAAAAATTGTTCAAAAATTTGTCGTTATTATATTGCTCCCCTATAGAGTATTACATGTTCTTGGGTACATTTTGTTAGTATATAACCCTCAAAAAAATGTATAAAAAATGTACCGGTATTATATTGCTCATCCATACAGTGCAACGTGTTCTTGGGTACTTTTCGTTGGTATATAACCCTTAAAAAAATGTATCAAAAATTTATCAGTATTGTATTACGTGTTCTTGGGTACATTTTGTTGGTGTATAACCCTCAAAAAAATGAATCCTAAATTTATTGGTATTATATTGCTCATTCATACAGTATAACGTGTTCTGGGGTACATTTCGGTGGTATATAACCCTCTAAAAAATTGTTCAAAAATTTATCAGTATTATATTGCTCACCCATAGAGTATTATGTGTTCTTGGGTACATTTTGTTGATATATAACCCTCAAAAAAATTGATCAAAAATGTATCGGTATTATGTTGCTCATCCATACAGTATAACGTTTTCTTGGGAACATTTTGGTGGTATATAACCCTTTAAATATTTGTTCAAAAATGTATCAGTATTATATTGCTTATCTATTGTGACAAGGTCACTGGAAAAGTACTGGAGAGAAGATGTGTAACACTAAGATTGTTTGCTCCAGTGATACAAATGACGCGCCCCCTGGGCCGTGTTGAGGGAAAACCCGGAGCCGGATTTGGATAGGGGTAGTAGTCCTTGTGGCGGTGACCCGGTCCGTGCCCAGGGTGTCAAACTCAGTGTGTGGCAGTCTTGATAGGTGTTATTTGAGTGTCGACTACGCCACCCGTTGATTTGCAGCTATGGAGCTGCCGCTGCAGGGCAGACCGCTGAGGCCGGTGTAGAATTGTGCAGCGTGATAGTATAACCCCCAACGGGAGGGGTATGGCCTCAGGGCAGCCGACGTGGAAGATGGGGGTAGCAGGAACCACTCAGAGACGGTGCGGTGTAATTCAGGGTCTTTACTGGTAACAACGACAGACCCTCCCGGAGTACTTGCTAGCGAACGGGGCCTGGTCAGTCTTTGAGCAGATGGGATCTCCCATGGCCAGGCGGAGTTGTAGGCCTCCCAAACTGACTGTACTCTTCTGGCTACCTTGCTAGAAGCGGATATAAGTAGCCCACGTCCCTGAGTGTGCCGTGTGGTGCTCACCCGTATGGCCGGTGACTCGGGGCCTTCTAATGGCTTCCGCTCCACGATGGCGGTGCTGGTCCCACGCGTGTGACCTTGCCTTCGGGTTTCTGGGCCTGAGGACCTGAAATCCCCTGCCGGTCGGCTTCTGCTGCTGGGTAAGAGTTAGTCCCCACAGCCTCGGACGCCGGGTCCGGTAAGAAAGCTTCTCAGTCAGGGCGAGCTCTGCAGCTGCCAGCCCCTGACTCGTAGTAGTATTGCTCCCACTGAGCTTCTGCTGTTTCTTCCTATGACTGTTTCTTGTCTCTACTCTCCTTGACTCCTCACCCTGCCTCAGCCCCGGGTTTATATAGGGGAAGTTCTTCCCCTCCCAAGACTGGGCAGGAGGTGTGGCATGCACAGGATCCCTGACCAAAGGACCTCCCACCTGCTCTCAGACATAACATTACATTACTGTGGGAAACCAGACCCCTGGGGTGCCACATTCCCCCCTAGTGAAATTTAGTACTCCGGGACTAAACATATTTTAGAAAAACATAACAAGATATAACAACAATAATAGTACAATAAGAAGAAACACATAAAGGTGGTCACGGCATGTCCGTAACCGGGTGCAGTCTTTGAAGAAAAGCAAGGTGTCCATTTCACCAAAACAGGGAGACGTAACCAGGTAGGGGTTTGTCCTGCCCCGAGTCCTTAACAGTCTTTAGTCCATCCTGGGTTACGCTCCAACTGTGTACAAGGGATTCCCGGTAAATCCACCAAGGACTCCTACAAATAACTAGAAACACAAAATTATACACAAGCAACAATACACAGGTAAACATAAATAAAACAATTTATACACTTCAAATCCTCCAACGTGCGGGTAACTGGCCTCTAGAGGCCCTAGTGGACCTACGGAGCTGACTGTCTAGCCCTGAACTACAGGGTGTAGGAGCTGTCAAGGGTAAACTGGGCAGCTGTCTACCGGCTCTTTGGCTCACTAGGGATATGGCAGGCTCACTGCAAGCAGAGGGTTGATCCTCCTGGTCTGCGGGTGTGGGGTCTTCTGCCTCCTGGACCGGCTGTTCTTCCAGCTCTACCTGTTGCTCCGTAGGTGCTTGGGATGCTGGTTGGAGGAAGGTGAGTACGGGTACCACAACTGCACCATTGACTTGAGTCCAAGACCGAGGGAAGTCCCCGAGCACAGTACTAACCATATCTTCCCTTTCCTCTACGGGTCGATGGTCTTCTGGTTCCTCTTCAGGGTTCCTCAGTTGTTCGGGACACTTCTTCAGGTGGTCCCGGGATACAATGGCTGTGGTTTCCCCTCCGTCTTTACTGATGGTACAAACCTTCGGGTTCTCGTGGCTTGAGGGCAGTACGGTGTATGGGTCCTTCTCCCACTGGTCGTCCAACTTGTGGAGCCGTCTCTTCCTCTTCAAGACCTGCTCTCCGGGTACCAGGGGAACAGCGGGAGCATACTGGTTGTAAGTTTTCTCTTGTCTTTCCCTAGCCTGACAGAGACTTCGCTCCACGCTCTCCTGTACTCTCCGGTACTGCTGCTGCCTCTCTGTGTCCCAGTCTGCTTCTGGTGAAGTGTCCTCGGGTGTCAGGACTCCCATTTCCAGGTCAACAGGTAACTTACCAGGTCTTGCCCTCATTAGGTAAGCCGGGGTACAGTTGGTGGAACCTACCGGGATGTGGTTGTATAGGTCCACCAGATCGGGCAGCTTCTCAGGCCACAGACTGCGTTCTTCCAGGGGCAACGTTTTCAGAAGATCCATTACCACCTGGTTCATTTTCTCACAAAGTCCATTAGTTTGCGGATGATAGGGTGTCGTCCTTATCTTCCGGCAGCCATACAGAGTGCAGAATTCTTGGAAGACCTCCGCTTCAAAGGCAGGTCCCTGGTCTGTCAACACTTGGTCCGGGTACCCGTGTGGACGGCAGAAATGCTGCTGGAAGGCTCTCGCTGCTGTCCGAGCTGTTAAGTCCTTGACGGGGACGACAACCAAGAACCGGGAGTAGTGATCCACGATGGTTAGTGCGTAGACGTAGCCACTTCTGCTTGGGGTCAGTTTAACATGATCCAAGGCTACCAGTTCCAACGGCTGCTTGGTGACGATGGACTGCAGGGGAGTCTTCTGGCTGGCACGGTCCTTCCTTCTTAGGTTGCACGGGCCACAGTCTCTGCACCACTTCTCAATGGTTCCCCTCATGCCTACCCAGTGGAATCGCTCGCGCAGCAGGAACTCCAGCTTCTTCCACCCGAAGTGTCCAGCTCCGTCGTGGTATGCCTCCATCACCATGGCTGCGTCTCTTCGTGGCACCACTACTTGCCAGAGTAGTTCATGCGTCCGGGAGTTAACCATTCTGCGGCACAACTTCCCCTTGTAAAGGAACAGTCGACTCCTCTCTGCCCATAGTTGTTTGGCTTCCTCCGGAGCGTCTGGTTCAAGGCAAGCCTCCGGGCGAGTCAGCATCTCCTTCACCAGTCGGACGGCAGGGTCGCTGTCTTGCGTTTCCGCCCAGTTGTAGTGAGGTAAGGGGTTCAACATAGCAGCCTGCTTACTCCTTACCCGGTGGGAATACTGGATAGTCCCATGACGGTGGAACGCAGGGAGTTCAACTTCTTCCAGTCCCTCCGGATCTTCTCCTTCGTCCGGCAGGTTGGGCATCCTGGACAGGGCGTCCGCGTTGGTATTGGAGCGTCCGGCCCGGTATTTGATTGTGAACTCGTAGTTGGACAGACGGGCCATCCACCTCTGCTCCAGGGCACCGAGTCTTGCCGTGTCCAGGTGTGTCAACGGGTTGTTATCCGTGTACACGGTGAACCGGGAAGAAGCGAGGTAATGCTTAAAGCGCTCGGTGACTGCCCATACTACGGCCAGGAACTCTAGCTTAAATGAGCTGTAATTCTCGGGGTTCCTTTCGGTGGGTCGCAGCTTTCGGCTGGCGTAGGCGATTACTCGTTCCTTCCCCTGCTGGATCTGGGACAGTACGGCTCCTAGCCCGATGTTACTGGCGTCGGTGTAGAGGATAAAGGGCTGGCTATAATCCGGGTACGCCAGGATTTCGTCCCCCGTGAGGGCCATCTTCAGCTGGCGGAAGGACTCTTCTTCCAGCTCCTCCCATTTGAAGGGCGGCTTCTGGTTCTTGGCCTTCCTGGACTGGCCTATCAGGAGGTCCTGCATAGGTGCTGCCTTTTTGGTGAAACCGGGAATAAACCTTCGGTAGTAGCCTACCAACCCGAGGAACTGCCGCACTTCTTTTACGCTGGAGGGGCTTGGCCATTCCTTAATTGCGGTGATCTTATCAGGGTCGGGAGCCACTCCGTCAGCGCTCACCACGTGTCCCAGGTACTGCACCTTTGGTTTCAGGAGGTGACACTTGGAGGGTTTCACCTTTAGGCCGTAACTCGCCAGAGCTTCGAACACTTCCGCCAGGTGTTTCAGGTGGTCCTCATACGTCTTGGAATATACGATGACATCGTCCAGGTACAACAGGACCGTCTCGAAGTTTCTGTGGCCCAGACAACACTCCATTAGTCGTTGGAAGGTTCCTGGTGCGTTGCAGAGTCCGAACGGCATGCAGGTGAACTCGCTAAGTCCCATCGGGGTGGTGAATGCGGTCTTCTCCCGGTCCGCCTCTGCTACAGGAACCTGCCAGTACCCGCTAGTGAGATCCAAGGTAGAGAAGAAGTTAGCAGATCTTAAAGCAGCCAATGACTCCTCTATCCTTGGTAAGGGGTACGCATCCTTGTGTGTGATACGGTTGATTTTCCGGTAATCTACACACATCCTCATGGTGTTGTCTTTTTTTCTGACTAAGACTAGTGGAGCTGCCCAGGGGCTACAGCTATCCCTGATCACCCCAGCCTCCTTCATGTCTCTAAGCATCCCCTTGGCGTGTTGGTAGTGTGCAGGGGGTACGGGTCGATACCTCTCTTTTATGGGAGGATGGTCTCCCGTGGGGATGTGGTGTTCTACCCCCTTGACTCGCCCGAAGTCTAACGGGTGTTTACTAAACACTCTCTCGTACTCTTGAACCACCCGATAGACTCCCTGTTTCTGATGTGAGGGAGTGGAGTCAGTACCCAAATGTAGTTGCTGACACCAGTCCTCCATTGTTTTCTTACAGCCATTACCTTCCTCCGGGTGAGATGGAGGCAAGGGTTCTACAGATTGTATAGCATTTTGGTTAATGGTATATAATTTGGCTAGCGTAGCATACCGGGGCAGGTACACTTCCCTCTTCCCGATATTGATTATGCGAACGGGCACCCTCCCATGGCGTACATTAACCACCCCCCGTGCTGTCAAGATGGTGGGCCTACTGTCTGAGTAAACTGGTTCTACCATTGCCTGGTAATCTCTACCTCTCAGACCAATAGCTGCCCGGCACCAAATCATCATTTCACTTTTTGGGGGCATGGCAATAGGAAAAGGGTCACACATTCTTACGCTACCAATCTCACCGCCGGAGAGTTCCACCTGTTGCCGTCGCATCAGTGCCCGGATCTCTTTCTGGAGCACCCGCTGCTCGCTGGAGCTGGCGTTCTTGGCAACCTGTTGTAAAAGGAAAATCACCTCTGCAAGACAATTTTCAATTACATTAGTTCCTAGCGTTATCTTTGGGTGACTCTCGTGTTTGTCAATGTCTACAATAATCAGTCCCTGTGCTGCTAGTTCGACTCTACCAATTTTAATGGTCGCCTCTTTAAATCCGATCTGTGGCACGGGCTGACCATTGCTGGCGATGATACTCAAGTCATCGTCAGGGTAGCGGGTTATATCCGAGTCATTCCAGTACTGCTTGAAGAGCACGTACGGGATGGTGGTGACCTGTGACCCGGTGTCCAGTAGGGCACTCATAGGGATGCCATCCAGTACCACAGGCAAGACTGGACGTCCTCCGACATATTTGTCGCGCCAGTTCGATGGGCCTGGTGATCTTTTTCCTGGGGGTTGGCCCTCCACCCCCAGGCTGCGCCAGTCTAAAGGACAGTACCTTGCCATATGTCCGGGTTGATTGCAGCGGCGGCAGATGGGTCGTCCGTCCTCGTGGTACCGGTCACTGGGTCTTCCTCTGGCCGGTGGGGTCCTCCTTGGTCGACGCCACAGGATGTTCTCCGGTCCGGATGCCAGCTGGATCTTCCCTGGAGTGGAAGCCTGTAAAGACTGCACAGTTCGGGTTAACGCGGCAACGCTTTTAGCTAGCTCTTGGACCTGATGGTGCAGGTCTGGAGCCGGGTCATTGTTCAAAGCCTGCGCATCAGCCCCTACAGGCCCTGCCGACAAGGGCGCCGCCTCCTGGTGGTAAGTGATAGCTGGGCGCCTGTGGGTCACAACGCCATCCGGTGCCGGTTCTCGGAGCACCCGGATGGCTCTGTCCTTGAACTGTGCAAATCCCAGATGAGGGTCCTGTAGGGCCATTGCCCGCAACTGGGTTCGGTGGGCATTGCAATATAAACCCTCTATAAATTGTTCAGTCAACAGCCTGTCCTCGTCTCCCACGCCGTCAGGGTCGGTCTGCTTAACGGCTCTCAGGGCCTCTTGTAGGTTCAGGGCATAGTCCCTTATACTCTCATGGGCCCGCTGTTTGCACCCGTAGAATCTAAGCTTGATCTCGGCTGAGGTGCGGGTATCAAAGGTGTCCCTCAGCCGGGTTAGTATCCCTGCGACAGTCCTCCTCCCAGGTGGCCAGGACTTTACCTCCCTTCGGGCTGCTCCGGTTAATTGGGCCACCAGGATGCTCACTTTTTGCTCTTCTGTGAGGGGGTACACCTGGAAGAGGCTATCCAGCCTTTCTCTAAAGTCCTGCAGGGTATGTGACTCCCCTGAGTACTGGGGTAGCCAGGCTGCCCCCGGGATATAGGGCATGGTAAAAGGCATGACCGCGACAGCGGTGGCGCTGGCGGGGGTTGAAGCGGTGAAGCTCTCCTCCGTATCCGACATCCTTCTCCCCCCTAGTGGACCGTGGCCTACCTTGCGATGATCCTCTTCCGTAGGCCGCGGCTCCGCAGTGGATCGTCAGGGTTGAGGACCTTCCGTCGCGCTCCGGTGACGTCGGCGTCTGCTGGGCTCCTTCCAGGACCTTACGCAACGTCCGGACGTGAGGCGGGGCTTCAGTTCTCGCGGGCTTTTCGGAGTCCACGCCCCTCTTCTTCCCGCGCGGCGTCCTCAAGATGGCGTCCAACGGCGGGAAAACTCCACGGATGGCGGGAAGAAGGCTGAAGATGGCGCCGGATGGCGGGAATCTTCACAGATGGCGGGAAAACTTCACGGATGGTAAGTTTTAAAAGTCTCTTTTTCAGGCACGCAGTACCCGGTGGTTGCGGGCACGAAATCCTGCCGACTACGCCAAAGTTGACGCGCCCCCTGGGCCGTGTTGAGGGAAAACCCGGAGCCGGATCTGGATAGGGGTAGTAGTCCTTGTGGCGGTGACCCGGTCCGTGCCCAGGGTGTCAAACTCAGTGTGTGGCAGTCTTGATAGGTGTTATTTGAGTGTCGACTACGCCACCCGTTGATTTGCAGCTATGGAGCTGCCGCTGCAGGGCAGACCGCTGAGGCCGGTGTAGAATTGTGCAGCGTGATAGTATAACCCCCAACGGGAGGGGTATGGCCTCAGGGCAGCCGACGTGGAAGATGGGGGTAGCAGGAACCACTCAGAGACGGTGCGGTGTAATTCAGGGTCTTTACTGGTAACAACGACAGACCCTCCCGGAGTACTTGCTAGCGAACAGGGCCTGGTCAGTCTTTGAGCAGATGGGATCTCCCCTGGCCAGGCGGAGTTGTAGGCCTCCCAAACTGACTGTACTCTTCTGGCTACCTTGCTAGAAGCGGATATAAGTAGCCCACGTCCCTGAGTGTGCCGTGTGGTGCTCACCCGTATGGCCGGTGACTCGGGGCCTTCTAATGGCTTCCGCTCCACGATGGCGGTGCTGGTCCCACGCGTGTGACCTTGCCTTCGGGTTTCTGGGCCTGAGGACCTGAAATCCCCTGCCGGTCGGCTTCTGCTGCTGGGTAAGAGTTAGTCCCCACAGCCTCGGACGCCGGGTCCGGTAAGAAAGCTTCTCAGTCAGGGCGAGCTCTGCAGCTGCCAGCCCCTGACTCGTAGTAGTATTGCTCCCACTGAGCTTCTGCTGTTTCTTCCTATGACTGTTTCTTGTCTCTACTCTCCTTGACTCCTCACCCTGCCTCAGCCCCGGGTTTATATAGGGGAAGTTCTTCCCCTCCCAAGACTGGGCAGGAGGTGTGGCATGCACAGGATCCCTGACCAAAGGACCTCCCACCTGCTCTCAGACATAACATTACATTACTGTGGGAATCCAGACCCCTGGGGTGCCACACAAACATAGGAAAAGTGTTCCATCACACCATGTATAGAAAGGGGTTAATCAGCCATCTTGGTGCTATGGTGATTATGCACCTGTAGAAAGGGAGGAACTCAGAGGATAAAATTACAACCTTTCAGAGCATTTGGTGTGGGGCGGGCTGGAGGTGAAAGCTCTGAGCTGTTTTGGTCATATGAAGGAAAGACAAACCTGGGATTGTTTGTTCCTGAAGCTGGCAGTTACCCATAGCAACAAGGACTGTGCCTTACATTATGGTTGTTTTGTTTTTCC
The DNA here is from genome assembly GCF_046119375.1 of Phyllobates terribilis. Lineage (NCBI taxonomy): Eukaryota > Metazoa > Chordata > Amphibia > Anura > Dendrobatidae > Phyllobates > Phyllobates terribilis. The sequence goes on from NW_027362761.1 coordinate 595,196,087, forward strand.
TGTTAGGCCACAAAGGCCGTGTTTGTTTTTGCTAACTTTGCTGTAGTTTATGCATTGCTTTTAATAAACTCAACAGAAGATTTAAAGAGACAGTGTTCCTGTGTACCTCTCGTGCAACCAAGTGAGTCGATCTACCACACTACACAGTATTACCTGTTCTTGGGTACATTTTGTTGGTATATACCGTATTTTTCAGACTATAAGACGCACTTTTTTCCTCTAAAATTTTGCAGGAAAGTGGGGGATGCTTCTTAGGGTCCAAATACTAGCCATAGTATATACTATATACTGTGTCTGGTGTGGGTGTGGGGGGAAGCAGCAGAAGGGGATGAGCGGGGCACAGGAGGGGGCAGCCACCTGCTCCAGCCTACACTGTGCCTGCTGTTAAAGAAAATGAATATTCCCTGCTCCCCAAGCCCATGGGCGTAGAGAGCAATGAATATTCATTTTCCTTAATAGCGCGCACACTGTAGCTGCAGCGCGGCTCCTGCTGTGCTCTGCGGTCAGTGTGCCCGCTATTAAAGGCCATGAATATTCACTACAACCCACTCCCATGGGTTGCAGTGAATAGTAATGGTCTTAAATAGCGGGCACACTGACCACAGAGCGGCAGCAGGAGCTGCGCTGCAGCTACAGTGTGCTCGCTATGATATCCTCTGCAGCCATGTTACCTTTCACACAGAGAAGCACCATGTCCCTGGGTCAGTGAGAGCTCTCATCAGACAGCCCTTTCCCTCCCATCCTCTCTCTGGAGTGACTGCTTCACTCTGCACTGTAGGGGCCGGCAGTGAGAGCTGCAGAGCTGTGAGCACTGCTGTGTCCTCCCCACCCACTGTATCAATACTTCCCGGAGTCTGCCCTCATAGTAAACATGCATTACATATGTGACTGCTATACAGAGGGAAGCAGCGCCATGTCTCAGCTTACTACTGGGAGTTTCTGAAGAGACCGCAGGCTGAGTGCAGGGCTCAGACAGCCATGGACATGTCAGAGGGACAGTTCACACTCACAGAAACACCCTGTGTGGAGGAACTCATAGGCAGGGCCTTAGCTTTTCAACAGGAAGAGAGGACATGTCTAGTACAGAGGTGAAGAATGTGGAGCTTGTGTGACTTCACCTGAAGAGCCAGGGGCCACAAGATGACAAGTGCAGCATAACTGTCACGATTTTTGTGTCATCTGCATCGGGTTTTTTATTTTCTTGCTATAACAAAAACAGAAAATCAGAACTCCGATCATAAGTGTGAATTTAGTTTAATTTGTCTGAATATTTTCATACATAAAGCTTTTTTAACTGTACTGAGCCTCCGGCTATGTTCACATGAAAGTATTTTCGGTCCATGTTAAAAAAAAAGACAACATATGGACATTACATGCAAATTTAATTCTATGGTAAATTCCGAGCAAACAGGCAAATTTAAATTTTTCCTGATCCGCTCATCTTTAGGCTTCGCTCACATCTGCATATATAAAGAAGCTGAGATTCTCAGCCAGAAAAGTTGGGAGCGTGTCAGGCAAGTATAATGCGTTTTTTTTCTCACCTATAACCGTATGCCATGCGAGTGCTATGCGAGTGTTCGATGGGTTGTAGTGAATATTCATGATCTTTAATAGTGGGCACACATGGCGGCAGCAGGAGCCGCGCTGCTGGTACAGTGTGCGCGCTATTAAGAAGGATGAATGGCCACTGCACCCCACGCATACAGTCCCGGCATGGGGAGCAGTGACTATTCCGGCACAGCATCTCACAGTGTAAGTGCGCCTGGTAGGGACGCCATGCGTGGCTAACACAGTGAGATCCCTGTCAGTAGCAGAGCGGGAAGCACGCTGGAGGAGAGAGGAGGTGAGTATGATTGTTTATTTTTGTGTGCACAGGGGGGCCATGCATTACCAGGATGGGAATCAGGGGGGGGGCATGCATTGCCAGGATGGGGATCAGGGGGTCCATGCATTACCAGGATGGTTATCAGGGGGTCCATGCATTACCAGGATGGTTATCAGGGGGACCATGCATTACCAGGATGGTTATCAGGGGGGCTATGCATTACCAAAATGGGGATCAGGGGGGCTTTACATTACCAGGATGGGGATCAGGGGGGCCATGCATTACCAGGATGGTTATCAGGGGGGCCATGCATTACCAGAATGGGGATCAGGGCGGCTTTACATTACCAGGATGGGGATCAGGGGGGCCATGCATTACCAGGATGGGGATCAGGGGTGCCATGCATTACCAGGATTGGGATCAGGGGGGCCATGCATTACCAGAATGGTTATCAGGGGGGCCATGCATTACCAGAATGGGAATCAGGGGGGGCATGCATTACCAGGATGGGGATCAGGGGGTCCATACATTACCAGGATGGTTATCAGGGGGGCCATGCATTACCAGGATGGTTATCAGGGGGGCTATGCATTACCAAAATGGGGATCAGGGGCGCCATGCATTACCAGGATGGTTATCAGGGGGGCCATGCATTACCAAAATGGGGATCAGGGGGGCCATGCATTACCAGGATGGGGATCAGGGGGGCCATGCATTACCAGGATGGGGATCAGGATTGGCTTTACATTACCAGGATGGGGATCAGGGGGGCCATGCATTACCAGGATGGTTATCAGGGGGGCCATGCATTACCAGAATGGGGATCAGGGGGGCTTTACATTACCAGGATGGGGATCAGGGGGGCCATGCATTACCAGGATGGGGATCAGGGGTGCCATGCATTACCAGGATTGGGATCAGGGGGGCCATGCATTACCAGAATGGTTATCAGGGGGGCCATGCATTACCAGAATGGGAATCAGGGGGGGGCATGCATTACCAGGATGGGGATCAGGGGGTCCATGCATTACCAGGATGGTTATCAGGGGGGCCATGCATTACCAGGATGGTTATCAGGGGGGCTATGCATTACCAAAATGGGGATCAGGGGCGCCATGCATTACCAGGATGGTTATCAGGGGGGCCATGCATTACCAGAATGGGGATCAGGGGGGCCATGCATTACCAGAATGGGGATCAGGGGGGCCATGCATTACCAGGATGGGGATCAGGTTTGGCTTTACATTACCAGGATGGGGATCAGGGGGGCCATGCATTACCAGGATGGTTATCAGGGGGGCCATGCATTACCAGAATGGGGATCAGGGGGGTTTTACATTACCAGGATGGGGATCAGGGGGGCCATGCATTACCAGGATGGGGATCAGGGGTGCCATGCATTACCAGGATTGGGATCAGGGGGGGCATGCATTACCAGAATGGTTATCAGGGGGGCCATGCATTACCAGAATGGGGTTCAGGGGGCCATGCATTACCAGGATGGGGATCAGGGGTGCCATGCACTCCAGGATGGGGATCAAGGGGTGCCATGCATATGGGGATGGGGGCCACGTATAACAGGAAGGAGGGGGGCATATATACCAGGATGGGGATATTAACAGAATTGGGGGACATTACCCCTATAAAAGTGTCAGCAGCAGACCCCCTCCCCCTAAACAGGGTATCATGACCACATTTTTTGCTTAATTTCTTTTTTCTATTTTCCTCCTCTAAAACCTAGGTGCGTCTTATGGTCCGAAAAATACGGTAACCCTCAAAAATATTGATCCAAAATGTATCGGTATTATATTGCTCATCCATACAGTATAACATGCCCTTGGGTACATTTCGTTGGTATATAACCTCTAAAAAATTGATCCAAAATTTGTCGCAATTATATTGCTCATCCATACAGTATGACATGTTCTTGGGTACATTTATTTGGTATATAACCCTCTAAAAAATTGTTCAAAACTTTATCGGTATTATATTGCTTACCCATAGAGTAATACGTTTTCTTGGGTACATTTTGTTGGTATTTAACCCTCATAAAAATTGATCCAAAATCTATTAGTGTTATATTGCTCACTCATACAGTATATCATGTTCTGGGGTACATTTTGTTGGTATATAACCCTTAAAAAAATTGATCCAAAATTTATCGGTATTATATTGCTGACCCATAGAGTGTTACGTTTTCTTGAGTATATTTTGTTGCTATTTAACCCTCCAAAAAAAAGATATATAGCGATATAGAGATATAAAGAGTATAACATGTTCTTGGATACTTTTCGTTGGTATATAACCCTAAAATTTGATCAAAAATATTATACTGCTCATCCATATAGTAGACTATGTTCTGGGGTACATTTTGTTGGTATATAACCCTAAAAAAAAATTGTTAAAAAATTTATCAATATTATATTGCTCGCCCATAGAGTATTACGTGTTCCTGGGTACATTTCGCTAGTATATAACCCTCAAAAAAGTTGATCAAAAATGTATCAGTATTATATTGATCATCCATACACTATAACGTGTTCTGGGTTACATTTCGTTGGTATATAACCTCTAAAAAATTGATCCAAAATGTATCAGTATTATATTGCTTACCCATGGAGTATTACGTGTTCTTGGGTACATTTAATGGTATTTAGCCCTCAAAACAATTGATCCAAAATGTATCGGTATTATATTGCTTACCCTTAGAGTATTACGCGTTCTTGGATACATTTTGTTAGTATAAAACTCTCAAAAAAACTGATCAAAAATGTATCGGTATTAGATTGCTCATCTATACAGTATCACGTGTTCTGGGGTACATTTCATTGGTATATAACCATCTAAAAAATTGTTTAAAAATGTATTGTTATTATATTGCTCCCCCATAGAGTATTATGTGTTCTTAGGTACATTTTGTTGGTATATAACTGTATAAAAAATTGTTCAAAAATGTATCAGTATTATATTGCTCATCCATACAGTCTTACATGCTCTGGGGTGCATTTCATTGTTATATAACATTCCAAGAACTCGTTCCAACAATTTTCTGGATTGAATTAGTAAGCCATACAGTGTAATGTGATTAGTGGGCGCCAAGGGAACAAAGATGGCCGAATCCCACGAGATTCCCAAGAGAGCAACTGGAGTAATATCAGCACCAGACCAAGCTGGTGCGACAGCAGAGGTGGCAGGATCCTGTGGTCCGGAATCAGTCCCTTTACCTAAACTACCAAAGCCCGAACCCAGGCTGCAGCCTTCACCGCTGGCGTTTTTGCGGACTGCAGACAGGAGAGCCAGCAACAAGAAACTAGTGACAGGACTGTGGAGCCTAGGCTGGTCAGAAGAGAGAAGTAGGCGAGCCAGGAGTAGGGCTGGAGAAATGCTAGCAGGCCCGCTAGCCGCAAGGTGCCGAAAGTTGGCATCCTGGGGGAAGGTTTTTACGTACGATCGGCAGCAGAAAAGGGTTTGGGACCCATCATCATATCTTGTTCAACCAGCAGGCAGTAGAGACTAAACACTTGGCTCGAAGGGTTCAAGAGCTGATGGCTTAAACCAGGGTCACGTTTCTCAAAATGGAGTGTCGACATCGCTGGTATGCTGCGTGTGTGATGTCAGAAAGAAGGGACCAGGATGAACCGCTCTTGAGAAATGAATGGGCCTGGGAGAGACTCCTTGAGGCAGATCGAGAAGGGACTACCACCCCCGAGAGATCATACTGTCCTTGGGGTTCCCCACCTCCTTTGCGGGAGAAGGCGATGGAGCAGGAGGCATCGGGATCTGTCGCCCATTTCTACACGTCAGGGGGCGCTGGCACTACTGGAAGCTGAGTCACTTACAACCCAGGCACTTGGGAATCGGGCTCCAGGAACGAGGTGGAGGCTGGCCCACCAGCCTTACAAGGAAGGAGAAGCGTACACCTGAAGAGGATTACTACATTCTCCTCCTTTCATTTTTTACGGACTTTGCACTTTCTGCAAAGTGTTTAGGGGTGTATGAGTACATGAATTACGCTTCCAAAATATTTATGCTCAAAAATTTTTTTATGGATTCAATTAGTCATCCATACAGTGTAACGCGGTTATTGTTACATTACGGTGGTATAGAAAAGTAAAAAAAATTACAAAATTTTGTTAGGGATTAAATTTGTCATCCATACAATTTAACGTGCTTTCTGTAACAATGGGTTAACATTTTTAAAAACTGCTTGTCCAGGTGCAGTTAGAATATTTTTGTTCCAAAAATGAAAAACAAAATTGGGCTGTTATGGGTGTAGAAATTTGGTTGTTCAAAAATTTACTATTGTCACATATACTCTAAAACTTGGTTTGTGTGAAATTTCTTTAGTTTAAAAAAAAACGGGGGCTGGTACAGGTGTAGAAGTTTGGTTGTTCTAAAATTGACTATTACCATGAAGATTTTTTTTTTTTTTTTACAACAAAGACATTTTGTCACACAGTTTGCTTTTAATTAACAATCATTTCAGTAAAAGATGTTTAATTTCTTGCAAACTGTGTATTTCTGAACCCATATCTGTTGGAGTAATGTTCCTTTAAGCCGCTGTGTGTACTCTGCAACCCTGCCTATGGGGGTACTGTGGACTATTGTCTGGGTGTGAAATTTATCAGCTTTTGTGGGATACATGTAGAAACATGATCTGTGGGTGCAATTTATTATCAGTTTCTGTGGGAGAAATGTGAAAACATGCTCTGTGCGGGTACTGCGCCCAAAAGCCTCTGTACTCTGCAGCTGTGTCTGTATGAGTAGTGGGCCTAAAAAATAATTTTACTCTACCTTTGTGGCCGGACCTAAAGCCCACTAAAGGATTTAACTACTCATTCCAATTACAGAGCCTCTAAATTGTCATGGATGGCTTTTCTGTCTCACAATATTAGCTGCTGACTTAGTTGAGAAGTGGTTAATTTGCTTGACTGCTGCCTTCCTTGGATGTGGTACACGTTTATCAGGTTGCCGTCTCCGGAATAGAAACCTGATTCTCTGTTACACGTGTGCACTCTGCAACCCCGTCTGCGGGTGGTTTGAGATTGGTTCTGTGGGTGAAATTTATTATCAGCTTCTGTGGGGGAAAACATGCTATGTGCATGAAATTTTTAACTAGTCTGTCGGTAGCAAGCCTCGCTGTGTACCACCTGCTCAATCCAAGAACATACTACCAGCTTTTCATCAGAGGCATTTGTAACATACACTACTAGAGCAGACATTCTTGGGCTGTGGGGGTACTGTGCCCCATTGTCTGGGTATGAAATTTTTAATCAGCTTTCTCAGGGAAATGTGAAAAAATGCTTTGTCAGAGAAATGTATTATCAGCTTCTGTGGGATATATGTGCAAACATGCTCTGTGGGTGAAATTTGTAAGCAGCTAATGTAGGGGTGCTGTGCCCCGTGCTCAATGGATGAAATTTGTAAGCAGCTACTGTAGGGGTGCTGTGCCCCGTGCTCAATGGATGAAATTTGTAAGCAGCTACTGTAGGGGTGCTGTGCCCCATGCTCTGTGGGTGAAAGTTTTAACTGGACTGGAAGTAGCAAGCCTCAGTCTCTGTGAGGGCACTGTTAAAATTTTTACGTTATTCATTTACTTCCTGTTTTACCATGATTGCTATGGTGAAAGAACCCCTTTAAATAATTTTCCTATCCATATTTGATTGCAGGGTAATTGTCCTGCTATTCCCTCCATTTAGCTTCCTTTTGCAGCCCCCTAGGCCAAACTATGACCATTTTTAAGCACCGAAGTTTACGTCCCCATTGACATGTGTGGTGTGGGTCCAGAGTCAAGTTCGAGGTGAAGTTCGGACCCGAATGGAACTTTTTACTGTATTTTTATCGAACCCGAACATCCACGGGTTACACTCATCTCTACTTGTGATATATGCTGTTAAATTTTATTTGTGTGAAATTTCGTTGGTTTGAATAAAAAAAACTAAATTGACCTGCTACAGGTGTACAAATCTGGTTGTTAAAAAATTAACTACTGTCACGTATACTGTAGAACTTGGTTTATGTGAAATTTTGTTGATTTGAAATAAAGCAAAAAAATTGTCCTGCTACAGGTGTACAACTTTGGTCCCTCAGTACTCAGTCCCCAGTCGTCACTATTTTGCCTTTGTGGCATCCCCACCTTCTACCAGCACATGTCAAGGAACATCACCCATGTCCTTACAAACGAACTTGTGGCAAGGGACCTTACGTTTCCCTGACGGCACACTGGGTGAACATTGTTGAGTCTGGGGCCGAGTCACACCCTGTCACGGCACATGTGCTCCCGACGCCAAGGATTGTTGGCCCTACTTCTCTCAGGGTTTCCTCCACCTCCTACAACAGTTCCTACACCCCATCCTGCTCCTCCTCATCCTCCATCTCTGATGTGCTATCTCTGAGCACATCGTCCACATCAGCTGGAAGCTCTACAGCAGTGCCTCAGAGAAGTGGCAACAGGCTCTGGTGAAGCTAACTTGTCTAGTAGACAAACCACACACTACGGCAGAGTTACTTAAAGATATAAAAGACCAGACAGATCTGTGGTTTTTGCCGCTGAACCTCCAACCAGACATGGTCGCGTGTGATAATGGGCGTAACGTGATGGCGGCTGTGAAGCTTGGCAACTTCACACACGTACCATGCTTGGCACATGTGCTTATCTCAGTAGTTCAGCATATTCTGAAAACCTACCCAGATTTTCAAGAGCTTATAGTCAAAGTATGCCACATCAGCACCCATTTAGTCAACTCAGCTACAGCTGCCACCGTTTCCGCAGTGCTGCAGCAGCGCATGCAACTGCCAGCTCACCGACTGGTGTGCGACGTGACCACATGCTGGAACTCCACACTGCACATCCTGGCAAGGCTTTGTTAGCAGCAGAGCCCAACCAACTACAACATGCCCGTCTGTATTCTGGTGAGCCTTCACATATAACTGAAGAGTGGGCATGGATGCCTGACATTTATGCGGCTCTCCAAGACTTTAAGGACTCCACAAAAATGGTGAGTGCTGATTACGCCATCATCAGCACAACAATTCCACTTATGTGCCTATTTAAACAGTCGCTGCTGACAATTAAACATGAAAATTTTCATGTGGACCAGGTGGAGATGGAGAAATGTTATGAGACATGGAGATCCTACCCAGCTTCATCTCATCTGAGGAGATGAAGAGGTGGAGGTTGAGGAGGAGGAACAGAACTGCAATAGAGACTAGTACCCACACAAACTTTGTCTCGTCTCTCCTACGTCGATGGGCTGAGAAGTGGAATGAGGAGGAAGAGATGGAGAATGAGGAGGAGGAGATGGAATGTAGGCATCATGTTGGAGACAGTGAAGTGTTGGCTGTAGGGTCCTTTACTGTGACCGTCGCATTATTATCACCCCGTTTTCAATGTGCCCACCAGCTGGCCACAAGTACTAACCTCATGCCCCGGGGGAACACCCGTCAACGTAGCAGAACCCCCATACCCCCGCATGGAGAGAGAGACACCAGGCATACTCGCTGTAGTTTCTCCGAAGAAACGTCCACATCCTCGAACACACGTCAGTGGTGAAGGAAGCGGTTGTCGCACTCTCGGCGGAAATCTGCATCCCACAGGAGGGGTCACAGGTCTCGGTCCTCGAGGTGGCGCTCACCATCTTCAGCATCAGAGATGCCAAGCACATCGGTGAGCCCCATCAGCCGGGCACATCGATCCCGTCCTCTGGGGGATAGAAGCGAAGCAAGGGCACACTCCAGAGCTTTCAGCCTGCACGATTCAATGGCATCATGCAAGACTTCAGGCAGAGGCACGCCGCTCACCACAAACAAGACTGGTGTCGGAGTTCCTCCACGCATCGGAGTCCCTCCTCCAGTCTCAGGAATGGGTGAGTGTGATGGAATAGTAAATAACATCCACTTGATATTGGCCCTTAAGGTCCTAGTCGAACAACTATCAGTGCGGGATTAGTCCATTAGGATCACACATAGATGAGGAAACCAAAACAAAAATATGGAATAACGAGTACATCGACATATGGTCACTCGTATCTGCTGACCAGCATACTATCGACAAAGAGAGAAGAGTAGCCGACAGACCATTCGACGAATACAGACAAAAGGTTGCAAAAACAATGAGTAACTGGCTACAAGCGTTCTCTGTGCTGGGTTTCATCATGGGCCAAAAGCATCCGGAATGCTGTTTGGAACTATTCATATATCAAGATACAGTTTATGACTCGTACAAAGCCCACGGCGGTTCAGCATGGTGGCGCTACGACGAGGAGTACCGGAGGCGGTTGGCCCTGCAACCACAGTTGGGCTGGGAGGTAAAAGCTACTGACGTTTGGCTACAACTAATGCCATCACAAAACACCATCCCTTTCCAACAGCGACTACTGGACAACCGACAACAGCAGGCCAAAATTCAGTGGTCGTACGGAGACCAGGGGTCTGCTGGCAGTATAACGAGGGACATTGTCGTTTTTACACCTTATGCAGATACAAACACGAATGCTCAGCCTGCTGAGGAGCCCACCCTGCGGCAAGATGTTCTCGTACCGCAAGCAAATTGTCAATTAAACATCCATAGGCAGAATCCAAGGACCCCGGTGAGCGTAACCGCGATTGGCCCCTGGCTAGACCCATATCCTAGAAAAGACACAGCGGGGCAGTTACGTTTCAGTTTCACATACGTTTTTTTCATACCATTCAAGCTCAATAAATCGCCCACCTTTTCAAATAACCAAAAATCAGCAAGAGAGCACCCTGAAATACTTAGAAAAAAAATCCAAAAATAAGTATTTATAGGCAGAATAGTGGTCTCCTTCCCAAAACCGCCATTCAGCAACTTGAGAGTTTCCCCACTGGGAATAATCCCCAAAAAAGAGCCTGGGTCATTCCGCCTGATCTACCATCTGTCCTACCCCAAGGGAGAGTCTGTGAATGACCGGTATTTCATCAAAAGACGCCTCAATCTCCTACGCGACCTTCGACAGAGCAGTAACGTTAGTACGAGATGCGGGGCCAGGAGCGCTGCTCGCTAAATCAGACATAGAATCCGCCTTTCGCCTTCTACTGGTACACCCAGATTGCTACCACCTGTTGGGATGCCAAGTGGACGTCTACTGCTATGACACTTGCCTCCCAATGGGTTGTTCAATATCTTGCTATCACTTCGAGCTATTCAGTTCCTTCTTGGAATGGGTGCTGAGGTACGAAACCGGCAAGAGGTCCGTCACACATTACCTACATGACTTCCTATTCGTCGGACCCAAAAACTCAAACCAATGCCAATCACTACTGAACGAATTCAAAAACATCTCGAGACGGTTCGGAGTCCCTTTGTTGTGGGTCCTACAAAAAAAGTAGGACCCACAACAAAGCTATCGTTTTTAAGTATCAAAATTGGCACCACGGCGAGGTGGTTCCGCCTCCCAACGGAAAAAATACAAAAAACATTACAACTGATTGAGGGTTCCTCGTGTTTGTGTCGGGTGATACCAGTCGGCAGGGTTTTTTCTTGTCGCCTATCGCTCTCAACAAAAGGAACATCGAAAGCGAATCACAGAATCAGAATCAACAGACAGCTAAGGGCGGACTTAGAGGTGTGGAAAACTTTTTTATAATCATTCAATGGTCACACATTATTCATGCCAGCAGAAACGTCCAACATTCAATGAAAACTATTCACCGGGGCGGCAGAATTGGGCTGTTATGCAGCAATACTAGATACTCAGTGGAGCACGAGCTTATGGCCTCCTTATTGGTTGGAGCAAGGACTGACAAAAAACCAAACACTCCTGGAACTCTTACCGATAGCGGCAGCAATAGAACTATGGGGCACGCACCTGGCGAACAAAAATATACGCTTCATAACAAAAACACCAGCCTAGCACTGCATAAACAAGATGGCATGATTGTCTCTCACAGTGCTAAGCCTACTACGCTGGCTAGCACTCCTTTGCCTTAACCACAATATATGGGTCCGAGCTAGCCACGGTACAGAGGTGACTAACGCTACTGTTAACACTTTATCAAAATTTAATTGGCAGGTTTTCAGAGAGCTCCTTCCCAATGCCCACCCATCGGGCACCAGTTGACCCCCCTCCCTATGGGATCTAGTGGCGAACAGCTGATGCCATTAATCCGATCTTATTCTCTGATCTGGATAAGATGACTGAATGGGCAAACACTTGGCAGATGAGGTTTAATGTAGATAAATGTAGAGTAATGCACCTAGGACGGAGTAATTCTATTGCTGCATATACATTAAATGTTAGTATACTCGGGACTACAGAACAGGAGAAGGACTTGTGTATTCTGGTTACAAGTTAGCAGAGCAGCAGTACTCAATGTCAGGCAGCAGCCGCAAAAGCAAACAAGATTTAGGATGTATAAAAAGAGAGATAAAATCCTGTGATCCCAACATATTGTTATTCCTTTATAAATCACTGGTGATTCCACATCTGGAATATGGAATCCAGCTTTGGGCTTCACATTTTAAAAAGGATATTCAGAAGTTAGAGTCAGTTCAAAGGCGGCAACTAGATTATTACACGGGATGGAGGCCGCTCATATGATGAGAGGTTGGAAAAGTTGAGTCTGTTTAGCTTAGAAAAATGACGCATCAGAGAGGATCTCATTTACATGTATACACTGCTCAAAAAAATAAAGAGAGCACTCGAATAACACATCCTAGATCTGAATGAATGAAATATTCTCATTGAATACTTTGTTCTGTACAAAGTTGAATGTGCTAACAACAAAATCACACAAAAAGCATCAATGGAAATCAAATTTATTAACCAATTTGGAGGCCTGGATTTAGAGTCACCCCCAAAATTAAAGTGGAAAAACACACTACAGACTGATCCAACTTTGATGTAATGTCCTTAAAACAAGTCAAAATGAGGCTCAGTATTGTGTGTGGCCTCCACGTGCCTGTATGACCTCCCTACAATGCCTGGGCATGCTCCTGATGAGGCTGAGTATTGTGTGTGGCCTCCACGTGCCTGTATGACCTCCCTACAACGCCTGGGCATGCTCCTGATGAGGCTGAGTATTGTGTGTAGCCTCCACGTGCCTGTATGACCTCCCTACAACGCCTGGGCATGCTCCTGATGAGGTTGCAGACGGTCTCCTGTGGGATCTCCTCCCAGACCTGGACTAAAGCATCCGCCAACTCCTGGACAGTCTGTGGTGCAGCGTGACGTTGGTGGATGGAGCGAGACATGATGTCCCAGATGTGCTCAATCGGATTCAGGTCTGGGGAACGGGCGGGCCAGTCCATAGCTTCAATGCCTTCATCTTGCAGGAACTGCTGACACACTCCAGCCACATGAGGTCTGGCATTGTCCTGCATTAGGAGGAACCCAGGGCCAACCGCACCAGCATATGGTCTCACAAGGGGTCTGAGGATCTCATCTCGGTACCTAATGGCAGTCAGGCTACCTCTGGCGAGCACATGGAGGGCTGTGCGGCCCTCCAAAGAAATGCCACCCCACACCATTACTGACCCACTGCCAAACCTGTCATGCTGAAGGATGTTGCAGGCAGCAGATCGCTCTCCACGGCGTCTCCAGACTGTCACGTCTGTAACATCTGCTCAGTGTGAACCTGCTTTCATCTGTGAAGAGCACAGGGCGCCAGTGGCGACTTTGCCAATCCTGGTGTTCTGTGGCAAATGCCAAGCGTCCTGCACGGTGTTGGGCTGTGAGCACAACCCCCATCTGTGGACGTCGGGCACTCATACCACCCTCATGGAGTCGGTTTCTAACCATTTGTGCAGACACATGCTCATTTGTGGCCTGCTGGAGGTCATTTTGCAGGGCTCTGGCAGTGCTCCTCCTGTTCCTCCTTGCACAAAGGTGGAGGTAGCAGTCCTTCTGCTGGGTTGTTGCCCTCCTACGGCCCCCTCCATGTCTCCTGGTGTGGTGTACTGGCTTGTCTCCTGGTAGCGCCTCCAGCCTCTGGACACTGCACTGACAGACACAGCAAACATTCTTGCCACAGCTCGCATTGATGTGCCATCTTGGATGAGCTGCACTACCTGAGCAACTTCTGTGGGTTGTAGAGTCTGTCTCGTGCTACCACGAGTGTGAAAGCACAACCAACATTCAAAAGTGACCAAAACATCAGCCAGAAAGCATTGGTACTGAGATGTGGTCTGTGGTCCCCACCTGCAGAACCACTCCTTTATTGAGGGTGTCTTGATAAATGCCAATAATTTCCATCTATTGTCTATTCCATTTGCACAACAGCATGTGAAATTGATTGTCAATCAGTGTTGCTTCCTAAGTGGACAGTTTGATTTCACAGAAAGTTTGATTTGCTTGGAGTTATATTCTGTAGTTTAAGTGTTCCCTTTATTTTTTTGAGCAGTGTATATGTGGGGTCAGTACAAAGGTCTAGCACATGACTTATTCCTTCCAAAGACCATACTAAGGACCAGGGGGCACTCATTACGGGTGGAAGAAAGGCGATTCTGGCACCTAAACAGGAAAGGGTTCTTTACAGTCAGAGCAGTTGGACTGTGGAATGCCGACCATAAGAGATAGTGATGGCCGACACTATAACAGCGTTCAAAAAAGGGCTGGATGACTTCCTGGATACACATAACATTGTGGGTTACAGTTAAATTAGACAAAATGTTACACCTATAGTAGTACATTTAATATTATAATAGTAATTACATGACTAGTATCATATGTTTAGGTTTGATCCGGGGTTCTTGGACTGATCGCTTTTTCTCGGGGTCAAGAAGGAAATTTTTCCCCGTGATGCAAATTGGCTGAATGTGTCCTGGGGTTTTTACCTTCTTCTGGATCAACAGATTTAGGCAAAGGGATTTTAGTAATACCATTATTAGAATCACAAGAGTAATACAAAATATGAAACTAATTAAAAAATTATAAACGGGTTCATTTTTAATCGTAATGGTGCAGCAATAATAAAAAATAGTAAAAATACATTTGTGAGGCCGAGTCCCAGTGAGTTAGTGTAATGTTAGTGTAGGGAGTACAATTGGGGGAGAAAGGTTGAACTGGATGGATCTAGGTATTTATTCAACCTACATTACTATGTTAGGTACACTGTCAAAGGCCTGGGCCAATTTTATGAGACCAGCCTAGCGTCCAGGGCCTGATGACTGGGTATTTTTGACAAAGGGGGAAAAAGTTTTTAAAGATGGTCAAGCCATACCTGGCCAACAAAAAAACAGTTCTCCCTAATTCCTCAGTGATTTTCAACTATTGGGTCTCAAAGCTGGACACCTGGTATGAGCTGTCCCTCTATGCCTTGTAGGTGTTGTGCTGCCCTGCCATTAGCGTCTTGTCAGAGCGGGTCTTTAGTGCTGCCGGGCGAGTCATAACAGACAGGCGCTTTCGCCCGTCAACAGAAAATGCTGACAGGCCCACTCTGATAACAATGAACAAAGCCTGGATTAGATCCGACTTTTCCACACCATCAGATGACAGCAGCACATAAAGTGTTTTTAATGTTCAATATTTGATTAAGGCCCGCCAGTTGTTGACTTTTAGGATCTATAAATGACTGGATGACCCTACTTATAATTTTTTCCTGGCTTTAAACTTTGTGCAAAGCCTTAATGAGTGTAGTTTTTATGATGCATTACAGTTGGTGCCTTCTAGGGTGTATGGATGTTCCTGCTTGTCATTTTGGGCAGGATTTGCACTTAGTGCATAGCTTTTATGACTATAGGGGTCCCACTACATGGCAATTTGAACAGAATGTGTATGAGGTCCTCCTCTAACACAGGATCTATCTGAGTCCATCATTTTTAGCACTTCTTACATTGAAATTTCCATTTTTTTAGAAAAAAAAAAAATCTATTTTGGTTTACTTAAATTATAATTTTTTTAAAAAATACTTTTAAAATGTGGCCATATATACAAGCCATTATACAGGAAAGAATGGTTCTTTACATTTTTTTTTCCTGTGAACTCTATAATTTCTCATCGAGTTTTATTGTCAGTCCTTAAAGTAGAGTAAAAGTGTGACAGCATTGTTCTCAGCAGCGATCTGGGAGTCAGAGATGTTTCCAAGGGTCTTCCCCATGCTGTTCTCCTATAATTCAGCACTTTTTCCAGCCATTTAAACATTTTCACTGCCCCCCCCAGACCTCCTTGTAGGGTCTGTCGGAAAAATGCTCCGATTTCCCATTGACTCCCATGATACTCGTTACTCGAAACGAGCACCCGAGCATTAGAAACTGCTCGATTCGAGTAACGATCATGCAAGCATTTTAGTGCTTGCACATCTCTATTAAAGAATATTTCTAACGATTCCTTATCTTTGCTTTTTCTCTAAAAAGAACCTCTTCATTTTTTTGGATTATTGTTCAACCCCTTAATGTCACGGCAATTTACCGTTTTCCCCTCCTCCTCCTCTTCCAAGAGCCATGACTTTTTTTATTTTCCCAAATATCAATAGACTGGCCATCACTTACAAACAGAAAACAGGTGTGTACAGGCGCTTACTAAGAGTAGCCATCTCCATATATAACTAACAAATGAAGTAGCACTCCGCAGCGCTATATCATGCAAACATTTAATTATATTTCATGTGCATTACTGCTCTAGAAAATAGGAAAAATTGAGAACACTGAGCGCATAAATTGGCCAATTCATGTGTACCCGGTAGCCACGATAAGGCGATTCTCTCTGCTGGGAACCTAATCTAATGTGAATCCTCTCTTATGCTGAAGCCTACATTTATATGGGAAGGTAGGATCTTGCTGTGATTACAACCACCAAAGGCTGAGGGGTGGATTGCTCAGTGAGAGAGCCTATGTATACAAATATCAAAAGACTGACCGTCACTTCCAAACTTGAAAACAGTATTTTTGCATGCATCAAAGAGAGGGAGCTGGCATATGACTTACTGGTACGTCATGTCTGTAAGGGGTTAATACTTTTCCAGCAATTATTTTTTTTGCGAGACAAGATGTAGCTTTCATTGGTCCCATTTTGGGGTACACGTGACGCTTTGATCAGTTTTTATAACACTTTTTGTAGGTTAAAATGAACAAAAAAAAAAGCAGTAATTCTGGAATTTTTCAGTTGTTTTTTTAGTCATGACTCACTTTTCAGTATTATTCATATATCATGTGAAATTAACTTTTATTGATTCGTTATTAAAATTATAGTCCAATTAAGGACAACTGACATGACACAAACGACACCTACATAGCTCTGCTTCTATCGGCCCATATGCAACCAGGTATAAAGTGACTGCTAAGTCTTAATACCAAGGCTGCCTGCCTAGTTGATGAGATACAGCAGTATTCCGCTTATATTCTCTACATACAGCGGGTACGGAAAGTATTCAGACCCCTTTACATTTTTCACTCTTTGTTTCATTGCAGCCATTTGGTAAATTCTAAAAAGTTCATTTTTTTTCTCATTAAAGTTCACTCTGCACCCCATCTTGACTGAAAAAAAAAACAAATGTAGAAATGTTTGCAAATTTATTAAAAAATAAAAATTGAAATATCACAAAAATCTAGTGGTAAGATCAGGCTTGTGCGACAGGTAGCTGCCACTCCAGGACCGCGTCCAGCAGTAGCAGATGACCCCAAGGGGTAGAGCCATCATTTCAGATTCATAGACAGGGCAGGACAGCCAGGGGGCACAAGTTCAGACTGTGCGGACAGGACGGCCACTGGGACAGGTTCAGACTGCAGACAGGACGGCCACTGGGACAGGTTCAGACTGTGCGGACAGGACTGCCACTGGGACAGGTTCAGACTGCAGACAGGACGGCCACTGGGACAGGTTCAGACTGTGCGGACAGGACTGCCACTGGGACAGGTTCAGACTGCAGACAGGACGGCCACTGGGACAGGTTCAGACAGGACTGCCACTGGGACAGGTTCAGACTGTGCGGACAGGACTGCCACTGGGACAGGTTCAGACTGCAGACAGGACTGCCACTGGGACAGGTTCAGACTGCAGACAGGACGACCACTGGGACAGGTTCAGACAGGACAGCAACTGGGACAGGTTCAGACTGTGCGGACAGGACGGCCACTGGGACAGGTTCAGACTGTGCAGACAGGACGGCCACTGGGACAGGTTCAGACAGGACAGCCACTGGGACAGGTTCAGACTGCAGACAGGACTGCCACTGGGACAGGTTCAGACAGGACTGCCACTGGGACAGGTTCAGACTGCAGACAGGACTGCCACTGGGACAGGTTCAGACTGCAGACAGGACTGCCACTGGGACAGGTTCAGACTGTGCGGACAGGACGGCCACTGGGACAGGTTCAGACTGCAGACAGGACGGCCACTGGGACAGGTTCAGACAGGACAGCCACTGGGACAGGTTCAGACTGCAGACAGGACTGCCACTGGGACAGGTTCAGACAGGACAGCCACTGGGACAGGTTCAGACTGCAGACAGGACGGCCACTGGGACAGGTTCAGACTGTGCGGACAGGGCGGCCACTGGGACAGGTTCAGACTGTGCGGACAGGGCGGCCACTGGGACAGGTTCAGACTGTGCGGACAGGGCGGCCACTGGGACAGGTTCAGACTGTGCGGACAGGACGGCCACTGGGACAGGTTCAGACTGCAGACAGGACTGCCACTGGGACAGGTTCAGACAGGACAGCAACTGGGACAGGTTCAGACTGCAGACAGGACTGCCACTGGGACAGGTTCAGACTGTGCGGACAGGACGGCCACTGGGACGGGTTCAGGCATGGGCACTCAGCCCCTCAGGATAGCAGACAGGTACCGCCAATGTGATTTCAGGATATGGACACCGCTGAAGTGGTCACAGCAACACAGACTAACTATACTGGACTAACGGGACACAGGATAACATTAGCAAACTAGGTATTGGGACCTGGCAACATACAGTTGCACACATCAACCACGTAACACTGAACTATAGGGGTTGCTCCCTATTGGGGAGGGTGCCATTTATACAAAATGTCTCCCAGCTATTGGCTGAGAGACACCTTGCAGAGGAAAACATTAAGCAAATGCCTCCCAGCTGTTAGCTGGGTGTATTTACCATGTACGCGCACTGCCCCCTGCACTATGGGGAGCACATGCATACTAAGCACGCCACCGGGAACTAAGGCACACACACCAGAAGCAGGAGCACACTGAGGACCGGGGCAGTAAGCCGGCGTTCCTGCATGGAGGGAGAAGGGGATGCCGTGCAGGGGCGCCGGCAGCAGCGCTACAAAATACTTCATTTTCTGGAACAATTTCGAGGGTGGCAACACTTTCAGCCATGACTGTATACATTGCAATATATATATATATATATATATATATATATATATATATATATAAATATATATATATGTATACACACACAACTGCTTCTCACTAAATTAGAATATCAAAAAGTTAATTTATTTCAGTTCTTCAATACAAAAAGTGAAACTCATCTATTATATAGAGTCATTACACACAGAGTGATCTATTATATAGAGTCATTACACACAGAGGGATCTATTATATAGAGTCATTACACACAGAGTGATCTATTATATAGAGTCATTACACACAGAGGGATCTATTATATAGAGTCATTACACACAGAGGGATCTATTATATAGAGTCATTACACGCAGAGGGATCTATTATATAGAGTCATTACACACAGAGAGATCTATTATATAGAGTCATTACACACAGAGGGATCTATTATATAGAGTCATTACACACAGAGGGATCTATTATATAGAGTCATTACACACAGAGTGATCTATTATATAGAGTCATTACACACAGAGGGATCTATTATATAGAGTCATTACACACAGAGGGATCTATTATATAGTCATTACACACAGAGGGATCTATTATATAGAGTCATTACACACAGAGAGATCTATTATATAGAGTCATTACACACAGAGGGATCTATTATATAGAGTCATTACACACAGAGGGATCTATTATATAGAGTCATTACACACAGAGTGATCTATTATATAGAGTCATTACACACAGAGGGATCTATTATATAGAGTCATTACACACAGAGAGATCTATTATATAGAGTCATTACACACAGAGGGATCTATTATATAGAGTCATTACACACAGAGGGATCTATTATATAGAGTCATTACACACAGAGTGATCTATTATATAGAGTCATTACACACAGAGGGATCTATTATATAGAGTCATTACACACAGAGAGATCTATTATATAGAGTCATTACACACAGAGGGATCTATTATATAGAGTCATTACACACAGAGGGATCTATTATATAGAGTCATTACACGCAGAGTGATCTATTATATAGAGTCATTACACACAGGGATCTACTATATAGAGTCATTACACGCAGAGGGATCTATTATATAGAGCCATTACACACAGAGGGATCTATTATATAGAGTCATTACACACAGTGGGATCTATTATATAGAGTCATTACACACAGAGTGATCTATTATATAGAGTCATTACACACAGAGGGATCTATTATATAGAGTCATTACACACAGAGAGATCTATTATATAGAGTCATTACACGCAGAGGGATCTATTATATAGAGTCATTACACGCAGAGGGATCTATTATATAGTCATTACACACAGAGGGATCTATTATATAGAGTCATTACACACAGAGGGATCTATTATATAGAGTCATTACACACAGAGGGATCTATTATATAGTCATTACACGCAGAGGGATCTATTATATAGAGTCATTACACACAGAGGGATCTATTATATAGAGTCATTACACAGAGGGATCTATTATATAGAGTCATTACACGCAGAGGGATCTATTATATAGTCATTACACACAGAGGGATCTATTATATAGAGTCATTACACACAGAGTGATCTATTTCACGTGTTTATTTCTGTTAATGTTGATGATTATGGCTTACAGCCAATGAAAACACAACAGTCATTATCTCAGTAAATTAGAATACTTTATAACACCAGCTTGAAAAATGATTTTAAAATCTGAAATGTCCTACTGAAATGTATGTTCAGTAAATGCCCTCAATACTTGGTCGGGGCTCTATGGGGTTAAGGTCAGGCGAGTTTGCTGCCAATCAAGCACAGTGATACTGTTGTGTGTAAACCAGGTATTGGTACTTTTGGCCATGTGGACAGGGGCCAAGTCCTGCTGGAGAATGACATTTCCATCTCCAAAAAGCTTGTCGGCAGAGGGAAGCATGAAGTGCTGTAAAATGTCCTGGTAGACGGCTGCGCTGACTTTGGTCTTGATAAAACACAGTGGACCTACACCAGCAGATGACATAGCCCCCAAACCATCACTGATTGTGGAAACTTCACACTAGACCTCCAGCAGCTTGGATTGTGGCCTCTCCGCTCTCCCTCCAGACTCTGGGATCTTGATTTCCAAATGAAATGCAAAATTTACTTTCATCTGAAAAAACACATTGGACCCCTGAGCAGCAGTCCAGGTCTTTTCCTCCTTGGCCCAGGTAAGACGCTTCTGGCGTTGTCTATTGGTCATGAGGGGCTTGACACAAGGAATGTGACACTTGTAGCCCATGTCCTGGATACGTCTGTGTGTGGTGGCTCTTGAAGCAATGACTCCAGCAGCAGTCCACTCCTTGTGAATCTCCCACAAATTTTTGAATGGCCTTTTCTTAACAATCCTTTCTAGGCTGCGGTTATCCCGGTTGCTTGTGCACCTTTTTCTACCACACTTTTTCCTTCCACTCAACTTTCCATTAATATGCTTGAATACAGCACTCTGTGAACAGCTGCTTCTTTAACAGTGACCTTTTGTGGCTTACCCTCCTTGTGGAGTGTGTCAATGACTGCCTTCTGGACATCTGTCAAGTCAGCAGTTTTCCCCATGATTGTGGAGCCTACTGAAACAGACCAAGGGGCCTTTTTAAAAGCTTAGGAAGCCTTTGCAGGTGTTTGTTAATTATTCTAATTTACTGAGATAATGACTTTTGTGTTTTCATTGGCCATAATCATCAACATTAACAGAAATAAACACGTGAAATAGATCACTCTGTTAATAATGACTCTATATAATATAGGAGTTTCACTTTTTGTATTGAAGAACTGAAAAATTAACTTTTTGATGATATTCTAATTTAGTGAGAAGCACTTGTATATACCCTATACACATATGTATTTTTATTGTACTGGTTGATACAGATTAGAAAAAAGGGAAATGAAGTCTTAACGGTTGGTACAAAAATATAACAACTTTATTGACACAAAAAATACACATTTAAAAGTCTGCAAGTGCAAGGGATGTGTGTACAAAAGAATGGCAATACCGAAAAGCAGCAGGGACACATAGAGGTAGAGAATCGATCAAACAATCCTGCGTTTATCAGAATGCATGGGACTCGATAGGGATAGATGGAGAGGAGCGGTAGTAGATCACAAGAGATGAATATATAAACAATATTGTAAAGCTTAGTGCTCTATCTCCTGCATGATATAGTGCAATCATATAGGCAGTAATGCTCGTCTCCTAGAGCCCACAGCTCAATGATATAGCTGTGCCTTATCATAAACCGATCCCCCTAAGTACCCCATGAACATCCATGTATATCAACAAAATCATTACCTCAAAGTATAAAAATGTGCCCCACCAGGTGGTAGGAAGGACTAGTGCCTCTCCCTCCCGACGCACGTTTTGAAGCTGTACGTGTTCCCTGCGAAATGTGCGTCGGGAGGGAGAGGAACTAGTCCTTCCTACCACCTGGTGGGGCACATTTTTATACTTTGAGGTAATGATTTTGTTGATATACATGGATGTCCATGGGGTACTTAGGGGGATCGATTATGATAAGGCACAGCTATATCATTGAGCTGTGGGCTCTAGGAGACGAGCATTACTGCCTATATGATTGCACTATATCATGCAGGAGATAGAGCACTAAGCTTTACAATATTGTTTATATATTCATCTCTTGTGATCTACTACCGCTCCTCTCCATCTATCCCTATCGAGTCCCATGCATTCTGATAAATGCAGGATTGTTTGATCGATTCTCTACCTCTATGTGTCCCTGCTGCTTTTCGGTATTGCCATTCTTTTGTACACACATCCCTTGCACTTGCAGACTTTTAAATGTGTATTTTTTTTATCAATAAAGTTGTTATATTTTTGTACCAACCGTTAAGACTTCATTTCCCTTTTTTCTATTCTACGCGTTTGAAGTGGTTGTTTCAGTGAAACCCATCTGCAATTTTTTGTAGAGGTCTGTCCACTGAATATGTTTCTGAGACTTGTGGTTCTAAAAAATGGTTGATACAGATGCAGTGATACCAGATACGTGTATACATAGTTTTTATTAGAATGAATTATATATTTTTTTCAGAATAACATTTTTTAAATTATTATTGTCAGCTTTAATACTTAAAAATACATTGAACATATTTATGGTTCCCACAAGGTGACTTGAATACAAAATCTCCTGTTCGCATTGGTAATATTCCGTACTATATATGCAGTACAGACCATTACCCGGCCTGTTAGTGTTACACTGATAGGCTGCATAAGGCTACGTTTGCACAGCAATATTTTCGTCAGTAGTTCACATCAATATTTGAAAGCCAAAACCAGGAGTGGATGACAAATGCAGAAGTGGTGACGTGTTTCTATTATACATTTTCTCTGAATATTCCTCTCCTGGTTTTGGCTTACAAATACTGACGTGAAATACTGACCAAATACTGAACATAGTCTGATAGACATGCTCGGGTACGGTATACTAGGCTTCGATCTATGGCAGAACATCCTTAGATCTCAAGTAGCCATAGTAATTAGAGGCTTTCTTAGATAGCACTGCAGAAAGCCAATGGAGAGATAAGAGGGATCGATCTCCTACTGCCTCACCCTGTACTTGCTCGGAAACAGGCAGGGAAAAGTTTTACTTCACAGAAAGAGTCAGCTGCAATCCCATGGTGTCTATATACTCTGTATAGTCACTCGAGTAAAGCATAAAAATGGCTTCATCTCTGAGTGAGCTCTTTAATGTTCAGACTTGATTTAAAGCAATAATATTTTTCACATTCTGAACTTGAAAGTGTCTTTTCCTGTGTAAATTCTCTGATGATTAGCAAGATCTGATCTAACAGAGAAACATTTCCCACGATCTAAACATGAAGCTGGCTTCCCCCTGTGTGAGATCTTTCATGTCTAACAAAATCTGATTTACGGGTAAAGCATTTTCCACATTTTGGGCATGAATACGGCTTCTCCCCTGTGTGAATTTTTTGATGGCCAATAAGAACATGTTTCCAATTGAAACATTTCCCACATTGTGAACATGAAAACGGCTTCTCCCCTGTGTGAATTCTCTGATGTTTAACAAGCTGTGATTTCATGGTAAAACATTTTTTACATTCTAAACATGAATATGGCTTCTCCCCTGTGTGAATTTTCTGATGTCTAACGAAAATTGATTTCACGGTAAAACATTTCCCACAATGTGAACACGAAAATGGCTTCTCCCCTGTGTGAATTATTTGATGTGTTATAAGATGTTGTTTCTGGTTAAAACATTTCCCACATTGAGAACACGAAAATGGCTTCTCCCCTGTGTGAATTCTCTGATGTTTAGCAAGATCAGTTTTTATGGTGAAACATTTTCCACATTGTGAACAAGAAAATGGCTTCTCCCCTGTGTGAATTCTATGATGTCTATTCAGATTTGGTTTCTCGGTAAAACATTTTCCACATTCTGAACATGAAAATGGTTTTTCCCCTGTGTGGCTTCTTTGATGTTTAATCAGATCTGATTTCATGGTAAAACACTTTCCACATTCTAAACATGAAAATGGCTTCTCCCCCATGTGGCTTCTTCTATGATGTCTAATCAGATTTTGTTTCATGGTAAAGCATTTTCCACATTCTGAACATGAATACGGCTTCTCCCCCGTGTGAACACTTTGATGTCCCATAAGAATGTGTTTCTGGTCAAAACATTTCCCACATTCTGAGCATGAATATGGCTTTTCCCCTTTGTGGCTTCTTTGATGTCTAATCAAAACTGATTTTACAGTAAAACATTTTCCACAATCTGAACATGAAAATGGCTTTTCTCCTGTATGAATTCTTTGATGTCCAATAAGAACATGCTTCTCGTTAAAACTGATCCCACATTCTGAACAAGAAAATGGTTTCTCCCCTGTGTGCTTTTTATGATGTCTAACCAGATGTGATTTCTGTTCAAAACATTTCCCACATTCTGAACATGAATACGGCTTTTCTTCTGTGTGAATTCTCTCATGTCTAACAAGACATGCTTTATTAGTAAAGCATTTTCCACATTCCTGACATGAAAATGGCTTCACCCCTGTGTGAATTCTATGATGTCTAACCAAACCTGAGTTATCTGAAAAACATTTGCCACATTCTGAACATAAATATGGCTTTTCCCCTATGGGAACTTTTTGATATTCAACACCCAGTCTGTAACTTTTTTGCTTTACAGTCTGTGATGAATCAGGAGATTGTATCATCTGATCCTGGTGAACAGATCCTTTTTGGATATGAGGGTCTGAGGATATATTTTCAATATTAGTATTCTCCTCATATCCATATTGAATGATTCTACAATCATCTGCATTAACATGTGAAGATTTTGGATGTCCCTCTGGGCTCCCGGTACAGTCATCTGCAAAGAATAAAACTGATTATATTATTTTTTAGTAATATAAACGCAACAATTGTACTGATGTTTTATGATATTATAATTGAGAAGTATATAGCAAAATTAATTTATTAACTAACTAAAATATTTGGCTGCAAAACGTATCACAATCTCACAGCACTGACCACTAGGTCACAACGTTATGATACTAGGCTTTTCTGTTGCGATTTTCCACTTCTGTATTGAAGACAGAACCAAGCATGGCCTGAAGAATATGGGGGATATAATTTCTTTCCAATCGCATGTATCATATCCGGTCCGAGATGATAGATCTCTTACAAAATGTGAAGCTAAGACAGAAGACCTGGCTCTGCAGGTAGTCCAGCTTCAAAAGCTCCAAGTGGAAAAACTTACACCCCTAGCAGTGACCAAGGCCATTCTGGCAGGACGAACCCCTGCTGGGAGTGCAAGCAAATTAACTGCTTCAAAGAACACCCCCCCCCCCTCAGACAAACAGGAGCCATAATTTCATAAGGAGTTATGGAGTCATTGTACGTCCTAGCCGTATACTGGTTACATTTTCGAGATCTTGGGAACGGGACAAATGCCCACTGGGGTCTCGACCAGTTCTAGCACCCAGGGTGGGGATATACATAGAACGGCTAGTAAAAGCCAGGTACCAAAACAGTGTTTGGTCTCCAAGCGTAATGGGGGCCTGGCCAGAACCAATAACGAAAAACCGCCTCGCTATGACCTTCTGTTGAGACGTTTTGATTCATCATAGGTTTTGGAGTTTCAGCTTCCAGATCCGAGAGAAGGGAAACTATGAACATCCTGGGGGCGGGAAAGGGAGTGCCCGACCAAGGGTTTAATTGCTTGTGGGACGCTGTGGCCCAGTGTTCTGTTCTAAGGGAGGTGACGTTGTACCGTGTTGGAAGAAACCGGAAACTGCTGGCACCCCACACCTCCAATATGGCTGTGCAGCATTAAAGCTTAACATCCAACTGGTAACTGACTTTTCTATCATCTGCTTATACTTATTGCACTATCACCTGTATTTGCATATCTGATCATCACATACGTATAACCATTGTGTATATATAGTGTTTTGTCTAGTGTCCCCTTAAGGCGATTAAATATATAAATTAACCTTTAGCTACACTTGTATCTCGATCTACGAACCCACACGTCCGTGTTCTCAGTTTAACGTCACATGCTACCGGGGCTGGTTTCTGGCCCAATATAATCTTGTTAGTGGACTGGCTTATATCTAATGAGGAACTGGTGGCAGTCCTACCAGGCTAGCAAGGCTCTGTTCCATTGGTACTAGTGAAAGGGTTTTCTCAACCTGTCTGGGTTGTGTTGTGCCATGCTCTCTCATTCCCCAAGCCTCCTTGCGTCCGTGTGGACAGGGGGTGTCTGTGTAAAACTGTGCCAAGTTGACCTTACGTCTCCCCAGGGGGTGCAAAATGTCACGTTGGTGAAAGTGTGCAGACCCTCGACATATTAGTGATGTCAGGAGGGGCTGCGAGGTGCGGCTCTTCACATATTGGTAGCAGTGGTGGGATCAGGTATAGTGTGTGAGTGTGGGACCCATATTCCCAGACACTAAAGACTACCAGAAGTAGCTTTCCTCACCTGGGCTGTTATCTGTAGGAGTCTCCTCTTTACACCGCTGATCGCCCCTTACATTTCTCTCTGGACCAATAATATTGTTCAGATCTTTATCCGGATCCAAAAGCTGCAAAACAAATATTGTAAAATTCCCTGATGATTGGAGAAGTCACCAGGAATAATGGTGAGAAGATCCGGACATGTCTGTGGTCAGCTGTGATCCTGCCGTCTCCATCGCTCTCATTACACAAGTATAAAACATCTAATACTGGAGGAGAAGACAAGACTGAACACAAGGAGGTCACAGCCATCTACACATCATAGGGGAGATCTCCATCTACCTGATGGTCCTGTGCAGGAGGAGGAGCGGGACATCTCTCTGGGGTTGTCCTCTTACTGGAGAGACCTGCAGGAGACACAGACAGGACTGACATCATTATTACATACAGAGAATTATAGGCCGTGTGGATTTAGAACTGTCTATTACCTGGTGATGTGCGGGGCCGGTGCTCCTCCATCATTACCTCCTTGTACCGATCCTTGTGTCCTTCTAGATACTCCCACTCCTCCATGGAGAAATAGACGGTGACGTCCTGACACCTTATAGGAACCTGACACACACAATGATACCGTCATCACCCCGAATCCTCCAGTGCCGTCCTGTATAATGTCCCAGCATTCCCAGCAGTGTCATCTCTCCAGTCAGCAGCTCAATCATCTTGTTGGTGAGTTCTAGGATCTTCTGGTCATTGATGTCCTCATGTATCCGGGGGTGAGGTGGAGGCCCCGGGATTGGGCTCAGGGTTCCTCCCCGTCCTTCAGACACAGGGGCCTGACAGCGATCACTAGAGGTCTTCTTCACCACAGTGTAATCCTGAGTGTGGAGACATTAATAATCACTACAGACATTTCCAGAGTCCATCACCTCTCCGGTCATATCACCTGTTATTCGCATAGATAATGATGTCATGTGATGACATCACAACCTCTCAACTCTCCGGTCATATCATGTTATTCCCATGGATAATGATGTCATGTGATGACATCAGAACCTCTCACCTCTCCGGTCATATCACCTGTTATTCCCATAGATAATGATGTCATGTGATGACATCACAACCTCTCACCTCTCCGGTAAGATGGAAGATTATCTCCAGGGTGAGGTTTATTATCCTCTCCGCCATCTTGCCTCTGTCCTTATTCATCCTTGACACATTAATCAGGAAGATTCTCGCAGAGACGTTATCAGCAGAGGATCCTTGATTGTAGGAACCTGAATGGGAAAAAGATGAGATCTACCACTAGGTGGCACCATACTTACTCTGCAAACAGCATTGGGGAACGCAGACACAATCCTGTTTAACAATAGTGTGGCTGGGATTTGTGGTGCCGTCCAGCAGGGAATCTATGTCTTACTGCAGAGCGCTGGTATCAGTTGTAGTCTACTCTATGCTGGGAGCCTTGAGCGGGAACACATGCTACTTCTTATAAGTTGGTTCTGACCCTGATCTGCTGCTTTATCGTCTCCAATCTCTTGGCTATTAGTTCCTGACCTCGGCTTGTATTCTGTCCCTGACTGTGACCCGGCCTGATGACTATTCTCTGCCAGCTCGCTCCTCCAGCCAGCAGCCTCTCCATGGATGTAACCTGGGGCCCCTGTGTAAGTCCAGATCCCAGTACAGGGATTGCAGGGAGGAGCCTGGGGCCCCCTGGTATCTGCTGGACAGAGAGGTTGGTGCAGATCCACTCCACGGAAGCCTTTTTAACAGCTTTCACATCCACTGCGCCATTACTGTGTGAGGGAAGGAGAGCAGCAGCGGTAATAGCAAGAAACAGAAGAAGGAGCAACAGAGGCAGAACACAGGAGATCACGCAGTGAGGAGAGGAGAACGAGGATCCCAGAATTGTGATGTGGAGGAAGAAGAGGTTCGGACTATGGAGCTATAGAGTCTAGATATCGGTGTGACGGCGCTCCCTGAGACAACGAGGAAATGGGACTAAGCCACAGTTCCTAACCGTCCCGGGTTCAGCGGGACTGTCCCGATTTGAGGGCTCAGTCCTGCCATCCTGGCACGTCAGGGCTTTGTCCTGGCTTCTAGCACCCTACCTCTCTACAATGTCTTCATGGCTCTGTAGCTCCTCCTCCTCAGGGGTGGGGCGCATCTCTCTCAGTGCATAAATTAAATTATATCATTCACATCTCTTCTCCTGTGATCGGGTCTTCCAAGGACTCGGGTCTCCCCAGGACTCGGGTCTTCATGTTCTCAGGCAGCAGCTCACAATGATAACCATACAAGAATTTGGTATTCTTGCGATGTATTGCAGGCAGTGACCCCAGAAGCAGATTATACGTGTACATTGTATACAGCAGTGTATTTCTTTGAAATTGTATACAGAGGTTAAGAAAAATTCAGATTTTTTTTTGTTCCTATAAAACTAATAATAAAAATCAATTACAAAAATGTCATTTTTTTCAGGTCTCAAACCCGCAACCTTCAATATTACAAGCAGGAGCCAAAGCTACTGATACACAGATCTGGTGATGTCAGTGGGAGAATGTTATGTCGTTGACCTGTATAGCAGGCTCTGACTGCACAGACAGGTTACATAGAGATACATCTGTACCTAGCAGTGTATTTTTATGTCTCTGTATTCTACAGGAAGAATAAAAGAGACTTTTTTTCTTCCTATAAAAAAAATTACTAAAAAAATAATGAAAAACAATTACAATATTGTCATTTTTAATGTGCTTTAAAAAAAATAAAAATAAATAGAAATAATTATATATATATATATATATATATATATATCACAAATCAGCACATAACATGGACATATTTGGTGTCCCTGTAATCGTAACGACCCGCACAACACAGCGATCAGATTATTTGTGGGGACCGGTAAATGCCATAAAAAAAAAAAATTATATTGATTGATAATTTATCTATATTAAACCCATAAAAATGTAATAAAACTGTAATGCTGAGGCCGTGTTCACATGTAGAGTAAATGTGGAGATTTTAGTACTGCTTTTTTTTTCTGCAGGTGTCCGCGCCCCACGACGCAGTGTGTCTCTGATTGTTGTGTTTCTGTTATGCGTGTTCCCCAATATTTGATGCGTTTTTAATGCTTTTTTATTAGTACAGAAAAGCTTTGATTCTGCGCTTAAAAATACAACAGCGTTTTGTTCTTTTCCTTGCGCTTTTTTCTCTCGTCTTCTATTTGGAGCCTACAAAAATGTCGGTAAAAAACTGCAGAAACTTTATTAAGTGCAGAATGAAAGCGTTTCTGTACTATAAAAAAAAACACATTAAAAACGCGCCTTCACATCTGCACCAGAAACGAATCAAATAAGGGGGAGAAGATTGTTATTGTGGAGTTTGGTGCAGATCCTGCAGTATTTCTGCACTGTGTGAACACGGCCTTACAGACACAAAAAAGCCGATGTCATATAGTGACGCCACATAAAGATGAGAAAGTTCTGGCGGCTCCGACTGTGAATGAGGGAACAAAAAATAATCCACAACTAGAGATGAGCAGGACGCACAGATGACGTCACGCTGCCCGGGGTGATCAAAAGCCGCCGCCAGGTACCAGCGACCTGGACCAGAGACCCGGAATCCATCCCCTCATCTCTAATCCGGACAGGAGGACTGAGGGCCACAGTGGAGGCAGATACAGGAGGACTGAGGGCCACAGTGGAGGCAGATACAGGAGGACTGAGGGCCACAGTGGAGGCAGATACAGGAGGACTGAGGGCCACACTGAAGGCAGATACAGGAGGACTGAGGGCCACACTGAAGGCAGATACAGGAGGACTGAGGGCCACACTGAAGGCAGATACAGGAGGACTGAGGGCCACACTGGAGGCAGATACAGGAGGACTGAGGGCCACACTGGAGGCAGATACAGGAGGACTGAGGGCCACACTGGAGGCAGATACAGGAGGACTGAGGGCCACACTGGAGGCAGATACAGGAGGACTGAGGGCCACACTGAAGGGAGATACAGGAGGACTGAGGGCCACACTGAAGGGAGATACAGGAGGACTGAGGGCCACACTGGAGGCAGATACAGGAGGACTGAGGGCCACACTGGAGGCAGATACAGGAGGACTGAGGGCCACACTGGAGGCAGATACAGGAGGACTGAGGGCCACACTGAAGGCAGATACAGGAGGACTGAGGGCCACACTGAAGGCAGATACAGGAGGACTGAGGGCCACACTGAAGGCAGATACAGGAGGACTGAGGGCCACACTGAAGGCAGATACAGGAGGACTGAGGGCCACACTGAAGGCAGATACAGGAGGACTGAGGGCCACACTGAAGGCAGATACAGGAGGACTGAGGGCCACACTGAAGGCAGATACAGGAGGACTGAGGGCCACACTGAAGGCAGATACAGGAGGACTGAGGGCCACACTGAAGGAAGATACAGGAGGACTGAGGGCCACACTGAAGGAAGATACAGGAGGACTGAGGGCCACACTGGAGGCAGATACAGGAGGACTGAGGGCCACACTGGAGGCAGATACAGGAGGACTGAGGGCCACACTGAAGGCAGATACAGGAGGACTGAGGGCCACACTGGAGGCAGATACAGGAGGACTGAGGGCCACACTGAAGGCAGATACAGGAGGACTGAGGGCCACACTGAAGGCAGATACAGGAGGACTGAGGGCCACACTGAAGGCAGATACAGGAGCCCTGAGGGCCACACTGAAGGCAGATACAGGAGGACTGAGGGCCACACTGGAGGCAGATACAGGAGGACTGAGGGCCACACTGAAGGAAGATACAGGAGGACTGAGGGCCACACTGAAGGAAGATACAGGAGGACTGAGGGCCACACTGGAGGCAGATACAGGAGGACTGAGGGGCTGACATGACAGTAATATCACAATCCTCTAGTGCGGAGCCTCCTCGTGTAACCGCTGAGCTGCGGCCTCCATTATAGAGGCTGTCTGGTGTAGACAAGTTATCAGCAGCCTCCAGGAGAAGCGATACGTTACTGATCGTGGGGTCCGACCGCCGGGAGCGGCACTGATCATAGGACGGAGAATGTTTATCCCTATTATACAACGGGTGCAGGTCGGACGCTCGAACACCGCTCCATTCATCCTCTATGGGGCAGCCAGAAAAAGCCGAGCGCACACGACATCACACACGAAGAGAACTCGATCACTGACGTCACCGCGACCGCTGCAGCCCATCGAATACAACACCAGTCATGTGACATCAGATGTAATCCACAACCAGACACATAACAAACACAACTCATCCCATAATCACAGAGAGCACCATTACCAGCCCCGAACCACAGCGACACCAAGGGGTTAATCACCCCGAGAGCACAACACACCTCCACCTGCAGAGCCGGCACCGCCGTGTGCTGCCAGGACCTGTGTGACGTCACCGTCATGTGATCAGTCACATGATCAGGGGCGGAGCTCCAGGGTTCTCTGCTCAGTGTCTGCAGGACTCTGCTGTGCTGGATGATGTATAGTATTATAGAGGAGGACGGAGCAGAGCCGAGTGTGTAATGTGCGGAGCGGAGCCGAGTGTGTAATGTGCGGAGCGGAGCCGAGTGTGTAATGTGCGGAGCGGAGCCGAGTGTGTAATGTGCGGAGCCGAGTGTGTAATGTGCGGAGCGGAGCCGAGTGTGTAATGTGCGGAGCGGAGCCGAGTGTGTAATGTGCGGAGCCGAGTGTGTAATGTGCGGAGCGGAGCCGAGTGTGTAATGTGCGGAGCGGAGCCGAGTGTGTAATGTGCGGAGCGGAGCCGAGTGTGTAATGTGCGGAGCGGAGCCGAGTGCGTAATGTGCGGAGCGGAGCCGAGTGTGTAATGTGCGGAGCGGAGCCGAGTGTGTAATGTGCGGAGCGGAGCCGAGTGTGTAATGTGCGGAGCGGAGCCGAGTGTGTAATGTGCGGAGCGGAGCCGAGTGTGTAATGTGCGGAGCCGAGTGTGTAATGTGCGGAGCGGAGCCGAGTGTGTAATGTGCGGAGCGGAGCCGAGTGTGTAATGTGCGGAGCGGAGCCGAGTGTGTAATGTGCGGAGCGGAGCCGAGTGTGTAATGTGCGGAGCGGAGCCGAGTGTGTAATGTGCGGAGCGGAGCCGAGTGTGTAATGTGCGGAGCGGAGCCGAGCGTGTAATGTGCGGAGCGGAGCCGAGCGTGTAATGTGCGGAGCGGAGCCGAGTGTGTAATGTGCGGAGCGGAGCCGAGTGTGTAATGTGCGGAGCGGAGCCGAGTGTGTAATGTGCGGAGCGGAGCCGAGTGTGTAATGTGCGGAGCGGAGCCGAGTGTGTAATGTACGGAGCGGAGCCGAGTGTGTAATGTGCGGAGCGGAGCCGAGCGTGTAATGTGCGGAGCGGAGCCGAGTGTGTAATGTGCGGAGCGGAGCCGAGCGTGTAATGTGCGGAGCGGAGCCGAGCGTGTAATGTGCGGAGCGGAGCCGAGTGTGTAATGTGCGGAGCGGAGCCGAGTGTGTAATGTGCGGAGCGGAGCCGAGTGTGTAATGTGCGGAGCGGAGCCGAGCGTGTAATGTGCGGAGCGGAGCCGAGTGTGTAATGTGCGGAGCCGAGCGTCTAATGTGCGGAGCGGAGCGTGTAATGTGCGGAGCGGAGCCGAGTGTGTAATGTGCGGAGCGGAGCCGAGTGTGTAATGTGCGGAGCGGAGCCGAGTGTGTAATGTGCGGAGCGGAGCCGAGTGTGTAATGTGCGGAGCGGAGCCGAGCGTGTAATGTGCGGAGCAGAGCCGAGTGTGTAATGTGCGGAGCGGAGCCGAGTGTGTAATGTGCGGAGCGGAGCGGAGTGTGTAATGTGCCTAGCGGAGCCGAGTGTGTAATGTGCGGAGCGGAGCCGAGTGTGTAATGTGCGGAGCGGAGCCGAGTGTGTAATGTGCGGAGCGGAGCCGAGTGTGTAATGTGCGGAGCAGAGCCGAGTGTGTAATGTGCGGAGCGGAGCCGAGTGTGTAATGTGCGGAGCGGAGCCGAGTGTGTAATGTGCGGAGCGGAGCCGAGTCTGTAATGTGCGGAGCCGAGTGTGTAATGTGCGGAGCGGAGCCGAGCGTGTAATGTGCGGAGCGGAGCCGAGTGTGTAATGAGCGGAGCGGAGCCGAGTGTGTAATGTGCGGAGCGGAGCCGAGTGTGTAATGTGCGGAGCCGAGTGTGTAATGTGCGGAGCAGAGCCGAGCGTGTAATGTGCGGAGCGGAGCCGAGCGTGTAATGTGCGGAGCGGAGCCGAGCGTGTAATGTGCGGAGCGGAGCCGAGTGTGTAATGTGCGGAGCGGAGCCGAGTGTGTAATGTGCGGAGCGGAGCCGAGTGTGTAATGTGCGGAGCGGAGCCGAGTCTGTAATGTGCGGAGCCGAGTGTGTAATGTGCGGAGCGGAGCCGAGCGTGTAATGTGCGGAGCGGAGCCGAGTGTGTAATGAGCGGAGCGGAGCCGAGTGTGTAATGTGCGGAGCGGAGCCGAGTGTGTAATGTGCGGAGCCGAGTGTGTAATGTGCGGAGCCGAGCCGAGTGTGTAATGTGCGGAGCGGAGCCGAGCGTGTAATGTGCGGAGCGGAGCCGAGTGTGTAATGTGCGGAGCGGAGCCGAGTGTGTAATGTGCGGAGCCGAGTGTGTAATGTGCGAAGCGGAGCCGAGTGTGTAATGTGCGGAGCGGAGCCGAGTGTGTAATGATGCGGAGCGTCTAATGTGCGGAGCGGAGCGTGTAATGTGCGGAGCCGAGCGTCTAATGTGCGGAGCGGAGCGTCTAATGTGCGGAGCGGAGCCGAGTGTGTAATGTGCGGAGCGGAGCCGAGTGTGTAATGACGCGGAGCGTCTAATGTGCGGAGCGGAGCGTGTAATGTGCGGAGCCGAGCGTCTAATGTGCGGAGCGGAGCGTGTAATGTGCGGAGCGGAGCCGAGTGTGTAATGTGCGGAGCGGAGCCGAGTGTGTAATGTGCGGAGCGGAGCCGAGTTTGTAATGTGCGGAGCCGAGTGTGTAATGTGCGGAGCGGAGCCGAGTGTGTAATGTGCGGAGCTGAGCCGAGTGTGTAATGTGCGGAGCCGAGCGTGTAATGTGCGGAGCGGAGCCGAGCGTGTAATGTGCGGAGCGGAGCCCAGTGTGTAATGTGCGGAGCGGAGCCCAGTGTGTAATGTGCGGAGCGGAGCCGAGTGTGTAATGTGCGGAGCGGAGCCGAGTGTGTAATGTGCGGAGCGGAGCCGAGTGTGTAATGTGCGGAGCGGAGCCGAGTGTGTAATGTGCGGAGCCGAGTGTGTAATGTGCGGAGCCGAGTGTGTAATGTGCGGAGCGGAGCCGAGTGTGTAATGTGCGGAGCTGAGCCGAGTGTGTAATGTGCGGAGCAGAGCCGAGTGTGTAATGTGCGGAGCCGAGCGTGTAATGTGCGGAGCGGAGCCGAGCGTGTAATGTGCGGAGCGGAGCCCAGTGTGTAATGTGCGGAGCGGAGCCCAGTGTGTAATGTGCGGAGCGGAGCCGAGTGTGTAATGTGCGGAGCGGAGCCGAGTGTGTAATGTGCGGAGCGGAGCCGAGTGTGTAATGTGCGGAGCGGAGCCGAGTGTGTAATGTGCGGAGCCGAGTGTGTAATGTGCGGAGCCGAGTGTGTAATGTGCGGAGCGGAGCCGAGTGTGTAATGTGCGGAGCTGAGCCGAGTGTGTAATGTGCGGAGCAGAGCCGAGTGTGTAATGTGCGGAGCCGAGCGTGTAATGTGCGGAGCGGAGCCGAGCGTGTAATGTGCGGAGCGGAGCCGAGCGTCTAATGTGCGGAGCGGAGCGTTTAATGTGCGGAGCGGAGCCGAGTGTGTGCGGAGCGGAGCCGAGCGTCTAATGTGCGGAGCGGAGCGTTTAATGTGCGGAGCGGAGCCGAGTGTGTAATGTGCGGAGCGGAGCCGAGTGTGTAATGTGCGGAGCGGAGCCGAGTGTGTAATGTGCGGAGCCGAGTGTGTAATGTGCGGAGCCGAGTGTGTAATGTGCGGAGCCGAGTGTGTAATGTGCGGAGCGGAGCCGAGTGTGTAATGTGCGGAGCTGAGCCGAGTGTGTAATGTGCGGAGCAGAGCCGAGTGTGTAATGTGCGGAGCCGAGCGTGTAATGTGCGGAGCGGAGCCGAGTGTGTAATGTGCTGAGCGGAGCCGAGTGTGTAATGTGCGGAGCAGAGCCGAGTGTGTAATGTGCGGAGCCGAGTGTGTAATGTGCAGAGCCGAGTGTGTAATGTGCGGAGCGGAGCCGAGTGTGTAATGTGCGGAGCGGAGCCGAGTGTGTAATGTGCGGAGCGGAGCCGAGTGTGTAATGTGCGGAGCGGAGCCGAGTGTGTAATGTGCGGAGCCGAGTGTGTAATGTGCGGAGCGGAGCCGAGTGTGTAATGTGCGGAGCCGAGTGTGTAATGTGCGGAGCGGAGCCGAGTGTGTAATATGCGGAGCGGAGCCGTGTGTGTAATGTGCTGAGCGGAGCCGAGTGTGTAATGTGCGGAGCGGAGCCGTGTGTGTAATGTGCTGAGCGGAGCCGAGTGTGTAATGTGCGGAGCGGAGCCGAGTGTGTAATGTGCGGAGCGGAGCCGAGTGTGTAATGTGCGGAGCGGAACCGAGTGTGTAATGTGCGGAGCGGAGCCGAGTGTGTAATGTGCGGAACGGAGCCGAGTGTGTAATGTGCGGAGCGGAGCCGAGTGTGTAATGTGCGGAGCGGAGCCCAGTGTGTAATGTGCGGAGCGGAGCCCAGTGTGTAATGTGCGGAGCGGAGCCCAGTGTGTAATGTGCGGAGCGGAGCCCAGTGTGTAATGTGCGGAGCGGAGCCCAGTGTGTAATGTGCGGAGCGGAGCCCAGTGTGTAATGTGCGGAGCGGAGCCCAGTGTGTAATGTGCGGAGCGGAGCCGAGTATGTAATGTGCGGAGCGGAGCCGAGTGTGTAATGTGCGGAGCCGAGTGTGTAATGACGCGGAGCGTCTAATGTGCGGAGCGGAGCGTGTAATGTGCGGAGCCGAGCGTGTAATGTGCGGAGCCGAGCGTCTAATGTGCGTAGCGGAGCGTGTAATGTGCGGAGCGGAGCCGAGTGTGTAATGACGCGGAGCGTCTAATGTGCGGAGCAGAGCGTGTAATGTGCGGAGCCGAGCGTCTAATGTGCGGAGCGGAGCGTGTAATGTGCGAAGCGGAGCCGAGTGTGTAATGTGCGGAGCGGAGCCGAGTTTGTAATGTGCGGAGCCGAGTGTGTAATGTGCGGAGCGGAGCCGAGTGTGTAATGTGCGGAGCTGAGCCGAGTGTGTAATGTGCGGAGCACAGCCGAGTGTGTAATGTGCGGAGCCGAGCGTGTAATGTGCGGAGCGGAGCCGAGCGTGTAATGTGCGGAGCGGAGCCCAGTGTGTAATGTGCGGAGCGGAGCCGAGTGTGTAATGTGCGGAGCGGAGCCGAGTGTGTAATGTGCGGAGCGGAGCCGAGTGTGTAATGTGCGGAGCGGAGCCGAGTGTGTAATGTGCGGAGCGGTGCCGAGTGTGTAATGTGCGGAGCGGAGCCGAGTGTGTAATGTGCGGAGCGGAGCCAAGCGTGTAATGTGCGGAGCGGAGCCGAGTGTGTAATGTGCGGAGCTGAGTGTGTAATGTGCGGAGCCGAGCGTGTAATGTGCGGAGCGGAGCCGAGCGTGTAATGTGCGGAGCGGAGCCGAGCGTGTAATGTGCGGAGCGGAGCCGAGCGTGTAATGTGCGGAGCGGAGCCGAGCGTGTAATGTGCGGAGCCGAGCGTGTAATGAGCGGAGCGGAGCCGAGCGTGTAATGTGCGGAGCGGAGCCGAGCGTGTAATGTGCGGAGCGGAGCCGAGCGTGTAATGTGCGGAGCGGAGCCGTGTGTGTAATGTGCGGAGCGGAGCCGTGTGTGTAATGTGCGGAGCGGAGCCGAGTGTGTAATGTGCGGAGCGGAGCCGAGTGTGTAATGTGCGGAGCGGAGCCCAGTGTGTAATGTGCGGAGCGGAGCCCAGTGTGTAATGTGCGGAGCGGAGCCGAGTGTGTAATGTGCGGAGCGGAGCCCAGTGTGTAATGTGCGGAGCGGAGCCCAGTGTGTAATGTGCGGAGCGGAGCCCAGTGTGTAATGTGCGGAGCGGAGCCCAGTGTGTAATGTGCGGAGCGGAGCCGAGTGTGTAATGTGCGGAGCCGAGTGTGTAATGTGCGGAGCCGAGTGTGTAATGTGCGGAGCGGAGCCGAGTGTGTAATGTGCGGAGCCGAGTGTGTAATGTGCGGAGCGGAGCCGAGCGTGTAATGTGCGGAGCGGAGTCGAGCGTGTAATGTGCGGAGCGGAGTCGAGCGTGTAATGTGCGGAGCGGAGCCGAGCGTGTAATGTGCGGAGCGGAGCCGAGCGTGTAATGTGCGGAGCGGAGCCGAGTGTGTAATGTGCGGAGCGGAGCCGAGTGTGTAATGTGCGGAGCCGAGTGTGTAATGTGCGGAGCGGAGCCGAGTGTGTAATGTGCAGAGCCGAGTGTGTAATGTGCGGAGCCGAGCGTGTAATGTGCGGAGCGGAGTCGAGCGTGTAATGTGCGGAGCGGAGCCGAGCGTGTAATGTGCGGAGCGGAGCCCAGTGTGTAATGTGCGGAGCGGAGCCCAGTGTGTAATGTGCGGAGCGAAGCCCAGTGTGTAATGTGCGGAGCGGAGCCGAGTGTGTAATGTGCGGAACGGAGCCGAGTGTGTAATGTGCAGAGCCGAGTGTGTAATGTGCGGAGCGGAGCCGAGCGTGTAATGTGCGGAGCGGAGCCGAGCGTGTAATGTGCGGAGCGGAGCCGAGCGTGTAATGTGCGGAGCGGAGCCGAGCGTGTAATGTGCGGAGCGGAGCCGAGTGTGTAATGTGCGGAGCGGAGCCGAGTGTGTAATGTGCGGAGCGGAGCCCAGTGTGTAATGTGCGGAGCGGAGCCCAGTGTGTAATGTGCGGAGCGGAGCCGAGTGTGTAATGTGCGGAGCGGAGCCCAGTGTGTAATGTGCGGAGCGGAGCCCAGTGTGTAATGTGCGGAGCGGAGCCCAGTGTGTAATGTGCGGAGCGGAGCCCAGTGTGTAATGTGCGGAGCGGAGCCGAGTGTGTAATGTGCGGAGCCGAGTGTGTAATGTGCGGAGCCGAGTGTGTAATGTGCGGAGCGGAGCCGAGTGTGTAATGTGCGGAGCCGAGTGTGTAATGTGCGGAGCGGAGCCGAGCGTGTAATGTGCGGAGCGGAGTCGAGCGTGTAATGTGCGGAGCGGAGTCGAGCGTGTAATGTGCGGAGCGGAGCCGAGCGTGTAATGTGCGGAGCGGAGCCGAGCGTGTAATGTGCGGAGCGGAGCCGAGTGTGTAATGTGCGGAGCGGAGCCGAGTGTGTAATGTGCGGAGCCGAGTGTGTAATGTGCGGAGCGGAGCCGAGTGTGTAATGTGCAGAGCCGAGTGTGTAATGTGCGGAGCCGAGCGTGTAATGTGCGGAGCGGAGTCGAGCGTGTAATGTGCGGAGCGGAGCCGAGCGTGTAATGTGCGGAGCGGAGCCCAGTGTGTAATGTGCGGAGCGGAGCCCAGTGTGTAATGTGCGGAGCGAAGCCCAGTGTGTAATGTGCGGAGCGGAGCCGAGTGTGTAATGTGCGGAACGGAGCCGAGTGTGTAATGTGCAGAGCCGAGTGTGTAATGTGCGGAGCGGAGCCGAGCGTGTAATGTGCGGAGCGGAGCCGAGCGTGTAATGTGCGGAGCGGAGCCCAGTGTGTAATGTACGGAGCGGAGCCCAGTGTGTAATGTGCGGAGCGGAGCCCAGTGTGTAATGTGCGGAGCGGAGCCGAGTGTGTAATGTGCGGAACGGAGCCGAGTGTGTAATGTGCGGAGCGGAGCCGAGTGTGTAATGTGCGGAGCCGAGTGTGTAATGTGCGGAGCGGAGCCGAGTGTGTAATATGCGGAGCGGAGCCGAGCGTGTAATGTGAGGAGCCGTAATGTGCGGAGCGGAGCCGAGCGTGTAATGTGCGGAGCGGAGCCGAGCGTGTAATGTGCGGAGCGGAACCGAGCGTGTAATGTGCGGAGCGGAGCCGAGCGTGTAATGTGCGGAGCCGAGCGTGTAATGTGCGGAGCCGACCGTGTAATGTGCGGAGCGGAGCCCAGCGTGTAATGTGCGGAGCGGAGCCGAGCGTGTAATGTGCGGAGCGGAGCCGAGCGTGTAATGAGCGGAGCCAAGTGTGTAATGTGCGGAGCGGAGCCGAGCGTGTAATGTGCAGAGCGGAGCCGAGCGTGTAATGTGCGGAGCGGAGCCGAGCGTGTAATGTGCGGAGCGGAGCCGAGCGTGTAATGTGCGGAGCCGAGCGTGTAATGTTCGGAGCGGAGCCGAGCGTGTAATGTGCGGAGCGGAGCCGAGCGTGTAATGTGCGGAGCCGAGCGTGTAATGTGCGGAGCCGAGCGTGTAATGTGCGGAGCGGAGCCGAGGGTGTAATGTGCGGAGCGGAGCCGAGCGTGTAATGAGCGGAGCCGAGTGTGTAATGTGCGGAGCGGAGCCGAGTGTGTAATGTGCGGAGCCGAGTGTGTAATGTGCGGAGCCGAGTGTGTAATGTGCGGAGCGGAGCCGAGTGTGTAATGTGCGGAGCAGAGTGTGTAATGTGCGGAGCAGAGCTGAGTGTGTAATGTGAGGAGCGGAGCCGAGCGTGTAATGTGCGGAGCGGAGCCGAGCGTGTAATGTGCGGAGCGGAGCCGAGTGTGTAATGTGCGGAGCGGAGCTGAGTGTGTAATGTGCGGAGCCAAGTGTGTAATGTGCGGAGCCGAGTGTGTAATGTGCGGAGCGGAGCCGAGTGTGTAATGTGCGGAGCGGAGCCGAGTGTGTAATGTGCGGAGCGGAGCCGAGTGCGTAATGTGCAGAGCGGAGCCGAGTGCGTAATGTGCAGAGCGGAGCCGAGTGCGTAATGTGCGGAGCGGAGCCGAGTGCGTAATGAGCGGAGCCGAGCGTGTAATGTGCGGAGCGGAGCCGAGTGTGTAATGTGCGGAGCCGAGTGTGTAATGTGCGGAGCGGAGCCGAGTGTGTAATGTGCGGAGCGGAGCCGAGTGTGTAATGTGCGGAGCGGAGCCGAGTGTGTAATGTGCGGAGCGGAGCCGAGCGTGTAATGTGCGGAGCCGAGCGTGTAATGTGCGGAGCGGAGCCGAGCGTGTAATGTGCGGAGCGGAGCCGAGCGTGTAATGTGCGGAGCGGAGCCGTGTGTGTAATGTACTGAGCGGAGCCGAGTGTGTAATGTGCGGAGCGGAGCCGTGTGTGTAATGTGCGGAGCGGAGCCGAGTGTGTAATGTGCGGAGCGGAGCCCAGTGTGTAATGTGCGGAGCGGAGCCCAGTGTGTAATGTGCGGAGCGGAGCCGAGTGTGTAATGTGCGGAGCGGAGCCGAGTGTGTAATGTGCGGAGCGGAGCCCAGTGTGTAATGTGCGGAGCGGAGCCCAGTATGTAATGTGCGGAGCGGAGCCCAGTGTGTAATGTGCGGAGCGGAGCCGAGTGTGTAATGTGCGGAGCCGAGTGTGTAATGTGCGGAGCCGAGTGTGTAATGTGCGGAGCGGAGCCGAGTGTGTAATGTGCGGAGCCGAGTGTGTAATGTGCGGAGCAGAGCCGAGCGTGTAATGTGCGGAGCCGAGCGTGTAATGTGCGGAGCGGAGCCGAGTGTGTAATGTGCGGAGCGGAGCCGAGTGTGTAATGTGCGGAGCGGAGCCGAGTGTGTAATGTGCAGAGCGGAGCCGAGTGTGTAATGTGCGGAGCCGAGTGTGTAATGTGCGGAGCGGAGCCGAGTGTGTAATGTGCAGAGCCGAGTGTGTAATGTGCGGAGCGGAGCCGAGTGTGTAATGTGCGGAGCGGAGCCGAGCGTGTAATGTGCGGAGCGGAGCCGAGCGTGTAATGTGCGGAGCGGAGCCGAGCGTGTAATGTGCGGAGCGGAGCCCAGTGTGTAATGTGCGGAGCGGAGCCCAGTGTGTAATGTGCGGAGCGGAGCCGAGCGTGTAATGTGCGGAACGGAGCCGAGTGTGTAATGTGCGGAGCGGAGCCGAGTGTGTAATGTGCGGAGCCGAGTGTGTAATGTGCGGAGCCGAGTGTGTAATGTGCGGAGCCGAGCGTGTAATGTGCGGAGCGGAGCCGAGGGTGTAATGTGCGGAGCGGAGCCGAGTGTGTAATGTGCGGAGCGGAGCCGAGTGTGTAATGTGCGGAGCCGAGTGTGTAATGTGCGGAGCCGAGTGTGTAATGTGCGGAGCGGAGCCGAGTGTGTAATGTGCGGAGCCGAGTGTGTAATGTGCGGAGCAGAGCCGAGTGTGTAATGTGCGGAGCAGAGCCGAGTGTGTAATGTGCGGAGCGGAGCCGAGCGTGTAATGTGCGGAGCGGAGCCGTGTGTGTAATGTGCGGAGCGGAGCCGAGTGTGTAATGTGCGGAGCGGAGCCGAGTGTGTAATGTGCGGAGCCAAGTGTGTAATGTGCGGAGCGGAGCCGAGTGTGTAATGTGCGGAGCTGAGTGTGTAATGTGCGGAGCGGAGCCGAGTGTGTAATGTGCGGAGCCGAGTGTGTAATGTGCGGAGCGGAGCCGAGTGTGTAATGTGCGGAGCGGAGCCGAGTGTGTAATGTGCGGAG
The DNA here is from genome assembly GCF_046119375.1 of Phyllobates terribilis. Classification (NCBI taxonomy): domain Eukaryota; kingdom Metazoa; phylum Chordata; class Amphibia; order Anura; family Dendrobatidae; genus Phyllobates; species Phyllobates terribilis. The sequence continues at coordinate 595,238,669 of NW_027362761.1, forward strand.
CGGAGCCGAGTGCGTAATGTGCGGAGCGGAGCCGAGTGCGTAATGTGCGGAGCGGAGCCGAGTGCGTAATGAGCGGAGCCGAGCGTGTAATGTGCGGAGCGGAGCCGAGCGTGTAATGTGCGGAGCGGAGCCCAGTGTGTAATGTGCGGAGCGGAGCCCAGTGTGTAATGTGCGGAGCGGAGCCCAGTGTGTAATGTGCGGAGCGGAGCCGAGTGTGTAATGTGCGGAACGGAGCCGAGTGTGTAATGTGCGGAGCGGAGCCGAGTGTGTAATGTGCGGAGCCGAGTGTGTAATGTGCGGAGCGGAGCCGAGTGTGTAATATGCGGAGCGGAGCCGAGCGTGTAATGTGCGGAGCCGAGCGTGTAATGTGAGGAGCCGTAATGTGCGGAGCGGAGCCGAGCGTGTAATGTGCGGAGCGGAGCCGAGCGTGTAATGTGCGGAGCGGAACCGAGCGTGTAATGTGCGGAGCGGAGCCGAGCGTGTAATGTGCGGAGCCGAGCGTGTAATGTGCGGAGCCGACCGTGTAATGTGCGGAGCGGAGCCCAGCGTGTAATGTGCGGAGCGGAGCCGAGCGTGTAATGTGCGGAGCGGAGCCGAGCGTGTAATGTGCGGAGCGGAGCCGAGTGTGTAATGTGCGGAGCGGTGCCGAGTGTGTAATGTGCGGAGCCGAGTGTGTAATGTGCGGAGCCGAGTGTGTAATGTGCGGAGCCGAGTGTGTAATGTGCGGAGCAGAGCCGAGTGTGTAATGTGCGGAGCGGAGCCGAGCGTGTAATGTGCGGAGTGGAGCCGAGCGTGTAATGTGCGGAGCGGAGCCGAGTGTGTAATGTGCGGAGCGGAGCCGAGTGTGTAATGTGCAGAGCGGAGCCGAGTGTGTAATGTGCGGAGCCAAGTGTGTAATGTGCGGAGCCGAGTGTGTAATGTGCGGAGCCGAGTGTGTAATGTGCGGAGCGGAGCCGAGTGTGTAATGTGCGGAGCGGAGCCGAGTGCGTAATGTGCGGAGCGTAGCCGAGTGCGTAATGTGCGGAGTGGAGCCGAGTGCGTAATGAGCGGAGCCGAGCGTGTAATGTGCGGAGCGGAGCCGAGCGTGTAATGTGCGGAGCGGAGCCGAGTGTGTAATGTGCGGAGCCGAGTGTGTAATGTGCGGAGCGGAGCCGAGTGTGTAATGTGCGGAGCGGAGCCATGTGTGTAATGTGCGGAGCAGAGCCGAGCGTGTAATGTGCGGAGCCGAGCGTGTAATGTGCGGAGCGGAGCCGAGCGTGTAATGTGCGGAGCGGAGCCGAGCGTGTAATGTGCGGAGCGGAGCCGAGCGTGTAATGTGCGGAGCGGAGCCGAGCGTGTAATGTGCGGAGCGGAGCCGTGTGTGTAATGTGCTGAGCGGAGCCGAGTGTGTAATGTGCGGAGCGGAGCCGTGTGTGTAATGTGCGGAGCGGAGCCGAGTGTGTAATGTGCGGAGCGGAGCCGAGTGTGTAATGTGCGGAGCGGAGCCCAGTGTGTAATGTGCGGAGCGGAGCCGAGTGTGTAATGTGCGGAGCGGAGCCGAGTGTGTAATGTGCGGAGCGGAGCCGAGTGTGTAATGTGCGGAGCGGAGCCCAGTGTGTAATGTGCGGAGCGGAGCCCAGTGTGTAATGTGCGGAGCGGAGCCGAGTGTGTAATGTGCGGAGCCGAGTGTGTAATGTGCGGAGCCGAGTGTGTAATGTGCGGAGCGGAGCCGAGTGTGTAATGTGCGGAGCCGAGTGTGTAATGTGCGGAGCCGAGTGTGTAATGTGCGGAGCAGAGCCGAGCGTGTAATGTGCGGAGCGGAGCCGAGTGTGTAATGTGCGGAGCGGAGCCGAGTGTGTAATGTGCGGAGCGGAGCCGAGTGTGTAATGTGCGGAGCGGAGCCGAGTGTGTAATGTGCAGAGCGGAGCCGAGTGTGTAATGTGCGGAGCCGAGTGTGTAATGTGCGGAGCGGAGCCGAGTGTGTAATGTGCAGAGTCGAGTGTGTAATGTGCGGAGCGGAGCCGAGCGTGTAATGTGCGGAGCGGAGCCGAGCGTGTAATGTGCGGAGCGGAGCCGAGCGTGTAATGTGCGGAGCGGAGCCGAGCGTGTAATGTTCGGAGCGGAGCCCAGTGTGTAATGTGCGGAGCGGAGCCCAGTGTGTAATGTGCGGAGCGGAGCCCAGTGTGTAATGTGCGGAGCGGAGCCGAGCGTGTAATGTGCGGAACGGAGCCGAGCGTGTAATGTGCGGAGCGGAGCCGAGTGTGTAATGTGCGGAGCCGAGTGTGTAATGTGCGGAGCGGAGCCGAGGGTGTAATGTGCGGAGCGGAGCCGAGCGTGTAATGAGCGGAGCCGAGCGTGTAATGTGCGGAGCGGAGCTGAGTGTGTAATGTGCGGAGCCGAGTGTGTAATGTGCGGAGCGGAGCCGAGTGTGTAATGTGCGGAGCCGAGTGTGTAATGTGCGGAGCAGAGCCGAGTGTGTAATGTGCGGAGCGGAGCCGAGCGTGTAATGTGCGGAGCGGAGCCGTGTGTGTAATGTGCGGAGCTTAGCCGAGTGTGTAATGTGCGGAGCGGAGCCGAGTGTGTAATGTGCGGAGCGGAGCCGAGTGTGTAATGTGCGGAGCCAAGTGTGTAATGTGCGGAGCGGAGCCGAGTGTGTAATGTGCGGAGCGGAGCCGAGCGTGTAATGTGCGGAGCGGAGCCGAGTGCGTAATGTGCGGAGCGGAGCCGAGTGCGTAATGAGCGGAGCCGAGCGGAGCCGAGCGTGTAATGTGCGGAGCCGAGTGTGTAATGTGAGGAGCGGAGCCGAGTGTGTAATGTGCGGAGCGGAGCCGTGTGTGTAATGTGCCTAGCGGAGCCGAGTGTGTAATGTGCGGAGCGGAGCCGAGTGTGTAATGTGCGGAGCGGAGCCCAGTGTGTAATGTGCGGAGCGGAGCCCAGTGTGTAATGTGCGGAGCGGAGCCGAGTGTGTAATGTGCGGAGCGGAGCCCAGTGTGTAATGTGCGGAGCGGAGCCCAGTGTGTAATGTGCGGAGCGGAGCCCAGTGTGTAATGTGCGGAGCGGAGCCGAGTGTGTAATGTGCGGAGCCGAGTGTGTAATGTGCGGAGCCGAGTGTGTAATGTGCGGAGCCGAGTGTGTAATGTGCGGAGCGGAGCCGAGCGTGTAATGTGCGGAGCGGAGCCGAGCGTGTAATGTGCGGAGCGGAGCCGAGTGTGTAATGTGCGGAGCGGAGCCGAGTGTGTAATGTGCGGAGCGGAGCCGAGTGTGTGCGGAGCGGAGCCGAGTGTGTAATGTGCGGAGCCGAGTGTGTAATGTGCGGAGCGGAGCCGAGTGTGTAATGTGCGGAGCGGAGCTGAGTGTGTAATGTGCGGAGCCGAGTGTGTAATGTGCGGAGCGGAGCCGAGTGTGTAATGTGCAGAGCCGAGTGTGTAATGAGCGGAGCCGAGTGTGTAATGTGCGGAGCGGAGCCGAGCGTGTAATGTGCGGAGCGGAGCCGAGCGTGTAATGTGCGGAGCGGAGCCGAGCGTGTAATGTGCGGAGCGGAGCCCAGTGTGTAATGTGCGGAGCGGAGCCCAGTGTGTAATGTGCGGAGCGGAGCCCAGTGTGTAATGTGCGGAGCGGAGCCGAGCGTGTAATGTGCGGAACGGAGCCGAGCGTGTAATGTGCGGAGCGGAGCCGAGTGTGTAATGTGCGGAGCCGAGTGTGTAATGTGCGGAGCCGAGCGTGTAATGTGCTTAGCGGAGCCGAGGGTGTAATGTGTGGAGCGGAGCCGAGCGTGTAATGAGCGGAGCCGAGTGTGTAATGTGCGGAGCGGAGCCGAGTGTGTAATGTGCGGAGCCGAGTGTGTAATGTGCGGAGCCGAGTGTGTAATGTGCGGAGCAGAGCCGAGTGTGTAATGTGCGGAGCGGAGCCGAGCGTGTAATGTGCGGAGCGGAGCCGAGCGTGTAATGTGCGGAGCCGAGTGTGTAATGTGCGGAGCGGAGCCGAGTGTGTAATGTGCGGAGCGGAGCTGAGTGTGTAATGTGCGGAGCCGAGTGTGTAATGTGCGGAGCGGAGCCGAGTGTGTAATGTGCAGAGCCGAGTGTGTAATGAGCGGAGCCGAGTGTGTAATGTGCGGAGCGGAGCCGAGCGTGTAATGTGCGGAGCGGAGCCGAGCGTGTAATGTGCGGAGCGGAGCCGAGCGTGTAATGTGCGGAGCGGAGCCCAGTGTGTAATGTGCGGAGCGGAGCCCAGTGTGTAATGTGCGGAGCGGAGCCCAGTGTGTAATGTGCGGAGCGGAGCCGAGCGTGTAATGTGCGGAACGGAGCCGAGCGTGTAATGTGCGGAGCGGAGCCGAGTGTGTAATGTGCGGAGCCGAGTGTGTAATGTGCGGAGCCGAGCGTGTAATGTGCTTAGCGGAGCCGAGGGTGTAATGTGTGGAGCGGAGCCGAGCGTGTAATGAGCGGAGCCGAGTGTGTAATGTGCGGAGCGGAGCCGAGTGTGTAATGTGCGGAGCCGAGTGTGTAATGTGCGGAGCCGAGTGTGTAATGTGCGGAGCAGAGCCGAGTGTGTAATGTGCGGAGCGGAGCCGAGCGTGTAATGTGCGGAGCGGAGCCGAGCGTGTAATGTGCGGAGCGGAGCCGAGTGTGTAATGTGCGGAGCGGAGCCGAGTGTGTAATGTGCGGAGCGGAGCCGAGTGTGTAATGTGCGGAGCCAAGTGTGTAATGTGCGGAGCGGAGCCGAGTGTGTAATGTACGGAGCCGAGTGTGTAATGTGCGGAGCGGAGCCGAGTGTGTAATGTGCGGAGCCGAGTGTGTAATGTGCGGAGCCGAGTGTGTAATGTGCGGAGCCGAGTGTGTAATGTGCGGAGCGGAGCCGAGTGTGTAATGTGCGGAGCGGAGCCGAATGCGTATTGTGCGGAGCGGAGCCGAGTGCGTAATGTGCGGAGCGGAGCCGAGTGCGTAATGAGCGGAGCCGAGCGTGTAATGTGCGGAGCGGAGCCGAGCGTGTAATGTGCGGAGCGGAGCCGAGCGTGTAATGTGCGGAGCGGAGCCGAGTGTGTAATGTGCGGAGCGGAGCCGAGTGTGTAATGTGCGGAGCGGAGCCGAGTGTGTAATGTGCGGAGCGGAGCTCAGTGTGTAATGTGCGGAGCGGAGCCGAGTGTGTAATGTGCGGAGCCGAGTGTGTAATGTGCGGAGCCGAGCGTGTAATGTGCGGAGCGGAGCCGAGCGTGTAATGTGCGGAGCCGAGCGTGTAATGTGCGGAGTCGAGCGTGTAATGTGCGGAGCGGAGCCGAGGGTGTAATGTGCGGAGCGGAGTCGAGCGTGTAATGAGCGGAGCCGAGCGTGTAATGTGCGGAGCGTAGCCGAGCGTGTAATGTGCGGAGCGTAGCCGAGCGTGTAATGTGCGGAGCCGAGCGTGTAATGTGCGGAGCCGAGCCGAGCGTGTAATGTGCGGAGCCGAGCGTGTAATGTGCGGAGCGGAGCCGAGTGTGTAATGTGCGGAGCGGAGCCGAGTGTGTAATGTGCGGAGCGGAGCCGAGCGTGTAATGTGCGGAGCCGAGCGTGTAATGTGCGGAGCGGAGCCGAGCGTGTAATGTGCGGAGCGGAGCCGAGCGCGTAATGTGCGGAGCGGAGCCGAGCGCGTAATGTGCGGAGCGGAGCCGAGCGCGTAATGTGCGGAGCGGAGCCGAGCGTGTAATGTGCGGAGCGGAGCCGAGCGCGTAATGTGCGGAGCGGAGCCGAGCGTGTAATGTGCGGAGCGGAGCCGAGCGTGTAATGTGCGGAGCCGAGCGTGTAATGTGCGGAGCGGAGCCGAGCGTGTAATGTGCGGAGCGGAGCCGAGCGTGTAATGTGCGGAGCGGAGCCGAGCGTGTAATGTGCGGAGCGGAGCCCAGTGTGTAATGTGCGGAGCGGAGCTCAGTGTGTAATGTGCGGAGCGGAGCCGAGTGTGTAATGTGCGGAGCCGAGTGTGTAATGTGCGGAGTCGAGCGTGTAATGTGCGGAGCGGAGCCGAGTGTGTAATGTGCGGAGCGGAGCCGAATGCGTATTGTGCGGAGCGGAGCCGAGTGCGTAATGTGCGGAGCGGAGCCGAGTGTGTAATGTGCGGAGCGGAGCCGAGCGTGTAATGTGCGGAGCGGAGCCGAGCGTGTAATGTGCGGAGCCGAGCGTGTAATGTGCGGAGTCGAGCGTGTAATGTGCGGAGCGGAGCCGAGGGTGTAATGTGCGGAGCGGAGTCGAGCGTGTAATGAGCGGAGCCGAGCGTGTAATGTGCGGAGCGTAGCCGAGCGTGTAATGTGCGGAGCGTAGCCGAGCGTGTAATGTGCGGAGCCGAGCCGAGCGTGTAATGTACGGAGCCGAGCGTGTAATGTGCGGAGCCGAGCCGAGCGTGTAATGTGCGGAGCCGAGCCGAGCGTGTAATGTGCGGAGCGGAGCCGAGCGTGTAATGTGCGGAGCCGAGCGTGTAATGTGCGGAGCGGAGCCGAGCGTGTAATGTGCGGAGCGGAGCCGAGCGTGTAATGTGCGGAGCGGAGCCGAGTGTGTAATGTGCGGAGCCGAGCGTGTAATGTGCGGAGCGGAGCCGAGCGCGTAATGTGCGGAGCGGAGCCGAGCGCGTAATGTGCGGAGCGGAGCCGAGTGTGTAATGTGCGGAGCGGAGCGTGTAATGTGCGGAGCGGAGCCGAGTGTGTAATGTGCGGAGCGGAGCCGAGTGTGTAATGTGCGGAGCGGAGCCGAGTGTGTAATGTGCGGAGCGGAGCCGAGCGTGTAATGTGCGGAGCCGAGCGTGTAATGTGCGGAGCGGAGCCGAGCGCGTAATGTGCGGAGCGGAGCCGAGCGCGTAATGTGCGGAGCGGAGCCGAGCGTGTAATGTGCGGAGCGGAGCCGAGCGTGTAATGTGCGGAGCGGAGCCGAGCGTGTAATGTGCGGAGCGGAGCCGAGCGTGTAATGTGCGGAGCCGAGCGTGTAATGTGCGTAGAGGAGCCGAGCGTGTAATGTGCGGAGCGGAGCCGAGCGTGTAATGTGCGGAGCGGAGCCCAGTGTGTAATGTGCGGAGCGGAGCCCAGTGTGTAATGTGCGGAGCGGAGCCCAGTGTGTAATGTGCGGAGCCGAGTGTGTAATGTGCGGAGCCGAGCGTGTAATGTGCGGAGCGGAGCCGAGCGTGTAATGTGCGGAGCGGAGCCGAGCGTGTAATGTGCGGAGCCGAGCGTGTAATGTGCGGAGCCGAGCGTGTAATGTGCGGAGCGGAGCCGAGGGTGTAATGTGCGGAGCGGAGTCGAGCGTGTAATGAGCGGAGCCGAGCGTGTAATGTGCGGAGCGTAGCCGAGCGTGTAATATGCGGAGCGTAGCCGAGCGTGTAATGTGCGGAGCCGAGCGTGTAATGTGCGGAGCCGAGCCGAGCGTGTAATGTGCGGAGCCGAGCGTGTAATGTGCGGAGCCGAGCCGAGCGTGTAATGTGCGGAGCGGAGCCGAGCGTGTAATGTGCGGAGCCGAGCGTGTAATGTGCGGAGCGGAGCCGAGCGTGTAATGTGCGGAGCGGAGCCGAGCGTGTAATGTGCGGAGCGGAGCCGAGCGTGTAATGTGCGGAGCCGAGCGCGTAATGTGCGGAGCGGAGCCGAGCGCGTAATGTGCGGAGCGGAGCCGAGCGTGTAATGTGCGGAGCGGAGCCGAGTGTGTAATGTGCGGAGCCGAGTGTGTAATGTGCGGAGCGGAGCAGAGTGTGTAATGTGCGGAGCCGAGTGTGTAATGTGCGGAGCGGAGCCGAGTGTGTAATGTGCGGAGCGGAGCCGAGTGTGTAATGTGCGGAGCGGAGCCGAGCGTGTAATGTGCGGAGCCGAGCGTGTAATGTGCGGAGCGCAGCCGAGCGTGTAATGTGCGGAGCGGAGCCGAGCGTGTAATGTGCGGAGCGGAGCCGAGCGTGTAATGTGCGGACCGGAGCCGAGTGTGTAATGTGCGGAGCGGAGCGTGTAATGTGCGGAGCGGAGCCGAGTGTGTAATGTGCGGAGCTGAGCCGAGTGTGTAATGTGCGGAGCACAGCCGAGTGTGTAATGTGCGGAGCCGAGCGTGTAATGTGCGGAGCCGAGCGTGTAATGTGCGGAGCGGAGCCCAGTGTGTAATGTGCGGAGCGGAGCCGAGTGTGTAATGTGCGGAGCGGAGCCGAGTGTGTAATGTGCGGAGCGGAGCCGAGTGTGTAATGTGCGGAGCGGAGCTGAGTGTGTAATGTGCGGAGCGGAGCCGAGCGTGTAATGTGCGGAGCGGAGCCGAGCGTGTAATGTTCGGAGCGGAGCCCAGTGTGTAATGTGCGGAGCGGAGCCCAGTGTGTAATGTGCGGAGCGGAGCCCAGTGTGTAATGTGCGGAGCGGAGCCGAGCGTGTAATGTGCGGAACGGATCCGAGCGTGTAATGTGCGGAGCGGAGCCGAGTGTGTAATGTGCGGAGCCGAGTGTGTAATGTGCGGAGCGGAGCCGAGGGTGTAATGTGCGGAGCGGAGCCGAGCGTGTAATGAGCGGAGCCGAGCGTGTAATGTGCGGAGCGGAGCTGAGTGTGTAATGTGCGGAGCCGAGTGTGTAATGTGCGGAGCGGAGCCGAGTGTGTAATGTGCGGAGCTGAGTGTGTAATGTGCGGAGCAGAGCCGAGTGTGTAATGTGCGGAGCGGAGCCGAGCGTGTAATGTGCGGAGCGGAGCCGTGTGTGTAATGTGCGGAGCTTAGCCGAGTGTGTAATGTGCGGAGCGGAGCCGAGTGTGTAATGTGCGGAGCGGAGCCGAGTGTGTAATGTGCGGAGCCAAGTGTGTAATGTGCGGAGCGGAGCCGAGTGTGTAATGTGCGGAGCGGAGCCGAGCGTGTAATGTGCGGAGCGGAGCCGAGTGCGTAATGTGCGGAGCGGAGCCGAGTGCGTAATGAGCGGAGCCGAGCGGAGCCGAGCGTGTAATGTGCGGAGCCGAGTGTGTAATGTGAGGAGCGGAGCCGAGTGTGTAATGTGCGGAGCGGAGCCGTGTGTGTAATGTGCCTAGCGGAGCCGAGTGTGTAATGTGCGGAGCGGAGCCGAGTGTGTAATGTGCGGAGCGGAGCCCAGTGTGTAATGTGCGGAGCGGAGCCCAGTGTGTAATGTGCGGAGCGGAGCCCAGTGTGTAATGTGCGGAGCGGAGCCCAGTGTGTAATGTGCGGAGCGGAGCCCAGTGTGTAATGTGCGGAGCGGAGCCCAGTGTGTAATGTGCGGAGCGGAGCCGAGTGTGTAATGTGCGGAGCCGAGTGTGTAATGTGCGGAGCCGAGTGTGTAATGTGCGGAGCGGAGCCGAGTGTGTAATGTGCGGAGCCGAGTGTGTAATGTGCGGAGCGGAGCCGAGCGTGTAATGTGCGGAGCGGAGCCGAGCGTGTAATGTGCGGAGCGGAGCCGAGTGTGTAATGTGCGGAGCGGAGCCGAGTGTGTAATGTGCGGAGCGGAGCCGAGTGTGTGCGGAGCGGAGCCGAGTGTGTAATGTGCGGAGCGGAGCCGAGTGTGTAATGTGCGGAGCGGAGCTGAGTGTGTAATGTGCGGAGCCGAGTGTGTAATGTGCGGAGCGGAGCCGAGTGTGTAATGTGCAGAGCCGAGTGTGTAATGAGCGGAGCCGAGTGTGTAATGTGCGGAGCGGAGCCGAGCGTGTAATGTGCGGAGCGGAGCCGAGCGTGTAATGTGCGGAGCGGAGCCGAGCGTGTAATGTGCGGAGCGGAGCCCAGTGTGTAATGTGCGGAGCGGAGCCCAGTGTGTAATGTGCGGAGCGGAGCCCAGTGTGTAATGTGCGGAGCGGAGCCGAGCGTGTAATGTGCGGAACGGAGCCGAGCGTGTAATGTGCGGAGCGGAGCCGAGTGTGTAATGTGCGGAGCCGAGTGTGTAATGTGCGGAGCCGAGCGTGTAATGTGCTTAGCGGAGCCGAGGGTGTAATGTGTGGAGCGGAGCCGAGCGTGTAATGAGCGGAGCCGAGTGTGTAATGTGCGGAGCGGAGCCGAGTGTGTAATGTGCGGAGCCGAGTGTGTAATGTGCGGAGCCGAGTGTGTAATGTGCGGAGCAGAGCCGAGTGTGTAATGTGCGGAGCGGAGCCGAGCGTGTAATGTGCGGAGCGGAGCCGAGCGTGTAATGTGCGGAGCGGAGCCGAGCGTGTAATGTGCGGAGCGGAGCCGAGCGTGTAATGTGCGGAGCGGAGCCGAGCGTGTAATGTGCGGAGCGGAGCCGAGTGTGTAATGTGCGGAGCGGAGCCGAGTGTGTAATGTGCGGAGCCAAGTGTGTAATGTGCGGAGCGGAGCCGAGTGTGTAATGTACGGAGCCGAGTGTGTAATGTGCGGAGCGGAGCCGAGTGTGTAATGTGCGGAGCCGAGTGTGTAATGTGCGGAGCCGAGTGTGTAATGTGCGGAGCCGAGTGTGTAATGTGCGGAGCGGAGCCGAGTGTGTAATGTGCGGAGCGGAGCCGAATGCGTATTGTGCGGAGCGGAGCCGAGTGCGTAATGTGCGGAGCGGAGCCGAGTGCGTAATGAGCGGAGCCGAGCGTGTAATGTGCGGAGCGGAGCCGAGCGTGTAATGTGCGGAGCGGAGCCGAGTGTGTAATGTGCGGAGCGGAGCCGAGTGTGTAATGTGCGGAGCGGAGCCGAGTGTGTAATGTGCGGAGCGGAGCCGAGTGTGTAATGTGCGGAGCGGAGCCGAGCGTGTAATGTGCGGAGCCGAGCGTGTAATGTGCGGAGCGGAGCCGAGCGTGTAATGTGCGGAGCCGAGTGTGTAATGTGCGGAGCCGAGTGTGTAATGTGCGGAGCGGAGCCGAGTGTGTAATGTGCGGAGCGGAGCCGAATGCGTATTGTGCGGAGCGGAGCCGAGTGCGTAATGTGCGGAGCGGAGCCGAGTGTGTAATGTGCGGAGCGGAGCCGAGTGTGTAATGTGCGGAGCGGAGCCGAGTGTGTAATGTGCGGAGCGGAGCCGAGTGTGTAATGTGCGGAGCGGAGCCGAGCGTGTAATGTGCGGAGCCGAGCGTGTAATGTGCGGAGCGGAGCCGAGCGTGTAATGTGCGGAGCGGAGCCGAGCGCGTAATGTGCGGAGCGGAGCCGAGCGCGTAATGTGCGGAGCGGAGCCGAGCGCGTAATGTGCGGAGCGGAGCCGAGCGTGTAATGTGCGGAGCGGAGCCGAGCGTGTAATGTGCGGAGCGGAGCCGAGCGTATAATGTGCGGAGCCGAGCGTGTAATGTGCGGAGCGGAGCCGAGCGTGTAATGTGCGGAGCGGAGCCGAGCGTGTAATGTGCGGAGCGGAGCCGAGCGTGTAATGTGCGGAGCGGAGCCCAGTGTGTAATGTGCGGAGCGGAGCTCAGTGTGTAATGTGCGGAGCGGAGCCGAGTGTGTAATGTGCGGAGCCGAGTGTGTAATGTGCGGAGCCGAGCGTGTAATGTGCGGAGCGGAGCCGAGCGTGTAATGTGCGGAGCGGAGCCGAGCGTGTAATGTGCGGAGTCGAGCGTGTAATGTGCGGAGCGGAGCCGAGGGTGTAATGTGCGGAGCGGAGTCGAGCGTGTAATGAGCGGAGCCGAGCGTGTAATGTGCGGAGCGTAGCCGAGCGTGTAATGTGCGGAGCGTAGCCGAGCGTGTAATGTGCGGAGCCGAGCGTGTAATGTGCGGAGCCGAGCCGAGCGTGTAATGTGCGGAGCCGAGCGTGTAATGTGCGGAGCCGAGCGTGTAATGTGCGGAGCGGAGCCGAGCGTGTAATGTGCGGAGCCGAGCGTGTAATGTGCGGAGCGGAGCCGAGCGTGTAATGTGCGGAGCGGAGCCGAGCGTGTAATGTGCGGAGCGGAGCCGAGCGTGTAATGTGCGGAGCGGAGCCGAGCGCGTAATGTGCGGAGCGGAGCCGAGCGCGTAATGTGCGGAGCGGAGCCGAGTGTGTAATGTGCGGAGCGGAGCGTGTAATGTGCGGAGCGGAGCCGAGTGTGTAATGTGCGGAGCGGAGCCGAGTGTGTAATGTGCGGAGCGGAGCCGAGCGTGTAATGTGCGGAGCCGAGCGTGTAATGTGCGGAGCGGAGCCGAGCGTGTAATGTGCGGAGCGGAGCCGAGCGCGTAATGTGCGGAGCGGAGCCGAGCGCGTAATGTGCGGAGCGGAGCCGAGCGTGTAATGTGCGGAGCGGAGCCGAGCGTGTAATGTGCGGAGCGGAGCCGAGCGTGTAATGTGCGGAGCGGAGCCGAGCGTGTAATGTGCGGAGCGGAGCCGAGCGTGTAATGTGCGGAGCCGAGCGTGTAATGTGCGTAGCGGAGCCGAGCGTGTAATGTGCGTAGCGGAGCCGAGCGTGTAATGTGCGGAGCGGAGCCGAGCGTGTAATGTGCGGAGCGGAGCCGAGCGTGTAATGTGCGGAGCGGAGCCCAGTGTGTAATGTGCGGAGCGGAGCCCAGTGTGTAATGTGCGGAGCGGAGCCGAGTGTGTAATGTGCGGAGCCGAGTGTGTAATGTGCGGAGCCGAGCGTGTAATGTGCGGAGCGGAGCCGAGCGTGTAATGTGCGGAGCGGAGCCGAGCGTGTAATGTGCGGAGCCGAGCGTGTAATGTGCGGAGCCGAGCGTGTAATGTGCGGAGCGGAGCCGAGGGTGTAATGTGCGGAGCGGAGTCGAGCGTGTAATGAGCGGAGCCGAGCGTGTAATGTGCGGAGCGTAGCCGAGCGTGTAATATGCGGAGCGTAGCCGAGCGTGTAATGTGCGTAGCCGAGCGTGTAATGTGCGGAGCCGAGCCGAGCGTGTAATGTGCGGAGCCGAGCGTGTAATGTGCGGAGCCGAGCCGAGCGTGTAATGTGCGGAGCCGAGCCGAGCGTGTAATGTGCGGAGCCGAGCGTGTAATGTGCGGAGCGGAGCCGAGCGTGTAATGTGCGGAGCGGAGCCGAGCGTGTAATGTGCGGAGCGGAGCCGAGCGTGTAATGTGCGGAGCCGAGCGTGTAATGTGCGGAGCGGAGCCGAGCGCGTAATGTGCGGAGCGGAGCCGAGCGCGTAATGTGCGGAGCGGAGCCGAGCGCGTAATGTGCGGAGCGGAGCCGAGCGTGTAATGTGCGGAGCGGAGCCGAGTGTGTAATGTGCGGAGCCGAGTGTGTAATGTGCGGAGCGGAGCAGAGTGTGTAATGTGCGGAGCCGAGTGTGTAATGTGCGGAGCGGAGCCGATTGTGTAATGTGCGGAGCGCAGCCGAGTGTGTAATGTGCGGAGCGGAGCCGAGCGTGTAATGTGCGGAGCCGAGCGTGTAATGTGCGGAGCGCAGCCGAGCGTGTAATGTGCGGAGCGGAGCCGAGCGTGTAATGTGCGGAGCGGAGCCGAGCGTGTAATGTGCGGAGCGGAGCCGAGCGTGTAATGTGCGGAGCGGAGCCGAGCGTGTAATGTGCGGACCGGAGCCGAGTGTGTAATGTGCGGAGCGGAGCGTGTAATGTGCGGAGCGGAGCCGAGTGTGTAATGTGTGGAGCTGAGCCGAGTGTGTAATGTGCGGAGCACAGCCGAGTGTGTAATGTGCGGAGCCGAGCGTGTAATGTGCGGAGCCGAGCGTGTAATGTGCGGAGCGGAGCCCAGTGTGTAATGTGCGGAGCGGAGCCGAGTGTGTAATGTGCGGAGCGGAGCCGAGTGTGTAATGTGCGGAGCGGAGCTGAGTGTGTAATGTGCAGAGCCGAGTGTGTAATGTGCGGAGCGGAGCCGAGTGTGTAATGTGCAGAGCCGAGTGTGTAATGAGCGGAGCCGAGTGTGTAATGTGCGGAGCGGAGCCGAGCGTGTAATGTGCGGAGCGGAGCCGAGCGTGTAATGTGCGGAGCGGAGCCGAGTGTGTAATGTGCGGAGCGGAGCCGAGTGTGTAATGTGCGGAGCGGAGCCGAGTGTGTGCGGAGCGGAGCCGAGTGTGTAATGTGCGGAGCGGAGCCGAGTGTGTAATGTGCGGAGCGGAGCTGAGTGTGTAATGTGCGGAGCCGAGTGTGTAATGTGCGGAGCGGAGCCGAGTGTGTAATGTGCAGAGCCGAGTGTGTAATGAGCGGAGCCGAGTGTGTAATGTGCGGAGCGGAGCCGAGCGTGTAATGTGCGGAGCGGAGCCGAGCGTGTAATGTGCGGAGCGGAGCCGAGCGTGTAATGTGCGGAGCGGAGCCCAGTGTGTAATGTGCGGAGCGGAGCCCAGTGTGTAATGTGCGGAGCGGAGCCCAGTGTGTAATGTGCGGAGCGGAGCCGAGCGTGTAATGTGCGGAACGGAGCCGAGCGTGTAATGTGCGGAGCGGAGCCGAGTGTGTAATGTGCGGAGCCGAGTGTGTAATGTGCGGAGCCGAGCGTGTAATGTGCTTAGCGGAGCCGAGGGTGTAATGTGTGGAGCGGAGCCGAGCGTGTAATGAGCGGAGCCGAGTGTGTAATGTGCGGAGCGGAGCCGAGTGTGTAATGTGCGGAGCCGAGTGTGTAATGTGCGGAGCCGAGTGTGTAATGTGCGGAGCAGAGCCGAGTGTGTAATGTGCGGAGCGGAGCCGAGCGTGTAATGTGCGGAGCGGAGCCGAGCGTGTAATGTGCGGAGCGGAGCCGAGCGTGTAATGTGCGGAGCGGAGCCGAGTGTGTAATGTGCGGAGCGGAGCCGAGTGTGTAATGTGCGGAGCGGAGCCGAGTGTGTAATGTGCGGAGCCAAGTGTGTAATGTGCGGAGCGGAGCCGAGTGTGTAATGTACGGAGCCGAGTGTGTAATGTGCGGAGCGGAGCCGAGTGTGTAATGTGCGGAGCCGAGTGTGTAATGTGCGGAGCCGAGTGTGTAATGTGCGGAGCGGAGCCGAGTGTGTAATGTGCGGAGCGGAGCCGAATGCGTATTGTGCGGAGCGGAGCCGAGTGCGTAATGTGCGGAGCGGAGCCGAGTGCGTAATGAGCGGAGCCGAGCGTGTAATGTGCGGAGCGGAGCCGAGCGTGTAATGTGCGGAGCGGAGCCGAGTGTGTAATGTGCGGAGCGGAGCCGAGTGTGTAATGTGCGGAGCGGAGCCGAGTGTGTAATGTGCGGAGCGGAGCCGAGTGTGTAATGTGCGGAGCGGAGCCGAGCGTGTAATGTGCGGAGCCGAGCGTGTAATGTGCGGAGCGGAGCCGAGCGTGTAATGTGCGGAGCCGAGTGTGTAATGTGCGGAGCCGAGTGTGTAATGTGCGGAGCCGAGTGTGTAATGTGCGGAGCGGAGCCGAGTGTGTAATGTGCGGAGCGGAGCCGAATGCGTATTGTGCGGAGCGGAGCCGAGTGCGTAATGTGCGGAGCGGAGCCGAGTGTGTAATGTGCGGAGCGGAGCCGAGTGTGTAATGTGCGGAGCGGAGCCGAGTGTGTAATGTGCGGAGCGGAGCCGAGTGTGTAATGTGCGGAGCGGAGCCGAGCGTGTAATGTGCGGAGCCGAGCGTGTAATGTGCGGAGCGGAGCCGAGCGCGTAATGTGCGGAGCGGAGCCGAGCGCGTAATGTGCGGAGCGGAGCCGAGCGCGTAATGTGCGGAGCGGAGCCGAGCGCGTAATGTGCGGAGCGGAGCCGAGCGTGTAATGTGCGGAGCGGAGCCGAGCGTGTAATGTGCGGAGCGGAGCCGAGCGTATAATGTGCGGAGCCGAGCGTGTAATGTGCGGAGCGGAGCCGAGCGTGTAATGTGCGGAGCGGAGCCGAGCGTGTAATGTGCGGAGCGGAGCCGAGCGTGTAATGTGCGGAGCGGAGCCCAGTGTGTAATGTGCGGAGCGGAGCTCAGTGTGTAATGTGCGGAGCGGAGCCGAGTGTGTAATGTGCGGAGCCGAGTGTGTAATGTGCGGAGCCGAGCGTGTAATGTGCGGAGCGGAGCCGAGCGTGTAATGTGCGGAGCGGAGCCGAGCGTGTAATGTGCGGAGCCGAGCGTGTAATGTGCGGAGTCGAGCGTGTAATGTGCGGAGCGGAGCCGAGGGTGTAATGTGCGGAGCGGAGTCGAGCGTGTAATGAGCGGAGCCGAGCGTGTAATGTGCGGAGCGGAGCCGAGCGTGTAATGTGCGGAGCGTAGCCGAGCGTGTAATGTGCGGAGCCGAGCGTGTAATGTGCGGAGCCGAGCCGAGCGTGTAATGTGCGGAGCCGAGCGTGTAATGTGCGGAGCCGAGCCGAGCGTGTAATGTGCGGAGCGGAGCCGAGCGTGTAATGTGCGGAGCCGAGCGTGTAATGTGCGGAGCGGAGCCGAGCGTGTAATGTGCGGAGCGGAGCCGAGCGTGTAATGTGCGGAGCGGAGCCGAGTGTGTAATGTGCGGAGCCGAGCGTGTAATGTGCGGAGCGGAGCCGAGCGCGTAATGTGCGGAGCGGAGCCGAGCGCGTAATGTGCGGAGCGGAGCCGAGTGTGTAATGTGCGGAGCGGAGCGTGTAATGTGCGGAGCGGAGCCGAGTGTGTAATGTGCGGAGCGGAGCCGAGTGTGTAATGTGCGGAGCGGAGCCGAGCGTGTAATGTGCGGAGCCGAGCGTGTAATGTGCGGAGCGGAGCCGAGCGTGTAATGTGCGGAGCGGAGCCGAGCGCGTAATGTGCGGAGCGGAGCCGAGCGCGTAATGTGCGGAGCGGAGCCGAGCGTGTAATGTGCGGAGCGGAGCCGAGCGTGTAATGTGCGGAGCGGAGCCGAGCGTGTAATGTGCGGAGCGGAGCCGAGCGTGTAATGTGCGGAGCGGAGCCGAGCGTGTAATGTGCGGAGCCGAGCGTGTAATGTGCGTAGCGGAGCCGAGCGTGTAATGTGCGTAGCGGAGCCGAGCGTGTAATGTGCGGAGCGGAGCCGAGCGTGTAATGTGCGGAGCGGAGCCGAGCGTGTAATGTGCGGAGCGGAGCCCAGTGTGTAATGTGCGGAGCGGAGCCCAGTGTGTAATGTGCGGAGCGGAGCCGAGTGTGTAATGTGCGGAGCCGAGTGTGTAATGTGCGGAGCCGAGCGTGTAATGTGCGGAGCGGAGCCGAGCGTGTAATGTGCGGAGCGGAGCCGAGCGTGTAATGTGCGGAGCCGAGCGTGTAATGTGCGGAGCCGAGCGTGTAATGTGCGGAGCGGAGCCGAGGGTGTAATGTGCGGAGCGGAGTCGAGCGTGTAATGAGCGGAGCCGAGCGTGTAATGTGCGGAGCGTAGCCGAGCGTGTAATATGCGGAGCGTAGCCGAGCGTGTAATGTGCGTAGCCGAGCGTGTAATGTGCGGAGCCGAGCCGAGCGTGTAATGTGCGGAGCCGAGCGTGTAATGTGCGGAGCCGAGCCGAGCGTGTAATGTGCGGAGCGGAGCCGAGCGTGTAATGTGCGGAGCCGAGCGTGTAATGTGCGGAGCGGAGCCGAGCGTGTAATGTGCGGAGCGGAGCCGAGCGTGTAATGTGCGGAGCGGAGCCGAGCGTGTAATGTGCGGAGCCGAGCGTGTAATGTGCGGAGCGGAGCCGAGCGCGTAATGTGCGGAGCGGAGCCGAGCGCGTAATGTGCGGAGCGGAGCCGAGCGCGTAATGTGCGGAGCGGAGCCGAGCGTGTAATGTGCGGAGCGGAGCCGAGTGTGTAATGTGCGGAGCCGAGTGTGTAATGTGCGGAGCGGAGCAGAGTGTGTAATGTGCGGAGCCGAGTGTGTAATGTGCGGAGCGGAGCCGAGTGTGTAATGTGCGGAGCGGAGCCGAGTGTGTAATGTGCGGAGCGGAGCCGAGCGTGTAATGTGCGGAGCCGAGCGTGTAATGTGCGGAGCGCAGCCGAGCGTGTAATGTGCGGAGCGGAGCCGAGCGTGTAATGTGCGGAGCGGAGCCGAGCGTGTAATGTGCGGAGCGGAGCCGAGCGTGTAATGTGCGGAGCGGAGCCGAGCGTGTAATGTGCGGACCGGAGCCGAGTGTGTAATGTGCGGAGCGGAGCGTGTAATGTGCGGAGCGGAGCCGAGTGTGTAATGTGTGGAGCTGAGCCGAGTGTGTAATGTGCGGAGCACAGCCGAGTGTGTAATGTGCGGAGCCGAGCGTGTAATGTGCGGAGCCGAGCGTGTAATGTGCGGAGCGGAGCCCAGTGTGTAATGTGCGGAGCGGAGCCGAGTGTGTAATGTGCGGAGCGGAGCCGAGTGTGTAATGTGCGGAGCGGAGCTGAGTGTGTAATGTGCGGAGCCGAGTGTGTAATGTGCGGAGCGGAGCCGAGTGTGTAATGTGCAGAGCCGAGTGTGTAATGAGCGGAGCCGAGCGTGTAATGTGCGGTGCGGAGCCGAGCGTGTAATGTGCGGAGCGGAGCCGAGCGTGTAATGTGCGGAGCGGAGCCGAGCATGTAATGTGCGGAGCGGAGCCGAGCGTGTAATGTGCGGAGCGGAGCCCAGTGTGTAATGTGCGGAGCGGAGCCCAGTGTGTAATGTGCGGAGCGGAGCCCAGTGTGTAATGTGCGGAGCGGAGCCGAGCGTGTAATGTGCGGAACGGAGCCGAGCGTGTAATGTGCGGAGCGGAGCCGAGTGTGTAATGTGCGGAGCCGAGTGTGTAATGTGCGGAGCCGAGCGTGTAATGTGCTTAGCGGAGCCGAGGGTGTAATGTGTGGAGCGGAGCCGAGCGTGTAATGAGCGGAGACGAGTGTGTAATGTGCGGAGCGGAGCCGAGTGTGTAATGTGCGGAGCCGAGTGTGTAATGTGCGGAGCCGAGTGTGTAATGTGCGGAGCGGAGCCGAGCGTGTAATGTGCGGAGCGGAGCCGAGCGTGTAATGTGCGGAGCGGAGCCGAGTGTGTAATGTGCGGAGCGGAGCCGAGTGTGTAATGTGCGGAGCGGAGCCGAGTGTGTAATGTGCGGAGCGGAGCCGAGCGTGTAATGTGCGGAGCGGAGCCGAGCGTGTAATGTGCGGAGCCGAGCGTGTAATGTGCGGAGCGGAGCCGAGCGCGTAATGTGCGGAGCGGAGCCGAGCGCGTAATGTGCGGAGCGGAGCCGAGCGCGTAATGTGCGGAGCGGAGCCGAGCGTGTAATGTGCGGAGCGGAGCCGAGCGTGTAATGTGCGGAGCGGAGCCGAGCGTGTAATGTGCGGAGCGGAGCCGAGCGTGTAATGTGCGGAGCGGAGCCGAGCGTGTAATGTGCGGAGCCGAGCGTGTAATGTGTGGAGCGGAGCCGAGCGTGTAATGTGCGGAGCGGAGCCGAGCGTGTAATGTGCGGAGCGGAGCCGAGCGTGTAATGTGCGGAGCGGAGCCGAGCGTGTAATGTGCGGAGCGGAGCCCAGTGTGTAATGTGCGGAGCGGAGCCCAGTGTGTAATGTGCGGAGCGGAGCCCAGTGTGTAATGTGCGGAGCCGAGTGTGTAATGTGCGGAGCCGAGCGTGTAATGTGCGGAGCGGAGCCGAGCGTGTAATGTGCGGAGCGGAGCCGAGCGTGTAATGTGCGGAGCCGAGCGTGTAATGTGCGGAGCCGAGCGTGTAATGTGCGGAGCGGAGCCGAGGGTGTAATGTGCGGAGCGGAGTCGAGCGTGTAATGAGCGGAGCCGAGCGTGTAATGTGCGGAGCGTAGCCGAGCGTGTAATGTGCGGAGCGTAGCCGAGCGTGTAATGTGCGGAGCCAAGCCGAGCGTGTAATGTGCGGAGCCGAGCGTGTAATGTGCGGAGCCGAGCGTGTAATGTGCGGAGCGTAGCCGAGCGTGTAATGTGCGGAGCCGAGCCGAGCGTGTAATGTGCGGAGCCGAGCGTGTAATGTGCGGAGCCGAGCCGAGCGTGTAATGTGCGGAGCGGAGCCGAGCGTGTAATGTGCGGAGCCGAGCGTGTAATGTGCGGAGCGGAGCCGAGCGTGTAATGTGCGGAGCGGAGCCGAGCGTGTAATGTGCGGAGCGGAGCCGAGTGTGTAATGTGCGGAGCCGAGCGTGTAATGTGCGGAGCGGAGCCGAGCGCGTAATGTGCGGAGCGGAGCCGAGCGCGTAATGTGCGGAGCGGAGCCGAGTGTGTAATGTGCGGAGCGGAGCGTGTAATGTGCGGATCGGAGCCGAGTGTGTAATGTGCGGAGCGGAGCCGAGTGTGTAATGTGCGGAGCGGAGCCGAGTGTGTAATGTGCGGAGCGGAGCCGAGCGTGTAATGTGCGGAGCCGAGCGTGTAATGTGCGGAGCGGAGCCGAGCGTGTAATGTGCGGAGCGGAGCCGAGCGCGTAATGTGCGGAGCGGAGCCGAGCGCGTAATGTGCGGAGCGGAGCCGAGCGTGTAATGTGCGGAGCGGAGCCGAGCGTGTAATGTGCGGAGCGGAGCCGAGCGTGTAATGTGCGGAGCGGAGCCGAGCGTGTAATGTGCGGAGCGGAGCCGAGCGTGTAATGTGCGGAGCCGAGCGTGTAATGTGCGGAGCGGAGCCGAGCGTGTAATGTGCGTAGCGGAGCCGAGCGTGTAATGTGCGGAGCGGAGCCGAGCGTGTAATGTGCGGAGCGGAGCCGGGCGTGTAATGTGCGGAGCGGAGCCCAGTGTGTAATGTGCGGAGCGGAGCCCAGTGTGTAATGTGCGGAGCGGAGCCGAGTGTGTAATGTGCGGAGCCGAGTGTGTAATGTGCGGAGCCGAGCGTGTAATGTGCGGAGCGGAGCCGAGCGTGTAATGTGCGGAGCGGAGCCGAGCGTGTAATGTGCGGAGCCGAGCGTGTAATGTGCGGAGCCGAGCGTGTAATGTGCGGAGCGGAGCCGAGGGTGTAATGTGCGGAGCGGAGTCGAGCGTGTAATGAGCGGAGCCGAGCGTGTAATGTGCGGAGCGTAGCCGAGCGTGTAATATGCGGAGCGTAGCCGAGCGTGTAATGTGCGGAGCCGAGCGTGTAATGTGCGGAGCCGAGCCGAGCGTGTAATGTGCGGAGCCGAGCGTGTAATGTGCGGAGCCGAGCCGAGCGTGTAATGTGCGGAGCCGAGCCGAGCGTGTAATGTGCGGAGCCGAGCCGAGCGTGTAATGTGCGGAGCCGAGCGTGTAATGTGCGGAGCGGAGCCGAGCGTGTAATGTGCGGAGCGGAGCCGAGCGTGTAATGTGCGGAGCGGAGCCGAGCGTGTAATGTGCGGAGCCGAGCGTGTAATGTGCGGAGCGGAGCCGAGCGCGTAATGTGCGGAGCGGAGCCGAGCGCGTAATGTGCGGAGCGGAGCCGAGCGCGTAATGTGCGGAGCGGAGCCGAGCGTGTAATGTGCGGAGCGGAGCCGAGTGTGTAATGTGCGGAGCCGAGTGTGTAATGTGCGGAGCGGAGCAGAGTGTGTAATGTGCGGAGCCGAGTGTGTAATGTGCGGAGCGGAGCCGAGTGTGTAATGTGCGGAGCGGAGCCGAGTGTGTAATGTGCGGAGCGGAGCCGAGCGTGTAATGTGCGGAGCCGAGCGTGTAATGTGCGGAGCGTAGCCGAGCGTGTAATGTGCGGAGCAGAGCCGAGCGTGTAATGTGCGGAGCGGAGCCGAGCGTGTAATGTGCGGAGCGGAGCCGAGCGTGTAATGTGCGGACCGGAGCCGAGTGTGTAATGTGCGGAGCGGAGCGTGTAATGTGCGGAGCGGAGCCGAGTGTGTAATGTGCGGAGCTGAGCCGAGTGTGTAATGTGCGGAGCACAGCCGAGTGTGTAATGTGCGGAGCGGAGCCGAGCGTGTAATGTGCGGAGCGGAGCCCAGTGTGTAATGTGCGGAGCGGAGCCGAGTGTGTAATGTGCGGAGCGGAGCCGAGTGTGTAATGTGTGGAGCGGAGCCGAGTGTGTAATGTGCGGAGCGGAGCCGAGTGTGTAATGTGCGGAGCGGAGCCGAGTGTGTAATGTGCGGAGCGGAGCCGAGTGTGTAATGTGCGGAGCGGAGCCGAGTGTGTAATGTGCGGAGCGGAGCCGAGTGTGTAATGTGCGGAGCGGAGCCGAGCGTGTAATGTGCGGAGCGGAGCCGAGCGTGTAATGTTCGGAGCGGAGCCGAGCGTCTAATGTGCGGAGCGGAGCGTTTAATGTGCGGAGCGGAGCCTAGTGTGTAATGTGCGGAGCGGAGCCGAGCGTGTAATGTGCGGAGCGGAGCCGAGCGTGTAATGTGCGGAGCGGAGCGTTTAATGTGCGGAGCGGAGCCGAGTGTGTAATGTGCGGAGCGGAGCGTTTAATGTGCGGAGCGGAGCCGAGTGTGTAATGTGCGGAGCCGAGTGTGTAATGTGCGGAGCCGAGTGTGTAATGTGCGGAGCGGAGCCGAGTGTGTAATGTGCGGAGCTGAGCCGAGTGTGTAATGTGCGGAGCAGAGCCGAGTGTGTAATGTGCGGAGCCGAGCGTGTAATGTGCGGAGCGGAGCCGAGTGTGTAATGTGCTGAGCGGAGCCGAGTGTGTAATGTGCGGAGCGGAGCCGAGTGTGTAATGTGCTGAGCGGAGCCGAGTGTGTAATGTGCTGAGCGGAGCCGAGTGTGTAATGTGCGGAGCGGAGCCGAGTGTGTAATGTGCGGAGCGGAGCCGAGTGTGTAATGTGCGGAGCGGAGCCGAGTTGTAATGTGCGGAGCGGAGCCGAGTGTGTAATGTGCGGAGCGGAGCCGAGTGTGTAATGTGCGGAGCGGAGCCGAGTGTGTAATGTGCGGAACCGAGTGTGTAATGTGCGGAGCGGAGCCGAGTGTGTAACTTGCGGAGCCGAGTGTGTAATGTGCGGAGCGGAGCCGAGTGTGTAATCTGCGGAGCGGAGCCGAGTGTGTAATGTGCGGAGCAGAGCCGAGTGTGTAATGTGCGGAGCGGAGCCGAGTGTGTAATGTGCGGAGCCGAGTGTGTAATGTGCGGAGCGGAGCCGAGTGTGTAATGTGCGGAGCGGAGCCGAGTGTGTAATGTGCGGAGCGGAGCCGAGTGTGTAATGTGCGGACCGGAGCCGAGTGTGTAATGTGCGGAGCAGAGCCGAGTGTGTAATGTGCGGAGCCGAGTGTGTAATGTGCAGAGCCGAGTGTGTAATGTGCGGAGCGGAGCCGAGTGTGTAATGTGCGGAGCGGAGCCGAGTGTGTAATGTGCGGAGCCGAGTGTGTAATGTGCGGAGCGGAGCCGAGTGTGTAATGTGCGGAGCCGAGTGTGTAATGTGCGGAGCGGAGCCGAGTGTGTAATGTGCGGAGCGGAGCCGAGTGTGTAATATGCGGAGTGGAGCCGTGTGTGTAATGTGCTGAGCGGAGCCGAGTGTGTAATGTGCGGAGCGGAGCCGAGTGTGTAATGTGCGGAGCGGAGCCGAGTGTGTAATGTGCGGAGCGCAGCCGAGTGTGTAATGTGCGGAGCGGAACCGAGTGTGTAATGTGCGGAGCGGAGCCGAGTGTGTAATGTGCGGAGCGGAGCCGAGTGTGTAATGTGCGGAGCGGAGCCCAGTGTGTAATGTGCGGAGCGGAGCCCAGTGTGTAATGTGCGGAGCGGAGCCCAGTGTGTAATGTGCGGAGCGGAGCCCAGTGTGTAATGTGCGGAGCGGAGCCCAGTGTGTAATGTGCGGAGCGGAGCCCAGTGTGTAATGTGCGGAGCGGAGCCCAGTGTGTAATGTGCGGAGCGGAGCCGAGTGTGTAATGTGCGGAGCCGAGTGTGTAATGACGCGGAGCGTGTAATGTGCAGAGCGGAGCGTGTAATGTGCGGAGCCGAGCGTGTAATGTGCGGAGCCGAGCGTCTAATGTGCGGAGCGGAGCGTGTAATGTGCGGAGCGGAGCCGAGTGTGTAATGTGCGGAGCGGAGCCGAGTGTGTAATGACGCGGAGCGTGTAATGTGCGGAGCGGAGCGTGTAATGTGCGGAGCGGAGCCGAGTGTGTAATGTGCGGAGCGGAGCCGAGTGTGTAATGTGCGGAGCGGAGCCGAGTTTGTAATGTGCGGAGCCGAGTGTGTAATGTGCGGAGCGGAGCCGAGTGTGTAATGTGCGGAGCTGAGCCGAGTGTGTAATGTGCGGAGCACAGCCGAGTGTGTAATGTGCGGAGCCGAGCGTGTAATGTGCGGAGCGGAGCCGAGCGTGTAATGTGCGGAGCGGAGCCCAGTGTGTAATGTGCGGATCGGAGCCGAGTGTGTAATGTGCGGAGCGGAGCCGAGTGTGTAATGTGCGGAGCGGAGCCGAGCGTGTAATGTGCGGAGCGGAGCCGAGCGTGTAATGTGCGGAGCCGAGCGTGTAATGTGCGGAGCGGAGCCGAGCGTGTAATGTGCGGAGCGGAGCCGAGCGCGTAATGTGCGGAGCGGAGCCGAGCGCGTAATGTGCGGAGCGGAGCCGAGCGTGTAATGTGCGGAGCGGAGCCGAGCGTGTAATGTGCGGAGCGGAGCCGAGCGTGTAATGTGCGGAGCGGAGCCGAGCGTGTAATGTGCGGAGCGGAGCCGAGCGTGTAATGTGCGGAGCCGAGCGTGTAATGTGCGGAGCGGAGCCGAGCGTGTAATGTGCGTAGCGGAGCCGAGCGTGTAATGTGCGGAGCGGAGCTGAGCGTGTAATGTGCGGAGCGGAGCCGAGCGTGTAATGTGCGGAGCGGAGCCCAGTGTGTAATGTGCGGAGCGGAGCCCAGTGTGTAATGTGCGGAGCGGAGCCGAGTGTGTAATGTGCGGAGCCGAGTGTGTAATGTGCGGAGCCGAGCGTGTAATGTGCGGAGCGGAGCCGAGCGTGTAATGTGCGGAGCGGAGCCGAGCGTGTAATGTGCGGAGCCGAGCGTGTAATGTGCGGAGCCGAGCGTGTAATGTGCGGAGCGGAGCCGAGGGTGTAATGTGCGGAGCGGAGTCGAGCGTGTAATGAGCGGAGCCGAGCGTGTAATGTGCGGAGCGTAGCCGAGCGTGTAATATGCGGAGCGTAGCCGAGCGTGTAATGTGCGGAGCCGAGCCGAGCGTGTAATGTGCGGAGCCGAGCCGAGCGTGTAATGTGCGGAGCCGAGCCGAGCGTGTAATGTGCGGAGCCGAGCCGAGCGTGTAATGTGCGGAGCCGAGCGTGTAATGTGCGGAGCGGAGCCGAGCGTGTAATGTGCGGAGCGGAGCCGAGCGTGTAATGTGCGGAGCGGAGCCGAGCGTGTAATGTGCGGACCGGAGCCGAGTGTGTAATGTGCGGAGCGGAGCGTGTAATGTGCGGAGCGGAGCCGAGTGTGTAATGTGCGGAGCTGAGCCGAGTGTGTAATGTGCGGAGCACATCCGAGTGTGTAATGTGCGGAGCCGAGCGTGTAATGTGCGGAGCGGAGCCGAGCGTGTAATGTGCGGAGCGGAGCCCAGTGTGTAATGTGCGGAGCGGAGCCGAGTGTGTAATGTGCGGAGCGGAGCCGAGTGTGTAATGTGTGGAGCGGAGCCGAGTGTGTAATGTGCGGAGCGGAGCCGAGTGTGTAATGTGCGGAGCGGAGCCGAGTGTGTAATGTGCGGAGCGGAGCCGAGTGTGTAATGTGCGGAGCGGAGCCGAGTGTGTAATGTGCGGAGCGGAGCCGAGTGTGTAATGTGCGGAGCGGAGCCGAGTGTGTAATGTGCGGAGCGGAGCCGAGTGTGTAATGTGCGGAGCGGAGCCGAGTGTGTAATGTGCGGAGCAGAGCCGAGCGTGTAATGTGCGGAGCGGAGCCGAGCGTGTAATGTGCGGAGCGGAGCCGAGCGTGTAATGTGCGGAGCGGAGCCGAGCGTGTAATGTGCTGAGCGGAGCCGAGTGTGTAATGTGCGGAGCGGAGCCGAGTGTGTAATGTGCTGAGCGGAGCCGAGTGTGTAATGTGCTGAGCGGAGCCGAGTGTGTAATGTGCGGAGCGGAGCCGAGTGTGTAATGTGCGGAGCGGAGCCGAGTGTGTAATGTGCGGAGCGGAGCCGAGTTGTAATGTGCGGAGCGGAGCCGAGTGTGTAATGTGCGGAGCGGAGCCGAGTGTGTAATGTGCGGAGCGGAGCCGAGTGTGTAATGTGCGGAACCGAGTGTGTAATGTGCGGAGCGGAGCCGAGTGTGTAACTTGCGGAGCCGAGTGTGTAATGTGCGGAGCGGAGCCGAGTGTGTAATCTGCGGAGCGGAGCCGAGTGTGTAATGTGCGGAGCAGAGCCGAGTGTGTAATGTGCGGAGCGGAGCCGAGTGTGTAATGTGCGGAGCCGAGTGTGTAATGTGCGGAGCGGAGCCGAGTGTGTAATGTGCGGAGCGGAGCCGAGTGTGTAATGTGCGGAGCGTAGCCGAGTGTGTAATGTGCGGACCGGAGCCGAGTGTGTAATGTGCGGAGCAGAGCCGAGTGTGTAATGTGCGGAGCCGAGTGTGTAATGTGCAGAGCCGAGTGTGTAATGTGCGGAGCGGAGCCGAGTGTGTAATGTGCGGAGCGGAGCCGAGTGTGTAATGTGCGGAGCCGAGTGTGTAATGTGCGGAGCGGAGCCGAGTGTGTAATGTGCGGAGCCGAGTGTGTAATGTGCGGAGCGGAGCCGAGTGTGTAATGTGCGGAGCGGAGCCGAGTGTGTAATATGCGGAGCGGAGCCGTGTGTGTAATGTGCTGAGCGGAGCCGAGTGTGTAATGTGCGGAGCGGAGCCGAGTGTGTAATGTGCGGAGCGGAGCCGAGTGTGTAATGTGCGGAGCGCAGCCGAGTGTGTAATGTGCGGAGCGGAACCGAGTGTGTAATGTGCGGAGCGGAGCCGAGTGTGTAATGTGCGGAGCGGAGCCGAGTGTGTAATGTGCGGAGCGGAGCCCAGTGTGTAATGTGCGGAGCGGAGCCCAGTGTGTAATGTGCGGAGCGGAGCCCAGTGTGTAATGTGCGGAGCGGAGCCCAGTGTGTAATGTGCGGAGCGGAGCCCAGTGTGTAATGTGCGGAGCGGAGCCCAGTGTGTAATGTGCGGAGCGGAGCCCAGTGTGTAATGTGCGGAGCGGAGCCGAGTGTGTAATGTGCGGAGCCGAGTGTGTAATGACGCGGAGCGTGTAATGTGCAGAGCGGAGCGTGTAATGTGCGGAGCCGAGCGTGTAATGTGCGGAGCCGAGCGTCTAATGTGCGGAGCGGAGCGTGTAATGTGCGGAGCGGAGCCGAGTGTGTAATGTGCGGAGCGGAGCCGAGTGTGTAATGACGCGGAGCGTGTAATGTGCGGAGCGGAGCGTGTAATGTGCGGAGCGGAGCCGAGTGTGTAATGTGCGGAGCGGAGCCGAGTGTGTAATGTGCGGAGCGGAGCCGAGTTTGTAATGTGCGGAGCCGAGTGTGTAATGTGCGGAGCGGAGCCGAGTGTGTAATGTGCGGAGCTGAGTCGAGTGTGTAATGTGCGGAGCACAGCCGAGTGTGTAATGTGCGGAGCCGAGCGTGTAATGTGCGGAGCGGAGCCGAGCGTGTAATGTGCGGAGCGGAGCCCAGTGTGTAATGTGCGGATCGGAGCCGAGTGTGTAATGTGCGGAGCGGAGCCGAGTGTGTAATGTGCGGAGCGGAGCCGAGCGTGTAATGTGCGGAGCGGAGCCGAGCGTGTAATGTGCGGAGCCGAGCGTGTAATGTGCGGAGCGGAGCCGAGCGTGTAATGTGCGGAGCGGAGCCGAGCGCGTAATGTGCGGAGCGGAGCCGAGCGCGTAATGTGCGGAGCGGAGCCGAGCGTGTAATGTGCGGAGCGGAGCCGAGCGTGTAATGTGCGGAGCGGAGCCGAGCGTGTAATGTGCGGAGCGGAGCCGAGCGTGTAATGTGCGGAGCGGAGCCGAGCGTGTAATGTGCGGAGCCGAGCGTGTAATGTGCGGAGCGGAGCCGAGCGTGTAATGTGCGTAGCGGAGCCGAGCGTGTAATGTGCGGAGCGGAGCTGAGCGTGTAATGTGCGGAGCGGAGCCGAGCGTGTAATGTGCGGAGCGGAGCCCAGTGTGTAATGTGCGGAGCGGAGCCCAGTGTGTAATGTGCGGAGCGGAGCCGAGTGTGTAATGTGCGGAGCCGAGTGTGTAATGTGCGGAGCCGAGCGTGTAATGTGCGGAGCGGAGCCGAGCGTGTAATGTGCGGAGCGGAGCCGAGCGTGTAATGTGCGGAGCCGAGCGTGTAATGTGCGGAGCCGAGCGTGTAATGTGCGGAGCGGAGCCGAGGGTGTAATGTGCGGAGCGGAGTCGAGCGTGTAATGAGCGGAGCCGAGCGTGTAATGTGCGGAGCGTAGCCGAGCGTGTAATATGCGGAGCGTAGCCGAGCGTGTAATGTGCGGAGCCGAGCGTGTAATGTGCGGAGCCGAGCCGAGCGTGTAATGTGCGGAGCCGAGCGTGTAATGTGCGGAGCCGAGCCGAGCGTGTAATGTGCGGAGCCGAGCCGAGCGTGTAATGTGCGGAGCCGAGCCGAGCGTGTAATGTGCGGAGCCGAGCGTGTAATGTGCGGAGCGGAGCCGAGCGTGTAATGTGCGGAGCGGAGCCGAGCGTGTAATGTGCGGAGCGGAGCCGAGCGTGTAATGTGCGGAGCCGAGCGTGTAATGTGCGGAGCGGAGCCGAGCGCGTAATGTGCGGAGCGGAGCCGAGCGTGTAATGTGCGGAGCGGAGCCGATTGTGTAATGTGCGGAGCCGAGTGTGTAATGTGCGGAGCGGAGCAGAGTGTGTAATGTGCGGAGCCGAGTGTGTAATGTGCGGAGCGGAGCCGAGTGTGTAATGTGCGGAGCGGAGCCGAGTGTGTAATGTGCGGAGCGGAGCCGAGCGTGTAATGTGCGGAGCCGAGCGTGTAATGTGCGGAGCGTAGCCGAGCGTGTAATGTGCGGAGCGGAGCCGAGCGTGTAATGTGCGGAGCGGAGCCGAGCGTGTAATGTGCGGAGCGGAGCCGAGCGTGTAATGTGCGGACCGGAGCCGAGTGTGTAATGTGCGGAGCGGAGCGTGTAATGTGCGGAGCGGAGCCGAGTGTGTAATGTGCGGAGCTGAGCCGAGTGTGTAATGTGCGGAGCACATCCGAGTGTGTAATGTGCGGAGCCGAGCGTGTAATGTGCGGAGCGGAGCCGAGCGTGTAATGTGCGGAGCGGAGCCCAGTGTGTAATGTGCGGAGCGGAGCCGAGTGTGTAATGTGCGGAGCGGAGCCGAGTGTGTAATGTGTGGAGCGGAGCCGAGTGTGTAATGTGCGGAGCGGAGCCGAGTGTGTAATGTGCGGAGCGGAGCCGAGTGTGTAATGTGCGGAGCGGAGCCGAGTGTGTAATGTGCGGAGCGGAGCCGAGTGTGTAATGTGCGGAGCGGAGCCGAGTGTGTAATGTGCGGAGCAGAGCCGAGCGTGTAATGTGCGGAGCAGAGCCGAGCGTGTAATGTGCGGAGCGGAGCCGAGCGTGTAATGTGCGGAGCGGAGCCGAGCGTCTAATGTGCGGAGCGGAGCGTTTAATGTGCGGAGCGGAGCCTAGTGTGTAATGTGCGGAGCGGAGCCGAGCGTGTAATGTGCGGAGCGGAGCCGAGCGTGTAATGTGCGGAGCGGAGCGTTTAATGTGCGGAGCGGAGCCGAGTGTGTAATGTGCGGAGCGGAGCGTTTAATGTGCGGAGCGGAGCCGAGTGTGTAATGTGCGGAGCCGAGTGTGTAATGTGCGGAGCCGAGTGTGTAATGTGCGGAGCGGAGCCGAGTGTGTAATGTGCGGAGCTGAGCCGAGTGTGTAATGTGCGGAGCAGAGCCGAGTGTGTAATGTGCGGAGCCGAGCGTGTAATGTGCGGAGCGGAGCCGAGCGTGTAATGTGCGGAGCGGAGCCGAGCGTGTAATGTGCGGAGCCGAGCGTGTAATGTGCGGAGCCGAGCGTGTAATGTGCGGAGCGGAGCCGAGCGTGTAATGTGCGGAGCGGAGCAGAGCGTGTAATGTGCGGAGCGGAGCCGAGCGTGTAATGTGCGGAGCGGAGCCGAGCGTGTAATGAGCGGAGCCAAGTGTGTAATGTGCGGAGCGGAGCCGAGCGTGTAATGTGCGGAGCCGAGCGTGTAATGTGCCGAGCCGAGCGTGTAATGTGCGGAGCGGAGCCGAGCGTGTAATGTGCGGAGCGGAGCCGAGCGTGTACTGTGCGGAGCGGAGCCGAGCGTGTAATTTGCGGAGCCGAGCGTGTAATGAGCGGAGCCGAGTGTGTAATGTGCGGAGCGGAGCCGAGTGTGTAATGTGCGGAGCGGAGCCGAGTGTGTAATGTGCGGAGCCGAGTGTGTAATGTGCGGAGCCGAGTGTGTAATGTGCGGAGCCGAACGTGTAATGTGCGGAGCGGAGCCGAGTGTGTAATGTGCGGAGCCGAGTGTGTAATGTGCGGAGCCGAACGTGTAATGTGCGGAGCGGAGCCGAGCGTGTAATGTGCGGAGCCGAGCGTGTAATGTGCGGAGCCGAGCGTGTAATGTGCGGAGCGGAGCCGAGCGTGTAATGTGCGGAGCGGAGCGTGTAATGTGCGGAGCGGAGCGTGTAATGTGCGGAGCAGAGCCGAGCGTGTAATGTGCGGAGCGGAGCCGAGCGTGTAATGTGCGGAGCCGAGCGTGTAATGTGCTGAGCGGAACCGAGCGTGTAATGTGCGGAGCGGAGCCGAGCGTGTAATGTGCGGAGCCGAGCGTGTAATGAGCGGAGCCGAGTGTGTAATGTGCGGAGCGGAGCCGAGTGTGTAATGTGCGGAGCGGAGCCGAGTGTGTAATGTGCGGAGCCAAGTGTGTAATGTGCGGAGCCGAGCGTGTAATGTGCGGAGCCGAGCGTGTAATGTGAGGAGCCGTAATGTGCGGAGCGGAGCCGAGCGTGTAATGTGCGGAGCGGAGCCGAGCGTGTAATGTGCGGAGCGGAACCGAGCGTGTAATGTGCGGAGCGGAGCCGAGCGTGTAATGTGCGGAGCCGAGCGTGTAATGTGCGGAGCCGAGCGTGTAATGTGCGGAGCGGAACCGAGCGTGTAGTGTGCGGAGCGGAGCCGAGCGTGTAATGTGCGGAGCCGAGCGTGTAATGTGCGGAGCGGAGCCCAGCGTGTAATGTGCGGAGCGGAGCCGAGCGTGTAATGTGCGGAGCGGAGCCGAGCGTGTAATGAGCGGAGCCAAGTGTGTAATGTGCGGAGCGGAGCCGAGTGTGTAATGTGCGGAGCGGTGCCGAGCGTGTAATGTGCGGAGCGGAGCCGAGCGTGTAATGTGCGGAGCGGAGCCAAGCGTGTAATGTTCGGAGCGGAGCCGAGCGTGTAATGTGCGGAGCGGAGCCGAGCGTGTAATGTGCGGAGCCGAGCGTGTAATGTGCGGAGCGGAGCCGAGGGTGTAATGTGCGGAGCGGAGTCGAGCGTGTAATGAGCGGAGCCGAGTGTGTAATGTGCGGAGCGGAGCCGAGTGTGTAATGTGCGGAGCCGAGTGTGTAATGTGCGGAGCCGAGTGTGTAATGTGCGGAGCGGAGCCGAGTGTGTAATGTGCGGAGCCGAGTGTGTAATGTGCGGAGCAGAGCCGAGTGTGTAATGTGAGGAGCGGAGCCGAGCGTGTAATGTGCGGAGCGGAGCCGACCGTGTAATATGCGGAGCGGAGCCGAGTGTGTAATGTGCAGAGCGGAGCCGAGTGTGTAATGTGCGGAGCCAAGTGTGTAATGTGCGGAGCCGAGTGTGTAATGTGCGGTGCCGAGTGTGTAATGTGCGGAGCGGAGCCGAGTGTGTAATGTGCGGAGCCGAGTGTGTAATGTGCGGAGCGGAGCCGAGTGTGTAATGTGCGGAGCGGAGCCGTGTGTGTAATGTGCGGAGCGGAGCCGAGTGTGTAATGTGCGGAGCGGAGCCCAGTGTGTAATGTGCGGAGCGGAGCCCAGTGTGTAATATGCGGAGCGGAGCCGAGTGTGTAATGTGCGGAGCGGAGCCGAGTGTGTAATGTGCGGAGCGGAGCCCAGTGTGTAATGTGCGGAGCGGAGCCCAGTGTGTAATGTGCGGAGCGGAGCCCAGTGTGTAATGTGCGGAGCGGAGCCGAGTGTGTAATGTGCGGAGCCGAGTGTGTAATGTGCGGAGCCGAGTGTGTAATGTGCGGAGCGGAGCCGAGTGTGTAATGTGCGGAGCAGAGCCGAGCGTGTAATGTGCGGAGCCGAGCGTGTAATGTGCGGAGCGGAGCCGAGTGTGTAATGTGCGGAGCGGAGCCGAGTGTGTAATGTGCGGAGCCGAGTGTGTAATGTGCGGAGCGGAGCCGAGTGTGTAATGTGCAGAGCCGAGTGTGTAATGTGCGGAGCGGAGCCGAGAGTGTAATGTGCGGAGCGGAGCCGAGCGTGTAATGTGCGGAGCGGAGCCGAGCGTGTAATGTGCGGAGCGGAGCCGAGCGTGTAATGTGCGGAGCGGAGCCCAGTGTGTAATGTGCGGAGCGGAGCCCAGTGTGTAATGTGCGGAGCGGAGCCCAGTGTGTAATGTGCGGAGCGGAGCCGAGCGTGTAATGTGCGGAACGGAGCCGAGTGTGTAATGTGCGGAGCGGAGCCGAGTGTGTAATGTGCGGAGCCGAGTGTGTAATGTGCGGAGCCGAGCGTGTAATGTGCGGAGCGGAGCCGAGGGTGTAATGTGCGGAGCGGAGCCGAGCGTGTAATGAGCGGAGCCGAGTGTGTAATGTGCGGAGCGGAGCCGAGTGTGTAATGTGCGGAGCCGAGTGTGTAATGTGCGGAGCCGAGTGTGTAATGTGCGGAGCGGAGCCGAGTGTGTAATGTGCGGAGCCGAGTGTGTAATGTGCGGAGCAGAGCCGAGTGTGTAATGTGCGGAGCAGAGCCGAGTGTGTAATGTGCGGAGCGGAGCCGAGCGTGTAATGTGCGGAGCGGAGCCGTGTGTGTAATGTGCGGAGCGGAGCCGAGTGTGTAATGTGCGGAGCGGAGCCGAGTGTGTAATGTGCGGAGTGGAGCCGAGTGTGTAATGTGCGGAGCCAAGTGTGTAATGTGCGGAGCGGAGCCGAGTGTGTAATGTGCGGAGCTGAGTGTGTAATGTGCGGAGCGGAGCCGAGTGTGTAATGTGCGGAGCCGAGTGTGTAATGTGCGGAGCGGAGCCGAGTGTGTAATGTGCGGAGCGGAGCCGAGTGCGTAATGTGCGGAGCGGAGCCGAGTGCGTAATGTGCGGAGCGGAGCCGAGTGCGTAATGAGCGGAGCCGAGCGTGTAATGTGCGGAGCGGAGCCGAGCGTGTAATGTGCGGAGCGGAGCCCAGTGTGTAATGTGCGGAGCGGAGCCCAGTGTGTAATGTGCGGAGCGGAGCCCAGTGTGTAATGTGCGGAGCGGAGCCGAGTGTGTAATGTGCGGAACGGAGCCGAGTGTGTAATGTGCGGAGCGGAGCCGAGTGTGTAATGTGCGGAGCCGAGTGTGTAATGTGCGGAGCGGAGCCGAGTGTGTAATATGCGGAGCGGAGCCGAGCGTGTAATGTGCGGAGCCGAGCGTGTAATGTGAGGAGCCGTAATGTGCGGAGCGGAGCCGAGCGTGTAATGTGCGGAGCGGAGCCGAGCGTGTAATGTGCGGAGCGGAACCGAGCGTGTAATGTGTGGAGCGGAGCCGAGTGTGTAATGTGCGGAGCGGAGCTGAGTGTGTAATGTGCGGAGCCGAGTGTGTAATGTGCGGAGCGGAGCCGAGTGTGTAATGTGCAGAGCCGAGTGTGTAATGAGCGGAGCCGAGTGTGTAATGTGCGGAGCGGAGCCGAGCGTGTAATGTGCGGAGCGGAGCCGAGCGTGTAATGTGCGGAGCGGAGCCGAGCGTGTAATGTGCGGAGCGGAGCCCAGTGTGTAATGTGCGGAGCGGAGCCCAGTGTGTAATGTGCGGAGCGGAGCCCAGTGTGTAATGTGCGGAGCGGAGCCGAGCGTGTAATGTGCGGAACGGAGCCGAGCGTGTAATGTGCGGAGCGGAGCCGAGTGTGTAATGTGCGGAGCCGAGTGTGTAATGTGCGGAGCCGAGCGTGTAATGTGCTTAGCGGAGCCGAGGGTGTAATGTGTGGAGCGGAGCCGAGCGTGTAATGAGCGGAGCCGAGTGTGTAATGTGCGGAGCGGAGCCGAGTGTGTAATGTGCGGAGCCGAGTGTGTAATGTGCGGAGCCGAGTGTGTAATGTGCGGAGCAGAGCCGAGTGTGTAATGTGCGGAGCGGAGCCGAGCGTGTAATGTGCGGAGCGGAGCCGAGCGTGTAATGTGCGGAGCGGAGCCGAGTGTGTAATGTGCGGAGCGGAGCCGAGTGTGTAATGTGCGGAGCGGAGCCGAGTGTGTAATGTGCGGAGCCAAGTGTGTAATGTGCGGAGCGGAGCCGAGTGTGTAATGTACGGAGCCGAGTGTGTAATGTGCGGAGCGGAGCCGAGTGTGTAATGTGCGGAGCCGAGTGTGTAATGTGCGGAGCCGAGTGTGTAATGTGCGGAGCCGAGTGTGTAATGTGCGGAGCGGAGCCGAGTGTGTAATGTGCGGAGCGGAGCCGAATGCGTATTGTGCGGAGCGGAGCCGAGTGCGTAATGTGCGGAGCGGAGCCGAGTGCGTAATGAGCGGAGCCGAGCGTGTAATGTGCGGAGCGGAGCCGAGCGTGTAATGTGCGGAGCGGAGCCGAGCGTGTAATGTGCGGAGCGGAGCCGAGTGTGTAATGTGCGGAGCGGAGCCGAGTGTGTAATGTGCGGAGCGGAGCCGAGTGTGTAATGTGCGGAGCGGAGCCGAGTGTGTAATGTGCGGAGCGGAGCCGAGCGTGTAATGTGCGGAGCGGAGCCGAGCGTGTAATGTGCGGAGCCGAGTGTGTAATGTGCGGAGCCGAGTGTGTAATGTGCGGAGCCGAGTGTGTAATGTGCGGAGCGGAGCCGAGTGTGTAATGTGCGGAGCGGAGCCGAATGCGTATTGTGCGGAGCGGAGCCGAGTGCGTAATGTGCGGAGCGGAGCCGAGTGTGTAATGTGCGGAGCGGAGCCGAGTGTGTAATGTGCGGAGCGGAGTGTGTAATGTGCGGAGCCGAGTGTGTAATGTGCGGAGCCGAGTGTGTAATGTGCGGAGCGGAGCCGAGTGTGTAATGTGCGGAGCGGAGCCGAATGCGTATTGTGCGGAGCGGAGCCGAGTGCGTAATGTGCGGAGCGGAGCCGAGTGCGTAATGAGCGGAGCCGAGCGTGTAATGTGCGGAGCGGAGCCGAGCGTGTAATGTGCGGAGCGGAGCCGAGCGTGTAATGTGCGGAGCGGAGCCGAGTGTGTAATGTGCGGAGCGGAGCCGAGTGTGTAATGTGCGGAGCGGAGCCGAGTGTGTAATGTGCGGAGCGGAGCCGAGTGTGTAATGTGCGGAGCGGAGCCGAGCGTGTAATGTGCGGAGCGGAGCCGAGCGTGTAATGTGCGGAGCCGAGTGTGTAATGTGCGGAGCCGAGTGTGTAATGTGCGGAGCCGAGTGTGTAATGTGCGGAGCGGAGCCGAGTGTGTAATGTGCGGAGCGGAGCCGAATGCGTATTGTGCGGAGCGGAGCCGAGTGCGTAATGTGCGGAGCGGAGCCGAGTGTGTAATGTGCGGAGCGGAGCCGAGTGTGTAATGTGCGGAGCGGAGCCGAGTGTGTAATGTGCGGAGCGGAGCCGAGTGTGTAATGTGCGGAGCGGAGCCGAGCGTGTAATGTGCGGAGCCGAGCGTGTAATGTGCGGAGCGGAGCCGAGCGTGTAATGTGCGGAGCGGAGCCGAGTGTGTAATGTGCGGAGCGGAGCCGAGTGTGTAATGTGCGGAGCGGAGCCGAGTGTGTAATGTGCGGAGCGGAGCCGAGTGTGTAATGTGCGGAGCGGAGCCGAGCGTGTAATGTGCGGAGCGGAGCCGAGCGTGTAATGTGCGGAGCCGAGTGTGTAATGTGCGGAGCCGAGTGTGTA
This sequence comes from Phyllobates terribilis, assembly GCF_046119375.1. Taxonomy (NCBI): domain Eukaryota; kingdom Metazoa; phylum Chordata; class Amphibia; order Anura; family Dendrobatidae; genus Phyllobates; species Phyllobates terribilis. Next base: position 595,273,997 of record NW_027362761.1, read on the forward strand.
ATGTGCGGAGCCGAGTGTGTAATGTGCGGAGCGGAGCCGAGTGTGTAATGTGCGGAGCGGAGCCGAATGCGTATTGTGCGGAGCGGAGCCGAGTGCGTAATGTGCGGAGCGGAGCCGAGTGTGTAATGTGCGGAGCGGAGCCGAGTGTGTAATGTGCGGAGCGGAGCCGAGTGTGTAATGTGCGGAGCGGAGCCGAGTGTGTAATGTGCGGAGCGGAGCCGAGCGTGTAATGTGCGGAGCCGAGCGTGTAATGTGCGGAGCGGAGCCGAGCGTGTAATGTGCGGAGCGGAGCCGAGCGCGTAATGTGCGGAGCGGAGCCGAGCGCGTAATGTGCGGAGCGGAGCCGAGCGCGTAATGTGCGGAGCGGAGCCGAGCGTGTAATGTGCGGAGCGGAGCCGAGCGTGTAATGTGCGGAGCGGAGCCGAGCGTGTAATGTGCAGAGCCGAGCGTGTAATGTGCGGAGCGGAGCCGAGCGTGTAATGTGCGGAGCGGAGCCGAGCGTGTAATGTGCGGAGCGGAGCCGAGCGTGTAATGTGCGGAGCGGAGCCCAGTGTGTAATGTGCGGAGCGGAGCTCAGTGTGTAATGTGCGGAGCGGAGCCGAGTGTGTAATGTGCGGAGCCGAGTGTGTAATGTGCGGAGCCGAGCGTGTAATGTGCGGAGCGGAGCCGAGCGTGTAATGTGCGGAGCGGAGCCGAGCGTGTAATGTGCGGAGCCGAGCGTGTAATGTGCGGAGTCGAGCGTGTAATGTGCGGAGCGGAGCCGAGGGTGTAATGTGCGGAGCGGAGTCGAGCGTGTAATGAGCGGAGCCGAGCGTGTAATGTGCGGAGCGTAGCCGAGCGTGTAATGTGCGGAGCGTAGCCGAGCGTGTAATGTGCGGAGCCGAGCGTGTAATGTGCGGAGCCGAGCCGAGCGTGTAATGTGCGGAGCCGAGCGTGTAATGTGCGGAGCCGAGCCGAGCGTGTAATGTGCGGAGCGGAGCCGAGCGTGTAATGTGCGGAGCCGAGCGTGTAATGTGCGGAGCGGAGCCGAGCGTGTAATGTGCGGAGCGGAGCCGAGCGTGTAATGTGCGGAGCGGAGCCGAGTGTGTAATGTGCGGAGCCGAGCGTGTAATGTGCGGAGCGGAGCCGAGCGCGTAATGTGCGGAGCGGAGCCGAGCGCGTAATGTGCGGAGCGGAGCCGAGTGTGTAATGTGCGGAGCGGAGCGTGTAATGTGCGGAGCGGAGCCGAGTGTGTAATGTGCGGAGCGGAGCCGAGTGTGTAATGTGCGGAGCGGAGCCGAGTGTGTAATGTGCGGAGCGGAGCCGAGCGTGTAATGTGCGGAGCCGAGCGTGTAATGTGCGGAGCGGAGCCGAGCGTGTAATGTGCGGAGCGGAGCCGAGCGCGTAATGTGCGAAGCGGAGCCGAGCGCGTAATGTGCGGAGCGGAGCCGAGCGTGTAATGTGCGGAGCGGAGCCGAGCGTGTAATGTGCGGAGCGGAGCCGAGCGTGTAATGTGCGGAGCGGAGCCGAGCGTGTAATGTGCGGAGCGGAGCCGAGCGTGTAATGTGCGGAGCCGAGCGTGTAATGTGCGTAGCGGAGCCGAGCGTGTAATGTGCGTAGCGGAGCCGAGCGTGTAATGTGCGTAGCGGAGCCGAGCGTGTAATGTGCGGAGCGGAGCCGAGCGTGTAATGTGCGGAGCGGAGCCGAGCGTGTAATGTGCGGAGCGGAGCCCAGTGTGTAATGTGCGGAGCAGAGCCCAGTGTGTAATGTGCGGAGCGGAGCCGAGTGTGTAATGTGCGGAGCCGAGTGTGTAATGTGCGGAGCCGAGCGTGTAATGTGCGGAGCGGAGCCGAGCGTGTAATGTGCGGAGCGGAGCCGAGCGTGTAATGTGCGGAGCCGAGCGTGTAATGTGCGGAGCCGAGCGTGTAATGTGCGGAGCGGAGCCGAGGGTGTAATGTGCGGAGCGGAGTCGAGCGTGTAATGAGCGGAGCCGAGCGTGTAATGTGCGGAGCGTAGCCGAGCGTGTAATATGCGGAGCGTAGCCGAGCGTGTAATGTGCGTAGCCGAGCGTGTAATGTGCGGAGCCGAGCCGAGCGTGTAATGTGCGGAGCCGAGCGTGTAATGTGCGGAGCCGAGCCGAGCGTGTAATGTGCGGAGCGGAGCCGAGCGTGTAATGTGCGGAGCCGAGCGTGTAATGTGCGGAGCGGAGCCGAGCGTGTAATGTGCGGAGCGGAGCCGAGCGTGTAATGTGCGGAGCGGAGCCGAGCGTGTAATGTGCGGAGCGGAGCCGAGCGTGTAATGTGCGGAGCCGAGCGTGTAATGTGCGGAGCGGAGCCGAGCGTGTAATGTGCGGAGCCGAGCGTGTAATGTGCGGAGCGGAGCCGAGCGCGTAATGTGCGGAGCGGAGCCGAGCGCGTAATGTGCGGAGCGGAGCCGAGCGCGTAATGTGCGGAGCGGAGCCGAGCGTGTAATGTGCGGAGCAGAGCCGAGTGTGTAATGTGCGGAGCCGAGTGTGTAATGTGCGGAGCGGAGCAGAGTGTGTAATGTGCGGAGCCGAGTGTGTAATGTGCGGAGCGGAGCCGAGTGTGTAATGTGCGGAGCGGAGCCGAGCGTGTAATGTGCGGAGCGGAGCCGAGCGTGTAATGTGCGGAGCCGAGCGTGTAATGTGCGGAGCGCAGCCGAGCGTGTAATGTGCGGAGCGGAGCCGAGCGTGTAATGTGCGGAGCGGAGCCGAGCGTGTAATGTGCGGAGCGGAGCCGAGCGTGTAATGTGCGGACCGGAGCCGAGTGTGTAATGTGCGGAGCGGAGCGTGTAATGTGCGGAGCGGAGCCGAGTGTGTAATGTGCGGAGCTGAGCCGAGTGTGTAATGTGCGGAGCACAGCCGAGTGTGTAATGTGCGGAGCCGAGCGTGTAATGTGCGGAGCCGAGCGTGTAATGTGCGGAGCGGAGCCCAGTGTGTAATGTGCGGAGCGGAGCCGAGTGTGTAATGTGCGGAGCGGAGCCGAGTGTGTAATGTGCGGAGCGGAGCTGAGTGTGTAATGTGCGGAGCCGAGTGTGTAATGTGCGGAGCGGAGCCGAGTGTGTAATGTGCAGAGCCGAGTGTGTAATGAGCGGAGCCGAGTGTGTAATGTGCGGTGCGGAGCCGAGCGTGTAATGTGCGGAGCGGAGCCGAGCGTGTAATGTGCGGAGCGGAGCCGAGCGTGTAATGTGCGGAGCGGAGCCGAGCGTGTAATGTGCGGAGCGGAGCCCAGTGTGTAATGTGCGGAGCGGAGCCCAGTGTGTAATGTGCGGAGCGGAGCCCAGTGTGTAATGTGCGGAGCGGAGCCGAGCGTGTAATGTGCGGAACGGAGCCGAGCGTGTAATGTGCGGAGCGGAGCCGAGTGTGTAATGTGCGGAGCCGAGCGTGTAATGTGCTTAGCGGAGCCGAGGGTGTAATGTGTGGAGCGGAGCCGAGCGTGTAATGAGCGGAGCCGAGTGTGTAATGTGCGGAGCGGAGCCGAGTGTGTAATATGCGGAGCCGAGTGTGTAATGTGCGGAGCCGAGCGTGTAATGTGCGGAGCGGAGCCGAGCGTGTAATGTGCGGAGCGGAGCCGAGCGTGTAATGTGCGGAGCGGAGCCGAGCGTGTAATGTGCGGAGCGGAGCCGAGTGTGTAATGTGCGGAGCGGAGCCGAGTGTGTAATGTGCGGAGCGGAGCCGAGTGTGTAATGTGCGGAGCGGAGCCGAGTGTGTAATGTGCGGAGCGGAGCCGAGCGTGTAATGTGCGGAGCCGAGCGTGTAATGTGCGGAGCGGAGCCGAGCGTGTAATGTGCGGAGCGGAGCCGAGCGCGTAATGTGCGGAGCGGAGCCGAGCGCGTAATGTGCGGAGCGGAGCCGAGCGCGTAATGTGCGGAGCGGAACCGAGCGTGTAATGTGCGGAGCGGAGCCGAGCGTGTAATGTGCGGAGCGGAGCCGAGCGTGTAATGTGCGGAGCGGAGCCGAGCGTGTAATGTGCGGAGCGGAGCCGAGCGTGTAATGTGCGGAGCCGAGCGTGTAATGTGCGGAGCGGAGCCGAGCGTGTAATGTGCGGAGCGGAGCCGAGCGTGTAATGTGCGGAGCGGAGCCGAGCGTGTAATGTGCGGAGCGGAGCCCAGTGTGTAATGTGCGGAGCGGAGCCCAGTGTGTAATGTGCGGAGCGGAGCCGAGTGTGTAATGTGCGGAGCCGAGTGTGTAATGTGCGGAGCCGAGCGTGTAATGTGCGGAGCGGAGCCGAGCGTGTAATGTGCGGAGCGGAGCCGAGCGTGTAATGTGCGGAGCCGAGCGTGTAATGTGCGGAGCCGAGCGTGTAATGTGCGGAGCGGAGCCGAGGGTGTAATGTGCGGAGCGGAGTCGAGCGTGTAATGAGCGGAGCCGAGCGTGTAATGTGCGGAGCGTAGCCGAGCGTGTAATGTGCGGAGCGTAGCCGAGCGTGTAATGTGCGGAGCCAAGCCGAGCGTGTAATGTGCGGAGCCGAGCGTGTAATGTGCGGAGCCGAGCGTGTAATGTGCGGAGCGTAGCCGAGCGTGTAATGTGCGGAGCCGAGCCGAGCGTGTAATGTGCGGAGCCGAGCGTGTAATGTGCGGAGCCGAGCCGAGCGTGTAATGTGCGGAGCCGAGCCGAGCGTGTAATGTGCGGAGCGGAGCCGAGCGTGTAATGTGCGGAGCCGAGCGTGTAATGTGCGGAGCGGAGCCGAGCGTGTAATGTGCGGAGCGGAGCCGAGCGTGTAATGTGCGGAGCGGAGCCGAGTGTGTAATGTGCGGAGCCGAGCGTGTAATGTGCGGAGCGGAGCCGAGCGCGTAATGTGCGGAACGGAGCCGAGCGCGTAATGTGCGGAGCGGAGCCGAGTGTGTAATGTGCGGAGCGGAGCGTGTAATGTGCGGATCGGAGCCGAGTGTGTAATGTGCGGAGCGGAGCCGAGTGTGTAATGTGCGGAGCGGAGCCGAGTGTGTAATGTGCGGACCGGAGCCGAGTGTGTAATGTGCGGAGCGGAGCCGAGCGTGTAATGTGCGGAGCCGAGCGTGTAATGTGCGGAGCGGAGCCGAGCGTGTAATGTGCGGAGCGGAGCCGAGCGCGTAATGTGCGGAGCGGAGCCGAGCGCGTAATGTGCGGAGCGGAGCCGAGCGCGTAATGTGCGGAGCGGAGCCGAGCGTGTAATGTGCGGAGCGGAGCCGAGCGTGTAATGTGCGGAGCGGAGCCGAGCGTGTAATGTGCGGAGCGGAGCCGAGCGTGTAATGTGCGGAGTGGAGCCGAGCGTGTAATGTGCGGAGCCGAGCGTGTAATGTGCGGAGCGGAGCCGAGCGTGTAATGTGCGTAGCGGAGCCGAGCGTGTAATGTGCGGAGCGGAGCCGAGCGTGTAATGTGCGGAGCGGAGCCGAGCGTGTAATGTGCGGAGCGGAGCCCAGTGTGTAATGTGCGGAGCGGAGCCCAGTGTGTAATGTGCGGAGCGGAGCCGAGTGTGTAATGTGCGGAGCCGAGTGTGTAATGTGCGGAGCCGAGCGTGTAATGTGCGGAGCGGAGCCGAGCGTGTAATGTGCGGAGCGGATCCGAGCGTGTAATGTGAGGAGCCGAGCGTGTAATGTGCGGAGCGGAGCCGAGGGTGTAATGTGCGGAGCGGAGTCGAGCGTGTAATGAGCGGAGCCGAGCGTGTAATGTGCGGAGCGTAGCCGAGCGTGTAATATGCGGAGCGTAGCCGAGCGTGTAATGTGCGGAGCCGAGCGTGTAATGTGCGGAGCCGAGCCGAGCGTGTAATGTGCGGAGCCGAGCGTGTAATGTGCGGAGCCGAGCCGAGCGTGTAATGTGCGGAGCCGAGCCGAGCGTGTAATGTGCGGAGCCGAGCGTGTAATGTGCGGAGCGGAGCCGAGCGTGTAATGTGCGGAGCGGAGCCGAGCGTGTAATGTGCGGAGCGGAGCCGAGCGTGTAATGTGCGGAGCCGAGCGTGTAATGTGCGGAGCGGAGCCGAGCGCGTAATGTGCGGAGCGGAGCCGAGCGCGTAATGTGCGGAGCGGAGCCGAGCGCGTAATGTGCGGAGCGGAGCCGAGCGTGTAATGTGCGGAGCGGAGCCGAGTGTGTAATGTGCGGAGCCGAGTGTGTAATGTGCGGAGCGGAGCAGAGTGTGTAATGTGCGGAGCCGAGTGTGTAATGTGCGGAGCGGAGCCGAGTGTGTAATGTGCGGAGCGGAGCCGAGTGTGTAATGTGCGGAGCGGAGCCGAGCGTGTAATGTGCGGAGCCGAGCGTGTAATGTGCGGAGCGTAGCCGAGCGTGTAATGTGCGGAGCAGAGCCGAGCGTGTAATGTGCGGAGCGGAGCCGAGCGTGTAATGTGCGGAGCGGAGCCGAGCGTGTAATGTGCGGACCGGAGCCGAGTGTGTAATGTGCGGAGCGGAGCGTGTAATGTGCGGAGCGGAGCCGAGTGTGTAATGTGCGGAGCTGAGCCGAGTGTGTAATGTGCGGAGCACAGCCGAGTGTGTAATGTGCGGAGCCGAGCGTGTAATGTGCGGAGCGGAGCCGAGCGTGTAATGTGCGGAGCGGAGCCCAGTGTGTAATGTGCGGAGCGGAGCCGAGTGTGTAATGTGCGGAGCGGAGCCGAGTGTGTAATGTGTGGAGCGGAGCCGAGTGTGTAATGTGCGGAGCGGAGCCGAGTGTGTAATGTGCGGAGCGGAGCCGAGTGTGTAATGTGCGGAGCGGAGCCGAGTGTGTAATGTGCGGAGCCGAGTGTGTAATGTGCGGAGCGGAGCCGAGTGTGTAATGTGCGGAGCGGAGCCGAGTGTGTAATGTGCGGAGCAGAGCCGAGCGTGTAATGTGCGGAGCGGAGCCGAGCGTGTAATGTTCGGAGCGGAGCCGAGCGTCTAATGTGCGGAGCGGAGCGTTTAATGTGCGGAGCGGAGCCTAGTGTGTAATGTGCGGAGCGGAGCCGAGCGTGTAATGTGCGGAGCGGAGCCGAGCGTGTAATGTGCGGAGCGGAGCGTTTAATGTGCGGAGCGGAGCCGAGTGTGTAATGTGCGGAGCGGAGCGTTTAATGTGCGGAGCGGAGCCGAGTGTGTAATGTGCGGAGCCGAGTGTGTAATGTGCGGAGCCGAGTGTGTAATGTGCGGAGCGGAGCCGAGTGTGTAATGTGCGGAGCTGAGCCGAGTGTGTAATGTGCGGAGCAGAGCCGAGTGTGTAATGTGCGGAGCCGAGCGTGTAATGTGCGGAGCGGAGCCGAGTGTGTAATGTGCTGAGCGGAGCCGAGTGTGTAATGTGCGGAGCGGAGCCGAGTGTGTAATGTGCTGAGCGGAGCCGAGTGTGTAATGTGCTGAGCGGAGCCGAGTGTGTAATGTGCGGAGCGGAGCCGAGTGTGTAATGTGCGGAGCGGAGCCGAGTGTGTAATGTGCGGAGCGGAGCCGAGTTGTAATGTGCGGAGCGGAGCCGAGTGTGTAATGTGCGGAGCGGAGCCGAGTGTGTAATGTGCGGAGCGGAGCCGAGTGTGTAATGTGCGGAACCGAGTGTGTAATGTGCGGAGCGGAGCCGAGTGTGTAACTTGCGGAGCCGAGTGTGTAATGTGCGGAGCGGAGCCGAGTGTGTAATCTGCGGAGCGGAGCCGAGTGTGTAATGTGCGGAGCGGAGCCGAGTGTGTAATGTGCGGAGCGGAGCCGAGTGTGTAATGTGCGGAGCCGAGTGTGTAATGTGCGGAGCCGAGTGTGTAATGTGCGGAGCGGAGCCGAGTGTGTAATGTGCGGAGCGGAGCCGAGTGTGTAATGTGCGGAGCGGAGCCGAGTGTGTAATGTGCGGAGCGGAGCCGAGTGTGTAATGTGCGGAGCAGAGCCGAGTGTGTAATGTGCGGAGCCGAGTGTGTAATGTGCAGAGCCGAGTGTGTAATGTGCGGAGCGGAGCCGAGTGTGTAATGTGCGGAGCGGAGCCGAGTGTGTAATGTGCGGAGCCGAGTGTGTAATGTGCGGAGCGGAGCCGAGTGTGTAATGTGCGGAGCGGAGCCGAGTGTGTAATGTGCGGAGCGGAGCCGAGTGTGTAATGTGCGGAGCGGAGCCGAGTGTGTAATATGCGGAGCGGAGCCGTGTGTGTAATGTGCTGAGCGGAGCCGAGTGTGTAATGTGCGGAGCGGAGCCGTGTGTGTAATGTGCGGAGCGGAGACGAGTGTGTAATGTGCGGAGCGGAGCCGAGTGTGTAATGTGCGGAGCGCAGCCGAGTGTGTAATGTGCGGAGCGGAACCGAGTGTGTAATGTGCGGAGCGGAGCCGAGTGTGTAATGTGCGGAGCGGAGCCGAGTGTGTAATGTGCGGAGCGGAGCCCAGTGTGTAATGTGCGGAGCGGAGCCCAGTGTGTAATGTGCGGAGCGGAGCCCAGTGTGTAATGTGCGGAGCGGAGCCCAGTGTGTAATGTGCGGAGCGGAGCCCAGTGTGTAATGTGCGGAGCGGAGCCCAGTGTGTAATGTGCGGAGCGGAGCCGAGTGTGTAATGTGCGGAGCGGAGCCGAGTGTGTAATGTGCGGAGCCGAGTGTGTAATGACGCGGAGCGTGTAATGTGCAGAGCGGAGCGTGTAATGTGCGGAGCCGAGCGTGTAATGTGCGGAGCCGAGCGTCTAATGTGCGGAGCGGAGCGTGTAATGTGCGGAGCGGAGCCGAGTGTGTAATGTGCGGAGCGGAGCCGAGTGTGTAATGACGCGGAGCGTGTAATGTGCGGAGCGGAGCGTGTAATGTGCGGAGCGGAGCCGAGTGTGTAATGTGCGGAGCGGAGCCGAGTGTGTAATGTGCGGAGCGGAGCCGAGTTTGTAATGTGCGGAGCCGAGTGTGTAATGTGCGGAGCGGAGCCGAGTGTGTAATGTGCGGAGCTGAGCCGAGTGTGTAATGTGCGGAGCACAGCCGAGTGTGTAATGTGCGGAGCCGAGCGTGTAATGTGCGGAGCGGAGCCGAGCGTGTAATGTGCGGAGCGGAGCCCAGTGTGTAATGTGCGGATCGGAGCCGAGTGTGTAATGTGCGGAGCGGAGCCGAGTGTGTAATGTGCGGAGCGGAGCCGAGTGTGTAATGTGCGGAGGGGAGCCGAGCGTGTAATGTGCGGAGCCGAGCGTGTAATGTGCGGAGCGGAGCCGAGCGTGTAATGTGCGGAGCGGAGCCGAGCGCGTAATGTGCGGAGCGGAGCCGAGCGCGTAATGTGCGGAGCGGAGCCGAGCGTGTAATGTGCGGAGCGGAGCCGAGCGTGTAATGTGCGGAGCGGAGCCGAGCGTGTAATGTGCGGAGCGGAGCCGAGCGTGTAATGTGCGGAGCCGAGCGTGTAATGTGCGGAGCGGAGCCGAGCGTGTAATGTGCGTAGCGGAGCCGAGCGTGTAATGTGCGGAGCGGAGCCGAGCGTGTAATGTGCGGAGCGGAGCCGAGCGTGTAATGTGCGGAGCGGAGCCCAGTGTGTAATGTGCGGAGCGGAGCCCAGTGTGTAATGTGCGGAGCGGAGCCGAGTGTGTAATGTGCGGAGCCGAGTGTGTAATGTGCGGAGCCGAGCGTGTAATGTGCGGAGCGGAGCCGAGCGTGTAATGTGCGGAGCGGAGCCGAGCGTGTAATGTGCGGAGCCGAGCGTGTAATGTGCGGAGCCGAGCGTGTAATGTGCGGAGCGGAGCCGAGGGTGTAATGTGCGGAGCGGAGTCGAGCGTGTAATGAGCGGAGCCGAGCGTGTAATGTGCGGAGCGTAGCCGAGCGTGTAATATGCGGAGCGTAGCCGAGCGTGTAATGTGCGGAGCCGAGCGTGTAATGTGCGGAGCCGAGCCGAGCGTGTAATGTGCGGAGCCGAGCGTGTAATGTGCGGAGCCGAGCCGAGCGTGTAATGTGCGGAGCCGAGCCGAGCGTGTAATGTGCGGAGCCGAGCCGAGCGTGTAATGTGCGGAGCCGAGCGTGTAATGTGCGGAGCGGAGCCGAGCGTGTAATGTGCGGAGCGGAGCCGAGCGTGTAATGTGCGGAGCGGAGCCGAGCGTGTAATGTGCGGAGCCGAGCGTGTAATGTGCGGAGCGGAGCCGAGCGCGTAATGTGCGGAGCGGAGCCGAGCGCGTAATGTGCGGAGCGGAGCCGAGCGCGTAATGTGCGGAGCGGAGCCGAGCGTGTAATGTGCGTAGCGGAGCCGAGCGTGTAATGTGCGGAGCGGAGCCGAGCGTGTAATGTGCGGAGCGGAGCCGAGCGTGTAATGTGCGGAGCGGAGCCCAGTGTGTAATGTGCGGAGCGGAGCCCAGTGTGTAATGTGCGGAGCGGAGCCGAGTGTGTAATGTGCGGAGCCGAGTGTGTAATGTGCGGAGCCGAGCGTGTAATGTGCGGAGCGGAGCCGAGCGTGTAATGTGCGGAGCGGAGCCGAGCGTGTAATGTGCGGAGCCGAGCGTGTAATGTGCGGAGCCGAGCGTGTAATGTGCGGAGCGGAGCCGAGGGTGTAATGTGCGGAGCGGAGTCGAGCGTGTAATGAGCGGAGCCGAGCGTGTAATGTGCGGAGCGTAGCCGAGCGTGTAATATGCGGAGCGTAGCCGAGCGTGTAATGTGCGGAGCCGAGCGTGTAATGTGCGGAGCCGAGCCGAGCGTGTAATGTGCGGAGCCGAGCGTGTAATGTGCGGAGCCGAGCCGAGCGTGTAATGTGCGGAGCCGAGCCGAGCGTGTAATGTGCGGAGCCGAGCCGAGCGTGTAATGTGCGGAGCCGAGCGTGTAATGTGCGGAGCGGAGCCGAGCGTGTAATGTGCGGAGCGGAGCCGAGCGTGTAATGTGCGGAGCGGAGCCGAGCGTGTAATGTGCGGAGCCGAGCGTGTAATGTGCGGAGCGGAACCGAGCGCGTAATGTGCGGAGCGGAGCCGAGCGCGTAATGTGCGGAGCGGAGCCGAGCGCGTAATGTGCGGAGCGGAGCCGAGCGTGTAATGTGCGGAGCGGAGCCGATTGTGTAATGTGCGGAGCCGAGTGTGTAATGTGCGGAGCGGAGCAGAGTGTGTAATGTGCGGAGCCGAGTGTGTAATGTGCGGAGCGGAGCCGAGTGTGTAATGTGCGGAGCGGAGCCGAGTGTGTAATGTGCGGAGCGGAGCCGAGCGTGTAATGTGCGGAGCCGAGCGTGTAATGTGCGGAGCGTAGCCGAGCGTGTAATGTGCGGAGCGGAGCCGAGCGTGTAATGTGCGGAGCGGAGCCGAGCGTGTAATGTGCGGAGCGGAGCCGAGCGTGTAATGTGCGGACCGGAGCCGAGTGTGTAATGTGCGGAGCGGAGCGTGTAATGTGCGGAGCGGAGCCGAGTGTGTAATGTGCGGAGCTGAGCCGAGTGTGTAATGTGCGGAGCACAGCCGAGTGTGTAATGTGCGGAGCCGAGCGTGTAATGTGCGGAGCGGAGCCGAGCGTGTAATGTGCGGAGCGGAGCCCAGTGTGTAATGTGCGGAGCGGAGCCGAGTGTGTAATGTGCGGAGCGGAGCCGAGTGTGTAATGTGTGGAGCGGAGCCGAGTGTGTAATGTGCGGAGCGGAGCCGAGTGTGTAATGTGCGGAGCGGAGCCGAGTGTGTAATGTGCGGAGCGGAGCCGAGTGTGTAATGTGCGGAGCCGAGTGTGTAATGTGCGGAGCGGAGCCGAGTGTGTAATGTGCGGAGCGGAGCCGAGTGTGTAATGTGCGGAGCAGAGCCGAGCGTGTAATGTGCGGAGCGGAGCCGAGCGTGTAATGTGCGGAGCGGAGCCGAGCGTCTAATGTGCGGAGCGGAGCGTTTAATGTGCGGAGCGGAGCCTAGTGTGTAATGTGCGGAGCGGAGCCGAGCGTGTAATGTGCGGAGCGGAGCCGAGCGTGTAATGTGCGGAGCGGAGCGTTTAATGTGCGGAGCGGAGCCGAGTGTGTAATGTGCGGAGCGGAGCGTTTAATGTGCGGAGCGGAGCCGAGTGTGTAATGTGCGGAGCCGAGTGTGTAATGTGCGGAGCCGAGTGTGTAATGTGCGGAGCGGAGCCGAGTGTGTAATGTGCGGAGCTGAGCCGAGTGTGTAATGTGCGGAGCAGAGCCGAGTGTGTAATGTGCGGAGCCGAGCGTGTAATGTGCGGAGCGGAGCCGAGTGTGTAATGTGCTGAGCGGAGCCGAGTGTGTAATGTGCGGAGCGGAGCCGAGTGTGTAATGTGCTGAGCGGAGCCGAGTGTGTAATGTGCTGAGCGGAGCCGAGTGTGTAATGTGCGGAGCGGAGCCGAGTGTGTAATGTGCGGAGCGGAGCCGAGTGTGTAATGTGCGGAGCGGAGCCGAGTTGTAATGTGCGGAGCGGAGCCGAGTGTGTAATGTGCGGAGCGGAGCCGAGTGTGTAATGTGCGGAGCGGAGCCGAGTGTGTAATGTGCGGAACCGAGTGTGTAATGTGCGGAGCGGAGCCGAGTGTGTAACTTGCGGAGCCGAGTGTGTAATGTGCGGAGCGGAGCCGAGTGTGTAATCTGCGGAGCGGAGCCGAGTGTGTAATGTGCGGAGCGGAGCCGAGTGTGTAATGTGCGGAGCGGAGCCGAGTGTGTAATGTGCGGAGCCGAGTGTGTAATGTGCGGAGCGGAGCCGAGCGTGTAATGTGCGGAGCGGAGCCCAGTGTGTAATGTGCGGAGCGGAGCCGAGTGTGTAATGTGCGGAGCAGAGCCGAGTGTGTAATGTGCGGAGCCGAGTGTGTAATGTGCAGAGCCGAGTGTGTAATGTGCAGAGCCGAGTGTGTAATGTGCGGAGCGGAGCCGAGTGTGTAATGTGCGGAGCGGAGCCGAGTGTGTAATGTGCGGAGCCGAGTGTGTAATGTGCGGAGGGGAGCCGAGTGTGTAATGTGCGGAGCCGAGTGTGTAATGTGCGGAGCGGAGCCGAGTGTGTAATGTGCGGAGCGGAGCCGAGTGTGTAATATGCGGAGCGGAGCCGTGTGTGTAATGTGCTGAGCGGAGCCGAGTGTGTAATGTGTGGAGCGGAGCCGAGTGTGTAATGTGCGGAGCCGAGTGTGTAATGTGCGGAGCGGAGCCGAGTGTGTAATGTGCGGAGCGGAGCCGAGTGTGTAATGTGCGGAGCCGAGTGTGTAATGTGCGGAGCCGAGTGTGTAATGTGCGGAGCGGAGCCGAGTGTGTAATGTGCGGAGCTGAGCCGAGTGTGTAATGTGCGGAGCAGAGCCGAGTGTGTAATGTGCGGAGCCGAGCGTGTAATGTGCGGAGCGGAGCCGAGCGTGTAATGTGCGGAGCGGAGCCGAGCGTCTAATGTGCGGAGCGGAGCGTTTAATGTGCGGAGCGGAGCCGAGTGTGTAATGTGCGGAGCGGAGCCGAGTGTGTAATGTGCGGAGCGGAGCCGAGTGTGTAATGTGCGGAGCCGAGTGTGTAATGTGCGGAGCCGAGTGTGTAATGTGCGGAGCGGAGCCAAGTGTGTAATGTGCGGAGCTGAGCCGAGTTTGTAATGTGCGGAGCAGAGCCGAGTGTGTAATGTGCGGAGCCGAGCGTGTAATGTGCGGAGCGGAGCCGAGCATGTAATGTGCGGAGCGGAGCCCAGTGTGTAATGTGCGGAGCGGAGCCCAGTGTGTAATGTGCGGAGCGGAGCCCAGTGTGTAATGTGCGGAGCGGAGCCGAGTGTGTAATGTGCGGAGCGGAGCCGAGTGTGTAATGTGCGGAGCGGAGCCGAGTGTGTAATGTGCGGAGCCGAGTGTGTAATGTGCGGAGCGGAACCGAGTGTGTAATGTGCGGAGCAGAGCCGAGTGTGTAATGTGCGGAGCCGAGCGTGTAATGTGCGGAGCGGAGCCGAGCGTGTAATGTGCGGAGCGGAGCCGAGCGTCTAATGTGCGGAGCGGAGCGTGTAATGTGCGGAGCGGAGCCGAGCGTGTAATGTGCGGAGCGGAGCCCAGTGTGTAATGTGCGGGCCCAGTGTGTAATGTGCGGAGCGGAGCCCAGTGTGTAATGTGCGGAGCGGAGCCCAGTGTGTAATGTGCGGAGCGGAGCCCAGTGTGTAATGTGCGGAGCGGAGCCGAGTGTGTAATGTGCGGAGCGGAGACGAGCGTGTAATGTGCGGAGCCGAGCGTGTAATGTGTGGAGCCGAGCGTGTAATGAGCGGAGCCGAGCGTGTAATGTGCGGAGCGGAGCCGAGCTTGTAATGTGCGGAGCCGAGCGTGTAATGTGCGGAGCGGAGCCGAGCGTGTAATGTGCGGAGCGTAGCCGAGCGTGTAATGTGCGGAGCGGAGCCGAGCGTGTAATGTGCGGAGCGGAGCCGAGCGTGTAATGAGCGGAGCCAAGTGTGTAATGTGCGGAGCGGAGCCGAGCGTGTAATGTGCGGAGCCGAGTGTGTAATGTGCGGAGCCGAGCGTGTAATGTGCGGAGCGGAGCCGAGCGTGTAATGTGCGGAGCGGAGCCGAGCGTGTAATGTGCGGAGCCGAGCGTGTAATGTGCGGAGCCGAGCGTGTAATGTGCGGAGCGGAGCAGAGCGTGTAATGTGCGGAGCGGAGCCGAGCGTGTAATGTGCGGAGCGGAGCCGAGCGTGTAATGTGCGGAGCGGAGCCGAGCGTGTAATGAGCGGAGCCAAGTGTGTAATGTGCGGAGCGGAGCCGAGCGTGTAATGTGCGGAGCCGAGCGTGTAATGTGCCGAGCCGAGCGTGTAATGTGCGGAGCGGAGCCGAGCGTGTAATGTGCGGAGCGGAGCCGAGCGTGTACTGTGCGGAGCGGAGCCGAGCGTGTAATTTGCGGAGCCGAGCGTGTAATGAGCGGAGCCGAGTGTGTAATGTGCGGAGCGGAGCCGAGTGTGTAATGTGCGGAGCCGAGTGTGTAATGTGCGGAGCCGAGTGTGTAATGTGCGGAGCCGAACGTGTAATGTGCGGAGCGGAGCCGAGTGTGTAATGTGCGGAGCCGAGTGTGTAATGTGCGGAGCCGAACGTGTAATGTGCGGAGCGGAGCCGAGCGTGTAATGTGCGGAGCCGAGCGTGTAATGTGCGGAGCGGAGCCGAGCGTGTAATGTGCGGAGCGGAGTTGAGCGTGTAATGTGCGGAGCGGAGCGTGTAATGTGCGGAGCGGAGCGTGTAATGTGCGGAGCAGAGCCGAGCGTGTAATGTGCGGAGCGGAGCCGAGCGTGTAATGTGCGGAGCCGAGCGTGTAATGTGCTGAGCGGAACCGAGCGTGTAATGTGCGGAGCGGAGCCGAGCGTGTAATGTGCGGAGCCGAGCGTGTAATGAGCGGAGCCGAGTGTGTAATGTGCGGAGCGGAGCCGAGTGTGTAATGTGCGGAGCGGAGCCGAGTGTGTAATGTGCGGAGCCAAGTGTGTAATGTGCGGAGCCGAGCGTGTAATGTGCGGAGCCGAGCGTGTAATGTGAGGAGCCGTAATGTGCGGAGCGGAGCCGAGCGTGTAATGTGCGGAGCGGAGCCGAGCGTGTAATGTGCGGAGCGGAACCGAGCGTGTAATGTGCGGAGCGGAGCCGAGCGTGTAATGTGCGGAGCCGAGCGTGTAATGTGCGGAGCCGACCGTGTAATGTGCGGAGCGGAGCCGAGCGTGTAATGTGCGGAGCGGAACCGAGCGTGTAATGTGCGGAGCGGAGCCGAGCGTGTAATGTGCGGAGCCGAGCGTGTAATGTGCGGAGCGGAGCCCAGCGTGTAATGTGCGGAGCGGAGCCGAGCGTGTAATGTGCGGAGCGGAGCCGAGCGTGTAATGAGCGGAGCCAAGTGTGTAATGTGCGGAGCGGAGCCGAGTGTGTAATGTGCGGAGCGGTGCCGAGCGTGTAATGTGCGGAGCGGAGCCGAGCGTGTAATGTGCGGAGCGGAGCCAAGCGTGTAATGTGCGGAGCCGAGCGTGTAATGTTCGGAGCGGAGCCGAGCGTGTAATGTGCGGAGCGGAGCCGAGCGTGTAATGTGCGGAGCCGAGCGTGTAATGTGCGGAGCCGAGCGTGTAATGTGCGGAGCGGAGCCGAGGGTGTAATGTGCGGAGCGGAGTCGAGCGTGTAATGAGCGGAGCCGAGTGTGTAATGTGCGGAGCGGAGCCGAGTGTGTAATGTGCGGAGCCGAGTGTGTAATGTGCGGAGCCGAGTGTGTAATGTGCGGAGCGGATCCGAGTGTGTAATGTGCGGAGCCGAGTGTGTAATGTGCGGAGCAGAGCCGAGTGTGTAATGTGAGGAGCGGAGCCGAGCGTGTAATGTGCGGAGCGGAGCCGACCGTGTAATATGCGGAGCGGAGCCGAGTGTGTAATGTGCAGAGCGGAGCCGAGTGTGTAATGTGCGGAGCCAAGTGTGTAATGTGCGGAGCCGAGTGTGTAATGTGCGGTGCCGAGTGTGTAATGTGCGGAGCGGAGCCGAGTGTGTAATGTGCGGAGCCGAGTGTGTAATGTGCGGAGCGGAGCCGAGTGTGTAATGTGCGGAGCGGAGCCGTGTGTGTAATGTGCGGAGCGGAGCCGAGTGTGTAATGTGCGGAGCGGAGCCCAGTGTGTAATGTGCGGAGCGGAGCCCAGTGTGTAATATGCGGAGCGGAGCCGAGTGTGTAATGTGCGGAGCGGAGCCGAGTGTGTAATGTGCGGAGCGGAGCCCAGTGTGTAATGTGCGGAGCGGAGCCCAGTGTGTAATGTGCGGAGCGGAGCCCAGTGTGTAATGTGCGGAGCGGAGCCGAGTGTGTAATGTGCGGAGCCGAGTGTGTAATGTGCGGAGCCGAGTGTGTAATGTGCGGAGCGGAGCCGAGTGTGTAATGTGCGGAGCAGAGCCGAGCGTGTAATGTGCG
This sequence comes from Phyllobates terribilis, assembly GCF_046119375.1. NCBI lineage: Eukaryota > Metazoa > Chordata > Amphibia > Anura > Dendrobatidae > Phyllobates > Phyllobates terribilis. Next base: position 595,290,623 of record NW_027362761.1, read on the forward strand.
GAGCCGAGCGTGTAATGTGCGGAGCGGAGCCGAGTGTGTAATGTGCGGAGCGGAGCCGAGTGTGTAATGTGCGGAGCGGAGCCGAGTGTGTAATGTGCGGAGCCGAGTGTGTAATGTGCGGAGCGGAGCCGAGTGTGTAATGTGCAGAGCCGAGTGTGTAATGTGCGGAGCGGAGCCTAGAGTGTAATGTGCGGAGCGGAGCCGAGCGTGTAATGTGCGGAGCGGAGCCGAGCGTGTAATGTGCGGAGCGGAGCCGAGCGTGTAATGTGCGGAGCGGAGCCCAGTGTGTAATGTGCGGAGCGGAGCCCAGTGTGTAATGTGCGGAGCGGAGCCCAGTGTGTAATGTGCGGAGCGGAGCCGAGCGTGTAATGTGCGGAACGGAGCCGAGTGTGTAATGTGCGGAGCGGAGCCGAGTGTGTAATGTGCGGAGCCGAGTGTGTAATGTGCGGAGCCGAGCGTGTAATGTGCGGAGCGGAGCCGAGGGTGTAATGTGCGGAGCGGAGCCGAGCGTGTAATGAGCGGAGCCGAGTGTGTAATGTGCGGAGCGGAGCCGAGTGTGTAATGTGCGGAGCCGAGTGTGTAATGTGCGGAGCCGAGTGTGTAATGTGCGGAGCGGAGCCGAGTGTGTAATGTGCGGAGCCGAGTGTGTAATGTGCGGAGCAGAGCCGAGCGTGTAATGTGCGGAGCAGAACCGAGCGTGTAATGTGCGGAGCGGAGCCGAGCGTGTAATGTGCGGAGCGGAGCCGTGTGTGTAATGTGCGGAGCGGAGCCGAGTGTGTAATGTGCGGAGCGGAGCCGAGTGTGTAATGTGCGGAGTGGAGCCGAGTGTGTAATGTGCGGAGCCAAGTGTGTAATGTGCGGAGCGGAGCCGAGTGTGTAATGTGCGGAGCTGAGTGTGTAATGTGCGGAGCGGAGCCGAGTGTGTAATGTGCGGAGCCGAGTGTGTAATGTGCGGAGCCGAGTGTGTAATGTGCGGAGCGGAGCCGAGTGCGTAATGTGCGGAGCGGAGCCGAGTGCGTAATGTGCGGAGCGGAGCCGAGTGCGTAATGTGCGGAGCGGAGCCGAGTGCGTAATGAGCGGAGCCGAGCGTGTAATGTGCGGAGCGGAGCCGAGCGTGTAATGTGCGGAGCGGAGCCCAGTGTGTAATGTGCGGAGCGGAGCCCAGTGTGTAATGTGCGGAGCGGAGCCCAGTGTGTAATGTGCGGAGCGGAGCCGAGTGTGTAATGTGCGGAGCGGAGCCGAGCGTGTAATGTGCGGAGCGGAGCCGAGCGTGTAATGTGCGGAGCGGAGCCCAGTGTGTAATGTGCGGAGCGGAGCCCAGTGTGTAATGTGCGGAGCGGAGCCGAGTGTGTAATGTGCGGAGCCGAGTGTGTAATGTGCGGAGCCGAGCGTGTAATGTGCGGAGCGGAGCCGAGCGTGTAATGTGCGGAGCGGAGCCGAGCGTGTAATGTGCGGAGCCGAGCGTGTAATGTGCGGAGCCGAGCGTGTAATGTGCGGAGCGGAGCCGAGGGTGTAATGTGCGGAGCGGAGTCGAGCGTGTAATGAGCGGAGCCGAGCGTGTAATGTGCGGAGCGTAGCCGAGCGTGTAATATGCGGAGCGTAGCCGAGCGTGTAATGTGCGGAGCCGAGCGTGTAATGTGCGGAGCCGAGCCGAGCGTGTAATGTGCGGAGCCGAGCGTGTAATGTGCGGAGCCGAGCCGAGCGTGTAATGTGCGGAGCCGAGCCGAGCGTGTAATGTGCGGAGCCGAGCCGAGCGTGTAATGTGCGGAGCCGAGCGTGTAATGTGCGGAGCGGAGCCGAGCGTGTAATGTGCGGAGCGGAGCCGAGCGTGTAATGTGCGGAGCGGAGCCGAGCGTGTAATGTGCGGAGCCGAGCGTGTAATGTGCGGAGCGGAGCCGAGCGCGTAATGTGCGGAGCGGAGCCGAGCGCGTAATGTGCGGAGCGGAGCCGAGCGCGTAATGTGCGGAGCGGAGCCGAGCGTGTAATGTGCGTAGCGGAGCCGAGCGTGTAATGTGCGGAGCGGAGCCGAGCGTGTAATGTGCGGAGCGGAGCCGAGCGTGTAATGTGCGGAGCGGAGCCCAGTGTGTAATGTGCGGAGCGGAGCCCAGTGTGTAATGTGCGGAGCGGAGCCGAGTGTGTAATGTGCGGAGCCGAGTGTGTAATGTGCGGAGCCGAGCGTGTAATGTGCGGAGCGGAGCCGAGCGTGTAATGTGCGGAGCGGAGCCGAGCGTGTAATGTGCGGAGCCGAGCGTGTAATGTGCGGAGCCGAGCGTGTAATGTGCGGAGCGGAGCCGAGGGTGTAATGTGCGGAGCGGAGTCGAGCGTGTAATGAGCGGAGCCGAGCGTGTAATGTGCGGAGCGTAGCCGAGCGTGTAATATGCGGAGCGTAGCCGAGCGTGTAATGTGCGGAGCCGAGCGTGTAATGTGCGGAGCCGAGCCGAGCGTGTAATGTGCGGAGCCGAGCGTGTAATGTGCGGAGCCGAGCCGAGCGTGTAATGTGCGGAGCCGAGCCGAGCGTGTAATGTGCGGAGCCGAGCCGAGCGTGTAATGTGCGGAGCCGAGCGTGTAATGTGCGGAGCGGAGCCGAGCGTGTAATGTGCGGAGCGGAGCCGAGCGTGTAATGTGCGGAGCGGAGCCGAGCGTGTAATGTGCGGAGCCGAGCGTGTAATGTGCGGAGCGGAACCGAGCGCGTAATGTGCGGAGCGGAGCCGAGCGCGTAATGTGCGGAGCGGAGCCGAGCGCGTAATGTGCGGAGCGGAGCCGAGCGTGTAATGTGCGGAGCGGAGCCGATTGTGTAATGTGCGGAGCCGAGTGTGTAATGTGCGGAGCGGAGCAGAGTGTGTAATGTGCGGAGCCGAGTGTGTAATGTGCGGAGCGGAGCCGAGTGTGTAATGTGCGGAGCGGAGCCGAGTGTGTAATGTGCGGAGCGGAGCCGAGCGTGTAATGTGCGGAGCCGAGCGTGTAATGTGCGGAGCGTAGCCGAGCGTGTAATGTGCGGAGCGGAGCCGAGCGTGTAATGTGCGGAGCGGAGCCGAGCGTGTAATGTGCGGACCGGAGCCGAGCGTGTAATGTGCGGACCGGAGCCGAGTGTGTAATGTGCGGAGCGGAGCGTGTAATGTGCGGAGCGGAGCCGAGTGTGTAATGTGCGGAGCTGAGCCGAGTGTGTAATGTGCGGAGCACAGCCGAGTGTGCAATGTGCGGAGCCGAGCGTGTAATGTGCGGAGCGGAGCCGAGCGTGTAATGTGCGGAGCGGAGCCCAGTGTGTAATGTGCGGAGCGGAGCCGAGTGTGTAATGTGCGGAGCGGAGCCGAGTGTGTAATGTGTGGAGCGGAGCCGAGTGTGTAATGTGCGGAGCGGAGCCGAGTGTGTAATGTGCGGAGCAGAGCCGAGTGTGTAATGTGCGGAGCGGAGCCGAGTGTGTAATGTGCGGAGCCGAGTGTGTAATGTGCGGAGCGGAGCCGAGTGTGTAATGTGCGGAGCGGAGCCGAGTGTGTAATGTGCGGAGCAGAGCCGAGCGTGTAATGTGCGGAGCGGAGCCGAGCGTGTAATGTGCGGAGCGGAGCCGAGCGTCTAATGTGCGGAGCGGAGCGTTTAATGTGCGGAGCGGAGCCTAGTGTGTAATGTGCGGAGCGGAGCCGAGCGTGTAATGTGCGGAGCGGAGCCGAGCGTGTAATGTGCGGAGCGGAGCGTTTAATGTGCGGAGCGGAGCCGAGTGTGTAATGTGCGGAGCGGAGCGTTTAATGTGCGGAGCGGAGCCGAGTGTGTAATGTGCGGAGCCGAGTGTGTAATGTGCGGAGCCGAGTGTGTAATGTGCGGAGCGGAGCCGAGTGTGTAATGTGCGGAGCTGAGCCGAGTGTGTAATGTGCGGAGCAGAGCCGAGTGTGTAATGTGCGGAGCCGAGCGTGTAATGTGCGGAGCGGAGCCGAGTGTGTAATGTGCTGAGCGGAGCCGAGTGTGTAATGTGCGGAGCGGAGCCGAGTGTGTAATGTGCTGAGCGGAGCCGAGTGTGTAATGTGCTGAGCGGAGCCGAGTGTGTAATGTGCGGAGCGGAGCCGAGTGTGTAATGTGCGGAGCGGAGCCGAGTGTGTAATGTGCGGAGCGGAGCCGAGTTGTAATGTGCGGAGCGGAGCCGAGTGTGTAATGTGCGGAGCGGAGCCGAGTGTGTAATGTGCGGAGCGGAGCCGAGTGTGTAATGTGCGGAACCGAGTGTGTAATGTGCGGAGCGGAGCCGAGTGTGTAACTTGCGGAGCCGAGTGTGTAATGTGCGGAGCGGAGCCGAGTGTGTAATCTGCGGAGCGGAGCCGAGTGTGTAATGTGCGGAGCGGAGCCGAGTGTGTAATGTGCGGAGCGGAGCCGAGTGTGTAATGTGCGGAGCCGAGTGTGTAATGTGCGGAGCCGAGTGTGTAATGTGCGGAGCGGAGCCGAGTGTGTAATGTGCGGAGCGGAGCCGAGTGTGTAATGTGCGGAGCGGAGCCGAGTGTGTAATGTGCGGAGCGGAGCCGAGTGTGTAATGTGCGGAGCAGAGCCGAGTGTGTAATGTGCGGAGCCGAGTGTGTAATGTGCAGAGCCGAGTGTGTAATGTGCAGAGCCGAGTGTGTAATGTGCGGAGCGGAGCCGAGTGTGTAATGTGCGGAGCGGAGCCGAGTGTGTAATGTGCGGAGCCGAGTGTGTAATGTGCGGAGCGGAGCCGAGTGTGTAATGTGCGGAGCCGAGTGTGTAATGTGCGGAGCGGAGCCGAGTGTGTAATGTGCGGAGCGGAGCCGAGTGTGTAATATGCGGAGCGGAGCCGTGTGTGTAATGTGCTGAGCGGAGCCGAGTGTGTAATGTGCGGAGCGGAGCCGTGTGTGTAATGTGCGGAGCGGAGCCGAGTGTGTAATGTGCGGAGCGGAGCCGAGTGTGTAATGTATGGAGCGCAGCCGAGTGTGTAATGTGCGGAGCGGAACCGAGTGTGTAATGTGCGGAGCGGAGCCGAGTGTGTAATGTGCGGAGCGGAGCCGAGTGTGTAATGTGCGGAGCGGAGCCCAGTGTGTAATGTGCGGAGCGGAGCCCAGTGTGTAATGTGCGGAGCGGAGCCCAGTGTGTAATGTGCGGAGCGGAGCCCAGTGTGTAATGTGCGGAGCGGAGCCCAGTGTGTAATGTGCGGAGCGGAGCCCAGTGTGTAATGTGCGGAGCGGAGCCGAGTGTGTAATGTGCGGAGCGGAGCCGAGTGTGTAATGTGCGGAGCCGAGTGTGTAATGACGCGGAGCGTGTAATGTGCAGAGCGGAGCGTGTAATGTGCGGAGCCGAGCGTGTAATGTGCGGAGCCGAGCGTGTAATGTGCGGAGCGGAGCCGAGTGTGTAATGTGCGGAGCGGAGCCGAGTGTGTAATGACGCGGAGCGTGTAATGTGCGGAGCGGAGCGTGTAATGTGCGGAGCGGAGCCGAGTGTGTAATGTGCGGAGCGGAGCCGAGTGTGTAATGTGCGGAGCGGAGCCGAGTGTGTAATGTGCGGAGCCGAGTGTGTAATGTGCGGAGCGGAGCCGAGTGTGTAATGTGCGGAGCTGAGCCGAGTGTGTAATGTGCGGAGCACAGCCGAGTGTGTAATGTGCGGAGCCGAGCGTGTAATGTGCGGAGCGGAGCCGAGCGTGTAATGTGCGGAGCGGAGCCCAGTGTGTAATGTGCGGAGCGGAGCCGAGTGTGTAATGTGCGGAGCGGAGCCGAGTGTGTAATGTGTGGAGCGGAGCCGAGTGTGTAATGTGCGGAGCCGAGTGTGTAATGTGCGGAGCGGAGCCGAGTGTGTAATGTGCGGAGCGGAGCCGAGTGTGTAATGTGCGGAGCCGAGTGTGTAATGTGCGGAGCCGAGTGTGTAATGTGCGGAGCGGAGCCGAGTGTGTAATGTGCGGAGCTGAGCCGAGTGTGTAATGTGCGGAGCAGAGCCGAGTGTGTAATGTGCGGAGCCGAGCGTGTAATGTGCGGAGCGGAGCCGAGCGTGTAATGTGCGGAGCGGAGCCGAGCGTCTAATGTGCGGAGCGGAGCGTTTAATGTGCGGAGCGGAGCCGAGTGTGTAATGTGCGGAGCGGAGCCGAGTGTGTAATGTGCGGAGCGGAGCCGAGTGTGTAATGTGCGGAGCCGAGTGTGTAATGTGCGGAGCCGAGTGTGTAATGTGCGGAGCGGAGCCAAGTGTGTAATGTGCGGAGCTGAGCCGAGTGTGTAATGTGCGGAGCAGAGCCGAGTGTGTAATGTGCGGAGCCGAGCGTGTAATGTGCGGAGCGGAGCCGAGCATGTAATGTGCGGAGCGGAGCCCAGTGTGTAATGTGCGGAGCGGAGCCCAGTGTGTAATGTGCGGAGCGGAGCCCAGTGTGTAATGTGCGGAGCGGAGCCGAGTGTGTAATGTGCGGAGCGGAGCCGAGTGTGTAATGTGCGGAGCGGAGCCGAGTGTGTAATGTGCGGAGCCGAGTGTGTAATGTGCGGAGCGGAACCGAGTGTGTAATGTGCGGAGCAGAGCCGAGTGTGTAATGTGCGGAGCCGAGCGTGTAATGTGCGGAGCGGAGCCGAGCGTGTAATGTGCGGAGCGGAGCCGAGCGTCTAATGTGCGGAGCGGAGCGTGTAATGTGCGGAGCGGAGCCGAGCGTGTAATGTGCGGAGCGGAGCCCAGTGTGTAATGTGCGGGCCCAGTGTGTAATGTGCGGAGCGGAGCCCAGTGTGTAATGTGCGGAGCGGAGCCCAGTGTGTAATGTGCGGAGCGGAGCCCAGTGTGTAATGTGCGGAGCGGAGCCGAGTGTGTAATGTGCGGAGCGGAGACGAGCGTGTAATGTGCGGAGCCGAGCGTGTAATGTGTGGAGCCGAGCGTGTAATGAGCGGAGCCGAGCGTGTAATGTGCGGAGCGGAGCCGAGCTTGTAATGTGCGGAGCCGAGCGTGTAATGTGCGGAGCGGAGCCGAGCGTGTAATGTGCGGAGCGTAGCCGAGCGTGTAATGTGCGGAGCGGAGCCGAGCGTGTAATGTGCGGAGCGGAGCCGAGCGTGTAATGAGCGGAGCCAAGTGTGTAATGTGCGGAGCGGAGCCGAGCGTGTAATGTGCGGAGCCGAGTGTGTAATGTGCGGAGCCGAGCGTGTAATGTGCGGAGCGGAGCCGAGCGTGTAATGTGCGGAGCGGAGCCGAGCGTGTAATGTGCGGAGCCGAGCGTGTAATGTGCGGAGCCGAGCGTGTAATGTGCGGAGCGGAGCAGAGCGTGTAATGTGCGGAGCGGAGCCGAGCGTGTAATGTGCGGAGCGGAGCCGAGCGTGTAATGTGCGGAGCGGAGCCGAGCGTGTAATGAGCGGAGCCAAGTGTGTAATGTGCGGAGCGGAGCCGAGCGTGTAATGTGCGGAGCCGAGCGTGTAATGTGCCGAGCCGAGCGTGTAATGTGCGGAGCGGAGCCGAGCGTGTAATGTGCGGAGCGGAGCCGAGCGTGTACTGTGCGGAGCGGAGCCGAGCGTGTAATGAGCGGAGCCGAGTGTGTAATGTGCGGAGCGGAGCCGAGTGTGTAATGTGCGGAGCCGAGTGTGTAATGTGCGGAGCCGAGTGTGTAATGTGCGGAGCCGAACGTGTAATGTGCGGAGCGGAGCCGAGTGTGTAATGTGCGGAGCCGAGTGTGTAATGTGCGGAGCCGAACGTGTAATGTGCGGAGCGGAGCCGAGCGTGTAATGTGCGGAGCCGAGCGTGTAATGTGCGGAGCCGAGCGTGTAATGTGCGGAGCGGAGCCGAGCGTGTAATGTGCGGAGCGGAGTTGAGCGTGTAATGTGCGGAGCGGAGCGTGTAATGTGCGGAGCGGAGCGTGTAATGTGCGGAGCAGAGCCGAGCGTGTAATGTGCGGAGCGGAGCCGAGCGTGTAATGTGCGGAGCCGAGCGTGTAATGTGCTGAGCGGAACCGAGCGTGTAATGTGCGGAGCCGAGCGTGTAATGTGCGGAGCGGAGCCGAGCGTGTAATGTGCGGAGCCGAGCGTGTAATGAGCGGAGCCGAGTGTGTAATGTGCGGAGCGGAGCCGAGTGTGTAATGTGCGGAGCGGAGCCGAGTGTGTAATGTGCGGAGCCAAGTGTGTAATGTGCGGAGCCGAGCGTGTAATGTGCGGAGCCGAGCGTGTAATGTGAGGAGCCGTAATGTGCGGAGCGGAGCCGAGCGTGTAATGTGCGGAGCGGAGCCGAGCGTGTAATGTGCGGAGCGGAACCGAGCGTGTAATGTGCGGAGCGGAGCCGAGCGTGTAATGTGCAGAGCCGAGCGTGTAATGTGCGGAGCCGACCGTGTAATGTGCGGAGCGGAGCCGAGCGTGTAATGTGCGGAGCGGAACCGAGCGTGTAATGTGCGGAGCGGAGCCGAGCGTGTAATGTGCGGAGCCGAGCGTGTAATGTGCGGAGCGGAGCCCAGCGTGTAATGTGCGGAGCGGAGCCGAGCGTGTAATGTGCGGAGCGGAGCCGAGCGTGTAATGAGCGGAGCCAAGTGTGTAATGTGCGGAGCGGAGCCGAGTGTGTAATGTGCGGAGCGGTGCCGAGCGTGTAATGTGCGGAGCGGAGCCGAGCGTGTAATGTGCGGAGCGGAGCCAAGCGTGTAATGTGCGGAGCCGAGCGTGTAATGTTCGGAGCGGAGCCGAGCGTGTAATGTGCGGAGCGGAGCCGAGCGTGTAATGTGCGGAGCCGAGCGTGTAATGTGCGGAGCCGAGCGTGTAATGTGCGGAGCGGAGCCGAGGGTGTAATGTGCGGAGCGGAGTCGAGCGTGTAATGAGCGGAGCCGAGTGTGTAATGTGCGGAGCGGAGCCGAGTGTGTAATGTGCGGAGCCGAGTGTGTAATGTGCGGAGCCGAGTGTGTAATGTGCGGAGCGGAGCCGAGTGTGTAATGTGCGGAGCCGAGTGTGTAATGTGCGGAGCAGAGCCGAGTGTGTAATGTGAGGAGCGGAGCCGAGCGTGTAATGTGCGGAGCGGAGCCGACCGTGTAATATGCGGAGCGGAGCCGAGTGTGTAATGTGCAGAGCGGAGCCGAGTGTGTAATGTGCGGAGCCAAGTGTGTAATGTGCGGAGCCGAGTGTGTAATGTGCGGTGCCGAGTGTGTAATGTGCGGAGCGGAGCCGAGTGTGTAATGTGCGGAGCCGAGTGTGTAATGTGCGGAGCGGAGCCGAGTGTGTAATGTGCGGAGCGGAGCCGTGTGTGTAATGTGCGGAGCGGAGCCGAGTGTGTAATGTGCGGAGCGGAGCCCAGTGTGTAATGTGCGGAGCGGAGCCCAGTGTGTAATATGCGGAGCGGAGCCGAGTGTGTAATGTGCGGAGCGGAGCCGAGTGTGTAATGTGCGGAGCGGAGCCCAGTGTGTAATGTGCGGAGCGGAGCCCAGTGTGTAATGTGCGGAGCGGAGCCCAGTGTGTAATGTGCGGAGCGGAGCCGAGTGTGTAATGTGCGGAGCCGAGTGTGTAATGTGCGGAGCCGAGTGTGTAATGTGCGGAGCGGAGCCGAGTGTGTAATGTGCGGAGCAGAGCCGAGCGTGTAATGTGCGGAGCCGAGCGTGTAATGTGCGGAGCGGAGCCGAGTGTGTAATGTGCGGAGCGGAGCCGAGTGTGTAATGTGCGGAGCGGAGCCGAGTGTGTAATGTGCGGAGCCGAGTGTGTAATGTGCGGAGCGGAGCCGAGTGTGTAATGTGCAGAGCCGAGTGTGTAATGTGCGGAGCGGAGCCTAGAGTGTAATGTGCGGAGCGGAGCCGAGCGTGTAATGTGCGGAGCGGAGCCGAGCGTGTAATGTGCGGAGCGGAGCCGAGCGTGTAATGTGCGGAGCGGAGCCCAGTGTGTAATGTGCGGAGCGGAGCCCAGTGTGTAATGTGCGGAGCGGAGCCCAGTGTGTAATGTGCGGAGCGGAGCCGAGCGTGTAATGTGCGGAACGGAGCCGAGTGTGTAATGTGCGGAGCGGAGCCGAGTGTGTAATGTGCGGAGCCGAGTGTGTAATGTGCGGAGCCGAGCGTGTAATGTGCGGAGCGGAGCCGAGGGTGTAATGTGCGGAGCGGAGCCGAGCGTGTAATGAGCGGAGCCGAGTGTGTAATGTGCGGAGCGGAGCCGAGTGTGTAATGTGCGGAGCCGAGTGTGTAATGTGCGGAGCCGAGTGTGTAATGTGCGGAGCGGAGCCGAGTGTGTAATGTGCGGAGCCGAGTGTGTAATGTGCGGAGCAGAGCCGAGTGTGTAATGTGCGGAGCAGAACCGAGCGTGTAATGTGCGGAGCGGAGCCGAGCGTGTAATGTGCGGAGCGGAGCCGTGTGTGTAATGTGCGGAGCGGAGCCGAGTGTGTAATGTGCGGAGCGGAGCCGAGTGTGTAATGTGCGGAGTGGAGCCGAGTGTGTAATGTGCGGAGCCAAGTGTGTAATGTGCGGAGCGGAGCCGAGTGTGTAATGTGCGGAGCTGAGTGTGTAATGTGCGGAGCGGAGCCGAGTGTGTAATGTGCGGAGCCGAGTGTGTAATGTGCGGAGCCGAGTGTGTAATGTGCGGAGCGGAGCCGAGTGCGTAATGTGCGGAGCGGAGCCGAGTGCGTAATGTGCGGAGCGGAGCCGAGTGCGTAATGTGCGGAGCGGAGCCGAGTGCGTAATGTGCGGAGCGGAGCCGAGTGCGTAATGAGCGGAGCCGAGCGTGTAATGTGCGGAGCGGAGCCGAGCGTGTAATGTGCGGAGCGGAGCCCAGTGTGTAATGTGCGGAGCGGAGCCCAGTGTGTAATGTGCGGAGCGGAGCCCAGTGTGTAATGTGCGGAGCGGAGCCGAGTGTGTAATGTGCGGAACGGAGCCGAGTGTGTAATGTGCGGAGCGGAGCCGAGTGTGTAATGTGCGGAGCCGAGTGTGTAATGTGCGGAGCGGAGCCGAGTGTGTAATATGCGGAGCGGAGCCGAGCGTGTAATGTGCGGAGCCGAGCGTGTAATGTGAGGAGCCGTAATGTGCGGAGCGGAGCCGAGCGTGTAATGTGCGGAGCGGAGCCGAGCGTGTAATGTGCGGAGCGGAACCGAGCGTGTAATGTGTGGAGCGTAGCCGAGCATGTAATGTGCGGAGCCGAGCGTGTAATGTGCGGAGCCGACCGTGTAATGTGCGAAGCGGAGCCCAGCGTGTAATGTGCGGAGCGGAGCCGAGCGTGTAATGTGCGGAGCGGAGCCGAGCGTGTAATGTGCGGAGCGGAGCCGAGCGTGTAATGTGCGGAGCGGTGCCGAGTGTGTAATGTGCGGAGCCGAGTGTGTAATGTGCGGAGCCGAGTGTGTAATGTGCGGAGCCGAGTGTGTAATATGCGGAGCAGAGCCGAGCGTGTAATGTGCGGAGCGGAGCCGAGCGTGTAATGTGCGGAGCGGAGCCGAGTGTGTAATGTGCGGAGCGGAGCCGAGTGTGTAATGTGCGGAGTGGAGCCGAGTGTGTAATGTGCAGAGCGGAGCCGAGTGTGTAATGTGCGGAGCCAAGTGTGTAATGTGCGGAGCCGAGTGTGTAATGTGCGGAGCCGAGTGTGTAATGTGCGGAGCGGAGCCGAGTGTGTAATGTGCGGAGCCGAGTGTGTAATGTGCGGAGCGGAGCCGAGTGTGTAATGTGCGGAGCGGAGCCGAGTGCGTAATGTGCGGAGCGTAGCCGAGTGCGTAATGTGCGGAGCGGAGCCGAGTGCGTAATGAGCGGAGCCGAGCGTGTAATGTGCGGAGCGGAGCCGAGTGTGTAATGTGCGGAGCCGAGTGTGTAATGTGCGGAGCGGAGCCGAGTGTGTAATGTGCGGAGCGGAGCCGAGTGTGTAATGTGCGGAGCAGAGCCGAGCGTGTAATGTGCGGAGCCGAGCGTGTAATGTGCGGAGCGGAGCCGAGCGTGTAATGTGCGGAGCGGAGCCGAGCATGTAATGTGCGGAGCGGAGCCGAGCTTGTAATGTGCGGAGCGGAGCCGTGTGTGTAATGTGCTGAGCGGAGCCGAGTGTGTAATGTGCGGAGCGGAGCCGTGTGTGTAATGTGCGGAGCGGAGCCGAGTGTGTAATTTGCGGAGCGGAGCCCAGTGTGTAATGTGCGGAGCGGAGCCGAGTGTGTAATGTGCGGAGCGGAGCCGAGTGTGTAATGTGCGGAGCGGAGCCGAGTGTGTAATGTGCGGAGCGGAGCCCAGTGTGTAATGTGCGGAGCGGAGCCCAGTGTGTAATGTGCGGAGCGGAGCCGAGTGTGTAATGTGCGGAGCGGAGCCGAGTGTGTAATGTGCGGAGCCGAGTGTGTAATGTGCGGAGCGGAGCCGAGTGTGTAATGTGCGGAGCCGAGTGTGTAATGTGCGGAGCCGAGTGTGTAATGTGCGGAGCAGAGCCGAGCGTGTAATGTGCGGAGTGGAGCCGAGCGTGTAATGTGCGGAGTGGAGCCGAGTGTGTAATGTGCGGAGCGGAGCCGAGTGTGTAATGTGCGGAGCGGAGCCGAGTGTGTAATGTGCAGAGCGGAGCCGAGTGTGTAATGTGCGGAGCCGAGTGTGTAATGTGCGGAGCGGAGCCGAGTGTGTAATGTGCGGAGCGGAGCCGAGCGTGTAATGTGCGGAGCGGAGCCGAGCGTGTAATGTGCGGAGCGGAGCCGAGCGTGTAATGTGCGGAGCGGAGCCCAGTGTGTAATGTGCGGAGTGGAGCCCAGTGTGTAATGTGCGGAGCGGAGCCGAGCGTGTAATGTGCGGAACGGAGCCGAGCGTGTAATGTGCGGAGCGGAGCCGAGTGTGTAATGTGCGGAGCCGAGTGTGTAATGTGCGGAGCGGAGCGGAGCCGAGGGTGTAATGTGCGGAGTGGAGCCGAGTGTGTAATGTGCGGAGCCAAGTGTGTAATGTGCGGAGCGGAGCCGAGTGTGTAATGTGCGGAGCTGAGTGTGTAATGTGCGGAGCGGAGCCGAGTGTGTAATGTGCGGAGCCGAGTGTGTAATGTGCGGAGCCGAGTGTGTAATGTGCGGAGCCGAGTGTGTAATGTGCGGAGCGGAGCCGAGTGCGTAATGTGCGGAGCGGAGCCGAGTGCGTAATGTGCGGAGCGGAGCCGAGTGCGTAATGTGCGGAGCGGAGCCGAGTGCGTAATGTGCGGAGCGGAGCCGAGTGCGTAATGAGCGGAGCCGAGCGTGTAATGTGCGGAGCGGAGCCGAGCGTGTAATGTGCGGAGCGGAGCCCAGTGTGTAATGTGCGGAGCGGAGCCCAGTGTGTAATGTGCGGAGCGGAGCCCAGTGTGTAATGTGCGGAGCGGAGCCGAGTGTGTAATGTGCGGAACGGAGCCGAGTGTGTAATGTGCGGAGCGGAGCCGAGTGTGTAATGTGCGGAGCCGAGTGTGTAATGTGCGGAGCGGAGCCGAGTGTGTAATATGCGGAGCGGAGCCGAGCGTGTAATGTGCGGAGCCGAGCGTGTAATGTGAGGAGCCGTAATGTGCGGAGCGGAGCCGAGCGTGTAATGTGCGGAGCGGAGCCGAGCGTGTAATGTGCGGAGCGGAACCGAGCGTGTAATGTGTGGAGCGTAGCCGAGCGTGTAATGTGCGGAGCCGAGCGTGTAATGTGCGGAGCCGACCGTGTAATGTGCGGAGCGGAGCCCAGCGTGTAATGTGCGGAGCGGAGCCGAGCGTGTAATGTGCGGAGCGGAGCCGAGCGTGTAATGTGCGGAGCGGAGCCGAGCGTGTAATGTGCGGAGCGGTGCCGAGTGTGTAATGTGCGGAGCCGAGTGTGTAATGTGCGGAGCCGAGTGTGTAATGTGCGGAGCCGAGTGTGTAATATGCGGAGCAGAGCCGAGCGTGTAATGTGCGGAGCGGAGCCGAGCGTGTAATGTGCGGAGCGGAGCCGAGTGTGTAATGTGCGGAGCGGAGCCGAGTGTGTAATGTGCGGAGTGGAGCCGAGTGTGTAATGTGCAGAGCGGAGCCGAGTGTGTAATGTGCGGAGCCAAGTGTGTAATGTGCGGAGCCGAGTGTGTAATGTGCGGAGCCGAGTGTGTAATGTGCGGAGCGGAGCCGAGTGTGTAATGTGCGGAGCCGAGTGTGTAATGTGCGGAGCGGAGCCGAGTGTGTAATGTGCGGAGCGGAGCCGAGTGCGTAATGTGCGGAGCGTAGCCGAGTGCGTAATGTGCGGAGCGGAGCCGAGTGCGTAATGAGCGGAGCCGAGCGTGTAATGTGCGGAGCGGAGCCGAGTGTGTAATGTGCGGAGCCGAGTGTGTAATGTGCGGAGCGGAGCCGAGTGTGTAATGTGCGGAGCGGAGCCGAGTGTGTAATGTGCGGAGCAGAGCCGAGCGTGTAATGTGCGGAGCCGAGCGTGTAATGTGCGGAGCGGAGCCGAGCGTGTAATGTGCGGAGCGGAGCCGAGCATGTAATGTGCGGAGCGGAGCCGAGCTTGTAATGTGCGGAGCGGAGCCGTGTGTGTAATGTGCTGAGCGGAGCCGAGTGTGTAATGTGCGGAGCGGAGCCGTGTGTGTAATGTGCGGAGCGGAGCCGAGTGTGTAATTTGCGGAGCGGAGCCCAGTGTGTAATGTGCGGAGCGGAGCCGAGTGTGTAATGTGCGGAGCGGAGCCGAGTGTGTAATGTGCGGAGCGGAGCCGAGTGTGTAATGTGCGGAGCGGAGCCCAGTGTGTAATGTGCGGAGCGGAGCCCAGTGTGTAATGTGCGGAGCGGAGCCGAGTGTGTAATGTGCGGAGCGGAGCCGAGTGTGTAATGTGCGGAGCCGAGTGTGTAATGTGCGGAGCGGAGCCGAGTGTGTAATGTGCGGAGCCGAGTGTGTAATGTGCGGAGCCGAGTGTGTAATGTGCGGAGCAGAGCCGAGCGTGTAATGTGCGGAGTGGAGCCGAGCGTGTAATGTGCGGAGTGGAGCCGAGTGTGTAATGTGCGGAGCGGAGCCGAGTGTGTAATGTGCGGAGCGGAGCCGAGTGTGTAATGTGCAGAGCGGAGCCGAGTGTGTAATGTGCGGAGCCGAGTGTGTAATGTGCGGAGCGGAGCCGAGTGTGTAATGTGCGGAGCGGAGCCGAGCGTGTAATGTGCGGAGCGGAGCCGAGCGTGTAATGTGCGGAGCGGAGCCGAGCGTGTAATGTGCGGAGCGGAGCCCAGTGTGTAATGTGCGGAGTGGAGCCCAGTGTGTAATGTGCGGAGCGGAGCCGAGCGTGTAATGTGCGGAACGGAGCCGAGCGTGTAATGTGCGGAGCGGAGCCGAGTGTGTAATGTGCGGAGCCGAGTGTGTAATGTGCGGAGCGGAGCCGAGGGTGTAATGTGCGGAGCGGAGCCGAGCGTGTAATGAGCGGAGCCGAGCGTGTAATGTGCGGAGCGGAGCTGAGTGTGTAATGTGCGGAGCCGAGTGTGTAATGTGCGGAGCCGAGTGTGTAATGTGCGGAGCGGAGCCGAGTGTGTAATGTGCGGAGCCGAGTGTGTAATGTGCGGAGCAGAGCCGAGTGTGTAATGTGCGGAGCGGAGCCGAGCGTGTAATGTGCGGAGCGGAGCCGTGTGTGTAATGTGCGGAGCTTAGCCGAGTGTGTAATGTGCGGAGCGGAGCCGAGTGTGTAATGTGCGGAGCCAAGTGTGTAATGTGCGGAGCGGAGCCCAGTGTGTAATGTGCGGAGCGGAGCCGAGTGTGTAATGTGCGGAGCGGAGCCGAGTGTGTAATGTGTGGAGCGGAGCCGAGTGTGTAATGTGCGGAGCGGAGCCGAGTGTGTAATGTGCGGAGCGGAGCCGAGTGTGTAATGTGCGGAGCGGAGCCGAGTGTGTAATGTGCGGAGCCGAGTGTGTAATGTGCGGAGCCGAGTGTGTAATGTGCGGAGCGGAGCCGAGTGTGTAATGTGCGGAGCTGAGCTGAGTGTGTAATGTGCGGAGCAGAGCCGAGTGTGTAATGTGCGGAGCCGAGCGTGTAATGTGCGGAGCGGAGCCGAGCGTGTAATGTGCGGAGCGGAGCCGAGCGTCTAATGTGCGGAGCGGAGCGTTTAATGTGCGGAGCGGAGCCTAGTGTGTAATGTGCGGAGCGGAGCCGAGCGTGTAATGTGCGGAGCGGAGCCGAGCGTGTAATGTGCGGAGCGGAGCGTTTAATGTGCGGAGCGGAGCCGAGTGTGTAATGTGCGGAGCGGAGCGTTTAATGTGCGGAGCTGAGCCGAGTGTGTAATGTGCGGAGCAGAGCCGAGTGTGTAATGTGCGGAGCCGAGCGTGTAATGTGCGGAGCGGAGCCGAGTGTGTAATGTGCTGAGCGGAGCCGAGTGTGTAATGTGCGGAGCGGAGCCGAGTGTGTAATGTGCTGAGCGGAGCCGAGTGTGTAATGTGCGGAGCGGAGCCGAGTGTGTAATGTGCGGAGCGGAGCCGAGTGTGTAATGTGCGGAGCGGAGCCGAGTGTGTAATGTGCGGAGCGGAGCCGAGTGTGTAATGTGCGGAGCCGAGTGTGTAATGTGCGGAGCGGAGCCGAGTGTGTAATGTGCGGAGCCGAGTGTGTAATGTGCGGAGCGGAGCCGAGTGTGTAATGTGCGGAGCGGAACCGAGTGTGTAATGTGCGGAGCGGAGCCGAGTGTGTAATGTGCGGAGCGGAGCCGAGTGTGTAATGTGCGGAGCGGAGCCCAGTGTGTAATGTGCGGAGCGGAGCCCAGTGTGTAATGTGCGGAGCGGAGCCCAGTGTGTAATGTGCGGAGCGGAGCCCAGTGTGTAATGTGCGGAGCGGAGCCCAGTGTGTAATGTGCGGAGCGGAGCCCAGTGTGTAATGTGCGGAGCGGAGCCGAGTGTGTAATGTGCGGAGCCGAGTGTGTAATGTGCGGAGCCGAGTGTGTAATGTGCGGAGCGGAGCCGAGTGTGTAATGTGCGGAGCGGAGCCGAGTGTGTAATGTGCGGAGCAGAGCCGAGTGTGTAATGTGCGGAGCCGAGCGTGTAATGTGCGGAGCGGAGCCGAGCGTGTAATGTGCGGAGCGGAGCCGAGCGTCTAATGTGCGGAGCGGAGCGTGTAATGTGCGGAGCGGAGCCGAGCGTGTAATGTGCGGAGCGGAGCCCAGTGTGTAATGTGCGGGCCCAGTGTGTAATGTGCGGAGCGGAGCCCAGTGTGTAATGTGCGGAGCGGAGCCCAGCGTGTAATGTGCGGAGCGGAGCCCAGTGTGTAATGTGCGGAGC
This sequence comes from Phyllobates terribilis, assembly GCF_046119375.1. Classification (NCBI taxonomy): domain Eukaryota; kingdom Metazoa; phylum Chordata; class Amphibia; order Anura; family Dendrobatidae; genus Phyllobates; species Phyllobates terribilis. Next base: position 595,307,647 of record NW_027362761.1, read on the forward strand.
GGAGCCGAGTGTGTAATGTGCGGAGCGGAGACGAGCGTGTAATGTGCGGAGCCGAGCGTGTAATGTGCGGAGCCGAGCGTGTAATGAGCGGAGCCGAGCGTGTAATGTGCGGAGCGGAGCCGAGCTTGTAATGTGCGGAGCCGAGCGTGTAATGTGCGGAGCGGAGCCGAGCGTGTAATGTGCGGAGCGGAGCCGAGCGTGTAATGTGCGGAGCGGAGCCGAGCGTGTAATGAGCGGAGCCAAGTGTGTAATGTGCGGAGCGGAGCCGAGCGTGTAATGTGCGGAGCCGAGCGTGTAATGTGCGGAGCGGAGCCGAGCGTGTAATGTGCGGAGCCGAGCGTGTAATGTGCGGAGCCGAGCGTGTAATGTGCGGAGCGGAGCCGAGCGTGTAATGTGCGGAGCGGAGCAGAGCGTGTAATGTGCGGAGCGGAGCCGAGCGTGTAATGTGCGGAGCGGAGCCGAGCGTGTAATGAGCGGAGCCAAGTGTGTAATGTGCGGAGCGGAGCCGAGCGTGTAATGTGCGGAGCCGAGCGTGTAATGTGCCGAGCCGAGCGTGTAATGTGCGGAGCGGAGCCGAGCGTGTAATGTGCGGAGCGGAGCCGAGCGTGTACTGTGCGGAGCGGAGCCGAGCGTGTAATTTGCGGAGCCGAGCGTGTAATGAGCGGAGCCGAGTGTGTAATGTGCGGAGCGGAGCCGAGTGTGTAATGTGCGGAGCGGAGCCGAGTGTGTAATGTGCGGAGCGGAGCCGAGTGTGTAATGTGCGGAGCCGAGTGTGTAATGTGCGGAGCCGAACGTGTAATGTGCGGAGCGGAGCCGAGTGTGTAATGTGCGGAGCCGAGTGTGTAATGTGCGGAGCCGAACGTGGAATGTGCGGAGCGGAGCCGAGCGTGTAATGTGCGGAGCCGAGCGTGTAATGTGCGGAGCCGAGCGTGTAATGTGCGGAGCGGAGCCGAGCGTGTAATGTGCGGAGCGGAGTTGAGCGTGTAATGTGCGGAGCGGAGCGTGTAATGTGCGGAGCGGAGCGGAGCGTGTAATGTGCGGAGCAGAGCCGAGCGTGTAATGTGCGGAGCGGAGCCGAGCGTGTAATGTGCGGAGCCGAGCGTGTAATGTGCGGAGCGGAACCGAGCGTGTAATGTGCGGAGCCGAGCGTGTAATGTGCGGAGCGGAGCCGAGCGTGTAATGTGCGGAGCCGAGCGTGTAATGAGCGGAGCCGAGTGTGTAATGTGCGGAGCGGAGCCGAGTGTGTAATGTGCGGAGCGGAGCCGAGTGTGTAATGTGCGGAGCCAAGTGTGTAATGTGCGGAGCCGAGCGTGTAATGTGCGGAGCCGAGCGTGTAATGTGAGGAGCCGTAATGTGCGGAGCGGAGCCGAGCGTGTAATGTGCGGAGCGGAGCCGAGCGTGTAATGAGCGGAGCCAAGTGTGTAATGTGCGGAGCGGAGCCGAGCGTGTAATGTGCGGAGCCGAGCGTGTAATGTGCCGAGCCGAGCGTGTAATGTGCGGAGCGGAGCCGAGCGTGTAATGTGCGGAGCGGAGCCGAGCGTGTACTGTGCGGAGCGGAGCCGAGCGTGTAATTTGCGGAGCCGAGCGTGTAATGAGCGGAGCCGAGTGTGTAATGTGCGGAGCGGAGCCGAGTGTGTAATGTGCGGAGCCGAGTGTGTAATGTGCGGAGCCGAGTGTGTAATGTGCGGAGCGGAGCCGAGTGTGTAATGTGCGGAGCTGAGCCGAGTGTGTAATGTGCGGAGCAGAGCCGAGTGTGTAATGTGCGGAGCCGAGCGTGTAATGTGCGGAGCGGAGCCGAGCATGTAATGTGCGGAGCGGAGCCGAGTGTGTAATGTGCGGAGCGGAGCCCAGTGTGTAATGTGCGGAGCGGAGCCCAGTGTGTAATGTGCGGAGCGGAGCCGAGTGTGTAATGTGCGGAGCGGAGCCGAGTGTGTAATGTGCGGAGCGGAGCCGAGTGTGTAATGTGCGGAGCCGAGTGTGTAATGTGCGGAGCGGAGCCGAGTGTGTAATGTGCGGAGCAGAGCCGAGTGTGTAATGTGCGGAGCCGAGCGTGTAATGTGCGGAGCGGAGCCGAGCGTGTAATGTGCGGAGCGGAGCCGAGCGTCTAATGTGCGGAGCGGAGCGTGTAATGTGCGGAGCGGAGCCGAGCGTGTAATGTGCGGAGCGGAGCCCAGTGTGTAATGTGCGGGCCCAGTGTGTAATGTGCGGAGCGGAGCCCAGTGTGTAATGTGCGGAGCGGAGCCCAGTGTGTAATGTGCGGAGCGGAGCCCAGTGTTTAATGTGCGGAGCGGAGCCGAGTGTGTAATGTGCGGAGCGGAGACGAGCGTGTAATGTGCGGAGCCGAGCGTGTAATGTGCGGAGCCGAGCGTGTAATGAGCGGAGCCGAGCGTGTAATGTGCGGAGCGGAGCCGAGCTTGTAATGTGCGGAGCCGAGCGTGTAATGTGCGGAGCGGAGCCGAGCGTGTAATGTGCGGAGCGGAGCCGAGCGTGTAATGTGCGGAGCGGAGCCGAGCGTGTAATGTGCGGAGCGGAGCCGAGCGTGTAATGAGCGGAGCCAAGTGTGTAATGTGCGGAGCGGAGCCGAGCGTGTAATGTGCGGAGCCGAGCGTGTAATGTGCGGAGCCGAGCGTGTAATGTGCGGAGCGGAGCCGAGCGTGTAATGTGCGGAGCGGAGCCGAGCGTGTAATGTGCGGAGCCGAGCGTGTAATGTGCGGAGCCGAGCGTGTAATGTGCAGAGCGGAGCCGAGCGTGTAATGTGCGGAGCGAAGCCGAGCGTGTAATGTGCGGAGCGGAGCCGAGCGTGTAATGAGCGGAGCCAAGTGTGTAATGTGCGGAGCGGAGCCGAGCGTGTAATGTGCGGAGCCGAGCGTGTAATGTGCCGAGCCGAGCGTGTAATGTGCGGAGCGGAGCCGAGCGTGTAATGTGCGGAGCGGAGCCGAGCGTGTACTGTGCGGAGCGGAGCCGAGCGTGTAATTTGCGGAGCCGAGCGTGTAATGAGCGGAGCCGAGTGTGTAATGTGCGGAGCGGAGCCGAGTGTGTAATGTGCGGAGCGGAGCCGAGTGTGTAATGTGCGTAGCGGAGCCGAGTGTGTAATGTGCGGAGCCGAGTGTGTAATGTGCGGAGCCGAGTGTGTAATGTGCGGAGCCGAACGTGTAATGTGCGGAGCGGAGCCGAGTGTGTAATGTGCGGAGCCGAGTGTGTAATGTGCGGAGCCGAACGTGTAATGTGCGGAGCGGAGCCGAGCGTGTAATGTGCGGAGCCGAGCGTGTAATGTGCGGAGCCGAGCGTGTAATGTGCGGAGCGGAGCCGAGCGTGTAATGTGCGGAGCGGAGTTGAGCGTGTAATGTGCGGAGCGGAGCGTGTAATGTGCGGAGCGGAGCGGAGCATGTAATGTGCGGAGCAGAGCCGAGCGTGTAATGTGCGGAGCGGAGCCGAGCGTGTAATGTGCGGAGCCGAGCGTGTAATGTGCGGAGCGGAACCGAGCGTGTAATGTGCGGAGCCGAGCGTGTAATGTGCGGAGCGGAGCCGAGCGTGTAATGTGCGGAGCCGAGCGTGTAATGAGCGGAGCCGAGTGTGTAATGTGCGGAGCGGAGCCGAGTGTGTAATGTGCGGAGCGGAGCCGAGTGTGTAATGTGCGGAGCCAAGTGTGTAATGTGCGGAGCCGAGCGTGTAATGTGCGGAGCCGAGCGTGTAATGTGAGGAGCCGTAATGTGCGGAGCGGAGCCGAGCGTGTAATGTGCGGAGCGGAGCCGAGCGTGTAATGTGCGGAGCGGAACCGAGCGTGTAATGTGCGGAGCGGAGCCGAGCGTGTAATGTGCGGAGCCGAGCGTGTAATGTGCGGAGCCGAGCGTGTAATGTGCGGAGCGGAGCCGAGCGTGTAATGTGCGGAGCGGAACCGAGCGTGTAATGTGCGGAGCGGAGCCGAGCGTGTAATGTGCAGAGCCGAGCGTGTAATGTGCGGAGCCGAGCGTGTAATGTGCGGAGCGGAGCCCAGCGTGTAATGTGCGGAGCGGAGCCGAGCGTGTAATGTGCGGAGCGGAGCCGAGCGTGTAATGAGCGGAGCCAAGTGTGTAATGTGCGGAGCGGAGCCGAGTGTGTAATGTGCGGAGCGGAGCCGAGCGTGTAATGTGCGGAGCGGAGCCGAGCGTGTAATGTGCGGAGCGGAGCCGAGCGTGTAATGTGCGGAGCCGAGCGTGTAATGTTCGGAGCGGAGCCGAGCGTGTAATGTGCGGAGCGGAGCAGAGCGTGTAATGTGCGGAGCGGAGCAGAGCGTGTAATGTGCGGAGCGGAGCCGAGCGTGTAATGTGCGGAGCGGAGCCGAGCGTGTAATGAGCGGAGCCAAGTGTGTAATGTGCGGAGCGGAGCCGAGTGTGTAATGTGCGGAGCCGAGTGTGTAATGTGCGGAGCAGAGCCGAGCGTGTAATGTGCGGAGCCGAGCGTGTAATGTGCGGAGCGGAGCCGAGTGTGTAATGTGCGGAGCGGAGCCGAGTGTGTAATGTGCGGAGCGGAGCCGAGTGTGTAATGTGCAGAGCCGAGTGTGTAATGTGCGGAGCGGAGCCGAGCGTGTAATGTGCGGAGCGGAGCCGAGCGTGTAATGTGCGGAGCGGAGCCGAGCGTGTAATGTGCGGAGCGGAGCCCAGTGTGTAATGTGCGGAGCGGAGCCCAGTGTGTAATGTGCGGAGCGGAGCCCAGTGTGTAATGTGCGGAGCGGAGCCGAGCGTGTAATGTGCGGAACGGAGCCGAGTGTGTAATGTGCGGAGCGGAGCCGAGTGTGTAATGTGCGGAGCCGAGTGTGTAATGTGCGGAGCCGAGCGTGTAATGTGCGGAGCAGAGCCGAGTGTGTAATGTGCGGAGCCGAGCGTGTAATGTGCGGAGCGGAGCCGAGCGTGTAATGTGCGGAGCGGAGCCGAGCGTCTAATGTGCGGAGCGGAGCGTGTAATGTGCGGAGCGGAGCCGAGCGTGTAATGTGCGGAGCGGAGCCCAGTGTGTAATGTGCGGGCCCAGTGTGTAATGTGCGGAGCGGAGCCCAGTGTGTAATGTGCGGAGCGGAGCCCAGTGTGTAATGTGCGGAGCGGAGCCCAGTGTGTAATGTGCGGAGCGGAGCCGAGTGTGTAATGTGCGGAGCGGAGACGAGCGTGTAATGTGCGGAGCCGAGCGTGTAATGTGCGGAGCCGAGCGTGTAATGAGCGGAGCCGAGCGTGTAATGTGCGGAGCGGAGCCGAGCGTGTAATGTGCGGAGCGGAGCCGAGCGTGTAATGTGCGGAGCGGAGCCGAGCGTGTAATGAGCCGAGCCAAGTGTGTAATGTGCGGAGCGGAGCCGAGCGTGTAATGTGCGGAGCCGAGCGTGTAATGTGCGGAGCCGAGCGTGTAATGTGCGGAGCGGAGCCGAGCGTGTAATGTGCGGAGCGGAGCCGAGCGTGTAATGTGCGGAGCCGAGCGTGTAATGTGCGGAGCCGAGCGTGTAATGTGCGGAGCGGAGCCGAGCGTGTAATGTGCGGAGCGGAGCAGAGCGTGTAATGTGCGGAGCGGAGCCGAGCGTGTAATGTGCGGAGCGGAGCCGAGCGTGTAATGAGCGGAGCCAAGTGTGTAATGTGCGGAGCGGAGCCGAGCGTGTAATGTGCGGAGCCGAGCGTGTAATGTGCCGAGCCGAGCGTGTAATGTGCGGAGCGGAGCCGAGCGTGTAATGTGCGGAGCGGAGCCGAGCGTGTACTGTGCGGAGCGGAGCCGAGCGTGTAATTTGCGGAGCCGAGCGTGTAATGAGCGGAGCCGAGTGTGTAATGTGCGGAGCGGAGCCGAGTGTGTAATGTGCGGAGCGGAGCCGAGTGTGTAATTTGCGGAGCGGAGCCGAGTGTGTAATGTGCGGAGCCGAGTGTGTAATGTGCGGAGCCGAGTGTGTAATGTGCGGAGCGGAGCCGAGTGTGTAATGTGCGGAGCCGAGTGTGTAATGTGCGGAGCCGAACGTGTAATGTGCGGAGCGGAGCCGAGCGTGTAATGTGCGGAGCCGAGCGTGTAATGTGCGGAGCCGAGCGTGTAATGTGCGGAGCGGAGCCGAGCGTGTAATGTGCGGAGCGGAGTTGAGCGTGTAATGTGCGGAGCGGAGCGTGTAACGTGCGGAGCGGAGCGGAGCGTGTAATGTGCGGAGCAGAGCCGAGCATGTAATGTGCGGAGCGGAGCCGAGCGTGTAATGTGCGGAGCCGAGCGTGTAATGTGCGGAGCGGAACCGAGCGTGTAATGTGCGGAGCCGAGCGTGTAATGTGCGGAGCGGAGCCGAGCGTGTAATGTGCGGAGCCGAGCGTGTAATGAGCGGAGCCGAGTGTGTAATGTGCGGAGCGGAGCCGAGTGTGTAATGTGCGGAGCGGAGCCGAGTGTGTAATGTGCGGAGCCAAGTGTGTAATGTGCGGAGCCGAGCGTGTAATGTGCGGAGCCGAGCGTGTAATGTGAGGAGCCGCAATGTGCGGAGCGGAGCCGAGCGTGTAATGTGCGGAGCGGAGCCGAGCGTGTAATGTGCGGAGCGGAACCGAGCGTGTAATGTGCGGAGCGGAGCCGAGCGTGTAATGTGCGGAGCCGAGCGTGTAATGTGCGGAGCCGAGCGTGTAATGTGCGGAGCGGAGCCCAGCGTGTAATGTGCGGAGCGGAGCCGAGCGTGTAATGTGCGGAGCGGAGCCGAGCGTGTAATGAGCGGAGCCAAGTGTGTAATGTGCGGAGCGGAGCCGAGTGTGTAATGTGCGGAGCGGAGCCGAGCGTGTAATGTGCGGAGCGGAGCCGAGCGTGTAATGTGCGGAGCGGAGCCGAGCGTGTAATGTGCGGAGCCGAGCGTGTAATGTTCGGAGCGGAGCCGAGCGTGTAATGTGCGGAGCGGAGCAGAGCGTGTAATGTGCGGAGCGGAGCAGAGCGTGTAATGTGCGGAGCGGAGCCGAGCGTGTAATGTGCGGAGCGGAGCCGAGCGTGTAATGAGCGGAGCCAAGTGTGTAATGTGCGGAGCGGAGCCGAGTGTGTAATGTGCGGAGCCGAGTGTGTAATGTGCGGAGCAGAGCCGAGCGTGTAATGTGCGGAGCCGAGCGTGTAATGTGCGGAGCGGAGCCGAGTGTGTAATGTGCGGAGCGGAGCCGAGTGTGTAATGTGCGGAGCGGAGCCGAGTGTGTAATGTGCAGAGCCGAGTGTGTAATGTGCGGAGCGGAGCCGAGCGTGTAATGTGCGGAGCGGAGCCGAGCGTGTAATGTGCGGAGCGGAGCCGAGCGTGTAATGTGCGGAGCGGAGCCGAGCGTGTAATGTGCGGAGCGGAGCCCAGTGTGTAATGTGCGGAGCGGAGCCCAGTGTGTAATGTGCGGAGCGGAGCCCAGTGTGTAATGTGCGGAGCGGAGCCGAGCGTGTAATGTGCGGAACGGAGCCGAGTGTGTAATGTGCGGAGCGGAGCCGAGTGTGTAATGTGCGGAGCCGAGTGTGTAATGTGCGGAGCCGAGCGTGTAATGTGCGGAGCGGAGCCGAGGGTGTAATGTGCAGAGCGGAGCCGAGCGTGTAATGAGCGGAGCCGAGTGTGTAATGTGCGGAGCGGAGCCGAGTGTGTAATGTGCGGAGCCGAGTGTGTAATGTGCGGAGCCGAGTGTGTAATGTGCGGAGCGGAACCGAGTGTGTAATGTGCGGAGCCGAGTGTGTAATGTGCGGAGCAGAGCCGAGTGTGTAATGTGCGGAGCGGAGCCGAGCGTGTAATGTGCGGAGCCGAGCGTGTAATGTGCGGAGCCGAGCGTGTAATGTGCGGAGCGGAGCCGAGCGTGTAATGTGCGGAGCGGAGCCGAGCGTGTAATGTGCGGAGCCGAGCGTGTAATGTGCGGAGCGGAGCCGAGCGTGTAATGTGCGGAGCGGAGCAGAGCGTGTAATGTGCGGAGCGGAGCCGAGCGTGTAATGTGCGGAGCGGAGCCGAGCGTGTAATGAGCGGAGCCAAGTGTGTAATGTGCGGAGCGGAGCCGAGCGTGTAATGTGCGGAGCCGAGCGTGTAATGTGCCGAGCCGAGCGTGTAATGTGCGGAGCGGAGCCGAGCGTGTAATGTGCGGAGCGGAGCCGAGCGTGTACTGTGCGGAGCGGAGCCGAGCGTGTAATTTGCGGAGCCGAGCGTGTAATGAGCGGAGCCGAGTGTGTAATGTGCGGAGCGGAGCCGAGTGTGTAATGTGCGGAGCGGAGCCGAGTGTGTAATGTGCGGAGCGGAGCCGAGTGTGTAATGTGCGGAGCCGAGTGTGTAATGTGCGGAGCCGAGTGTGTAATGTGCGGAGCGGAGCCGAGTGTGTAATGTGCGGAGCCGAGTGTGTAATGTGCGGAGCCGAACGTGTAATGTGCGGAGCGGAGCCGAGCGTGTAATGTGCGGAGCCGAGCGTGTAATGTGCGGAGCCGAGCGTGTAATGTGCGGAGCGGAGCCGAGCGTGTAATGTGCGGAGCGGAGTTGAGCGTGTAATGTGCGGAGCGGAGCGTGTAACGTGCGGAGCGGAGCGGAGCGTGTAATGTGCGGAGCAGAGCCGAGCATGTAATGTGCGGAGCGGAGCCGAGCGTGTAATGTGCGGAGCCGAGCGTGTAATGTGCGGAGCGGAACCGAGCGTGTAATGTGCGGAGCCGAGCGTGTAATGTGCGGAGCGGAGCCGAGCGTGTAATGTGCGGAGCCGAGCGTGTAATGAGCGGAGCCGAGAGTGTAATGTGCGGAGCGGAGCCGAGTGTGTAATGTGCGGAGCGGAGCCGAGTGTGTAATGTGCGGAGCCAAGTGTGTAATGTGCGGAGCCGAGCGTGTAATGTGCGGAGCCGAGCGTGTAATGTGAGGAGCCGCAATGTGCGGAGCGGAGCCGAGCGTGTAATGTGCGGAGCGGAGCCGAGCGTGTAATGTGCGGAGCGGAACCGAGCGTGTAATGTGCGGAGCGGAGCCGAGCGTGTAATGTGCGGAGCCGAGCGTGTAATGTGCGGAGCCGAGCGTGTAATGTGCGGAGCGGAGCCCAGCGTGTAATGTGCGGAGCGGAGCCGAGCGTGTAATGTGCGGAGCGGAGCCGAGCGTGTAATGAGCGGAGCCAAGTGTGTAATGTGCGGAGCGGAGCCGAGTGTGTAATGTGCGGAGCGGAGCCGAGCGTGTAATGTGCGGAGCGGAGCCGAGCGTGTAATGTGCGGAGCGGAGCCGAGCGTGTAATGTGCGGAGCCGAGCGTGTAATGTTCGGAGCGGAGCCGAGCGTGTAATGTGCGGAGCGGAGCAGAGCGTGTAATGTGCGGAGCGGAGCAGAGCGTGTAATGTGCGGAGCGGAGCCGAGCGTGTAATGTGCGGAGCGGAGCCGAGCGTGTAATGAGCGGAGCCAAGTGTGTAATGTGCGGAGCGGAGCCGAGTGTGTAATGTGCGGAGCCGAGTGTGTAATGTGCGGAGCAGAGCCGAGCGTGTAATGTGCGGAGCCGAGCGTGTAATGTGCGGAGCGGAGCCGAGTGTGTAATGTGCGGAGCGGAGCCGAGTGTGTAATGTGCGGAGCGGAGCCGAGTGTGTAATGTGCAGAGCCGAGTGTGTAATGTGCGGAGCGGAGCCGAGCGTGTAATGTGCGGAGCGGAGCCGAGCGTGTAATGTGCGGAGCGGAGCCGAGCGTGTAATGTGCGGAGCGGAGCCGAGCGTGTAATGTGCGGAGCGGAGCCCAGTGTGTAATGTGCGGAGCGGAGCCCAGTGTGTAATGTGCGGAGCGGAGCCCAGTGTGTAATGTGCGGAGCGGAGCCGAGCGTGTAATGTGCGGAACGGAGCCGAGTGTGTAATGTGCGGAGCGGAGCCGAGTGTGTAATGTGCGGAGCCGAGTGTGTAATGTGCGGAGCCGAGCGTGTAATGTGCGGAGCGGAGCCGAGGGTGTAATGTGCAGAGCGGAGCCGAGCGTGTAATGAGCGGAGCCGAGTGTGTAATGTGCGGAGCGGAGCCGAGTGTGTAATGTGCGGAGCCGAGTGTGTAATGTGCGGAGCCGAGTGTGTAATGTGCGGAGCGGAACCGAGTGTGTAATGTGCGGAGCCGAGTGTGTAATGTGCGGAGCAGAGCCGAGTGTGTAATGTGCGGAGCAGAGCCGAGTGTGTAATGTGCGGAGCGGAGCCGAGCGTGTAATGTGCGGAGCGGAGCCGTGTGTGTAATGTGCGGAGCGGAGCCGAGTGTGTAATGTGCGGAGCGGAGCCGAGTGTGTAATGTGCGGAGTGGAGCCGAGTGTGTAATGTGCGGAGCCAAGTGTGTAATGTGCGGAGCGGAGCCGAGTGTGTAATGTGCGGAGCTGAGTGTGTAATGTGCGGAGCGGAGCCGAGTGTGTAATGTGCGGAGCCGAGTGTGTAATGTGCGGAGCGGAGCCGAGTGTGTAATGTGCGGAGCGGAGCCGAGTGTGTAATGTGCGGAGCGGAGCCGAGTGCGTAATGTGCGGAGCGGAGCCGAGTGCGTAATGTGCGGAGCGGAGCCGAGTGCGTAATGAGCGGAGCCGAGCGTGTAATGTGCGGAGCGGAGCCGAGCGTGTAATGTGCGGAGCGGAGCCCAGTGTGTAATGTGCGGAGCGGAGCCCAGTGTGTAATGTGCGGAGCGGAGCCCAGTGTGTAATGTGCGGAGCGGAGCCGAGTGTGTAATGTGCGGAACGGAGCCGAGTGTGTAATGTGCGGAGCTTAGCCGAGTGTGTAATGTGCGGAGCCGAGTGTGTAATGTGCGGAGCGGAGCCGAGTGTGTAATATGCGGAGCGGAGCCGAGCGTGTAATGTGCGGAGCGGAGCCGAGCGTGTAATGTGCGGAGCCGAGCGTGTAATGTGCGGAGCCGACCGTGTAATGTGCGGAGCGGAGCCCAGCGTGTAATGTGCGGAGCGGAGCCGAGCGTGTAATGTGCGGAGCGGAGCCGAGCGTGTAATGTGCGGAGCGGAGCCGAGCGTGTAATGTGCGGAGCGGTGCCGAGTGTGTAATGTGCGGAGCCGAGTGTGTAATGTGCGGAGCCGAGTGTGTAATGTGCGGAGCCGAGTGTGTAATGTGCGGAGCAGAGCCGAGTGTGTAATGTGCGGAGCGGAGCCGAGCGTGTAATGTGCGGAGCGGAGCCGAGTGTGTAATGTGCGGAGCGGAGCCGAGTGTGTAATGTGCGGAGCGGAGCCGAGTGTGTAATGTGCAGAGCGGAGCCGAGTGTGTAATGTGTGGAGCCAAGTGTGTAATGTGCGGAGCGGAGCCGAGTGTGTAATGTGCGGAGCCGAGTGTGTAATGTGCGGAGCGGAGCCGAGTGTGTAATGTGCGGAGCGGAGCCGAGTGCGTAATGTGCGGAGCGTAGCCGAGTGCGTAATGTGCGGAGCGGAGCCGAGTGCGTAATGAGCGGAGCCGAGCGTGTAATGTGCGGAGCGGAGCCGAGTGTGTAATGTGCGGAGCCGAGTGTGTAATGCGCGGAGCAGAGCCGAGCGTGTAATGTGCGGAGCCGAGCGTGTAATGTGCGGAGCGGAGCCGAGCGTGTAATGTGCTGAGCGGAGCCGAGTGTGTAATGTGCGGAGCGGAGCCGTGTGTGTAATGTGCGGAGCGGAGCCGAGTGTGTAATGTGCGGAGCGGAGCCGAGTGTGTAATTTGCGGAGCGGAGCCCAGTGTGTAATGTGCGGAGCGGAGCCGAGTGTGTAATGTGCGGAGCGGAGCCGAGTGTGTAATGTGCGGAGCGGAGCCGAGTGTGTAATGTGCGGAGCGGAGCCCAGTGTGTAATGTGCGGAGCGGAGCCGAGTGTGTAATGTGCGGAGCCGAGTGTGTAATGTGCGGAGCGGAGCCGAGTGTGTAATGTGCGGAGCCGAGTGTGTAATGTGCAGAGCCGAGTGTGTAATGTGCGGAGCAGAGCCGAGCGTGTAATGTGCGGAGTGGAGCCGAGTGTGTAATGTGCGGAGCGGAGCCGAGTGTGTAATGTGCGGAGCGGAGCCGAGTGTGTAATGTGCAGAGCGGAGCCGAGTGTGTAATGTGCGGAGCCGAGTGTGTAATGTGCGGAGCGGAGCCGAGTGTGTAATGTGCAGAGCCGAGTGTGTAATGTGCGGAGCGGAGCCGAGCGTGTAATGTGCGGAGCGGAGCCGAGCGTGTAATGTGCGGAGCGGAGCCGAGCGTGTAATGTGCGGAGCGGAGCCGAGCGTGTAATGTGCGGAGCGGAGCCCAGTGTGTAATGTGCGGAGTGGAGCCCAGTGTGTAATGTGCGGAGCGGAGCCCAGTGTGTAATGTGCGGAGCGGAGCCGAGCGTGTAATGTGCGGAACGGAGCCGAGCGTGTAATGTGCGGAGCGGAGCCGAGTGTGTAATGTGCGGAGCCGAGTGTGTAATGTGCGGAGCGGAGGCGAGGGTGTAATGTGCGGAGCGGAGCCGAGCGTGTAATGAGCGGAGCCGAGCGTGTAATGTGCGGAGCGGAGCTGAGTGTGTAATGTGCGGAGCCGAGTGTGTAATGTGCGGAGCGGAGCCGAGTGTGTAATGTGCGGAGCCGAGTGTGTAATGTGCGGAGCGGAGCCGAGTGCGTAATGAGCGGAGCCGAGCGTGTAATGTGCGGAGCGGAGCCGAGCGTGTAATGTGCGGAGCGGAGCCGAGTGTGTAATGTGCGGAGCGGAGCCGAGCGCGTAATGTGCGGAGCGGAGCCGAGCGCGTAATGTGCGGAGCGGAGCCGAGCGTGTAATGTGCGGAGCCGAGCGTGTAATGTGCGGAGCGGAGCCGAGTGCGTAATGTGCGGAGCGGAGCCGAGTGCGTAATGAGCGGAGCCGAGCGTGTAATGTGTGGAGCGGAGCCGAGCGTGTAATGTGCGGAGCGGAGCCGAGCGCGTAATGTGCGGAGCGGAGCCGAGCGTATAATGTGCGGAGCCGAGCGTGTAATGTGCGGAGCGGAGCCGAGTGCGTAATGTGCGGAGCGGAGCCGAGTGCGTAATGAGCGGAGCCGAGCGTGTAATGTGCGGAGCGGAGCCGAGCGTGTAATGTGCGGAGCGGAGCCGAGCGCGTAATGTGCGGAGCGGAGCCGAGCGTGTAATGTGCGGAGCGGAGCCGAGCGTGTAATGTGCGGAACGGAGGCGAGCGTGTAATGTGCGGAGCGGAGCCGAGCGTGTAATGTGCGGAGCGGAGCCGAGTGCGTAACGTGCGGAGCGGAGCCGAGTGCGTAATGAGCGGAGCCGAGCGTGTAATGTGCGGAGCGGAGCCGAGCGTGTAATGTGCGGAGCCGAGTGTGTAATGTGCGGAGCGGAGCCGTGTGTGTAATGTGCCTAGCGGAGCCGAGTGTGTAATGTGCGGAGCGGAGCCCAGTGTGTAATGTGCGGAGCGGAGCCGAGTGTGTAATGTGCGGAGCGGAGCCCAGTGTGTAATGTGCGGAGCGGAGCCCAGTGTGTAATGTGCGGAGCGGAGCCCAGTGTGTAATGTGCGGAGCGGAGCCGAGTGTGTAATGTGCGGAGCCGAGTGTGTAATGTGCGGAGCGGAGCCGAGTGTGTAATGTGCGGAGCCGAGTGTGTAATGTGCGGAGCCGAGCGTGTAATGTGCGGAGCGGAGCCGAGGGTGTAATGTGCGGAGCGGAGCCGAGCGTGTAATGAGCGGAGCCGAGTGTGTAATGTGCGGAGCGGAGCCGAGTGTGTAATGTGCGGAGCCGAGTGTGTAATGTGCGGAGCCGAGTGTGTAATGTGCGGAGCGGAGCCGAGTGTGTAATGTGCGGAGCCGAGTGTGTAATGTGCGGAGCAGAGCCGAGTGTGTAATGTGCGGAGCAGAGCCGAGTGTGTAATGTGCGGAGCGGAGCCGAGCGTGTAATGTGCGGAGCGGAGCCGTGTGTGTAATGTGCGGAGCGGAACCAAGTGTGTAATGTGCGGAGCGGAGCCGAGTGTGTAATGTGCGGAGTGGAGCCGAGTGTGTAATGTGCGGAGCCAAGTGTGTAATGTGCGGAGCGGAGCCGAGTGTGTAATGTGCGGAGCTGAGTGTGTAATGTGCGGAGCGGAGCCGAGTGTGTAATGTGCGGAGCCGAGTGTGTAATGTGCGGAGCGGAGCCGAGTGTGTAATGTGCGGAGCGGAGCCGAGTGTGTAATGTGCGGAGCGGAGCCGAGTGCGTAATGTGCGGAGCGGAGCCGAGTGCGTAATGTGCGGAGCGGAGCCGAGTGCGTAATGAGCGGAGCCGAGCGTGTAATGTGCGGAGCGGAGCCGAGCGTGTAATGTGCGGAGCGGAGCCCAGTGTGTAATGTGCGGAGCGGAGCCCAGTGTGTAATGTGCGGAGCGGAGCCCAGTGTGTAATGTGCGGAGCGGAGCCGAGTGTGTAATGTGCGGAACGGAGTCGAGTGTGTAATGTGCGGAGCGGAGCCGAGTGTGTAATGTGCGGAGCCGAGTGTGTAATGTGCGGAGCGGAGCCGAGTGTGTAATATGCGGAGCGGAGCCGAGCGTGTAATGTGCGGAGCCGAGCGTGTAATGTGAGGAGCCGTAATGTGCGGAGCGGAGCCGAGCGTGTAATGTGCGGAGCGGAGCCGAGCGTGTAATGTGCGGAGCGGAACCGAGCGTGTAATGTGCGGAGCGGAGCCGAGCGTGTAATGTGCGGAGCCGAGCGTGTAATGTGCGGAGCCGACCGTGTAATGTGCGGAGCGGAGCCCAGCGTGTAATGTGCGGAGCGGAGCCAAGCGTGTAATGTGCGGAGCGGAGCCGAGCGTGTAATGTGCGGAGCGGAGCCGAGTGTGTAATGTGCGGAGCGGTGCCGAGTGTGTGATGTGCGGAGCCGAGTGTGTAATGTGCGGAGCCGAGTGTGTAATGTGCGGAGCCGAGTGTGTAATGTGCGGAGCAGAGCCGAGTGTGTAATGTGCGGAGCGGAGCCGAGCGTGTAATGTGCGGAGCGGAGCCGAGTGTGTAATGTGCGGAGCGGAGCCGAGTGTGTAATGTGCGGAGCGGAGCCGAGTGTGTAATGTGCAGAGCGGAGCGAGTGTGTAATGTGCGGAGCCAAGTGTGTAATGTGCGGAGCCGAGTGTGTAATGTGCGGAGCAGAGCCGAGTGTGTAATGTGCAGAGCGGAGCCGAGTGTGTAATGTGCGGAGCCAAGTGTGTAATGTGCGGAGCCGAGTGTGTAATGTGCGGAGCAGAGCCGAGTGTGTAATGTGCGGAGCGGAGCCGAGTGTGTAATATGCGGAGCGGAGCCGAGTGTGTAATGTGCGGAGCGGAGCCGAGTGTGTAATGTGCGGAGCGGAGTCGAGTGTGTAATGTGCGGAGCGGAGCCGAGTGTGTAATGTGCGGAGCGGAGCCGAGTGTGTAATGTGCGGAGCGGAGCCGAGTGTGTAATGTGCGGAGCCGAGTGTGTAATGTGCGGAGCCGAGTGTGTAATGTGCGGAGCAGAGCCGAGCGTGTAATGTGCGGAGCGGAGCCGAGTGTGTAATGTGCGGAGCGGAGCCGAGTGTGTAATGTGCGGAGCGGAGCCGAGTGTGTAATGTGCAGAGCGGAGCCGAGTGTGTAATGTGCGGAGCCGAGTGTGTAATGTGCGGAGCGGAGCCGAGTGTGTAATGTGCAGAGCCGAGTGTGTAATGTGCGGAGCGGAGCTGAGCGTGTAATGTGCGGAGCGGAGCCGAGCGTGTAATGTGCGGAGCGGAGCCGAGCGTGTAATGTGCGGAGCGGAGCCCAGTGTGTAATGTGCGGAGTGGAGCCCAGTGTGTAATGTGCGGAGCGGAGCCCAGTGTGTAATGTGCGGAGCGGAGCCGAGCGTGTAATGTGCGGAACGGAGCCGAGCGTGTAATGTGCGGAGCGGAGTCGAGTGTGTAATGTGCGGAGCCGAGTGTGTAATGTGCGGAGCGGAGCCGAGGGTGTAATGTGCGGAGCGGAGCCGAGCGTGTAATGAGCGGAGCCGAGCGTGTAATATGCGGAGCGGAGCTGAGTGTGTAATGTGCGGAGCCGAGTGTGTAATGTGCGGAGCCGAGTGTGTAATGTGCGGAGCGGTGCCGAGTGTGTAATGTGCGGAGCCGAGTGTGTAATGTGCGGAGCAGAGCCGAGTGTGTAATGTGCGGAGCGGAGCCGAGCGTGTAATGTGCGGAGCGGAGCCGTGTGTGTAATGTGCGGAGCTTAGCCGAGTGTGTAATGTGCGGAGCGGAGCCGAGTGTGTAATGTGCGGAGCCGAGTGTGTAATGTGCGGAGCGGAGCCGAGTGTGTAATGTGCGGAGCCAAGTGTGTAATGTGCGGAGCGGAGCCGAGTGTGTAATGTGCGGAGCTGAGTGTGTAATGTGCGGAGCGGAGCCGAGTGTGTAATGTGCGGAGCCGAGTGTGTAATGTGCGGAGCGGAGCCGAGTGTGTAATGTGCGGAGCCGAGTGTGTAATGTGCGGAGCCGAGCGTGTAATGTGCGGAGCGGAGCCCAGTGTGTAATGTGCGGAGCGGAGCCCAGTGTGTAATGTGCGGAGCGGAGCCGAGTGTGTAATGTGCGGAGCGGAGCCCAGTGTGTAATGTGCGGAGCGGAGCCCAGTGTGTAATGTGCGGAGCGGAGCCCAGTGTGTAATGTGCGGAGCCGAGTGTGTAATGTGCGGAGCGGAGCCGAGTGTGTAATGTGCGGAGCCAAGTGTGTAATGTGCGGAGCCGAGCGTGTAATGTGCGGAGCGGAGCCGAGGGTGTAATGTGCGGAGCGGAGCCGAGCGTGTAATGAGCGGAGCCGAGTGTGTAATGTGCGGAGCGGAGCCGAGTGTGTAATGTGCGGAGCCGAGTGTGTAATGTGCGGAGCCGAGTGTGTAATGTGCGGAGCGGAGCCAAGTGTGTAATGTGCGGAGCCGAGTGTGTAATGTGCGGAGCAGAGCCGAGTGTGTAATGTGCGGAGCGGAGCCGAGCGTGTAATGTGCGGAGCGGAGCCGAGCGTGTAATGTGCGGAGCGGAGCCGAGCGTGTAATGTGCGGAGCGGAGCCGAGCGTGTAATGTGCGGAGCGGAGCCGTGTGTGTAATGTGCGGAGCGGAGCCGTGTGTGTAATGTGCGGAGCGGAGCCGAGTGTGTAATGTGCGGAGCGGAGCCCAGTGTGTAATGTGCGGAGCGGAGCCCAGTGTGTAATGTGCGGAGCGGAGCCCAGTGTGTAATGTGCGGAGCGGAGCCGAGTGTGTAATGTGCGGAGCGGAGCCCAGTGTGTAATGTGCGGAGCGGAGCCCAGTGTGTAATGTGCGGAGCGGAGCCGAGTGTGTAATGTGCGGAGCCGAGTGTGTAATGTGCGGAGCCGAGTGTGTAATGTGCAGAGCGGAGCCGAGTGTGTAATGTGCGGAGCCGAGTGTGTAATGTGCGGAGCGGAGCCGAGCGTGTAATGTGCGGAGCGGAGTCGAGCGTGTAATGTGCGGAGCGGAGTCGAGCGTGTAATGTGCGGAGCGGAGCCGAGCGTGTAATGTGCGGAGCGGAGCCGAGTGTGTAATGTGCGGAGCGGAGCCGAGTGTGTAATGTGCGGAGCGGAGTCGAGTGTGTAATGTGCGGAGCTGAGTGTGTAATGTGCGGAGCGGAGCCGAGTGTGTAATGTGCAGAGCCGAGTGTGTAATGTGCGGAGCCGAGCGTGTAATGTGCGGAGCGGAGCCGAGCGTGTAATGTGCGGAGCGGAGCCCAGTGTGTAATGTGCGGAGCGGAGCCCAGTGTGTAATGTGCGGAGCGGAGCCCAGTGTGTAATGTGTGGAGCGGAGCCGAGTGTGTAATGTGCGGAACGGAGCCGAGTGTGTAATATGCGGAGCGGAGCCGAGCGTGTAATGTGCGGAGCCGAGTGTGTAATGTGCGGACCGGAGCCGAGTGTGTAATATGCGGAGCGGAGCCGAGCGTGTAATGTGAGGAGCCGTAATGTGCGGAGCGGAGCCGAGCGTGTAATGTGCGGAGCGGAACCGAGCGTGTAATGTGCGGAGCGGAGCCGAGCGTGTAATGTGCGGAGCCGAGCGTGTAATGTGCGGAGCCGACCGTGTAATGTGCGGAGCGGAGCCCAGCGTGTAATGTGCGGAGCGGAGCCGAGCGTGTAATGTGCGGAGCGGAGCCGAGCGTGTAATGAGCGGAGCCAAGTGTGTAATGTGCGGAGCGGAGCCGAGTGTGTAATGTGCGGAGCGGAGCCGAGCGTGTAATGTGCGGAGCGGAGCCGAGCGTGTAATGTGCGGAGCGGAGCCGAGCGTGTAATGTGCGGAGCCGAGCGTGTAATGTTCGGAGCGGAGCCGAGCTTGTAATGTGCGGAGCGGAGCCGAGCGTGTAATGTGCGGAGCCGAGCGTGTAATGTGCGGAGCCGAGCGTGTAATGTGCGGAGCGGAGCCGAGGGTGTAATGTGCGGAGCGGAGCCGAGCGTGTAATGAGCGGAGCCAAGTGTGTAATGTGCGGAGCGGAGCCGAGTGTGTAATGTGCGGAGCCGAGTGTGTAATGTGCGGAGCCGAGTGTGTAATGTGCGGAGCGGAGCCGAGTGTGTAATGTGCGGAGCCGAGTGTGTAATGTGCGGAGCAGAGCCGAGTGTGTAATGTGAGGAGCGGAGCCGAGCGTGTAATGTGCGGAGCGGAGCCGAGCGTGTAATGTGCGGAGCGGAGCCGAGTGTGTAATGTGCAGAGCGGAGCCGAGTGTGTAATGTGCGGAGCCAAGTGTGTAATGTGCGGAGCCGAGTGTGTAATGTGCGGAGCCGAGTGTGTAATGTGCGGAGCGGAGCCGAGTGTGTAATGTGCGGAGCCGAGTGTGTAATGTGCGGAGCGGAGCCGAGTGTGTAATGTGCGGAGCGGAGCAGAGTGCGTAATGTGCGGAGCGGAGCCGAGTGCGTAATGTGCGGAGCGGAGCCGAGTGCGTAATGAGCGGAGCCGAGCGTGTAATGTGCGGAGCGGAGCCGAGTGTGTAATGTGCGGAGCCGAGTGTGTAATGTGCGGAGCGGAACCGAGTGTGTAATGTGCGGAGCGGAGCCGAGTGTGTAATGTGCGGAGCGGAGCCGAGCGTGTAATGTGCGGAGCCGAGCGTGTAATGTGCGGAGCGGAGCCGAGCGTGTAATGTGCGGAGCGGAGCCGAGCGTGTAATGTGCGGAGCGGAGCCGAGCGTGTAATGTGCGGAGCGGAGCCGTGTGTGTAATGTGCTGAGCGGAGCCGAGTGTGTAATGTGCGGAGCGGAGCCGTGTGTGTAATGTGCGGAGCGGAGCCGAGTGTGTAATGTGCGGAGCGGAGCCCAGTGTGTAATGTGCGGAGCGGAGCCCAGTGTGTAATGTGCGGAGCGGAGCCGAGTGTGTAATGTGCGGAGCGGAGCCGAGTGTGTAATGTGCGGAGCGGAGCCCAGTGTGTAATGTGCGGAGCGGAGCCCAGTGTGTAATGTGCGGAGCGGAGCCCAGTGTGTAATGTGCGGAGCGGAGCCGAGTGTGTAATGTGCGGAGCCGAGTGTGTAATGTGCGGAGCCGAGTGTGTAATGTGCGGAGCGGAGCCGAGTGTGTAATGTGCGGAGCCGAGTGTGTAATGTGCGGAGCAGAGCCGAGCGTGTAATGTGCGGAGCCGAGCGTGTAATGTGCGGAGCGGAGCCGAGTGTGTAATGTGCGGAGCGGAGCCGAGTGTGTAATGTGCGGAGCGGAGCCGAGTGTGTAATGTGCAGAGCGGAGCCGAGTATGTAATGTGCGGAGCCGAGTGTGTAATGTGCGGAGCGGAGCCGAGTGTGTAATGTGCAGAGCCGAGTGTGTAATGTGCGGAGCGGAGCCGAGTGTGTAATGTGCGGAGCGGAGCCGAGCGTGTAATGTGCGGAGCGGAGCCGAGCGTGTAATGTGCGGAGCGGAGCCGAGCGTGTAATGTGCGGAGCGGAGCCGAGCGTGTAATGTGCGGAGCGGAGCCCAGTGTGTAATGTGCGGAGCGGAGCCCAGTGTGTAATGTGCGGAGCGGAGCCCAGTGTGTAATGTGCGGAGCGGAGCCGAGCGTGTAATGTGCGGAACGGAGCCGAGTGTGTAATGTGCGGAGCGGAGCCGAGTGTGTAATGTGCGGAGCCGAGTGTGTAATGTGCGGAGCCGAGCGTGTAATGTGCGGAGCCGAGCGTGTAATGTGCGGAGCGGAGCCGAGGGTGTAATGTGCGGAGCGGAGCCGAGCGTGTAATGAGCGGAGCCGAGTGTGTAATGTGCGGAGCGGAGCCGAGTGTGTAATGTGCGGAGCCGAGTGTGTAATGTGCGGAGCCGAGTGTGTAATGTGCGGAGCGGAGCCGAGTGTGTAATGTGCGGAGCCGAGTGTGTAATGTGCGGAGCAGAGCCGAGTGTGTAATGTGCGGAGCGGAGCCGAGTGTGTAATGTGCGGAGTGGAGCCGAGTGTGTAATGTGCGGAGCCAAGTGTGTAATGTGCGGAGCGGAGCCGAGTGTGTAATGTGCGGAGCTGAGTGTGTAATGTGCGGAGCCGAGTGTGTAATGTGCGGAGCCGAGTGTGTAATGTGCGAAGCGGAGCCGAGTGTGTAATGTGCGGAGCGGAGCCGAGTGTGTAATGTGCGGAGCGGAGCCGAGTGCGTAATGTGCGGAGCGGAGCCGAGTGCGTAATGTGCGGAGCGGAGCCGAGTGCGTAATGAGCGGAGCCGAGCGTGTAATGTGCGGAGCGGAGCCGAGCGTGTAATGTGCGGAGCGGAGCCCAGTGTGTAATGTGCGGAGCGGAGCCCAGTGTGTAATGTGCGGAGCGGAGCCCAGTGTGTAATGTGCGGAGCGGAGCCGAGTGTGTAATGTGCGGAACGGAGCCGAGTGTGTAATGTGCGGAGCGGAGCCGAGTGTGTAATGTGCGGAGCCGAGTGTGTAATGTGCGGAGCGGAGCCAAGTGTGTAATATGCGGAGCGGAGCCGAGCGTGTAATGTGCGGAGCGGTGCCGAGTGTGTAATGTGCGGAGCCGAGTGTGTAATGTGCGGAGCCGAGTGTGTAATGTGCGGAGCCGAGTGTGTAATGTGCGGAGCCGAGTGTGTAATGTGCGGAGCAGAGCCGAGTGTGTAATGTGCGGAGCGGAGCCGAGCGTGTAATGTGCGGAGCGGAGCCGAGTGTGTAATGTGCGGAGCGGAGCCGAGTGTGTAATGTGCGGAGCGGAGCCGAGTGTGTAATGTGCAGAGCGGAGCCGAGTGTGTAATGTGCGGAGCCAAGTGTGTAATGTGCGGAGCCGAGTGTGTAATGTGCGGAGCGGAGCCGAGTGTGTAATGTGCGGAGCCGAGTGTGTAATGTGCGGAGCGGAGCCGAGTGTGTAATGTGCGGAGCGGAGCCGAGTGCGTAATGTGCGGAGCGGAGCCGAGTGTGTAATGTGCGGAGCAGAGCCGAGTGTGTAATGTGCGGAGCGGAGCCGAGCGTGTAATGTGCGGAGCGGAGCCGAGCGTGTAATGTGCGGAGCGGAGCCGAGCGTGTAATGTGCGGAGCGGAGCCGAGCGTGTAATGTGCGGAGCGGAGCCGAGCGTGTAATGTGCGGAGCGGAGCCGTGTGTGTAATGTGCGGAGCGGAGCCGTGTGTGTAATGTGCGGAGCGGAGCCGAGTGTGTAATGTGCGGAGCGGAGCCCAGTGTGTAATGTGCGGAGCGGAGCCCAGTGTGTAATGTGCGGAGCGGAGCCCAGTGTGTAATGTGCGGAGCGGAGCCGAGTGTGTAATGTGCGGAGCGGAGCCCAGTGTGTAATGTGCGGAGCGGAGCCCAGTGTGTAATGTGCGGAGCGGAGCCGAGTGTGTAATGTGCGGAGCCGAGTGTGTAATGTGCGGAGGCGAGTGTGTAATGTGCGGAGCGGAGCCGAGTGTGTAATGTGCGGAGCCGAGTGTGTAATGTGCGGAGCGGAGCCGAGCGTGTAATGTGCGGAGCGGAGTCGAGCGTGTAATGTGCGGAGCGGAGTCGAGCGTGTAATGTGCGGAGCGGAGCCGAGCGTGTAATGTGCGGAGCGGAGCCGAGTGTGTAATGTGCGGAGCGGAGCCGAGTGTGTAATGTGCGGAGCGGAGTCGAGTGTGTAATGTGCGGAGCTGAGTGTGTAATGTGCGGAGCGGAGCCGAGTGTGTAATGTGCAGAGCCGAGTGTGTAATGTGCGGAGCCGAGCGTGTAATGTGCGGAGCGGAGCCGAGCGTGTAATGTGCGGAGCGGAGCCGAGCGTGTAATGTGCGGAGCGGAGCCCAGTGTGTAATGTGCGGAGCGGAGCCCAGTGTGTAATGTGCGGAGCGGAGCCCAGTGTGTAATGTGTGGAGCGGAGCCGAGTGTGTAATGTGCGGAACGGAGCCGAGTGTGTAATATGCGGAGCGGAGCCGAGCGTGTAATGTGCGGAGCCGAGTGTGTAATGTGCGGAGCGGAGCCGAGTGTGTAATATGCGGAGCGGAGCCGAGCGTGTAATGTGAGGAGCCGTAATGTGCGGAGCGGAGCCGAGCGTGTAATGTGCGGAGCGGAACCGAGCGTGTAATGTGCGGAGCGGAGCCGAGCGTGTAATGTGCGGAGCCGAGCGTGTAATGTGCGGAGCCGACCGTGTAATGTGCGGAGCGGAGCCCAGCGTGTAATGTGCGGAGCGGAGCCGAGCGTGTAATGTGCGGAGCGGAGCCGAGCGTGTAATGAGCGGAGCCAAGTGTGTAATGTGCGGAGCGGAGCCGAGTGTGTAATGTGCGGAGCGGAGCCGAGCGTGTAATGTGCGGAGCGGAGCCGAGCGTGTAATGTGCGGAGCGGAGCCGAGCGTGTAATGTGCGGAGCCGAGCGTGTAATGTTCGGAGCGGAGCCGAGCGTGTAATGTGCGGAGCGGAGCCGAGCGTGTAATGTGCGGAGCCGAGCGTGTAATGTGCGGAGCCGAGCGTGTAATGTGCGGAGCGGAGCCGAGGGTGTAATGTGCGGAGCGGAGCCGAGCGTGTAATGAGCGGAGCCAAGTGTGTAATGTGCGGAGCGGAGCCGAGTGTGTAATGTGCGGAGCCGAGTGTGTAATGTGCGGAGCCGAGTGTGTAATGTGCGGAGCGGAGCCGAGTGTGTAATGTGCGGAGCCGAGTGTGTAATGTGCGGAGCAGAGCCGAGTGTGTAATGTGAGGAGCGGAGCCGAGCGTGTAATGTGCGGAGCGGAGCCGAGCGTGTAATGTGCGGAGCGGAGCCGAGTGTGTAATGTGCAGAGCGGAGCCGAGTGTGTAATGTGCGGAGCCAAGTGTGTAATGTGCGGAGCCGAGTGTGTAATGTGCGGAGCCGAGTGTGTAATGTGCGGAGCGGAGCCGAGTGTGTAATGTGCGGAGCCGAGTGTGTAATGTGCGGAGCGGAGCCGAGTGTGTAATGTGCGGAGCGGAGCAGAGTGCGTAATGTGCGGAGCGGAGCCGAGTGCGTAATGTGCGGAGCGGAGCCGAGTGCGTAATGAGCGGAGCCGAGCGTGTAATGTGCGGAGCGGAGCCGAGTGTGTAATGTGCGGAGCCGAGTGTGTAATGTGCGGAGCGGAACCGAGTGTGTAATGTGCGGAGCGGAGCCGAGTGTGTAATGTGCGGAGCGGAGCCGAGCGTGTAATGTGCGGAGCCGAGCGTGTAATGTGCGGAGCGGAGCCGAGCGTGTAATGTGCGGAGCGGAGCCGAGCGTGTAATGTGCGGAGCGGAGCCGAGCGTGTAATGTGCGGAGCGGAGCCGTGTGTGTAATGTGCTGAGCGGAGCCGAGTGTGTAATGTGCGGAGCGGAGCCGTGTGTGTAATGTGCGGAGCGGAGCCGAGTGTGTAATGTGCGGAGCGGAGCCCAGTGTGTAATGTGCGGAGCGGAGCCCAGTGTGTAATGTGCGGAGCGGAGCCGAGTGTGTAATGTGCGGAGCGGAGCCGAGTGTGTAATGTGCGGAGCGGAGCCCAGTGTGTAATGTGCGGAGCGGAGCCCAGTGTGTAATGTGCGGAGCGGAGCCCAGTGTGTAATGTGCGGAGCGGAGCCGAGTGTGTAATGTGCGGAGCCGAGTGTGTAATGTGCGGAGCCGAGTGTGTAATGTGCGGAGCGGAGCCGAGTGTGTAATGTGCGGAGCCGAGTGTGTAATGTGCGGAGCAGAGCCGAGCGTGTAATGTGCGGAGCCGAGCGTGTAATGTGCGGAGCGGAGCCGAGTGTGTAATGTGCGGAGCGGAGCCGAGTGTGTAATGTGCGGAGCGGAGCCGAGTGTGTAATGTGCAGAGCGGAGCCGAGTATGTAATGTGCGGAGCCGAGTGTGTAATGTGCGGAGCGGAGCCGAGTGTGTAATGTGCAGAGCCGAGTGTGTAATGTGCGGAGCGGAGCCGAGTGTGTAATGTGCGGAGCGGAGCCGAGCGTGTAATGTGCGGAGCGGAGCCGAGCGTGTAATGTGCGGAGCGGAGCCGAGCGTGTAATGTGCGGAGCGGAGCCGAGCGTGTAATGTGCGGAGCGGAGCCCAGTGTGTAATGTGCGGAGCGGAGCCCAGTGTGTAATGTGCGGAGCGGAGCCCAGTGTGTAATGTGCGGAGCGGAGCCGAGCGTGTAATGTGCGGAGCGGAGCCGAGCGTGTAATGTGCGGAACGGAGCCGAGTGTGTAATGTGCGGAGCGGAGCCGAGTGTGTAATGTGCGGAGCCGAGTGTGTAATGTGCGGAGCCGAGCGTGTAATGTGCGGAGCCGAGCGTGTAATGTGCGGAGCGGAGCCGAGGGTGTAATGTGCGGAGCGGAGCCGAGCGTGTAATGAGCGGAGCCGAGTGTGTAATGTGCGGAGCGGAGCCGAGTGTGTAATGTGCGGAGCCGAGTGTGTAATGTGCGGAGCCGAGTGTGTAATGTGCGGAGCGGAGCCGAGTGTGTAATGTGCGGAGCCGAGTGTGTAATGTGCGGAGCAGAGCCGAGTGTGTAATGTGCGGAGCGGAGCCGAGTGTGTAATGTGCGGAGTGGAGCCGAGTGTGTAATGTGCGGAGCCAAGTGTGTAATGTGCGGAGCGGAGCCGAGTGTGTAATGTGCGGAGCTGAGTGTGTAATGTGCGGAGCCGAGTGTGTAATGTGCGGAGCCGAGTGTGTAATGTGCGGAGCGGAGCCGAGTGTGTAATGTGCGGAGCGGAGCCGAGTGTGTAATGTGCGGAGCGGAGCCGAGTGCGTAATGTGCGGAGCGGAGCCGAGTGCGTAATGTGCGGAGCGGAGCCGAGTGCGTAATGAGCGGAGCCGAGCGTGTAATGTGCGGAGCGGAGCCGAGCGTGTAATGTGCGGAGCGGAGCCCAGTGTGTAATGTGCGGAGCGGAGCCCAGTGTGTAATGTGCGGAGCGGAGCCCAGTGTGTAATGTGCGGAGCGGAGCCGAGTGTGTAATGTGCGGAACGGAGCCGAGTGTGTAATGTGCGGAGCGGAGCCGAGTGTGTAATGTGCGGAGCCGAGTGTGTAATGTGCGGAGCGGAGCCAAGTGTGTAATATGCGGAGCGGAGCCGAGCGTGTAATGTGCGGAGCGGTGCCGAGTGTGTAATGTGCGGAGCCGAGTGTGTAATGTGCGGAGCCGAGTGTGTAATGTGCGGAGCAGAGCCGAGTGTGTAATGTGCGGAGCGGAGCCGAGCGTGTAATGTGCGGAGCGGAGCCGAGTGTGTAATGTGCGGAGCGGAGCCGAGTGTGTAATGTGCGGAGCGGAGCCGAGTGTGTAATGTGCAGAGCGGAGCCGAGTGTGTAATGTGCGGAGCCAAGTGTGTAATGTGCAGAGCCGAGTGTGTAATGTGCGGAGCGGAGCCGAGTGTGTAATGTGCGGAGCCGAGTGTGTAATGTGCGGAGCGGAGCCGAGTGTGTAATGTGCGGAGCGGAGCCGAGTGCGTAATGTGCGGAGCGTAGCCGAGTGTGTAATGTGCGGAGCGGAGCCGAGTGTGTAATGTGCGGAGCCGAGTGTGTAATGTGCAGAGCAGAGCCGAGTGTGTAATGTGCGGAGCGGAGCCGAGTGTGTAATGTGCGGAGCAGAGCCGAGCGTGTAATGTGCGGAGCCGAGCGTGTAATGTGCGGAGCGGAGCCGAGCGTGTAATGTGCGGAGCGGAGCCGAGCGTGTAATGTGCGGAGCGGAGCCGAGCGTGTAATGTGCGGAGCGGAGCCGTGTGTGTAATGTGCTGAGCGGAGCCGAGTGTGTAATGTGCGTAGCGGAGCCGTGTGTGTAATGTGCGGAGCGGAGCCGAGTGTGTAATGTGCGGAGCGGAGCCGAGTGTGTAATGTGCGGAGCGGAGCCCAGTGTGTAATGTGCGGAGCGGAGCCGAGTGTGTAATGTGCGGAGCGGAGCCGAGTGTGTAATGTGCGGAGCGGAGCCGAGTGTGTAATGTGCGGAGCGGAGCCGAGTGTGTAATGTGCGGAGCGGAGCCCAGTGTGTAATGTGCGGAGCTGAGCCCAGTGTGTAATGTGCGGAGCGGAGCCGAGTGTGTAATGTGCGGAGCCGAGTGTGTAATGTGCGGAGCCGAGTGTGTAATGTGCGGAGCGGAGCCGAGTGTGTAATGTGCGGAGCCGAGTGTGTAATGTGCGGAGCCGAGTGTGTAATGTGCGGAGCAGAGCCGAGCGTGTAATGTGCGGAGCGGAGCCGAGTGTGTAATGTGCGGAGCGGAGCCGAGTGTGTAATGTGCGGAGCGGAGCCGAGTGTGTAATGTGCAGAGTGGAGCCGAGTGTGTAATGTGCGGAGCCGAGTGTGTAATGTGCGGAGCGGAGCCGAGTGTGTAATGTGCAGAGCCGAGTGTGTAATGTGCGGAGCGGAGCCGAGTGTGTAATGTGCGGAGCGGAGCCGAGCGTGTAATGTGCGGAGCGGAGCCGAGCGTGTAATGTGCGGAGCGGAGCCGAGCGTGTAATTTGCGGAGCGGAGCCCAGTGTGTAATGTGCGGAGCGGAGCCCAGTGTGTAATGTGCGGAGCGGAGCCCAGTGTGTAATGTGCGGAGCGGAGCCGAGCGTGTAATGTGTGGAACGGAGCCGAGCGTGTAATGTGCGGAGCGGAGCCGAGTGTGTAATGTGCGGAGCCGAGTGTGTAATGTGCGGAGCGGAGCCGAGGGTGTAATGTGCGGAGCGGAGCCGAGCGTGTAATGAGCGGAGCCGAGCGTGTAATGTGCGGAGCGGAGCTGAGTGTGTAATGTGCGGAGCCGAGTGTGTAATGTGCGGAGCCGAGTGTGTAATGTGCGGAGCGGAGCCGAGTGTGTAATGTGCGGAGCCGAGTGTGTAATGTGCGGAGCAGAGCCGAGTGTGTAATGTGCGGAGCGGAGCCGAGCGTGTAATGTGCGAAGCGGAGCCGTGTGTGTAATGTGCGGAGCTTAGCCGAGTGTGTAATGTGCGGAGCGGAGCCGAGTGTGTAATGTGCGGAGCGGAGCCGAGTGTGTAATGTGCGGAGCCAAGTGTGTAATGTGCGGAGCGGAGCCGAGTGTGTAATGTGCGGAGCTGAGTGTGTAATGTGCGGAGCGGAGCCGAGTGTGTAATGTGCGGAGCCGAGTGTGTAATGTGCGGAGCGGAGCCGAGTGTGTAATGTGCGGAGCGGAGCCGAGTGCGTAATGTGCGGAGCGGAGCCGAGTGCGTAATGTGCGGAGCAGAGCCGAGTGCGTAATGAGCGGAGCCGAGCGTGTAATGTGCGGAGCGGAGCCGAGCGTGTAATGTGCGGAGCGAAGCCGAGTGTGTAATGTGCGGAGCGGAGCCGAGCGCGTAATGTGCGGAGCGGAGCCGAGCGCGTAATGTGCGGAGCGGAGCCGAGCGTGTAATGTGCGGAGCCGAGCGTGTAATGTGCGGAGCGGAGCCGAGTGCGTAATGTGCGGAGCGGAGCCGAGTGCGTAATGAGCGGAGCCGAGCGTGTAATGTGTGGAGCGGAGCCGAGCGTGTAATGTGCGGAGCGGAGCCGAGCGTGTAATGTGCGGAGCGGAGCCGAGCGTGTAATGTGCGGAGCCCAGCGTGTAATGTGCGGAGCGGAGCCGAGTGCGTAATGTGCGGAGCGGAGCCGAGTGCGTAATGAGCGGAGCCGAGCGTGTAATGTGCGGAGCGGAGCCGAGCGTGTAATGTGCGGAGCGGAGCCGAGCGCGTAATGTGCGGAGCGGAGCCGAGCGCGTAATGTGCGGAGCGGAGCCGAGCGTGTAATGTGCGGAGCGGAGCCGAGCGTGTAATGTGCGGAGCGGAGCCGAGTGCGTAATGTGCGGAGCGGAGCCGAGTGCGTAATGAGCGGAGCCGAGCGTGTAATGTGCGGAGCGGAGCCGAGCGTGTAATGTGCGGAGCCGAGTGTGTAATGTGCGGAGCGGAGCCGAGTGTGTAATGTGCGGAGCGGAGCCGTGTGTGTAATGTGCCTAGCGGAGCCGAGTGTGTAATGTGCGGAGCGGAGCCCAGTGTGTAATGTGCGGAGCGGAGCCCAGTGTGTAATGTGCGGAGCGGAGCCGAGTGTGTAATGTGCGGAGCGGAGCCCAGTGTGTAATGTGCGGAGCGGAGCCCAGTGTGTAATGTGCGGAGCGGAGCCCAGTGTGTAATGTGCGGAGCGGAGCCGAGTGTGTAATGTGCGGAGCCGAGTGTGTAATGTGCGGAGCCGAGTGTGTAATGTGCGGAGCGGAGCCGAGTGTGTAATGTGCGGAGCCGAGTGTGTAATGTGCGGAGCGGAGCCGAGCGTGTAATGTGCGGAGCGGAGCCGAGTGTGTAATGTGCGGAGCGGAGCCGAGTGTGTAATGTGCGGAGCGGAGCCGAGTGTGTAATGTGCGGAGCGGAGCCGAGTGTGTAATGTGCGGAGCGGAGCCGAGTGTGTAATGTGCGGAGCGGAGCCGAGTGTGTAATGTGCGGAGCCGAGTGTGTAATGTGCGGAGCGGAGCCGAGTGTGTAATGTGCAGAGCCGAGTGTGTAATGAGCGGAGCCGAGTGTGTAATGTGCGGAGCGGAGCCGAGCGTGTAATGTGCGGAGCGGAGCCGAGCGTGTAATTTGCGGAGCGGAGCCGAGCGTGTAATGTGCGGAACGGAGCCGAGTGTGTAATGTGCGGAGCCGAGCGTGTAATGTGCTTAGCGGAGCCGAGGGTGTAATGTGTGGAGCGGAGCCGAGCGTGTAATGAGCGGAGCCGAGTGTGTAATGTGCGGAGCGGAGTCGAGTGTGTAATGTGCGGAGCCGAGTGTGTAATGTGCGGAGCCGAGTGTGTAATGTGCGGAGCAGAGACGAGTGTGTAATGTGCGGAGCGGAGCCGAGCGTGTAATGTGCGGAGCGGAGCCGAGTGTGTAATGTGCGGAGCGGAGCCGAGTGTGTAATGTGCGGAGCGGAGCCGACTGTGTAATGTGCGGAGCCGAGTGTGTAATGTGCGGAGCGGAGCCGAGTGTGTAATGTGCGGAGCGGAGCCGAGTGCGTAATGTGCGGAGCGGAGCCGAGTGCGTAATGTGCGGAGCGGAGCCGAGTGCGTAATGAGCGGAGCCGAGCGTGTAATGTGCGGAGCGGAGCCGAGCGTGTAATGTGCGGAGCGGAGCCGAGTGTGTAATGTGCGGAGCGGAGCCGAGTGTGTAATGTGCGGAGCGGAGCCGAGCGTGTAATGTGCGGAGCGGAGCCGAGCGTGTAATGTGCGGAGCGGAGCCGAGCGTGTAATGTGCGGAGCCGAGCGTGTAATGTGCGGAGCGGAGCCGAGCGTGTAATGTGCGGAGCGGAGCCAAGCGCGTAATGTGCGGAGCGGAGCCGAGCGCGTAATGTGCGGAGCGGAGCCGAGCGTGTAATGTGCGGAGCGGAGCGGAGCGTGTAATGTGCGGAGCGGAGCCGAGCGTGTAATGTGCGGAGCGGAGCCGAGCGTGTAATGTGCGGAGCGGAGCCGAGCGTGTAATGTGCGGAGCGGAGCCGAGCGTGTAATGTGCGGAGCCGAGCGTGTAATGTGCGTAGCGGAGCCGAGCGTGTAATGTGCGGAGCGGAGCCGAGCGTGTAATGTGCGGAGCGGAGCCGAGCGTGTAATGTGCGGAGCGGAGCCCAGTGTGTAATGTGCGGAGCGGAGCCCAGTGTGTAATGTGCGGAGCGGAGCCGAGTGTGTAATGTGCGGAGCCGAGTGTGTAATGTGCGGAGCCGAGCGTGTAATGTGCGGAGCGGAGCCGAGCGTGTAATGTGCGGAGCGGAGCCGAGCGTGTAATGTGCGGAGCCGAGCGTGTAATGTGCGGAGCCGAGCGTGTAATGTGCGGAGCGGAGCCGAGGGTGTAATGTGCGGAGCGGAGTCGAGCGTGTAATGAGCGGAGCCGAGCGTGTAATGTGCGGAGCGTAGCCGAGCGTGTAATATGCGGAGCGTAGCCGAGCGTGTAATGTGCGGAGCCGAGCGTGTAATGTGCGGAGCCGAGCCGAGCGTGTAATGTGCGGAGCCGAGCGTGTAATGTGCGGAGCCGAGCCGAGCGTGTAATGTGCGGAGCGGAGCCGAGCGTGTAATGTGTGGAGCCGAGCGTGTAATGTGCGGAGCGGAGCCGAGCGTGTAATGTGCGGAGCGGAGCCGAGTGTGTAATGTGCGGAGCGGAGCCCAGTGTGTAATGTGCGGAGCGGAGCCGAGTGTGTAATGTGCGGAGCGGAGCCCAGTGTGTAATGTGCGGAGCGGAGCCCAGTGTGTAATGTGCGGAGCGGAGCCCAGTGTGTAATGTGCGGAGCCGAGTGTGTAATGTGCGGAGCGGAGCCGAGTGTGTAATGTGCGGAGCCGAGTGTGTAATGTGCGGAGCCGAGCGTGTAATGTGCGGAGCGGAGCCGAGGGTGTAATGTGCGGAGCGGAGCCGAGCGTGTAATGAGCGGAGCCGAGTGTGTAATGTGCGGAGCGGAGCCGAGTGTGTAATGTGCGGAGCCGAGTGTGTAATGTGCGGAGCCGAGTGTGTAATGTGCGGAGCGGAGCCAAGTGTGTAATGTGCGGAGCCGAGTGTGTAATGTGCGGAGCAGAGCCGAGTGTGTAATGTGCGGAGCGGAGCCGAGCGTGTAATGTGCGGAGCGGAGCCGAGCGTGTAATGTGCGGAGCGGAGCCGAGCGTGTAATGTGTGGAGCGGAGCCGTGTGTGTAATGTGCGGAGCGGAGCCGTGTGTGTAATGTGCGGAGCGGAGCCGAGTGTGTAATGTGCGGAGCGGAGCCCAGTGTGTAATGTGCGGAGCGGAGCCCAGTGTGTAATGTGCGGAGCGGAGCCCAGTGTGTAATGTGCGGAGCGGAGCCGAGTGTGTAATGTGCGGAGCGGAGCCCAGTGTGTAATGTGCGGAGCGGAGCCCAGTGTGTAATGTGCGGAGCGGAGCCGAGTGTGTAATGTGCGGAGCCGAGTGTGTAATGTGCGGAGCCGAGTGTGTAATGTGCGGAGCGGAGCCGAGTGTGTAATGTGCGGAGCCGAGTGTGTAATGTGCGGAGCGGAGCCGAGCGTGTAATGTGCGGAGCGGAGTCGAGCGTGTAATGTGCGGAGCGGAGTCGAGCGTGTAATGTGCGGAGCGGAGCCGAGCGTGTAATGTGCGGAGCGGAGCCGAGCGTGTAATGTGCGGAGCGGAGCCGAGTGTGTAATGTGCGGAGCGGAGTCGAGTGTGTAATGTGCGGAGCTGAGTGTGTAATGTGCGGAGCGGAGCCGAGTGTGTAATGTGCAGAGCCGAGTGTGTAATGTGCGGAGCCGAGCGTGTAATGTGCGGAGCGGAGCCGAGCGTGTAATGTGCGGAGCGGAGCCGAGCGTGTAATGTGCGGAGCGGAGCCCAGTGTGTAATGTGCGGAGCGGAGCCCAGTGTGTAATGTGCGGAGCGGAGCCCAGTGTGTAATGTGTGGAGCGGAGCCGAGTGTGTAATGTGCGGAACGGAGCCGAGTGTGTAATATGCGGAGCGGAGCCGAGCGTGTAATGTGCGGAGCCGAGTGTGTAATGTGCGGAGCGGAGCCGAATGTGTAATATGCGGAGCGGAGCCGAGCGTGTAATGTGCGGAGCCAAGCGTGTAATGTGAGGAGCCGTAATGTGCGGAGCGGAGCCGAGCGTGTAATGTGCGGAGCGGAACCGAGCGTGTAATGTGCGGAGCGGAGCCGAGCGTGTAATGTGCGGAGCCGAGCGTGTAATGTGCGGAGCCGACCGTGTAATGTGCGGAGCGGAGCCCAGCGTGTAATGTGCGGAGCGGAGCCGAGCGTGTAATGTGCGGAGCGGAGCCGAGCGTGTAATGAGCGGAGCCAAGTGTGTAATGTGCGGAGCGGAGCCGAGTGTGTAATGTGCGGAGCGGAGCCGAGCGTGTAATGTGCGGAGCGGAGCCGAGCGTGTAATGTGCGGAGCGGAGCCGAGCGTGTAATGTGCGGAGCCGAGCGTGTAATGTTCGGAGCGGAGCCGAGCGTGTAATGTGCGGAGCGGAGCCGAGCGTGTAATGTGCGGAGCCGAGCGTGTAATGTGCGGAGCCGAGCGTGTAATGTGCGGAGCGGAGCCGAGGGTGTAATGTGCGGAGCGGAGCCGAGCGTGTAATGAGCGGAGCCAAGTGTGTAATGTGCGGAGCGGAGCCGAGTGTGTAATGTGCGGAGCCGAGTGTGTAATGTGCGGAGCCGAGTGTGTAATGTGCGGAGCGGAGCCGAGTGTGTAATGTGCGGAGCCGAGTGTGTAATGTGCGGAGCAGAGCCGAGTGTGTAATGTGAGGAGCGGAGCCGAGCGTGTAATGTGCGGAGCGGAGCCGAGCGTGTAATGTGCGGAGCGGAGCCGAGTGTGTAATGTGCAGAGCGGAGCCGAGTGTGTAATGTGCGGAGCCAAGTGTGTAATGTGCGGAGCCGAGTGTGTAATGTGCGGAGCCGAGTGTGTAATGTGCGGAGCGGAGCCGAGTGTGTAATGTGCGGAGCCGAGTGTGTAATGTGCGGAGCGGAGCCGAGTGTGTAATGTGCGGAGCGGAGCAGAGTGCGTAATGTGCGGAGCGGAGCCGAGTGCGTAATGTGCGGAGCGGAGCCGAGTGCGTAATGAGCGGAGCCGAGCGTGTAATGTGCGGAGCGGAGCCGAGTGTGTAATGTGCGGAGCCGAGTGTGTAATGTGCGGAGCGGAACCGAGTGTGTAATGTGCGGAGCGGAGCCGAGTGTGTAATGTGCGGAGCGGAGCCGAGCGTGTAATGTGCGGAGCCGAGCGTGTAATGTGCGGAGCGGAGCCGAGCGTGTAATGTGCGGAGCGGAGCCGAGCGTGTAATGTGCGGAGCGGAGCCGAGCGTGTAATGTGCGGAGCGGAGCCGTGTGTGTAATGTGCTGAGCGGAGCCGAGTGTGTAATGTGCGGAGCGCAGCCGTGTGTGTAATGTGCGGAGCGGAGCCGAGTGTGTAATGTGCGGAGCGGAGCCCAGTGTGTAATGTGCGGAGCGGAGCCCAGTGTGTAATGTGCGGAGCGGAGCCGAGTGTGTAATGTGCGGAGCGGAGCCGAGTGTGTAATGTGCGGAGCGGAGCCCAGTGTGTAATGTGCGGAGCGGAGCCCAGTGTGTAATGTGCGGAGCGGAGCCCAGTGTGTAATGTGCGGAGCGGAGCCGAGTGTGTAATGTGCGGAGCCGAGTGTGTAATGTGCGGAGCCGAGTGTGTAATGTGCGGAGCGGAGCCGAGTGTGTAATGTGCGGAGCCGAGTGTGTAATGTGCGGAGCAGAGCCGAGCGTGTAATGTGCGGAGCCGAGCGTGTAATGTGCGGAGCGGAGCCGAGTGTGTAATGTGCGGAGCGGAGCCGAGTGTGTAATGTGCGGAGCGGAGCCGAGTGTGTAATGTGCAGAGCGGAGCCGAGTATGTAATGTGCGGAGCCGAGTGTGTAATGTGCGGAGCGGAGCCGAGTGTGTAATGTGCAGAGCCGAGTGTGTAATGTGCGGAGCGGAGCCGAGTGTGTAATGTGCGGAGCGGAGCCGAGCGTGTAATGTGCGGAGCGGAGCCGAGCGTGTAATGTGCGGAGCGGAGCCGAGCGTGTAATGTGCGGAGCGGAGCCGAGCGTGTAATGTGCGGAGCGGAGCCCAGTGTGTAATGTGCGGAGCGGAGCCCAGTGTGTAATGTGCGGAGCGGAGCCCAGTGTGTAATGTGCGGAGCGGAGCCGAGCGTGTAATGTGCGGAACGGAGCCGAGTGTGTAATGTGCGGAGCGGAGCCGAGTGTGTAATGTGCGGAGCCGAGTGTGTAATGTGCGGAGCCGAGCGTGTAATGTGCGGAGCCGAGCGTGTAATGTGCGGAGCGGAGCCGAGGGTGTAATGTGCGGAGCGGAGCCGAGCGTGTAATGAGCGGAGCCGAGTGTGTAATGTGCGGAGCGGAGCCGAGTGTGTAATGTGCGGAGCCGAGTGTGTAATGTGCGGAGCCGAGTGTGTAATGTGCGGAGCGGAGCCGAGTGTGTAATGTGCGGAGCCGAGTGTGTAATGTGCGGAGCAGAGCCGAGTGTGTAATGTGCGGAGCGGAGCCGAGTGTGTAATGTGCGGAGTGGAGCCGAGTGTGTAATGTGCGGAGCCAAGTGTGTAATGTGCGGAGCGGAGCCGAGTGTGTAATGTGCGGAGCTGAGTGTGTAATGTGCGGAGCCGAGTGTGTAATGTGCGGAGCCGAGTGTGTAATGTGCGGAGCGGAGCCGAGTGTGTAATGTGCGGAGCGGAGCCGAGTGTGTAATGTGCGGAGCGGAGCCGAGTGCGTAATGTGCGGAGCGGAGCCGAGTGCGTAATGTGCGGAGCGGAGCCGAGTGCGTAATGAGCGGAGCCGAGCGTGTAATGTGCGGAGCGGAGCCGAGCGTGTAATGTGCGGAGCGGAGCCCAGTGTGTAATGTGCGGAGCGGAGCCCAGTGTGTAATGTGCGGAGCGGAGCCCAGTGTGTAATGTGCGGAGCGGAGCCGAGTGTGTAATGTGCGGAACGGAGCCGAGTGTGTAATGTGCGGAGCGGAGCCGAGTGTGTAATGTGCGGAGCCGAGTGTGTAATGTGCGGAGCGGAGCCAAGTGTGTAATATGCGGAGCGGAGCCGAGCGTGTAATGTGCGGAGCGGTGCCGAGTGTGTAATGTGCGGAGCCGAGTGTGTAATGTGCGGAGCCGAGTGTGTAATGTGCGGAGCCGAGTGTGTAATGTGCGGAGCCGAGTGTGTAATGTGCGGAGCGGAGCCGAGCGTGTAATGTGCGGAGCGGAGCCGAGTGTGTAATGTGCGGAGCGGAGCCGAGTGTGTAATGTGCGGAGCGGAGCCGAGTGTGTAATGTGCAGAGCGGAGCCGAGTGTGTAATGTGCGGAGCCAAGTGTGTAATGTGCGGAGCCGAGTGTGTAATGTGCGGAGCGGAGCCGAGTGTGTAATGTGCGGAGCCGAGTGTGTAATGTGCGGAGCGGAGCCGAGTGTGTAATGTGCGGAGCGGAGCCGAGTGCGTAATGTGCGGAGCGTAGCCGAGTGTGTAATGTGCGGAGCGGAGCCGAGTGTGTAATGTGCGGAGCCGAGTGTGTAATGTGCAGAGCAGAGCCGAGTGTGTAATGTGCGGAGCGGAGCCGTGTGTGTAATGTGCGGAGCAGAGCCGAGCGTGTAATGTGCGGAGCCGAGCGTGTAATGTGCGGAGCGGAGCCGAGCGTGTAATGTGCGGAGCGGAGCCGAGCGTGTAATGTGCGGAGCGGAGCCGAGCGTGTAATGTGCGGAGCGGAGCCGTGTGTGTAATGTGCTGAGCGGAGCCGAGTGTGTAATGTGCGTAGCGGAGCCGTGTGTGTAATGTGCGGAGCGGAGCCGAGTGTGTAATGTGCGGAGCGGAGCCGAGTGTGTAATGTGCGGAGCGGAGCCCAGTGTGTAATGTGCGGAGCGGAGCCGAGTGTGTAATGTGCGGAGCGGAGCCGAGTGTGTAATGTGCGGAGCGGAGCCGAGTGTGTAATGTGCGGAGCGGAGCCGAGTGTGTAATGTGCGGAGCGGAGCCCAGTGTGTAATGTGCGGAGCTGAGCCCAGTGTGTAATGTGCGGAGCGGAGCCGAGTGTGTAATGTGCGGAGCCGAGTGTGTAATGTGCGGAGCCGAGTGTGTAATGTGCGGAGCGGAGCCGAGTGTGTAATGTGCGGAGCCGAGTGTGTAATGTGCGGAGCCGAGTGTGTAATGTGCGGAGCAGAGCCGAGCGTGTAATGTGCGGAGCGGAGCCGAGTGTGTAATGTGCGGAGCGGAGCCGAGTGTGTAATGTGCGGAGCGGAGCCGAGTGTGTAATGTGCAGAGCGGAGCCGAGTGTGTAATGTGCGGAGCCGAGTGTGTAATGTGCGGAGCGGAGCCGAGTGTGTAATGTGCAGAGCCGAGTGTGTAATGTGCGGAGCGGAGCCGAGTGTGTAATGTGCGGATCGGAGCCGAGCGTGTAATGTGCGGAGCGGAGCCGAGCGTGTAATGTGCGGAGCGGAGACGAGCGTGTAATTTGCGGAGCGGAGCCCAGTGTGTAATGTGCGGAGCGGAGCCCAGTGTGTAATGTGCGGAGCGGAGCCCAGTGTGTAATGTGCGGAGCGGAGCCGAGCGTGTAATGTGCGGAACGGAGCCGAGCGTGTAATGTGCGGAGCGGAGCCGAGTGTGTAATGTGCGGAGCCGAGTGTGTAATGTGCGGAGCGGAGCCGAGGGTGTAATGTGCGGAGCGGAGCCGAGCGTGTAATGAGCGGAGCCGAGCGTGTAATGTGCGGAGCCGAGTGTGTAATGTGCGGAGCCGAGTGTGTAATGTGCGGAGCGGAGCCGAGTGTGTAATGTGCGGAGCCGAGTGTGTAATGTGCGGAGCAGAGCCGAGTGTGTAATGTGCGGAGCGGAGCCGAGCGTGTAATGTGCGAAGCGGAGCCGTGTGTGTAATGTGCGGAGCTTAGCCGAGTGTGTAATGTGCGGAGCGGAGCCGAGTGTGTAATGTGCGGAGCGGAGCCGAGTGTGTAATGTGCGGAGCCAAGTGTGTAATGTGCGGAGCGGAGCCGAGTGTGTAATGTGCGGAGCTGAGTGTGTAATGTGCGGAGCGGAGCCGAGTGTGTAATGTGCGGAGCCGAGTGTGTAATGTGCGGAGCGGAGCCGAGTGTGTAATGTGCGGAGCGGAGCCGAGTGCGTAATGTGCGGAGCGGAGCCGAGTGCGTAATGTGCGGAGCAGAGCCGAGTGCGTAATGAGCGGAGCCGAGCGTGTAATGTGCGGAGCGGAGCCGAGCCTGTAATGTGCGGAGCGAAGCCGAGTGTGTAATGTGCGGAGCGGAGCCGAGCGCGTAATGTGCGGAGCGGAGCCGAGCGCGTAATGTGCGGAGCGGAGCCGAGCGTGTAATGTGCGGAGCCGAGCGTGTAATGTGCGGAGCGGAGCCGAGTGCGTAATGTGCGGAGCGGAGCCAAGTGCGTAATGAGCGGAGCCGAGCGTGTAATGTGTGGAGCGGAGCCGAGCGTGTAATGTGCGGAGCGGAGCCGAGCGTGTAATGTGCGGAGCGGAGCCGAGCGTGTAATGTGCGGAGCCCAGCGTGTAATGTGCGGAGCGGAGCCGAGTGCGTAATGTGCGGAGCGGAGCCGAGTGCGTAATGAGCGGAGCCGAGCGTGTAATGTGCGGAGCGGAGCCGAGCGTGTAATGTGCGGAGCGGAGCCGAGCGCGTAATGTGCGGAGCGGAGCCGAGCGCGTAATGTGCGGAGCGGAGCCGAGCGTGTAATGTGCGGAGCGGAGCCGAGCGTGTAATGTGCGGAGCGGAGCCGAGTGCGTAATGTGCGGAGCGGAGCCGAGTGCGTAATGAGCGGAGCCGAGCGTGTAATGTGCGGAGCGGAGCCGAGCGTGTAATGTGCGGAGCCGAGTGTGTAATGTGCGGAGCGGAGCCGAGTGTGTAATGTGCGGAGCGGAGCCGTGTGTGTAATGTGCCTAGCGGAGCCGAGTGTGTAATGTGCGGAGCGGAGCCCAGTGTGTAATGTGCGGAGCGGAGCCCAGTGTGTAATGTGCGGAGCGGAGCCGAGTGTGTAATGTGCGGAGCGGAGCCCAGTGTGTAATGTGCGGAGCGGAGCCCAGTGTGTAATGTGCGGAGCGGAGCCCAGTGTGTAATGTGCGGAGCGGAGCCCAGTGTGTAATGTGCGGAGCGGAGCCGAGTGTGTAATGTGCGGAGCCGAGTGTGTAATGTGCGGAGCGGAGCCGAGTGTGTAATGTGCGGAGCCGAGCCGAGCGTGTAATGTGCGGAGCCGAGCGTATAATGTGCGGAGCCGAGCGTGTAATGTGCGGAGCCGAGTGTGTAATGTTCGGAGCGGAGCCGAGCGTGTAATGTGCGGAGCGGAGCCGAGCGTGTAATGTGCGGAGCCGAGCGTATAATGTGCGGAGCCGAGCGTGTAATGTGCGGAGCGGAGCCGAGGGTGTAATGTGCGGAGCGGAGCCGAGCGTGTAATGAGCGGAGCCGAGTGTGTAATGTGCGGAGCGGAGCCGAGTGTGTAATGTGCGGAGCCGAGTGTGTAATGTGCAGAGCCGAGTGTGTAATGTGCGGAGCGGAGCCGAGTGTGTAATGTGCGGAGCCAAGTGTGTAATGTGCGGAGCAGAGCCGAGTGTGTAATGTGCGGAGCGGAGCCGAGCGTGTAATGTGCGGAGCGGAGCCGAGTGTGTAATGTGCGGAGCGGAGCCGAGTGTGTAATGTGCGGAGCGGAGCCGAGTGTGTAATGTGCGGAGCGGAGCCGAGCGTGTAATGTGCGGACCGGAGCCGAGTGTGTAATGTGCGGAGCGGAGCGTGTAATGTGCGGAGCGGAGCCGAGCATGTAATGTGCGGACCGGAGCCGAGTGTGTAATGTGCGGAGCGGAGCGTGTAATGTGCGGAGCGGAGCCGAGCGTGTAATGTGCGGAGCGGAGCCGAGCGTGTAATGAGCGGAGCCGAGTGTGTAATGTGCGGAGCCGAGCGTGTAATGTGCGGAGCGGAGCCGAGCGTGTAATGTGCGGAGCGGAGCCGAGCGTGTAATGAGCGGAGCCAAGTGTGTAATGTGCGGAGCGGAGCCGAGTGTGTAATGTGCGGAGCGGAGCCGAGCGTGTAATGTGCGGAGCGGAGCCGAGCGTGTAATGTGCGGAGCCGAGCGTGTAATGTTCGGAGCGGAGCCGAGCGTGTAATGTGCGGAGCGGAGCCGAGCGTGTAATGTGCGGAGCCGAGCGTATAATGTGCGGAGCCGAGCGTGTAATGTGCGGAGCGGAGCCGAGGGTGTAATGTGCGGAGCGGAGCCGAGCGTGTAATGAGCGGAGCCGAGTGTGTAATGTGCGGAGCGGAGCCGAGTGTGTAATGTGCGGAGCCGAGTGTGTAATGTGCGGAGCCGAGTGTGTAATGTGCGGAGCGGAGCCGAGTGTGTAATGTGCGGAGCCAAGTGTGTAATGTGCGGAGCAGAGCCGAGTGTGTAATGTGCGGAGCGGAGCCGAGCGTGTAATGTGCGGAGCGGAGCCGAGTGTGTAATGTGCGGAGCGGAGCCGAGTGTGTAATGTGCGGAGCGGAGCCGAGTGTGTAATGTGCAGAGCGGAGCCGAGTGTGTAATGTGCGGAGCCAAGTGTGTAATGTGCGGAGCCGAGTGTGTAATGTGCGGAGCCGAGTGTGTAATGTGCGGAGCGGAGCCGAGTGTGTAATGTGCGGAGCCGAGTGTGTAATGTGCGGAGCGGAGCCGAGTGTGTAATGTGCGGAGCGGAGCCGAGTGCGTAATGTGCGGAGCGGAGCCGAGTGCGTAATGTGCGGAGCGGAGCCGAGTGCGTAATGAGCGGAGCCGAGCGTGTAATGTGCGGAGCGGAGCCGAGCGTGTAATGTGCGGAGCGGAGCCGAGTGTGTAATGTGCGGAGCCGAGTGTGTAATGTGCGGAGCGGAGCCGAGTGTGTAATGTGCGGAGCGGAGCCGAGTGTGTAATGTGCGGAGCGGAGCCGAGTGTGTAATGTGCGGAGCGGAGTCGAGCGTGTAATGTGCGGAGCCGAGCGTGTAATGTGCGGAGCGGAGCCGTGCGTGTAATGTGCGGAGCGGAGCCGAGCGTGTAATGTGCGGAGCGGAGCCGAGTGTGTAATGTGCGGAGCGGAGCCGAGTGTGTAATGTGCGGAGCGGAGCCGAGTGTGTAATGTGCGGAGCGGAGCTGAGTGTGTAATGTGCGGAGCCGAGTGTGTAATGTGCGGAGCGGAGCCGAGTGTGTAATGTGCAGAGCCGAGTGTGTAATGAGCGGAGCCGAGTGTGTAATGTGCGGAGCGGAGCCGAGCGTGTAATGTGCGGAGCGGAGCCGAGCGTGTAATTTGCGGAGCGGAGCCGAGCGTGTAATGTGCGGAACGGAGCCGAGTGTGTAATGTGCGGAGCCGAGCGTGTAATGTGCTTAGCGGAGCCGAGGGTGTAATGTGTGGAGCGGAGCCGAGCGTGTAATGAGCGGAGCCGAGTGTGTAATGTGCGGAGCGGAGTCGAGTGTGTAATGTGCGGAGCCGAGTGTGTAATGTGCGGAGCCGAGTGTGTAATGTGCGGAGCAGAGCCGAGTGTGTAATGTGCGGAGCGGAGCCGAGCGTGTAATGTGCGGAGCGGAGCCGAGTGTGTAATGTGCGGAGCGGAGCCGACTGTGTAATGTGCGGAGCCGAGTGTGTAATGTGCGGAGCGGAGCCGAGTGTGTAATGTGCGGAGCGGAGCCGAGTGCGTAATGTGCGGAGCGGAGCCGAGTGCGTAATGTGCGGAGCGGAGCCGAGTGCGTAATGAGCGGAGCCGAGCGTGTAATGTGCGGAGCGGAGCCGAGCGTGTAATGTGCGGAGCGGAGCCGAGTGTGTAATGTGCGGAGCGGAGCCGAGTGTGTAATGTGCGGAGCGGAGCCGAGTGTGTAATGTGCGGAGCGGAGCCGAGCGTGTAATGTGCGGAGCGGAGCCGAGCGTGTAATGTGCGGAGCCGAGCGTGTAATGTGCGGAGCGGAGCCGAGCGTGTAATGTGCGGAGCGGAGCCGAGCGCGTAATGTGCGGAGCGGAGCCGAGCGCGTAATGTGCGGAGCGGAGCCGAGCGTGTAATGTGCGGAGCGGAGCGGAGCGTGTAATGTGCGGAGCGGAGCCGAGCGTGTAATGTGCGGAGCGGAGCCGAGCGTGTAATGTGCGGAGCGGAGCCGAGCGTGTAATGTGCGGAGCGGAGCCGAGCGTGTAATGTGCGGAGCGGAGCCGAGCGTGTAATGTGCGGAGCCGAGCGTGTAATGTGCGTAGCGGAGCCGAGCGTGTAATGTGCGGAGCGGAGCCGAGCGTGTAATGTGCGGAGCGGAGCCGAGCGTGTAATGTGCGGAGCGGAGCCCAGTGTGTAATGTGCGGAGCGGAGCCCAGTGTGTAATGTGCGGAGCGGAGCCGAGTGTGTAATGTGCGGAGCCGAGTGTGTAATGTGCGGAGCCGAGCGTGTAATGTGCGGAGCGGAGCCGAGCGTGTAATGTGCGGAGCGGAGCCGAGCGTGTAATGTTCGGAGCCGAGCGTGTAATGTGCGGAGCCGAGCGTGTAATGTGCGGAGCGGAGCCGAGGGTGTAATGTGCGGAGCGGAGTCGAGCGTGTAATGAGCGGAGCCGAGCGTGTAATGTGCGGAGCGTAGCCGAGCGTGTAATATGCGGAGCGTAGCCGAGCGTGTAATGTGCGGAGCCGAGCGTGTAATGTGCGGAGCCGAGCCGAGCGTGTAATGTGCGGAGCCGAGCGTGTAATGTGCCGAGCCGAGCCGAGCGTGTAATGTGCGGAGCGGAGCCGAGCGTGTAATGTTTGGAGCCGAGCGTGTAATGTGCGGAGCGGAGCCGAGCGTGTAATGTGCGGAGCGGAGCCGAGTGTGTAATGTGCGGAGCCGAGCGTGTAATGTGCGGAGCGGAGCCGAGCGCGTAATGTGCGGAGCGGAGCCGAGCGCGTAATGTGCGGAGCGGAGCCGAGCGCGTAATGTGCGGAGCGGAGCCGAGCGTGTAATGTGCGGAGCGGAGCCGAGTGTGTAATGTGCGGAGCCGAGTGTGTAATGTGCGGAGCGGAGCAGAGTGTGTAATGTGCGGAGCCGAGTGTGTAATGTGCGGAGCGGAGCCGAGTGTGTAATGTGCGGAGCGGAGCGTGTAATGTGCGGAGCGGAGCCGAGCGTGTAATGTGCGGACCGGAGCCGAGTGTGTAATGTGCGGAGCGGAGCGTGTAATGTGCGGAGCGGAGCCGAGCGTGTAATGTGCGGACCGGAGCCGAGTGTGTAATGTGCGGAGCGGAGCGTGTAATGTGCGGAGCGGAGCCGAGCGTGTAATGTGCGGAGCGGAGCCGAGCGTGTAATGAGCGGAGCCGAGTGTGTAATGTGCGGAGCCGAGCGTGTAATGTGCGGAGCGGAGCCGAGCGTGTAATGTGCGGAGCGGAGCCGAGCGTGTAATGAGCGGAGCCAAGTGTGTAATGTGCGGAGCGGAGCCGAGTGTGTAATGTGCGGAGCGGAGCCGAGCGTGTAATGTGCGGAGCAGAGCCGAGCGTGTAATGTGCGGAGCCGAGCGTGTAATGTTCGGAGCGGAGCCGAGCGTGTAATGTGCGGAGCGGAGCCGAGCGTGTAATGTGCGGAGCCGAGCGTATAATGTGCGGAGCCGAGCGTGTAATGTGCGGAGCGGAGCCGAGGGTGTAATGTGCGGAGCGGAGCCGAGCGTGTAATGAGCGGAGCCGAGTGTGTAATGTGCGGAGCGGAGCCGAGTGTGTAATGTGCGGAGCCGAGTGTGTAATGTGCGGAGCCGAGTGTGTAATGTGCGGAGCGGAGCCGAGTGTGTAATGTGCGGAGCCAAGTGTGTAATGTGCGGAGCAGAGCCGAGTGTGTAATGTGCGGAGCGGAGCCGAGCGTGTAATGTGCGGAGCGGAGCCGAGTGTGTAATGTGCGGAGCGGAGCCGAGTGTGTAATGTGCGGAGCGGAGCCGAGTGTGTAATGTGCGGAGCGGAGCCGAGCGTGTAATGTGCGGACCGGAGCCGAGTGTGTAATGTGCGGAGCGGAGCGTGTAATGTGCGGAGCGGAGCCGAGCGTGTAATGTGCGGACCGGAGCGGAGCGTGTAATGTGCGGAGCGGAGCCGAGCGTGTAATGTGCGGAGCGGAGCCGAGCGTGTAATGAGCGGAGCCGAGTGTGTAATGTGCGGAGCCGAGCGTGTAATGTGCGGAGCGGAGCCGAGCGTGTAATGTGCGGAGCGGAGCCGAGCGTGTAATGAGCGGAGCCAAGTGTGTAATGTGCGGAGCGGAGCCGAGTGTGTAATGTGCGGAGCGGAGCCGAGCGTGTAATGTGCGGAGCGGAGCCGAGCGTGTAATGTGCGGAGCCGAGCGTGTAATGTTCGGAGCGGAGCCGAGCGTGTAATGTGCGGAGCGGAGCCGAGCGTGTAATGTGCGGAGCCGAGCGTATAATGTGCGGAGCCGAGCGTGTAATGTGCGGAGCGGAGCCGAGGGTGTAATGTGCGGAGCGGAGCCGAGCGTGTAATGAGCGGAGCCGAGTGTGTAATGTGCGGAGCGGAGCCGAGTGTGTAATGTGCGGAGCCGAGTGTGTAATGTGCGGAGCCGAGTGTGTAATGTGCGGAGCGGAGCCGAGTGTGTAATGTGCGGAGCCAAGTGTGTAATGTGCGGAGCAGAGCCGAGTGTGTAATGTGCGGAGCGGAGCCGAGCGTGTAATGTGCGGAGCGGAGCCGAGTGTGTAATGTGCGGAGCGGAGCCGAGTGTGTAATGTGCGGAGCGGAGCCGAGTGTGTAATGTGCAGAGCGGAGCCGAGTGTGTAATGTGCGGAGCCAAGTGTGTAATGTGCGGAGCCGAGTGTGTAATGTGCGGAGCCGAGTGTGTAATGTGCGGAGCCGAGTGTGTAATGTGCGGAGCGGAGCCGAGTGTGTAATGTGCGGAGCCGAGTGTGTAATGTGCGGAGCGGAGCCGAGTGTGTAATGTGCGGAGCGGAGCCGAGTGCGTAATGTGCGGAGCGGAGCCGAGTGCGTAATGTGCGGAGCGGAGCCTAGTGCGTAATGAGCGGAGCCGAGCGTGTAATGTGCGGAGCGGAGCCGAGCGTGTAATGTGCGGAGCGGAGCCGAGTGTGTAAT
This sequence comes from Phyllobates terribilis, assembly GCF_046119375.1. Lineage (NCBI taxonomy): Eukaryota > Metazoa > Chordata > Amphibia > Anura > Dendrobatidae > Phyllobates > Phyllobates terribilis. The sequence continues at coordinate 595,351,153 of NW_027362761.1, forward strand.
GTGCGGAGCCGAGTGTGTAATGTGCGGAGCGGAGCCGAGTGTGTAATGTGCGGAGCGGAGCCGAGTGTGTAATGTGCGGAGCGGAGCCGAGTGTGTAATGTGCGGAGCGGAGTCGAGCGTGTAATGTGCGGAGCCGAGCGTGTAATGTGCGGAGCGGAGCCGTGCGTGTAATGTGCGGAGCGGAGCCGAGCGTGTAATGTGCGGAGCGGAGCCGAGCGTGTAATGTGCGGAGCGGAGCCGAGTGTGTAATGTGCGGAGCGGAGCCGAGTGTGTAATGTGCGGAGCGGAGCTGAGTGTGTAATGTGCGGAGCCGAGTGTGTAATGTGCGGAGCGGAGCCGAGTGTGTAATGTGCAGAGCCGAGTGTGTAATGAGCGGAGCCGAGTGTGTAATGTGCGGAGCGGAGCCGAGCGTGTAATGTGCGGAGCGGAGCCGAGCGTGTAATTTGCGGAGCGGAGCCGAGCGTGTAATGTGCGGAACGGAGCCGAGTGTGTAATGTGCGGAGCCGAGCGTGTAATGTGCTTAGCGGAGCCGAGGGTGTAATGTGTGGAGCGGAGCCGAGCGTGTAATGAGCGGAGCCGAGTGTGTAATGTGCGGAGCGGAGTCGAGTGTGTAATGTGCGGAGCCGAGTGTGTAATGTGCGGAGCCGAGTGTGTAATGTGCGGAGCAGAGCCGAGTGTGTAATGTGCGGAGCGGAGCCGAGCGTGTAATGTGCGGAGCGGAGCCGAGTGTGTAATGTGCGGAGCGGAGCCGAGTGTGTAATGTGCGGAGCGGAGCCGACTGTGTAATGTGCGGAGCCGAGTGTGTAATGTGCGGAGCGGAGCCGAGTGTGTAATGTGCGGAGCGGAGCCGAGTGCGTAATGTGCGGAGCGGAGCCGAGTGCGTAATGTGCGGAGCGGAGCCGAGTGCGTAATGAGCGGAGCCGAGCGTGTAATGTGCGGAGCGGAGCCGAGCGTGTAATGTGCGGAGCGGAGCCGAGTGTGTAATGTGCGGAGCGGAGCCGAGTGTGTAATGTGCGGAGCGGAGCCGAGCGTGTAATGTGCGGAGCGGAGCCGAGCGTGTAATGTGCGGAGCCGAGCGTGTAATGTGCGGAGCGGAGCCGAGCGTGTAATGTGCGGAGCGGAGCCGAGCGCGTAATGTGCGGAGCGGAGCCGAGCGCGTAATGTGCGGAGCGGAGCCGAGCGTGTAATGTGCGGAGCGGAGCGGAGCGTGTAATGTGCGGAGCGGAGCCGAGCGTGTAATGTGCGGAGCGGAGCCGAGCGTGTAATGTGCGGAGCGGAGCCGAGCGTGTAATGTGCGGAGCGGAGCCGAGCGTGTAATGTGCGGAGCGGAGCCGAGCGTGTAATGTGCGGAGCCGAGCGTGTAATGTGCGTAGCGGAGCCGAGCGTGTAATGTGCGGAGCGGAGCCGAGCGTGTAATGTGCGGAGCGGAGCCGAGCGTGTAATGTGCGGAGCGGAGCCCAGTGTGTAATGTGCGGAGCGGAGCCCAGTGTGTAATGTGCGGAGCGGAGCCGAGTGTGTAATGTGCGGAGCCGAGTGTGTAATGTGCGGAGCCGAGCGTGTAATGTGCGGAGCGGAGCCGAGCGTGTAATGTGCGGAGCGGAGCCGAGCGTGTAATGTGCGGAGCCGAGCGTGTAATGTGCGGAGCCGAGCGTGTAATGTGCGGAGCGGAGCCGAGGGTGTAATGTGCGGAGCGGAGTCGAGCGTGTAATGAGCGGAGCCGAGCGTGTAATGTGCGGAGCGTAGCCGAGCGTGTAATATGCGGAGCGTAGCCGAGCGTGTAATGTGCGGAGCCGAGCGTGTAATGTGCGGAGCCGAGCCGAGCGTGTAATGTGCGGAGCCGAGCGTGTAATGTGCCGAGCCGAGCCGAGCGTGTAATGTGCGGAGCGGAGCCGAGCGTGTAATGTGTGGAGCCGAGCGTGTAATGTGCGGAGCGGAGCCGAGCGTGTAATGTGCGGAGCGGAGCCGAGTGTGTAATGTGCGGAGCCGAGCGTGTAATGTGCGGAGCGGAGCCGAGCGCGTAATGTGCGGAGCGGAGCCGAGCGCGTAATGTGCGGAGCGGAGCCGAGCGCGTAATGTGCGGAGCGGAGCCGAGCGTGTAATGTGCGGAGCGGAGCCGAGTGTGTAATGTGCGGAGCCGAGTGTGTAATGTGCGGAGCGGAGCAGAGTGTGTAATGTGCGGAGCCGAGTGTGTAATGTGCGGAGCGGAGCCGAGTGTGTAATGTGCGGAGCGGAGCGTGTAATGTGCGGAGCGGAGCCGAGCGTGTAATGTGCGGACCGGAGCCGAGTGTGTAATGTGCGGAGCGGAGCGTGTAATGTGCGGAGCGGAGCCGAGCGTGTAATGTGCGGACCGGAGCCGAGTGTGTAATGTGCGGAGCGGAGCGTGTAATGTGCGGAGCGGAGCCGAGCGTGTAATGAGCGGAGCCGAGTGTGTAATGTGCGGAGCCGAGCGTGTAATGTGCGGAGCGGAGCCGAGCGTGTAATGTGCGGAGCGGAGCCGAGCGTGTAATGAGCGGAGCCAAGTGTGTAATGTGCGGAGCGGAGCCGAGTGTGTAATGTGCGGAGCGGAGCCGAGCGTGTAATGTGCGGAGCGGAGCCGAGCGTGTAATGTGCGGAGCGGAGCCGAGCGTGTAATGTGCGGAGCGGAGCCCAGTGTGTAATGTGCGGAGCGGAGCCCAGTGTGTAATGTGCGGAGCGGAGCCCAGTGTGTAATGTGCGGAGCGGAGCCGAGCGTGTAATGTGCGGAACGGAGCCGAGCGTGTAATGTGCGGAGCGGAGCCGAGTGTGTAATGTGCGGAGCCGAGTGTGTAATGTGCGGAGCCGAGTGTGTAATGTGCGGAGCGGAGCCGAGTGTGTAATGTGCGGAGCCGAGTGTGTAATGTGCGGAGCAGAGCCGAGTGTGTAATTTGCGGAGCGGAGCCGAGCGAGTAATGTGCGGAGCGGAGCCGTGTGTGTAATGTGCGGAGCTTAGCCGAGTGTGTAATGTGCGGAGCGGAGCCGAGTGTGTAATGTGCGGAGCGGAGCCGAGTGTGTAATGTGCGGAGCCAAGTGTGTAATGTGCGGAGCGGAGCCGAGTGTGTAATGTGCGGAGCTGAGTGTGTAATGTGCGGAGCGGAGCCGAGTGTGTAATGTGCGGAGCCGAGTGTGTAATGTGCAGGGCGGAGCCGAGTGTGTAATGTGCGGAGCGGAGCCGAGCGCGTAATGTGCGGAGCGGAGCCGAGCGCGTAATGTGCGGAGCGGAGCCGAGCGTGTAATGTGCGGAGCCGAGCGTGTAATGTGCGGAGCGGAGCCGAGTGCGTAATGTGCGGAGCGGAGCCGAGTGCGTAATGAGCGGAGCCGAGCGTGTAATGTGTGGAGCAGAGCCGAGCGTGTAATGTGCGGAGCGGAGCCGAGCGTGTAATGTGCGGAGCGGAGCCGAGCGTGTAATGTGCGGAGCGGAGCCGAGCGTGTAATGTGCGGAGCGGAGCCCAGTGTGTAATGTGCGGAGCGGAGCCCAGTTTGTAATGTGCGGAGCGGAGCCGAGTGTGTAATGTGCGGAGCCGAGTGTGTAATGTGCGGAGCCGAGCGTGTAATGTGCGGAGCGGAGCCGAGCGTGTAATGTGCGGAGCCGAGCGTGTAATGTGCGGAGCGGAGCCGAGGGTGTAATGTGCGGAGCGGAGCCGAGCGTGTAATGAGCGGAGCCGAGCGTGTAATGTGCGGAGCGTAGCCGAGCGTGTAATGTGCGGAGCGTAGCCGAGCGTGTAATGTGCGGAGCCGAGCGTGTAATGTGCGGAGCCGAGCCGAGCGTGTAATGTGCGGAGCCGAGCGGAGCCGAGGGTGTAATGTGCGGAGCGAAGCCGAGCGCGTAATGTGCTTAGCGGAGCCGAGCGCGTAATGTGCGGAGCGGAGCCGAGCGCGTAATGTGCGGAGCGGAGCCGAGCGTGTAATGTGCGGAGCGGAGCCGAGTGTGTAATGTGCGGAGCCGAGTGTGTAATGTGCGGAGTGGAGCCGAGTGTGTAATGTGCAAAGCGGAGCCGAGTGTGTAATGTGCGGAGCGGAGCCGAGCGTGTAATGTGCGGACCGGAGCCGAGTGTGTAATGTGCGGAGCGGAGCCGAGCGTGTAATGTGCGGAGCGGAGCCGAGTGTGTAATGTGCGGAGCGGAGCCGAGCGTGTAATGAGCGGAGCCGAGTGTGTAATGTGCGGAGCCGAGCGTGTAATGTGCGGAGCGGAGCCCAGCGTGTAATGTGCGGAGCGGAGCCGAGCGTGTAATGTGCGGAGCGGAGCCGAGCGTGTAATGAGCGGAGCCAAGTGTGTAATGTGCGGAGCGGAGCCGAGTGTGTAATGTGCGGAGCGGAGCCGAGCGTGTAATGTCGGAGCGGAGCCGAGCGTGTAATGTGCGGAGCCGAGCGTGTAATGTTCGGAGCGGAGCCGAGCGTGTAATGTGCGGAGCCGAGCGTATAATGTGCGGAGCCGAGCGTGTAATGTGCGGAGCGGAGCCGAGGGTGTAATGTGCGGAGCGGAGCCGAGCGTGTAATGAGCGGAGCCGAGTGTGTAATGTGCGGAGCGGAGCCGAGTGTGTAATGTGCGGAGCCGAGTGTGTAATGTGCGGAGCCGAGTGTGTAATGTGCGGAGCGGAGCCGAGTGTGTAATGTGCGGAGCCGAGAGTGTAATGTGCGGAGCAGAGCCGAGTGTGTAATGTGCGGAGCGGAGCCGAGCGTGTAATGTGCGGAGCGGAGCCGAGTGTGTAATGTGCGGAGCGAGCCGAGTGTGTAATGTGCGGAGCGGAGCCGAGTGTGTAATGTGCAGAGCGGAGCCGAGTGTGTAATGTGCGGAGCCGAGTGTGTAATGTGCGGAGCCGAGTGTGTAATGTGCGGAGCGGAGCCGAGTGTGTAATGTGCGGAGCCGAGTGTGTAATGTGCATAGCGGAGCCGAGTGTGTAATGTGCGGAGCGGAGCCGAGCGTGTAATGTGCGGAGCGGAGCCGAGTGTGTAATGTGCGGAGCCGAGTGTGTAATGTGCGGAGCGGAGCCGAGTGTGTAATGTGCGGAGCGGAGCCGAGTGTGTAATGTGCGGAGCGGAGCCGAGTGTGTAATGTGCGGAGCGGAGCCGAGCGTGTAATGTGCGGAGCCGAGTGTGTAATGTGCGGAGCGGAGCCGAGCGTGTAATGTGCGGAGCGGAGCCGAGCGTGTAATGTGCGGAGCGGAGCCGAGCGTGTAATGTGCGGAGCGGAGCCGTGTGTGTAATGTGCGGAGCGGAGCCGAGTGTGTAATGTGCGGAGCGGAGCCGAGTGTGTAATGTGCAGAGCGGAGCCGAGTGTGTAATGTGCGGAGCCGAGTGTGTAATGTGCGGAGCGGAGCGGAGCCGAGCGTGTAATGTGCGGAGCGGAGCCGAGCGTGTAATGTGCGGAGCGGAGCCGAGCGTGTAATGAGCGGAGCCAAGTGTGTAATGTGCGGAGCGGAGCCGAGTGTGTAATGTGCGGAGCGGAGCCGAGCGTGTAATGTGCGGAGCGGAGCCGAGCGTGTAATGTGCGGAGCCGAGCGTGTAATGTTCGGAGCGGAGCCGAGCGTGTAATGTGCGGAGCGGAGCCGAGCGTGTAATGTGCGGAGCCGAGCGTATAATGTGCGGAGCCGAGCGTGTAATGTGCGGAGCGGAGCCGAGGGTGTAATGTGCGGAGCGGAGCCGAGCGTGTAATGAGCGGAGCCGAGTGTGTAATGTGCGGAGCGGAGCCGAGTGTGTAATGTGCGGAGCCGAGTGTGTAATGTGCGGAGCCGAGTGTGTAATGTGCGGAGCGGAGCCGAGTGTGTAATGTGCGGAGCCGAGTGTGTAATGTGCGGAGCAGAGCCGAGTGTGTAATGTGCGGAGCGGAGCCGAGCGTGTAATGTGCGGAGCGGAGCCGAGTGTGTAATGTGCGGAGCGGAGCCGAGTGTGTAATGTGCGGAGCGGAGCCGAGTGTGTAATGTGCAGAGCGGAGCCGAGTGTGTAATGTGCGGAGCCGAGTGTGTAATGTGCGGAGCCGAGTGTGTAATGTGCGGAGCGGAGCCGAGTGTGTAATGTGCGGAGCCGAGTGTGTAATGTGCATAGCGGAGCCGAGTGTGTAATGTGCGGAGCGGAGCCGAATGCGTAATGTGCGGAGCGGAGCCGAGTGCGTAATGTGCGGAGCGGAGCCGAGTGCGTAATGAGCGGAGCCGAGCGTGTAATGTGCGGAGCGGAGCCGAGCGTGTAATGTGCGGAGCGGAGCCGAGTGTGTAATGTGCGGAGCCGAGTGTGTAATGTGCGGAGCGGAGCCGAGTGTGTAATGTGCGGAGCGGAGCCGAGTGTGTAATGTGCGGAGCGGAGCCGAGTGTGTAATGTGCGGAGCGGAGCCGAGCGTGTAATGTGCGGAGCCGAGTGTGTAATGTGCGGAGCGGAGCCGAGCGTGTAATGTGCGGAGCGGAGCCGAGCGTGTAATGTGCGGAGCGGAGCCGAGCGTGTAATGTGCGGAGCGGAGCCGTGTGTGTAATGTGCGGAGCGGAGCCGAGTGTGTAATGTGCGGAGCGGAGCCGAGTGTGTAATGTGCAGAGCGGAGCCGAGTGTGTAATGTGCGGAGCCGAGTGTGTAATGTGCGGAGCGGAGCAGAGTGTGTAATGTGCGGAGCCGAGTGTGTAATGTGCGGAGCGGAGCCGAGTGTGTAATGTGCGGAGCGGAGCGTGTAATGTGCGGAGCGGAGCCGAGCGTGTAATGTGCGGACCGGAGCCGAGTGTGTAATGTGCGGAGCGGAGCATGTAATGTGCGGAGCGGAGCCGAGCGTGTAATGTGCGGACCGGAGCCGAGTGTGTAATGTGCGGAGCGGAGCGTGTAATGTGCGGAGCGGAGCCGAGCGTGTAATGTGCGGAGTGGAGCCGAGCGTGTAATGAGCGGAGCCGAGTGTGTAATGTGCGGAGCGGAGCGTGTAATGTGCGGAGCGGAGCCGAGCGTGTAATGTGCGGACCGGAGCCGAGTGTGTAATGTGCGGAGCGGAGCATGTAATGTGCGGAGCGGAGCCGAGCGTGTAATGTGCGGACCGGAGCCGAGTGTGTAATGTGCGGAGCGGAGCGTGTAATGTGCGGAGCGGAGCCGAGCGTGTAATGTGCGGAGCGGAGCCGAGCGTGTAATGAGCGGAGCCGAGTGTGTAATGTGCGGAGCCGAGCGTGTAATGTGCGGAGCGGAGCCGAGCGTGTAATGTGCGGAGCGGAGCCGAGCGTGTAATGAGCGGAGCCAAGTGTGTAATGTGCGGAGCGGAGCCGAGTGTGTAATGTGCGGAGCGGAGCCGAGCGTGTAATGTGCGGAGCGGAGCCGAGCGTGTAATGTGCGGAGCCGAGCGTGTAATGTTCGGAGCGGAGCCGAGCGTGTAATGTGCGGAGCGGAGCCGAGCGTGTAATGTGCGGAGCCGAGCGTATAATGTGCGGAGCCGAGCGTGTAATGTGCGGAGCGGAGCCGAGGGTGTAATGTGCGGAGCGGAGCCGAGCGTGTAATGAGCGGAGCCGAGTGTGTAATGTGCGGAGCGGAGCCGAGTGTGTAATGTGCGGAGCCGAGTGTGTAATGTGCGGAGCCGAGTGTGTAATGTGCGGAGCGGAGCCGAGTGTGTAATGTGCGGAGCCAAGTGTGTAATGTGCGGAGCAGAGCCGAGTGTGTAATGTGCGGAGCGGAGCCGAGCGTGTAATGTGCGGAGCGGAGCCGAGTGTGTAATGTGCGGAGCGGAGCCGAGTGTGTAATGTGCGGAGCGGAGCCGAGTGTGTAATGTGCAGAGCGGAGCCGAGTGTGTAATGTGCGGAGCCAAGTGTGTAATGTGCGGAGCCGAGTGTGTAATGTGCGGAGCCGAGTGTGTAATGTGCGGAGCCGAGTGTGTAATGTGCGGAGCGGAGCCGAGTGTGTAATGTGCGGAGCCGAGTGTGTAATGTGCGGAGCGGAGCCGAGTGTGTAATGTGCGGAGCGGAGCCGAGTGCGTAATGTGCGGAGCGGAGCCGAGTGCGTAATGTGCGGAGCGGAGCCGAGTGCGTAATGAGCGGAGCCGAGCGTGTAATGTGCGGAGCGGAGCCGAGCGTGTAATGTGCGGAGCGGAGCCGAGTGTGTAATGTGCGGAGCCGAGTGTGTAATGTGCGGAGCGGAGCCGAGTGTGTAATGTGCGGAGCGGAGCCGAGTGTGTAATGTGCGGAGCGGAGTCGAGCGTGTAATGTGCGGAGCCGAGCGTGTAATGTGCGGAGCGGAGCCGAGCGTGTAATGTGCGGAGCGGAGCCGAGCGTGTAATGTGCGGAGCGGAGCCGAGCGTGTAATGTGCGGAGCGGAGCCGTGTGTGTAATGTGCTGAGTGGAGCCGAGTGTGTAATGTGCGGAGCGGAGCCGTGTGTGTAATGTGCGGAGCGGAGCCGAGTGTGTAATGTGCGGAGCGGAGCCGAGTGTGTAATGTGCGAAGCGGAGCCGAGTGTGTAATGTGCGGAGCGGAGCCGAGTGTGTAATGTGCGGAGCGGAGCCGAGTGTGTAATGTGCGGAGCGGAGCCCAGTGTGTAATGTGCGGAGCGGAGCCCAGTGTGTAATGTGCGGAGCGGAGCCCAGTGTGTAATGTGCGGAGCGGAGCCCAGTGTGTAATGTGCGGAGCCGAGTGTGTAATGTGCGGAGCCGAGTGTGTAATGTGCGGAGCGGAGCCGAGTGTGTAATGTGCGGAGCCGAGTGTGAAATGTGCGGAGCAGAGCCGAGCGTGTAATGTGCGGAGCGGAGCCGAGCGTGTAATGTGCGGAGCGGAGCCGAGCGTGTAATGTGCGGAGCGGAGCCGAGTGTGTAATGTGCGGAGCGGAGCCGAGTGTGTAATGTGCGGAGCGGAGCCGAGTGTGTAATGTGCGGAGCGGAGCCGAGTGTGTAATGTGCGGAGCCGAGTGTGTAATGTGCGGAGCGGAGCCGAGTGTGTAATGTGCAGAGCCGAGTGTGTAATGAGCGGAGCCGAGTGTGTAATGTGCGGAGCGGAGCCGAGCGTGTAATGTGCGGAGCGGAGCCGAGCGTGTAATGTGCGGAGCGGAGCCGAGCGTGTAATGTGCGGAGCCGAGCCGAGCGTGTAATGTGCGGAGCGGAGCCCAGTGTGTAATGTGCGGAGCGGAGCCCAGTGTGTAATGTGTGGAGCGGAGCCCAGTGTGTAATGTGCGGAGCGGAGCCGAGCGTGTAATGTGCGGAACGGAGCCGAGTGTGTAATGTGCGGAGCGGAGCCGAGTGTGTAATGTGCGGAGCCGAGTGTGTAATGTGCGGAGCCGAGCGTGTAATGTGCTTAGCGGAGCCGAGGGTGTAATGTGTGGAGCGGAGCAGAGCGTGTAATGAGCAGAGCCGAGTGTGTAATGTGCGGAGCGGAGCCGAGTGTGTAATGTGCGGAGCCGAGTGTGTAATGTGCGGGGCCGAGTGTGTAATGTGCGGAGCCGAGTGTGTAATGTGCGGAGCCGAGTGTGTAATGTGCGGAGCGGAGCCGAGCGTGTAATGTGCGGAGCGGAGCCGAGCGTGTAATGTGCGGAGCGGAGCCGAGTGTGTAATGTGCGGAACGGAGCCGAGTGTGTAATGTGCGGAGCCAAGTGTGTAATGTGCGGAGCGGAGCCGAGTGTGTAATGTGTGGAGCGGAGCCGAGTGCGTAATGTGCGGAGCGGAGCCGAGTGCGTAATGTGCGGAGCGGAGCCGAGTGCGTAATGAGCGGAGCCGAGCGTGTAATGTGCGGAGCGGAGCCGAGCGTGTAATGTGCGGAGCGGAGCCGAGCGTGTAATGTGCGGAGCGGAGCCGAGTGTGTAATGTGCGGAGCGGAGCCGAGTGTGTAATGTGCGGAGCGGAGCCGAGTGTGTAATGTGCGGAGCGGAGCCGAGCGTGTAATGTGCGGAGCCGAGCGTGTAATGTGCGGAGCGGAGCCGAGCGCGTAATGTGCGGAGCGGAGCCGAGCGCGTAATGTGCGGAGCGGAGCCGAGCGCGTAATGTGCGGAGCGGAGCCGAGCGTGTAATGTGCGGAGCGGAGCCGAGCGTGTAATGTGCGGAGCGGAGCAGAGCGTGTAATGTGCGGAGCGGAGCCGAGCGTGTAATGTGCGGAGCCGAGCGTGTAATGTGCGGAGCGGAGCCGAGCGTGTAATGTGCGTAGCGGAGCCGAGCGTGTAATGTGCGGAGCGGAGCCGAGCGTGTAATGTGTGGAGCGGAGCCCAGTGTGTAATGTGCGGAGCGGAGCCCAGTTTGTAATGTGCGGAGCGGAGCCGAGTGTGTAATGTGCGGAGCCGAGTGTGTAATGTGCGGAGCCGAGCGTGTAATGTGCGGAGCGGAGCCGAGCCTGTAATGTGCGGAGCGGAGCCGAGGGTGTAATGTGCGGAGCGGAGCCGAGCGTGTAATGAGCGGAGCCGAGCGTGTAATGTGCGGAGCGTAGCCGAGCGTGTAATGTGCGGAGCGTAGCCGAGCGTGTAATGTGCGGAGCCGAGCGTGTAATGTGCGGAGCCGAGCCGAGCGTGTAATGTGCGGAGCCGAGCGGAGCCGAGGGTGTAATGTGCGGAGCGAAGCCGAGCGCGTAATGTGCTTAGCGGAGCCGAGCGCGTAATGTGCGGAGCGGAGCCGAGCGCGTAATGTGCGGAGCGGAGCCGAGCGTGTAATGTGCGGAGCGGAGCCGAGTGTGTAATGTGCGGAGCCGAGTGTGTAATGTGCGGAGTGGAGCCGAGTGTGTAATGTGCAAAGCGGAGCCGAGTGTGTAATGTGCGGAGCGGAGCCGAGCGTGTAATGTGCGGAGCCGAGCGTGTAATGTGCGGAGCGGAGCCGAGCGTGTAATGTGCGGACCGGAGCCGAGTGTGTAATGTGCGGAGCGGAGCCGAGCGTGTAATGTGCGGAGCGGAGCCGAGTGTGTAATGTGCGGAGCGGAGCCGAGCGTGTAATGAGCGGAGCCGAGTGTGTAATGTGCGGAGCCGAGCGTGTAATGTGCGGAGCGGAGCCCAGCGTGTAATGTGCGGAGCGGAGCCGAGCGTGTAATGTGCGGAGCGGAGCCGAGCGTGTAATGAGCGGAGCCAAGTGTGTAATGTGCGGAGCGGAGCCGAGTGTGTAATGTGCGGAGCGGAGCCGAGCGTGTAATGTGCGGAGCGGAGCCGAGCGTGTAATGTGCGGAGCGGAGCCGAGCGTGTAATGTGCGGAGCCGAGCGTATAATGTGCGGAGCCGAGCGTGTAATGTGCGGAGCGGAGCCGAGGGTGTAATGTGCGGAGCGGAGCCGAGCGTGTAATGAGCGGAGCCGAGTGTGTAATGTGCGGAGCGGAGCCGAGTGTGTAATGTGCGGAGCCGAGTGTGTAATGTGCGGAGCCGAGTGTGTAATGTGCGGAGCGGAGCCGAGTGTGTAATGTGCGGAGCCGAGTGTGTAATGTGCGGAGCAGAGCCGAGTGTGTAATGTGCGGAGCGGAGCCGAGCGTGTAATGTGCGGAGCGGAGCCGAGTGTGTAATGTGCGGAGCGGAGCCGAGTGTGTAATGTGCGGAGCGGAGCCGAGTGTGTAATGTGCAGAGCGGAGCCGAGTGTGTAATGTGCGGAGCCGAGTGTGTAATGTGCGGAGCCGAGTGTGTAATGTGCGGAGCGGAGCCGAGTGTGTAATGTGCGGAGCCGAGTGTGTAATGTGCATAGCGGAGCCGAGTGTGTAATGTGCGGAGCGGAGCCGAATGCGTAATCTGCGGAGCGGAGCCGAGTGCGTAATGTGCGGAGCGGAGCCGAGTGCGTAATGAGCGGAGCCGAGCGTGTAATGTGCGGAGCGGAGCCGAGCGTGTAATGTGCGGAGCGGAGCCGAGTGTGTAATGTGCGGAGCCGAGTGTGTAATGTGCGGAGCGGAGCCGAGTGTGTAATGTGCGGAGCGGAGCCGAGTGTGTAATGTGCGGAGCGGAGCCGAGTGTGTAATGTGCGGAGCGGAGCCGAGCGTGTAATGTGCGGAGCCGAGTGTGTAATGTGCGGAGCGGAGCCGAGCGTGTAATGTGCGGAGCGGAGCCGAGCGTGTAATGTGCGGAGCGGAGCCGAGCGTGTAATGTGCGGAGCGGAGCCGTGTGTGTAATGTGCGGAGCGGAGCGGAGTGTGTAATGTGCGGAGCGGAGCCGAGTGTGTAATGTGCAGAGCGGAGCCGAGTGTGTAATGTGCGGAGCCGAGTGTGTAATGTGCGGAGCCGAGTATGTAATGTGCGGAGCCGAGTGTGTAATGTGCGGAGCCGAGTGTGTAATGTGCGGAGCGGAGCCGAGTGCGTAATGTGCGGAGCGGAGCCGAGTGCGTAATGTGCGGAGCGGAGCCGAGTGCGTAATGAGCGGAGCCGAGCGTGTAATGTGCGGAGCGGAGCCGAGCGTGTAATGTGCGGAGCGGAGCCGAGTGTGTAATGTGCGGAGCCGAGTGTGTAATGTGCGGAGCGGAGCCGAGTGTGTAATGTGCGGAGCGGAGCCGAGTGTGTAATGTGCGGAGCGGAGCCGAGCGTGTAATGTGCGGAGCCGAGCGTGTAATGTGCGGAGCGGAGCCGAGCGTGTAATGTGCGGAGCGGAGTCGAGCGTGTAATGTGCGGAGCGGAGCCGATCGTGTAATGTGCGGAGCGGAGCCGTGTGTGTAATGTGCGGAGCGGAGCCGAGCGTGTAATGTGCGGAGCCGAGCGTGTAATGTGCGGAGCGGAGCCGAGCGTGTAATGTGCGGAGCGGAGCCGAGCGTGTAATGTGCGGAGCGGAGCTGAGCGTGTAATGTGCGGAGTGGAGCCCAGTGTGTAATGTGCGGAGCGGAGCCCAGTGTGTAATGTGCGGAGCGGAGCCCAGTGTGTAATGTGCGGAGCGGAGCCGAGCGTGTAATGTGCGGAATGGAGCCGAGTGTGTAATGTGCGGAGCCGAGTGTGTAATGTGCGGAGCCGAGCGTGTAATGTGCGGAGCGGAGCCGAGGGTGTAATGTGCGGAGCCGAGCGTGTAATGAGCGGAGCCGAGTGTGTAATGTGCGGAGCGGAACCGAGTGTGTAATGTGCGGAGCCGAGTGTGTAATGTGCGGAGCCGAGTGTGTAATGTGCATAGCGGAGCCGAGTGTGTAATGTGCGGAGCGGAGCCGAGTGCGTAATGTGCGGAGCGGAGCCGAGTGCGTAATGTGCGGAGCGGAGCCGAGTGCGTAATGAGCGGAGCCGAGCGTGTAATGTGCGGAGCAGAGCCGAGTGTGTAATGTGCGGAGCCGAGTGTGTAATGTGCGGAGCGGAGCCGAGTGTGTAATGTGCGGAGCGGAGCCGAGTGTGTAATGTGCGGAGCGGAGCCGAGTGTGTAATGTGCGGAGCGGAGCCGAGCGTGTAATGTGCGGAGCCGAGTGTGTAATGTGCGGAGCGGAGCCGAGCGTGTAATGTGCGGAGCGGAGCCGAGCGTGTAATGTGCGGAGCGGAGCCGAGCGTGTAATGTGCGGAGCGGAGCCGTGTGTGTAATGTGCGGAGCGGAGCCGAGTGTGTAATGTGCGGAGCGGAGCCGAGTGTGTAATGTGCAGAGCGGAGCCGAGTGTGTAATGTGCGGAGCCGAGTGTGTAATGTGCGGAGCCGAGTGTGTAATGTGCATAGCGGAGCCGAGTGTGTAATGTGCGGAGCGGAGCCGAGTGCGTAATGTGCGGAGCGGAGCCGAGTGCGTAATGTGCGGAGCGGAGCCCAGTGCGTAATGAGCGGAGTCGAGCGTGTAATGTGCGGAGCGGAGCCGAGCGTGTAATGTGCGGAGCGGAGCCGAGTGTGTAATGTGCGGAGCGGAGCCCAGTGTGTAATGTGCGGAGCGGAGCCCAGTGTGTAATGTGCGGAGCGGAGCCGAGCGTGTAATGTGCGGAACGGAGCCGAGTGTGTAATGTGCGGAGCCGAGTGTGTAATGTGCGGAGCCGAGCGTGTAATGTGCGGAGCGGAGCCGAGTGTGTAATGTGCGGAGCCGAGTGTGTAATGTGCGGAGCGGAGCCGAGTGTGTAATGTGCGGAGCGGAGCCGAGTGTGTAATGTGCGGAGCAGAGCCGAGCGTGTAATGTGCGGAGCCGAGCGTGTAATGTGCGGAGCGGAGCCGAGCGTGTAATGTGCGGAGCGGAGCCGAGCGTGTAATGTGCGGAGCGGAGCCGAGCGTGTAATGTGCGGAGCGGAGCCGTGTGTGTAATGTGCTGAGCGGAGCCGAGTGTGTAATGTGCGTAGCGGAGCCGTGTGTGTAATGTGCGGAGCGGAGCCGAGTGTGAAATGTGCGGAGCGGAGCCGAGTGTGTAATGTGCGGAGCGGAGCCCAGTGTGTAATGTGCGGAGCGGAGCCGAGTGTGTAATGTGCGGAGCGGAGCCGAGTGTGTAATGTGCGGAGCGGAGCCGAGTGTGTAATGTGCGGAGCGGAGCCCAGTGTGTAATGTGCGGAGCTGAGCCCAGTGTGTAATGTGCGGAGCGGAGCCGAGTGTGTAATGTGCGGAGCCGAGTGTGTAATGTGCGGAGCCGAGTGTGTAATGTGCGGAGCCGAGTGTGTAATGTGCGGAGCCGAGCGTGTAATGTGCGGAGCAGAGCCGAGCGTGTAATGTGCGGAGCGGAGCCGAGTGTGTAATGTGCGGAGCGGAGCCGAGTGTGTAATGTGCGGAGCGGAGCCGAGTGTGTAATGTGCAGAGCGGAGCCGAGTGTGTAATGTGCGGAGCCGAGTGTGTAATGTGCGGAGCGGAGCCGAGTGTGTAATGTGCAGAGCCGAGTGTGTAATGTGCGGAGCGGAGCCGAGTGTGTAATGTGCGGAGCGGAGCCGAGCGTGTAATGTGCGGAGCGGAGCCGAGCGTGTAATGTGCGGAGCGGAGCCGAGCGTGTAATGTGCGGAGCGGAGCCCAGTGTGTAATGTGCGGAGCGGAGCCCAGTGTGTAATGTGCGGAGCGGAGCCCAGTGTGTAATGTGCGGAGCGGAGCCGAGCGTGTAATGTGCGGAACGGAGCCGAGCGTGTAATGTGCGGAGCGGAGCCGAGTGTGTAATGTGCGGAGCCGAGTGTGTAATGTGCGGAGCCGAGTGTGTAATGTGCGGAGCGGAGCCGAGTGTGTAATGTGCGGAGCCGAGTGTGTAATGTGCGGAGCAGAGCCGAGTGTGTAATTTGCGGAGCGGAGCCGAGCGAGTAATGTGCGGAGCGGAGCCGTGTGTGTAATGTGCGGAGCTTAGCCGAGTGTGTAATGTGCGGAGCGGAGCCGAGTGTGTAATGTGCGGAGCGGAGCCGAGTGTGTAATGTGCGGAGCCAAGTGTGTAATGTGCGGAGCGGAGCCGAGTGTGTAATGTGCGGAGCTGAGTGTGTAATGTGCGGAGCGGAGCCGAGTGTGTAATGTGCGGAGCCGAGTGTGTAATGTGCGGAGCGGAGCCGAGTGTGTAATGTGCGGAGCGGAGCCGAGCGCGTAATGTGCGGAGCGGAGCCGAGCGCGTAATGTGCGGAGCGGAGCCGAGCGTGTAATGTGCGGAGCCGAGCGTGTAATGTGCGGAGCGGAGCCGAGTGCGTAATGTGCGGAGCGGAGCCGAGTGCGTAATGAGCGGAGCCGAGCGTGTAATGTGTGGAGCAGAGCCGAGCGTGTAATGTGCGGAGCGGAGCCGAGCGTGTAATGTGCGGAGCGGAGCCGAGCGTGTAATGTGCGGAGCCGAGCGTGTAATGTGCGGAGCGGAGCCGAGTGCGTAATGTGCGGAGCGGAGCCGAGTGCGTAATGAGCGGAGCCGAGCGTGTAATGTGCGGAGCGGAGCCGAGCGTGTAATGTGCGGAGCGGAGCCGAGCGCGTAATGTGCGGAGCGGAGCCGAGCGCGTAATGTGCGGAGCGGAGCCGAGCGTGTAATGTGCGGAGCGGAGCCGAGCGTGTAATGTGCGGAGCGGAGCCGAACGTGTAATGTGCGGAGCGGAGCCGAGTGCGTAATGTGCGGAGCGGAGCCGAGTGCGTAATGAGCGGAGCCGAGCGTGTAATGTGCGGAGCGGAGCCGAGCGTGTAATGTGCGGAGCCGAGTGTGTAATGTGCGGAGCGGAGCCGAGTGTGTAATGTGCGGAGCGGAGCCGTGTGTGTAATGTGCCTAGCGGAGCCGAGTGTGTAATGTGCGGAGCGGAGCCGAGTGTGTAATGTGCGGAGCGGAGCCCAGTGTGTAATGTGCGGAGCGGAGCCCAGTGTGTAATGTGCGGAGCGGAGCCGAGTGTGTAATGTGCGGAGCGGAGCCCAGTGTGTAATGTGCGGAGCGGAGCCCAGTGTGTAATGTGCGGAGCGGAGCCCAGTGTTAAATGTGCGGAGCGGAGCCGAGTGTGTAATGTGCGGAGCCGAGTGTGTAATGTGCGGAGCCGAGTGTGTAATGTGCGGAGCGGAGCCGAGTGTGTAATGTGCGGAGCGGAGCCGAGCGTGTAATGTGCGGAGTGGAGCCGAGCGTGTAATGTGCGGAGCGGAGCCGAGTGTGTAATGTGCGGAGCGGAGCCGAGTGTGTAATGTGCGGAGCGGAGCCGAGTGTGTAATGTGCGGAGCGGAGCCGAGTGTGTAATGTGCGGAGCGGAGCCGAGTGTGTAATGTGCGGAGCGGAGCTGAGTGTGTAATGTGCGGAGCCGAGTGTGTAATGTGCGGAGCGGAGCCGAGTGTGTAATGTGCAGAGCCGAGTGTGTAATGAGCGGAGCCGAGTGTGTAATGTGCGGAGCGGAGCCGAGCGTGTAATGTGCGGAGCGGAGCCGAGCGTGTAATTTGCGGAGCGGAGCCGAGCATGTAATGTGCGGAACGGAGCCGAGTGTGTAATGTGCGGAGCCGAGCGTGTAATGTGCTTAGCGGAGCCGAGGGTGTAATGTGTGGAGCGGAGCCGAGCGTGTAATGTGCGGAGCGGAGTCGAGTGTGTAATGTGCGGAGCCGAGTGTGTAATGTGCGGAGCCGAGTGTGTAATGTGCGGAGCGGAGCCGAGCGTGTAATGTGCGGAGCGGAGCCGAGCGTGTAATGTGCGGAGCGGAGCCGAGTGTGTAATGTGCGGAGCGGAGCCGAGTGTGTAATGTGCGGAGCCAAGTGTGTAATGTGCGGAGCGGAGCCGAGTGTGTAATGTATGGAGCCGAGTGTGTAATGTGCGGAGCGGAGCCGAGTGTGTAATGTGCGGAGCCGAGTGTGTAATGTGCGGAGCCGAGTGTGTAATGTGCGGAGCCGAGTGTGTAATGTGCGGAGCGGAGCCGAGTGTGTAATGTGCGGAGCGGAGCCGAGTGCGTAATGTGCGGAGCGGAGCCGAGCGTGTAATGTGCGGAGCGGAGCCGAGCGTGTAATGTGCGGAGCGGAGCCGAGCGTGTAATGTGCGGAGCGGAGCCGAGCGTGTAATGTGCGGAGCGGAGCCGAGCGTGTAATGTGCGGAGCGGAGCCGAGCGTGTAATGTGCGGAGCCGAGCGTGTAATGTGCGGAGCGGAGCCGAGCGTGTAATGTGCGTAGCGGAGCCGAGCGTGTAATGTGCGGAGCGGAGCCGAGCGTGTAATGTGCGGAGCGGAGCCGAGCGTGTAATGTGCGGAGCGGAGCCCAGTGTGTAATGTGCGGAGCGGAGCCCAGTGTGTAATGTGCGGAGCGGAGCCCAGTGTGTAATGTGCGGAGCGGAGCCGAGTGTGTAATGTGCGGAGCCGAGTGTGTAATGTGCGGAGCCGAGCGTGTAATGTGCGGAGCGGAGCCGAGCGTGTAATGTGCGGAGCGGAGCCGAGCGTGTAATGTGCGGAGCCGAGCGTGTAATGTGCGGAGCGGAGCCGAGGGTGTAATGTGCGGAGCGGAGTCGAGCGTGTAATGAGCGGAGCCGAGCGTGTAATGTGCGGCGCGTAGCCGAGCGTGTAATATGCGGAGCGTAGCCGAGCGTGTAATGTGCGGAGCCGAGCGTGTAATGTGCGGAGCCGAGCCGAGCGTGTAATGTGCGGAGCCGAGCGTGTAATGTGCGGAGCCGAGCCGAGCGTGTAATGTGCGGAGCCGAGCGTGTAATGTGCGGAGCCGAGCCGAGCGTGTAATGTGCGGAGCGGAGCCGAGCGTGTAATGTGTGGAGCCGAGCGTGTAATGTGCGGAGCGGAGCCGAGCGTGTAATGTGCGGAGCGGAGCCGAGCGTGTAATGTGCGGAGCGGAGCCGAGTGTGTAATGTGCGGAGCCGAGCGTGTAATGTGCGGAGCGGAGCCGAGCGCGTAATGTGCGGAGCGGAGCCGAGCGCGTAATGTGCGGAGCGGAGCCGAGCGCGTAATGTGCGGAGCGGAGCCGAGCGTGTAATGTGCGGAGCGGAGCCGAGTGTGTAATGTGCGGAGCCGAGTGTGTAATGTGCGGAGCGGAGCAGAGTGTGTAATGTGCGGAGCCGAGTGTGTAATGTGCGGAGCGGAGCCGTGTGTGTAATGTGCGGAGCGGAGCCGAGTGTGTAATGTGCGGAGCGGAGCCGAGTGTGTAATGTGCGGAGCGGAGCCCAGTGTGTAATGTGCGGAGCGGAGCCGAGTGTGTAATGTGCGGAGCCGAGTGTGTAATGTGCGGAGCGGAGCCGAGTGTGTAATGTGCAGAGCCGAGTGTGTAATGTGCGGAGCGGAGCCGAGCGTGTAATGTGCGGAGCGGAGCCGAGCGTGTAATGTGCGGAGCGGAGGCGAGCGTGTAATGTGCGGAGCGGAGCCCAGTGTGTAATGTGCGGAGCGGAGCCCAGTGTGTAATGTGCGGAGCGGAGCCCAGTGTGTAATGTGCGGAGCGGAGCCTAGCGTGTAATGTGCGGAACGGAGCCGAGTGTGTAATGTGCGGAGCCGAGTGTGTAATGTGCGGAGCCGAGCGTGTAATGTGCGGAGCGGAGCCGAGTGTGTAATGTGCGGAGCCGAGTGTGTAATGTGCGGAGCGGAGCCGAGTGTGTAATGTGCGGAGCAGAGCCGAGCGTGTAATGTGCGGAGCCGAGCGTGTAATGTGCGGAGCGGAGCCGAGCGTGTAATGTGCGGAGCGGAGCCGAGCGTGTAATGTGCGGAGCGGAGCCGAGCGTGTAATGTGCGGAGCGGAGCCGTGTGTGTAATGTGCTGAGCGGAGCCGAGTGTGTAATGTGCGTAGCGGAGCCGTGTGTGTAATGTGCGGAGCGGAGCCGAGGGTGTAATGTGCGGAGCGGAGCCGAGTGTGTAATGTGCGGAGCGGAGCCCAGTGTGTAATGTGCGGAGCGGAGCCGAGTGTGTAATGTGCGGAGCGGAGCCGAGTGTGTAATGTGCGGAGCGGAGCCGAGTGTGTAATGTGCGGAGCGGAGCCCAGTGTGTAATGTGCGGAGCTGAGCCCAGTGTGTAATGTGCGGAGCGGAGCCGAGTGTGTAATGTGCGGAGCCGAGTGTGTAATGTGCGGAGCCGAGTGTGTAATGTGCGGAGCGGAGCCGAGTGTGTAATGTGCGGAGCGGAGCCCAGTGTGTAATGTGCGGAGCGGAGCCGAGTGTGTAATGTGCGGAGCGGAGCCGAGTGTGTAATGTGCGGAGCGGAGCCGAGTGTGTAATGTGCGGAGCGGAGCCCAGTGTGTAATGTGCGGAGCTGAGCCCAGTGTGTAATGTGCGGAGCGGAGCCGAGTGTGTAATGTGTGGAGCCGAGTGTGTAATGTGCGGAGCGGAGCCGAGTGTGTAATGTGCGGAGCCGAGTGTGTAATGTGCGGAGCCGAGTGTGTAATGTGCGGAGCAGAGCCGAGCGTGTAATGTGCGGAGCGGAGCCGAGTGTGTAATGTGCGGAGCGGAGCCGAGTGTGTAATGTGCGGAGCGGAGCCGAGTGTGTAATGTGCAGAGCGGAGCCGAGTGTGTAATGTGCGGAGCCGAGTGTGTAATGTGCGGAGCGGAGCCGAGTGTGTAATGTGCAGAGCCGAGTGTGTAATGTGCGGAGCGGAGCCGAGTGTGTAATGTGCGGAGCGGAGCCGAGCGTGTAATGTGCGGAGCGGAGCCGAGCGTGTAATGTGCGGAGCGGAGCCGAGCGTGTAATGTGCGGAGCGGAGCCCAGTGTGTAATGTGCGGAGCGGAGCCCAGTGTGTAATGTGCGGAGCGGAGCCCAGTGTGTAATGTGCGGAGCGGAGCCGAGCGTGTAATGTGCGGAACGGAGCCGAGCGTGTAATGTGCGGAGCGGAGCCGAGTGTGTAATGTGCGGAGCCGAGTGTGTAATGTGCGGAGCGGAGCCGAGGGTGTAATGTGCGGAGCGGAGCCGAGCGTGTAATGAGCGGAGCGGAGCCGAGTGTGTAATGTGCGGAGCTGAGTGTGTAATGTGCGGAGCGGAGCCGAGTGTGTAATGTGCGGAGCCGAGTGTGTAATGTGCGGAGCGGAGCCGAGTGTGTAATGTGCGGAGCGGAGCCGAGTGCGTAATGTGCGGAGCGGAGCCGAGTGCGTAATGTGCGGAGCGGAGCCGAGTGCGTAATGAGCGGAGCCGAGCGTGTAATGTGCGGAGCGGAGCCGAGCGTGTAATGTGCGGAGCGGAGCCGAGTGTGTAATGTGCGGAGCGGAGCCGAGCGCGTAATGTGCGGAGCGGAGCCGAGCGCGTAATGTGCGGAGCGGAGCCGAGCATGTAATGTGCGGAGCCGAGCGTGTAATGTGCGGAGCGGAGCCGAGTGCGTAATGTGCGGAGCGGAGCCGAGTGCGTAATGAGCGGAGCCGAGCGTGTAATGTGTGGAGCGGAGCCGAGCGTGTAATGTGCGGAGCGGAGCCGAGCGTGTAATGTGCGGAGCGGAGCCGAGCGTGTAATGTGCGGAGCCGAACGTGTAATGTGCGGAGCGGAGCCGAGTGCGTAATGTGCGGAGCGGAGCCGAGTGCGTAATAAGCGGAGCCGAGCGTGTAATGTGCGGAGCGGAGCCGAGCGTGTAATGTGCGGAGCGGAGCCGAGCGCGTAATGTGCGGAGCGGAGCGGAGCGCGTAATGTGCGGAGCGGAGCCGAGCGTGTAATGTGCGGAGCGGAGCCGAGCGTGTAATGTGCGGAGCGGAGCCGAGCGTGTAATGTGCGGAGCGGAGCCAAACGTGTAATGTGCGGAGCGGAGCCGAGTGCGTAATGTGCGGAGCGGAGCCGAGTGCGTAATGAGCGGAGCCGAGCGTGTAATGTGCGGAGCGGAGCCGAGCGTGTAATGTGCGGAGCGGAGCCGAGTGTGTAATGTGCGGAGCGGAGCCGAGCGCGTAATGTGCGGAGCGGAGCCGAGCGCGTAATGTGCGGAGCGGAGCCGAGCGTGTAATGTGCGGAGCCGAGCGTGTAATGTGCGGAGCGGAGCCGAGTGCGTAATGTGCGGAGCGGAGCCGAGTGCGTAATGAGCGGAGCCGAGCGTGTAATGTGTGGAGCGGAGCCGAGCGTGTAATGTGCGGAGCGGAGCCGAGCGTGTAATGTGCGGAGCGGAGCCGAGCGTGTAATGTGCGGAGCCGAGCGTGTAATGTGCGGAGCGGAGCCGAGTGCGTAATGTGCGGAGCGGAGCCGAGTGCGTAATAAGCGGAGCCGAGCGTGTAATGTGCGGAGCGGAGCCGAGCGTGTAATGTGCGGAGCGGAGCCGAGCGCGTAATGTGCGGAGCGGAGCCGAGCGCGTAATGTGCGGAGCGGAGCCGAGCGTGTAATGTGCGGAGCGGAGCCGAGCGTGTAATGTGCGGAGCGGAGCCGAGCGTGTAAAGTGCGGAGCGGAGCCAAACGTGTAATGTGCGGAGCGGAGCCGAGTGCGTAATGTGCGGAGCGGAGCCGAGTGCGTAATGAGCGGAGCCGAGCGTGTAATGTGCGGAGCGGAGCCGAGCGTGTAATGTGCGGAGCCGAGTGTGTAATGTGCGGAGCGGAGCCGAGTGTGTAATGTGCGGAGCGGAGCCGTGTGTGTAATGTGCCTAGCGGAGCCGAGTGTGTAATGTGCGGAGCGGAGCCGAGTGTGTAATGTGCGGAGCGGAGCCCAGTGTGTAATGTGCGGACCGGAGCCCAGTGTGTAATGTGCGGAGCGGAGCCGAGTGTGTAATGTGCGGAGCGGAGCCCAGTGTGTAATGTGCGGAGCGGAGCCCAGTGTGTAATGTGCGGAGCGGAGCCCAGTGTGTAATGTGCGGAGCGGAGCCGAGTGTGTAATGTGCGGAGCCGAGTGTGTAATGTGCGGAGCCGAGTGTGTAATGTGCGGAGCGGAGCCGAGTGTGTAATGTGCAGAGCGGAGCCGAGTGTGTAATGTGCGGAGCGGAGCCGTGTGTGTAATGTGCTGAGCGGAGCCGAGTGTGTAATGTGCGTAGCGGAGCCGTGTGTGTAATGTGCGGAGCGGAGCCGAGTGTGTAATGTGCGGAGCGGAGCCGAGTGTGTAATGTGCGGAGCGGAGCCCAGTGTGTAATGTGCGGAGCGGAGCCGAGTGTGTAATGTGCGGAGCGGAGCCGAGTGTGTAATGTGCGGAGCGGAGCCCAGTGTGTAATGTGCGGAGCTGAGCCCAGTGTGTAATGTGCGGAGCGGAGCCGAGTGTGTAATGTGCGGAGCCGAGTGTGTAATGTGCGGAGCCGAGTGTGTAATGTGCGGAGCCGAGTGTGTAATGTGCGGAGCCGAGTGTGTAATGTGCGGAGCAGAGCCGAGCGTGTAATGTGCGGAGCGGAGCCGAGTGTGTAATGTGCGGAGCGGAGCCGAGTGTGTAATGTGCGGAGCGGAGCCGAGTGTGTAATGTGCAGAGCGGAGCCGAGTGTGTAATGTGCGGAGCCGAGTGTGTAATGTGCGGAGCGGAGCCGAGTGTGTAATGTGCAGAGCCGAGTGTGTAATGTGCGGAGCGGAGCCGAGTGTGTAATGTGCGGAGCGGAGTCGAGCGTGTAATGTGCGGAGCGGAGCCGAGCGTGTAATGTGCGGAGCGGAGCCGAGCGTGTAATGTGCGGAGCCGAGCCGAGGGTGTAATGTGCGGAGCGGAGCCGAGCGTGTAATGAGCGGAGCCGAGTGTGTAATGTGCGGAGCGGAGCCGAGTGTGTAATGTGCGGAGCCGAGTGTGTAATGTGCGGAGCGGAGCCGAGTGTGTAATGTGCGGAGCCGAGTGTGTAATGTGCGGAGCCGAGCCGAGTGTGTAATGTGCGGAGCGGAGCCGAGCGTGTAATGTGCGGAGCGGAGCCGAGTGTGTAATGTGCGGAGCGGAGCCGAGTGTGTAATGTGCGGAGCGGAGCCGAGTGTGTAATGTGCAGAGCGGAGCCGAGTGTGTAATGTGCGGGGCCAAGTGTGTAATGTGCGGAGCCGAGTGTGTAATGTGCGGAGCGGAGCCGAGTGTGTAATGTGCGGAGCCGAGTGTGTAATGTGCGGAGCGGAGCCGAGTGTGTAATGTGCGGAGCGGAGCCGAGCGTGTAATGTGCGGAGCGGAGCCGAGCGTGTAATGTGCGGAGCGGAGCCGAGCGTGTAATGTGCGGAGCGGAGCCGAGCGTGTAATGTGCGGAGCGGAGCCGTGTGTGAATGTGCTGAGCGGAGCCGAGTGTGTAATGTGCGGAGCGGAGCCGTGTGTGTAATGTGCGGAGCGGAGCCGAGTGTGTAATGTGCGGAGCGGAGCCGAGTGTGTAATGTGCGGAGCGGAGCCGAGTGTGTAATGTGCGGAGCGGAGCCGAGTGTGTAATGTGCGGAGCGGAGCCGAGTGTGTAATGTGCGGAGCGGAGCCGAGTGTGTAGTGTGCGGAGCGGAGCCGAGTGTGTAATGTGCGGAGCGGAGCCGAGTGTGTAATGTGCGGAGCGGAGCCCAGTGTGTAATGTGCGGAGCGGAGCCGAGTGTGTAATGTGCGGAGCGGAGTCGAGCGTGTAATGTGCGGAGCCGAGCGTGTAATGTGCGGAGCGGAGCCGTGCGTGTAATGTGCGGAGCGGAGCCGAGCGTGTAATGTGCGGAGCGGAGCCGAGTGTGTAATGTGCGGAGCGGAGCCGAGTGTGTAATGTGCGGAGCGGAGCCGAGTGTGTAATGTGCGGAGCGGAGCTGAGTGTGTAATGTGCGGAGCCGAGTGTGTAATGTGCGGAGCGGAGTGTGTAATGTGCGGAGCGGAGCCGAGCGTGTAATGTGCGGAGCGGAGCCGAGCGTGTAATTTGCGGAGCGGAGCCGAGCGTGTAATGTGCGGAACGGAGCCGAGTGTGTAATGTGCGGAGCCGAGCGTGTAATGTGCTTAGCGGAGCCGAGGGTGTAATGTGTGGAGCGGAGCCGAGCGTGTAATGAGCGGAGCCGAGTGTGTAATGTGCGGAGCGGAGTCGAGTGTGTAATGTGCGGAGCCGAGTGTGTAATGTGCGGAGCCGAGTGTGTAATGTGCGGAGCAGAGCCGAGTGTGTAATGTGCGGAGCGGAGCCGAGCGTGTAATGTGCGGAGCGGAGCCGAGTGTGTAATGTGCGGAGCGGAGCCGAGTGTGTAATGTGCGGAGCGGAGCCGACTGTGTAATGTGCGGAGCCGAGTGTGTAATGTGCGGAGCGGAGCCGAGTGTGTAATGTGCGGAGCGGAGCCGAGTGCGTAATGTGCGGAGCGGAGCCGAGTGCGTAATGTGCGGAGCGGAGCCGAGTGCGTAATGAGCGGAGCCGAGCGTGTAATGTGCGGAGCGGAGCCGAGCGTGTAATGTGCGGAGCGGAGCCGAGTGTGTAATGTGCGGAGCGGAGCCGAGTGTGTAATGTGCGGAGCGGAGCCGAGTGTGTAATGTGCGGAGCGGAGCCGAGCGTGTAATGTGCGGAGCGGAGCCGAGCGTGTAATGTGCGGAGCCGAGCGTGTAATGTGCGGAGCGGAGCCGAGCGTGTAATGTGCGGAGCGGAGCCAAGCGCGTAATGTGCGGAGCGGAGCCGAGCGCGTAATGTGCGGAGCGGAGCCGAGCGTGTAATGTGCGGAGCGGAGCGGAGCGTGTAATGTGCGGAGCGGAGCCGAGCGTGTAATGTGCGGAGCGGAGCCGAGCGTGTAATGTGCGGAGCGGAGCCGAGCGTGTAATGTGCGGAGCGGAGCCGAGCGTGTAATGTGCGGAGCGGAGCCGAGCGTGTAATGTGCGGAGCGGAGCCGAGCGTGTAATGTGCGGAGCCGAGCGTGTAATGTGCGTAGCGGAGCCGAGCGTGTAATGTGCGGAGCGGAGCCGAGCGTGTAATGTGCGGAGCGGAGCCGAGCGTGTAATGTGCGGAGCGGAGCCCAGTGTGTAATGTGCGGAGCGGAGCCCAGTGTGTAATGTGCGGAGCGGAGCCGAGTGTGTAATGTGCGGAGCCGAGTGTGTAATGTGCGGAGCCGAGCGTGTAATGTGCGGAGCGGAGCCGAGCGTGTAATGTGCGGAGCGGAGCCGAG
The DNA here is from genome assembly GCF_046119375.1 of Phyllobates terribilis. Taxonomy (NCBI): domain Eukaryota; kingdom Metazoa; phylum Chordata; class Amphibia; order Anura; family Dendrobatidae; genus Phyllobates; species Phyllobates terribilis. Next base: position 595,376,216 of record NW_027362761.1, read on the forward strand.
CGTGTAATGTGCGGAGCCGAGCGTGTAATGTGCGGAGCCGAGCGTGTAATGTGCGGAGCGGAGCCGAGGGTGTAATGTGCGGAGCGGAGTCGAGCGTGTAATGAGCGGAGCCGAGCTTGTAATGTGCGGAGCGTAGCCGAGCGTGTAATATGCGGAGCGTAGCCGAGCGTGTAATGTGCGGAGCCGAGCGTGTAATGTGCGGAGCCGAGCCGAGCGTGTAATGTGCGGAGCCGAGCGTGTAATGTGCCGAGCCGAGCCGAGCGTGTAATGTGCGGAGCGGAGCCGAGCGTGTAATGTGTGGAGCCGAGCGTGTAATGTGCGGAGCGGAGCCGAGCGTGTAATGTGCGGAGCGGAGCCGAGTGTGTAATGTGCGGAGCCGAGCGTGTAATGTGCGGAGCGGAGCCGAGCGCGTAATGTGCGGAGCGGAGCCGAGCGCGTAATGTGCGGAGCGGAGCCGAGCGCGTAATGTGCGGAGCGGAGCCGAGCGCGTAATGTGCGGAGCGGAGCCGAGTGTGTAATGTGCGGAGCCGAGTGTGTAATGTGCGGAGCGGAGCAGAGTGTGTAATGTGCGGAGCCGAGTGTGTAATGTGCGGAGCGGAGCCGAGTGTGTAATGTGCGGAGCGGAGCGTGTAATGTGCGGAGCGGAGCCGAGCGTGTAATGTGCGGACCGGAGCCGAGTGTGTAATGTGCGGAGCGGAGCGTGTAATGTGCGGAGCGGAGCCGAGCGTGTAATGTGCGGACCGGAGCCGAGTGTGTAATGTGCGGAGCGGAGCGTGTAATGTGCGGAGCGGAGCCGAGCGTGTAATGTGCGGAGCGGAGCCGAGCGTGTAATGAGCGGAGCCGAGTGTGTAATGTGCGGAGCCGAGCGTGTAATGTGCGGAGCGGAGCCGAGCGTGTAATGTGCGGAGCGGAGCCGAGCGTGTAATGAGCGGAGCCAAGTGTGTAATGTGCGGAGCGGAGCCGAGTGTGTAATGTGCGGAGCGGAGCCGAGCGTGTAATGTGCGGAGCGGAGCCGAGCGTGTAATGTGCGGAGCCGAGCGTGTAATGTTCGGAGCGGAGCCGAGCGTGTAATGTGCGGAGCGGAGCCGAGCGTGTAATGTGCGGAGCCGAGCGTATAATGTGCGGAGCCGAGCGTGTAATGTGCGGAGCGGAGCCGAGGGTGTAATGTGCGGAGCGGAGCCGAGCGTGTAATGAGCGGAGCCGAGTGTGTAATGTGCGGAGCGGAGCCGAGTGTGTAATGTGCGGAGCCGAGTGTGTAATGTGCGGAGCCGAGTGTGTAATGTGCGGAGCGGAGCCGAGTGTGTAATGTGCGGAGCCAAGTGTGTAATGTGCGGAGCAGAGCCGAGTGTGTAATGTGCGGAGCGGAGCCGAGCGTGTAATGTGCAGAGCGGAGCCGAGTGTGTAATGTGCGGAGCGGAGCCGAGTGTGTAATGTGCGGAGCGGAGCCGAGTGTGTAATGTGCAGAGCGGAGCCGAGTGTGTAATGTGCGGAGCCAAGTGTGTAATGTGCGGAGCCGAGTGTGTAATGTGCGGAGCCGAGTGTGTAATGTGCGGAGCGGAGCCGAGTGTGTAATGTGCGGAGCCGAGTGTGTAATGTGCGGAGCGGAGCCGAGTGTGTAATGTGCGGAGCGGAGCCGAGTGCGTAATGTGCGGAGCGGAGCCGAGTGCGTAATGTGCGGAGCGGAGCCGAGTGCGTAATGAGCGGAGCCGAGCGTGTAATGTGCGGAGCGGAGCCGAGCGTGTAATGTGCGGAGCGGAGCCGAGTGTGTAATGTGCGGAGCCGAGTGTGTAATGTGCGGAGCGGAGCCGAGTGTGTAATGTGCGGAGCGGAGCCGAGTGTGTAATGTGCGGAGCGGAGCCGAGTGTGTAATGTGCGGAGCGGAGTCGAGCGTGTAATGTGCGGAGCCGAGCGTGTAATGTGCGGAGCGGAGCCGTGCGTGTAATGTGCGGAGCGGAGCCGAGCGTGTAATGTGCGGAGCGGAGCCGAGCGTGTAATGTGCGGAGCGGAGCCGTGTGTGTAATGTGCTGAGTGGAGCCGAGTGTGTAATGTGCGGAGCGGAGCCGTGTGTGTAATGTGCGGAGCGGAGCCGAGTGTGTAATGTGTGGAGCGGAGCCGAGTGTGTAATGTGCGAAGCGGAGCCGAGTGTGTAATGTGCGGAGCGGAGCCGAGTGTGTAATGTGCGGAGCGGAGCCGAGTGTGTAATGTGCGGAGCGGAGCCCAGTGTGTAATGTGCGGAGCGGAGCCCAGTGTGTAATGTGCGGAGCGGAGCCCAGTGTGTAATGTGCGGAGCGAAGCCCAGTGTGTAATGTGCGGAGCCGAGTGTGTAATGTGCGGAGCGGAGCCGAGTGTGTAATGTGCGGAGCCGAGTGTGTAATGTGCGGAGCAGAGCCGAGCGTGTAATGTGCGGAGCGGAGCCGAGCGTGTAATGTGTGGAGCGGAGCCGAGTGTGTAATGTGCGGAGCGGAGCCGAGTGTGTAATGTGCGGAGCGGAGCCGAGTGTGTAATGTGCGGAGCGGAGCCGAGTGTGTAATGTGCGGAGCGGAGCCGAGTGTGTAATGTGCGGAGCCGAGTGTGTAATGTGCGGAGCGGAGCCGAGTGTGTAATGTGCAGAGCCGAGTGTGTAATGAGCGGAGCCGAGTGTGTAATGTGCGGAGCGGAGCCGAGCGTGTAATGTGCGGAGCGGAGCCGAGCGTGTAATGTGCGGAGCGGAGCCGAGCGTGTAATGTGCGGAGCCGGGCCGAGTGTGTAATGTGCGGAGCGGAGCCGAGTGTGTAATGTGCGGAGCGGAGCCCAGTGTGTAATGTGCGGACCGGAGCCCAGTGTGTAATGTGCGGAGCGGAGCCGAGTGTGTAATGTGCGGAGCGGAGCCCAGTGTGTAATGTGCGGAGCGGAGCCCAGTGTGTAATGTGCGGAGCGGAGCCCAGTGTGTAATGTGCGGAGCGGAGCCGAGTGTGTAATGTGCGGAGCCGAGTGTGTAATGTGCGGAGCCGAGTGTGTAATGTGCGGAGCGGAGCCGAGTGTGTAATGTGCAGAGCGGAGCCGAGTGTGTAATGTGCGGAGCGGAGCCGTGTGTGTAATGTGCTGAGCGGAGCCGAGTGTGTAATGTGCGTAGCGGAGCCGTGTGTGTAATGTGCGGAGCGGAGCCGAGTGTGTAATGTGCGGAGCGGAGCCGAGTGTGTAATGTGCGGAGCGGAGCCCAGTGTGTAATGTGCGGAGCGGAGCCGAGTGTGTAATGTGCGGAGCGGAGCCGAGTGTGTAATGTGCGGAGCGGAGCCCAGTGTGTAATGTGCGGAGCTGAGCCCAGTGTGTAATGTGCGGAGCGGAGCCGAGTGTGTAATGTGCGGAGCCGAGTGTGTAATGTGCGGAGCCGAGTGTGTAATGTGCGGAGCCGAGTGTGTAATGTGCGGAGCCGAGTGTGTAATGTGCGGAGCAGAGCCGAGCGTGTAATGTGCGGAGCGGAGCCGAGTGTGTAATGTGCGGAGCGGAGCCGAGTGTGTAATGTGCGGAGCGGAGCCGAGTGTGTAATGTGCAGAGCGGAGCCGAGTGTGTAATGTGCGGAGCCGAGTGTGTAATGTGCGGAGCGGAGCCGAGTGTGTAATGTGCAGAGCCGAGTGTGTAATGTGCGGAGCGGAGCCGAGTGTGTAATGTGCGGAGCGGAGTCGAGCGTGTAATGTGCGGAGCGGAGCCGAGCGTGTAATGTGCGGAGCGGAGCCGAGCGTGTAATGTGCGGAGCCGAGCCGAGGGTGTAATGTGCGGAGCGGAGCCGAGCGTGTAATGAGCGGAGCCGAGTGTGTAATGTGCGGAGCGGAGCCGAGTGTGTAATGTGCGGAGCCGAGTGTGTAATGTGCGGAGCGGAGCCGAGTGTGTAATGTGCGGAGCCGAGTGTGTAATGTGCGGAGCCGAGCCGAGTGTGTAATGTGCGGAGCGGAGCCGAGCGTGTAATGTGCGGAGCGGAGCCGAGTGTGTAATGTGCGGAGCGGAGCCGAGTGTGTAATGTGCGGAGCGGAGCCGAGTGTGTAATGTGCAGAGCGGAGCCGAGTGTGTAATGTGCGGGGCCAAGTGTGTAATGTGCGGAGCCGAGTGTGTAATGTGCGGAGCGGAGCCGAGTGTGTAATGTGCGGAGCCGAGTGTGTAATGTGCGGAGCGGAGCCGAGTGTGTAATGTGCGGAGCGGAGCCGAGCGTGTAATGTGCGGAGCGGAGCCGAGCGTGTAATGTGCGGAGCGGAGCCGAGCGTGTAATGTGCGGAGCGGAGCCGAGCGTGTAATGTGCGGAGCGGAGCCGTGTGTGAATGTGCTGAGCGGAGCCGAGTGTGTAATGTGCGGAGCGGAGCCGTGTGTGTAATGTGCGGAGCGGAGCCGAGTGTGTAATGTGCGGAGCGGAGCCGAGTGTGTAATGTGCGGAGCGGAGCCGAGTGTGTAATGTGCGGAGCGGAGCCGAGTGTGTAATGTGCGGAGCGGAGCCGAGTGTGTAATGTGCGGAGCGGAGCCGAGTGTGTAGTGTGCGGAGCGGAGCCGAGTGTGTAATGTGCGGAGCGGAGCCCAGTGTGTAATGTGCGGAGCGGAGCCGAGTGTGTAATGTGCGGAGCGGAGTCGAGCGTGTAATGTGCGGAGCCGAGCGTGTAATGTGCGGAGCGGAGCCGTGCGTGTAATGTGCGGAGCGGAGCCGAGCGTGTAATGTGCGGAGCGGAGCCGAGTGTGTAATGTGCGGAGCGGAGCCGAGTGTGTAATGTGCGGAGCGGAGCCGAGTGTGTAATGTGCGGAGCGGAGCTGAGTGTGTAATGTGCGGAGCCGAGTGTGTAATGTGCGGAGCGGAGTGTGTAATGTGCGGAGCGGAGCCGAGCGTGTAATGTGCGGAGCGGAGCCGAGCGTGTAATTTGCGGAGCGGAGCCGAGCGTGTAATGTGCGGAACGGAGCCGAGTGTGTAATGTGCGGAGCCGAGCGTGTAATGTGCTTAGCGGAGCCGAGGGTGTAATGTGTGGAGCGGAGCCGAGCGTGTAATGAGCGGAGCCGAGTGTGTAATGTGCGGAGCGGAGTCGAGTGTGTAATGTGCGGAGCCGAGTGTGTAATGTGCGGAGCCGAGTGTGTAATGTGCGGAGCAGAGCCGAGTGTGTAATGTGCGGAGCGGAGCCGAGCGTGTAATGTGCGGAGCGGAGCCGAGTGTGTAATGTGCGGAGCGGAGCCGAGTGTGTAATGTGCGGAGCGGAGCCGACTGTGTAATGTGCGGAGCCGAGTGTGTAATGTGCGGAGCGGAGCCGAGTGTGTAATGTGCGGAGCGGAGCCGAGTGCGTAATGTGCGGAGCGGAGCCGAGTGCGTAATGTGCGGAGCGGAGCCGAGTGCGTAATGAGCGGAGCCGAGCGTGTAATGTGCGGAGCGGAGCCGAGCGTGTAATGTGCGGAGCGGAGCCGAGTGTGTAATGTGCGGAGCGGAGCCGAGTGTGTAATGTGCGGAGCGGAGCCGAGTGTGTAATGTGCGGAGCGGAGCCGAGCGTGTAATGTGCGGAGCGGAGCCGAGCGTGTAATGTGCGGAGCCGAGCGTGTAATGTGCGGAGCGGAGCCGAGCGTGTAATGTGCGGAGCGGAGCCAAGCGCGTAATGTGCGGAGCGGAGCCGAGCGCGTAATGTGCGGAGCGGAGCCGAGCGTGTAATGTGCGGAGCGGAGCGGAGCGTGTAATGTGCGGAGCGGAGCCGAGCGTGTAATGTGCGGAGCGGAGCCGAGCGTGTAATGTGCGGAGCGGAGCCGAGCGTGTAATGTGCGGAGCGGAGCCGAGCGTGTAATGTGCGGAGCGGAGCCGAGCGTGTAATGTGCGGAGCGGAGCCGAGCGTGTAATGTGCGGAGCCGAGCGTGTAATGTGCGTAGCGGAGCCGAGCGTGTAATGTGCGGAGCGGAGCCGAGCGTGTAATGTGCGGAGCGGAGCCGAGCGTGTAATGTGCGGAGCGGAGCCCAGTGTGTAATGTGCGGAGCGGAGCCCAGTGTGTAATGTGCGGAGCGGAGCCGAGTGTGTAATGTGCGGAGCCGAGTGTGTAATGTGCGGAGCCGAGCGTGTAATGTGCGGAGCGGAGCCGAGCGTGTAATGTGCGGAGCGGAGCCGAGCGTGTAATGTGCGGAGCCGAGCGTGTAATGTGCGGAGCCGAGCGTGTAATGTGCGGAGCGGAGCCGAGGGTGTAATGTGCGGAGCGGAGTCGAGCGTGTAATGAGCGGAGCCGAGCGTGTAATGTGCGGAGCGTAGCCGAGCGTGTAATATGCGGAGCGTAGCCGAGCGTGTAATGTGCGGAGCCGAGCGTGTAATGTGCGGAGCCGAGCCGAGCGTGTAATGTGCGGAGCCGAGCGTGTAATGTGCCGAGCCGAGCCGAGCGTGTAATGTGCGGAGCGGAGCCGAGCGTGTAATGTGTGGAGCCGAGCGTGTAATGTGCGGAGCGGAGCCGAGCGTGTAATGTGCGGAGCGGAGCCGAGTGTGTAATGTGCGGAGCCGAGCGTGTAATGTGCGGAGCGGAGCCGAGCGCGTAATGTGCGGAGCGGAGCCGAGCGCGTAATGTGCGGAGCGGAGCCGAGCGCGTAATGTGCGGAGCGGAGCCGAGCGCGTAATGTGCGGAGCGGAGCCGAGTGTGTAATGTGCGGAGCCGAGTGTGTAATGTGCGGAGCGGAGCAGAGTGTGTAATGTGCGGAGCCGAGTGTGTAATGTGCGGAGCGGAGCCGAGTGTGTAATGTGCGGAGCGGAGCGTGTAATGTGCGGAGCGGAGCCGAGCGTGTAATGTGCGGACCGGAGCCGAGTGTGTAATGTGCGGAGCGGAGCGTGTAATGTGCGGAGCGGAGCCGAGCGTGTAATGTGCGGACCGGAGCCGAGTGTGTAATGTGCGGAGCGGAGCGTGTAATGTGCGGAGCGGAGCCGAGCGTGTAATGTGCGGAGCGGAGCCGAGCGTGTAATGAGCGGAGCCGAGTGTGTAATGTGCGGAGCCGAGCGTGTAATGTGCGGAGCGGAGCCGAGCGTGTAATGTGCGGAGCGGAGCCGAGCGTGTAATGAGCGGAGCCAAGTGTGTAATGTGCGGAGCGGAGCCGAGTGTGTAATGTGCGGAGCGGAGCCGAGCGTGTAATGTGCGGAGCGGAGCCGAGCGTGTAATGTGCGGAGCCGAGCGTGTAATGTTCGGAGCGGAGCCGAGCGTGTAATGTGCGGAGCGGAGCCGAGCGTGTAATGTGCGGAGCCGAGCGTATAATGTGCGGAGCCGAGCGTGTAATGTGCGGAGCGGAGCCGAGGGTGTAATGTGCGGAGCGGAGCCGAGCGTGTAATGAGCGGAGCCGAGTGTGTAATGTGCGGAGCGGAGCCGAGTGTGTAATGTGCGGAGCCGAGTGTGTAATGTGCGGAGCCGAGTGTGTAATGTGCGGAGCGGAGCCGAGTGTGTAATGTGCGGAGCCAAGTGTGTAATGTGCGGAGCAGAGCCGAGTGTGTAATGTGCGGAGCGGAGCCGAGCGTGTAATGTGCAGAGCGGAGCCGAGTGTGTAATGTGCGGAGCGGAGCCGAGTGTGTAATGTGCGGAGCGGAGCCGAGTGTGTAATGTGCAGAGCGGAGCCGAGTGTGTAATGTGCGGAGCCAAGTGTGTAATGTGCGGAGCCGAGTGTGTAATGTGCGGAGCCGAGTGTGTAATGTGCGGAGCGGAGCCGAGTGTGTAATGTGCGGAGCCGAGTGTGTAATGTGCGGAGCGGAGCCGAGTGCGTAATGTGCGGAGCGGAGCCGAGTGCGTAATGTGCGGAGCGGAGCCGAGTGCGTAATGTGCGGAGCGGAGCCGAGTGCGTAATGAGCGGAGCCGAGCGTGTAATGTGCGGAGCGGAGCCGAGCGTGTAATGTGCGGAGCGGAGCCGAGTGTGTAATGTGCGGAGCCGAGTGTGTAATGTGCGGAGCGGAGCCGAGTGTGTAATGTGCGGAGCGGAGCCGAGTGTGTAATGTGCGGAGCGGAGCCGAGTGTGTAATGTGCGGAGCGGAGTCGAGCGTGTAATGTGCGGAGCCGAGCGTGTAATGTGCGGAGCGGAGCCGTGCGTGTAATGTGCGGAGCGGAGCCGAGCGTGTAATGTGCGGAGCGGAGCCGAGCGTGTAATGTGCGGAGCGGAGCCGTGTGTGTAATGTGCTGAGTGGAGCCGAGTGTGTAATGTGCGGAGCGGAGCCGTGTGTGTAATGTGCGGAGCGGAGCCGAGTGTGTAATGTGTGGAGCGGAGCCGAGTGTGTAATGTGCGAAGCGGAGCCGAGTGTGTAATGTGCGGAGCGGAGCCGAGTGTGTAATGTGCGGAGCGGAGCCGAGTGTGTAATGTGCGGAGCGGAGCCCAGTGTGTAATGTGCGGAGCGGAGCCCAGTGTGTAATGTGCGGAGCGGAGCCCAGTGTGTAATGTGCGGAGCGAAGCCCAGTGTGTAATGTGCGGAGCCGAGTGTGTAATGTGCGGAGCGGAGCCGAGTGTGTAATGTGCGGAGCCGAGTGTGTAATGTGCGGAGCAGAGCCGAGCGTGTAATGTGCGGAGCGGAGCCGAGCGTGTAATGTGTGGAGCGGAGCCGAGTGTGTAATGTGCGGAGCGGAGCCGAGTGTGTAATGTGCGGAGCGGAGCCGAGTGTGTAATGTGCGGAGCGGAGCCGAGTGTGTAATGTGCGGAGCGGAGCCGAGTGTGTAATGTGCGGAGCCGAGTGTGTAATGTGCGGAGCGGAGCCGAGTGTGTAATGTGCAGAGCCGAGTGTGTAATGAGCGGAGCCGAGTGTGTAATGTGCGGAGCGGAGCCGAGCGTGTAATGTGCGGAGCGGAGCCGAGCGTGTAATGTGCGGAGCGGAGCCGAGCGTGTAATGTGCGGAGCCGGGCCGAGCGTGTAATGTGCGGAGCGGAGCCCAGTGTGTAATGTGCGGAGCGGAGCCCAGTGTGTAATGTGTGGAGCGGAGCCCAGTGTGTAATGTGCGGAGCGGAGCCGAGCGTGTAATGTGCGGAACGGAGCCGAGTGTGTAATGTGCGGAGCGGAGCCGAGTGTGTAATGTGCGGAGCCGAGTGTGTAATGTGCGGAGCCGAGCGTGTAATGTGCTTAGCGGAGCCGAGGGTGTAATGTGTGGAGCAGAGCCGAGTGTGTAATGTGCGGAGCGGAGCCGAGTGTGTAATGTGCGGAGCCGAGTGTGTAATGTGCGGGGCCGAGTGTGTAATGTGCGGAGCAGAGCCGAGTGTGTAATGTGCGGAGCGGAGCCGAGCGTGTAATGTGCGGAGCGGAGCCGAGCGTGTAATGTGCGGAGCGGAGCCGAGTGTGTAATGTGCGGAGCGGAGCCGAGTGTGTAATGTGCGGAGCGGAGCCGAGTGTGTAATGTGCGGAGCCAAGTGTGTAATGTGCGGAGCGGAGCCGAGTGTGTAATGTGCGGAGCGGAGCCGAGTGTGTAATGTGCGGAGCCGAGTGTGTAATGTGCGGAGCCGAGTGTGTAATGTGCGGAGCGGAGCCGAGTGTGTAATGTGCGGTGCGGAGCCGAGTGTGTAATGTGCGGAGCGGAGCCGAGTGCGTAATGTGCGGAGCGGAGCCGAGTGCGTAATGTGCGGAGCGGAGCCGAGTGCGTAATGAGCGGAGCCGAGCGTGTAATGTGCGGAGCGGAGCCGAGCGTGTAATGTGCGGAGCGGAGCCGAGCGTGTAATGTGCGGAGCGGAGCCGAGTGTGTAATGTGCGGAGCGGAGCCGAGTGTGTAATGTGCGGAGCGGAGCCGAGCGTGTAATGTGCGGAGCCGAGCGTGTAATGTGCGGAGCGGAGCCGAGCGCGTAATGTGCGGAGCGGAGCCGAGCGCGTAATGTGCGGAGCGGAGCCGAGCGTGTAATGTGCGGAGCGGAGCCGAGCGTGTAATGTGCGGAGCGGAGCCGAGCGTGTAATGTGCGGAGCGGAGCCGAGCGTGTAATGTGCGGAGCGGAGCCGAGCGTGTAATGTGCGGAGCCGAGCGTGTAATGTGCGGAGCGGAGCCGAGCGTGTAATGTGCGTAGCGGAGCCGAGCGTGTAATGTGCGGAGCGGAGCCGAGCGTGTAATGTGCGGAGCGGAGCCCAGTGTGTAATGTGCGGAGCGGAGCCCAGTTTGTAATGTGCGGAGCGGAGCCGAGTGTGTAATGTGCGGAGCCGAGTGTGTAATGTGCGGAGCCGAGCGTGTAATGTGCGGAGCGGAGCCGAGCGTGTAATGTGCGGAGCCGAGCGTGTAATGTGCGGAGCGGAGCCGAGGGTGTAATGTGCGGAGCGGAGCCGAGCGTGTAATGAGCGGAGCCGAGCGTGTAATGTGCGGAGCGTAGCCGAGCGTGTAATGTGCGGAGCGTAGCCGAGCGTGTAATGTGCGGAGCCGAGCGTGTAATGTGCGGAGCCGAGCCGAGCGTGTAATGTGCGGAGCCGAGCGGAGCCGAGGGTGTAATGTGCGGAGCGAAGCCGAGCGCGTAATGTGCTTAGCGGAGCCGAGCGCGTAATGTGCGGAGCGGAGCCGAGCGCGTAATGTGCGGAGCGGAGCCGAGCGTGTAATGTGCGGAGCGGAGCCGAGTGTGTAATGTGCGGAGCCGAGTGTGTAATGTGCGGAGTGGAGCCGAGTGTGTAATGTGCAAAGCGGAGCCGAGTGTGTAATGTGCGGAGCGGAGCCGAGCGTGTAATGTGCGGACCGGAGCCGAGTGTGTAATGTGCGGAGCGGAGCCGAGCGTGTAATGTGCGGAGCGGAGCCGAGTGTGTAATGTGAGGAGCGGAGCCGAGCGTGTAATGAGCGGAGCCGAGTGTGTAATGTGCGGAGCCGAGCGTGTAATGTGCGGAGCGGAGCCCAGCGTGTAATGTGCGGAGCGGAGCCGAGCGTGTAATGTGCGGAGCGGAGCCGAGCGTGTAATGAGCGGAGCCAAGTGTGTAATGTGCGGAGCGGAGCCGAGTGTGTAATGTGCGGAGCGGAGCCGAGCGTGTAATGTGCGGAGCGGAGCCGAGCGTGTAATGTGCGGAGCCGAGCGTGTAATGTTCGGAGCGGAGCCGAGCGTGTAATGTGCGGAGCGGAGCCGAGCGTGTAATGTGCGGAGCCGAGCGTATAATGTGCGGAGCCGAGCGTATAATGTGCGGAGCGGAGCCGAGGGTGTAATGTGCGGAGCGGAGCCGAGCGTGTAATGAGCGGAGCCGAGTGTGTAATGTGCGGAGCGGAGCCGAGTGTGTAATGTGCGGAGCCGAGTGTGTAATGTGCGGAGCCGAGTGTGTAATGTGCGGAGCGGAGCCGAGTGTGTAATGTGCGGAGCCGAGTGTGTAATGTGCGGAGCAGAGCCGAGTGTGTAATGTGCGGAGCGGAGCCGAGCGTGTAATGTGCGGAGCGGAGCCGAGTGTGTAATGTGCGGAGCGGAGCCGAGTGTGTAATGTGCGGAGCGGAGCCGAGTGTGTAATGTGCAGAGCGGAGCCGAGTGTGTAATGTGCGGAGCCGAGTGTGTAATGTGCGGAGCGGAGCCGAGTGTGTAATGTGCGGAGCCGAGTGTGTAATGTGCATAGCGGAGCCGAGTGTGTAATGTGCGGAGCGGAGCCGAGCGTGTAATGTGCGGAGCGGAGCCGAGTGTGTAATGTGCGGAGCCGAGTGTGTAATGTGCGGAGCGGAGCCGAGTGTGTAATGTGCGGAGCGGAGCCGAGTGTGTTATGTGCGGAGCGGAGCCGAGTGTGTAATGTGCGGAGCGGAGCCGAGCGTGTAATGTGCGGAGCCGAGTGTGTAATGTGCGGAGCGGAGCCGAGCGTGTAATGTGCGGAGCGGAGCCGAGCGTGTAATGTGCGGAGCGGAGCCGAGCGTGTAATGTGCGGAGCGGAGCCGTGTGTGTAATGTGCGGAGCGGAGCCGAGTGTGTAATGTGCGGAGCGGAGCCGAGTGTGTAATGTGCAGAGCGGAGCCGAGTGTGTAATGTGCGGAGCCGAGTGTGTAATGTGCGGAGCGGAGCGGAGCCGAGCGTGTAATGTGCGGAGCGGAGCCGAGCGTGTAATGTGCGGAGCGGAGCCGAGCGTGTAATGAGCGGAGCCAAGTGTGTAATGTGCGGAGCGGAGCCGAGTGTGTAATGTGCGGAGCGGAGCCGAGCGTGTAATGTGCGGAGCGGAGCCGAGCGTGTAATGTGCGGAGCCGAGCGTGTAATGTTCGGAGCGGAGCCGAGCGTGTAATGTGCGGAGCGGAGCCGAGCGTGTAATGTGCGGAGCCGAGCGTATAATGTGCGGAGCCGAGCGTGTAATGTGCGGAGCGGAGCCGAGGGTGTAATGTGCGGAGCGGAGCCGAGCGTGTAATGAGCGGAGCCGAGTGTGTAATGTGCGGAGCGGAGCCGAGTGTGTAATGTGCGGAGCCGAGTGTGTAATGTGCGGAGCCGAGTGTGTAATGTGCGGAGCGGAGCCGAGTGTGTAATGTGCGGAGCGGAGCCGAGTGTGTAATGTGCAGAGCGGAGCCGAGTGTGTAATGTGCGGAGCCGAGTGTGTAATGTGCGGAGCCGAGTGTGTAATGTGCGGAGCGGAGCCGAGTGTGTAATGTGCGGAGCCGAGTGTGTAATGTGCATAGCGGAGCCGAGTGTGTAATGTGCGGAGCGGAGCCGAATGCGTAATGTGCGGAGCGGAGCCGAGTGCGTAATGTGCGGAGCGGAGCCGAGTGCGTAATGAGCGGAGCCGAGCGTGTAATGTGCGGAGCGGAGCCGAGCGTGTAATGTGCGGAGCGGAGCCGAGTGTGTAATGTGCGGAGCCGAGTGTGTAATGTGCGGAGCGGAGCCGAGTGTGTAATGTGCGGAGCGGAGCCGAGTGTGTAATGTGCGGAGCGGAGCCGAGTGTGTAATGTGCGGAGCGGAGCCGAGCGTGTAATGTGCGGAGCCGAGTGTGTAATGTGCGGAGCGGAGCCGAGCGTGTAATGTGCGGAGCGGAGCCGAGCGTGTAATGTGCGGAGCGGAGCCGAGCGTGTAATGTGCGGAGCGGAGCCGTGTGTGTAATGTGCGGAGCGGAGCCGAGTGTGTAATGTGCGGAGCGGAGCCGAGTGTGTAATGTGCAGAGCGGAGCCGAGTGTGTAATGTGCGGAGCCGAGTGTGTAATGTGCGGAGCGGAGCAGAGTGTGTAATGTGCGGAGCCGAGTGTGTAATGTGCGGAGCGGAGCCGAGTGTGTAATGTGCGGAGCGGAGCGTGTAATGTGCGGACCGGAGCCGAGTGTGTAATGTGCGGAGCGGAGCCGAGCGTGTAATGTGCGGACCGGAGCCGAGTGTGTAATGTGCGGAGCGGAGCGTGTAATGTGCGGAGCGGAGCCGAGCGTGTAATGTGCGGAGCGGAGCCGAGCGTGTAATGAGCGGAGCCGAGTGTGTAATGTGCGGAGCCGAGCGTGTAATGTGCGGAGCGGAGCCGAGCGTGTAATGTGCGGAGCGGAGCCGAGCGTGTAATGAGCGGAGCCAAGTGTGTAATGTGCGGAGCGGAGCCGAGTGTGTAATGTGCGGAGCGGAGCCGAGCGTGTAATGTGCGGAGCGGAGCCGAGCGTGTAATGTGCGGAGCCGAGCGTGTAATGTTCGGAGCGGAGCCGAGCGTGTAATGTGCGGAGCGGAGCCGAGCGTGTAATGTGCGGAGCCGAGCGTATAATGTGCGGAGCCGAGCGTGTAATGTGCGGAGCGGAGCCGAGGGTGTAATGTGCGGAGCGGAGCCGAGCGTGTAATGAGCGGAGCCGAGTGTGTAATGTGCGGAGCGGAGCCGAGTGTGTAATGTGCGGAGCCGAGTGTGTAATGTGCGGAGCCGAGTGTGTAATGTGCGGAGCGGAGCCGAGTGTGTAATGTGCGGAGCCAAGTGTGTAATGTGCGGAGCAGAGCCGAGTGTGTAATGTGCGGAGCGGAGCCGAGCGTGTAATGTGCGGAGCGGAGCCGAGTGTGTAATGTGCGGAGCGGAGCCGAGTGTGTAATGTGCGGAGCGGAGCCGAGTGTGTAATGTGCAGAGCGGAGCCGAGTGTGTAATGTGCGGAGCCAAGTGTGTAATGTGCGGAGCCGAGTGTGTAATGTGCGGAGCCGAGTGTGTAATGTGCGGAGCCGAGTGTGTAATGTGCGGAGCGGAGCCGAGTGTGTAATGTGCGGAGCCGAGTGTGTAATGTGCGGAGCGGAGCCGAGTGTGTAATGTGCGGAGCGGAGCCGAGTGCGTAATGTGCGGAGCGGAGCCGAGTGCGTAATGTGCGGAGCGGAGCCGAGTGCGTAATGAGCGGAGCCGAGCGTGTAATGTGCGGAGCGGAGCCGAGCGTGTAATGTGCGGAGCGGAGCCGAGTGTGTAATGTGCGGAGCCGAGTGTGTAATGTGCGGAGCGGAGCCGAGTGTGTAATGTGCGGAGCGGAGCCGAGTGTGTAATGTGCGGAGCGGAGCCGAGTGTGTAATGTGCGGAGCGGAGTCGAGCGTGTATTGTGCGGAGCCGAGCGTGTAATGTGCGGAGCGGAGCCGAGCGTGTAATGTGCGGAGCGGAGCCGAGCGTGTAATGTGCGGAGCGGAGCCGAGCGTGTAATGTGCGGAGCGGAGCCGTGTGTGTAATGTGCTGAGCGGAGCCGAGTGTGTAATGTGCGGAGCGGAGCCGTGTGTGTAATGTGCGGAGCGGAGCCGAGTGTGTAATGTGCGGAGCGGAGCCGAGTGTGTAATGTGCGAAGCGGAGCCGAGTGTGTAATGTGCGGAGCGGAGCCGAGTGTGTAATGTGCGGAGCGGAGCCGAGTGTGTAATGTGCGGAGCGGAGCCCAGTGTGTAATGTGCGGAGCGGAGCCCAGTGTGTAATGTGCGGAGCGGAGCCCAGTGTGTAATGTGCGGAGCGGAGCCGAGTGTGTAATGTGCGGAGCCGAGTGTGTAATGTGCGGAGCCGAGTGTGTAATGTGCGGAGCGGAGCCGAGTGTGTAATGTGCGGAGCCGAGTGTGAAATGTGCGGAGCAGAGCCGAGCGTGTAATGTGCGGAGCGGAGCCGAGCGTGTAATGTGCGGAGCGGAGCCGAGCGTGTAATGTGCGGAGCGGAGCCGAGTGTGTAATGTGCGGAGCGGAGCCGAGTGTGTAATGTGCGGAGCGGAGCCGAGTGTGTAATGTGCGGAGCGGAGCCGAGTGTGTAATGTGCGGAGCCGAGTGTGTAATGTGCGGAGCGGAGCCGAGTGTGTAATGTGCAGAGCCGAGTGTGTAATGAGCGGAGCCGAGTGTGTAATGTGCGGAGCGGAGCCGAGCGTGTAATGTGCGGAGCGGAGCCGAGCGTGTAATGTGCGGAGCGGAGCCGAGCGTGTAATGTGCGGAGCCGAGCCGAGCGTGTAATGTGCGGAGCGGAGCCCAGTGTGTAATGTGCGGAGCGGAGCCCAGTGTGTAATGTGTGGAGCGGAGCCCAGTGTGTAATGTGCGGAGCGGAGCCGAGCGTGTAATGTGCGGAACGGAGCCGAGTGTGTAATGTGCGGAGCGGAGCCGAGTGTGTAATGTGCGGAGCCGAGTGTGTAATGTGCGGAGCCGAGCGTGTAATGTGCTTAGCGGAGCCGAGGGTGTAATGTGTGGAGCGGAGCAGAGCGTGTAATGAGCAGAGCCGAGTGTGTAATGTGCGGAGCGGAGCCGAGTGTGTAATGTGCGGAGCCGAGTGTGTAATGTGCGGGGCCGAGTGTGTAATGTGCGGAGCCGAGTGTGTAATGTGCGGAGCAGAGCCGAGTGTGTAATGTGCGGAGCGGAGCCGAGCGTGTAATGTGCGGAGCGGAGCCGAGCGTGTAATGTGCGGAGCGGAGCCGAGTGTGTAATGTGCGGAGCGGAGCCGAGTGTGTAATGTGCGGAGCGGAGCCGAGTGTGTAATGTGCGGAGCCAAGTGTGTAATGTGCGGAGCGGAGCCGAGTGTGTAATGTGCGGAGCGGAGCCGAGTGCGTAATGTGCGGAGCGGAGCCGAGTGCGTAATGTGCGGAGCGGAGCCGAGTGCGTAATGAGCGGAGCCGAGCGTGTAATGTGCGGAGCGGAGCCGAGCGTGTAATGTGCGGAGCGGAGCCGAGCGTGTAATGTGCGGAGCGGAGCCGAGTGTGTAATGTGCGGAGCGGAGCCGAGTGTGTAATGTGCGGAGCGGAGCCGAGTGTGTAATGTGCGGAGCGGAGCCGAGCGTGTAATGTGCGGAGCCGAGCGTGTAATGTGCGGAGCGGAGCCGAGCGCGTAATGTGCGGAGCGGAGCCGAGCGCGTAATGTGCGGAGCGGAGCCGAGCGTGTAATGTGCGGAGCGGAGCCGAGCGTGTAATGTGCGGAGCGGAGCCGAGCGTGTAATGTGCGGAGCGGAGCCGAGCGTGTAATGTGCGGAGCGGAGCCGAGCGTGTAATGTGCGGAGCGGAGCCGAGCGTGTAATGTGCGGAGCCGAGCGTGTAATGTGCGGAGCGGAGCCGAGCGTGTAATGTGCGTAGCGGAGCCGAGCGTGTAATGTGCGGAGCGGAGCCGAGCGTGTAATGTGTGGAGCGGAGCCCAGTGTGTAATGTGCGGAGCGGAGCCCAGTTTGTAATGTGCGGAGCGGAGCCGAGTGTGTAATGTGCGGAGCCGAGCGTGTAATGTGCGGAGCGGAGCCGAGCGTGTAATGTGCGGAGCCGAGCCTGTAATGTGCGGAGCGGAGCCGAGGGTGTAATGTGCGGAGCGGAGCCGAGCGTGTAATGAGCGGAGCCGAGCGTGTAATGTGCGGAGCGTAGCCGAGCGTGTAATGTGCGGAGCGTAGCCGAGCGTGTAATGTGCGGAGCCGAGCGTGTAATGTGCGGAGCCGAGCCGAGCGTGTAATGTGCGGAGCCGAGCGGAGCCGAGGGTGTAATGTGCGGAGCGAAGCCGAGCGCGTAATGTGCTTAGCGGAGCCGAGCGCGTAATGTGCGGAGCGGAGCCGAGCGCGTAATGTGCGGAGCGGAGCCGAGCGTGTAATGTGCGGAGCGGAGCCGAGTGTGTAATGTGCGGAGCCGAGTGTGTAATGTGCGGAGTGGAGCCGAGTGTGTAATGTGCAAAGCGGAGCCGAGTGTGTAATGTGCGGAGCGGAGCCGAGCGTGTAATGTGCGGAGCCGAGCGTGTAATGTGCGGAGCGGAGCCGAGCGTGTAATGTGCGGACCGGAGCCGAGTGTGTAATGTGCGGAGCGGAGCCGAGCGTGTAATGTGCGGAGCGGAGCCGAGTGTGTAATGTGCGGAGCGGAGCCGAGCGTGTAATGAGCGGAGCCGAGTGTGTAATGTGCGGAGCCGAGCGTGTAATGTGCGGAGCGGAGCCCAGCGTGTAATGTGCGGAGCGGAGCCGAGCGTGTAATGTGCGGAGCGGAGTCGAGCGTGTAATGAGCGGAGCCAAGTGTGTAATGTGCGGAGCGGAGCCGAGTGTGTAATGTGCGGAGCGGAGCCGAGCGTGTAATGTGCGGAGCGGAGCCGAGCGTGTAATGTGCGGAGCCGAGCGTGTAATGTGCTTAGCGGAGCCGAGGGTGTAATGTGTGGAGCGGAGCCGAGCGTGTAATGAGCGGAGCCGAGTGTGTAATGTGCGGAGCGGAGTCGAGTGTGTAATGTGCGGAGCCGAGTTTGTAATGTGCGGAGCCGAGTGTGTAATGTGCGGAGCAGAGCCGAGTGTGTAATGTGCGGAGCGGAGCCGAGCGTGTAATGTGCGGAGCGGAGCCGAGTGTGTAATGTGCGGAGCGGAGCCGAGTGTGTAATGTGCGGAGCGGAGCCGACTGTGTAATGTGCGGAGCCGAGTGTGTAATGTGCGGAGCGGAGCCGAGTGTGTAATGTGCGGAGCGGAGCCGAGTGCGTAATGTGCGGAGCGGAGCCGAGTGCGTAATGTGCGGAGCGGAGCCGAGTGCGTAATGAGCGGAGCCGAGCGTGTAATGTGCGGAGCGGAGCCGAGCGTGTAATGTGCGGAGCGGAGCCGAGTGTGTAATGTGCGGAGCGGAGCCGAGTGTGTAATGTGCGGAGCGGAGCCGAGTGTGTAATGTGCGGAGCGGAGCCGAGCGTGTAATGTGCGGAGCGGAGCCGAGCGTGTAATGTGCGGAGCCGAGCGTGTAATGTGCGGAGCGGAGCCGAGCGTGTAATGTGCGGAGCGGAGCCAAGCGCGTAATGTGCGGAGCGGAGCCGAGCGCGTAATGTGCGGAGCGGAGCCGAGCGTGTAATGTGCGGAGCGGAGCGGAGCGTGTAATGTGCGGAGCGGAGCCGAGCGTGTAATGTGCGGAGCGGAGCCGAGCGTGTAATGTGCGGAGCGGAGCCGAGCGTGTAATGTGCGGAGCGGAGCCGAGCGTGTAATGTGCGGAGCGGAGCTGAGCGTGTAATGTGCGGAGCCGAGCGTGTAATGTGCGTAGCGGAGCCGAGCGTGTAATGTGCGGAGCGGAGCCGAGCGTGTAATGTGCGGAGCGGAGCCGAGCGTGTAATGTGCGGAGCGTAGCCCAGTGTGTAATGTGCGGAGCGGAGCCCAGTGTGTAATGTGCGGAGCGGAGCCGAGTGTGTAATGTGCGGAGCCGAGTGTGTAATGTGCGGAGCCGAGCGTGTAATGTGCGGAGCGGAGCCGAGCGTGTAATGTGCGGAGCGGAGCCGAGCGTGTAATGTGCGGAGCCGAGCGTGTAATGTGCGGAGCCGAGCGTGTAATGTGCGGAGCGGAGCCGAGGGTGTAATGTGCGGAGCGGAGTCGAGCGTGTAATGAGCGGAGCCGAGCGTGTAATGTGCGGAGCGTAGCCGAGCGTGTAATATGCGGAGCGTAGCCGAGCGTGTAATGTGCGGAGCCGAGCGTGTAATGTGCGGAGCCGAGCCGAGCGTGTAATGTGCGGAGCCGAGCGTGTAATGTGCCGAGCCGAGCCGAGCGTGTAATGTGCGGAGCGGAGCCGAGCGTGTAATGTGTGGAGCCGAGCGTGTAATGTGCGGAGCGGAGCCGAGCGTGTAATGTGCGGAGCGGAGCCGAGTGTGTAATGTGCGGAGCCGAGCGTGTAATGTGCGGAGCGGAGCCGAGCGCGTAATGTGCGGAGCGGAGCCGAGCGCGTAATGTGCGGAGCGGAGCCGAGCGCGTAATGTGCGGAGCGGAGCCGAGCGTGTAATGTGCGGAGCGGAGCCGAGTGTGTAATGTGCGGAGCCGAGTGTGTAATGTGCGGAGCGGAGCAGAGTGTGTAATGTGCGGAGCCGAGTGTGTAATGTGCGGAGCGGAGCCGAGTGTGTAATGTGCGGAGCGGAGCGTGTAATGTGCGGAGCGGAGCCGAGCGTGTAATGTGCGGACCGGAGCCGAGTGTGTAATGTGCGGAGCGGAGCGTGTAATGTGCGGAGCGGAGCCGAGCGTGTAATGTGCGGACCGGAGCCGAGTGTGTAATGTGCGGAGCGGAGCGTGTAATGTGCGGAGCGGAGCCGAGCGTGTAATGTGCGGAGCGGAGCCGAGCGTGTAATGAGCGGAGCCGAGTGTGTAATGTGCGGAGCCGAGCGTGTAATGTGCGGAGCGGAGCCGAGCGTGTAATGTGCGGAGCGGAGCCGAGCGTGTAATGAGCGGAGCCAAGTGTGTAATGTGCGGAGCGGAGCCGAGTGTGTAATGTGCGGAGCGGAGCCGAGCGTGTAATGTGCGGAGCGGAGCCGAGCGTGTAATGTGCGGAGCGGAGCCGAGCGTGTAATGTGCGGAGCGGAGCCCAGTGTGTAATGTGCGGAGCGGAGCCCAGTGTGTAATGTGCGGAGCGGAGCCCAGTGTGTAATGTGCGGAGCGGAGCCGAGCGTGTAATGTGCGGAACGGAGCCGAGCGTGTAATGTGCGGAGCGGAGCCGAGTGTGTAATGTGCGGAGCCGAGTGTGTAATGTGCGGAGCCGAGTGTGTAATGTGCGGAGCGGAGCCGAGTGTGTAATGTGCGGAGCCGAGTGTGTAATGTGCGGAGCAGAGCCGAGTGTGTAATTTGCGGAGCGGAGCCGAGCGAGTAATGTGCTGAGCGGAGCCGTGTGTGTAATGTGCGGAGCTTAGCCGAGTGTGTAATGTGCGGAGCGGAGCCGAGTGTGTAATGTGCGGAGCGGAGCCGAGTGTGTAATGTGCGGAGCCAAGTGTGTAATGTGCGGAGCGGAGCCGAGTGTGTAATGTGCGGAGCTGAGTGTGTAATGTGCGGAGCGGAGCCGAGTGTGTAATGTGCGGAGCCGAGTGTGTAATGTGCGGAGCGGAGCCGAGTGTGTAATGTGCGGAGCGGAGCCGAGCGCGTAATGTGCGGAGCGGAGCCGAGCGCGTAATGTGCGGAGCGGAGCCGAGCGTGTAATGTGCGGAGCCGAGCGTGTAATGTGCGGAGCGGAGCCGAGTGCGTAATGTGCGGAGCGGAGCCGAGTGCGTAATGAGCGGAGCCGAGCGTGTAATGTGTGGAGCAGAGCCGAGCGTGTAATGTGCGGAGCGGAGCCGAGCGTGTAATGTGCGGAGCGGAGCCGAGCGTGTAATGTGCGGAGCGGAGCCGAGCGTGTAATGTGCGGAGCGGAGCCCAGTGTGTAATGTGCGGAGCGGAGCCCAGTTTGTAATGTGCGGAGCGGAGCCGAGTGTGTAATGTGCGGAGCCGAGTGTGTAATGTGCGGAGCCGAGCGTGTAATGTGCGGAGCGGAGCCGAGCGTGTAATGTGCGGAGCCGAGCGTGTAATGTGCGGAGCGGAGCCGAGGGTGTAATGTGCGGAGCGGAGCCGAGCGTGTAATGAGCGGAGCCGAGCGTGTAATGTGCGGAGCGTAGCCGAGCGTGTAATGTGCGGAGCGTAGCCGAGCGTGTAATGTGCGGAGCCGAGCCGAGCGTGTAATGTGCGGAGCCGAGCGGAGCCGAGGGTGTAATGTGCGGAGCGAAGCCGAGCGCGTAATGTGCTTAGCGGAGCCGAGCGCGTAATGAGCGGAGCCGAGCGTGTAATGTGTGGAGCAGAGCCGAGCGTGTAATGTGCGGAGCGGAGCCGAGCGTGTAATGTGCGGAGCGGAGCCGAGCGTGTAATGTGCGGAGCGGAGCCGAGCGTGTAATGTGCGGAGCGGAGCCCAGTGTGTAATGTGCGGAGCGGAGCCCAGTTTGTAATGTGCGGAGCGGAGCCGAGTGTGTAATGTGCGGAGCCGAGCGTGTAATGTGCGGAGCGGAGCCGAGCGTGTAATGTGCGGAGCCGAGCGTGTAATGTGCGGAGCGGAGCCGAGGGTGTAATGTGCGGAGCGGAGCCGAGCGTGTAATGAGCGGAGCCGAGCGTGTAATGTGCGGAGCGTAGCCGAGCGTGTAATGTGCGGAGCGTAGCCGAGCGTGTAATGTGCGGAGCCGAGCGTGTAATGTGCGGAGCCGAGCCGAGCGTGTAATGTGCGGAGCCGAGCGGAGCCGAGGGTGTAATGTGCGGAGCGAAGCCGAGCGCGTAATGTGCTTAGCGGAGCCGAGCGCGTAATGTGCGGAGCGGAGCCGAGCGCGTAATGTGCGGAGCGGAGCCGAGCGTGTAATGTGCGGAGCGGAGCCGAGTGTGTAATGTGCGGAGCCGAGTGTGTAATGTGCGGAGTGGAGCCGAGTGTGTAATGTGCAAAGCGGAGCCGAGTGTGTAATGTGCGGAGCGGAGCCGAGCGTGTAATGTGCGGACCGGAGCCGAGTGTGTAATGTGCGGAGCGGAGCCGAGCGTGTAATGTGCGGAGCGGAGCCGAGTGTGTAATGTGCGGAGCGGAGCCGAGCGTGTAATGAGCGGAGCCGAGTGTGTAATGTGCGGAGCCGAGCGTGTAATGTGCGGAGCGGAGCCCAGCGTGTAATGTGCGGAGCGGAGCCGAGCGTGTAATGTGCGGAGCGGAGCCGAGCGTGTAATGAGCGGAGCCAAGTGTGTAATGTGCGGAGCGGAGCCGAGTGTGTAATGTGCGGAGCGGAGCCGAGCGTGTAATGTGCGGAGCGGAGCCGAGCGTGTAATGTGCGGAGCCGAGCGTGTAATGTTCGGAGCGGAGCCGAGCGTGTAATGTGCGGAGCGGAGCCGAGCGTGTAATGTGCGGAGCCGAGCGTATAATGTGCGGAGCCGAGCGTGTAATGTGCGGAGCGGAGCCGAGGGTGTAATGTGCGGAGCGGAGCCGAGCGTGTAATGAGCGGAGCCGAGTGTGTAATGTGCGGAGCGGAGCCGAGTGTGTAATGTGCGGAGCCGAGTGTGTAATGTGCGGAGCCGAGTGTGTAATGTGCGGAGCGGAGCCGAGTGTGTAATGTGCGGAGCCGAGTGTGTAATGTGCGGAGCAGAGCCGAGTGTGTAATGTGCGGAGCGGAGCCGAGCGTGTAATGTGCGGAGCGGAGCCGAGTGTGTAATGTGCGGAGCGGAGCCGAGTGTGTAATGTGCGGAGCGGAGCCGAGTGTGTAATGTGCAGAGCGGAGCCGAGTGTGTAATGTGCGGAGCCGAGTGTGTAATGTGCGGAGCCGAGTGTGTAATGTGCGGAGCGGAGCCGAGTGTGTAATGTGCGGAGCCGAGTGTGTAATGTGCATAGCGGAGCCGAGTGTGTAATGTGCGGAGCGGAGCCGAGCGTGTAATGTGCGGAGCGGAGCCGAGTGTGTAATGTGCGGAGCCGAGTGTGTAATGTGCGGAGCGGAGCCGAGTGTGTAATGTGCGGAGCGGAGCCGAGTGTGTAATGTGCGGAGCGGAGCCGAGTGTGTAATGTGCGGAGCGAAGCCCAGTGTGTAATGTGCGGAGCCGAGTGTGTAATGTGCGGAGCGGAGCCGAGTGTGTAATGTGCGGAGCCGAGTGTGTAATGTGCGGAGCAGAGCCGAGCGTGTAATGTGCGGAGCGGAGCCGAGCGTGTAATGTGTGGAGCGGAGCCGAGTGTGTAATGTGCGGAGCGGAGCCGAGTGTGTAATGTGCGGAGCGGAGCCGAGTGTGTAATGTGCGGAGCGGAGCCGAGTGTGTAATGTGCGGAGCGGAGCCGAGTGTGTAATGTGCGGAGCCGAGTGTGTAATGTGCGGAGCGGAGCCGAGTGTGTAATGTGCAGAGCCGAGTGTGTAATGAGCGGAGCCGAGTGTGTAATGTGCGGAGCGGAGCCGAGCGTGTAATGTGCGGAGCGGAGCCGAGCGTGTAATGTGCGGAGCGGAGCCGAGCGTGTAATGTGCGGAGCCGGGCCGAGCGTGTAATGTGCGGAGCGGAGCCCAGTGTGTAATGTGCGGAGCGGAGCCCAGTGTGTAATGTGTGGAGCGGAGCCCAGTGTGTAATGTGCGGAGCGGAGCCGAGCGTGTAATGTGCGGAACGGAGCCGAGTGTGTAATGTGCGGAGCGGAGCCGAGTGTGTAATGTGCGGAGCCGAGTGTGTAATGTGCGGAGCCGAGCGTGTAATGTGCTTAGCGGAGCCGAGGGTGTAATGTGTGGAGCAGAGCCGAGTGTGTAATGTGCGGAGCGGAGCCGAGTGTGTAATGTGCGGAGCCGAGTGTGTAATGTGCGGGGCCGAGTGTGTAATGTGCGGAGCAGAGCCGAGTGTGTAATGTGCGGAGCGGAGCCGAGCGTGTAATGTGCGGAGCGGAGCCGAGCGTGTAATGTGCGGAGCGGAGCCGAGTGTGTAATGTGCGGAGCGGAGCCGAGTGTGTAATGTGCGGAGCGGAGCCGAGTGTGTAATGTGCGGAGCCAAGTGTGTAATGTGCGGAGCGGAGCCGAGTGTGTAATGTGCGGAGCGGAGCCGAGTGTGTAATGTGCGGAGCCGAGTGTGTAATGTGCGGAGCCGAGTGTGTAATGTGCGGAGCGGAGCCGAGTGTGTAATGTGCGGTGCGGAGCCGAGTGTGTAATGTGCGGAGCGGAGCCGAGTGCGTAATGTGCGGAGCGGAGCCGAGTGCGTAATGTGCGGAGCGGAGCCGAGTGCGTAATGAGCGGAGCCGAGCGTGTAATGTGCGGAGCGGAGCCGAGCGTGTAATGTGCGGAGCGGAGCCGAGCGTGTAATGTGCGGAGCGGAGCCGAGTGTGTAATGTGCGGAGCGGAGCCGAGTGTGTAATGTGCGGAGCGGAGCCGAGCGTGTAATGTGCGGAGCCGAGCGTGTAATGTGCGGAGCGGAGCCGAGCGCGTAATGTGCGGAGCGGAGCCGAGCGCGTAATGTGCGGAGCGGAGCCGAGCGTGTAATGTGCGGAGCGGAGCCGAGCGTGTAATGTGCGGAGCGGAGCCGAGCGTGTAATGTGCGGAGCGGAGCCGAGCGTGTAATGTGCGGAGCGGAGCCGAGCGTGTAATGTGCGGAGCGGAGCCGAGCGTGTAATGTGCGGAGCCGAGCGTGTAATGTGCGGAGCGGAGCCGAGCGTGTAATGTGCGTAGCGGAGCCGAGCGTGTAATGTGCGGA
Source organism: Phyllobates terribilis (assembly GCF_046119375.1). NCBI lineage: Eukaryota > Metazoa > Chordata > Amphibia > Anura > Dendrobatidae > Phyllobates > Phyllobates terribilis. The sequence continues at coordinate 595,400,341 of NW_027362761.1, forward strand.
GCGGAGCCGAGCGTGTAATGTGCGGAGCGGAGCCCAGTGTGTAATGTGCGGAGCGGAGCCCAGTTTGTAATGTGCGGAGCGGAGCCGAGTGTGTAATGTGCGGAGCCGAGTGTGTAATGTGCGGAGCCGAGCGTGTAATGTGCGGAGCGGAGCCGAGCGTGTAATGTGCGGAGCCGAGCGTGTAATGTGCGGAGCGGAGCCGAGGGTGTAATGTGCGGAGCGGAGCCGAGCGTGTAATGAGCGGAGCCGAGCGTGTAATGTGCGGAGCGTAGCCGAGCGTGTAATGTGCGGAGCGTAGCCGAGCGTGTAATGTGCGGAGCCGAGCGTGTAATGTGCGGAGCCGAGCCGAGCGTGTAATGTGCGGAGCCGAGCGGAGCCGAGGGTGTAATGTGCGGAGCGAAGCCGAGCGCGTAATGTGCTTAGCGGAGCCGAGCGCGTAATGTGCGGAGCGGAGCCGAGCGCGTAATGTGCGGAGCGGAGCCGAGCGTGTAATGTGCGGAGCGGAGCCGAGTGTGTAATGTGCGGAGCCGAGTGTGTAATGTGCGGAGTGGAGCCGAGTGTGTAATGTGCAAAGCGGAGCCGAGTGTGTAATGTGCGGAGCGGAGCCGAGCGTGTAATGTGCGGACCGGAGCCGAGTGTGTAATGTGCGGAGCGGAGCCGAGCGTGTAATGTGCGGAGCGGAGCCGAGTGTGTAATGTGAGGAGCGGAGCCGAGCGTGTAATGAGCGGAGCCGAGTGTGTAATGTGCGGAGCCGAGCGTGTAATGTGCGGAGCGGAGCCCAGCGTGTAATGTGCGGAGCGGAGCCGAGCGTGTAATGTGCGGAGCGGAGCCGAGCGTGTAATGAGCGGAGCCAAGTGTGTAATGTGCGGAGCGGAGCCGAGTGTGTAATGTGCGGAGCGGAGCCGAGCGTGTAATGTGCGGAGCGGAGCCGAGCGTGTAATGTGCGGAGCCGAGCGTGTAATGTTCGGAGCGGAGCCGAGCGTGTAATGTGCGGAGCGGAGCCGAGCGTGTAATGTGCGGAGCCGAGCGTATAATGTGCGGAGCCGAGCGTATAATGTGCGGAGCGGAGCCGAGGGTGTAATGTGCGGAGCGGAGCCGAGCGTGTAATGAGCGGAGCCGAGTGTGTAATGTGCGGAGCGGAGCCGAGTGTGTAATGTGCGGAGCCGAGTGTGTAATGTGCGGAGCCGAGTGTGTAATGTGCGGAGCGGAGCCGAGTGTGTAATGTGCGGAGCCGAGTGTGTAATGTGCGGAGCAGAGCCGAGTGTGTAATGTGCGGAGCGGAGCCGAGCGTGTAATGTGCGGAGCGGAGCCGAGTGTGTAATGTGCGGAGCGGAGCCGAGTGTGTAATGTGCGGAGCGGAGCCGAGTGTGTAATGTGCAGAGCGGAGCCGAGTGTGTAATGTGCGGAGCCGAGTGTGTAATGTGCGGAGCCGAGTGTGTAATGTGCGGAGCGGAGCCGAGTGTGTAATGTGCGGAGCCGAGTGTGTAATGTGCATAGCGGAGCCGAGTGTGTAATGTGCGGAGCGGAGCCGAGCGTGTAATGTGCGGAGCGGAGCCGAGTGTGTAATGTGCGGAGCCGAGTGTGTAATGTGCGGAGCGGAGCCGAGTGTGTAATGTGCGGAGCGGAGCCGAGTGTGTTATGTGCGGAGCGGAGCCGAGTGTGTAATGTGCGGAGCGGAGCCGAGCGTGTAATGTGCGGAGCCGAGTGTGTAATGTGCGGAGCGGAGCCGAGCGTGTAATGTGCGGAGCGGAGCCGAGCGTGTAATGTGCGGAGCGGAGCCGAGCGTGTAATGTGCGGAGCGGAGCCGTGTGTGTAATGTGCGGAGCGGAGCCGAGTGTGTAATGTGCGGAGCGGAGCCGAGTGTGTAATGTGCAGAGCGGAGCCGAGTGTGTAATGTGCGGAGCCGAGTGTGTAATGTGCGGAGCGGAGCGGAGCCGAGCGTGTAATGTGCGGAGCGGAGCCGAGCGTGTAATGTGCGGAGCGGAGCCGAGCGTGTAATGAGCGGAGCCAAGTGTGTAATGTGCGGAGCGGAGCCGAGTGTGTAATGTGCGGAGCGGAGCCGAGCGTGTAATGTGCGGAGCGGAGCCGAGCGTGTAATGTGCGGAGCCGAGCGTGTAATGTTCGGAGCGGAGCCGAGCGTGTAATGTGCGGAGCGGAGCCGAGCGTGTAATGTGCGGAGCCGAGCGTATAATGTGCGGAGCCGAGCGTGTAATGTGCGGAGCGGAGCCGAGGGTGTAATGTGCGGAGCGGAGCCGAGCGTGTAATGAGCGGAGCCGAGTGTGTAATGTGCGGAGCGGAGCCGAGTGTGTAATGTGCGGAGCCGAGTGTGTAATGTGCGGAGCCGAGTGTGTAATGTGCGGAGCGGAGCCGAGTGTGTAATGTGCGGAGCGGAGCCGAGTGTGTAATGTGCAGAGCGGAGCCGAGTGTGTAATGTGCGGAGCCGAGTGTGTAATGTGCGGAGCCGAGTGTGTAATGTGCGGAGCGGAGCCGAGTGTGTAATGTGCGGAGCCGAGTGTGTAATGTGCATAGCGGAGCCGAGTGTGTAATGTGCGGAGCGGAGCCGAATGCGTAATGTGCGGAGCGGAGCCGAGTGCGTAATGTGCGGAGCGGAGCCGAGTGCGTAATGAGCGGAGCCGAGCGTGTAATGTGCGGAGCGGAGCCGAGCGTGTAATGTGCGGAGCGGAGCCGAGTGTGTAATGTGCGGAGCCGAGTGTGTAATGTGCGGAGCGGAGCCGAGTGTGTAATGTGCGGAGCGGAGCCGAGTGTGTAATGTGCGGAGCGGAGCCGAGTGTGTAATGTGCGGAGCGGAGCCGAGCGTGTAATGTGCGGAGCCGAGTGTGTAATGTGCGGAGCGGAGCCGAGCGTGTAATGTGCGGAGCGGAGCCGAGCGTGTAATGTGCGGAGCGGAGCCGAGCGTGTAATGTGCGGAGCGGAGCCGTGTGTGTAATGTGCGGAGCGGAGCCGAGTGTGTAATGTGCGGAGCGGAGCCGAGTGTGTAATGTGCAGAGCGGAGCCGAGTGTGTAATGTGCGGAGCCGAGTGTGTAATGTGCGGAGCGGAGCAGAGTGTGTAATGTGCGGAGCCGAGTGTGTAATGTGCGGAGCGGAGCCGAGTGTGTAATGTGCGGAGCGGAGCGTGTAATGTGCGGACCGGAGCCGAGTGTGTAATGTGCGGAGCGGAGCATGTAATGTGCGGAGCGGAGCCGAGCGTGTAATGTGCGGACCGGAGCCGAGTGTGTAATGTGCGGAGCGGAGCGTGTAATGTGCGGAGCGGAGCCGAGCGTGTAATGTGCGGAGCGGAGCCGAGCGTGTAATGAGCGGAGCCGAGTGTGTAATGTGCGGAGCCGAGCGTGTAATGTGCGGAGCGGAGCCGAGCGTGTAATGTGCGGAGCGGAGCCGAGCGTGTAATGAGCGGAGCCAAGTGTGTAATGTGCGGAGCGGAGCCGAGTGTGTAATGTGCGGAGCGGAGCCGAGCGTGTAATGTGCGGAGCGGAGCCGAGCGTGTAATGTGCGGAGCCGAGCGTGTAATGTTCGGAGCGGAGCCGAGCGTGTAATGTGCGGAGCGGAGCCGAGCGTGTAATGTGCGGAGCCGAGCGTATAATGTGCGGAGCCGAGCGTGTAATGTGCGGAGCGGAGCCGAGGGTGTAATGTGCGGAGCGGAGCCGAGCGTGTAATGAGCGGAGCCGAGTGTGTAATGTGCGGAGCGGAGCCGAGTGTGTAATGTGCGGAGCCGAGTGTGTAATGTGCGGAGCCGAGTGTGTAATGTGCGGAGCGGAGCCGAGTGTGTAATGTGCGGAGCCAAGTGTGTAATGTGCGGAGCAGAGCCGAGTGTGTAATGTGCGGAGCGGAGCCGAGCGTGTAATGTGCGGAGCGGAGCCGAGTGTGTAATGTGCGGAGCGGAGCCGAGTGTGTAATGTGCGGAGCGGAGCCGAGTGTGTAATGTGCAGAGCGGAGCCGAGTGTGTAATGTGCGGAGCCAAGTGTGTAATGTGCGGAGCCGAGTGTGTAATGTGCGGAGCCGAGTGTGTAATGTGCGGAGCCGAGTGTGTAATGTGCGGAGCGGAGCCGAGTGTGTAATGTGCGGAGCCGAGTGTGTAATGTGCGGAGCGGAGCCGAGTGTGTAATGTGCGGAGCGGAGCCGAGTGCGTAATGTGCGGAGCGGAGCCGAGTGCGTAATGTGCGGAGCGGAGCCGAGTGCGTAATGAGCGGAGCCGAGCGTGTAATGTGCGGAGCGGAGCCGAGCGTGTAATGTGCGGAGCGGAGCCGAGTGTGTAATGTGCGGAGCCGAGTGTGTAATGTGCGGAGCGGAGCCGAGTGTGTAATGTGCGGAGCGGAGCCGAGTGTGTAATGTGCGGAGCGGAGCCGAGTGTGTAATGTGCGGAGCGGAGTCGAGCGTGTAATGTGCGGAGCCGAGCGTGTAATGTGCGGAGCGGAGCCGAGCGTGTAATGTGCGGAGCGGAGCCGAGCGTGTAATGTGCGGAGCGGAGCCGAGCGTGTAATGTGCGGAGCGGAGCCGTGTGTGTAATGTGCTGAGCGGAGCCGAGTGTGTAATGTGCGGAGCGGAGCCGTGTGTGTAATGTGCGGAGCGGAGCCGAGTGTGTAATGTGCGGAGCGGAGCCGAGTGTGTAATGTGCGAAGCGGAGCCGAGTGTGTAATGTGCGGAGCGGAGCCGAGTGTGTAATGTGCGGAGCGGAGCCGAGTGTGTAATGTGCGGAGCGGAGCCCAGTGTGTAATGTGCGGAGCGGAGCCCAGTGTGTAATGTGCGGAGCGGAGCCCAGTGTGTAATGTGCGGAGCGGAGCCGAGTGTGTAATGTGCGGAGCCGAGTGTGTAATGTGCGGAGCCGAGTGTGTAATGTGCGGAGCGGAGCCGAGTGTGTAATGTGCGGAGCCGAGTGTGAAATGTGCGGAGCAGAGCCGAGCGTGTAATGTGCGGAGCGGAGCCGAGCGTGTAATGTGCGGAGCGGAGCCGAGCGTGTAATGTGCGAAGCGGAGCCGAGTGTGTAATGTGCGGAGCGGAGCCGAGTGTGTAATGTGCGGAGCGGAGCCGAGTGTGTAATGTGCGGAGCGGAGCCGAGTGTGTAATGTGCGGAGCCGAGTGTGTAATGTGCGGAGCGGAGCCGAGTGTGTAATGTGCAGAGCCGAGTGTGTAATGAGCGGAGCCGAGTGTGTAATGTGCGGAGCGGAGCCGAGCGTGTAATGTGCGGAGCGGAGCCGAGCGTGTAATGTGCGGAGCGGAGCCGAGCGTGTAATGTGCGGAGCCGAGCCGAGCGTGTAATGTGCGGAGCGGAGCCCAGTGTGTAATGTGCGGAGCGGAGCCCAGTGTGTAATGTGTGGAGCGGAGCCCAGTGTGTAATGTGCGGAGCGGAGCCGAGCGTGTAATGTGCGGAACGGAGCCGAGTGTGTAATGTGCGGAGCGGAGCCGAGTGTGTAATGTGCGGAGCCGAGTGTGTAATGTGCGGAGCCGAGCGTGTAATGTGCTTAGCGGAGCCGAGGGTGTAATGTGTGGAGCGGAGCAGAGCGTGTAATGAGCAGAGCCGAGTGTGTAATGTGCGGAGCGGAGCCGAGTGTGTAATGTGCGGAGCCGAGTGTGTAATGTGCGGGGCCGAGTGTGTAATGTGCGGAGCCGAGTGTGTAATGTGCGGAGCAGAGCCGAGTGTGTAATGTGCGGAGCGGAGCCGAGCGTGTAATGTGCGGAGCGGAGCCGAGCGTGTAATGTGCGGAGCGGAGCCGAGTGTGTAATGTGCGGAGCGGAGCCGAGTGTGTAATGTGCGGAGCGGAGCCGAGTGTGTAATGTGCGGAGCCAAGTGTGTAATGTGCGGAGCGGAGCCGAGTGTGTAATGTGCGGAGCGGAGCCGAGTGCGTAATGTGCGGAGCGGAGCCGAGTGCGTAATGTGCGGAGCGGAGCCGAGTGCGTAATGAGCGGAGCCGAGCGTGTAATGTGCGGAGCGGAGCCGAGCGTGTAATGTGCGGAGCGGAGCCGAGCGTGTAATGTGCGGAGCGGAGCCGAGTGTGTAATGTGCGGAGCGGAGCCGAGTGTGTAATGTGCGGAGCGGAGCCGAGTGTGTAATGTGCGGAGCGGAGCCGAGCGTGTAATGTGCGGAGCCGAGCGTGTAATGTGCGGAGCGGAGCCGAGCGCGTAATGTGCGGAGCGGAGCCGAGCGCGTAATGTGCGGAGCGGAGCCGAGCGTGTAATGTGCGGAGCGGAGCCGAGCGTGTAATGTGCGGAGCGGAGCCGAGCGTGTAATGTGCGGAGCGGAGCCGAGCGTGTAATGTGCGGAGCGGAGCCGAGCGTGTAATGTGCGGAGCGGAGCCGAGCGTGTAATGTGCGGAGCCGAGCGTGTAATGTGCGGAGCGGAGCCGAGCGTGTAATGTGCGTAGCGGAGCCGAGCGTGTAATGTGCGGAGCGGAGCCGAGCGTGTAATGTGTGGAGCGGAGCCCAGTGTGTAATGTGCGGAGCGGAGCCCAGTTTGTAATGTGCGGAGCGGAGCCGAGTGTGTAATGTGCGGAGCCGAGCGTGTAATGTGCGGAGCGGAGCCGAGCGTGTAATGTGCGGAGCCGAGCCTGTAATGTGCGGAGCGGAGCCGAGGGTGTAATGTGCGGAGCGGAGCCGAGCGTGTAATGAGCGGAGCCGAGCGTGTAATGTGCGGAGCGTAGCCGAGCGTGTAATGTGCGGAGCGTAGCCGAGCGTGTAATGTGCGGAGCCGAGCGTGTAATGTGCGGAGCCGAGCCGAGCGTGTAATGTGCGGAGCCGAGCGGAGCCGAGGGTGTAATGTGCGGAGCGAAGCCGAGCGCGTAATGTGCTTAGCGGAGCCGAGCGCGTAATGTGCGGAGCGGAGCCGAGCGCGTAATGTGCGGAGCGGAGCCGAGCGTGTAATGTGCGGAGCGGAGCCGAGTGTGTAATGTGCGGAGCCGAGTGTGTAATGTGCGGAGTGGAGCCGAGTGTGTAATGTGCAAAGCGGAGCCGAGTGTGTAATGTGCGGAGCGGAGCCGAGCGTGTAATGTGCGGAGCCGAGCGTGTAATGTGCGGAGCGGAGCCGAGCGTGTAATGTGCGGACCGGAGCCGAGTGTGTAATGTGCGGAGCGGAGCCGAGCGTGTAATGTGCGGAGCGGAGCCGAGTGTGTAATGTGCGGAGCGGAGCCGAGCGTGTAATGAGCGGAGCCGAGTGTGTAATGTGCGGAGCCGAGCGTGTAATGTGCGGAGCGGAGCCCAGCGTGTAATGTGCGGAGCGGAGCCGAGCGTGTAATGTGCGGAGCGGAGTCGAGCGTGTAATGAGCGGAGCCAAGTGTGTAATGTGCGGAGCGGAGCCGAGTGTGTAATGTGCGGAGCGGAGCCGAGCGTGTAATGTGCGGAGCGGAGCCGAGCGTGTAATGTGCGGAGCCGAGCGTGTAATGTGCTTAGCGGAGCCGAGGGTGTAATGTGTGGAGCGGAGCCGAGCGTGTAATGAGCGGAGCCGAGTGTGTAATGTGCGGAGCGGAGTCGAGTGTGTAATGTGCGGAGCCGAGTTTGTAATGTGCGGAGCCGAGTGTGTAATGTGCGGAGCAGAGCCGAGTGTGTAATGTGCGGAGCGGAGCCGAGCGTGTAATGTGCGGAGCGGAGCCGAGTGTGTAATGTGCGGAGCGGAGCCGAGTGTGTAATGTGCGGAGCGGAGCCGACTGTGTAATGTGCGGAGCCGAGTGTGTAATGTGCGGAGCGGAGCCGAGTGTGTAATGTGCGGAGCGGAGCCGAGTGCGTAATGTGCGGAGCGGAGCCGAGTGCGTAATGTGCGGAGCGGAGCCGAGTGCGTAATGAGCGGAGCCGAGCGTGTAATGTGCGGAGCGGAGCCGAGCGTGTAATGTGCGGAGCGGAGCCGAGTGTGTAATGTGCGGAGCGGAGCCGAGTGTGTAATGTGCGGAGCGGAGCCGAGTGTGTAATGTGCGGAGCGGAGCCGAGCGTGTAATGTGCGGAGCGGAGCCGAGCGTGTAATGTGCGGAGCCGAGCGTGTAATGTGCGGAGCGGAGCCGAGCGTGTAATGTGCGGAGCGGAGCCAAGCGCGTAATGTGCGGAGCGGAGCCGAGCGCGTAATGTGCGGAGCGGAGCCGAGCGTGTAATGTGCGGAGCGGAGCGGAGCGTGTAATGTGCGGAGCGGAGCCGAGCGTGTAATGTGCGGAGCGGAGCCGAGCGTGTAATGTGCGGAGCGGAGCCGAGCGTGTAATGTGCGGAGCGGAGCCGAGCGTGTAATGTGCGGAGCGGAGCTGAGCGTGTAATGTGCGGAGCCGAGCGTGTAATGTGCGTAGCGGAGCCGAGCGTGTAATGTGCGGAGCGGAGCCGAGCGTGTAATGTGCGGAGCGGAGCCGAGCGTGTAATGTGCGGAGCGTAGCCCAGTGTGTAATGTGCGGAGCGGAGCCCAGTGTGTAATGTGCGGAGCGGAGCCGAGTGTGTAATGTGCGGAGCCGAGTGTGTAATGTGCGGAGCCGAGCGTGTAATGTGCGGAGCGGAGCCGAGCGTGTAATGTGCGGAGCGGAGCCGAGCGTGTAATGTGCGGAGCCGAGCGTGTAATGTGCGGAGCCGAGCGTGTAATGTGCGGAGCGGAGCCGAGGGTGTAATGTGCGGAGCGGAGTCGAGCGTGTAATGAGCGGAGCCGAGCGTGTAATGTGCGGAGCGTAGCCGAGCGTGTAATATGCGGAGCGTAGCCGAGCGTGTAATGTGCGGAGCCGAGCGTGTAATGTGCGGAGCCGAGCCGAGCGTGTAATGTGCGGAGCCGAGCGTGTAATGTGCCGAGCCGAGCCGAGCGTGTAATGTGCGGAGCGGAGCCGAGCGTGTAATGTGTGGAGCCGAGCGTGTAATGTGCGGAGCGGAGCCGAGCGTGTAATGTGCGGAGCGGAGCCGAGTGTGTAATGTGCGGAGCCGAGCGTGTAATGTGCGGAGCGGAGCCGAGCGCGTAATGTGCGGAGCGGAGCCGAGCGCGTAATGTGCGGAGCGGAGCCGAGCGCGTAATGTGCGGAGCGGAGCCGAGCGTGTAATGTGCGGAGCGGAGCCGAGTGTGTAATGTGCGGAGCCGAGTGTGTAATGTGCGGAGCGGAGCAGAGTGTGTAATGTGCGGAGCCGAGTGTGTAATGTGCGGAGCGGAGCCGAGTGTGTAATGTGCGGAGCGGAGCGTGTAATGTGCGGAGCGGAGCCGAGCGTGTAATGTGCGGACCGGAGCCGAGTGTGTAATGTGCGGAGCGGAGCGTGTAATGTGCGGAGCGGAGCCGAGCGTGTAATGTGCGGACCGGAGCCGAGTGTGTAATGTGCGGAGCGGAGCGTGTAATGTGCGGAGCGGAGCCGAGCGTGTAATGTGCGGAGCGGAGCCGAGCGTGTAATGAGCGGAGCCGAGTGTGTAATGTGCGGAGCCGAGCGTGTAATGTGCGGAGCGGAGCCGAGCGTGTAATGTGCGGAGCGGAGCCGAGCGTGTAATGAGCGGAGCCAAGTGTGTAATGTGCGGAGCGGAGCCGAGTGTGTAATGTGCGGAGCGGAGCCGAGCGTGTAATGTGCGGAGCGGAGCCGAGCGTGTAATGTGCGGAGCGGAGCCGAGCGTGTAATGTGCGGAGCGGAGCCCAGTGTGTAATGTGCGGAGCGGAGCCCAGTGTGTAATGTGCGGAGCGGAGCCCAGTGTGTAATGTGCGGAGCGGAGCCGAGCGTGTAATGTGCGGAACGGAGCCGAGCGTGTAATGTGCGGAGCGGAGCCGAGTGTGTAATGTGCGGAGCCGAGTGTGTAATGTGCGGAGCCGAGTGTGTAATGTGCGGAGCGGAGCCGAGTGTGTAATGTGCGGAGCCGAGTGTGTAATGTGCGGAGCAGAGCCGAGTGTGTAATTTGCGGAGCGGAGCCGAGCGAGTAATGTGCTGAGCGGAGCCGTGTGTGTAATGTGCGGAGCTTAGCCGAGTGTGTAATGTGCGGAGCGGAGCCGAGTGTGTAATGTGCGGAGCGGAGCCGAGTGTGTAATGTGCGGAGCCAAGTGTGTAATGTGCGGAGCGGAGCCGAGTGTGTAATGTGCGGAGCTGAGTGTGTAATGTGCGGAGCGGAGCCGAGTGTGTAATGTGCGGAGCCGAGTGTGTAATGTGCGGAGCGGAGCCGAGTGTGTAATGTGCGGAGCGGAGCCGAGCGCGTAATGTGCGGAGCGGAGCCGAGCGCGTAATGTGCGGAGCGGAGCCGAGCGTGTAATGTGCGGAGCCGAGCGTGTAATGTGCGGAGCGGAGCCGAGTGCGTAATGTGCGGAGCGGAGCCGAGTGCGTAATGAGCGGAGCCGAGCGTGTAATGTGTGGAGCAGAGCCGAGCGTGTAATGTGCGGAGCGGAGCCGAGCGTGTAATGTGCGGAGCGGAGCCGAGCGTGTAATGTGCGGAGCGGAGCCGAGCGTGTAATGTGCGGAGCGGAGCCCAGTGTGTAATGTGCGGAGCGGAGCCCAGTTTGTAATGTGCGGAGCGGAGCCGAGTGTGTAATGTGCGGAGCCGAGTGTGTAATGTGCGGAGCCGAGCGTGTAATGTGCGGAGCGGAGCCGAGCGTGTAATGTGCGGAGCCGAGCGTGTAATGTGCGGAGCGGAGCCGAGGGTGTAATGTGCGGAGCGGAGCCGAGCGTGTAATGAGCGGAGCCGAGCGTGTAATGTGCGGAGCGTAGCCGAGCGTGTAATGTGCGGAGCGTAGCCGAGCGTGTAATGTGCGGAGCCGAGCCGAGCGTGTAATGTGCGGAGCCGAGCGGAGCCGAGGGTGTAATGTGCGGAGCGAAGCCGAGCGCGTAATGTGCTTAGCGGAGCCGAGCGCGTAATGAGCGGAGCCGAGCGTGTAATGTGTGGAGCAGAGCCGAGCGTGTAATGTGCGGAGCGGAGCCGAGCGTGTAATGTGCGGAGCGGAGCCGAGCGTGTAATGTGCGGAGCGGAGCCGAGCGTGTAATGTGCGGAGCGGAGCCCAGTGTGTAATGTGCGGAGCGGAGCCCAGTTTGTAATGTGCGGAGCGGAGCCGAGTGTGTAATGTGCGGAGCCGAGCGTGTAATGTGCGGAGCGGAGCCGAGCGTGTAATGTGCGGAGCCGAGCGTGTAATGTGCGGAGCGGAGCCGAGGGTGTAATGTGCGGAGCGGAGCCGAGCGTGTAATGAGCGGAGCCGAGCGTGTAATGTGCGGAGCGTAGCCGAGCGTGTAATGTGCGGAGCGTAGCCGAGCGTGTAATGTGCGGAGCCGAGCGTGTAATGTGCGGAGCCGAGCCGAGCGTGTAATGTGCGGAGCCGAGCGGAGCCGAGGGTGTAATGTGCGGAGCGAAGCCGAGCGCGTAATGTGCTTAGCGGAGCCGAGCGCGTAATGTGCGGAGCGGAGCCGAGCGCGTAATGTGCGGAGCGGAGCCGAGCGTGTAATGTGCGGAGCGGAGCCGAGTGTGTAATGTGCGGAGCCGAGTGTGTAATGTGCGGAGTGGAGCCGAGTGTGTAATGTGCAAAGCGGAGCCGAGTGTGTAATGTGCGGAGCGGAGCCGAGCGTGTAATGTGCGGACCGGAGCCGAGTGTGTAATGTGCGGAGCGGAGCCGAGCGTGTAATGTGCGGAGCGGAGCCGAGTGTGTAATGTGCGGAGCGGAGCCGAGCGTGTAATGAGCGGAGCCGAGTGTGTAATGTGCGGAGCCGAGCGTGTAATGTGCGGAGCGGAGCCCAGCGTGTAATGTGCGGAGCGGAGCCGAGCGTGTAATGTGCGGAGCGGAGCCGAGCGTGTAATGAGCGGAGCCAAGTGTGTAATGTGCGGAGCGGAGCCGAGTGTGTAATGTGCGGAGCGGAGCCGAGCGTGTAATGTGCGGAGCGGAGCCGAGCGTGTAATGTGCGGAGCCGAGCGTGTAATGTTCGGAGCGGAGCCGAGCGTGTAATGTGCGGAGCGGAGCCGAGCGTGTAATGTGCGGAGCCGAGCGTATAATGTGCGGAGCCGAGCGTGTAATGTGCGGAGCGGAGCCGAGGGTGTAATGTGCGGAGCGGAGCCGAGCGTGTAATGAGCGGAGCCGAGTGTGTAATGTGCGGAGCGGAGCCGAGTGTGTAATGTGCGGAGCCGAGTGTGTAATGTGCGGAGCCGAGTGTGTAATGTGCGGAGCGGAGCCGAGTGTGTAATGTGCGGAGCCGAGTGTGTAATGTGCGGAGCAGAGCCGAGTGTGTAATGTGCGGAGCGGAGCCGAGCGTGTAATGTGCGGAGCGGAGCCGAGTGTGTAATGTGCGGAGCGGAGCCGAGTGTGTAATGTGCGGAGCGGAGCCGAGTGTGTAATGTGCAGAGCGGAGCCGAGTGTGTAATGTGCGGAGCCGAGTGTGTAATGTGCGGAGCCGAGTGTGTAATGTGCGGAGCGGAGCCGAGTGTGTAATGTGCGGAGCCGAGTGTGTAATGTGCATAGCGGAGCCGAGTGTGTAATGTGCGGAGCGGAGCCGAGCGTGTAATGTGCGGAGCGGAGCCGAGTGTGTAATGTGCGGAGCCGAGTGTGTAATGTGCGGAGCGGAGCCGAGTGTGTAATGTGCGGAGCGGAGCCGAGTGTGTAATGTGCGGAGCGGAGCCGAGTGTGTAATGTGCGGAGCGGAGCCGAGCGTGTAATGTGCGGAGCCGAGTGTGTAATGTGCGGAGCGGAGCCGAGCGTGTAATGTGCGGAGCGGAGCCGAGCGTGTAATGTGCGGAGCGGAGCCGAGCGTGTAATGTGCGGAGCGGAGCCGTGTGTGTAATGTGCGGAGCGGAGCCGAGTGTGTAATGTGCGGAGCGGAGCCGAGTGTGTAATGTGCAGAGCGGAGCCGAGTGTGTAATGTGCGGAGCCGAGTGTGTAATGTGCGGAGCGGAGCGGAGCCGAGCGTGTAATGTGCGGAGCGGAGCCGAGCGTGTAATGTGCGGAGCGGAGCCGAGCGTGTAATGAGCGGAGCCAAGTGTGTAATGTGCGGAGCGGAGCCGAGTGTGTAATGTGCGGAGCGGAGCCGAGCGTGTAATGTGCGGAGCGGAGCCGAGCGTGTAATGTGCGGAGCCGAGCGTGTAATGTTCGGAGCGGAGCCGAGCGTGTAATGTGCGGAGCGGAGCCGAGCGTGTAATGTGCGGAGCCGAGCGTATAATGTGCGGAGCCGAGCGTGTAATGTGCGGAGCGGAGCCGAGGGTGTAATGTGCGGAGCGGAGCCGAGCGTGTAATGAGCGGAGCCGAGTGTGTAATGTGCGGAGCGGAGCCGAGTGTGTAATGTGCGGAGCCGAGTGTGTAATGTGCGGAGCCGAGTGTGTAATGTGCGGAGCAGAGCCGAGTGTGTAATGTGCGGAGCCGAGTGTGTAATGTGCGGAGCAGAGCCGAGTGTGTAATGTGCGGAGCGGAGCCGAGCGTGTAATGTGCGGAGCGGAGCCGAGTGTGTAATGTGCGGAGCGGAGCCGAGTGTGTAATGTGCGGAGCGGAGCCGAGTGTGTAATGTGCAGAGCGGAGCCGAGTGTGTAATGTGCGGAGCCGAGTGTGTAATGTGCGGAGCCGAGTGTGTAATGTGCGGAGCGGAGCCGAGTGTGTAATGTGCGGAGCCGAGTGTGTAATGTGCATAGCGGAGCCGAGTGTGTAATGTGCGGAGCGGAGCCGAATGCGTAATGTGCGGAGCGGAGCCGAGTGCGTAATGTGCGGAGCGGAGCCGAGTGCGTAATGAGCGGAGCCGAGCGTGTAATGTGCGGAGCGGAGCCGAGCGTGTAATGTGCGGAGCGGAGCCGAGTGTGTAATGTGCGGAGCCGAGTGTGTAATGTGCGGAGCGGAGCCGAGTGTGTAATGTGCGGAGCGGAGCCGAGTGTGTAATGTGCGGAGCGGAGCCGAGTGTGTAATGTGCGGAGCGGAGCCGAGCGTGTAATGTGCGGAGCCGAGTGTGTAATGTGCGGAGCGGAGCCGAGCGTGTAATGTGCGGAGCGGAGCCGAGCGTGTAATGTGCGGAGCGGAGCCGAGCGTGTAATGTGCGGAGCGGAGCCGTGTGTGTAATGTGCGGAGCGGAGCCGAGTGTGTAATGTGCGGAGCGGAGCCGAGTGTGTAATGTGCAGAGCGGAGCCGAGTGTGTAATGTGCGGAGCCGAGTGTGTAATGTGCGGAGCGGAGCAGAGTGTGTAATGTGCGGAGCCGAGTGTGTAATGTGCGGAGCGGAGCCGAGTGTGTAATGTGCGGAGCGGAGCGTGTAATGTGCGGAGCGGAGCCGAGCGTGTAATGTGCGGACCGGAGCCGAGTGTGTAATGTGCGGAGCGGAGCATGTAATGTGCGGAGCGGAGCCGAGCGTGTAATGTGCGGACCGGAGCCGAGTGTGTAATGTGCGGAGCGGAGCGTGTAATGTGCGGAGCGGAGCCGAGCGTGTAATGTGCGGAGCGGAGCCGAGCGTGTAATGAGCGGAGCCGAGTGTGTAATGTGCGGAGCCGAGCGTGTAATGTGCGGAGCGGAGCCGAGCGTGTAATGTGCGGAGCGGAGCCGAGCGTGTAATGAGCGGAGCCAAGTGTGTAATGTGCGGAGCGGAGCCGAGTGTGTAATGTGCGGAGCGGAGCCGAGCGTGTAATGTGCGGAGCCGAGCGTGTAATGTTCGGAGCGGAGCCGAGCGTGTAATGTGCGGAGCGGAGCCGAGCGTGTAATGTGCGGAGCCGAGCGTATAATGTGCGGAGCCGAGCGTGTAATGTGCGGAGCGGAGCCGAGGGTGTAATGTGCGGAGCGGAGCCGAGCGTGTAATGTGCGGAGCGGAGCCGAGTGTGTAATGTGCGGAGCCGAGTGTGTAATGTGCGGAGCCGAGTGTGTAATGTGCGGAGCGGAGCCGAGTGTGTAATGTGCGGAGCCAAGTGTGTAATGTGCGGAGCAGAGCCGAGTGTGTAATGTGCGGAGCGGAGCCGAGCGTGTAATGTGCGGAGCGGAGCCGAGTGTGTAATGTGCGGAGCGGAGCCGAGTGTGTAATGTGCGGAGCGGAGCCGAGTGTGTAATGTGCAGAGCGGAGCCGAGTGTGTAATGTGCGGAGCGGAGCATGTAATGTGCGGAGCGGAGCCGAGCGTGTAATGTGCGGACCGGAGCCGAGTGTGTAATGTGCGGAGCGGAGCGTGTAATGTGCGGAGCGGAGCCGAGCGTGTAATGTGCGGAGCGGAGCCGAGCGTGTAATGAGCGGAGCCGAGTGTGTAATGTGCGGAGCCGAGCGTGTAATGTGCGGAGCGGAGCCGAGCGTGTAATGTGCGGAGCGGAGCCGAGCGTGTAATGAGCGGAGCCAAGTGTGTAATGTGCGGAGCGGAGCCGAGTGTGTAATGTGCGGAGCGGAGCCGAGCGTGTAATGTGCGGAGCCGAGCGTGTAATGTTCGGAGCGGAGCCGAGCGTGTAATGTGCGGAGCGGAGCCGAGCGTGTAATGTGCGGAGCCGAGCGTATAATGTGCGGAGCCGAGCGTGTAATGTGCGGAGCGGAGCCGAGGGTGTAATGTGCGGAGCGGAGCCGAGCGTGTAATGAGCGGAGCCGAGTGTGTAATGTGCGGAGCGGAGCCGAGTGTGTAATGTGCGGAGCCGAGTGTGTAATGTGCGGAGCCGAGTGTGTAATGTGCGGAGCGGAGCCGAGTGTGTAATGTGCGGAGCCAAGTGTGTAATGTGCGGAGCAGAGCCGAGTGTGTAATGTGCGGAGCGGAGCCGAGCGTGTAATGTGCGGAGCGGAGCCGAGTGTGTAATGTGCGGAGCGGAGCCGAGTGTGTAATGTGCGGAGCGGAGCCGAGTGTGTAATGTGCAGAGCGGAGCCGAGTGTGTAATGTGCGGAGCCAAGTGTGTAATGTGCGGAGCCGAGTGTGTAATGTGCGGAGCCGAGTGTGTAATGTGCGGAGCCGAGTGTGTAATGTGCGGAGCGGAGCCGAGTGTGTAATGTGCGGAGCCGAGTGTGTAATGTGCGGAGCGGAGCCGAGTGCGTAATGTGCGGAGCGGAGCCGAGTGCGTAATGTGCGGAGCGGAGCCGAGTGCGTAATGAGCGGAGCCGAGCGTGTAATGTGCGGAGCGGAGCCGAGCGTGTAATGTGCGGAGCGGAGCCGAGTGTGTAATGTGCGGAGCCGAGTGTGTAATGTGCGGAGCGGAGCCGAGTGTGTAATGTGCGGAGCGGAGCCGAGTGTGTAATGTGCGGAGCGGAGCCGAGTGTGTAATGTGCGGAGCGGAGTCGAGCGTGTAATGTGCGGAGCCGAGCGTGTAATGTGCGGAGCGGAGCCGACCGTGTAATGTGCGGAGCGGAGTCGAGCGTGTAATGTGCGGAGCGGAGCCGAGCGTGTAATGTGCGGAGCGGAGCCGTGTGTGTAATGTGCTGAGTGGAGCCGAGTGTGTAATGTGCGGAGCGGAGCCGTGTGTGTAATGTGCGGAGCGGAGCCGAGTGTGTAATGTGCGGAGCGGAGCCGAGTGTGTAATGTGCGAAGCGGAGCCGAGTGTGTAATGTGCGGAGCGGAGCCGAGTGTGTAATGTGCGGAGCGGAGCCGAGTGTGTAATGTGCGGAGCGGAGCCCAGTGTGTAATGTGCGGAGCGGAGCCCAGTGTGTAATGTGCGGAGCGGAGCCCAGTGTGTAATGTGCGGAGCGGAGCCGAGTGTGTAATGTGCGGAGCCGAGTGTGTAATGTGCGGAGCCGAGTGTGTAATGTGCGGAGCGGAGCCGAGTGTGTAATGTGCGGAGCCGAGTGTGAAATGTGCGGAGCAGAGCCGAGCGTGTAATGTGCGGAGCGGAGCCGAGCGTGTAATGTGCGGAGCGGAGCCGAGCGTGTAATGTGCGGAGCGGAGCCGAGTGTGTAATGTGCGGAGCGGAGCCGAGTGTGTAATGTGCGGAGCGGAGCCGAGTGTGTAATGTGCGGAGCGGAGCCGAGTGTGTAATGTGCGGAGCCGAGTGTGTAATGTGCGGAGCGGAGCCGAGTGTGTAATGTGCAGAGCCGAGTGTGTAATGAGCGGAGCCGAGTGTGTAATGTGCGGAGCGGAGCCGAGCGTGTAATGTGCGGAGCGGAGCCGAGCGTGTAATGTGCGGAGCGGAGCCGAGCGTGTAATGTGCGGAGCCGAGCCGAGCGTGTAATGTGCGGAGCGGAGCCCAGTGTGTAATGTGCGGAGCGGAGCCCAGTGTGTAATGTGTGGAGCGGAGCCCAGAGTGTAATGTGCGGAGCGGAGCCGAGCGTGTAATGTGCGGAACGGAGCCGAGTGTGTAATGTGCGGAGCGGAGCCGAGTGTGTAATGTGAGGAGCCGAGTGTGTAATGTGCGGAGCCGAGCGTGTAATGTGCTTAGCGGAGCCGAGGGTGTAATGTGTGGAGCGGAGCAGAGCGTGTAATGAGCAGAGCCGAGTGTGTAATGTGCGGAGCGGAGCCGAGTGTGTAATGTGCGGAGCCGAGTGTGTAATGTGCGGGGCCGAGTGTGTAATGTGCGGAGCCGAGTGTGTAATGTGCGGAGCCGAGTGTGTAATGTGCGGAGCGGAGCCGAGCGTGTAATGTGCGGAGCGGAGCCGAGCGTGTAATGTGCGGAGCGGAGCCGAGTGTGTAATGTGCGGAACGGAGCCGAGTGTGTAATGTGCGGAGCCAAGTGTGTAATGTGCGGAGCGGAGCCGAGTGTGTAATGTGCGGAGCGGAGCCGAGTGCGTAATGTGCGGAG
This sequence comes from Phyllobates terribilis, assembly GCF_046119375.1. Taxonomy (NCBI): domain Eukaryota; kingdom Metazoa; phylum Chordata; class Amphibia; order Anura; family Dendrobatidae; genus Phyllobates; species Phyllobates terribilis. The sequence goes on from NW_027362761.1 coordinate 595,417,890, forward strand.
CGGAGCCGAGTGCGTAATGTGCGGAGCGGAGCCGAGTGCGTAATGAGCGGAGCCGAGCGTGTAATGTGCGGAGCGGAGCCGAGCGTGTAATGTGCGGAGCGGAGCCGAGCGTGTAATGTGCGGAGCGGAGCCGAGTGTGTAATGTGCGGAGCGGAGCCGAGTGTGTAATGTGCGGAGCGGAGCCGAGTGTGTAATGTGCGGAGCGGAGCCGAGCGTGTAATGTGCGGAGCCGAGCGTGTAATGTGCGGAGCGGAGCCGAGCGCGTAATGTGCGGAGCGGAGCCGAGCGCGTAATGTGCGGAGCGGAGCCGAGCGCGTAATGTGCGGAGCGGAGCCGAGCGTGTAATGTGCGGAGCGGAGCCGAGCGTGTAATGTGCGGAGCGGAGCCGAGCGTGTAATGTGCGGAGCGGAGCCGAGCGTGTAATGTGCGGAGCCGAGCGTGTAATGTGCGGAGCGGAGCCGAGCGTGTAATGTGCGTAGCGGAGCCGAGCGTGTAATGTGCGGAGCGGAGCCGAGCGTGTAATGTGTGGAGCGGAGCCCAGTGTGTAATGTGCGGAGCGGAGCCCAGTTTGTAATGTGCGGAGCGGAGCCGAGTGTGTAATGTGCGGAGCCGAGTGTGTAATGTGCGGAGCCGAGCGTGTAATGTGCGGAGCGGAGCCGAGCCTGTAATGTGCGGAGCGGAGCCGAGGGTGTAATGTGCGGAGCGGAGCCGAGCGTGTAATGAGCGGAGCCGAGCGTGTAATGTGCGGAGCGTAGCCGAGCGTGTAATGTGCGGAGCGTAGCCGAGCGTGTAATGTGCGGAGCCGAGCGTGTAATGTGCGGAGCCGAGCCGAGCGTGTAATGTGCGGAGCCGAGCGGAGCCGAGGGTGTAATGTGCGGAGCGAAGCCGAGCGCGTAATGTGCTTAGCGGAGCCGAGCGCGTAATGTGCGGAGCGGAGCCGAGCGCGTAATGTGCGGAGCGGAGCCGAGCGTGTAATGTGCGGAGCGGAGCCGAGTGTGTAATGTGCGGAGCCGAGTGTGTAATGTGCGGAGTGGAGCCGAGTGTGTAATGTGCAAAGCGGAGCCGAGTGTGTAATGTGCGGAGCGGAGCCGAGCGTGTAATGTGCGGAGCCGAGCGTGTAATGTGCGGAGCGGAGCCGAGCGTGTAATGTGCGGACCGGAGCCGAGTGTGTAATGTGCGGAGCGGAGCCGAGCGTGTAATGTGCGGAGCGGAGCCGAGTGTGTAATGTGCGGAGCGGAGCCGAGCGTGTAATGAGCGGAGCCGAGTGTGTAATGTGCGGAGCCGAGCGTGTAATGTGCGGAGCGGAGCCCAGCGTGTAATGTGCGGAGCGGAGCCGAGCGTGTAATGTGCGGAGCGGAGCCGAGCGTGTAATGAGCGGAGCCAAGTGTGTAATGTGCGGAGCGGAGCCGAGTGTGTAATGTGCGGAGCGGAGCCGAGCGTGTAATGTGCGGAGCGGAGCCGAGCGTGTAATGTGCGGAGCGGAGCCGAGCGTGTAATGTGCGGAGCCGAGCGTATAATGTGCGGAGCCGAGCGTGTAATGTGCGGAGCGGAGCCGAGGGTGTAATGTGCGGAGCGGAGCCGAGCGTGTAATGAGCGGAGCCGAGTGTGTAATGTGCGGAGCGGAGCCGAGTGTGTAATGTGCGGAGCCGAGTGTGTAATGTGCGGAGCCGAGTGTGTAATGTGCGGAGCGGAGCCGAGTGTGTAATGTGCGGAGCCGAGTGTGTAATGTGCGGAGCAGAGCCGAGTGTGTAATGTGCGGAGCGGAGCCGAGCGTGTAATGTGCGGAGCGGAGCCGAGTGTGTAATGTGCGGAGCGGAGCCGAGTGTGTAATGTGCGGAGCGGAGCCGAGTGTGTAATGTGCAGAGCGGAGCCGAGTGTGTAATGTGCGGAGCCGAGTGTGTAATGTGCGGAGCCGAGTGTGTAATGTGCGGAGCGGAGCCGAGTGTGTAATGTGCGGAGCCGAGTGTGTAATGTGCGGAGCGGAGCCGAGTGTGTAATGTGCGGAGCCGAGTGTGTAATGTGCATAGCGGAGCCGAGTGCGTAATGTGCGGAGCGGAGCCGAGTGCGTAATGAGCGGAGCCGAGCGTGTAATGTGCGGAGCGGAGCCGAGCGTGTAATGTGCGGAGCGGAGCCGAGTGTGTAATGTGCGGAGCCGAGTGTGTAATGTGCGGAGCGGAGCCGAGTGTGTAATGTGCGGAGCGGAGCCGAGTGTGTAATGTGCGGAGCGGAGCCGAGTGTGTAATGTGCGGAGCGGAGCCGAGCGTGTAATGTGCGGAGCGGAGCCGAGCGTGTAATGTGCGGAGCGGAGCCGAGCGTGTAATGTGCGGAGCGGAGCCGTGTGTGTAATGTGCGGAGCGGAGCGGAGTGTGTAATGTGCGGAGCGGAGCCGAGTGTGTAATGTGCAGAGCGGAGCCGAGTGTGTAATGTGCGGAGCCGAGTGTGTAATGTGCGGAGCCGAGTATGTAATGTGCGGAGCCGAGTGTGTAATGTGCGGAGCCGAGTGTGTAATGTGCGGAGCGGAGCCGAGTGCGTAATGTGCGGAGCGGAGCCGAGTGCGTAATGTGCGGAGCGGAGCCGAGTGCGTAATGAGCGGAGCCGAGCGTGTAATGTGCGGAGCGGAGCCGAGCGTGTAATGTGCGGAGCGGAGCCGAGTGTGTAATGTGCGGAGCCGAGTGTGTAATGTGCGGAGCGGAGCCGAGTGTGTAATGTGCGGAGCGGAGCCGAGTGTGTAATGTGCGGAGCGGAGCCGAGCGTGTAATGTGCGGAGCCGAGCGTGTAATGTGCGGAGCGGAGCCGAGCGTGTAATGTGCGGAGCGGAGCCGAGCGTGTAATGTGCGGAGCGGAGCCGATCGTGTAATGTGCGGAGCGGAGCCGTGTGTGTAATGTGCGGAGCGGAGCCGAGCGTGTAATGTGCGGAGCCGAGCGTGTAATGTGCGGAGCGGAGCCGAGCGTGTAATGTGCGGAGCGGAGCCGAGCGTGTAATGTGCGGAGCGGAGCTGAGCGTGTAATGTGCGGAGTGGAGCCCAGTGTGTAATGTGCGGAGCGGAGCCCAGTGTGTAATGTGCGGAGCGGAGCCCAGTGTGTAATGTGCGGAGCGGAGCCGAGCGTGTAATGTGCGGAACGGAGCCGAGTGTGTAATGTGCGGAGCCGAGTGTGTAATGTGCGGAGCCGAGCGTGTAATGTGCGGAGCGGAGCCGAGGGTGTAATGTGCGGAGCCGAGCGTGTAATGAGCGGAGCCGAGTGTGTAATGTGCGGAGCGGAACCGAGTGTGTAATGTGCGGAGCCGAGTGTGTAATGTGCGGAGCCGAGTGTGTAATGTGCATAGCGGAGCCGAGTGTGTAATGTGCGGAGCGGAGCCGAGTGCGTAATGTGCGGAGCGGAGCCGAGTGCGTAATGAGCGGAGCCGAGCGTGTAATGTGCGGAGCAGAGCCGAGTGTGTAATGTGCGGAGCCGAGTGTGTAATGTGCGGAGCGGAGCCGAGTGTGTAATGTGCGGAGCGGAGCCGAGTGTGTAATGTGCGGAGCGGAGCCGAGTGTGTAATGTGCGGAGCGGAGCCGAGCGTGTAATGTGCGGAGCCGAGTGTGTAATGTGCGGAGCGGAGCCGAGCGTGTAATGTGCGGAGCGGAGCCGAGCGTGTAATGTGCGGAGCGGAGCCGAGCGTGTAATGTGCGGAGCGGAGCCGTGTGTGTAATGTGCGGAGCGGAGCCGAGTGTGTAATGTGCGGAGCGGAGCCGAGTGTGTAATGTGCAGAGCGGAGCCGAGTGTGTAATGTGCGGAGCCGAGTGTGTAATGTGCGGAGCCGAGTGTGTAATGTGCATAGCGGAGCCGAGTGCGTAATGTGCGGAGCGGAGCCGAGTGCGTAATGTGCGGAGCGGAGCCGAGTGCGTAATGTGCGGAGCGGAGCCCAGTGCGTAATGAGCGGAGTCGAGCGTGTAATGTGCGGAGCGGAGCCGAGCGTGTAATGTGCGGAGCGGAGCCGAGTGTGTAATGTGCGGAGCGGAGCCCAGTGTGTAATGTGCGGAGCGGAGCCCAGTGTGTAATGTGCGGAGCGGAGCCGAGCGTGTAATGTGCGGAACGGAGCCGAGTGTGTAATGTGCGGAGCCGAGTGTGTAATGTGCGGAGCCGAGCGTGTAATGTGCGGAGCGGAGCCGAGTGTGTAATGTGCGGAGCCGAGTGTGTAATGTGCGGAGCGGAGCCGAGTGTGTAATGTGCGGAGCGGAGCCGAGTGTGTAATGTGCGGAGCAGAGCCGAGCGTGTAATGTGCGGAGCCGAGCGTGTAATGTGCGGAGCGGAGCCGAGCGTGTAATGTGCGGAGCGGAGCCGAGCGTGTAATGTGCGGAGCGGAGCCGAGCGTGTAATGTGCGGAGCGGAGCCGTGTGTGTAATGTGCTGAGCGGAGCCGAGTGTGTAATGTGCGTAGCGGAGCCGTGTGTGTAATGTGCGGAGCGGAGCCGAGTGTGAAATGTGCGGAGCGGAGCCGAGTGTGTAATGTGCGGAGCGGAGCCCAGTGTGTAATGTGCGGAGCGGAGCCGAGTGTGTAATGTGCGGAGCGGAGCCGAGTGTGTAATGTGCGGAGCGGAGCCGAGTGTGTAATGTGCGGAGCGGAGCCCAGTGTGTAATGTGCGGAGCTGAGCCCAGTGTGTAATGTGCGGAGCGGAGCCGAGTGTGTAATGTGCGGAGCCGAGTGTGTAATGTGCGGAGCCGAGTGTGTAATGTGCGGAGCGGAGCCGAGTGTGTAATGTGCGGAGCCGAGTGTGTAATGTGCGGAGCCGAGCGTGTAATGTGCGGAGCAGAGCCGAGCGTGTAATGTGCGGAGCGGAGCCGAGTGTGTAATGTGCGGAGCGGAGCCGAGTGTGTAATGTGCGGAGCGGAGCCGAGTGTGTAATGTGCAGAGCGGAGCCGAGTGTGTAATGTGCGGAGCCGAGTGTGTAATGTGCGGAGCGGAGCCGAGTGTGTAATGTGCGGAGCGGAGCCGAGTGTGTAATGTGCGGAGCGGAGCCGAGCGTGTAATGTGCGGAGCGGAGCCGAGCGTGTAATGTGCGGAGCGGAGCCGAGCGTGTAATGTGCGGAGCGGAGCCCAGTGTGTAATGTGCGGAGCGGAGCCCAGTGTGTAATGTGCGGAGCGGAGCCCAGTGTGTAATGTGCGGAGCGGAGCCGAGCGTGTAATGTGCGGAGCCGAGTGTGTAATGTGCGGAGCCGAGTGTGTAATGTGCGGAGCCGAGTGTGTAATGTGCGGAGCCGAGTGTGTAATGTGCGGAGCAGAGCCGAGAGTGTAATTTGCGGAGCGGAGCCGAGCGAGTAATGTGCGGAGCGGAGCCGTGTGTGTAATGTGCGGAGCTTAGCCGAGTGTGTAATGTGCGGAGCGGAGCCGAGTGTGTAATGTGCGGAGCGGAGCCGAGTGTGTAATGTGCGGAGCCAAGTGTGTAATGTGCGGAGCGGAGCCGAGTGTGTAATGTGCGGAGCTGAGTGTGTAATGTGCGGAGCGGAGCCGAGTGTGTAATGTGCGGAGCCGAGTGTGTAATGTGCGGAGCGGAGCCGAGTGTGTAATGTGCGGAGCGGAGCCGAGCGCGTAATGTGCGGAGCGGAGCCGAGCGCGTAATGTGCGGAGCGGAGCCGAGCGTGTAATGTGCGGAGCCGAGCGTGTAATGTGCGGAGCGGAGCCGAGTGCGTAATGTGCGGAGCGGAGCCGAGTGCGTAATGAGCGGAGCCGAGCGTGTAATGTGTGGAGCAGAGCCGAGCGTGTAATGTGCGGAGCGGAGCCGAGCGTGTAATGTGCGGAGCGGAGCCGAGCGTGTAATGTGCGGAGCCGAGCGTGTAATGTGCGGAGCGGAGCCGAGTGCGTAATGTGCGGAGCGGAGCCGAGTGCGTAATGAGCGGAACCGAGCGTGTAATGTGCGGAGCGGAGCCGAGCGTGTAATGTGCGGAGCGGAGCCGAGCGCGTAATGTGCGGAGCGGAGCCGAGCGCGTAATGTGCGGAGCGGAGCCGAGCGTGTAATGTGCGGAGCGGAGCCGAGCGTGTAATGTGCGGAGCGGAGCCGAACGTGTAATGTGCGGAGCGGAGCCGAGTGCGTAATGTGCGGAGCGGAGCCGAGTGCGTAATGAGCGGAGCCGAGCGTGTAATGTGCGGAGCGGAGCCGAGCGTGTAATGTGCGGAGCCGAGTGTGTAATGTGCGGAGCGGAGCCGAGTGTGTAATGTGCGGAGCGGAGCCGTGTGTGTAATGTGCCTAGCGGAGCCGAGTGTGTAATGTGCGGAGCGGAGCCGAGTGTGTAATGTGCGGAGCGGAGCCCAGTGTGTAATGTGCGGAGCGGAGCCCAGTGTGTAATGTGCGGAGCGGAGCCGAGTGTGTAATGTGCGGAGCGGAGCCCAGTGTGTAATGTGCGGAGCGGAGCCCAGTGTGTAATGTGCGGAGCGGAGCCCAGTGTTAAATGTGCGGAGCGGAGCCGAGTGTGTAATGTGCGGAGCCGAGTGTGTAATGTGCGGAGCCGAGTGTGTAATGTGCGGAGCGGAGCCGAGTGTGTAATGTGCGGAGCGGAGCCGAGCGTGTAATGTGCGGAGTGGAGCCGAGCGTGTAATGTGCGGAGCGGAGCCGAGTGTGTAATGTGCGGAGCGGAGCCGAGTGTGTAATGTGCGGAGCGGAGCCGAGTGTGTAATGTGCGGAGCGGAGCCGAGTGTGTAATGTGCGGAGCGGAGCCGAGTGTGTAATGTGCGGAGCGGAGCTGAGTGTGTAATGTGCGGAGCCGAGTGTGTAATGTGCGGAGCGGAGCCGAGTGTGTAATGTGCAGAGCCGAGTGTGTAATGAGCGGAGCCGAGTGTGTAATGTGCGGAGCGGAGCCGAGCGTGTAATGTGCGGAGCGGAGCCGAGCGTGTAATTTGCGGAGCGGAGCCGAGCGTGTAATGTGCGGAACGGAGCCGAGTGTGTAATGTGCGGAGCCGAGCGTGTAATGTGCTTAGCGGAGCCGAGGGTGTAATGTGTGGAGCGGAGCCGAGCGTGTAATGTGCGGAGCGGAGTCGAGTGTGTAATGTGCGGAGCCGAGTGTGTAATGTGCGGAGCCGAGTGTGTAATGTGCGGAGCGGAGCCGAGCGTGTAATGTGCGGAGCGGAGCCGAGCGTGTAATGTGCGGAGCGGAGCCGAGTGTGTAATGTGCGGAGCGGAGCCGAGTGTGTAATGTGCGGAGCCAAGTGTGTAATGTGCGGAGCGGAGCCGAGTGTGTAATGTACGGAGCCGAGTGTGTAATGTGCGGAGCGGAGCCGAGTGTGTAATGTGCGGAGCCGAGTGTGTAATGTGCGGAGCCGAGTGTGTAATGTGCGGAGCCGAGTGTGTAATGTGCGGAGCGGAGCCGAGTGTGTAATGTGCGGAGCGGAGCCGAGTGCGTAATGTGCGGAGCGGAGCCGAGCGTGTAATGTGCGGAGCGGAGCCGAGCGTGTAATGTGCGGAGCGGAGCCGAGCGTGTAATGTGCGGAGCGGAGCCGAGCGTGTAATGTGCGGAGCGGAGCCGAGCGTGTAATGTGCGGAGCGGAGCCGAGCGTGTAATGTGCGGAGCCGAGCGTGTAATGTGCGGAGCGGAGCCGAGCGTGTAATGTGCGTAGCGGAGCCGAGCGTGTAATGTGCGGAGCGGAGCCGAGCGTGTAATGTGCGGAGCGGAGCCGAGCGTGTAATGTGCGGAGCGGAGCCCAGTGTGTAATGTGCGGAGCGGAGCCCAGTGTGTAATGTGCGGAGCGGAGCCCAGTGTGTAATGTGCGGAGCGGAGCCGAGTGTGTAATGTGCGGAGCCGAGTGTGTAATGTGCGGAGCCGAGCGTGTAATGTGCGGAGCGGAGCCGAGCGTGTAATGTGCGGAGCGGAGCCGAGCGTGTAATGTGCGGAGCCGAGCGTGTAATGTGCGGAGCGGAGCCGAGGGTGTAATGTGCGGAGCGGAGTCGAGCGTGTAATGAGCGGAGCCGAGCGTGTAATGTGCGGCGCGTAGCCGAGCGTGTAATATGCGGAGCGTAGCCGAGCGTGTAATGTGCGGAGCCGAGCGTGTAATGTGCGGAGCCGAGCCGAGCGTGTAATGTGCGGAGCCGAGCGTGTAATGTGCGGAGCCGAGCCGAGCGTGTAATGTGCGGAGCCGAGCGTGTAATGTGCGGAGCCGAGCCGAGCGTGTAATGTGCGGAGCGGAGCCGAGCGTGTAATGTGTGGAGCCGAGCGTGTAATGTGCGGAGCGGAGCCGAGCGTGTAATGTGCGGAGCGGAGCCGAGCGTGTAATGTGCGGAGCGGAGCCGAGTGTGTAATGTGCGGAGCCGAGCGTGTAATGTGCGGAGCGGAGCCGAGCGCGTAATGTGCGGAGCGGAGCCGAGCGCGTAATGTGCGGAGCGGAGCCGAGCGCGTAATGTGCGGAGCGGAGCCGAGCGTGTAATGTGCGGAGCGGAGCCGAGTGTGTAATGTGCGGAGCCGAGTGTGTAATGTGCGGAGCGGAGCAGAGTGTGTAATGTGCGGAGCCGAGTGTGTAATGTGCGGAGCGGAGCCGTGTGTGTAATGTGCGGAGCGGAGCCGAGTGTGTAATGTGCGGAGCGGAGCCGAGTGTGTAATGTGCGGAGCGGAGCCCAGTGTGTAATGTGCGGAGCGGAGCCGAGTGTGTAATGTGCGGAGCCGAGTGTGTAATGTGCGGAGCGGAGCCGAGTGTGTAATGTGCAGAGCCGAGTGTGTAATGTGCGGAGCGGAGCCGAGCGTGTAATGTGCGGAGCGGAGCCGAGCGTGTAATGTGCGGAGCGGAGCCGAGCGTGTAATGTGCGGAGCGGAGCCCAGTGTGTAATGTGCGGAGCGGAGCCCAGTGTGTAATGTGCGGAGCGGAGCCCAGTGTGTAATGTGCGGAACGGAGCCGAGCGTGTAATGTGCGGAACGGAGCCGAGTGTGTAATGTGCGGAGCCGAGTGTGTAATGTGCGGAGCGGAGCCGAGCGTGTAATGTGCGGAGCGGAGCCGAGTGTGTAATGTGCGGAGCCGAGTGTGTAATGTGCGGAGCGGAGCCGAGTGTGTAATGTGCGGAGCGGAGCCGAGTGTGTAATGTGCGGAGCAGAGCCGAGCGTGTAATGTGCGGAGCCGAGCGTGTAATGTGCGGAGCGGAGCCGAGCGTGTAATGTGCGGAGCGGAGCCGAGCGTGTAATGTGCGGAGCGGAGCCGAGCGTGTAATGTGCGGAGCGGAGCCGTGTGTGTAATGTGCTGAGCGGAGCCGAGTGTGTAATGTGCGTAGCGGAGCCGTGTGTGTAATGTGCGGAGCGGAGCCGAGGGTGTAATGTGCGGAGCGGAGCCGAGTGTGTAATGTGCGGAGCGGAGCCCAGTGTGTAATGTGCGGAGCGGAGCCGAGTGTGTAATGTGCGGAGCGGAGCCGAGTGTGTAATGTGCGGAGCGGAGCCGAGTGTGTAATGTGCGGAGCGGAGCCCAGTGTGTAATGTGCGGAGCTGAGCCCAGTGTGTAATGTGCGGAGCGGAGCCGAGTGTGTAATGTGCGGAGCCGAGTGTGTAATGTGCGGAGCCGAGTGTGTAATGTGCGGAGCGGAGCCGAGTGTGTAATGTGTGGAGCGGAGCCCAGTGTGTAATGTGCGGAGCGGAGCCGAGTGTGTAATGTGCGGAGCGGAGCCGAGTGTGTAATGTGCGGAGCGGAGCCGAGTGTGTAATGTGCGGAGCGGAGCCCAGTGTGTAATGTGCGGAGCTGAGCCCAGTGTGTAATGTGCGGAGCGGAGCCGAGTGTGTAATGTGTGGAGCCGAGTGTGTAATGTGCGGAGCGGAGCCGAGTGTGTAATGTGCGGAGCCGAGTGTGTAATGTGCGGAGCCGAGTGTGTAATGTGCGGAGCAGAGCCGAGCGTGTAATGTGCGGAGCGGAGCCGAGTGTGTAATGTGCGGAGCGGAGCCGAGTGTGTAATGTGCGGAGCGGAGCCGAGTGTGTAATGTGCAGAGCGGAGCCGAGTGTGTAATGTGCGGAGCCGAGTGTGTAATGTGCGGAGCGGAGCCGAGTGTGTAATGTGCAGAGCCGAGTGTGTAATGTGCGGAGCGGAGCCGAGTGTGTAATGTGCGGAGCGGAGCCGAGCGTGTAATGTGCGGAGCGGAGCCGAGCGTGTAATGTGCGGAGCGGAGCCGAGCGTGTAATGTGCGGAGCGGAGCCCAGTGTGTAATGTGCGGAGCGGAGCCCAGTGTGTAATGTGCGGAGCGGAGCCCAGTGTGTAATGTGCGGAGCGGAGCCGAGCGTGTAATGTGCGGAACGGAGCCGAGCGTGTAATGTGCGGAGCGGAGCCGAGTGTGTAATGTGCGGAGCCGAGTGTGTAATGTGCGGAGCGGAGCCGAGGGTGTAATGTGCGGAGCGGAGCCGAGCGTGTAATGAGCGGAGCGGAGCCGAGTGTGTAATGTGCGGAGCTGAGTGTGTAATGTGCGGAGCGGAGCCGAGTGTGTAATGTGCGGAGCCGAGTGTGTAATGTGCGGAGCGGAGCCGAGTGTGTAATGTGCGGAGCGGAGCCGAGTGCGTAATGTGCGGAGCTGAGCCGAGTGCGTAATGTGCGGAGCGGAGCCGAGTGCGTAATGAGCGGAGCCGAGCGTGTAATGTGCGGAGCGGAGCCGAGCGTGTAATGTGCGGAGCGGAGCCGAGTGTGTAATGTGCGGAGCGGAGCCGAGCGCGTAATGTGCGGAGCGGAGCCGAGCGCGTAATGTGCGGAGCGGAGCCGAGCGCGTAATGTGCGGAGCGGAGCCGAGCGTGTAATGTGCGGAGCCGAGCGTGTAATGTGCGGAGCGGAGCCGAGTGCGTAATGTGCGGAGCGGAGCCGAGTGCGTAATGAGCGGAGCCGAGCGTGTAATGTGTGGAGCGGAGCCGAGCGTGTAATGTGCGGAGCGGAGCCGAGCGTGTAATGTGCGGAGCGGAGCCGAGCGTGTAATGTGCGGAGCCGAGCGTGTAATGTGCGGAGCGGAGCCGAGTGCGTAATGTGCGGAGCGGAGCCGAGTGCGTAATAAGCGGAGCCGAGCGTGTAATGTGCGGAGCGGAGCCGAGCGTGTAATGTGCGGAGCGGAGCCGAGCGCGTAATGTGCGGAGCGGAGCGGAGCGCGTAATGTGCGCAGCGGAGCCGAGCGTGTAATGTGCGGAGCGGAGCCGAGCGTGTAATGTGCGGAGCGGAGCCGAGCGTGTAATGTGCGGAGCGGAGCCAAACGTGTAATGTGCGGAGCGGAGCCGAGTGCGTAATGTGCGGAGCGGAGCCGAGTGCGTAATGAGCGGAGCCGAGCGTGTAATGTGCGGAGCGGAGCCGAGCGTGTAATGTGCGGAGCGGAGCCGAGTGTGTAATGTGCGGAGCGGAGCCGAGCGCGTAATGTGCGGAGCGGAGCCGAGCGCGTAATGTGCGGAGCGGAGCCGAGCGTGTAATGTGCGGAGCCGAGCGTGTAATGTGCGGAGCGGAGCCGAGTGCGTAATGTGCGGAGCGGAGCCGAGTGCGTAATGAGCGGAGCCGAGCGTGTAATGTGTGGAGCGGAGCCGAGCGTGTAATGTGCGGAGCGGAGCCGAGCGTGTAATGTGCGGAGCGGAGCCGAGCGTGTAATGTGCGGAGCCGAGCGTGTAATGTGCGGAGCGGAGCCGAGTGCGTAATGTGCGGAGCGGAGCCGAGTGCGTAATAAGCGGAGCCGAGCGTGTAATGTGCGGAGCGGAGCCGAGCGTGTAATGTGCGGAGCGGAGCCGAGCGCGTAATGTGCGGAGCGGAGCCGAGCGCGTAATGTGCGGAGCGGAGTCGAGCGTGTAATGTGCGGAGCGGAGCCGAGCGTGTAATGTGCGGAGCGGAGCCGAGCGTGTAATGTGCGGAGCGGAGCCAAACGTGTAATGTGCGGAGCGGAGCCGAGTGCGTAATGTGCGGAGCGGAGCCGAGTGCGTAATGAGCGGAGCCGAGCGTGTAATGTGCGGAGCGGAGCCGAGCGTGTAATGTGCGGAGCCGAGTGTGTAATGTGCGGAGCGGAGCCGAGTGTGTAATGTGCGGAGCGGAGCCGTGTGTGTAATGTGCCTAGCGGAGCCGAGTGTGTAATGTGCGGAGCGGAGCCGAGTGTGTAATGTGCGGAGCGGAGCCCAGTGTGTAATGTGCGGAGCGGAGCCCAGTGTGTAATGTGCGGAGCGGAGCCGAGTGTGTAATGTGCGGAGCGGAGCCCAGTGTGTAATGTGCGGAGCGGAGCCCAGTGTGTAATGTGCGGAGCGGAGCCGAGTGTGTAATGTGCGGAGCCGAGTGTGTAATGTGCGGAGCCGAGTGTGTAATGTGCGGAGCGGAGCCGAGTGTGTAATGTGCAGAGCGGAGCCGAGTGTGTAATGTGCGGAGCGGAGCCGTGTGTGTAATGTGCTGAGCGGAGCCGAGTGTGTAATGTGCGTAGCGGAGCCGTGTGTGTAATGTGCGGAGCGGAGCCGAGTGTGTAATGTGCGGAGCGGAGCCGAGTGTGTAATGTGCGGAGCGGAGCCCAGTGTGTAATGTGCGGAGCGGAGCCGAGTGTGTAATGTGCGGAGCGGAGCCGAGTGTGTAATGTGCGGAGCGGAGCCCAGTGTGTAATGTGCGGAGCTGAGCCCAGTGTGTAATGTGCGGAGCGGAGCCGAGTGTGTAATGTGCGGAGCCGAGTGTGTAATGTGCGGAGCCGAGTGTGTAATGTGCGGAGCCGAGTGTGTAATGTGCGGAGCAGAGCCGAGCGTGTAATGTGCGGAGCGGAGCCGAGTGTGTAATGTGCGGAGCGGAGCCGAGTGTGTAATGTGCGGAGCGGAGCCGAGTGTGTAATGTGCAGAGCGGAGCCGAGTGTGTAATGTGCGGAGCCGAGTGTGTAATGTGCGGAGCGGAGACGAGTGTGTAATGTGCAGAGCCGAGTGTGTAATGTGCGGAGCGGAGCCGAGTGTGTAATGTGCGGAGCGGAGTCGAGCGTGTAATGTGCGGAGCGGAGCCGAGCGTGTAATGTGCGGAGCGGAGCCGAGCGTGTAATGTGCGGAGCCGAGCCGAGGGTGTAATGTGCGGAGCGGAGCCGAGCGTGTAATGAGCGGAGCCGAGTGTGTAATGTGCGGAGCGGAGCCGAGTGTGTAATGTGCGGAGCCGAGTGTGTAATGTGCGGAGCGGAGCCGAGTGTGTAATGTGCGGAGCCGAGTGTGTAATGTGCGGAGCCGAGCCGAGTGTGTAATGTGCGGAGCGGAGCCGAGCGTGTAATGTGCGGAGCGGAGCCGAGTGTGTAATGTGCGGAGCGGAGCCGAGTGTGTAATGTGCGGAGCGGAGCCGAGTGTGTAATGTGCAGAGCGGAGCCGAGTGTGTAATGTGCGGGGCCAAGTGTGTAATGTGCGGAGCCGAGTGTGTAATGTGCGGAGCGGAGCCGAGTGTGTAATGTGCGGAGCCGAGTGTGTAATGTGCGGAGCGGAGCCGAGTGTGTAATGTGCGGAGCGGAGCCGAGCGTGTAATGTGCGGAGCGGAGCCGAGCGTGTAATGTGCGGAGCGGAGCCGAGCGTGTAATGTGCGGAGCGGAGCCGTGTGTGTAATGTGCTGAGCGGAGCCGAGTGTGTAATGTGCGGAGCGGAGCCGTGTGTGTAATGTGCGGAGCGGAGCCGAGTGTGTAATGTGCGGAGCGGAGCCGAGTGTGTAATGTGCGGAGCGGAGCCGAGTGTGTAATGTGCGGAGCGGAGCCGAGTGTGTAATGTGCGGAGCGGAGCCGAGTGTGTAATGTGCGGAGCGGAGCCGAGTGTGTAGTGTGCGGAGCGGAGCCGAGTGTGTAATGTGCGGAGCGGAGCCGAGTGTGTAATGTGCGGAGCGGAGCCCAGTGTGTAATGTGCGGAGCGGAGCCGAGTGTGTAATGTGCGGAGCGGAGTCGAGCGTGTAATGTGCGGAGCCGAGCGTGTAATGTGCGGAGCGGAGCCGTGCGTGTAATGTGCGGAGCGGAGCCGAGCGTGTAATGTGCGGAGCGGAGCCGAGTGTGTAATGTGCGGAGCGGAGCCGAGTGTGTAATGTGCGGAGCGGAGCCGAGTGTGTAATGTGCGGAGCGGAGCTGAGTGTGTAATGTGCGGAGCCGAGTGTGTAATGTGCGGAGCGGAGTGTGTAATGTGCGGAGCGGAGCCGAGCGTGTAATGTGCGGAGCGGAGCCGAGCGTGTAATTTGCGGAGCGGAGCCGAGCGTGTAATGTGCGGAACGGAGCCGAGTGTGTAATGTGCGGAGCCGAGCGTGTAATGTGCTTAGCGGAGCCGAGGGTGTAATGTGTGGAGCGGAGCCGAGCGTGTAATGAGCGGAGCCGAGTGTGTAATGTGCGGAGCGGAGTCGAGTGTGTAATGTGCGGAGCCGAGTGTGTAATGTGCGGAGCCGAGTGTGTAATGTGCGGAGCAGAGCCGAGTGTGTAATGTGCGGAGCGGAGCCGAGCGTGTAATGTGCGGAGCGGAGCCGAGTGTGTAATGTGCGGAGCGGAGCCGAGTGTGTAATGTGCGGAGCGGAGCCGACTGTGTAATGTGCGGAGCCGAGTGTGTAATGTGCGGAGCGGAGCCGAGTGTGTAATGTGCGGAGCGGAGCCGAGTGCGTAATGTGCGGAGCGGAGCCGAGTGCGTAATGTGCGGAGCGGAGCCGAGTGCGTAATGAGCGGAGCCGAGCGTGTAATGTGCGGAGCGGAGCCGAGCGTGTAATGTGCGGAGCGGAGCCGAGTGTGTAATGTGCGGAGCGGAGCCGAGTGTGTAATGTGCGGAGCGGAGCCGAGTGTGTAATGTGCGGAGCCGAGCGTGTAATGTGCGGAGCGGAGCCGAGCGTGTAATGTGCGGAGCGGAGCCAAGCGCGTAATGTGCGGAGCGGAGCCGAGCGCGTAATGTGCGGAGCGGAGCCGAGCGTGTAATGTGCGGAGCGGAGCGTGTAATGTGCGGAGCGGAGCCGAGCGTGTAATGTGCGGAGCGGAGCCGAGCGTGTAATGTGCGGAGCGGAGCCGAGCGTGTAATGTGCGGAGCGGAGCCGAGCGTGTAATGTGCGGAGCGGAGCCGAGCGTGTAATGTGCGGAGCCGAGCGTGTAATGTGCGTAGCGGAGCCGAGCGTGTAATGTGCGGAGCGGAGCCGAGCGTGTAATGTGCGGAGCGGAGCCCAGTGTGTAATGTGCGGAGCGGAGCCCAGTGTGTAATGTGCGGAGCGGAGCCGAGTGTGTAATGTGCGGAGCCGAGTGTGTAATGTGCGGAGCCGAGCGTGTAATGTGCGGAGCGGAGCCGAGCGTGTAATGTGCGGAGCGGAGCCGAGCGTGTAATGTGCGGAGCCGAGCGTGTAATGTGCGGAGCCGAGCGTGTAATGTGCGGAGCGGAGCCGAGGGTGTAATGTGCGGAGCGGAGTCGAGCGTGTAATGAGCGGAGCCGAGCGTGTAATGTGCGGAGCGTAGCCGAGCGTGTAATATGCGGAGCGTAGCCGAGCGTGTAATGTGCGGAGCCGAGCGTGTAATGTGCGGAGCCGAGCCGAGCGTGTAATGTGCGGAGCCGAGCGTGTAATGTGCCGAGCCGAGCCGAGCGTGTAATGTGCGGAGCGGAGCCGAGCGTGTAATGTGTGGAGCCGAGCGTGTAATGTGCGGAGCGGAGCCGAGCGTGTAATGTGCGGAGCGGAGCCGAGTGTGTAATGTGCGGAGCCGAGCGTGTAATGTGCGGAGCGGAGCCGAGCGCGTAATGTGCGGAGCGGAGCCGAGCGCGTAATGTGCGGAGCGGAGCCGAGCGCGTAATGTGCGGAGCGGAGCCGAGCGTGTAATGTGCGGAGCGGAGCCGAGTGTGTAATGTGCGGAGCCGAGTGTGTAATGTGCGGAGCGGAGCAGAGTGTGTAATGTGCGGAGCCGAGTGTGTAATGTGCGGAGCGGAGCCGAGTGTGTAATGTGCGGAGCGGAGCGTGTAATGTGCGGAGCGGAGCCGAGCGTGTAATGTGCGGACCGGAGCCGAGTGTGTAATGTGCGGAGCGGAGCGTGTAATGTGCGGAGCGGAGCCGAGCGTGTAATGTGCGGACCGGAGCCGAGTGTGTAATGTGCGGAGCGGAGCGTGTAATGTGCGGAGCGGAGCCGAGCGTGTAATGTGCGGAGCGGAGCCGAGCGTGTAATGAGCGGAGCCGAGTGTGTAATGTGCGGAGCCGAGCGTGTAATGTGCGGAGCGGAGCCGAGCGTGTAATGTGCGGAGCGGAGCCGAGCGTGTAATGAGCGGAGCCAAGTGTGTAATGTGCGGAGCGGAGCCGAGTGTGTAATGTGCGGAGCGGAGCCGAGCGTGTAATGTGCGGAGCGGAGCCGAGCGTGTAATGTGCGGAGCCGAGCGTGTAATGTTCGGAGCGGAGCCGAGCGTGTAATGTGCGGAGCGGAGCCGAGCGTGTAATGTGCGGAGCCGAGCGTATAATGTGCGGAGCCGAGCGTGTAATGTGCGGAGCGGAGCCGAGGGTGTAATGTGCGGAGCGGAGCCGAGCGTGTAATGAGCGGAGCCGAGTGTGTAATGTGCGGAGCGGAGCCGAGTGTGTAATGTGCGGAGCCGAGTGTGTAATGTGCGGAGCCGAGTGTGTAATGTGCGGAGCGGAGCCGAGTGTGTAATGTGCGGAGCCAAGTGTGTAATGTGCGGAGCAGAGCCGAGTGTGTAATGTGCGGAGCGGAGCCGAGCGTGTAATGTGCAGAGCGGAGCCGAGTGTGTAATGTGCGGAGCGGAGCCGAGTGTGTAATGTGCGGAGCGGAGCCGAGTGTGTAATGTGCAGAGCGGAGCCGAGTGTGTAATGTGCGGAGCCAAGTGTGTAATGTGCGGAGCCGAGTGTGTAATGTGCGGAGCCGAGTGTGTAATGTGCGGAGCGGAGCCGAGTGTGTAATGTGCGGAGCCGAGTGTGTAATGTGCGGAGCGGAGCCGAGTGTGTAATGTGCGGAGCGGAGCCGAGTGCGTAATGTGCGGAGCGGAGCCGAGTGCGTAATGTGCGGAGCGGAGCCGAGTGCGTAATGAGCGGAGCCGAGCGTGTAATGTGCGGAGCGGAGCCGAGCGTGTAATGTGCGGAGCGGAGCCGAGTGTGTAATGTGCGGAGCCGAGTGTGTAATGTGCGGAGCGGAGCCGAGTGTGTAATGTGCGGAGCGGAGCCGAGTGTGTAATGTGCGGAGCGGAGCCGAGTGTGTAATGTGCGGAGCGGAGCCGAGTGTGTAATGTGCGGAGCGGAGTCGAGCGTGTAATGTGCGGAGCCGAGCGTGTAATGTGCGGAGCGGAGCCGTGCGTGTAATGTGCGGAGCGGAGCCGAGCGTGTAATGTGCGGAGCGGAGCCGAGCGTGTAATGTGCGGAGCGGAGCCGTGTGTGTAATGTGCTGAGTGGAGCCGAGTGTGTAATGTGCGGAGCGGAGCCGTGTGTGTAATGTGCGGAGCGGAGCCGAGTGTGTAATGTGTGGAGCGGAGCCGAGTGTGTAATGTGCGAAGCGGAGCCGAGTGTGTAATGTGCGGAGCGGAGCCGAGTGTGTAATGTGCGGAGCGGAGCCGAGTGTGTAATGTGCGGAGCGGAGCCCAGTGTGTAATGTGCGGAGCGGAGCCCAGTGTGTAATGTGCGGAGCGGAGCCCAGTGTGTAATGTGCGGAGCGAAGCCCAGTGTGTAATGTGCGGAGCCGAGTGTGTAATGTGCGGAGCGGAGCCGAGTGTGTAATGTGCGGAGCCGAGTGTGTAATGTGCGGAGCAGAGCCGAGCGTGTAATGTGCGGAGCGGAGCCGAGCGTGTAATGTGTGGAGCGGAGCCGAGTGTGTAATGTGCGGAGCGGAGCCGAGTGTGTAATGTGCGGAGCGGAGCCGAGTGTGTAATGTGCGGAGCGGAGCCGAGTGTGTAATGTGCGGAGCGGAGCCGAGTGTGTAATGTGCGGAGCCGAGTGTGTAATGTGCGGAGCGGAGCCGAGTGTGTAATGTGCAGAGCCGAGTGTGTAATGAGCGGAGCCGAGTGTGTAATGTGCGGAGCGGAGCCGAGCGTGTAATGTGCGGAGCGGAGCCGAGCGTGTAATGTGCGGAGCGGAGCCGAGCGTGTAATGTGCGGAGCCGGGCCGAGCGTGTAATGTGCGGAGCGGAGCCCAGTGTGTAATGTGCGGAGCGGAGCCCAGTGTGTAATGTGTGGAGCGGAGCCCAGTGTGTAATGTGCGGAGCGGAGCCGAGCGTGTAATGTGCGGAACGGAGCCGAGTGTGTAATGTGCGGAGCGGAGCCGAGTGTGTAATGTGCGGAGCCGAGTGTGTAATGTGCGGAGCCGAGCGTGTAATGTGCTTAGCGGAGCCGAGGGTGTAATGTGTGGAGCAGAGCCGAGTGTGTAATGTGCGGAGCGGAGCCGAGTGTGTAATGTGCGGAGCCGAGTGTGTAATGTGCGGGGCCGAGTGTGTAATGTGCGGAGCAGAGCCGAGTGTGTAATGTGCGGAGCGGAGCCGAGCGTGTAATGTGCGGAGCGGAGCCGAGCGTGTAATGTGCGGAGCGGAGCCGAGTGTGTAATGTGCGGAGCGGAGCCGAGTGTGTAATGTGCGGAGCGGAGCCGAGTGTGTAATGTGCGGAGCCAAGTGTGTAATGTGCGGAGCGGAGCCGAGTGTGTAATGTGCGGAGCGGAGCCGAGTGTGTAATGTGCGGAGCCGAGTGTGTAATGTGCGGAGCCGAGTGTGTAATGTGCGGAGCGGAGCCGAGTGTGTAATGTGCGGTGCGGAGCCGAGTGTGTAATGTGCGGAGCGGAGCCGAGTGCGTAATGTGCGGAGCGGAGCCGAGTGCGTAATGTGCGGAGCGGAGCCGAGCGTGTAATGTGCGGAGCCGAGCGTGTAATGTGCGGAGCGGAGCCGAGCGCGTAATGTGCGGAGCGGAGCCGAGCGCGTAATGTGCGGAGCGGAGCCGAGCGTGTAATGTGCGGAGCGGAGCCGAGCGTGTAATGTGCGGAGCGGAGCCGAGCGTGTAATGTGCGGAGCGGAGCCGAGCGTGTAATGTGCGGAGCGGAGCCGAGTGTGTAATGTGCGGAGCCGAGTGTGTAATGTGCGGAGCGGAGCCGAGTGTGTAATGTGCAGAGCCGAGTGTGTAATGAGCGGAGCCGAGTGTGTAATGTGCGGAGCGGAGCCGAGCGTGTAATGTGCGGAGCGGAGCCGAGCGTGTAATGTGCGGAGCGGAGCCGAGCGTGTAATGTGCGGAGCCGAGCCGAGCGTGTAATGTGCGGAGCGGAGCCCAGTGTGTAATGTGCGGAGCGGAGCCCAGTGTGTAATGTGTGGAGCGGAGCCCAGTGTGTAATGTGCGGAGCGGAGCCGAGCGTGTAATGTGCGGAACGGAGCCGAGTGTGTAATGTGCGGAGCGGAGCCGAGTGTGTAATGTGCGGAGCCGAGTGTGTAATGTGCGGAGCCGAGCGTGTAATGTGCTTAGCGGAGCCGAGGGTGTAATGTGTGGAGCGGAGCAGAGCGTGTAATGAGCAGAGCCGAGTGTGTAATGTGCGGAGCGGAGCCGAGTGTGTAATGTGCGGAGCCGAGTGTGTAATGTGCGGGGCCGAGTGTGTAATGTGCGGAGCCGAGTGTGTAATGTGCGGAGCAGAGCCGAGTGTGTAATGTGCGGAGCGGAGCCGAGCGTGTAATGTGCGGAGCGGAGCCGAGCGTGTAATGTGCGGAGCGGAGCCGAGTGTGTAATGTGCGGAGCGGAGCCGAGTGTGTAATGTGCGGAGCGGAGCCGAGTGTGTAATGTGCGGAGCCAAGTGTGTAATGTGCGGAGCGGAGCCGAGTGTGTAATGTGCGGAGCGGAGCCGAGTGCGTAATGTGCGGAGCGGAGCCGAGTGCGTAATGTGCGGAGCGGAGCCGAGTGCGTAATGAGCGGAGCCGAGCGTGTAATGTGCGGAGCGGAGCCGAGCGTGTAATGTGCGGAGCGGAGCCGAGCGTGTAATGTGCGGAGCGGAGCCGAGTGTGTAATGTGCGGAGCGGAGCCGAGTGTGTAATGTGCGGAGCGGAGCCGAGTGTGTAATGTGCGGAGCGGAGCCGAGCGTGTAATGTGCGGAGCCGAGCGTGTAATGTGCGGAGCGGAGCCGAGCGCGTAATGTGCGGAGCGGAGCCGAGCGCGTAATGTGCGGAGCGGAGCCGAGCGTGTAATGTGCGGAGCGGAGCCGAGCGTGTAATGTGCGGAGCGGAGCCGAGCGTGTAATGTGCGGAGCGGAGCCGAGCGTGTAATGTGCGGAGCGGAGCCGAGCGTGTAATGTGCGGAGCGGAGCCGAGCGTGTAATGTGTGGAGCCGAGCGTGTAATGTGCGGAGCGGAGCCGAGCGTGTAATGTGCGTAGCGGAGCCGAGCGTGTAATGTGCGGAGCGGAGCCGAGCGTGTAATGTGTGGAGCGGAGCCCAGTGTGTAATGTGCGGAGCGGAGCCCAGTTTGTAATGTGCGGAGCGGAGCCGAGTGTGTAATGTGCGGAGCCGAGTGTGTAATGTGCGGAGCCGAGCGTGTAATGTGCGGAGCGGAGCCGAGCGTGTAATGTGCGGAGCCGAGCCTGTAATGTGCGGAGCGGAGCCGAGGGTGTAATGTGCGGAGCGGAGCCGAGCGTGTAATGAGCGGAGCCGAGCGTGTAATGTGCGGAGCGTAGCCGAGCGTGTAATGTGCGGAGCGTAGCCGAGCGTGTAATGTGCGGAGCCGAGCGTGTAATGTGCGGAGCCGAGCCGAGCGTGTAATGTGCGGAGCCGAGCGGAGCCGAGGGTGTAATGTGCGGAGCGAAGCCGAGCGCGTAATGTGCTTAGCGGAGCCGAGCGCGTAATGTGCGGAGCGGAGCCGAGCGCGTAATGTGCGGAGCGGAGCCGAGCGTGTAATGTGCGGAGCGGAGCCGAGTGTGTAATGTGCGGAGCCGAGTGTGTAATGTGCGGAGTGGAGCCGAGTGTGTAATGTGCAAAGCGGAGCCGAGTGTGTAATGTGCGGAGCGGAGCCGAGCGTGTAATGTGCGGAGCCGAGCGTGTAATGTGCGGAGCGGAGCCGAGCGTGTAATGTGCGGACCGGAGCCGAGTGTGTAATGTGCGGAGCGGAGCCGAGCGTGTAATGTGCGGAGCGGAGCCGAGTGTGTAATGTGCGGAGCGGAGCCGAGCGTGTAATGAGCGGAGCCGAGTGTGTAATGTGCGGAGCCGAGCGTGTAATGTGCGGAGCGGAGCCCAGCGTGTAATGTGCGGAGCGGAGCCGAGCGTGTAATGTGCGGAGCGGAGCCGAGCGTGTAATGAGCGGAGCCAAGTGTGTAATGTGCGGAGCGGAGCCGAGTGTGTAATGTGCGGAGCGGAGCCGAGCGTGTAATGTGCGGAGCGGAGCCGAGCGTGTAATGTGCGGAGCCGAGCGTGTAATGTTCGGAGCGGAGCCGAGCGTGTAATGTGCGGAGCGGAGCCGAGCGTGTAATGTGCGGAGCCGAGCGTATAATGTGCGGAGCCGAGCGTGTAATGTGCGGAGCGGAGCCGAGGGTGTAATGTGCGGAGCGGAGCCGAGCGTGTAATGAGCGTAGCCGAGTGTGTAATGTGCGGAGCGGAGCCGAGTGTGTAATGTGCGGAGCCGAGTGTGTAATGTGCGGAGCCGAGTGTGTAATGTGCGGAGCGGAGCCGAGTGTGTAATGTGCGGAGCCGAGTGTGTAATGTGCGGAGCAGAGCCGAGTGTGTAATGTGCGGAGCGGAGCCGAGCGTGTAATGTGCGGAGCGGAGCCGAGTGTGTAATGTGCGGAGCGGAGCCGAGTGTGTAATGTGCGGAGCGGAGCCGAGTGTGTAATGTGCAGAGCGGAGCCGAGTGTGTAATGTGCGGAGCCGAGTGTGTAATGTGCGGAGCCGAGTGTGTAATGTGCGGAGCGGAGCCGAGTGTGTAATGTGCGGAGCCGAGTGTGTAATGTGCATAGCGGAGCCGAGTGTGTAATGTGCGGAGCGGAGCCGAATGCGTAATCTGCGGAGCGGAGCCGAGTGCGTAATGTGCGGAGCGGAGCCGAGTGCGTAATGAGCGGAGCCGAGCGTGTAATGTGCGGAGCGGAGCCGAGCGTGTAATGTGCGGAGCGGAGCCGAGTGTGTAATGTGCGGAGCCGAGTGTGTAATGTGCGGAGCGGAGCCGAGTGTGTAATGTGCGGAGCGGAGCCGAGTGTGTAATGTGCGGAGCGGAGCCGAGCGTGTAATGTGCGGAGCCGAGTGTGTAATGTGCGGAGCGGAGCCGAGCGTGTAATGTGCGGAGCGGAGCCGAGCGTGTAATGTGCGGAGCGGAGCCGAGCGTGTAATGTGCGGAGCGGAGCCGTGTGTGTAATGTGCGGAGCGGAGCCGAGTGTGTAATGTGCGGAGCGGAGCCGAGTGTGTAATGTGCAGAGCGGAGCCGAGTGTGTAATGTGCGGAGCCGAGTGTGTAATGTGCGGAGCCGAGTGTGTAATGTGCGGAGCCGAGTGTGTAATGTGCGGAGCCGAGTGTGTAATGTGCGGAGCGGAGCCGAGTGCGTAATGTGCGGAGCTGAGCCGAGTGCGTAATGTGCGGAGCGGAGCCGAGTGCGTAATGAGCGGAGCCGAGCGTGTAATGTGCGGAGCGGAGCCGAGCGTGTAATGTGCGGAGCGGAGCCGAGTGTGTAATGTGCGGAGCCGAGTGTGTAATGTGCGGAGCGGAGCCGAGTGTGTAATGTGCGGAGCGGAGCCGAGTGTGTAATGTGCGGAGCGGAGCCGAGCGTGTAATGTGCGGAGCCGAGCGTGTAATGTGCGGAGCGGAGCCGAGCGTGTAATGTGCGGAGCGGAGCCGAGCGTGTAATGTGCGGAGCGGAGCCGATCGTGTAATGTGCGGAGCGGAGCCGTGTGTGTAATGTGCGGAGCGGAGCCGAGCGTGTAATGTGCGGAGCCGAGCGTGTAATGTGCGGAGCGGAGCCGAGCGTGTAATGTGCGGAGCGGAGCCGAGCGTGTAATGTGCGGAGCGGAGCTGAGCGTGTAATGTGCGGAGTGGAGCCCAGTGTGTAATGTGCGGAGCGGAGCCCAGTGTGTAATGTGCGGAGCGGAGCCGAGCGTGTAATGTGCGGAACGGAGCCGAGTGTGTAATGTGCGGAGCCGAGTGTGTAATGTGCGGAGCCGAGCGTGTAATGTGCGGAGCGGAGCCGAGGGTGTAATGTGCGGAGCGGAGCCGAGCGTGTAATGAGCGGAGCCGAGTGTGTAATGTGCGGAGCGGAACCGAGTGTGTAATGTGCGGAGCCGAGTGTGTAATGTGCGGAGCCGAGTGTGTAATGTGCATAGCGGAGCCGAGTGTGTAATGTGCGGAGCGGAGCCGAGTGCGTAATGTGCGGAGCGGAGCCGAGTGCGTAATGTGCGGAGCGGAGCCGAGTGCGTAATGAGCGGAGCCGAGCGTGTAATGTGCGGAGCGGAGCCGAGCGTGTAATGTGCGGAGCAGAGCCGAGTGTGTAATGTGCGGAGCCGAGTGTGTAATGTGCGGAGCGGAGCCGAGTGTGTAATGTGCGGAGCGGAGCCGAGTGTGTAATGTGCGGAGCGGAGCCGAGTGTGTAATGTGCGGAGCGGAGCCGAGCGTGTAATGTGCGGAGCCGAGTGTGTAATGTGCGGAGCGGAGCCGAGCGTGTAATGTGCGGAGCGGAGCCGAGCGTGTAATGTGCGGAGCGGAGCCGAGCGTGTAATGTGCGGAGCGGAGCCGTGTGTGTAATGTGCGGAGCGGAGCCGAGTGTGTAATGTGCGGAGCGGAGCCGAGTGTGTAATGTGCAGAGCGGAGCCGAGTGTGTAATGTGCGGAGCCGAGTGTGTAATGTGCGGAGCCGAGTGTGTAATGTGCGGAGCCGAGTGTGTAATGTGCATAGCGGAGCCGAGTGTGTAATGTGCGGAGCGGAGCCGAGTGCGTAATGTGCGGAGCGGAGCCGAGTGCGTAATGTGCGGAGCGGAGCCCAGTGCGTAATGAGCGGAGTCGAGCGTGTAATGTGCGGAGCGGAGCCGAGCGTGTAATGTGCGGAGCGGAGTCGAGTGTGTAATGTGCGGAGCGGAGCCCAGTGTGTAATGTGCGGAGCGGAGCCCAGTGTGTAATGTGCGGAGCGGAGCCGAGTGTGTAATGTGCGGAGCCGAGTGTGTAATGTGCGGAGCGGAGCCGAGTGTGTAATGTGCAGAGCCGAGTGTGTAATGTGCGGAGCGGAGCCGAGCGTGTAATGTGCGGAGCGGAGCCGAGCGTGTAATGTGCGGAGCGGAGCCGAGCGTGTAATGTGCGGAGCGGAGCCCAGTGTGTAATGTGCGGAGCGGAGCCCAGTGTGTAATGTGCGGAGCGGAGCCCAGTGTGTAATGTGCGGAGCGGAGCCGAGCGTGTAATGTGCGGAACGGAGCCGAGTGTGTAATGTGCGGAGCCGAGTGTGTAATGTGCGGAGCCGAGCGTGTAATGTGCGGAGCGGAGCCGAGTGTGTAATGTGCGGAGCCGAGTGTGTAATGTGCGGAGCGGAGCCGAGTGTGTAATGTGCGGAGCGGAGCCGAGTGTGTAATGTGCGGAGCAGAGCCGAGCGTGTAATGTGCGGAGCCGAGCGTGTAATGTGCGGAGCGGAGCCGAGCGTGTAATGTGCGGAGCGGAGCCGAGCGTGTAATGTGCGGAGCGGAGCCGAGCGTGTAATGTGCGGAGCGGAGCCGTGTGTGTAATGTGCTGAGCGGAGCCGAGTGTGTAATGTGCGTAGCGGAGCCGTGTGTGTAATGTGCGGAGCGGAGCCGAGGGTGTAATGTGCGGAGCGGAGCCGAGTGTGTAATGTGCGGAGCGGAGCCCAGTGTGTAATGTGCGGAGCGGAGCCGAGTGTGTAATGTGCGGAGCGGAGCCGAGTGTGTAATGTGCGGAGCGGAGCCGAGTGTGTAATGTGCGGAGCGGAGCCCAGTGTGTAATGTGCGGAGCTGAGCCCAGTGTGTAATGTGCGGAGCGGAGCCGAGTGTGTAATGTGCGGAGCCGAGTGTGTAATGTGCGGAGCCGAGTGTGTAATGTGCGGAGCGGAGCCGAGTGTGTAATGTGCGGAGCGGAGCCCAGTGTGTAATGTGCGGAGCGGAGCCGAGTGTGTAATGTGCGGAGCGGAGCCGAGTGTGTAATGTGCGGAGCGGAGCCGAGTGTGTAATGTGCGGAGCGGAGCCCAGTGTGTAATGTGCGGAGCTGAGCCCAGTGTGTAATGTGCGGAGCGGAGCCGAGTGTGTAATGTGTGGAGCCGAGTGTGTAATGTGCGGAGCGGAGCCGAGTGTGTAATGTGCGGAGCCGAGTGTGTAATGTGCGGAGCCGAGTGTGTAATGTGCGGAGCAGAGCCGAGCGTGTAATGTGCGGAGCGGAGCCGAGTGTGTAATGTGCGGAGCGGAGCCGAGTGTGTAATGTGCGGAGCGGAGCCGAGTGTGTAATGTGCAGAGCGGAGCCGAGTGTGTAATGTGCGGAGCCGAGTGTGTAATGTGCGGAGCGGAGCCGAGTGTGTAATGTGCAGAGCCGAGTGTGTAATGTGCGGAGCGGAGCCGAGTGTGTAATGTGCGGAGCGGAGCCGAGCGTGTAATGTGCGGAGCGGAGCCGAGCGTGTAATGTGCGGAGCGGAGCCGAGCGTGTAATGTGCGGAGCGGAGCCCAGTGTGTAATGTGCGGAGCGGAGCCCAGTGTGTAATGTGCGGAGCGGAGCCCAGTGTGTAATGTGCGGAGCGGAGCCGAGCGTGTAATGTGCGGAACGGAGCCGAGCGTGTAATGTGCGGAGCGGAGCCGAGTGTGTAATGTGCGGAGCCGAGTGTGTAATGTGCGGAGCGGAGCCGAGGGTGTAATGTGCGGAGCGGAGCCGAGCGTGTAATGAGCGGAGCGGAGCCGAGTGTGTAATGTGCGGAGCTGAGTGTGTAATGTGCGGAGCGGAGCCGAGTGTGTAATGTGCGGAGCCGAGTGTGTAATGTGCGGAGCGGAGCCGAGTGTGTAATGTGCGGAGCGGAGCCGAGTGCGTAATGTGCGGAGCTGAGCCGAGTGCGTAATGTGCGGAGCGGAGCCGAGTGCGTAATGAGCGGAGCCGAGCGTGTAATGTGCGGAGCGGAGCCGAGCGTGTAATGTGCGGAGCGGAGCCGAGTGTGTAATGTGCGGAGCGGAGCCGAGCGCGTAATGTGCGGAGCGGAGCCGAGCGCGTAATGTGCGGAGCGGAGCCGAGCGTGTAATGTGCGGAGCCGAGCGTGTAATGTGCGGAGCGGAGCCGAGTGCGTAATGTGCGGAGCGGAGCCGAGTGCGTAATGAGCGGAGCCGAGCGTGTAATGTGTGGAGCGGAGCCGAGCGTGTAATGTGCGGAGCGGAGCCGAGCGTGTAATGTGCGGAGCGGAGCCGAGCGTGTAATGTGCGGAGCCGAGCGTGTAATGTGCGGAGCGGAGCCGAGTGCGTAATGTGCGGAGCGGAGCCGAGTGCGTAATAAGCGGAGCCGAGCGTGTAATGTGCGGAGCGGAGCCGAGCGTGTAATGTGCGGAGCGGAGCCGAGCGCGTAATGTGCGGAGCGGAGCGGAGCGCGTAATGTGCGGAGCGGAGCCGAGCGTGTAATGTGCGGAGCGGAGCCGAGCGTGTAATGTGCGGAGCGGAGCCGAGCGTGTAATGTGCGGAGCGGAGCCAAACGTGTAATGTGCGGAGCGGAGCCGAGTGCGTAATGTGCGGAGCGGAGCCGAGTGCGTAATGAGCGGAGCCGAGCGTGTAATGTGCGGAGCGGAGCCGAGCGTGTAATGTGCGGAGCGGAGCCGAGTGTGTAATGTGCGGAGCGGAGCCGAGCGCGTAATGTGCGGAGCGGAGCCGAGCGCGTAATGTGCGGAGCGGAGCCGAGCGTGTAATGTGCGGAGCCGAGCGTGTAATGTGCGGAGCGGAGCCGAGTGCGTAATGTGCGGAGCGGAGCCGAGTGCGTAATGAGCGGAGCCGAGCGTGTAATGTGTGGAGCGGAGCCGAGCGTGTAATGTGCGGAGCGGAGCCGAGCGTGTAATGTGCGGAGCGGAGCCGAGCGTGTAATGTGCGGAGCCGAGCGTGTAATGTGCGGAGCGGAGCCGAGTGCGTAATGTGCGGAGCGGAGCCGAGTGCGTAATAAGCGGAGCCGAGCGTGTAATGTGCGGAGCGGAGCCGAGCGTGTAATGTGCGGAGCGGAGCCGAGCGCGTAATGTGCGGAGCGGAGCCGAGCGCGTAATGTGCGGAGCGGAGCCGAGCGTGTAATGTGCGGAGCGGAGCCGAGCGTGTAATGTGCGGAGCGGAGCCGAGCGTGTAATGTGCGGAGCGGAGCCAAACGTGTAATGTGCGGAGCGGAGCCGAGTGCGTAATGTGCGGAGCGGAGCCGAGTGCGTAATGAGCGGAGCCGAGCGTGTAATGTGCGGAGCGGAGCCGAGCGTGTAATGTGCGGAGCCGAGTGTGTAATGTGCGGAGCGGAGCCGAGTGTGTAATGTGCGGAGCGGAGCCGTGTGTGTAATGTGCCTAGCGGAGCCGAGTGTGTAATGTGCGGAGCGGAGCCGAGTGTGTAATGTGCGGAGCGGAGCCCAGTGTGTAATGTGCGGAGCGGAGCCCAGTGTGTAATGTGCGGAGCGGAGCCGAGTGTGTAATGTGCGGAGCGGAGCCCAGTGTGTAATGTGCGGAGCGGAGCCCAGTGTGTAATGTGCGGAGCGGAGCCGAGTGTGTAATGTGCGGAGCCGAGTGTGTAATGTGCGGAGCCGAGTGTGTAATGTGCGGAGCGGAGCCGAGTGTGTAATGTGCAGAGCGGAGCCGAGTGTGTAATGTGCGGAGCGGAGCCGTGTGTGTAATGTGCTGAGCGGAGCCGAGTGTGTAATGTGCGTAGCGGAGCCGTGTGTGTAATGTGCGGAGCGGAGCCGAGTGTGTAATGTGCGGAGCGGAGCCGAGTGTGTAATGTGCGGAGCGGAGCCCAGTGTGTAATGTGCGGAGCGGAGCCGAGTGTGTAATGTGCGGAGCGGAGCCGAGTGTGTAATGTGCGGAGCGGAGCCCAGTGTGTAATGTGCGGAGCTGAGCCCAGTGTGTAATGTGCGGAGCGGAGCCGAGTGTGTAATGTGCGGAGCCGAGTGTGTAATGTGCGGAGCCGAGTGTGTAATGTGCGGAGCCGAGTGTGTAATGTGCGGAGCAGAGCCGAGCGTGTAATGTGCGGAGCGGAGCCGAGTGTGTAATGTGCGGAGCGGAGCCGAGTGTGTAATGTGCGGAGCGGAGCCGAGTGTGTAATGTGCAGAGCGGAGCCGAGTGTGTAATGTGCGGAGCCGAGTGTGTAATGTGCGGAGCGGAGACGAGTGTGTAATGTGCAGAGCCGAGTGTGTAATGTGCGGAGCGGAGCCGAGTGTGTAATGTGCGGAGCGGAGTCGAGCGTGTAATGTGCGGAGCGGAGCCGAGCGTGTAATGTGCGGAGCGGAGCCGAGCGTGTAATGTGCGGAGCCGAGCCGAGGGTGTAATGTGCGGAGCGGAGCCGAGCGTGTAATGAGCGGAGCCGAGTGTGTAATGTGCGGAGCGGAGCCGAGTGTGTAATGTGCGGAGCCGAGTGTGTAATGTGCGGAGCGGAGCCGAGTGTGTAATGTGCGGAGCCGAGTGTGTAATGTGCGGAGCCGAGCCGAGTGTGTAATGTGCGGAGCGGAGCCGAGCGTGTAATGTGCGGAGCGGAGCCGAGTGTGTAATGTGCGGAGCGGAGCCGAGTGTGTAATGTGCGGAGCGGAGCCGAGTGTGTAATGTGCAGAGCGGAGCCGAGTGTGTGATGTGCGGGGCCAAGTGTGTAATGTGCGGAGCCGAGTGTGTAATGTGCGGAGCGGAGCCGAGTGTGTAATGTGCGGAGCCGAGTGTGTAATGTGCGGAGCGGAGCCGAGCGTGTAATGTGCGGAGCGGAGCCGAGCGTGTAATGTGCGGAGCCGAGCGTGTAATGTTCGGAGCGGAGCCGAGCGTGTAATGTGCGGAGCGGAGCCGTGTGTGTAATGTGCTGAGCGGAGCCGAGCGTATAATGTGCGGAGCCGAGCGTGTAATGTGCGGAGCGGAGCCGAGGGTGTAATGTGCGGAGCGGAGCCGAGCGTGTAATGAGCGGAGCCGAGTGTGTAATGTGCGGAGCGGAGCCGAGTGTGTAATGTGCGGAGCCGAGTGTGTAATGTGCGGAGCCGAGTGTGTAATGTGCGGAGCGGAGCCGAGTGTGTAATGTGCGGAGCCAAGTGTGTAATGTGCGGAGCAGAGCCGAGTGTGTAATGTGCGGAGCGGAGCCGAGCGTGTAATGTGCGGAGCGGAGCCGAGTGTGTAATGTGCGGAGCGGAGCCGAGTGTGTAATGTGCGGAGCGGAGCCGAGTGTGTAATGTGCAGAGCGGAGCCGAGTGTGTAATGTGCGGAGCCAAGTGTGTAATGTGCGGAGCCGAGTGTGTAATGTGCGGAGCCGAGTGTGTAATGTGCGGAGCCGAGTGTGTAATGTGCGGAGCGGAGCCGAGTGTGTAATGTGCGGAGCCGAGTGTGTAATGTGCGGAGCGGAGCCGAGTGTGTAATGTGCGGAGCGGAGCCGAGTGCGTAATGTGCGGAGCGGAGCCGAGTGCGTAATGTGCGGAGCGGAGCCGAGTGCGTAATGAGCGGAGCCGAGCGTGTAATGTGCGGAGCGGAGCCGAGCGTGTAATGTGCGGAGCGGAGCCGAGTGTGTAATGTGCGGAGCCGAGTGTGTAATGTGCGGAGCGGAGCCGAGTGTGTAATGTGCGGAGCGGAGCCGAGTGTGTAATGTGCGGAGCGGAGCCGAGTGTGTAATGTGCGGAGCGGAGTCGAGCGTGTAATGTGCGGAGCCGAGCGTGTAATGTGCGGAGCGGAGCCGAGCGTGTAATGTGCGGAGCGGAGCCGAGCGTGTAATGTGCGGAGCGGAGCCGAGCGTGTAATGTGCGGAGCGGAGCCGTGTGTGTAATGTGCTGAGCGGAGCCGAGTGTGTAATGTGCGGAGCGGAGCCGTGTGTGTAATGTGCGGAGCGGAGCCGAGTGTGTAATGTGCGGAGCGGAGCCGAGTGTGTAATGTGCGAAGCGGAGCCGAGTGTGTAATGTGCGGAGCGGAGCCGAGTGTGTAATGTGCGGAGCGGAGCCGAGTGTGTAATGTGCGGAGCGGAGCCCAGTGTGTAATGTGCGGAGCGGAGCCCAGTGTGTAATGTGCGGAGCGGAGCCCAGTGTGTAATGTGCGGAGCGGAGCCGAGTGTGTAATGTGCGGAGCCGAGTGTGTAATGTGCGGAGCCGAGTGTGTAATGTGCGGAGCGGAGCCGAGTGTGTAATGTGCGGAGCCGAGTGTGAAATGTGCGGAGCAGAGCCGAGCGTGTAATGTGCGGAGCGGAGCCGAGCGTGTAATGTGCGGAGCGGAGCCGAGCGTGTAATGTGCGGAGCGGAGCCGAGTGTGTAATGTGCGGAGCGGAGCCGAGTGTGTAATGTGCGGAGCGGAGCCGAGTGTGTAATGTGCGGAGCGGAGCCGAGTGTGTAATGTGCGGAGCGGAGCCGAGTGTGTAGTGTGCGGAGCGGAGCCGAGTGTGTAATGTGCGGAGCGGAGCCGAGTGTGTAATGTGCGGAGCGGAGCCCAGTGTGTAATGTGCGGAGCGGAGCCGAGTGTGTAATGTGCGGAGCGGAGTCGAGCGTGTAATGTGCGGAGCCGAGCGTGTAATGTGCGGAGCGGAGCCGTGCGTGTAATGTGCGGAGCGGAGCCGAGCGTGTAATGTGCGGAGCGGAGCCGAGTGTGTAATGTGCGGAGCGGAGCCGAGTGTGTAATGTGCGGAGCGGAGCCGAGTGTGTAATGTGCGGAGCGGAGCTGAGTGTGTAATGTGCGGAGCCGAGTGTGTAATGTGCGGAGCGGAGTGTGTAATGTGCGGAGCGGAGCCGAGCGTGTAATGTGCGGAGCGGAGCCGAGCGTGTAATTTGCGGAGCGGAGCCGAGCGTGTAATGTGCGGAACGGAGCCGAGTGTGTAATGTGCGGAGCCGAGCGTGTAATGTGCTTAGCGGAGCCGAGGGTGTAATGTGTGGAGCGGAGCCGAGCGTGTAATGAGCGGAGCCGAGTGTGTAATGTGCGGAGCGGAGTCGAGTGTGTAATGTGCGGAGCCGAGTGTGTAATGTGCGGAGCCGAGTGTGTAATGTGCGGAGCAGAGCCGAGTGTGTAATGTGCGGAGCGGAGCCGAGCGTGTAATGTGCGGAGCGGAGCCGAGTGTGTAATGTGCGGAGCGGAGCCGAGTGTGTAATGTGCGGAGCGGAGCCGACTGTGTAATGTGCGGAGCCGAGTGTGTAATGTGCGGAGCGGAGCCGAGTGTGTAATGTGCGGAGCGGAGCCGAGTGCGTAATGTGCGGAGCGGAGCCGAGTGCGTAATGTGCGGAGCGGAGCCGAGTGCGTAATGAGCGGAGCCGAGCGTGTAATGTGCGGAGCGGAGCCGAGCGTGTAATGTGCGGAGCGGAGCCGAGTGTGTAATGTGCGGAGCGGAGCCGAGTGTGTAATGTGCGGAGCGGAGCCGAGTGTGTAATGTGCGGAGCGGAGCCGAGCGTGTAATGTGCGGAGCGGAGCCGAGCGTGTAATGTGCGGAGCCGAGCGTGTAATGTGCGGAGCGGAGCCGAGCGTGTAATGTGCGGAGCGGAGCCAAGCGCGTAATGTGCGGAGCGGAGCCGAGCGCGTAATGTGCGGAGCGGA
Organism: Phyllobates terribilis; assembly: GCF_046119375.1. NCBI lineage: Eukaryota > Metazoa > Chordata > Amphibia > Anura > Dendrobatidae > Phyllobates > Phyllobates terribilis. The sequence goes on from NW_027362761.1 coordinate 595,449,343, forward strand.
GCCGAGCGTGTAATGTGCGGAGCGGAGCGTGTAATGTGCGGAGCGGAGCCGAGCGTGTAATGTGCGGAGCGGAGCCGAGCGTGTAATGTGCGGAGCGGAGCCGAGCGTGTAATGTGCGGAGCGGAGCCGAGCGTGTAATGTGCGGAGCGGAGCCGAGCGTGTAATGTGCGGAGCCGAGCGTGTAATGTGCGTAGCGGAGCCGAGCGTGTAATGTGCGGAGCGGAGCCGAGCGTGTAATGTGCGGAGCGGAGCCGAGCGTGTAATGTGCGGAGCGGAGCCCAGTGTGTAATGTGCGGAGCGGAGCCCAGTGTGTAATGTGCGGAGCGGAGCCGAGTGTGTAATGTGCGGAGCCGAGTGTGTAATGTGCGGAGCCGAGCGTGTAATGTGCGGAGCGGAGCCGAGCGTGTAATGTGCGGAGCGGAGCCGAGCGTGTAATGTGCGGAGCCGAGCGTGTAATGTGCGGAGCCGAGCGTGTAATGTGCGGAGCGGAGCCGAGGGTGTAATGTGCGGAGCGGAGTCGAGCGTGTAATGAGCGGAGCCGAGCGTGTAATGTGCGGAGCGTAGCCGAGCGTGTAATATGCGGAGCGTAGCCGAGCGTGTAATGTGCGGAGCCGAGCGTGTAATGTGCGGAGCCGAGCCGAGCGTGTAATGTGCGGAGCCGAGCGTGTAATGTGCCGAGCCGAGCCGAGCGTGTAATGTGCGGAGCGGAGCCGAGCGTGTAATGTGTGGAGCCGAGCGTGTAATGTGCGGAGCGGAGCCGAGCGTGTAATGTGCGGAGCGGAGCCGAGTGTGTAATGTGCGGAGCCGAGCGTGTAATGTGCGGAGCGGAGCCGAGCGCGTAATGTGCGGAGCGGAGCCGAGCGCGTAATGTGCGGAGCGGAGCCGAGCGTGTAATGTGCGGAGCGGAGCCGAGTGTGTAATGTGCGGAGCCGAGTGTGTAATGTGCGGAGCGGAGCAGAGTGTGTAATGTGCGGAGCCGAGTGTGTAATGTGCGGAGCGGAGCCGAGTGTGTAATGTGCGGAGCGGAGCGTGTAATGTGCGGAGCGGAGCCGAGCGTGTAATGTGCGGACCGGAGCCGAGTGTGTAATGTGCGGAGCGGAGCGTGTAATGTGCGGAGCGGAGCCGAGCGTGTAATGTGCGGACCGGAGCCGAGTGTGTAATGTGCGGAGCGGAGCGTGTAATGTGCGGAGCGGAGCCGAGCGTGTAATGTGCGGAGCGGAGCCGAGCGTGTAATGAGCGGAGCCGAGTGTGTAATGTGCGGAGCCGAGCGTGTAATGTGCGGAGCGGAGCCGAGCGTGTAATGTGCGGAGCGGAGCCGAGCGTGTAATGAGCGGAGCCAAGTGTGTAATGTGCGGAGCGGAGCCGAGTGTGTAATGTGCGGAGCGGAGCCGAGCGTGTAATGTGCGGAGCGGAGCCGAGCGTGTAATGTGCGGAGCCGAGCGTGTAATGTTCGGAGCGGAGCCGAGCGTGTAATGTGCGGAGCGGAGCCGAGCGTGTAATGTGCGGAGCCGAGCGTATAATGTGCGGAGCCGAGCGTGTAATGTGCGGAGCGGAGCCGAGGGTGTAATGTGCGGAGCGGAGCCGAGCGTGTAATGAGCGGAGCCGAGTGTGTAATGTGCGGAGCGGAGCCGAGTGTGTAATGTGCGGAGCCGAGTGTGTAATGTGCGGAGCCGAGTGTGTAATGTGCGGAGCGGAGCCGAGTGTGTAATGTGCGGAGCCAAGTGTGTAATGTGCGGAGCAGAGCCGAGTGTGTAATGTGCGGAGCGGAGCCGAGCGTGTAATGTGCAGAGCGGAGCCGAGTGTGTAATGTGCGGAGCGGAGCCGAGTGTGTAATGTGCGGAGCGGAGCCGAGTGTGTAATGTGCAGAGCGGAGCCGAGTGTGTAATGTGCGGAGCCAAGTGTGTAATGTGCGGAGCCGAGTGTGTAATGTGCGGAGCCGAGTGTGTAATGTGCGGAGCGGAGCCGAGTGTGTAATGTGCGGAGCCGAGTGTGTAATGTGCGGAGCGGAGCCGAGTGTGTAATGTGCGGAGCGGAGCCGAGTGCGTAATGTGCGGAGCGGAGCCGAGTGCGTAATGTGCGGAGCGGAGCCGAGTGCGTAATGAGCGGAGCCGAGCGTGTAATGTGCGGAGCGGAGCCGAGCGTGTAATGTGCGGAGCGGAGCCGAGTGTGTAATGTGCGGAGCCGAGTGTGTAATGTGCGGAGCGGAGCCGAGTGTGTAATGTGCGGAGCGGAGCCGAGTGTGTAATGTGCGGAGCGGAGCCGAGTGTGTAATGTGCGGAGCGGAGTCGAGCGTGTAATGTGCGGAGCCGAGCGTGTAATGTGCGGAGCGGAGCCGTGCGTGTAATGTGCGGAGCGGAGCCGAGCGTGTAATGTGCGGAGCGGAGCCGAGCGTGTAATGTGCGGAGCGGAGCCGTGTGTGTAATGTGCTGAGTGGAGCCGAGTGTGTAATGTGCGGAGCGGAGCCGTGTGTGTAATGTGCGGAGCGGAGCCGAGTGTGTAATGTGTGGAGCGGAGCCGAGTGTGTAATGTGCGAAGCGGAGCCGAGTGTGTAATGTGCGGAGCGGAGCCGAGTGTGTAATGTGCGGAGCGGAGCCGAGTGTGTAATGTGCGGAGCGGAGCCCAGTGTGTAATGTGCGGAGCGGAGCCCAGTGTGTAATGTGCGGAGCGGAGCCCAGTGTGTAATGTGCGGAGCGAAGCCCAGTGTGTAATGTGCGGAGCCGAGTGTGTAATGTGCGGAGCGGAGCCGAGTGTGTAATGTGCGGAGCCGAGTGTGTAATGTGCGGAGCAGAGCCGAGCGTGTAATGTGCGGAGCGGAGCCGAGCGTGTAATGTGTGGAGCGGAGCCGAGTGTGTAATGTGCGGAGCGGAGCCGAGTGTGTAATGTGCGGAGCGGAGCCGAGTGTGTAATGTGCGGAGCGGAGCCGAGTGTGTAATGTGCGGAGCGGAGCCGAGTGTGTAATGTGCGGAGCCGAGTGTGTAATGTGCGGAGCGGAGCCGAGTGTGTAATGTGCAGAGCCGAGTGTGTAATGAGCGGAGCCGAGTGTGTAATGTGCGGAGCGGAGCCGAGCGTGTAATGTGCGGAGCGGAGCCGAGCGTGTAATGTGCGGAGCGGAGCCGAGCGTGTAATGTGCGGAGCCGGGCCGAGCGTGTAATGTGCGGAGCGGAGCCCAGTGTGTAATGTGCGGAGCGGAGCCCAGTGTGTAATGTGTGGAGCGGAGCCCAGTGTGTAATGTGCGGAGCGGAGCCGAGCGTGTAATGTGCGGAACGGAGCCGAGTGTGTAATGTGCGGAGCGGAGCCGAGTGTGTAATGTGCGGAGCCGAGTGTGTAATGTGCGGAGCCGAGCGTGTAATGTGCTTAGCGGAGCCGAGGGTGTAATGTGTGGAGCAGAGCCGAGTGTGTAATGTGCGGAGCGGAGCCGAGTGTGTAATGTGCGGAGCCGAGTGTGTAATGTGCGGGGCCGAGTGTGTAATGTGCGGAGCAGAGCCGAGTGTGTAATGTGCGGAGCGGAGCCGAGCGTGTAATGTGCGGAGCGGAGCCGAGCGTGTAATGTGCGGAGCGGAGCCGAGTGTGTAATGTGCGGAGCGGAGCCGAGTGTGTAATGTGCGGAGCGGAGCCGAGTGTGTAATGTGCGGAGCCAAGTGTGTAATGTGCGGAGCGGAGCCGAGTGTGTAATGTGCGGAGCGGAGCCGAGTGTGTAATGTGCGGAGCCGAGTGTGTAATGTGCGGAGCCGAGTGTGTAATGTGCGGAGCGGAGCCGAGTGTGTAATGTGCGGTGCGGAGCCGAGTGTGTAATGTGCGGAGCGGAGCCGAGTGCGTAATGTGCGGAGCGGAGCCGAGTGCGTAATGTGCGGAGCGGAGCCGAGTGCGTAATGAGCGGAGCCGAGCGTGTAATGTGCGGAGCGGAGCCGAGCGTGTAATGTGCGGAGCGGAGCCGAGCGTGTAATGTGCGGAGCGGAGCCGAGTGTGTAATGTGCGGAGCGGAGCCGAGTGTGTAATGTGCGGAGCGGAGCCGAGCGTGTAATGTGCGGAGCCGAGCGTGTAATGTGCGGAGCGGAGCCGAGCGCGTAATGTGCGGAGCGGAGCCGAGCGCGTAATGTGCGGAGCGGAGCCGAGCGTGTAATGTGCGGAGCGGAGCCGAGCGTGTAATGTGCGGAGCGGAGCCGAGCGTGTAATGTGCGGAGCGGAGCCGAGCGTGTAATGTGCGGAGCGGAGCCGAGCGTGTAATGTGCGGAGCGGAGCCGAGCGTGTAATGTGCGGAGCCGAGCGTGTAATGTGCGGAGCGGAGCCGAGCGTGTAATGTGCGTAGCGGAGCCGAGCGTGTAATGTGCGGAGCGGAGCCGAGCGTGTAATGTGCGGAGCGGAGCCCAGTGTGTAATGTGCGGAGCGGAGCCCAGTTTGTAATGTGCGGAGCGGAGCCGAGTGTGTAATGTGCGGAGCCGAGTGTGTAATGTGCGGAGCCGAGCGTGTAATGTGCGGAGCGGAGCCGAGCGTGTAATGTGCGGAGCCGAGCGTGTAATGTGCGGAGCGGAGCCGAGGGTGTAATGTGCGGAGCGGAGCCGAGCGTGTAATGAGCGGAGCCGAGCGTGTAATGTGCGGAGCGTAGCCGAGCGTGTAATGTGCGGAGCGTAGCCGAGCGTGTAATGTGCGGAGCCGAGCGTGTAATGTGCGGAGCCGAGCGTGTAATGTGCGGAGCCGAGCCGAGCGTGTAATGTGCGGAGCCGAGTGGAGCCGAGGGTGTAATGTGCGGAGCGAAGCCGAGCGCGTAATGTGCTTAGCGGAGCCGAGCACGTAATGTGCGGAGCGGAGCCGAGCGCGTAATGTGCGGAGCGGAGCCGAGCGTGTAATGTGCGGAGCGGAGCCGAGTGTGTAATGTGCGGAGCCGAGTGTGTAATGTGCGGAGTGGAGCCGAGTGTGTAATGTGCAAAGCGGAGCCGAGTGTGTAATGTGCGGAGCGGAGCCGAGCGTGTAATGTGCGGACCGGAGCCGAGTGTGTAATGTGCGGAGCGGAGCCGAGCGTGTAATGTGCGGAGCGGAGCCGAGTGTGTAATGTGCGGAGCGGAGCCGAGCGTGTAATGAGCGGAGCCGAGTGTGTAATGTGCGGAGCCGAGCGTGTAATGTGCGGAGCGGAGCCCAGCGTGTAATGTGCGGAGCGGAGCCGAGCGTGTAATGTGCGGAGCGGAGCCGAGCGTGTAATGAGCGGAGCCAAGTGTGTAATGTGCGGAGCGGAGCCGAGTGTGTAATGTGCGGAGCGGAGCCGAGCGTGTAATGTGCGGAGCGGAGCCGAGCGTGTAATGTGCGGAGCCGAGCGTGTAATGTTCGGAGCGGAGCCGAGCGTGTAATGTGCGGAGCGGAGCCGAGCGTGTAATGTGCGGAGCCGAGCGTATAATGTGCGGAGCCGAGCGTATAATGTGCGGAGCGGAGCCGAGGGTGTAATGTGCGGAGCGGAGCCGAGCGTGTAATGAGCGGAGCCGAGTGTGTAATGTGCGGAGCGGAGCCGAGTGTGTAATGTGCGGAGCCGAGTGTGTAATGTGCGGAGCCGAGTGTGTAATGTGCGGAGCGGAGCCGAGTGTGTAATGTGCGGAGCCGAGTGTGTAATGTGCGGAGCAGAGCCGAGTGTGTAATGTGCGGAGCGGAGCCGAGCGTGTAATGTGCGGAGCGGAGCCGAGTGTGTAATGTGCGGAGCGGAGCCGAGTGTGTAATGTGCGGAGCGGAGCCGAGTGTGTAATGTGCAGAGCGGAGCCGAGTGTGTAATGTGCGGAGCCGAGTGTGTAATGTGCGGAGCCGAGTGTGTAATGTGCGGAGCGGAGCCGAGTGTGTAATGTGCGGAGCCGAGTGTGTAATGTGCATAGCGGAGCCGAGTGTGTAATGTGCGGAGCGGAGCCGAGCGTGTAATGTGCGGAGCGGAGCCGAGTGTGTAATGTGCGGAGCCGAGTGTGTAATGTGCGGAGCGGAGCCGAGTGTGTAATGTGCGGAGCGGAGCCGAGTGTGTAATGTGCGGAGCGGAGCCGAGTGTGTAATGTGCGGAGCGGAGCCGAGCGTGTAATGTGCGGAGCCGAGCGTGTAATGTGCGGAGCGGAGCCGAGCGTGTAATGTGCGGAGCGGAGCCGAGCGTGTAATGTGCGGAGCGGAGCCGTGTGTGTAATGTGCGGAGCGGAGCCGAGTGTGTAATGTGCGGAGCGGAGCCGAGTGTGTAATGTGCAGAGCGGAGCCGAGTGTGTAATGTGCGGAGCCGAGTGTGTAATGTGCGGAGCGGAGCGGAGCCGAGCGTGTAATGTGCGGAGCGGAGCCGAGCGTGTAATGTGCGGAGCGGAGCCGAGCGTGTAATGAGCGGAGCCAAGTGTGTAATGTGCGGAGCGGAGCCGAGTGTGTAATGTGCGGAGCGGAGCCGAGCGTGTAATGTGCGGAGCGGAGCCGAGCGTGTAATGTGCGGAGCCGAGCGTGTAATGTTCGGAGCGGAGCCGAGCGTGTAATGTGCGGAGCGGAGCCGAGCGTATAATGTGCGGAGCCGAGCGTATAATGTGCGGAGCCGAGCGTGTAATGTGCGGAGCGGAGCCGAGGGTGTAATGTGCGGAGCGGAGCCGAGCGTGTAATGAGCGGAGCCGAGTGTGTAATGTGAGGAGCGGAGCCGAGTGTGTAATGTGCGGAGCCGAGTGTGTAATGTGCGGAGCCGAGTGTGTAATGTGCGGAGCGGAGCCGAGTGTGTAATGTGCGGAGCCGAGTGTGTAATGTGCGGAGCAGAGCCGAGTGTGTAATGTGCGGAGCGGAGCCGAGCGTGTAATGTGCGGAGCGGAGCCGAGTGTGTAATGTGCGGAGCGGAGCCGAGTGTGTAATGTGCGGAGCGGAGCCGAGTGTGTAATGTGCAGAGCGGAGCCGAGTGTGTAATGTGCGGAGCCGAGTGTGTAATGTGCGGAGCCGAGTGTGTAATGTGCGGAGCGGAGCCGAGTGTGTAATGTGCGGAGCCGAGTGTGTAATGTGCATAGCGGAGCCGAGTGTGTAATGTGCGGAGCGGAGCCGAATGCGTAATGTGCGGAGCGGAGCCGAGTGCGTAATGTGCGGAGCGGAGCCGAGTGCGTAATGAGCGGAGCCGAGCGTGTAATGTGCGGAGCGGAGCCGAGCGTGTAATGTGCGGAGCGGAGCCGAGTGTGTAATGTGCGGAGCCGAGTGTGTAATGTGCGGAGCGGAGCCGAGTGTGTAATGTGCGGAGCGGAGCCGAGTGTGTAATGTGCGGAGCGGATTCGAGTGTGTAATGTGCGGAGCGGAGCCGAGCGTGTAATGTGCGGAGCCGAGTGTGTAATGTGCGGAGCGGAGCCGAGCGTGTAATGTGCGGAGCGGAGCCGAGCGTGTAATGTGCGGAGCGGAGCCGAGCGTGTAATGTGCGGAGCGGAGCCGTGTGTGTAATGTGCGGAGCGGAGCCGAGTGTGTAATGTGCGGAGCGGAGCCGAGTGTGTAATGTGCAGAGCGGAGCCGAGTGTGTAATGTGCGGAGCCGAGTGTGTAATGTGCGGAGCGGAGCAGAGTGTGTAATGTGCGGAGCCGAGTGTGTAATGTGCGGAGCGGAGCCGAGTGTGTAATGTGCGGAGCGGAGCGTGTAATGTGCGGAGCGGAGCCGAGCGTGTAATGTGCGGACCGGAGCCGAGTGTGTAATGTGCGGAGCGGAGCATGTAATGTGCGGAGCGGAGCCGAGCGTGTAATGTGCGGACCGGAGCCGAGTGTGTAATGTGCGGAGCGGAGCGTGTAATGTGCGGAGCGGAGCCGAGCGTGTAATGTGCGGAGCGGAGCCGAGCGTGTAATGAGCGGAGCCGAGTGTGTAATGTGCGGAGCCGAGCGTGTAATGTGCGGAGCGGAGCCGAGCGTGTAATGTGCGGAGCGGAGCCGAGCGTGTAATGAGCGGAGCCAAGTGTGTAATGTGCGGAGCGGAGCCGAGTGTGTAATGTGCGGAGCGGAGCCGAGCGTGTAATGTGCGGAGCGGAGCCGAGCGTGTAATGTGCGGAGCCGAGCGTGTAATGTTCGGAGCGGAGCCGAGCGTGTAATGTGCGGAGCGGAGCCGAGCGTGTAATGTGCGGAGCCGAGCGTATAATGTGCGGAGCCGAGCGTGTAATGTGCGGAGCGGAGCCGAGGGTGTAATGTGCGGAGCGGAGCCGAGCGTGTAATGAGCGGAGCCGAGTGTGTAATGTGCGGAGCGGAGCCGAGTGTGTAATGTGCGGAGCCGAGTGTGTAATGTGCGGAGCCGAGTGTGTAATGTGCGGAGCGGAGCCGAGTGTGTAATGTGCGGAGCCAAGTGTGTAATGTGCGGAGCAGAGCCGAGTGTGTAATGTGCGGAGCGGAGCCGAGCGTGTAATGTGCGGAGCGGAGCCGAGTGTGTAATGTGCGGAGCGGAGCCGAGTGTGTAATGTGCGGAGCGGAGCCGAGTGTGTAATGTGCAGAGCGGAGCCGAGTGTGTAATGTGCGGAGCCAAGTGTGTAATGTGCGGAGCCGAGTGTGTAATGTGCGGAGCCGAGTGTGTAATGTGCGGAGCCGAGTGTGTAATGTGCGGAGCGGAGCCGAGTGTGTAATGTGCGGAGCCGAGTGTGTAATGTGCGGAGCGGAGCCGAGTGTGTAATGTGCGGAGCGGAGCCGAGTGCGTAATGTGCGGAGCGGAGCCGAGTGCGTAATGTGCGGAGCGGAGCCGAGTGCGTAATGAGCGGAGCCGAGCGTGTAATGTGCGGAGCGGAGCCGAGCGTGTAATGTGCGGAGCGGAGCCGAGTGTGTAATGTGCGGAGCCGAGTGTGTAATGTGCGGAGCGGAGCCGAGTGTGTAATGTGCGGAGCGGAGCCGAGTGTGTAATGTGCGGAGCGGAGCCGAGTGTGTAATGTGCGGAGCGGAGTCGAGCGTGTAATGTGCGGAGCCGAGCGTGTAATGTGCGGAGCGGAGCCGAGCGTGTAATGTGCGGAGCGGAGCCGAGCGTGTAATGTGCGGAGCGGAGCCGAGCGTGTAATGTGCGGAGCGGAGCCGTGTGTGTAATGTGCTGAGCGGAGCCGAGTGTGTAATGTGCGGAGCGGAGCCGTGTGTGTAATGTGCGGAGCGGAGCCGAGTGTGTAATGTGCGGAGCGGAGCCGAGTGTGTAATGTGCGAAGCGGAGCCGAGTGTGTAATGTGCGGAGCGGAGCCGAGTGTGTAATGTGCGGAGCGGAGCCGAGTGTGTAATGTGCGGAGCGGAGCCCAGTGTGTAATGTGCGGAGCGGAGCCCAGTGTGTAATGTGCGGAGCGGAGCCCAGTGTGTAATGTGCGGAGCGGAGCCGAGTGTGTAATGTGCGGAGCCGAGTGTGTAATGTGCGGAGCCGAGTGTGTAATGTGCGGAGCGGAGCCGAGTGTGTAATGTGCGGAGCCGAGTGTGAAATGTGCGGAGCAGAGCCGAGCGTGTAATGTGCGGAGCGGAGCCGAGCGTGTAATGTGCGGAGCGGAGCCGAGCGTGTAATGTGCGGAGCGGAGCCGAGTGTGTAATGTGCGGAGCGGAGCCGAGTGTGTAATGTGCGGAGCGGAGCCGAGTGTGTAATGTGCGGAGCGGAGCCGAGTGTGTAATGTGCGGAGCCGAGTGTGTAATGTGCGGAGCGGAGCCGAGTGTGTAATGTGCAGAGCCGAGTGTGTAATGAGCGGAGCCGAGTGTGTAATGTGCGGAGCGGAGCCGAGCGTGTAATGTGCGGAGCGGAGCCGAGCGTGTAATGTGCGGAGCGGAGCCGAGCGTGTAATGTGCGGAGCCGAGCCGAGCGTGTAATGTGCGGAGCGGAGCCCAGTGTGTAATGTGCGGAGCGGAGCCCAGTGTGTAATGTGTGGAGCGGAGCCCAGTGTGTAATGTGCGGAGCGGAGCCGAGCGTGTAATGTGCGGAACGGAGCCGAGTGTGTAATGTGCGGAGCGGAGCCGAGTGTGTAATGTGCGGAGCCGAGTGTGTAATGTGCGGAGCCGAGCGTGTAATGTGCTTAGCGGAGCCGAGGGTGTAATGTGTGGAGCGGAGCAGAGCGTGTAATGAGCAGAGCCGAGTGTGTAATGTGCGGAGCGGAGCCGAGTGTGTAATGTGCGGAGCCGAGTGTGTAATGTGCGGGGCCGAGTGTGTAATGTGCGGAGCCGAGTGTGTAATGTGCGGAGCAGAGCCGAGTGTGTAATGTGCGGAGCGGAGCCGAGCGTGTAATGTGCGGAGCGGAGCCGAGCGTGTAATGTGCGGAGCGGAGCCGAGTGTGTAATGTGCGGAGCGGAGCCGAGTGTGTAATGTGCGGAGCGGAGCCGAGTGTGTAATGTGCGGAGCCAAGTGTGTAATGTGCGGAGCGGAGCCGAGTGTGTAATGTGCGGAGCGGAGCCGAGTGCGTAATGTGCGGAGCGGAGCCGAGTGCGTAATGTGCGGAGCGGAGCCGAGTGCGTAATGAGCGGAGCCGAGCGTGTAATGTGCGGAGCGGAGCCGAGCGTGTAATGTGCGGAGCGGAGCCGAGCGTGTAATGTGCGGAGCGGAGCCGAGTGTGTAATGTGCGGAGCGGAGCCGAGTGTGTAATGTGCGGAGCGGAGCCGAGTGTGTAATGTGCGGAGCGGAGCCGAGCGTGTAATGTGCGGAGCCGAGCGTGTAATGTGCGGAGCGGAGCCGAGCGCGTAATGTGCGGAGCGGAGCCGAGCGCGTAATGTGCGGAGCGGAGCCGAGCGTGTAATGTGCGGAGCGGAGCCGAGCGTGTAATGTGCGGAGCGGAGCCGAGCGTGTAATGTGCGGAGCGGAGCCGAGCGTGTAATGTGCGGAGCGGAGCCGAGCGTGTAATGTGCGGAGCGGAGCCGAGCGTGTAATGTGTGGAGCCGAGCGTGTAATGTGCGGAGCGGAGCCGAGCGTGTAATGTGCGTAGCGGAGCCGAGCGTGTAATGTGCGGAGCGGAGCCGAGCGTGTAATGTGTGGAGCGGAGCCCAGTGTGTAATGTGCGGAGCGGAGCCCAGTTTGTAATGTGCGGAGCGGAGCCGAGTGTGTAATGTGCGGAGCCGAGTGTGTAATGTGCGGAGCCGAGCGTGTAATGTGCGGAGCGGAGCCGAGCGTGTAATGTGCGGAGCCGAGCCTGTAATGTGCGGAGCGGAGCCGAGGGTGTAATGTGCGGAGCGGAGCCGAGCGTGTAATGAGCGGAGCCGAGCGTGTAATGTGCGGAGCGTAGCCGAGCGTGTAATGTGCGGAGCGTAGCCGAGCGTGTAATGTGCGGAGCCGAGCGTGTAATGTGCGGAGCCGAGCCGAGCGTGTAATGTGCGGAGCCGAGCGGAGCCGAGGGTGTAATGTGCGGAGCGAAGCCGAGCGCGTAATGTGCTTAGCGGAGCCGAGCGCGTAATGTGCGGAGCGGAGCCGAGCGCGTAATGTGCGGAGCGGAGCCGAGCGTGTAATGTGCGGAGCGGAGCCGAGTGTGTAATGTGCGGAGCTGAGTGTGTAATGTGCGGAGTGGAGCCGAGTGTGTAATGTGCAAAGCGGAGCCGAGTGTGTAATGTGCGGAGCGGAGCCGAGCGTGTAATGTGCGGAGCCGAGCGTGTAATGTGCGGAGCGGAGCCGAGCGTGTAATGTGCGGACCGGAGCCGAGTGTGTAATGTGCGGAGCGGAGCCGAGCGTGTAATGTGCGGAGCGGAGCCGAGTGTGTAATGTGCGGAGCGGAGCCGAGCGTGTAATGAGCGGAGCCGAGTGTGTAATGTGCGGAGCCGAGCGTGTAATGTGCGGAGCGGAGCCCAGCGTGTAATGTGCGGAGCGGAGCCGAGCGTGTAATGTGCGGAGCGGAGCCGAGCGTGTAATGAGCGGAGCCAAGTGTGTAATGTGCGGAGCGGAGCCGAGTGTGTAATGTGCGGAGCGGAGCCGAGCGTGTAATGTGCGGAGCGGAGCCGAGCGTGTAATGTGCGGAGCCGAGCGTGTAATGTTCGGAGCGGAGCCGAGCGTGTAATGTGCGGAGCGGAGCCGAGCGTGTAATGTGCGGAGCCGAGCGTATAATGTGCGGAGCCGAGCGTGTAATGTGCGGAGCGGAGCCGAGGGTGTAATGTGCGGAGCGGAGCCGAGCGTGTAATGAGCGTAGCCGAGTGTGTAATGTGCGGAGCGGAGCCGAGTGTGTAATGTGCGGAGCCGAGTGTGTAATGTGCGGAGCCGAGTGTGTAATGTGCGGAGCGGAGCCGAGTGTGTAATGTGCGGAGCCGAGTGTGTAATGTGCGGAGCAGAGCCGAGTGTGTAATGTGCGGAGCGGAGCCGAGCGTGTAATGTGCGGAGCGGAGCCGAGTGTGTAATGTGCGGAGCGGAGCCGAGTGTGTAATGTGCGGAGCGGAGCCGAGTGTGTAATGTGCAGAGCGGAGCCGAGTGTGTAATGTGCGGAGCCGAGTGTGTAATGTGCGGAGCCGAGTGTGTAATGTGCGGAGCGGAGCCGAGTGTGTAATGTGCGGAGCCGAGTGTGTAATGTGCATAGCGGAGCCGAGTGTGTAATGTGCGGAGCGGAGCCGAATGCGTAATCTGCGGAGCGGAGCCGAGTGCGTAATGTGCGGAGCGGAGCCGAGTGCGTAATGAGCGGAGCCGAGCGTGTAATGTGCGGAGCGGAGCCGAGCGTGTAATGTGCGGAGCGGAGCCGAGTGTGTAATGTGCGGAGCCGAGTGTGTAATGTGCGGAGCGGAGCCGAGTGTGTAATGTGCGGAGCGGAGCCGAGTGTGTAATGTGCGGAGCGGAGCCGAGCGTGTAATGTGCGGAGCCGAGTGTGTAATGTGCGGAGCGGAGCCGAGCGTGTAATGTGCGGAGCGGAGCCGAGCGTGTAATGTGCGGAGCGGAGCCGAGCGTGTAATGTGCGGAGCGGAGCCGTGTGTGTAATGTGCGGAGCGGAGCCGAGTGTGTAATGTGCGGAGCGGAGCCGAGTGTGTAATGTGCAGAGCGGAGCCGAGTGTGTAATGTGCGGAGCCGAGTGTGTAATGTGCGGAGCCGAGTGTGTAATGTGCGGAGCCGAGTGTGTAATGTGCGGAGCCGAGTGTGTAATGTGCGGAGCGGAGCCGAGTGCGTAATGTGCGGAGCTGAGCCGAGTGCGTAATGTGCGGAGCGGAGCCGAGTGCGTAATGAGCGGAGCCGAGCGTGTAATGTGCGGAGCGGAGCCGAGCGTGTAATGTGCGGAGCGGAGCCGAGTGTGTAATGTGCGGAGCCGAGTGTGTAATGTGCGGAGCGGAGCCGAGTGTGTAATGTGCGGAGCGGAGCCGAGTGTGTAATGTGCGGAGCGGAGCCGAGCGTGTAATGTGCGGAGCCGAGCGTGTAATGTGCGGAGCGGAGCCGAGCGTGTAATGTGCGGAGCGGAGCCGAGCGTGTAATGTGCGGAGCGGAGCCGATCGTGTAATGTGCGGAGCGGAGCCGTGTGTGTAATGTGCGGAGCGGAGCCGAGCGTGTAATGTGCGGAGCCGAGCGTGTAATGTGCGGAGCGGAGCCGAGCGTGTAATGTGCGGAGCGGAGCCGAGCGTGTAATGTGCGGAGCGGAGCTGAGCGTGTAATGTGCGGAGTGGAGCCCAGTGTGTAATGTGCGGAGCGGAGCCCAGTGTGTAATGTGCGGAGCGGAGCCGAGCGTGTAATGTGCGGAACGGAGCCGAGTGTGTAATGTGCGGAGCCGAGTGTGTAATGTGCGGAGCCGAGCGTGTAATGTGCGGAGCGGAGCCGAGGGTGTAATGTGCGGAGCGGAGCCGAGCGTGTAATGAGCGGAGCCGAGTGTGTAATGTGCGGAGCGGAACCGAGTGTGTAATGTGCGGAGCCGAGTGTGTAATGTGCGGAGCCGAGTGTGTAATGTGCATAGCGGAGCCGAGTGTGTAATGTGCGGAGCGGAGCCGAGTGCGTAATGTGCGGAGCGGAGCCGAGTGCGTAATGTGCGGAGCGGAGCCGAGTGCGTAATGAGCGGAGCCGAGCGTGTAATGTGCGGAGCGGAGCCGAGCGTGTAATGTGCGGAGCAGAGCCGAGTGTGTAATGTGCGGAGCCGAGTGTGTAATGTGCGGAGCGGAGCCGAGTGTGTAATGTGCGGAGCGGAGCCGAGTGTGTAATGTGCGGAGCGGAGCCGAGTGTGTAATGTGCGGAGCGGAGCCGAGCGTGTAATGTGCGGAGCCGAGTGTGTAATGTGCGGAGCGGAGCCGAGCGTGTAATGTGCGGAGCGGAGCCGAGCGTGTAATGTGCGGAGCGGAGCCGAGCGTGTAATGTGCGGAGCGGAGCCGTGTGTGTAATGTGCGGAGCGGAGCCGAGTGTGTAATGTGCGGAGCGGAGCCGAGTGTGTAATGTGCAGAGCGGAGCCGAGTGTGTAATGTGCGGAGCCGAGTGTGTAATGTGCGGAGCCGAGTGTGTAATGTGCGGAGCCGAGTGTGTAATGTGCATAGCGGAGCCGAGTGTGTAATGTGCGGAGCGGAGCCGAGTGCGTAATGTGCGGAGCGGAGCCGAGTGCGTAATGTGCGGAGCGGAGCCCAGTGCGTAATGAGCGGAGTCGAGCGTGTAATGTGCGGAGCGGAGCCGAGCGTGTAATGTGCGGAGCGGAGTCGAGTGTGTAATGTGCGGAGCGGAGCCCAGTGTGTAATGTGCGGAGCGGAGCCCAGTGTGTAATGTGCGGAGCGGAGCCGAGCGTGTAATGTGCGGAACGGAGCCGAGTGTGTAATGTGCGGAGCCGAGTGTGTAATGTGCGGAGCCGAGCGTGTAATGTGCGGAGCGCAGCCGAGTGTGTAATGTGCGGAGCCGAGTGTGTAATGTGCGGAGCGGAGCCGAGTGTGTAATGTGCGGAGCGGAGCCGAGTGTGTAATGTGCGGAGCCAAGTGTGTAATGTGCGGAGCGGAGCCGAGTGTGTAATGTACGGAGCCGAGTGTGTAATGTGCGGAGCGGAGCCGAGTGTGTAATGTGCGGAGCCGAGTGTGTAATGTGCGGAGCCGAGTGTGTAATGTGCGTAGCCGAGTGTGTAATGTGCGGAGCGGAGCCGAGTGTATAATGTGCGGAGCGGAGCCGAGTGCGTAATGTGCGGAGCGGAGCCGAGCGTGTAATGTGCGGAGCGGAGCCGAGCGTGTAATGTGCGGAGCGGAGCCAAGCGTGTAATGTGCGGAGCGGAGCCGAGCGTGTAATGTGCGGAGCGGAGCCGAGCGTGTAATGTGCGGAGCGGAGCCGAGCGTGTAATGTGCGGAGCCGAGCGTGTAATGTGCGGAGCGGAGCCGAGCGTGTAATGTGCGTAGCGGAGCCGAGCGTGTAATGTGCGGAGCGGAGCCGAGCGTGTAATGTGCGGAGCGGAGCCGAGCGTGTAATGTGCGGAGCGGAGCCCAGTGTGTAATGTGCGGAGCGGAGCCCAGTGTGTAATGTGCGGAGCGGAGCCGAGTGTGTAATGTGCGGAGCCGAGTGTGTAATGTGCGGAGCCGAGCGTGTAATGTGCGGAGCGGAGCCGAGCGTGTAATGTGCGGAGCGGAGCCGAGCGTGTAATGTGCGGAGCCGAGCGTGTAATGTGCGGAGCGGAGCCGAGGGTGTAATGTGCGGAGCGGAGTCGAGCGTGTAATGAGCGGAGCCGAGCGTGTAATGTGCGGAGCGTAGCCGAGCGTGTAATATGCGGAGCGTAGCCGAGCGTGTAATGTGCGGAGCCGAGCGTGTAATGTGCGGAGCCGAGCCGAGCGTGTAATGTGCGGAGCCGAGCGTGTAATGTGCGGAGCCGAGCCGAGCGTGTAATGTGCGGAGCCGAGCGTGTAATGTGCGGAGCCGAGCCGAGCGTGTAATGTGCGGAGCGGAGCCGAGCGTGTAATGTGTGGAGCCGAGCGTGTAATGTGCGGAGCGGAGCCGAGCGTGTAATGTGCGGAGCGGAGCCGAGCGTGTAATGTGCGGAGCGGAGCCGAGTGTGTAATGTGCGGAGCCGAGCGTGTAATGTGCGGAGCGGAGCCGAGCGCGTAATGTGCGGAGCGGAGCCGAGCGCGTAATGTGCGGAGCGGAGCCGAGCGCGTAATGTGCGGAGCGGAGCCGAGCGTGTAATGTGCGGAGCGGAGCCGAGTGTGTAATGTGCGGAGCGGAGCAGAGTGTGTAATGTGCGGAGCCGAGTGTGTAATGTGCGGAGCGGAGCCGTGTGTGTAATGTGCGGAGCGGAGCCGAGTGTGTAATGTGCGGAGCGGAGCCGAGTGTGTAATGTGCGGAGCGGAGCCCAGTGTGTAATGTGCGGAGCGGAGCCGAGTGTGTAATGTGCGGAGCCGAGTGTGTAATGTGCGGAGCGGAGCCGAGTGTGTAATGTGCAGAGCCGAGTGTGTAATGTGCGGAGCGGAGCCCAGTGTGTAATGTGCGGAGCGGAGCCCAGTGTGTAATGTGCGGAGCGGAGCCCAGTGTGTAATGTGCGGAGCGGAGCCCAGTGTGTAATGTGCGGAGCGGAGCCGAGCGTGTAATGTGCGGAACGGAGCCGAGCGTGTAATGTGCGGAGCGGAGCCGAGTGTGTAATGTGCGGAGCCGAGTGTGTAATGTGCGGAGCGGAGCCGAGGGTGTAATGTGCGGAGCGGAGCCGAGCGTGTAATGAGCGGAGCGGAGCCGAGTGTGTAATGTGCGGAGCTGAGTGTGTAATGTGCGAGGACGGCCGAGTGTGTAATGTGCGGAGCCGAGTGTGTAATGTGCGGAGCGGAGCCGAGTGTGTAATGTGCGGAGCGGAGCCGAGTGCGTAATGTGCGGAGCGGAGCCGAGTGCGTAATGTGCGGAGCGGAGCCGAGTGCGTAATGAGCGGAGCCGAGCGTGTAATGTGCGGAGCGGAGCCGAGCGTGTAATGTGCGGAGCGGAGCCGAGTGTGTAATGTGCGGAGCCGAGTGTGTAATGTGCGGAGCGGAGCCGAGTGTGTAATGTGCGGAGCGGAGCCGAGCGTGTAATGTGCGGAGCCGAGCGTGTGATGTGCGGAGCGGAGCCGAGCGTGTAATGTGCGGAGCGGAGCCGAGCGTGTAATGTGCGGAGCGGAGCCGAGCGTGTAATGTGCTGAGCGGAGCCGAGTGTGTAATGTGCGGAGCGGAGCCGTGTGTGTAATGTGCGGAGCGGAGCCGACTGTGTAATGTGCGGAGCGGAGCCGAGCGTGTAATGTGCGGAGCGGAGCCGAGTGCGTAATGTGCGGAGCGGAGCCGAGTGCGTAATGAGCGGAGCCGAGCGTGTAATGTGCGGAGCGGAGCCGAGCGTGTAATGTGCGGAGCGGAGCCGAGTGTGTAATGTGCGGAGCCGAGTGTGTAATGTGCGGAGCGGAGCCGAGTGTGTAATGTGCGGAGCGGAGCCGAGCGTGTAATGTGCGGAGCCGAGCGTGTAATGTGCGGAGCGGAGCCGAGCGTGTAATGTGCGGAGCGGAGCCGAGCGTGTAATGTGCGGAGCGGAGCCGAGCGTGTAATGTGCTGAGCGGACCCGAGTGTGTAATGTGCGGAGCGGAGCCGTGTGTGTAATGTGCGGAGCGGAGCCGAGCGTGTAATGTGCGGAGCGGAGCCGAGCGTGTAATGTGCGGAGCGGAGCCGAGCGTGTAATGTGCGGAGCGGAGCCGAGCGTGTAATGTGCGTAGCCGAGCGTGTAATGGGCGGAGCGGAGCCGAGCGTGTAATGTGCGGAGAGGAGCCGAGCGTGTAATGTGCGGAGCGGAGCCGAGTGTGTAATGTGCGGAGCCGAGCGTGTAATGTGCGGAGCGGAGCCGAGCGTGTAATGTGCGGAGCGGAGCCGAGCGTGTAATGTGCGGAGCGGAGCCGAGCGTGTAATGTGCGGAGCGGAGCCGAGCGTGTAATGTGCGGAGCGGAGCCGAGCGTGTAATGTGCGGAGCGGAGCCGAGCGTGTAATGTGCGGAGCGGAGCCGAGCGTGTAATGTGCGGAGCGGAGCCGAGTGTGTAATGTGCGGAGCCGAGTGTGTAATGTGCGGAGCGGAGCCGAGTGTGTAATGTGCGGAGCGGAGCCGAGTGTGTAATGTGCGGAGCCGAGCGTGTGATGTGCGGAGCGATGTGCGGAGCGGAGCCGAGCGTGTAATGTGCGGAGCGGAGCCGAGCGTGTAATGTGCTGAGCGGAGCCGAGTGTGTAATGTGCGGAGCGGAGCCGTGTGTGTAATGTGCGGAGCGGAGCCGACTGTGTAATGTGCGGAGCGGAGCCGAGCGTGTAATGTGCGGAGCGGAGCCGAGTGCGTAATGTGCGGAGCGGAGCCGAGTGCGTAATGGGAGCGGAGCCGAGCGTGTAATGTGCGGAGCGGAGCCGAGCGTGTAATGTGCGGAGCGGAGCCGAGTGTGTAATGTGCGGAGCCGAGTGTGTAATGTGCGGAGCGGAGCCGAGTGTGTAATGTGCGGAGCGGAGCCGAGCGTGTAATGTGCGGAGCCGAGCGTGTAATGTGCGGAGCGGAGCCGAGCGTGTAATGTGCGGAGCGGAGCCGAGCGTGTAATGTGCGGAGCGGAGCCGAGCGTGTAATGTGCGGAGCGGAGCCGAGTGTGTAATGTGCGGAGCGGAGCCGTGTGTGTAATGTGCGGAGCGAAGCCGAGCGTGTAATGTGCGGAGCGGAGCCGAGCGTGTAATGTGCGGAGCGGAGCCGAGCGTGTAATGTGCGGAGCGAGCCGAGCGTGTAATGTGCGGAGCGGAGCCGAGCGTGTAATGTGCGGAGCGGAGCCGAGTGTGTAATGTGCGGAGCCGAGCGTGTAATGTGCGGAGCGGAGCCGAGCGTGTAATGTGCGGAGCGGAGCCGAGCGTGTAATGTGCGGAGCGGAGCCGAGCGTGTAATGTGCGGAGCGGAGCCGAGCGTGTAATGTGCGGAGCGATGTGAGGAGCCGAGCGTGTAATGTGCGGAGCGGAGCCGTGTGTGTAATGTGCTGAGCGGAGCCGAGTGTGTAATATGCGGAGCGGAGCCGTGTGTGTAATGTGCGGAGCGGAGCCGAGTGTGTAATGTGCGGAGCGGAGCCGAGTGTGTAATGTGCGGAGCGGAGCCGAGTGTGTAATGTGCGGAGCGGAGCCGAGTGTGTAATGTGCGGAGCGGAGCCGAGTGTGTAATGTGCGGAGCGGAGCCGAGTGTGTAGTGTGCGGAGCGGAGCCGAGTGTGTAATGTGCGGAGCGGAGCCGAGTGTGTAATGTGCGGAGCGGAGCCCAGTGTGTAATGTGCGGAGCGGAGCCGAGTGTGTAATGTGCGGAGCCGAGTGTGTAATGTGCGGAGCGGAGCCCAGTGTGTAATGTGCGGAGCGGAGCCGAGTGTGTAATGTGCGGAGCCGAGTGTGTAATGTGCGGAGCAGAGCCGAGCGTGTTATGTGCGGAGTGGAGCCGAGCGTGTAATGTGCGGAGCGGAGCCGAGTGTGTAATGTGCGGAGCGGAGTCGAGTGTGTAATGTGCGGAGCGGAGCCGAGTGTGTAATGTGCAGAGCGGAGCCGAGTGTGTAATGTGCGGAGCCGAGTGTGTAATGTGCGGAGCGGAGCCGAGTGTGTAATGTGCAGAGCCGAGTGTGTAATGTGCGGAGCGGAGCCGAGTGTGTAATGTGCGGAGCGGAGCCGAGCGTGTAATATGCGGAGCGGAGCCGAGCGTGTAATGTGCGGAGCGGAGCCGAGCGTGTAATGTGCGGAGCGGAGCCGAGCGTGTAATGTGCGGAGCCGAGCGTGTAATGTGCGGAGCGGAGCCGAGCGTGTAATGTGCGGAGCGGAGCCGAGCGTGTAATGTGCGGAGCGGAGCCGAGCGTGTAATGTGCTGAGCGGAGCCGAGTGTGTAATGTGCGGAGCGGAGCCGTGTGTGTAATGTGCGGAGCGAAGCCGAGCGTGTAATGTGCGGAGCGGAGCCGAGCGTGTAATGTGCGGAGCGGAGCCGAGCGTGTAATGTGCGGAGCCGAGCGTGTAATGTGCGGAGCGGAGCCGAGCGTGTAATGTGCGGAGCGGAGCCGAGTGTGTAATGTGCGGAGCCGAGCGTGTAATGTGCGGAGCGGAGCCGAGCGTGTAATGTGCGGAGCGGAGCCGAGCGTGTAATGTGCGGAGCGGAGCCGAGCGTGTAATGTGCGGAGCGGAGCCGAGCGTGTAATGTGCGGAGCGGAGCCGAGCGTGTAATGTGCGGAGCGGAGCCGTGTGTGTAATGTGCTGAGCGGAGCCGAGTGTGTAATGTGCGGAGCGGAGCCGTGTGTGTAATGTGCGGAGCGGAGCCGAGTGTGTAATGTGCGGAGCGGAGCCGAGTGTGTAATGTGCGGAGCGGAGCCGAGTGTGTAATGTGCGGAGCGGAGCCGAGTGTGTAATGTGCGGAGCGGAGCCGAGTGTGTAATGTGCGGAGCGGAGCCGAGTGTGTAGTGTGCGGAGCGGAGCCGAGTGTGTAATGTGCGGAGCGGAGCCGAGTGTGTAATGTGCGGAGCGGAGCCCAGTGTGTAATGTGCGGAGCGGAGCCGAGTGTGTAATGTGCGGAGCCGAGTGTGTAATGTGCGGAGCGGAGCCCAGTGTGTAATGTGCGGAGCGGAGCCGAGTGTGTAATGTGCGGAGCCGAGTGTGTAATGTGCGGAGCAGAGCCGAGCGTGTTATGTGCGGAGTGGAGCCGAGCGTGTAATGTGCGGAGCGGAGCCGAGTGTGTAATGTGCGGAGCGGAGTCGAGTGTGTAATGTGCGGAGCGGAGCCGAGTGTGTAATGTGCAGAGCGGAGCCGAGTGTGTAATGTGCGGAGCCGAGTGTGTAATGTGCGGAGCGGAGCCGAGTGTGTAATGTGCAGAGCCGAGTGTGTAATGTGCGGAGCGGAGCCGAGTGTGTAATGTGCGGAGCGGAGCCGAGCGTGTAATATGCGGAGCGGAGCCGAGCGTGTAATGTGCGGAGCGGAGCCGAGCGTGTAATGTGCGGAGCGGAGCCGAGCGTGTAATGTGCGGAGCGGAGCCCAGTGTGTAATGTGCGGAGCGGAGCCCAGTGTGTAATGTGCGGAGCGGAGCCCAGTGTGTAATGTGCGGAGCGGAGCCGAGCGTGTAATGTGCGGAACGGAGCCGAGTGTGTAATGTGCGGAGCCGAGTGTGTAATGTGCGGAGCCGAGCGTGTAATGTGCGGAGCGGAGCCGAGGGTGTAATGTGCGGAGCGGAGCCGAGCGTGTAATGAGCGGAGCCGAGTGTGTAATGTGCGGAGCGGAGCCCAGTGTGTAATGTGCGGAGCCGAGTGTGTAATGTGCGGAGCCGAGTGTGTAATGTGCGGAGCGGAGCCGAGTGTGTAATGTGCGGAGCCGAGTGTGTAATGTGCGGAGCACAGCCGAGTGTGTAATGTGCGGAGCGGAGCCGAGCGTGTAATGTGCGGAGCGGAGCCGTGTGTGTAATGTGCGGAGCGGAGCCGAGTGTGTAATGTGCGGAGCGGAGCCGAGTGTGTAATGTGCGGAGCGGAGCCGAGTGTGTAATGTGCGGAGCCAAGTGTGTAATGTGCGGAGCGGAGCCGAGTGTGTAATGTGCGGAGCTGAGTGTGTAATGTGCGGAGCGGAGCCGAGTGTGTAATGTGCGGAGCCGAGTGTGTAATGTGCGGAGCGGATCCGAGTGTGTATTGTGCGGAGCGGAGCCGAGTGTGTAATGTGCGGAGCGGAGCCGAGTGCGTAATGTGCGGAGCGGAGCCGAGTGCGTAATGTGCGTAGCGGAGCCGAGTGCGTAATGAGCGGAGCCGAGCGTGTAATGTGCGGAGCGGAGCCGAGCGTGTAATGTGCGGAGCGGAGCCGAGTGTGTAATGTGCGGAGCGTAACCGAGCGCGTAATGTGCGGAGCGGAGCCGAGCGCGTAATGTGCGGAGCGGAGCCGAGCGTGTAATGTGCGGAGCGGAGCCGAGCGTGTAATGTGCGGAGCGGAGCCGAGCGTGTAATGTGCGGAGCGGAGCCGAGCGTGTAATGTGCGGAGCCGAGCGTGTAATGTGCGGAGCGGAGCCGTGTGTGTAATGTGCGGAGCGGAGCCGACTGTGTAATGTGCGGAGCGGAGCCGAGTGTGTAATGTGCGGAGCGGAGCCGAGTGTGTAATGTGCGGAGCGGAGCCGAGTGTGTAATGTGCAGAGCGGAGCCGAGTGTGTAATGTGCGGAGCCGAGTGTGTAATGTGCGGAGCGGAGCCGAGTGTGTAATGTGCAGAGCCGAGTGTGTAATGTGCGGAGCGGAGCCGAGTGTGTAATGTGCGGAGCGGAGTCGAGCGTGTAATGTGCGGAGCGGAGCCGAGCGTGTAATGTGCGGAGCGGAGCCGAGCGTGTAATGTGCGGAGCCGAGCCGAGGGTGTAATGTGCGGAGCGGAGCCGAGCGTGTAATGAGCGGAGCCGAGTGTGTAATGTGCGGAGCCGAGTGTGTAATGTGCGGAGCCGAGCCGAGTGTGTAATGTGCGGAGCGGAGCCGAGCGTGTAATGTGCGGAGCGGAGCCGAGCGTGTAATGTGCGGAGCGGAGCCGAGCGTGTAATGTGCGGAGCCGAGCCGAGGGTGTAATGTGCGGAGCGGAGCCGAGCGTGTAATGAGCGGAGCCGAGTGTGTAATGTGCGGAGCCGAGTGTGTAATGTGCGGAGCCGAGCCGAGTGTGTAATGTGCGGAGCGGAGCCGAGCGTGTAATGTGCGGAGCGGAGCCGAGTGTGTAATGTGCGGAGCGGAGCCGAGTGTGTAATGTGCGGAGCGGAGCCGAGTGTGTAATGTGCAGAGCGGAGCCGAGTGTGTAATGTGCGGGGCCAAGTGTGTAATGTGCGGAGCCGAGTGTGTAATGAGCGGAGCGGAGCCGAGTGTGTAATGTGCGGAGCCGAGTGTGTAATGTGCGGAGCGGAGCCGAGTGTGTAATGTGCGGAGCGGAGCCGAGCGTGTAATGTGCGGAGCGGAGCCGAGCGTGTAATGTGCGGAGCGGAGCCGAGCGTGTAATGTGCGGAGCGGAGCCGAGCGTGTAATGTGCGGAGCGGAGCCGAGTGTGTAATGTGCGGAGCCGAGTGTGTAATGTGCGGAGCAGAGCCGAGCGTGTAATGTGCGGAGCGGAGCCGAGCGTGTAATGTGCGGAGCGGAGTCGAGTGTGTAATGTGTGGAGCGGAGCCGAGTGTGTAATGTGCAGAGCGGAGCCGAGTGTGTAATGTGCGGAGCCGAGTGTGTAATGTGCGGAGCGGAGCCGAGTGTGTAATGTGCAGAGCCGAGTGTGTAATGTGCGGAGCGGAGCCGAGCGTGTAATGTGCGGAGCGGAGTCGAGTGTGTAATGTGTGGAGCGGAGCCGAGTGTGTAATGTGCAGAGCGGAGCCGAGTGTGTAATGTGCGGAGCCGAGTGTGTAATGTGCGGAGCGGAGCCGAGTGTGTAATGTGCAGAGCCGAGTGTGTAATGTGCGGAGCGGAGCCGAGTGTGTAATGTGCGGAGCGGAGCCGAGCGTGTAATATGCGGAGCGGAGCCGAGCGTGTAATGTGCGGAGCGGAGCCGAGCGTGTAATGTGCGGAGCGGAGCCGAGCGTGTAATGTGCGGAGCGGAGCCCAGTGTGTAATGTGCGGAGCGGAGCCCAGTGTGTAATGTGCGGAGCGGAGCCCAGTGTGTAATGTGCGGAGCGGAGCCGAGCGTGTAATGTGCGGAACGGAGCCGAGTGTGTAATGTGCGGAGCGGAGCCGAGTGTGTAATGTGCGGAGCCGAGTGTGTAATGTGCGGAGCCGAGCGTGTAATGTGCGGAGCGGAGCCGAGGGTGTAATGTGCGGAGCGGAGCCGAGCGTGTAATGAGCGGAGCCGAGTGTGTAATGTGCGGAGCGGAGCCCAGTGTGTAATGTGCGGAGCCGAGTGTGTAATGTGCGGAGCCGAGTGTGTAATGTGCGGAGCGGAGCCGAGTGTGTAATGTGCGGAGCCGAGTGTGTAATGTGCGGAGCACAGCCGAGTGTGTAATGTGCGGAGCGGAGCCGAGCGTGTAATGTGCGGAGCGGAGCCGTGTGTGTAATGTGCGGAGCGGAGCCGAGTGTGTAATGTGCGGAGCGGAGCCGAGTGTGTAATGTGCGGAGCGGAGCCGAGTGTGTAATGTGCGGAGCCAAGTGTGTAATGTGCGGAGCGGAGCCGAGTGTGTAATGTGCGGAGCTGAGTGTGTAATGTGCGGAGCGGTGCCGAGTGTGTAATGTGCGGAGCCGAGTGTGTAATGTGCGGAGCGGATCCGAGTGTGTATTGTGCGGAGCGGAGCCGAGTGTGTAATGTGCGTAGCGGAGCCGAGTGCGTAATGTGCGGAGCGGAGCCGAGTGCGTAATGTGCGGAGCGGAGCCGAGTGCGTAATGAGCGGAGCCGAGCATGTAATGTGCGGAGCGGAGCCGAGCGTGTAATGTGCGGAGCGGAGCCGAGTGTGTAATGTGCGAAGCGTAACCGAGCGCGTAATGTGCGGAGCGGAGCCGAGCGCGTAATGTGCGGAGCGGAGCGTGTAATGTGCGGAGCGGAGCCGAGCGTGTAATGTGCGGAGCGGAGCCGAGCGTGTAATGTGCGAAGCGGAGCCGAGCGTGTAATGTGCGGAGCGGAGCCGAGCGTGTAATGTGCGGAGCCGAGCGTGTAATGTGCGGAGCGGAGTCGAGCGTGTAATGTGCGTAGCGGAGCCGAGCGTGTAATGTGCGGAGCGGAGCCGAGCGTGTAATGTGCGGAGTGGAGCCGAGCGTGTAATGTGCGGAGCGGAGCCGAGTGTGTAATGTGCGGAGCCGAGCGTGTAATGTGCGGAGCGGAGCCGAGCATGTAATGTGCGGAGCGGAGCCGAGTGTGTAATGTGCGGAGCCGAGCGTGTAATGTGCGGAGCGGAGCCAAGGGTGTAATGTGCGGAGCGGAGCCGAGCGTGTAATGAGCGGAGCCGAGCGTGTAATGTGCGGAGCGGAGCCGAGCGTGTAATGTGCGGAGCGTAGCCGAGCGTGTAATGTGCGGAACCGAGCGTGTAATGTGCGGAGCCGAGCCGAGCGTGTAATGTGCGGAGCCGAGCCGAGCGTGTAATGTGCGGAGCCGAGCGTGTAATGTGCGGAGCCGAGCGTGTAATGTGCGGAGCCGAGTGTGTAATGTGCGGAGCGGAGCCGAGTGCGTAATGTGCGGAGCGGAGCCGAGTGCGTAATGTGCGGAGCGGAGCCGAGTGCGTAATGAGCGGAGCCGAGCGTGTAATGTGCGGAGCGGAGCCGAGCGTGTAATGTGCGGAGCGGAGCCGAGTGTGTAATGTGCGGAGCCGAGTGTGTAATGTGCGGAGCGGAGCCGAGTGTGTAATGTGCGGAGCGGAGCCGAGCGTGTAATGTGCGGAGCCGAGCGTGTGATGTGCGGAGCGGAGCCGAGCGTGTAATGTGCGGAGCGGAGCCGAGCGTGTAATGTGCGGAGCGGAGCCGAGCGTGTAATGTGCTGAGCGGAGCCGAGTGTGTAATGTGCGGAGCGGAGCCGTGTGTGTAATGTGCGGAGCGGAGCCGACTGTGTAATGTGCGGAGCGGAGCCGAGCGTGTAATGTGCGGAGCGGAGCCGAGTGCGTAATGTGCGGAGCGGAGCCGAGTGCGTAATGAGCGGAGCCGAGCGTGTAATGTGCGGAGCGGAGCCGAGCGTGTAATGTGCGGAGCGGAGCCGAGTGTGTAATGTGCGGAGCCGAGTGTGTAATGTGCGGAGCGGAGCCGAGTGTGTAATGTGCGGAGCGGAGCCGAGCGTGTAATGTGCGGAGCCGAGCGTGTAATGTGCGGAGCGGAGCCGAGCGTGTAATGTGCGGAGCGGAGCCGAGCGTGTAATGTGCGGAGCGGAGCCGAGCGTGTAATGTGCTGAGCGGACCCGAGTGTGTAATGTGCGGAGCGGAGCCGTGTGTGTAATGTGCGGAGCGGAGCCGAGCGTGTAATGTGCGGAGCGGAGCCGAGCGTGTAATGTGCGGAGCGGAGCCGAGCGTGTAATGTGCGGAGCGGAGCCGAGCGAGTAATGTGCGGAGCCGAGCGTGTAATGTGCGGAGCGGAGCCGAGCGTGTAATGTGCGGAGAGGAGCCGAGCGTGTAATGTGCGGAGCGGAGCCGAGTGTGTAATGTGCGGAGCCGAGCGTGTAATGTGCGGAGCGGAGCCGAGCGTGTAATGTGCGGAGCGGAGCCGAGCGTGTAATGTGCGGAGCGGAGCCGAGCGTGTAATGTGCGGAGCGGAGCCGAGCGTGTAATGTGCGGAGCGGAGCCGAGCGTGTAATGTGCGGAGCGGAGCCGAGCGTGTAATGTGCGGAGCCGAGTGTGTAATGTGCGGAGCGGAGCCGAGTGTGTAATGTGCGGAGCGGAGCCGAGCGTGTAATGTGCGGAGCCGAGCGTGTGATGTGCGGAGCGGAGCCGAGCGTGTAATGTGCGGAGCGGAGCCGAGCGTGTAATGTGCGGAGCGGAGCCGAGCGTGTAATGTGCTGAGCGGAGCCGAGTGTGTAATGTGCGGAGCGGAGCCGTGTGTGTAATGTGCGGAGCGGAGCCGACTGTGTAATGTGCGGAGCGGAGCCGAGCGTGTAATGTGCGGAGCGGAGCCGAGTGCGTAATGTGCGGAGCGGAGCCGAGTGCGTAATGAGCGGAGCCGAGCGTGTAATGTGCGGAGCGGAGCCGAGCGTGTAATGTGCGGAGCGGAGCCGAGTGTGTAATGTGCGGAGCCGAGTGTGTAATGTGCGGAGCGGAGCCGAGTGTGTAATGTGCGGAGCGGAGCCGAGCGTGTAATGTGCGGAGCCGAGCGTGTAATGTGCGGAGCGGAGCCGAGCGTGTAATGTGCGGAGCGGAGCCGAGCGTGTAATGTGCGGAGCGGAGCCGAGCGTGTAATGTGCTGAGCGGAGCCGAGTGTGTAATGTGCGGAGCGGAGCCGTGTGTGTAATGTGCGGAGCGGAGCCGAGCGTGTAATGTGCGGAGCGGAGCCGAGCGTGTAATGTGCGGAGCGGAGCCGAGCGTGTAATGTGCGGAGCCGAGCGTGTAATGTGCGGAGCGGAGCCGAGCGTGTAATGTGCGGAGAGGAGCCGAGCGTGTAATGTGCGGAGCGGAGTCGAGTGTGTAATGTGCGGAGCCGAGCGTGTAATGTGCGGAGCGGAGCCGAGCGTGTAATGTGCGGAGCGGAGCCGAGCGTGTAATGTGCGGAGCGGAGCCGAGCGTGTAATGTGCGGAGCGGAGCCGAGCGTGTAATGTGCGGAGCGGAGCCGAGCGTGTAATGTGCGGAGCGGAGCCGTGTGTGTAATGTGCTGAGCGGAGCCGAGTGTGTAATGTGCGGAGCGGAGCCGTGTGTGTAATGTGCGGAGCGGAGCCGAGTGTGTAATGTGCGGAGCGGAGCCGAGTGTGTAATGTGCGGAGCGGAGCCGAGTGTGTAATGTGCGGAGCGGAGCCGAGTGTGTAATGTGCGGAGCGGAGCCGAGTGTGTAATGTGCGGAGCGGAGCCGAGTGTGTAGTGTGCGGAGCGGAGCCGAGTGTGTAATGTGCGGAGCGGAGCCGAGTGTGTAATGTGCGGAGCGGAGCCCAGTGTGTAATGTGCGGAGCGGAGCCGAGTGTGTAATGTGCGGAGCCGAGTGTGTAATGTGCGGAGCGGAGCCCAGTGTGTAATGTGCGGAGCGGAGCCGAGTGTGTAATGTGCGGAGCCGAGTGTGTAATGTGCGGAGCAGAGCCGAGCGTGTTATGTGCGGAGTGGAGCCGAGCGTGTAATGTGCGGAGCGGAGCCGAGTGTGTAATGTGCGGAGCGGAGTCGAGTGTGTAATGTGCGGAGCGGAGCCGAGTGTGTAATGTGCAGAGCGGAGCCGAGTGTGTAATGTGCGGAGCCGAGTGTGTAATGTGCGGAGCGGAGCCGAGTGTGTAATGTGCAGAGCCGAGTGTGTAATGTGCGGAGCGGAGCCGAGTGTGTAATGTGCGGAGCGGAGCCGAGCGTGTAATATGCGGAGCGGAGCCGAGCGTGTAATGTGCGGAGCGGAGCCGAGCGTGTAATGTGCGGAGCGGAGCCGAGCGTGTAATGTGCGGAGCGGAGCCCAGTGTGTAATGTGCGGAGCGGAGCCCAGTGTGTAATGTGCGGAGCGGAGCCCAGTGTGTAATGTGCGGAGCGGAGCCGAGCGTGTAATGTGCGGAACGGAGCCGAGTGTGTAATGTGCGGAGCCGAGTGTGTAATGTGCGGAGCCGAGCGTGTAATGTGCGGAGCGGAGCCGAGGGTGTAATGTGCGGAGCGGAGCCGAGCGTGTAATGAGCGGAGCCGAGTGTGTAATGTGCGGAGCGGAGCCCAGTGTGTAATGTGCGGAGCCGAGTGTGTAATGTGCGGAGCCGAGTGTGTAATGTGCGGAGCGGAGCCGAGTGTGTAATGTGCGGAGCCGAGTGTGTAATGTGCGGAGCACAGCCGAGTGTGTAATGTGCGGAGCGGAGCCGAGCGTGTAATGTGCGGAGCGGAGCCGTGTGTGTAATGTGCGGAGCGGAGCCGAGTGTGTAATGTGCGGAGCGGAGCCGAGTGTGTAATGTGCGGAGCGGAGCCGAGTGTGTAATGTGCGGAGCCAAGTGTGTAATGTGCGGAGCGGAGCCGAGTGTGTAATGTGCGGAGCTGAGTGTGTAATGTGCGGAGCGGAGCCGAGTGTGTAATGTGCGGAGCCGAGTGTGTAATGTGCGGAGCGGATCCGAGTGTGTTTTGTGCGGAGCGGAGCCGAGTGTGTAATGTGCGGAGCGGAGCCGAGTGCGTAATGTGCGGAGCGGAGCCGAGTGCGTAATGTGCGGAGCGGAGCCGAGTGCGTAATGAGCGGAGCCGAGCGTGTAATGTGCGGAGCGGAGCCGAGCGTGTAATGTGCGGAGCGGAGCCGAGTGTGTAATGTGCGGAGCGTAACCGAGCGCGTAATGTGCGGAGCGGAGCCGAGCGCGTAATGTGCGGAGCGGAGCCGAGCGTGTAATGTGCGGAGCGGAGCCGAGCGTGTAATGTGCGGAGCGGAGCCGAGCGTGTAATGTGCGAAGCGGAGCCGAGCGTGTAATGTGCGGAGCGGAGCCGAGCGTGTAATGTGCGGAGCCGAGCGTGTAATGTGCGGAGCGGAGTCGAGCGTGTAATGTGCGTAGCGGAGCCGAGCGTGTAATGTGCGGAGCGGAGCCGAGCGTGTAATGTGCGGAGCGGAGCCGAGCGTGTAATGTGCGGAGCGGAGCCGAGTGTGTAATGTGCGGAGCCGAGCGTGTAATGTGCGGAGCCGAGCGTGTAATGTGCGTAGCGGAGCCGAGCGTGTAATGTGCGGAGCGGAGCCCAGTGTGTAATGTGCGGAGCGGAGCCCAGTGTGTAATGTGCGGAGCGGAGCCGAGTGTGTAATGTGCGGAGCCGAGTGTGTAATGTGCGGAGCCGAGCGTGTAATGTGCGGAGCGGAGCCGAGCATGTAATGTGCGGAGCGGAGCCGAGTGTGTAATGTGCGGAGCCGAGCGTGTAATGTGCGGAGCCGAGCGTGTAATGTGCGGAGCGGAGCCAAGGGTGTAATGTGCGGAGCGGAGCCGAGCGTGTAATGAGCGGAGCCGAGCGTGTAATGTGCGGAGCGGAGCCGAGCGTGTAATGTGCGGAGCGTAGCCGAGCGTGTAATGTGCGGAACCGAGCGTGTAATGTGCGGAGCCGAGCCGAGTGTGTAATGTGCGGAGCCGAGCCGAGCGTGTAATGTGCGGAGCCGAGCCGAGCGTGTAATGTGCGGAGCCGAGCGTGTAAGGTGCGGAGCCGAGTGTGTAATGTGCGGAGCGGAGCCGAGTGCGTAATGTGCGGAGCGGAGCCGAGTGCGTAATGTGCGGAGCGGAGCCGAGTGCGTAATGAGCGGAGCCGAGCGTGTAATGTGCGGAGCGGAGCCGAGCGTGTAATGTGCGGAGCGGAGCCGAGTGTGTAATGTGCGGAGCCGAGTGTGTAATGTGCGGAGCGGAGCCGAGTGTGTAATGTGCGGAGCGGAGCCGAGCGTGTAATGTGCGGAGCCGAGCGTGTGATGTGCGGAGCGGAGCCGAGCGTGTAATGTGCGGAGCGGAGCCGAGCGTGTAATGTGCGGAGCGGAGCCGAGCGTGTAATGTGCTGAGCGGAGCCGAGTGTGTAATGTGCGGAGCGGAGCCGTGTGTGTAATGTGCGGAGCGGAGCCGAGCGTGTAATGTGCGGAGCGGAGCCGAGTGCGTAATGTGCGGAGCGGAGCCGAGTGCGTAATGAGCGGAGCCGAGCGTGTAATGTGCGGAGCGGAGCCGAGTGTGTAATGTGCGGAGCCGAGTGTGTAATGTGCGGAGCGGAGCCGAGTGTGTAATGTGCGGAGCGGAGCCGAGCGTGTAATGTGCGGAGCCGAGCGTGTAATGTGCGGAGCGGAGCCGAGCGTGTAATGTGCGGAGCGGAGCCGAGCGTGTAATGTGCTGAGCGGAGCCGAGTGTGTAATGTGCGGAGCGGAGCCGTGTGTGTAATGTGCGGAGCGGAGCCGACTGTGTAATGTGCGGAGCGGAGCCGAGCGTGTAATGTGCGGAGCGGAGCCGAGTGCGTAATGTGCGGAGCGGAGCCGAGTGTGTAATGTGCGGAGCGGAGCCGAGTGTGTAATGTGCGGAGCCAAGTGTGTAATGTGCGGAGCGGAGCCGAGTGTGTAATGTGCGGAGCTGAGTGTGTAATGTGCGGAGCGGTGCCGAGTGTGTAATGTGCGGAGCCGAGTGTGTAATGTGCGGAGCGGATCCGAGTGTGTATTGTGCGGAGCGGAGCCGAGTGTGTAATGTGCGTAGCGGAGCCGAGTGCGTAATGTGCGGAGCGGAGCCGAGTGCGTAATGTGCGGAGCGGAGCCGAGTGCGTAATGAGCGGAGCCGAGCATGTAATGTGCGGAGCGGAGCCGAGCGTGTAATGTGCGGAGCGGAGCCGAGTGTGTAATGTGCGAAGCGTAACCGAGCGCGTAATGTGCGGAGCGGAGCCGAGCGCGTAATGTGCGGAGCGGAGCGTGTAATGTGCGGAGCGGAGCCGAGCGTGTAATGTGCGGAGCGGAGCCGAGCGTGTAATGTGCGAAGCGGAGCCGAGCGTGTAATGTGCGGAGCGGAGCCGAGCGTGTAATGTGCGGAGCCGAGCGTGTAATGTGCGGAGCGGAGTCGAGCGTGTAATGTGCGTAGCGGAGCCGAGCGTGTAATGTGCGGAGCGGAGCCGAGCGTGTAATGTGCGGAGTGGAGCCGAGCGTGTAATGTGCGGAGCGGAGCCGAGTGTGTAATGTGCGGAGCCGAGCGTGTAATGTGCGGAGCCGAGCGTGTAATGTGCGTAGCGGAGCCGAGCGTGTAATGTGCGGAGCGGAGCCGAGCGTGTAATGTGCGGAGCGGAGCCGAGCGTGTAATGTGCGGAGCGGAGCCCAGTGTGTAATGTGCGGAGCGGAGCCCAGTGTGTAATGTGCGGAGCGGAGCCCAGTGTGTAATGTGCGGAGCCGAGTGTGTAATGTGCGGAGCCGAGCGTGTAATGTGCGGAGCGGAGCCGAGCATGTAATGTGCGGAGCGGAGCCGAGTGTGTAATGTGCGGAGCCGAGCGTGTAATGTGCGGAGCGGAGCCAAGGGTGTAATGTGCGGAGCGGAGCCGAGCGTGTAATGAGCGGAGCCGAGCGTGTAATGTGCGGAGCGGAGCCGAGCGTGTAATGTGCGGAGCGTAGCCGAGCGTGTAATGTGCGGAACCGAGCGTGTAATGTGCGGAGCCGAGCCGAGCGTGTAATGTGCGGAGCCGAGCCGAGCGTGTAATGTGCGGAGCCGAGCGTGTAATGTGCGGAGCCGAGCGTGTAATGTGCGGAGCCGAGTGTGTAATGTGCGGAGCGGAGCCGAGTGCGTAATGTGCGGAGCGGAGCCGAGTGCGTAATGAGCGGAGCCGAGCGTGTAATGTGCGGAGCGGAGCCGAGCGTGTAATGTGCGGAGCGGAGCCGAGTGTGTAATGTGCGGAGCCGAGTGTGTAATGTGCGGAGCGGAGCTGAGTGTGTAATGTGCGGAGCGGAGCCGAGCGTGTAATGTGCGGAGCCGAGCGTGTGATGTGCGGAGCGGAGCCGAGCGTGTAATGTGCGGAGCGGAGCCGAGCGTGTAATGTGCGGAGCGGAGCCGAGCGTGTAATGTGCTGAGCGGAGCCGAGTGTGTAATGTGCGGAGCGGAGCCGTGTGTGTAATGTGCGGAGCGGAGCCGACTGTGTAATGTGCGGAGCGGAGCCGAGCGTGTAATGTGCGGAGCGGAGCCGAGTGCGTAATGTGCGGAGCGGAGCCGAGTGCGTAATGAGCGGAGCCGAGCGTGTAATGTGCGGAGCGGAGCCGAGCGTGTAATGTGCGGAGCGGAGCCGAGTGTGTAATGTGCGGAGCCGAGTGTGTAATGTGCGGAGCGGAGCCGAGTGTGTAATGTGCGGAGCGGAGCCGAGCGTGTAATGTGCGGAGCCGAGCGTGTAATGTGCGGAGCGGAGCCGAGCGTGTAATGTGCGGAGCGGAGCCGAGCGTGTAATGTGCGGAGCGGAGCCGAGCGTGTAATGTGCTGAGCGGACCCGAGTGTGTAATGTGCGGAGCGGAGCCGTGTGTGTAATGTGCGGAGCGGAGCCGAGCGTGTAATGTGCGGAGCGGAGCCGAGCGTGTAATGTGCGGAGCGGAGCCGAGCGTGTAATGTGCGGAGCCGAGCGTGTAATGTGCGGAGCGGAGCCGAGCGTGTAATGTGCGGAGAGGAGCCGAGCGTGTAATGTGCGGAGCGGAGCCGAGTGTGTAATGTGCGGAGCCGAGCGTGTAATGTGCGGAGCGGAGCCGAGCGTGTAATGTGCGGAGCGGAGCCGAGCGTGTAATGTGCGGAGCGGAGCCGAGCGTGTAATGTGCGGAGCGGAGCCGAGCGTGTAATGTGCGGAGCGGAGCCGAGTGTGTAATGTGCGGAGCCGAGTGTGTAATGTGCGGAGCGGAGCCGAGTGTGTAATGTGCGGAGCGGAGCCGAGCGTGTAATGTGCGGAGCCGAGCGTGTGATGTGCGGAGCGGAGCCGAGCGTGTAATGTGCGGAGCGGAGCCGAGCGTGTAATGTGCGGAGCGGAGCCGAGCGTGTAATGTGCTGAGCGGAGCCGAGTGTGTAATGTGCGGAGCGGAGCCGTGTGTGTAATGTGCGGAGCGGAGCCGACTGTGTAATGTGCGGAGCGGAGCCGAGCGTGTAATGTGCGGAGCGGAGCCGAGTGCGTAATGTGCGGAGCGGAGCCGAGTGCGTAATGAGCGGAGCCGAGCGTGTAATGTGCGGAGCGGAGCCGAGCGTGTAATGTGCGGAGCGGAGCCGAGTGTGTAATGTGCGGAGCCGAGTGTGTAATGTGCGGAGCGGAGCCGAGTGTGTAATGTGCGGAGCGGAGCCGAGCGTGTAATGTGCGGAGCCGAGCGTGTAATGTGCGGAGCGGAGCCGAGCGTGTAATGTGCGGAGCGGAGCCGAGCGTGTAATGTGCGGAGCGGAGCCGAGCGTGTAATGTGCTGAGCGGAGCCGAGTGTGTAATGTGCGGAGCGGAGCCGTGTGTGTAA
This sequence comes from Phyllobates terribilis, assembly GCF_046119375.1. NCBI lineage: Eukaryota > Metazoa > Chordata > Amphibia > Anura > Dendrobatidae > Phyllobates > Phyllobates terribilis. Next base: position 595,482,555 of record NW_027362761.1, read on the forward strand.
TGTGCGGAGCGGAGCCGAGCGTGTAATGTGCGGAGCGGAGCCGAGCGTGTAATGTGCGGAGCGGAGCCGAGCGTGTAATGTGCGGAGCCGAGCGTGTAATGTGCGGAGCGGAGCCGAGCGTGTAATGTGCGGAGAGGAGCCGAGCGTGTAATGTGCGGAGCGGAGTCGAGTGTGTAATGTGCGGAGCCGAGCGTGTAATGTGCGGAGCGGAGCCGAGCGTGTAATGTGCGGAGCGGAGCCGAGCGTGTAATGTGCGGAGCGGAGCCGAGCGTGTAATGTGCGGAGCGGAGCCGAGCGTGTAATGTGCGGAGCGGAGCCGAGCGTGTAATGTGCGGAGCGGAGCCGTGTGTGTAATGTGCTGAGCGGAGCCGAGTGTGTAATGTGCGGAGCGGAGCCGTGTGTGTAATGTGCGGAGCGGAGCCGAGTGTGTAATGTGCGGAGCGGAGCCGAGTGTGTAATGTGCGGAGCGGAGCCGAGTGTGTAATGTGCGGAGCGGAGCCGAGTGTGTAATGTGCGGAGCGGAGCCGAGTGTGTAATGTGCGGAGCGGAGCCGAGTGTGTAGTGTGCGGAGCGGAGCCGAGTGTGTAATGTGCGGAGCGGAGCCGAGTGTGTAATGTGCGGAGCGGAGCCCAGTGTGTAATGTGCGGAGCGGAGCCGAGTGTGTAATGTGCGGAGCCGAGTGTGTAATGTGCGGAGCGGAGCCCAGTGTGTAATGTGCGGAGCGGAGCCGAGTGTGTAATGTGCGGAGCCGAGTGTGTAATGTGCGGAGCAGAGCCGAGCGTGTTATGTGCGGAGTGGAGCCGAGCGTGTAATGTGCGGAGCGGAGCCGAGTGTGTAATGTGCGGAGCGGAGTCGAGTGTGTAATGTGCGGAGCGGAGCCGAGTGTGTAATGTGCAGAGCGGAGCCGAGTGTGTAATGTGCGGAGCCGAGTGTGTAATGTGCGGAGCGGAGCCGAGTGTGTAATGTGCAGAGCCGAGTGTGTAATGTGCGGAGCGGAGCCGAGTGTGTAATGTGCGGAGCGGAGCCGAGTGTGTAATGTGCGGAGCGGAGCCGAGCGTGTAATATGCGGAGCGGAGCCGAGCGTGTAATGTGCGGAGCGGAGCCGAGCGTGTAATGTGCGGAGCGGAGCCGAGCGTGTAATGTGCGGAGCGGAGCCCAGTGTGTAATGTGCGGAGCGGAGCCCAGTGTGTAATGTGCGGAGCGGAGCCCAGTGTGTAATGTGCGGAGCGGAGCCGAGCGTGTAATGTGCGGAACGGAGCCGAGTGTGTAATGTGCGGAGCCGAGTGTGTAATGTGCGGAGCCGAGCGTGTAATGTGCGGAGCGGAGCCGAGGGTGTAATGTGCGGAGCGGAGCCGAGCGTGTAATGAGCGGAGCCGAGTGTGTAATGTGCGGAGCGGAGCCCAGTGTGTAATGTGCGGAGCCGAGTGTGTAATGTGCGGAGCCGAGTGTGTAATGTGCGGAGCGGAGCCGAGTGTGTAATGTGCGGAGCCGAGTGTGTAATGTGCGGAGCACAGCCGAGTGTGTAATGTGCGGAGCGGAGCCGAGCGTGTAATGTGCGGAGCGGAGCCGTGTGTGTAATGTGCGGAGCGGAGCCGAGTGTGTAATGTGCGGAGCGGAGCCGAGTGTGTAATGTGCGGAGCGGAGCCGAGTGTGTAATGTGCGGAGCCAAGTGTGTAATGTGCGGAGCGGAGCCGAGTGTGTAATGTGCGGAGCTGAGTGTGTAATGTGCGGAGCGGAGCCGAGTGTGTAATGTGCGGAGCCGAGTGTGTAATGTGCGGAGCGGATCCGAGTGTGTTTTGTGCGGAGCGGAGCCGAGTGTGTAATGTGCGGAGCGGAGCCGAGTGCGTAATGTGCGGAGCGGAGCCGAGTGCGTAATGTGCGGAGCGGAGCCGAGTGCGTAATGAGCGGAGCCGAGCGTGTAATGTGCGGAGCGGAGCCGAGCGTGTAATGTGCGGAGCGGAGCCGAGTGTGTAATGTGCGGAGCGTAACCGAGCGCGTAATGTGCGGAGCGGAGCCGAGCGCGTAATGTGCGGAGCGGAGCCGAGCGTGTAATGTGCGGAGCGGAGCCGAGCGTGTAATGTGCGGAGCGGAGCCGAGCGTGTAATGTGCGAAGCGGAGCCGAGCGTGTAATGTGCGGAGCGGAGCCGAGCGTGTAATGTGCGGAGCCGAGCGTGTAATGTGCGGAGCGGAGTCGAGCGTGTAATGTGCGTAGCGGAGCCGAGCGTGTAATGTGCGGAGCGGAGCCGAGCGTGTAATGTGCGGAGCGGAGCCGAGCGTGTAATGTGCGGAGCGGAGCCGAGTGTGTAATGTGCGGAGCCGAGCGTGTAATGTGCGGAGCCGAGCGTGTAATGTGCGTAGCGGAGCCGAGCGTGTAATGTGCGGAGCGAAGCCCAGTGTGTAATGTGCGGAGCGGAGCCCAGTGTGTAATGTGCGGAGCGGAGCCGAGTGTGTAATGTGCGGAGCCGAGTGTGTAATGTGCGGAGCCGAGCGTGTAATGTGCGGAGCGGAGCCGAGCATGTAATGTGCGGAGCGGAGCCGAGTGTGTAATGTGCGGAGCCGAGCGTGTAATGTGCGGAGCCGAGCGTGTAATGTGCGGAGCGGAGCCAAGGGTGTAATGTGCGGAGCGGAGCCGAGCGTGTAATGAGCGGAGCCGAGCGTGTAATGTGCGGAGCGGAGCCGAGCGTGTAATGTGCGGAGCGTAGCCGAGCGTGTAATGTGCGGAACCGAGCGTGTAATGTGCGGAGCCGAGCCGAGCGTGTAATGTGCGGAGCCGAGCCGAGCGTGTAATGTGCGGAGCCGAGCCGAGCGTGTAATGTGCGGAGCCGAGCGTGTAATGTGCGGAGCCGAGTGTGTAATGTGCGGAGCGGAGCCGAGTGCGTAATGTGCGGAGCGGAGCCGAGTGCGTAATGTGCGGAGCGGAGCCGAGTGCGTAATGAGCGGAGCCGTGCGTGTAATGTGCGGAGCGGAGCCGAGCGTGTAATGTGCGGAGCGGAGCCGAGTGTGTAATGTGCGGAGCCGAGTGTGTAATGTGCGGAGCGGAGCCGAGTGTGTAATGTGCGGAGCGGAGCCGAGCGTGTAATGTGCGGAGCCGAGCGTGTGATGTGCGGAGCGGAGCCGAGCGTGTAATGTGCGGAGCGGAGCCGAGCGTGTAATGTGCGGAGCGGAGCCGAGCGTGTAATGTGCTGAGCGGAGCCGAGTGTGTAATGTGCGGAGCGGAGCCGTGTGTGTAATGTGCGGAGCGGAGCCGACTGTGTAATGTGCGGAGCGGAGCCGAGCGTGTAATGTGCGGAGCGGAGCCGAGTGCGTAATGTGCGGAGCGGAGCCGAGTGCGTAATGAGCGGAGCCGAGCGTGTAATGTGCGGAGCGGAGCCGAGTGTGTAATGTGCGGAGCCGAGTGTGTAATGTGCGGAGCGGAGCCGAGCGTGTAATGTGCGGAGCCGAGCGTGTAATGTGCGGAGCGGAGCCGAGCGTGTAATGTGCGGAGCGGAGCCGAGCGTGTAATGTGCTGAGCGGAGCCGAGTGTGTAATGTGCGGAGCGGAGCCGTGTGTGTAATGTGCGGAGCGGAGCCGACTGTGTAATGTGCGGAGCGGAGCCGAGCGTGTAATGTGCGGAGCGGAGCCGAGTGCGTAATGTGCGGAGCGGAGCCGAGTGCGTAATGAGCGGAGCCGAGCGTGTAATGTGCGGAGCGGAGCCGAGCGTGTAATGTGCGGAGCGGAGCCGAGTGTGTAATGTGCGGAGCCGAGTGTGTAATGTGCGGAGCGGAGCCGAGTGTGTAATGTGCGGAGCGGAGCCGAGCGTGTAATGTGCGGAGCCGAGCGTGTAATGTGCGGAGCGGAGCCGAGCGTGTAATGTGCGGAGCGGAGCCGAGCGTGTAATGTGCGGAGCGGAGCCGAGCGTGTAATGTGCTGAGCGGAGCCGAGTGTGTAATGTGCGGAGCGGAGCCGTGTGTGTAATGTGCGGAGCGGAGCCGAGCGTGTAATGTGCGGAGCGGAGCCGAGCGTGTAATGTGCGGAGCGGAGCCGAGCGTGTAATGTGCGGAGCGGAGCCGAGCGTGTAATGTGCGGAGCCGAGCGTGTAATGTGCGGAGCGGAGCCGAGCGTGTAATGTGCGGAGAGGAGCCGAGCGTGTAATGTGCGGATCGGAGCCGAGTGTGTAATGTGCGGAGCCGAGCGTGTAATGTGCGGAGCGGAGCCGAGCGTGTAATGTGCGGAGCGGAGCCGAGCGTGTAATGTGCGGAGCGGAGCCGAGCGTGTAATGTGCGGAGCGGAGCCGAGCGTGTAATGTGCGGAGCGGAGCCGAGCGTGTAATGTGCGGAGCGGAGCCGAGTGTGTAATGTGCGGAGCCGAGTGTGTAATGTGCGGAGCGGAGCCGAGTGTGTAATGTGTGGAGCGGAGCCGAGCGTGTAATGTGCGGAGCCGAGCGTGTGATGTGCGGAGCGGAGCCGAGCGTGTAATGTGCGGAGCGGAGCCGAGCGTGTAATGTGCGGAGCGGAGCCGAGCGTGTAATGTGCTGAGCGGAGCCGAGTGTGTAATGTGCGGAGCGGAGCCGTGTGTGTAATGTGCGGAGCGGAGCCGACTGTGTAATGTGCGGAGCGGAGCCGAGCGTGTAATGTGCGGAGAGGAGCCGAGTGCGTAATGTGCGGAGTGGAGCCGAGTGCGTAATGAGCGGAGCCGAGCGTGTAATGTGCGGAGCGGAGCCGAGCGTGTAATGTGCGGAGCGGAGCCGAGTGTGTAATCTGCGGAGCCGAGTGTGTAATGTGCGGAGCGGAGCCGAGTGTGTAATGTGCGGAGCGGAGCCGAGCGTGTAATGTGCGGAGCCGAGCGTGTAATGTGCGGAGCGGAGCCGAGCGTGTAATGTGCGGAGCGGAGCCGAGCGTGTAATGTGCGGAGCGGAGCCGAGCGTGTAATGTGCTGAGCGGAGCCGAGTGTGTAATGTGCGGAGCGGAGCCGTGTGTGTAATGTGCGGAGCGGAGCCGAGCGTGTAATGTGCGGAGCGGAGCCGAGCGTGTAATGTGCGGAGCGGAGCCGAGCGTGTAATGTGCGGAGCCGAGCGTGTAATGTGCGGAGCGGAGCCGAGCGTGTAATGTGCGGAGAGGAGCCGAGCGTGTAATGTGCGGAGCGGAGCCGAGAGCGTGTAATGTGCGGAGCGGAGCCGAGTGTGTAATGTGCGGAGCCGAGCGTGTAATGTGCGGAGCGGAGCCGAGCGTGTAATGTGCGGAGCGGAGCCGAGCGTGTAATGTGCGGAGCGGAGCCGAGCGTGTAATGTGCGGAGCGGAGCCGAGCATGTAATGTGCGGAGCGGAGCCGAGCGTGTAATGTGCGGAGCGGAGCCGAGCGTGTAATGTGCGGAGAGGAGCCGAGCGTGTAATGTGCGGAGCAGAGCCGAGTGTGTAATGTGCGGAGCCGAGCGTGTAATGTGCGGAGCGGAGCCGAGCGTGTAATGTGCGGAGCGGAGGCGAGCGTGTAATGTGCGGAGCCGAGGGTGTAATGTGTGGAGCGGAGCCGAGCGCGTAATGTGCGGAGCGGAGCCGAGCGCGTAATGTGCGGAGCGGAGCCGAGCGCGTAATGTGCGGAGCGGAGCCGAGCGCGTAATGTGCGGAGTGGAGCCGAGCGTGTAATGTGCGGAGCGGAGCCGAGTGTGTAATGTGCGGAGCCGAGTGTGTAATGTGCGGAGCGGAGCCGAGTGTGTAATGTGCGGAGCCGAGTGTGTAATGTGCGGAGCGGAGCCGAGTGTAATGTGCGGAGCCGAGTGTGTAATGTGCGGAGCGGAGCCGAGTGTGTAATGTGCGGAGCCGAGCGTGTAATGTGCGGAGCCGAGCGTGTAATGTGCGGCGGAGCCGAGCGTGTAATGTGCGGAGCGGAGCCGAGTGCGTAATGAGCGGAGCCGAGCATGTAATGTGCGGAGCGGAGCCGAGCGTGTAATGTGCGGAGCGGAGCCGAGTGTGTAATGTGCGAAGCGTAACCGAGCGCGTAATGTGCGGAGCGGAGCCGAGCGCGTAATGTGCGGAGCGGAGCGTGTAATGTGCGGAGCGGAGCCGAGCGTGTAATGTGCGGAGCGGAGCCGAGCGTGTAATGTGCGAAGCGGAGCCGAGCGTGTAATGTGCGGAGCGGAGCCGAGCGTGTAATGTGCGGAGCCGAGCGTGTAATGTGCGGAGCGGAGTCGAGCGTGTAATGTGCGTAGCGGAGCCGAGCGTGTAATGTGCGGAGCGGAGCCGAGCGTGTAATGTGCGGAGTGGAGCCGAGCGTGTAATGTGCGGAGCGGAGCCGAGTGTGTAATGTGCGGAGCCGAGCGTGTAATGTGCGGAGCCGAGCGTGTAATGTGCGTAGCGGAGCCGAGCGTGTAATGTGCGGAGCGGAGCCGAGCGTGTAATGTGCGGAGCGGAGCCGAGCGTGTAATGTGCGGAGCGGAGCCCAGTGTGTAATGTGCGGAGCGGAGCCCAGTGTGTAATGTGCGGAGCGGAGCCCAGTGTGTAATGTGCGGAGCCGAGTGTGTAATGTGCGGAGCCGAGCGTGTAATGTGCGGAGCGGAGCCGAGCATGTAATGTGCGGAGCGGAGCCGAGTGTGTAATGTGCGGAGCCGAGCGTGTAATGTGCGGAGCCGAGCGTGTAATGTGCGGAGCGGAGCCAAGGGTGTAATGTGCGGAGCGGAGCCGAGCGTGTAATGAGCGGAGCCGAGCGTGTAATGTGCGGAGCGGAGCCGAGCGTGTAATGTGCGGAGCGTAGCCGAGAGTGTAATGTGCGGAACCGAGCGTGTAATGTGCGGAGCCGAGCCGAGCGTGTAATGTGCGGAGCCGAGCCGAGCGTGTAATGTGCGGAGCCGAGCGTGTAATGTGCGGAGCCGAGCGTGTAATATGCGGAGCCGAGTGTGTAATGTGCGGAGCGGAGCCGAGTGCGTAATGTGCGGAGCGGAGCCGAGTGCGTAATGAGCGGAGCCGAGCGTGTAATGTGCGGAGCGGAGCCGAGCGTGTAATGTGCGGAGCGGAGCCGAGTGTGTAATGTGCGGAGCCGAGTGTGTAATGTGCGGAGCGGAGCCGAGTGTGTAATGTGCGGAGCGGAGCCGAGCGTGTAATGTGCGGAGCCGAGCGTGTGATGTGCGGAGCGGAGCCGAGCGTGTAATGTGCGGAGCGGAGCCGAGCGTGTAATGTGCGGAGCGGAGCCGAGCGTGTAATGTGCTGAGCGGAGCCGAGTGTGTAATGTGCGGAGCGGAGCCGTGTGTGTAATGTGCGGAGCGGAGCCGACTGTGTAATGTGCGGAGCGGAGCCGAGCGTGTAATGTGCGGAGCGGAGCCGAGTGCGTAATGTGCGGAGCGGAGCCGAGTGCGTAATGAGCGGAGCCGAGCGTGTAATGTGCGGAGCGGAGCCGAGCGTGTAATGTGCGGAGCGGAGCCGAGTGTGTAATGTGCGGAGCCGAGTGTGTAATGTGCGAAGCGGAGCCGAGTGTGTAATGTGCGGAGCGGAGCCGAGCGTGTAATGTGCGGAGCCGAGCGTGTAATGTGCGGAGCGGAGCCGAGCGTGTAATGTGCGGAGCGGAGCCGAGCGTGTAATGTGCGGAGCGGAGCCGAGCGTGTAATGTGCTGAGCGGACCCGAGTGTGTAATGTGCGGAGCTGAGCCGTGTGTGTAATGTGCGGAGCGGAGCCGAGCGTGTAATGTGCGGAGCGGAGCCGAGCGTGTAATGTGCGGAGCGGAGCCGAGCGTGTAATGTGCGGAGCGGAGCCGAGCGTGTAATGTGCGGAGCCGAGCGTGTAATGTGCGGAGCGGAGCCGAGCGTGTAATGTGCGGAGAGGAGCCGAGCGTGTAATGTGCGGAGCGGAGCCGAGTGTGTAATGTGCGGAGCCGAGCGTGTAATGTGCGGAGCGGAGCCGAGCGTGTAATGTGCGGAGCGGAGCCGAGCGTGTAATGTGCGGAGCGGAGCCGAGCGTGTAATGTGCGGAGCGGAGCCGAGCGTGTAATGTGCGGAGCGGAGCCGAGCGTGTAATGTGCGGAGCGGAGCCGAGTGTGTAATGTGCGGAGCCGAGTGTGTAATGTGCGGAGCGGAGCCGAGTGTGTAATGTGCGGAGCGGAGCCGAGCGTGTAATGTGCGGAGCCGAGCGTGTGATGTGCGGAGCGGAGCCGAGCGTGTAATGTGCGGAGCGGAGCCGAGCGTGTAATGTGCGGAGCGGAGCCGAGCGTGTAATGTGCTGAGCGGAGCCGAGTGTGTAATGTGCGGAGCGGAGCCGTGTGTGTAATGTGCGGAGCGGAGCCGACTGTGTAATGTGCGGAGCGGAGCCGAGCGTGTAATGTGCGGAGCGGAGCCGAGTGCGTAATGTGCGGAGCGGAGCCGAGTGCGTAATGAGCGGAGCCGAGCGTGTAATGTGCGGAGCGGAGCCGAGCGTGTAATGTGCGGAGCGGAGCCGAGTGTGTAATGTGCGGAGCCGAGTGTGTAATGTGCGGAGCGGAGCCGAGTGTGTAATGTGCGGAGCGGAGCCGAGTGTGTAATGTGCGGAGCGGAGCCGAGCGTGTAATGTGCGGAGCCGAGCGTGTAATGTGCGGAGCGGAGCCGAGCGTGTAATGTGCGGAGCGGAGCCGAGCGTGTAATGTGCGGAGCGGAGCCGAGCGTGTAATGTGCTGAGCGGAGCCGAGTGTGTAATGTGCGGAGCGGAGCCGTGTGTGTAATGTGCGGAGCGGAGCCGAGCGTGTAATGTGCGGAGCGGAGCCGAGCGTGTAATGTGCGGAGCGGAGCCGAGCGTGTAATGTGCGGAGCCGAGCGTGTAATGTGCGGAGCGGAGCCGAGCGTGTAATGTGCGGAGAGGAGCCGAGCGTGTAATGTGCGGAGCGGAGCCGAGTGTGTAATGTGCGGAGCCGAGCGTGTAATGTGCGGAGCGGAGCCGAGCGTGTAATGTGCGGAGCGGAGCCGAGCGTGTAATGTGCGGAGCGGAGCCGAGCGTGTAATGTGCGGAGCGGAGCCGAGCATGTAATGTGCGGAGCGGAGCCGAGCGTGTAATGTGCGGAGCGGAGCCGAGCGTGTAATGTGCGGAGAGGAGCCGAGCGTGTAATGTGCGGAGCAGAGCCGAGTGTGTAATGTGCGGAGCCGAGCGTGTAATGTGCGGAGCGGAGCCGAGCGTGTAATGTGCGGAGCGGAGGCGAGCGTGTAATGTGCGGAGCCGAGGGTGTAATGTGTGGAGCGGAGCCGAGCGCGTAATGTGCGGAGCGGAGCCGAGCGCGTAATGTGCGGAGCGGAGCCGAGCGCGTAATGTGCGGAGCGGAGCCGAGCGCGTAATGTGCGGAGTGGAGCCGAGCGTGTAATGTGCGGAGCGGAGCCGAGTGTGTAATGTGCGGAGCCGAGTGTGTAATGTGCGGAGCGGAGCCGAGTGTGTAATGTGCGGAGCCGAGTGTGTAATGTGCGGAGCGGAGCCGAGTGTGTAATGTGCGGAGCCGAGTGTGTAATGTGCGGAGCGGAGCCGAGTGTGTAATGTGCGGAGCCGAGCGTGTAATGTGCGGAGCCGAGCGTGTAATGTGCGTAGCGGAGCCGAGCGTGTAATGTGCGGAGCGGAGCCGAGTGCGTAATGAGCGGAGCCGAGCATGTAATGTGCGGAGCGGAGCCGAGCGTGTAATGTGCGGAGCGGAGCCGAGTGTGTAATGTGCGAAGCGTAACCGAGCGCGTAATGTGCGGAGCGGAGCCGAGCGCGTAATGTGCGGAGCGGAGCGTGTAATGTGCGGAGCGGAGCCGAGCGTGTAATGTGCGGAGCGGAGCCGAGCGTGTAATGTGCGAAGCGGAGCCGAGCGTGTAATGTGCGGAGCGGAGCCGAGCGTGTAATGTGCGGAGCCGAGCGTGTAATGTGCGGAGCGGAGTCGAGCGTGTAATGTGCGTAGCGGAGCCGAGCGTGTAATGTGCGGAGCGGAGCCGAGCGTGTAATGTGCGGAGTGGAGCCGAGCGTGTAATGTGCGGAGCGGAGCCGAGTGTGTAATGTGCGGAGCCGAGCGTGTAATGTGCGGAGCCGAGCGTGTAATGTGCGTAGCGGAGCCGAGCGTGTAATGTGCGGAGCGGAGCCGAGCGTGTAATGTGCGGAGCGGAGCCGAGCGTGTAATGTGCGGAGCGGAGCCCAGTGTGTAATGTGCGGAGCGGAGCCCAGTGTGTAATGTGCGGAGCGGAGCCCAGTGTGTAATGTGCGGAGCCGAGTGTGTAATGTGCGGAGCCGAGCGTGTAATGTGCGGAGCGGAGCCGAGCATGTAATGTGCGGAGCGGAGCCGAGTGTGTAATGTGCGGAGCCGAGCGTGTAATGTGCGGAGCCGAGCGTGTAATGTGCGGAGCGGAGCCAAGGGTGTAATGTGCGGAGCGGAGCCGAGCGTGTAATGAGCGGAGCCGAGCGTGTAATGTGCGGAGCGGAGCCGAGCGTGTAATGTGCGGAGCGTAGCCGAGAGTGTAATGTGCGGAACCGAGCGTGTAATGTGCGGAGCCGAGCCGAGCGTGTAATGTGCGGAGCCGAGCCGAGCGTGTAATGTGCGGAGCCGAGCGTGTAATGTGCGGAGCCGAGCGTGTAATATGCGGAGCCGAGTGTGTAATGTGCGGAGCGGAGCCGAGTGCGTAATGTGCGGAGCGGAGCCGAGTGCGTAATGAGCGGAGCCGAGCGTGTAATGTGCGGAGCGGAGCCGAGCGTGTAATGTGCGGAGCGGAGCCGAGTGTGTAATGTGCGGAGCCGAGTGTGTAATGTGCGGAGCGGAGCCGAGTGTGTAATGTGCGGAGCGGAGCCGAGCGTGTAATGTGCGGAGCCGAGCGTGTGATGTGCGGAGCGGAGCCGAGCGTGTAATGTGCGGAGCGGAGCCGAGCGTGTAATGTGCGGAGCGGAGCCGAGCGTGTAATGTGCTGAGCGGAGCCGAGTGTGTAATGTGCGGAGCGGAGCCGTGTGTGTAATGTGCGGAGCGGAGCCGACTGTGTAATGTGCGGAGCGGAGCCGAGCGTGTAATGTGCGGAGCGGAGCCGAGTGCGTAATGTGCGGAGCGGAGCCGAGTGCGTAATGAGCGGAGCCGAGCGTGTAATGTGCGGAGCGGAGCCGAGCGTGTAATGTGCGGAGCGGAGCCGAGTGTGTAATGTGCGGAGCCGAGTGTGTAATGTGCGGAGCGGAGCCGAGTGTGTAATGTGCGGAGCGGAGCCGAGCGTGTAATGTGCGGAGCCGAGCGTGTAATGTGCGGAGCGGAGCCGAGCGTGTAATGTGCGGAGCGGAGCCGAGCGTGTAATGTGCGGAGCGGAGCCGAGCGTGTAATGTGCTGAGCGGACCCGAGTGTGTAATGTGCGGAGCTGAGCCGTGTGTGTAATGTGCGGAGCGGAGCCGAGCGTGTAATGTGCGGAGCGGAGCCGAGCGTGTAATGTGCGGAGCGGAGCCGAGCGTGTAATGTGCGGAGCGGAGCCGAGCGTGTAATGTGCGGAGCCGAGCGTGTAATGTGCGGAGCGGAGCCGAGCGTGTAATGTGCGGAGAGGAGCCGAGCGTGTAATGTGCGGAGCGGAGCCGAGTGTGTAATGTGCGGAGCCGAGCGTGTAATGTGCGGAGCGGAGCCGAGCGTGTAATGTGCGGAGCGGAGCCGAGCGTGTAATGTGCGGAGCGGAGCCGAGCGTGTAATGTGCGGAGCGGAGCCGAGCGTGTAATGTGCGGAGCGGAGCCGAGCGTGTAATGTGCGGAGCGGAGCCGAGTGTGTAATGTGCGGAGCCGAGTGTGTAATGTGCGGAGCGGAGCCGAGTGTGTAATGTGCGGAGCGGAGCCGAGCGTGTAATGTGCGGAGCCGAGCGTGTGATGTGCGGAGCGGAGCCGAGCGTGTAATGTGCGGAGCGGAGCCGAGCGTGTAATGTGCGGAGCGGAGCCGAGCGTGTAATGTGCTGAGCGGAGCCGAGTGTGTAATGTGCGGAGCGGAGCCGTGTGTGTAATGTGCGGAGCGGAGCCGACTGTGTAATGTGCGGAGCGGAGCCGAGCGTGTAATGTGCGGAGCGGAGCCGAGTGCGTAATGTGCGGAGCGGAGCCGAGTGCGTAATGAGCGGAGCCGAGCGTGTAATGTGCGGAGCGGAGCCGAGCGTGTAATGTGCGGAGCGGAGCCGAGTGTGTAATGTGCGGAGCCGAGTGTGTAATGTGCGGAGCGGAGCCGAGTGTGTAATGTGCGGAGCGGAGCCGAGTGTGTAATGTGCGGAGCGGAGCCGAGCGTGTAATGTGCGGAGCCGAGCGTGTAATGTGCGGAGCGGAGCCGAGCGTGTAATGTGCGGAGCGGAGCCGAGCGTGTAATGTGCGGAGCGGAGCCGAGCGTGAAATGTGCTGAGCGGAGCCGAGTGTGTAATGTGCGGAGCGGAGCCGTGTGTGTAATGTGCGGAGCGGAGCCGAGCGTGTAATGTGCGGAGCGGAGCCGAGCGTGTAATGTGTGGAGCGGAGCCGAGCGTGTAATGTGCGGAGCCGAGCGTGTAATGTGCGGAGCGGAGCCGAGCGTGTAATGTGCGGAGAGGAGCCGAGCGTGTAATGTGCGGAGCGGAGTCGAGTGTGTAATGTGCGGAGCCGAGCGTGTAATGTGCGGAGCGGAGCCGAGCGTGTAATGTGCGGAGCGGAGCCGAGCGTGTAATGTGCGGAGCGGAGCCGAGCGTGTAATGTGCGGAGCGGAGCCGAGCGTGTAATGTGCGGAGCGGAGCCGAGCGTGTAATGTGCGGAGCGGAGCCGAGCGTGTAATGTGCGGAGCGGAGCCGTGTGTGTAATGTGCTGAGCGGAGCCGAGTGTGTAATGTGCGGAGCGGAGCCGTGTGTGTAATGTGCGGAGCGGAGCCGAGTGTGTAATGTGCGGAGCGGAGCCGAGTGTGTAATGTGCGGAGCGGAGCCGAGTGTGTAATGTGCGGAGCGGAGCCGAGTGTGTAATGTGCGGAGCGGAGCCGAGTGTGTAATGTGCGGAGCGGAGCCGAGTGTGTAGTGTGCGGAGCGGAGCCGAGTGTGTAATGTGCGGAGCGGAGCCGAGTGTGTAATGTGCGGAGCGGAGCCCAGTGTGTAATGTGCGGAGCGGAGCCGAGTGTGTAATGTGCGGAGCCGAGTGTGTAATGTGCGGAGCGGAGCCCAGTGTGTAATGTGCGGAGCGGAGCCGAGTGTGTAATGTGCGGAGCCGAGTGTGTAATGTGCGGAGCAGAGCCGAGCGTGTTATGTGCGGAGTGGAGCCGAGCGTGTAATGTGCGGAGCGGAGCCGAGTGTGTAATGTGCGGAGCGGAGTCGAGTGTGTAATGTGCGGAGCGGAGCCGAGTGTGTAATGTGCAGAGCGGAGCCGAGTGTGTAATGTGCGGAGCCGAGTGTGTAATGTGCGGAGCGGAGCCGAGTGTGTAATGTGCAGAGCCAAGTGTGTAATGTGCGGAGCGGAGCCGAGTGTGTAATGTGCGGAGCGGAGCCGAGCGTGTAATATGCGGAGCGGAGCCGAGCGTGTAATGTGCGGAGCGGAGCCGAGCGTGTAATGTGCGGAGCGGAGCCGAGCGTGTAATGTGCGGAGCGGAGCCCAGTGTGTAATGTGCGGAGCGGAGCCCAGTGTGTAATGTGCGGAGCGGAGCCCAGTGTGTAATGTGCGGAGCGGAGCCCAGTGTGTAATGTGCGGAGCGGAGCCGAGCGTGTAATGTGCGGAACGGAGCCGAGTGTGTAATGTGCGGAGCCGAGTGTGTAATGTGCGGAGCCGAGCGTGTAATGTGCGGAGCGGAGCCGAGGGTGTAATGTGCGGAGCGGAGCCGAGCGTGTAATGAGCGGAGCCGAGTGTGTAATGTGCGGAGCGGAGCCCAGTGTGTAATGTGCGGAGCCGAGTGTGTAATGTGCGGAGCGGAGCCGAGTGTGTAATGTGCGGAACGGAGCCGAGTGTGTAATGTGCGGAGCGGAGCCGAGTGTGTAATGTGCGGAGCCGAGTGTGTAATGTGCGGAGCCGAGCGTGTAATGTGCGGAGCGGAGCCGAGCGTGTAATGAGCGGAGCCGAGTGTGTAATGTGCGGAGCGGAGCCCAGTGTGTAATGTGCGGAGCCGAGTGTGTAATGTGCGGAGCCGAGTGTGTAATGTGCGGAGCGGAGCCGAGTGTGTAATGTGCGGAGCCGAGTGTGTAATGTGCGGAGCACAGCCGAGTGTGTAATGTGCGGAGTGGAGCCGAGCGTGTAATGTGCGGAGCGGAGCCGTGTGTGTAATGTGCGGAGCGGAGCCGAGTGTGTAATGTGCGGAGCGGAGCCGAGTGTGTAATGTGCGGAGCGGAGCCGAGTGTGTAATGTGCGGAGCCAAGTGTGTAATGTGCAGAGCGGAGCCGAGTGTGTAATGTGCGGAGCTGAGTGTGTAATGTGCGGAGCGGAGCCGAGTGTGTAATGTGCGGAGCCGAGTGTGTAATGTGCGGAGCGGATCCGAGTGTGTATTGTGCGGAGCGGAGCCGAGTGTGTAATGTGCGTAGCGGAGCCGAGTGCGTAATGTGCGGAGCGGAGCCGAGTGCGTAATGTGCGGAGCGGAGCCGAGTGCGTAATGAGCGGAGCCGAGCATGTAATGTGCGGAGCGGAGCCGAGCGTGTAATGTGCGGAGCGGAGCCGAGTGTGTAATGTGCGAAGCGTAACCGAGCGCGTAATGTGCGGAGCGGAGCCGAGCGCGTAATGTGCGGAGCGGAGCGTGTAATGTGCGGAGCGGAGCCGAGCGTGTAATGTGCGGAGCGGAGCCGAGCGTGTAATGTGCGAAGCGGAGCCGAGCGTGTAATGTGCGGAGCGGAGCCGAGCGTGTAATGTGCGGAGCCGAGCGTGTAATGTGCGGAGCGGAGTCGAGCGTGTAATGTGCGTAGCGGAGCCGAGCGTGTAATGTGCGGAGCGGAGCCGAGCGTGTAATGTGCGGAGTGGAGCCGAGCGTGTAATGTGCGGAGCGGAGCCGAGTGTGTAATGTGCGGAGCCGAGCGTGTAATGTGCGGAGCCGAGCGTGTAATGTGCGTAGCGGAGCCGAGCGTGTAATGTGCGGAGCGGAGCCGAGCGTGTAATGTGCGGAGCGGAGCCGAGCGTGTAATGTGCGGAGCGGAGCCCAGTGTGTAATGTGCGGAGCGGAGCCCAGTGTGTAATGTGCGGAGCGGAGCCCAGTGTGTAATGTGCGGAGCCGAGTGTGTAATGTGCGGAGCCGAGCGTGTAATGTGCGGAGCCGAGCGTGTAATGTGCGGAGCGGAGCCAAGGGTGTAATGTGCGGAGCGGAGCCGAGCGTGTAATGAGCGGAGCCGAGCGTGTAATGTGCGGAGCGGAGCCGAGCGTGTAATGTGCGGAGCGGAGCCGAGCGTGTAATGTGCGGAACCGAGCGTGTAATGTGCGGAGCCGAGCCGAGCGTGTAATGTGCGGAGCCGAGCCGAGCGTGTAATGTGCGGAGCCGAGCCGAGCGTGTAATGTGCGGAGCCGAGCGTGTAATGTGCGGAGCCGAGTGTGTAATGTGCGGAGCGGAGCCGAGTGCGTAATGTGCGGAGCGGAGCCGAGTGCGTAATGTGCGGAGCGGAGCCGAGTGCGTAATGAGCGGAGCCGAGCGTGTAATGTGCGGAGCGGAGCCGAGCGTGTAATGTGCGGAGCGGAGCCGAGTGTGTAATGTGCGGAGCCGAGTGTGTAATGTGCGGAGCGGAGCCGAGTGTGTAATGTGCGGAGCGGAGCCGAGCGTGTAATGTGCGGAGCCGAGCGTGTGATGTGCGGAGCGGAGTGTGTAATGTGCGGAGCGGTGCCGAGTGTGTAATGTGCGGAGCCGAGTGTGTAATGTGCGGAGCGGATCCGAGTGTGTATTGTGCGGAGCGGAGCCGAGTGTGTAATGTGCGTAGCGGAGCCGAGTGCGTAATGTGCGGAGCGGAGCCGAGTGCGTAATGTGCGGAGCGGAGCCGAGTGCGTAATGAGCGGAGCCGAGCATGTAATGTGCGGAGCGGAGCCGAGCGTGTAATGTGCGGAGCGGAGCCGAGTGTGTAATGTGCGAAGCGTAACCGAGCGCGTAATGTGCGGAGCGGAGCCGAGCGCGTAATGTGCGGAGCGGAGCGTGTAATGTGCGGAGCGGAGCCGAGCGTGTAATGTGCGGAGCGGAGCCGAGCGTGTAATGTGCGAAGCGGAGCCGAGCGTGTAATGTGCGGAGCGGAGCCGAGCGTGTAATGTGCGGAGCCGAGCGTGTAATGTGCGGAGCGGAGTCGAGCGTGTAATGTGCGTAGCGGAGCCGAGCGTGTAATGTGCGGAGCGGAGCCGAGCGTGTAATGTGCGGAGTGGAGCCGAGCGTGTAATGTGCGGAGCGGAGCCGAGTGTGTAATGTGCGGAGCCGAGCGTGTAATGTGCGGAGCCGAGCGTGTAATGTGCGTAGCGGAGCCGAGCGTGTAATGTGCGGAGCGGAGCCGAGCGTGTAATGTGCGGAGCGGAGCCGAGCGTGTAATGTGCGGAGCGGAGCCCAGTGTGTAATGTGCGGAGCGGAGCCCAGTGTGTAATGTGCGGAGCGGAGCCCAGTGTGTAATGTGCGGAGCCGAGTGTGTAATGTGCGGAGCCGAGCGTGTAATGTGCGGAGCGGAGCCGAGCATGTAATGTGCGGAGCGGAGCCGAGTGTGTAATGTGCGGAGCCGAGCGTGTAATGTGCGGAGCGGAGCCAAGGGTGTAATGTGCGGAGCGGAGCCGAGCGTGTAATGAGCGGAGCCGAGCGTGTAATGTGCGGAGCGGAGCCGAGCGTGTAATGTGCGGAGCGTAGCCGAGCGTGTAATGTGCGGAACCGAGCGTGTAATGTGCGGAGCCGAGCCGAGCGTGTAATGTGCGGAGCCGAGCCGAGCGTGTAATGTGCGGAGCCGAGCGTGTAATGTGCGGAGCCGAGCGTGTAATGTGCGGAGCCGAGTGTGTAATGTGCGGAGCGGAGCCGAGTGCGTAATGTGCGGAGCGGAGCCGAGTGCGTAATGAGCGGAGCCGAGCGTGTAATGTGCGGAGCGGAGCCGAGCGTGTAATGTGCGGAGCGGAGCCGAGTGTGTAATGTGCGGAGCCGAGTGTGTAATGTGCGGAGCGGAGCTGAGTGTGTAATGTGCGGAGCGGAGCCGAGCGTGTAATGTGCGGAGCCGAGCGTGTGATGTGCGGAGCGGAGCCGAGCGTGTAATGTGCGGAGCGGAGCCGAGCGTGTAATGTGCGGAGCGGAGCCGAGCGTGTAATGTGCTGAGCGGAGCCGAGTGTGTAATGTGCGGAGCGGAGCCGTGTGTGTAATGTGCGGAGCGGAGCCGACTGTGTAATGTGCGGAGCGGAGCCGAGCGTGTAATGTGCGGAGCGGAGCCGAGTGCGTAATGTGCGGAGCGGAGCCGAGTGCGTAATGAGCGGAGCCGAGCGTGTAATGTGCGGAGCGGAGCCGAGCGTGTAATGTGCGGAGCGGAGCCGAGTGTGTAATGTGCGGAGCCGAGTGTGTAATGTGCGGAGCGGAGCCGAGTGTGTAATGTGCGGAGCGGAGCCGAGCGTGTAATGTGCGGAGCCGAGCGTGTAATGTGCGGAGCGGAGCCGAGCGTGTAATGTGCGGAGCGGAGCCGAGCGTGTAATGTGCGGAGCGGAGCCGAGCGTGTAATGTGCTGAGCGGACCCGAGTGTGTAATGTGCGGAGCGGAGCCGTGTGTGTAATGTGCGGAGCGGAGCCGAGCGTGTAATGTGCGGAGCGGAGCCGAGCGTGTAATGTGCGGAGCGGAGCCGAGCGTGTAATGTGCGGAGCCGAGCGTGTAATGTGCGGAGCGGAGCCGAGCGTGTAATGTGCGGAGAGGAGCCGAGCGTGTAATGTGCGGAGCGGAGCCGAGTGTGTAATGTGCGGAGCCGAGCGTGTAATGTGCGGAGCGGAGCCGAGCGTGTAATGTGCGGAGCGGAGCCGAGCGTGTAATGTGCGGAGCGGAGCCGAGCGTGTAATGTGCGGAGCGGAGCCGAGCGTGTAATGTGCGGAGCGGAGCCGAGTGTGTAATGTGCGGAGCCGAGTGTGTAATGTGCGGAGCGGAGCCGAGTGTGTAATGTGCGGAGCGGAGCCGAGCGTGTAATGTGCGGAGCCGAGCGTGTGATGTGCGGAGCGGAGCCGAGCGTGTAATGTGCGGAGCGGAGCCGAGCGTGTAATGTGCGGAGCGGAGCCGAGCGTGTAATGTGCTGAGCGGAGCCGAGTGTGTAATGTGCGGAGCGGAGCCGTGTGTGTAATGTGCGGAGCGGAGCCGACTGTGTAATGTGCGGAGCGGAGCCGAGCGTGTAATGTGCGGAGCGGAGCCGAGTGCGTAATGTGCGGAGCGGAGCCGAGTGCGTAATGAGCGGAGCCGAGCGTGTAATGTGCGGAGCGGAGCCGAGCGTGTAATGTGCGGAGCGGAGCCGAGTGTGTAATGTGCGGAGCCGAGTGTGTAATGTGCGGAGCGGAGCCGAGTGTGTAATGTGCGGAGCGGAGCCGAGCGTGTAATGTGCGGAGCCGAGCGTGTAATGTGCGGAGCGGAGCCGAGCGTGTAATGTGCGGAGCGGAGCCGAGCGTGTAATGTGCGGAGCGGAGCCGAGCGTGTAATGTGCTGAGCGGAGCCGAGTGTGTAATGTGCGGAGCGGAGCCGTGTGTGTAATGTGCGGAGCGGAGCCGAGCGTGTAATGTGCGGAGCGGAGCCGAGCGTGTAATGTGCGGAGCGGAGCCGAGCGTGTAATGTGCGGAGCCGAGCGTGTAATGTGCGGAGCGGAGCCGAGCGTGTAATGTGCGGAGAGGAGCCGAGCGTGTAATGTGCGGAGCGGAGTCGAGTGTGTAATGTGCGGAGCCGAGCGTGTAATGTGCGGAGCGGAGCCGAGCGTGTAATGTGCGGAGCGGAGCCGAGCGTGTAATGTGCGGAGCGGAGCCGAGCGTGTAATGTGCGGAGCGGAGCCGAGCGTGTAATGTGCGGAGCGGAGCCGAGCGTGTAATGTGCGGAGCGGAGCCGTGTGTGTAATGTGCTGAGCGGAGCCGAGTGTGTAATGTGCGGAGCGGAGCCGTGTGTGTAATGTGCGGAGCGGAGCCGAGTGTGTAATGTGCGGAGCGGAGCCGAGTGTGTAATGTGCGGAGCGGAGCCGAGTGTGTAATGTGCGGAGCGGAGCCGAGTGTGTAATGTGCGGAGCGGAGCCGAGTGTGTAATGTGCGGAGCGGAGCCGAGTGTGTAGTGTGCGGAGCGGAGCCGAGTGTGTAATGTGCGGAGCGGAGCCGAGTGTGTAATGTGCGGAGCGGAGCCCAGTGTGTAATGTGCGGAGCGGAGCCGAGTGTGTAATGTGCGGAGCCGAGTGTGTAATGTGCGGAGCGGAGCCCAGTGTGTAATGTGCGGAGCGGAGCCGAGTGTGTAATGTGCGGAGCCGAGTGTGTAATGTGCGGAGCAGAGCCGAGCGTGTTATGTGCGGAGTGGAGCCGAGCGTGTAATGTGCGGAGCGGAGCCGAGTGTGTAATGTGCGGAGCGGAGTCGAGTGTGTAATGTGCGGAGCGGAGCCGAGTGTGTAATGTGCAGAGTGGAGCCGAGTGTGTAATGTGCGGAGCCGAGTGTGTAATGTGCGGAGCGGAGCCGAGTGTGTAATGTGCAGAGCCGAGTGTGTAATGTGCGGAGCGGAGCCGAGTGTGTAATGTGCGGAGCGGAGCCGAGTGTGTAATGTGCGGAGCGGAGCCGAGCGTGTAATATGCGGAGCGGAGCCGAGCGTGTAATGTGCGGAGCGGAGCCGAGCGTGTAATGTGCGGAGCGGAGCCGAGCGTGTAATGTGCGGAGCGGAGCCCAGTGTGTAATGTGCGGAGCGGAGCCCAGTGTGTAATGTGCGGAGCGGAGCCCAGTGTGTAATGTGCGGAGCGGAGCCGAGCGTGTAATGTGCGGAACGGAGCCGAGTGTGTAATGTGCGGAGCCGAGTGTGTAATGTGCGGAGCCGAGCGTGTAATGTGCGGAGCGGAGCCGAGGGTGTAATGTGCGGAGCGGAGCCGAGCGTGTAATGAGCGGAGCCGAGTGTGTAATGTGCGGAGCGGAGCCCAGTGTGTAATGTGCGGAGCCGAGTGTGTAATGTGCGGAGCCGAGTGTGTAATGTGCGGAGCGGAGCCGAGTGTGTAATGTGCGGAGCCGAGTGTGTAATGTGCGGAGCACAGCCGAGTGTGTAATGTGCGGAGCGGAGCCGAGCGTGTAATGTGCGGAGCGGAGCCGTGTGTGTAATGTGCGGAGCGGAGCCGAGTGTGTAATGTGCGGAGCGGAGCCGAGTGTGTAATGTGCGGAGCGGAGCCGAGTGTGTAATGTGCGGAGCCAAGTGTGTAATGTGCGGAGCGGAGCCGAGTGTGTAATGTGCGGAGCTGAGTGTGTAATGTGCGGAGCGGAGCCGAGTGTGTAATGTGCGGAGCCGAGTGTGTAATGTGCGGAGCGGATCCGAGTGTGTTTTGTGCGGAGCGGAGCCGAGTGTGTAATGTGCGGAGCGGAGCCGAGTGCGTAATGTGCGGAGCGGAGCCGAGTGCGTAATGTGCGGAGCGGAGCCGAGTGCGTAATGAGCGGAGCCGAGCGTGTAATGTGCGGAGCGGAGCCGAGCGTGTAATGTGCGGAGCGGAGCCGAGTGTGTAATGTGCGGAGCGTAACCGAGCGCGTAATGTGCGGAGCGGAGCCGAGCGCGTAATGTGCGGAGCGGAGCCGAGCGTGTAATGTGCGGAGCGGAGCCGAGCGTGTAATGTGCGGAGCGGAGCCGAGCGTGTAATGTGCGAAGCGGAGCCGAGCGTGTAATGTGCGGAGCGGAGCCGAGCGTGTAATGTGCGGAGCCGAGCGTGTAATGTGCGGAGCGGAGTCGAGCGTGTAATGTGCGTAGCGGAGCCGAGCGTGTAATGTGCGGAGCGGAGCCGAGCGTGTAATGTGCGGAGCGGAGCCGAGCGTGTAATGTGCGGAGCGGAGCCGAGTGTGTAATGTGCGGAGCCGAGCGTGTAATGTGCGGAGCCGAGCGTGTAATGTGCGTAGCGGAGCCGAGCGTGTAATGTGCGGAGCGAAGCCCAGTGTGTAATGTGCGGAGCGGAGCCCAGTGTGTAATGTGCGGAGCGGAGCCGAGTGTGTAATGTGCGGAGCCGAGTGTGTAATGTGCGGAGCCGAGCGTGTAATGTGCGGAGCGGAGCCGAGCATGTAATGTGCGGAGCGGAGCCGAGTGTGTAATGTGCGGAGCCGAGCGTGTAATGTGCGGAGCCGAGCGTGTAATGTGCGGAGCGGAGCCAAGGGTGTAATGTGCGGAGCGGAGCCGAGCGTGTAATGAGCGGAGCCGAGCGTGTAATGTGCGGAGCGGAGCCGAGCGTGTAATGTGCGGAGCGTAGCCGAGCGTGTAATGTGCGGAACCGAGCGTGTAATGTGCGGAGCCGAGCCGAGCGTGTAATGTGCGGAGCCGAGCCGAGCGTGTAATGTGCGGAGCCGAGCCGAGCGTGTAATGTGCGGAGCCGAGCGTGTAATGTGCGGAGCCGAGTGTGTAATGTGCGGAGCGGAGCCGAGTGCGTAATGTGCGGAGCGGAGCCGAGTGCGTAATGTGCGGAGCGGAGCCGAGTGCGTAATGAGCGGAGCCGTGCGTGTAATGTGCGGAGCGGAGCCGAGCGTGTAATGTGCGGAGCGGAGCCGAGTGTGTAATGTGCGGAGCCGAGTGTGTAATGTGCGGAGCGGAGCCGAGTGTGTAATGTGCGGAGCGGAGCCGAGCGTGTAATGTGCGGAGCCGAGCGTGTGATGTGCGGAGCGGAGCCGAGCGTGTAATGTGCGGAGCGGAGCCGAGCGTGTAATGTGCGGAGCGGAGCCGAGCGTGTAATGTGCTGAGCGGAGCCGAGTGTGTAATGTGCGGAGCGGAGCCGTGTGTGTAATGTGCGGAGCGGAGCCGACTGTGTAATGTGCGGAGCGGAGCCGAGCGTGTAATGTGCGGAGCGGAGCCGAGTGCGTAATGTGCGGAGCGGAGCCGAGTGCGTAATGAGCGGAGCCGAGCGTGTAATGTGCGGAGCGGAGCCGAGTGTGTAATGTGCGGAGCCGAGTGTGTAATGTGCGGAGCGGAGCCGAGCGTGTAATGTGCGGAGCCGAGCGTGTAATGTGCGGAGCGGAGCCGAGCGTGTAATGTGCGGAGCGGAGCCGAGCGTGTAATGTGCTGAGCGGAGCCGAGTGTGTAATGTGCGGAGCGGAGCCGTGTGTGTAATGTGCGGAGCGGAGCCGACTGTGTAATGTGCGGAGCGGAGCCGAGCGTGTAATGTGCGGAGCGGAGCCGAGTGCGTAATGTGCGGAGCGGAGCCGAGTGCGTAATGAGCGGAGCCGAGCGTGTAATGTGCGGAGCGGAGCCGAGCGTGTAATGTGCGGAGCGGAGCCGAGTGTGTAATGTGCGGAGCCGAGTGTGTAATGTGCGGAGCGGAGCCGAGTGTGTAATGTGCGGAGCGGAGCCGAGCGTGTAATGTGCGGAGCCGAGCGTGTAATGTGCGGAGCGGAGCCGAGCGTGTAATGTGCGGAGCGGAGCCGAGCGTGTAATGTGCGGAGCGGAGCCGAGCGTGTAATGTGCTGAGCGGAGCCGAGTGTGTAATGTGCGGAGCGGAGCCGTGTGTGTAATGTGCGGAGCGGAGCCGAGCGTGTAATGTGCGGAGCGGAGCCGAGCGTGTAATGTGCGGAGCGGAGCCGAGCGTGTAATGTGCGGAGCGGAGCCGAGCGTGTAATGTGCGGAGCCGAGCGTGTAATGTGCGGAGCGGAGCCGAGCGTGTAATGTGCGGAGAGGAGCCGAGCGTGTAATGTGCGGATCGGAGCCGAGTGTGTAATGTGCGGAGCCGAGCGTGTAATGTGCGGAGCGGAGCCGAGCGTGTAATGTGCGGAGCGGAGCCGAGCGTGTAATGTGCGGAGCGGAGCCGAGCGTGTAATGTGCGGAGCGGAGCCGAGCGTGTAATGTGCGGAGCGGAGCCGAGCGTGTAATGTGCGGAGCGGAGCCGAGTGTGTAATGTGCGGAGCCGAGTGTGTAATGTGCGGAGCGGAGCCGAGTGTGTAATGTGTGGAGCGGAGCCGAGCGTGTAATGTGCGGAGCCGAGCGTGTGATGTGCGGAGCGGAGCCGAGCGTGTAATGTGCGGAGCGGAGCCGAGCGTGTAATGTGCGGAGCGGAGCCGAGCGTGTAATGTGCTGAGCGGAGCCGAGTGTGTAATGTGCGGAGCGGAGCCGTGTGTGTAATGTGCGGAGCGGAGCCGACTGTGTAATGTGCGGAGCGGAGCCGAGCGTGTAATGTGCGGAGAGGAGCCGAGTGCGTAATGTGCGGAGTGGAGCCGAGTGCGTAATGAGCGGAGCCGAGCGTGTAATGTGCGGAGCGGAGCCGAGCGTGTAATGTGCGGAGCGGAGCCGAGTGTGTAATCTGCGGAGCCGAGTGTGTAATGTGCGGAGCGGAGCCGAGTGTGTAATGTGCGGAGCGGAGCCGAGCGTGTAATGTGCGGAGCCGAGCGTGTAATGTGCGGAGCGGAGCCGAGCGTGTAATGTGCGGAGCGGAGCCGAGCGTGTAATGTGCGGAGCGGAGCCGAGCGTGTAATGTGCTGAGCGGAGCCGAGTGTGTAATGTGCGGAGCGGAGCCGTGTGTGTAATGTGCGGAGCGGAGCCGAGCGTGTAATGTGCGGAGCGGAGCCGAGCGTGTAATGTGCGGAGCGGAGCCGAGCGTGTAATGTGCGGAGCCGAGCGTGTAATGTGCGGAGCGGAGCCGAGCGTGTAATGTGCGGAGAGGAGCCGAGCGTGTAATGTGCGGAGCGGAGCCGAGTGTGTAATGTGCGGAGCCGAGCGTGTAATGTGCGGAGCGGAGCCGAGCGTGTAATGTGCGGAGCGGAGCCGAGCGTGTAATGTGCGGAGCGGAGCCGAGCGTGTAATGTGCGGAGCGGAGCCGAGCATGTAATGTGCGGAGCGGAGCCGAGCGTGTAATGTGCGGAGCGGAGCCGAGCGTGTAATGTGCGGAGAGGAGCCGAGCGTGTAATGTGCGGAGCAGAGCCGAGTGTGTAATGTGCGGAGCCGAGCGTGTAATGTGCGGAGCGGAGCCGAGCGTGTAATGTGCGGAGCGGAGGCGAGCGTGTAATGTGCGGAGCCGAGGGTGTAATGTGTGGAGCGGAGCCGAGCGCGTAATGTGCGGAGCGGAGCCGAGCGCGTAATGTGCGGAGCGGAGCCGAGCGCGTAATGTGCGGAGCGGAGCCGAGCGCGTAATGTGCGGAGTGGAGCCGAGCGTGTAATGTGCGGAGCGGAGCCGAGTGTGTAATGTGCGGAGCCGAGTGTGTAATGTGCGGAGCGGAGCCGAGTGTGTAATGTGCGGAGCCGAGTGTGTAATGTGCGGAGCGGAGCCGAGTGTAATGTGCGGAGCCGAGTGTGTAATGTGCGGAGCGGAGCCGAGTGTGTAATGTGCGGAGCCGAGCGTGTAATGTGCGGAGCCGAGCGTGTAATGTGCGTAGCGGAGCCGAGCGTGTAATGTGCGGAGCGGAGCCGAGTGCGTAATGAGCGGAGCCGAGCATGTAATGTGCGGAGCGGAGCCGAGCGTGTAATGTGCGGAGCGGAGCCGAGTGTGTAATGTGCGAAGCGTAACCGAGCGCGTAATGTGCGGAGCGGAGCCGAGCGCGTAATGTGCGGAGCGGAGCGTGTAATGTGCGGAGCGGAGCCGAGCGTGTAATGTGCGGAGCGGAGCCGAGCGTGTAATGTGCGAAGCGGAGCCGAGCGTGTAATGTGCGGAGCGGAGCCGAGCGTGTAATGTGCGGAGCCGAGCGTGTAATGTGCGGAGCGGAGTCGAGCGTGTAATGTGCGTAGCGGAGCCGAGCGTGTAATGTGCGGAGCGGAGCCGAGCGTGTAATGTGCGGAGTGGAGCCGAGCGTGTAATGTGCGGAGCGGAGCCGAGTGTGTAATGTGCGGAGCCGAGCGTGTAATGTGCGGAGCCGAGCGTGTAATGTGCGTAGCGGAGCCGAGCGTGTAATGTGCGGAGCGGAGCCGAGCGTGTAATGTGCGGAGCGGAGCCGAGCGTGTAATGTGCGGAGCGGAGCCCAGTGTGTAATGTGCGGAGCGGAGCCCAGTGTGTAATGTGCGGAGCGGAGCCCAGTGTGTAATGTGCGGAGCCGAGTGTGTAATGTGCGGAGCCGAGCGTGTAATGTGCGGAGCGGAGCCGAGCATGTAATGTGCGGAGCGGAGCCGAGTGTGTAATGTGCGGAGCCGAGCGTGTAATGTGCGGAGCCGAGCGTGTAATGTGCGGAGCGGAGCCAAGGGTGTAATGTGCGGAGCGGAGCCGAGCGTGTAATGAGCGGAGCCGAGCGTGTAATGTGCGGAGCGGAGCCGAGCGTGTAATGTGCGGAGCGTAGCCGAGAGTGTAATGTGCGGAACCGAGCGTGTAATGTGCGGAGCCGAGCCGAGCGTGTAATGTGCGGAGCCGAGCCGAGCGTGTAATGTGCGGAGCCGAGCGTGTAATGTGCGGAGCCGAGCGTGTAATATGCGGAGCCGAGTGTGTAATGTGCGGAGCGGAGCCGAGTGCGTAATGTGCGGAGCGGAGCCGAGTGCGTAATGTGCGGAGCGGAGCCGAGTGCGTAATGAGCGGAGCCGAGCGTGTAATGTGCGGAGCGGAGCCGAGCGTGTAATGTGCGGAGCGGAGCCGAGTGTGTAATGTGCGGAGCCGAGTGTGTAATGTGCGGAGCGGAGCCGAGTGTGTAATGTGCGGAGCGGAGCCGAGCGTGTAATGTGCGGAGCCGAGCGTGTGATGTGCGGAGCGGAGCCGAGCGTGTAATGTGCGGAGCGGAGCCGAGCGTGTAATGTGCGGAGCGGAGCCGAGCGTGTAATGTGCTGAGCGGAGCCGAGTGTGTAATGTGCGGAGCGGAGCCGTGTGTGTAATGTGCGGAGCGGAGCCGACTGTGTAATGTGCGGAGCGGAGCCGAGCGTGTAATGTGCGGAGCGGAGCCGAGTGCGTAATGTGCGGAGCGGAGCCGAGTGCGTAATGAGCGGAGCCGAGCGTGTAATGTGCGGAGCGGAGCCGAGCGTGTAATGTGCGGAGCGGAGCCGAGTGTGTAATGTGCGGAGCCGAGTGTGTAATGTGCGGAGCGGAGCCGAGTGTGTAATGTGCGGAGCGGAGCCGAGCGTGTAATGTGCGGAGCCGAGCGTGTAATGTGCGGAGCGGAGCCGAGCGTGTAATGTGCGGAGCGGAGCCGAGCGTGTAATGTGCGGAGCGGAGCCGAGCGTGTAATGTGCTGAGCGGACCCGAGTGTGTAATGTGCGGAGCTGAGCCGTGTGTGTAATGTGCGGAGCGGAGCCGAGCGTGTAATGTGCGGAGCGGAGCCGAGCGTGTAATGTGCGGAGCGGAGCCGAGCGTGTAATGTGCGGAGCGGAGCCGAGCGTGTAATGTGCGGAGCCGAGCGTGTAATGTGCGGAGCGGAGCCGAGCGTGTAATGTGCGGAGAGGAGCCGAGCGTGTAATGTGCGGAGCGGAGCCGAGTGTGTAATGTGCGGAGCCGAGCGTGTAATGTGCGGAGCGGAGCCGAGCGTGTAATGTGCGGAGCGGAGCCGAGCGTGTAATGTGCGGAGCGGAGCCGAGCGTGTAATGTGCGGAGCGGAGCCGAGCGTGTAATGTGCGGAGCGGAGCCGAGCGTGTAATGTGCGGAGCGGAGCCGAGTGTGTAATGTGCGGAGCCGAGTGTGTAATGTGCGGAGCGGAGCCGAGTGTGTAATGTGCGGAGCGGAGCCGAGCGTGTAATGTGCGGAGCCGAGCGTGTGATGTGCGGAGCGGAGCCGAGCGTGTAATGTGCGGAGCGGAGCCGAGCGTGTAATGTGCGGAGCGGAGCCGAGCGTGTAATGTGCTGAGCGGAGCCGAGTGTGTAATGTGCGGAGCGGAGCCGTGTGTGTAATGTGCGGAGCGGAGCCGACTGTGTAATGTGCGGAGCGGAGCCGAGCGTGTAATGTGCGGAGCGGAGCCGAGTGCGTAATGTGCGGAGCGGAGCCGAGTGCGTAATGAGCGGAGCCGAGCGTGTAATGTGCGGAGCGGAGCCGAGCGTGTAATGTGCGGAGCGGAGCCGAGTGTGTAATGTGCGGAGCCGAGTGTGTAATGTGCGGAGCGGAGCCGAGTGTGTAATGTGCGGAGCGGAGCCGAGTGTGTAATGTGCGGAGCGGAGCCGAGCGTGTAATGTGCGGAGCCGAGCGTGTAATGTGCGGAGCGGAGCCGAGCGTGTAATGTGCGGAGCGGAGCCGAGCGTGTAATGTGCGGAGCGGAGCCGAGCGTGTAATGTGCTGAGCGGAGCCGAGTGTGTAATGTGCGGAGCGGAGCCGTGTGTGTAATGTGCGGAGCGGAGCCGAGCGTGTAATGTGCGGAGCGGAGCCGAGCGTGTAATGTGCGGAGCGGAGCCGAGCGTGTAATGTGCGGAGCCGAGCGTGTAATGTGCGGAGCGGAGCCGAGCGTGTAATGTGCGGAGAGGAGCCGAGCGTGTAATGTGCGGAGCGGAGCCGAGTGTGTAATGTGCGGAGCCGAGCGTGTAATGTGCGGAGCGGAGCCGAGCGTGTAATGTGCGGAGCGGAGCCGAGCGTGTAATGTGCGGAGCGGAGCCGAGCGTGTAATGTGCGGAGCGGAGCCGAGCATGTAATGTGCGGAGCGGAGCCGAGCGTGTAATGTGCGGAGCGGAGCCGAGCGTGTAATGTGCGGAGAGGAGCCGAGCGTGTAATGTGCGGAGCAGAGCCGAGTGTGTAATGTGCGGAGCCGAGCGTGTAATGTGCGGAGCGGAGCCGAGCGTGTAATGTGCGGAGCGGAGGCGAGCGTGTAATGTGCGGAGCCGAGGGTGTAATGTGTGGAGCGGAGCCGAGCGCGTAATGTGCGGAGCGGAGCCGAGCGCGTAATGTGCGGAGCGGAGCCGAGCGCGTAATGTGCGGAGCGGAGCCGAGCGCGTAATGTGCGGAGTGGAGCCGAGCGTGTAATGTGCGGAGCGGAGCCGAGTGTGTAATGTGCGGAGCCGAGTGTGTAATGTGCGGAGCGGAGCCGAGTGTGTAATGTGCGGAGCCGAGTGTGTAATGTGCGGAGCGGAGCCGAGTGTGTAATGTGCGGAGCCGAGTGTGTAATGTGCGGAGCGGAGCCGAGTGTGTAATGTGCGGAGCCGAGCGTGTAATGTGCGGAGCCGAGCGTGTAATGTGCGGAGCCGAGCGTGTAATGTGCGTAGCGGAGCCGAGCGTGTAATGTGCGGAGCGGAGCCGAGTGCGTAATGAGCGGAGCCGAGCATGTAATGTGCGGAGCGGAGCCGAGCGTGTAATGTGCGGAGCGGAGCCGAGCGTGTAATGTGCGGAGCGGAGCCGAGTGTGTAATGTGCGAAGCGTAACCGAGCGCGTAATGTGCGGAGCGGAGCCGAGCGCGTAATGTGCGGAGCGGAGCGTGTAATGTGCGGAGCGGAGCCGAGCGTGTAATGTGCGGAGCGGAGCCGAGCGTGTAATGTGCGAAGCGGAGCCGAGCGTGTAATGTGCGGAGCGGAGCCGAGCGTGTAATGTGCGGAGCCGAGCGTGTAATGTGCGGAGCGGAGTCGAGCGTGTAATGTGCGTAGCGGAGCCGAGCGTGTAATGTGCGGAGCGGAGCCGAGCGTGTAATGTGCGGAGTGGAGCCGAGCGTGTAATGTGCGGAGCGGAGCCGAGTGTGTAATGTGCGGAGCCGAGCGTGTAATGTGCGGAGCCGAGCGTGTAATGTGCGTAGCGGAGCCGAGCGTGTAATGTGCGGAGCGGAGCCGAGCGTGTAATGTGGCGGAGCCGAGCGTGTAATGTGCGGAGCGGAGCCCAGTGTGTAATGTGCGGAGCGGAGCCCAGTGTGTAATGTGCGGAGCGGAGCCCAGTGTGTAATGTGCGGAGCCGAGTGTGTAATGTGCGGAGCCGAGCGTGTAATGTGCGGAGCGGAGCCGAGCATGTAATGTGCGGAGCGGAGCCGAGTGTGTAATGTGCGGAGCCGAGCGTGTAATGTGCGGAGCCGAGCGTGTAATGTGCGGAGCGGAGCCAAGGGTGTAATGTGCGGAGCGGAGCCGAGCGTGTAATGAGCGGAGCCGAGCGTGTAATGTGCGGAGCGGAGCCGAGCGTGTAATGTGCGGAGCGTAGCCGAGAGTGTAATGTGCGGAACCGAGCGTGTAATGTGCGGAGCCGAGCCGAGCGTGTAATGTGCGGAGCCGAGCCGAGCGTGTAATGTGCGGAGCCGAGCGTGTAATGTGCGGAGCCGAGCGTGTAATATGCGGAGCCGAGTGTGTAATGTGCGGAGCGGAGCCGAGTGCGTAATGTGCGGAGCGGAGCCGAGTGCGTAATGAGCGGAGCCGAGCGTGTAATGTGCGGAGCGGAGCCGAGCGTGTAATGTGCGGAGCGGAGCCGAGTGTGTAATGTGCGGAGCCGAGTGTGTAATGTGCGGAGCGGAGCCGAGTGTGTAATGTGCGGAGCGGAGCCGAGCGTGTAATGTGCGGAGCCGAGCGTGTGATGTGCGGAGCGGAGCCGAGCGTGTAATGTGCGGAGCGGAGCCGAGCGTGTAATGTGCGGAGCGGAGCCGAGCGTGTAATGTGCTGAGCGGAGCCGAGTGTGTAATGTGCGGAGCGGAGCCGTGTGTGTAATGTGCGGAGCGGAGCCGACTGTGTAATGTGCGGAGCGGAGCCGAGCGTGTAATGTGCGGAGCGGAGCCGAGTGCGTAATGTGCGGAGCGGAGCCGAGTGCGTAATGAGCGGAGCCGAGCGTGTAATGTGCGGAGCGGAGCCGAGCGTGTAATGTGCGGAGCGGAGCCGAGTGTGTAATGTGCGGAGCCGAGTGTGTAATGTGCGGAGCGGAGCCGAGTGTGTAATGTGCGGAGCGGAGCCGAGCGTGTAATGTGCGGAGCCGAGCGTGTAATGTGCGGAGCGGAGCCGAGCGTGTAATGTGCGGAGCGGAGCCGAGCGTGTAATGTGCTGAGCGGACCCCAGTGTGTAATGTGCGGAGCTGAGCCGTGTGTGTAATGTGCGGAGCGGAGCCGAGCGTGTAATGTGCGGAGCGGAGCCGAGCGTGTAATGTGCGGAGCGGAGCCGAGCGTGTAATGTGCGGAGCGGAGCCGAGCGTGTAATGTGCGGAGCCGAGCGTGTAATGTGCGGAGCGGAGCCGAGCGTGTAATGTGCGGAGAGGAGCCGAGCGTGTAATGTGCGGAGCGGAGCCGAGTGTGTAATGTGCGGAGCCGAGCGTGTAATGTGCGGAGCGGAGCCGAGCGTGTAATGTGCGGAGCGGAGCCGAGCGTGTAATGTGCGGAGCGGAGCCGAGCGTGTAATGTGCGGAGCGGAGCCGAGCGTGTAATGTGCGGAGCGGAGCCGAGCGTGTAATGTGCGGAGCGGAGCCGAGTGTGTAATGTGCGGAGCCGAGTGTGTAATGTGCGGAGCGGAGCCGAGTGTGTAATGTGCGGAGCGGAGCCGAGCGTGTAATGTGCGGAGCGGAGCCGAGCGTGTGATGTGCGGAGCGGAGCCGAGCGTGTAATGTGCGGAGCGGAGCCGAGCGTGTAATGTGCGGAGCGGAGCCGAGCGTGTAATGTGCTGAGCGGAGCCGAGTGTGTAATGTGCGGAGCGGAGCCGTGTGTGTAATGTGCGGAGCGGAGCCGACTGTGTAATGTGCGGAGCGGAGCCGAGCGTGTAATGTGCGGAGCGGAGCCGAGTGCGTAATGTGCGGAGCGGAGCCGAGTGCGTAATGAGCGGAGCCGAGCGTGTAATGTGCGGAGCGGAGCCGAGCGTGTAATGTGCGGAGCGGAGCCGAGTGTGTAATGTGCGGAGCCGAGTGTGTAATGTGCGGAGCGGAGCCGAGTGTGTAATGTGCGGAGCGGAGCCGAGTGTGTAATGTGCGGAGCGGAGCCGAGCGTGTAATGTGCGGAGCCGAGCGTGTAATGTGCGGAGCGGAGCCGAGCGTGTAATGTGCGGAGCGGAGCCGAGCGTGTAATGTGCGGAGCGGAGCCGAGCGTGAAATGTGCTGAGCGGAGCCGAGTGTGTAATGTGCGGAGCGAGCCGTGTGTGTAATGTGCGGAGCGGAGCCGAGCGTGTAATGTGCGGAGCGGAGCCGAGCGTGTAATGTGTGGAGCGGAGCCGAGCGTGTAATGTGCGGAGCCGAGCGTGTAATGTGCGGAGCGGAGCCGAGCGTGTAATGTGCGGAGAGGAGCCGAGCGTGTAATGTGCGGAGCGGAGTCGAGTGTGTAATGTGCGGAGCCGAGCGTGTAATGTGCGGAGCGGAGCCGAGCGTGTAATGTGCGGAGCGGAGCCGAGCGTGTAATGTGCGGAGCGGAGCCGAGCGTGTAATGTGCGGAGCGGAGCCGAGCGTGTAATGTGCGGAGCGGAGCCGAGCGTGTAATGTGCGGAGCGGAGCCGAGCGTGTAATGTGCGGAGCGGAGCCGTGTGTGTAATGTGCTGAGCGGAGCCGAGTGTGTAATGTGCGGAGCGGAGCCGTGTGTGTAATGTGCGGAGCGGAGCCGAGTGTGTAATGTGCGGAGCGGAGCCGAGTGTGTAATGTGCGGAGCGGAGCCGAGTGTGTAATGTGCGGAGCGGAGCCGAGTGTGTAATGTGCGGAGCGGAGCCGAGTGTGTAATGTGCGGAGCGGAGCCGAGTGTGTAGTGTGCGGAGCGGAGCCGAGTGTGTAATGTGCGGAGCGGAGCCGAGTGTGTAATGTGCGGAGCGGAGCCCAGTGTGTAATGTGCGGAGCGGAGCCGAGTGTGTAATGTGCGGAGCCGAGTGTGTAATGTGCGGAGCGGAGCCCAGTGTGTAATGTGCGGAGCGGAGCCGAGTGTGTAATGTGCGGAGCCGAGTGTGTAATGTGCGGAGCAGAGCCGAGCGTGTTATGTGCGGAGTGGAGCCGAGCGTGTAATGTGCGGAGCGGAGCCGAGTGTGTAATGTGCGGAGCGGAGTCGAGTGTGTAATGTGCGGAGCGGAGCCGAGTGTGTAATGTGCAGAGCGGAGCCGAGTGTGTAATGTGCGGAGCCGAGTGTGTAATGTGCGGAGCGGAGCCGAGTGTGTAATGTGCAGAGCCAAGTGTGTAATGTGCGGAGCGGAGCCGAGTGTGTAATGTGCGGAGCGGAGCCGAGCGTGTAATATGCGGAGCGGAGCCGAGCGTGTAATGTGCGGAGCGGAGCCGAGCGTGTAATGTGCGGAGCGGAGCCGAGCGTGTAATGTGCGGAGCGGAGCCCAGTGTGTAATGTGCGGAGCGGAGCCCAGTGTGTAATGTGCGGAGCGGAGCCCAGTGTGTAATGTGCGGAGCGGAGCCCAGTGTGTAATGTGCGGAGCGGAGCCGAGCGTGTAATGTGCGGAACGGAGCCGAGTGTGTAATGTGCGGAGCCGAGTGTGTAATGTGCGGAGCCGAGCGTGTAATGTGCGGAGCGGAGCCGAGGGTGTAATGTGCGGAGCGGAGCCGAGCGTGTAATGAGCGGAGCCGAGTGTGTAATGTGCGGAGCGGAGCCCAGTGTGTAATGTGCGGAGCCGAGTGTGTAATGTGCGGAGCGGAGCCGAGTGTGTAATGTGCGGAACGGAGCCGAGTGTGTAATGTGCGGAGCGGAGCCGAGTGTGTAATGTGCGGAGCCGAGTGTGTAATGTGCGGAGCCGAGCGTGTAATGTGCGGAGCGGAGCCGAGCGTGTAATGAGCGGAGCCGAGTGTGTAATGTGCGGAGCGGAGCCCAGTGTGTAATGTGCGGAGCCGAGTGTGTAATGTGCGGAGCCGAGTGTGTAATGTGCGGAGCGGAGCCGAGTGTGTAATGTGCGGAGCCGAGTGTGTAATGTGCGGAGCACAGCCGAGTGTGTAATGTGCGGAGTGGAGCCGAGCGTGTAATGTGCGGAGCGGAGCCGTGTGTGTAATGTGCGGAGCGGAGCCGAGTGTGTAATGTGCGGAGCGGAGCCGAGTGTGTAATGTGCGGAGCGGAGCCGAGTGTGTAATGTGCGGAGCCAAGTGTGTAATGTGCAGAGCGGAGCCGAGTGTGTAATGTGCGGAGCTGAGTGTGTAATGTGCGGAGCGGAGCCGAGTGTGTAATGTGCGGAGCCGAGTGTGTAATGTGCGGAGCGGATCCGAGTGTGTATTGTGCGGAGCGGAGCCGAGTGTGTAATGTGCGTAGCGGAGCCGAGTGCGTAATGTGCGGAGCGGAGCCGAGTGCGTAATGTGCGGAGCGGAGCCGAGTGCGTAATGAGCGGAGCCGAGCATGTAATGTGCGGAGCGGAGCCGAGCGTGTAATGTGCGGAGCGGAGCCGAGTGTGTAATGTGCGAAGCGTAACCGAGCGCGTAATGTGCGGAGCGGAGCCGAGCGCGTAATGTGCGGAGCGGAGCGTGTAATGTGCGGAGCGGAGCCGAGCGTGTAATGTGCGGAGCGGAGCCGAGCGTGTAATGTGCGAAGCGGAGCCGAGCGTGTAATGTGCGGAGCGGAGCCGAGCGTGTAATGTGCGGAGCCGAGCGTGTAATGTGCGGAGCGGAGTCGAGCGTGTAATGTGCGTAGCGGAGCCGAGCGTGTAATGTGCGGAGCGGAGCCGAGCGTGTAATGTGCGGAGTGGAGCCGAGCGTGTAATGTGCGGAGCGGAGCCGAGTGTGTAATGTGCGGAGCCGAGCGTGTAATGTGCGGAGCCGAGCGTGTAATGTGCGTAGCGGAGCCGAGCGTGTAATGTGCGGAGCGGAGCCGAGCGTGTAATGTGCGGAGCGGAGCCGAGCGTGTAATGTGCGGAGCGGAGCCCAGTGTGTAATGTGCGGAGCGGAGCCCAGTGTGTAATGTGCGGAGCGGAGCCCAGTGTGTAATGTGCGGAGCCGAGTGTGTAATGTGCGGAGCCGAGCGTGTAATGTGCGGAGCCGAGCGTGTAATGTGCGGAGCGGAGCCAAGGGTGTAATGTGCGGAGCGGAGCCGAGCGTGTAATGAGCGGAGCCGAGCGTGTAATGTGCGGAGCGGAGCCGAGCGTGTAATGTGCGGAGCGGAGCCGAGCGTGTAATGTGCGGAACCGAGCGTGTAATGTGCGGAGCCGAGCCGAGCGTGTAATGTGCGGAGCCGAGCCGAGCGTGTAATGTGCGGAGCCGAGCCGAGCGTGTAATGTGCGGAGCCGAGCGTGTAATGTGCGGAGCCGAGTGTGTAATGTGCGGAGCGGAGCCGAGTGCGTAATGTGCGGAGCGGAGCCGAGTGCGTAATGTGCGGAGCGGAGCCGAGTGCGTAATGAGCGGAGCCGAGCGTGTAATGTGCGGAGCGGAGCCGAGCGTGTAATGTGCGGAGCGGAGCCGAGTGTGTAATGTGCGGAGCCGAGTGTGTAATGTGCGGAGCGGAGCCGAGTGTGTAATGTGCGGAGCGGAGCCGAGCGTGTAATGTGCGGAGCCGAGCGTGTAATGTGCGGAGCCGAGCGTGTGATGTGCGGAGCGGAGCCGAGCGTGTAATGTGCGGAGCGGAGCCGAGCGTGTAATGTGCGGAGCGGAGCCGAGCGTGTAATGTGCTGAGCGGAGCCGAGTGTGTAATGTGCGGAGCGGAGCCGTGTGTGTAATGTGCGGAGCGGAGCCGACTGTGTAATGTGCGGAGCGGAGCCGAGCGTGTAATGTGCGGAGCGGAGCCGAGTGCGTAATGTGCGGAGCGGAGCCGAGTGCGTAATGAGCGGAGCCGAGCGTGTAATGTGCGGAGCGGAGCCGAGCGTGTAATGTGCGGAGCGGAGCCGAGTGTGTAATGTGCGGAGCCGAGTGTGTAATGTGCGGAGCGGAGCCGAGTGTGTAATGTGCGGAGCGGAGCCGAGCGTGTAATGTGCGGAGCCGAGCGTGTAATGTGCGGAGCGGAGCCGAGCGTGTAATGTGCGGAGCGGAGCCGAGCGTGTAATGTGCGGAGCGGAGCCGAGCGTGTAATGTGCTGAGCGGAGCCGAGTGCGTAATGTGCGGAGCGGAGCCGAGTGCGTAATGAGCGGAGCCGAGCGTGTAATGTGCGGAGCGGAGCCGAGCGTGTAATGTGCGGAGCGGAGCCGAGTGTGTAATGTGCGGAGCCGAGTGTGTAATGTGCGGAGCGGAGCCGAGTGTGTAATGTGCGGAGCGGAGCCGAGCGTGTAATGTGCGGAGCCGAGCGTGTGATGTGCGGAGCGGAGCCGAGCGTGTGATGTGCGGAGCGGAGCCGAGCGTGTAATGTGCGGAGCGGAGCCGAGCGTGTAATGTGCTGAGCGGAGCCGAGTGTGTAATGTGCGGAGCGGAGCCGTGTGTGTAATGTGCGGAGCGGAGCCGACTGTGTAATGTGCGGAGCGGAGCCGAGCGTGTAATGTGCGGAGCGGAGCCGAGTGCGTAATGTGCGGAGCGGAGCCGAGTGCGTAATGAGCGGAGCCGAGCGTGTAATGTGCGGAGCGGAGCCGAGCGTGTAATGTGCGGAGCGGAGCCGAGTGTGTAATGTGCGGAGCCGAGTGTGTAATGTGCGGAGCGGAGCCGAGTGTGTAATGTGCGGAGCGGAGCCGAGCGTGTAATGTGCGGAGCCGAGCGTGTAATGTGCGGAGCGGAGCCGAGCGTGTAATGTGCGGAGCGGAGCCGAGCGTGTAATGTGCGGAGCGGAGCCGAGCGTGTAATGTGCTGAGCGGACCCGAGTGTGTAATGTGCGGAGCGGAGCCGTGTGTGTAATGTGCGGAGCGGAGCCGAGCGTGTAATGTGCGGAGCGGAGCCGAGCGTGTAATGTGCGGAGCGGAGCCGAGCGTGTAATGTGCGGAGCGGAGCCGAGCGTGTAATGTGCGGAGCCGAGCGTGTAATGGGCGGAGCGGAGCCGAGCGTGTAATGTGCGGAGAGGAGCCGAGCGTGTAATGTGCGGAGCGGAGCCGAGTGTGTAATGTGCGGAGCCGAGCGTGTAATGTGCGGAGCGGAGCCGAGCGTGTAATGTGCGGAGCGGAGCCGAGCGTGTAATGTGCGGAGCGGAGCCGAGCGTGTAATGTGCGGAGCGGAGCCGAGCGTGTAATGTGCGGAGCGGAGCCGAGCGTGTAATGTGCGGAGCGGAGCCGAGCGTGTAATGTGCGGAGCGGAGCCGAGCGTGTAATGTGCGGAGCGGAGCCGAGTGTGTAATGTGCGGAGCCGAGTGTGTAATGTGCGGAGCGGAGCCGAGTGTGTAATGTGCGGAGCGGAGCCGAGCG
The DNA here is from genome assembly GCF_046119375.1 of Phyllobates terribilis. Taxonomy (NCBI): domain Eukaryota; kingdom Metazoa; phylum Chordata; class Amphibia; order Anura; family Dendrobatidae; genus Phyllobates; species Phyllobates terribilis. The sequence goes on from NW_027362761.1 coordinate 595,518,468, forward strand.
TGTAATGTGCGGAGCCGAGCGTGTGATGTGCGGAGCGGAGCCGAGCGTGTAATGTGCGGAGCGGAGCCGAGCGTGTAATGTGCGGAGCGGAGCCGAGCGTGTAATGTGCTGAGCGGAGCCGAGTGTGTAATGTGCGGAGCGGAGCCGTGTGTGTAATGTGCGGAGCGGAGCCGACTGTGTAATGTGCGGAGCGGAGCCGAGCGTGTAATGTGCGGAGCGGAGCCGAGTGCGTAATGTGCGGAGCGGAGCCGAGTGCGTAATGAGCGGAGCCGAGCGTGTAATGTGCGGAGCGGAGCCGAGCGTGTAATGTGCGGAGCGGAGCCGAGTGTGTAATGTGCGGAGCGGAGCCGAGCGTGTAATGTGCGGAGCCGAGCGTGTAATGTGCGGAGCGGAGCCGAGCGTGTAATGTGCGGAGCGGAGCCGAGCGTGTAATGTGCGGAGCGGAGCCGAGCGTGTAATGTGCTGAGCGGAGCCGAGTGTGTAATGTGCGGAGCGGAGCCGTGTGTGTAATGTGCGGAGCGAAGCCGAGCGTGTAATGTGCGGAGCGGAGCCGAGCGTGTAATGTGCGGAGCGGAGCCGAGCGTGTAATGTGCGGAGCCGAGCGTGTAATGTGCGGAGCGGAGCCGAGCGTGTAATGTGCGGAGCGGAGCCGAGTGTGTAATGTGCGGAGCCGAGCGTGTAATGTGCGGAGCGGAGCCGAGCGTGTAATGTGCGGAGCGGAGCCGAGCGTGTAATGTGCGGAGCGGAGCCGAGCGTGTAATGTGCGGAGCGGAGCCGAGCGTGTAATGTGCGGAGCGGAGCCGAGCGTGTAATGTGCGGAGCGGAGCCGTGCGTGTAATGTGCTGAGCGGAGCCGAGTGTGTAATGTGCGGAGCGGAGCCGTGTGTGTAATGTGCGGAGCGGAGCCGAGTGTGTAATGTGCGGAGCGGAGCCGAGTGTGTAATGTGCGGAGCGGAGCCGAGTGTGTAATGTGCGGAGCGGAGCCGAGTGTGTAATGTGCGGAGCGGAGCCGAGTGTGTAGTGTGCGGAGCGGAGCCGAGTGTGTAATGTGCGGAGCGGAGCCGAGTGTGTAATGTGCGGAGCGGAGCCCAGTGTGTAATGTGCGGAGCGGAGCCGAGTGTGTAATGTGCGGAGCCGAGTGTGTAATGTGCGGAGCGGAGCCCAGTGTGTAATGTGCGGAGCGGAGCCGAGTGTGTAATGTGCGGAGCCGAGTGTGTAATGTGCGGAGCAGAGCCGAGCGTGTTATGTGCGGAGTGGAGCCGAGCGTGTAATGTGCGGAGCGGAGCCGAGTGTGTAATGTGCGGAGCGGAGTCGAGTGTGTAATGTGCGGAGCGGAGCCGAGTGTGTAATGTGCAGAGCGGAGCCGAGTGTGTAATGTGCGGAGCCGAGTGTGTAATGTGCGGAGCGGAGCCGAGTGTGTAATGTGCAGAGCCGAGTGTGTAATGTGCGGAGCGGAGCCGAGTGTGTAATGTGCGGAGCGGAGCCGAGCGTGTAATATGCGGAGCGGAGCCGAGCGTGTAATGTGCGGAGCGGAGCCGAGCGTGTAATGTGCGGAGCGGAGCCGAGCGTGTAATGTGCGGAGCGGAGCCCAGTGTGTAATGTGCGGAGCGGAGCCCAGTGTGTAATGTGCGGAGCGGAGCCCAGTGTGTAATGTGCGGAGCGGAGCCGAGCGTGTAATGTGCGGAACGGAGCCGAGTGTGTAATGTGCGGAGCCGAGTGTGTAATGTGCGGAGCCGAGCGTGTAATGTGCGGAGCGGAGCCGAGGGTGTAATGTGCGGAGCGGAGCCGAGCGTGTAATGAGCGGAGCCGAGTGTGTAATGTGCGGAGCGGAGCCCAGTGTGTAATGTGCGGAGCCGAGTGTGTAATGTGCGGAGCCGAGTGTGTAATGTGCGGAGCGGAGCCGAGTGTGTAATGTGCGGAGCCGAGTGTGTAATGTGCGGAGCACAGCCGAGTGTGTAATGTGCGGAGCGGAGCCGAGCGTGTAATGTGCGGAGCGGAGCCGTGTGTGTAATGTGCGGAGCGGAGCCGAGTGTGTAATGTGCGGAGCGGAGCCGAGTGTGTAATGTGCGGAGCGGAGCCGAGTGTGTAATGTGCGGAGCCAAGTGTGTAATGTGCGGAGCGGAGCCGAGTGTGTAATGTGCGGAGCTGAGTGTGTAATGTGCGGAGCGGAGCCGAGTGTGTAATGTGCGGAGCCGAGTGTGTAATGTGCGGAGCGGATCCGAGTGTGTATTGTGCGGAGCGGAGCCGAGTGTGTAATGTGCGGAGCGGAGCCGAGTGCGTAATGTGCGGAGCGGAGCCGAGTGCGTAATGTGCGGAGCGGAGCCGAGTGCGTAATGAGCGGAGCCGAGCGTGTAATGTGCGGAGCGGAGCCGAGCGTGTAATGTGCGGAGCGGAGCCGAGTGTGTAATGTGCGGAGCGTAACCGAGCGCGTAATGTGCGGAGCGGAGCCGAGCGCGTAATGTGCGGAGCGGAGCCGAGCGTGTAATGTGCGGAGCGGAACCGAGCGTGTAATGTGCGGAGCGGAGCCGAGCGTGTAATGTGCGAAGCGGAGCCGAGCGTGTAATGTGCGGAGCGGAGCCGAGCGTGTAATGTGCGGAGCCGAGCGTGTAATGTGCGGAGCGGAGCCGTGTGTGTAATGTGCGGAGCGGAGCCGACTGTGTAATGTGCGGAGCGGAGCCGAGTGTGTAATGTGCGGAGCGGAGCCGAGTGTGTAATGTGCGGAGCGGAGCCGAGTGTGTAATGTGCAGAGCGGAGCCGAGTGTGTAATGTGCGGAGCCGAGTGTGTAATGTGCGGAGCGGAGCCGAGTGTGTAATGTGCAGAGCCGAGTGTGTAATGTGCGGAGCGGAGCCGAGTGTGTAATGTGCGGAGCGGAGTCGAGCGTGTAATGTGCGGAGCGGAGCCGAGCGTGTAATGTGCGGAGCGGAGCCGAGCGTGTAATGTGCGGAGCCGAGCCGAGGGTGTAATGTGCGGAGCGGAGCCGAGCGTGTAATGAGCGGAGCCGAGTGTGTAATGTGCGGAGCGGAGCCGAGTGTGTAATGTGCGGAGCCGAGTGTGTAATGTGCGGAGCGGAGCCGAGTGTGTAATGTGCGGAGCCGAGTGTGTAATGTGCGGAGCCGAGCCGAGTGTGTAATGTGCGGAGCGGAGCCGAGCGTGTAATGTGCGGAGCGGAGCCGAGTGTGTAATGTGCGGAGCGGAGCCGAGTGTGTAATGTGCGGAGCGGAGCCGAGTGTGTAATGTGCAGAGCGGAGCCGAGTGTGTAATGTGCGGGGCCAAGTGTGTAATGTGCGGAGCCGAGTGTGTAATGTGCGGAGCGGAGCCGAGTGTGTAATGTGCGGAGCCGAGTGTGTAATGTGCGGAGCGGAGCCGAGTGTGTAATGTGCAGAGCGGAGCCGAGTGTGTAATGTGCGGGGCCAAGTGTGTAATGTGCGGAGCCGAGTGTGTAATGTGCGGAGCGGAGCCGAGTGTGTAATGTGCGGAGCCGAGTGTGTAATGTGCGGAGCGGAGCCGAGTGTGTAATGTGCGGAGCGGAGCCGAGCGTGTAATGTGCGGAGCGGAGCCGAGCGTGTAATGTGCGGAGCGGAGCCGAGCGTGTAATGTGCGGAGCGGAGCCGAGCGTGTAATGTGCGGAGCGGAGCCGTGTGTGTAATGTGCTGAGCGGAGCCGAGTGTGTAATGTGCGGAGCGGAGCCGTGTGTGTAATGTGCGGAGCGGAGCCGAGTGTGTAATGTGCGGAGCGGAGCCGAGTGTGTAATGTGCGGAGCGGAGCCGAGTGTGTAATGTGCGGAGCGGAGCCGAGTGTGTAATGTGCGGAGCGGAGCCGAGTGTGTAGTGTGCGGAGCGGAGCCGAGTGTGTAATGTGCGGAGCGGAGCCGAGTGTGTAATGTGCGGAGCGGAGCCCAGTGTGTAATGTGCGGAGCGGAGCCGAGTGTGTAATGTGCGGAGCCGAGTGTGTAATGTGCGGAGCGGAGCCCAGTGTGTAATGTGCGGAGCGGAGCCGAGTGTGTAATGTGCGGAGCCGAGTGTGTAATGTGCGGAGCAGAGCCGAGCGTGTAATGTGCGGAGCGGAGCCGAGCGTGTAATGTGCGGAGCGGAGTCGAGTGTGTAATGTGTGGAGCGGAGCCGAGTGTGTAATGTGCAGAGCGGAGCCGAGTGTGTAATGTGCGGAGCCGAGTGTGTAATGTGCGGAGCGGAGCCGAGTGTGTAATGTGCAGAGCCGAGTGTGTAATGTGCGGAGCGGAGCCGAGTGTGTAATGTGCGGAGCGGAGCCGAGAGTGTAATATGCGGAGCGGAGCCGAGCGTGTAATGTGCGGAGCGGAGCCGAGCGTGTAATGTGCGGAGCGGAGCCGAGCGTGTAATGTGCGGAGCGGAGCCCAGTGTGTAATGTGCGGAGCGGAGCCCAGTGTGTAATGTGCGGAGCGGAGCCCAGTGTGTAATGTGCGGAGCGGAGCCGAGCGTGTAATGTGCGGAACGGAGCCGAGTGTGTAATGTGCGGAGCGGAGCCGAGTGTGTAATGTGCGGAGCCGAGTGTGTAATGTGCGGAGCCGAGCGTGTAATGTGCGGAGCGGAGCCGAGGGTGTAATGTGCGGAGCGGAGCCGAGCGTGTAATGAGCGGAGCCGAGTGTGTAATGTGCGGAGCGGAGCCCAGTGTGTAATGTGCGGAGCCGAGTGTGTAATGTGCGGAGCCGAGTGTGTAATGTGCGGAGCGGAGCCGAGTGTGTAATGTGCGGAGCCGAGTGTGTAATGTGCGGAGCACAGCCGAGTGTGTAATGTGCGGAGCGGAGCCGAGCGTGTAATGTGCGGAGCGGAGCCGTGTGTGTAATGTGCGGAGCGGAGCCGAGTGTGTAATGTGCGGAGCGGAGCCGAGTGTGTAATGTGCGGAGCGGAGCCGAGTGTGTAATGTGCGGAGCCAAGTGTGTAATGTGCGGAGCGGAGCCGAGTGTGTAATGTGCGGAGCTGAGTGTGTAATGTGCGGAGCGGTGCCGAGTGTGTAATGTGCGGAGCCGAGTGTGTAATGTGCGGAGCGGATCCGAGTGTGTATTGTGCGGAGCGGAGCCGAGTGTGTAATGTGCGTAGCGGAGCCGAGTGCGTAATGTGCGGAGCGGAGCCGAGTGCGTAATGTGCGGAGCGGAGCCGAGTGCGTAATGAGCGGAGCCGAGCATGTAATGTGCGGAGCGGAGCCGAGCGTGTAATGTGCGGAGCGGAGCCGAGTGTGTAATGTGCGAAGCGTAACCGAGCGCGTAATGTGCGGAGCGGAGCCGAGCGCGTAATGTGCGGAGCGGAGCGTGTAATGTGCGGAGCGGAGCCGAGCGTGTAATGTGCGGAGCGGAGCCGAGCGTGCAATGTGCGAAGCGGAGCCGAGCGTGTAATGTGCGGAGCGGAGCCGAGCGTGTAATGTGCGGAGCCGAGCGTGTAATGTGCGGAGCGGAGTCGAGCGTGTAATGTGCGTAGCGGAGCCGAGCGTGTAATGTGCGGAGCGGAGCCGAGCGTGTAATGTGCGGAGTGGAGCCGAGCGTGTAATGTGCGGAGCGGAGCCGAGTGTGTAATGTGCGGAGCCGAGCGTGTAATGTGCGGAGCCGAGCGTGTAATGTGCGTAGCGGAGCCGAGCGTGTAATGTGCGGAGCGGAGCCGAGCGTGTAATGTGCGGAGCGGAGCCGAGCGTGTAATGTGCGGAGCGGAGCCCAGTGTGTAATGTGCGGAGCGGAGCCCAGTGTGTAATGTGCGGAGCGGAGCCCAGTGTGTAATGTGCGGAGCCGAGTGTGTAATGTGCGGAGCCGAGCGTGTAATGTGCGGAGCGGAGCCGAGCATGTAATGTGCGGAGCGGAGCCGAGTGTGTAATGTGCGGAGCCGAGCGTGTAATGTGCGGAGCGGAGCCAAGGGTGTAATGTGCGGAGCGGAGCCGAGCGTGTAATGAGCGGAGCCGAGCGTGTACTGTGCGGAGCGGAGCCGAGCGTGTAATGTGCGGAGCGTAGCCGAGCGTGTAATGTGCGGAACCGAGCGTGTAATGTGCGGAGCCGAGCCGAGCGTGTAATGTGCGGAGCCGAGCCGAGCGTGTAATGTGCGGAGCCGAGCGTGTAATGTGCGGAGCCGAGCGTGTAATGTGCGGAGCCGAGTGTGTAATGTGCGGAGCGGAGCCGAGTGCGTAATGTGCGGAGCGGAGCCGAGTGCGTAATGTGCGGAGCGGAGCCGAGTGCGTAATGAGCGGAGCCGAGCGTGTAATGTGCGGAGCGGAGCCGAGCGTGTAATGTGCGGAGCGGAGCCGAGTGTGTAATGTGCGGAGCCGAGTGTGTAATGTGCGGAGCGGAGCCGAGTGTGTAATGTGCGGAGCGGAGCCGAGCGTGTAATGTGCGGAGCCGAGCGTGTAATGTGCGGAGCGGAGCCGAGCGTGTAATGTGCGGAGCGGAGCCGAGCGTGTAATGTGCTGAGCGGAGCCGAGTGTGTAATGTGCGGAGCGGAGCCGTGTGTGTAATGTGCGGAGCGGAGCCGACTGTGTAATGTGCGGAGCGGAGCCGAGCGTGTAATGTGCGGAGCGGAGCCGAGTGCGTAATGTGCGGAGCGGAGCCGAGTGCGTAATGAGCGGAGCCGAGCGTGTAATGTGCGGAGCGGAGCCGAGCGTGTAATGTGCGGAGCGGAGCCGAGTGTGTAATGTGCGGAGCGGAGCCGAGCGTGTAATGTGCGGAGCCGAGCGTGTAATGTGCGGAGCGGAGTCGAGCGTGTAATGTGCGTAGCGGAGCCGAGCGTGTAATGTGCGTAGCGGAGCCGAGCGCGTAATGTGCGGAGCGGAGCGTGTAATGTGCGGAGCGGAGCCGAGCGTGTAATGTGCGGAGCGGAGCCGAGCGTGTAATGTGCGAAGCGGAGCCGAGCGTGTAATGTGCGGAGCGGAGCCGAGCGTGTAATGTGCGGAGCCGAGCGTGTAATGTGCGGAGCGGAGTCGAGCGTGTAATGTGCGTAGCGGAGCCGAGCGTGTAATGTGCGGAGCGGAGCCGAGCGTGTAATGTGCGGAGTGGAGCCGAGCGTGTAATGTGCGGAGCGGAGCCGAGTGTGTAATGTGCGGAGCCGAGCGTGTAATGTGCGGAGCCGAGCGTGTAATGTGCGTAGCGGAGCCGAGCGTGTAATGTGCGGAGCGGAGCCGAGCGTGTAATGTGCGGAGCGGAGCCGAGCGTGTAATGTGCGGAGCGGAGCCCAGTGTGTAATGTGCGGAGCGGAGCCCAGTGTGTAATGTGCGGAGCGGAGCCCAGTGTGTAATGTGCGGAGCCGAGTGTGTAATGTGCGGAGCCGAGCGTGTAATGTGCGGAGCGGAGCCGAGCATGTAATGTGCGGAGCGGAGCCGAGTGTGTAATGTGCGGAGCCGAGCGTGTAATGTGCGGAGCGGAGCCAAGGGTGTAATGTGCGGAGCGGAGCCGAGCGTGTAATGAGCGGAGCCGAGCGTGTAATGTGCGGAGCGGAGCCGAGCGTGTAATGTGCGGAGCGTAGCCGAGCGTGTAATGTGCGGAACCGAGCGTGTAATGTGCGGAGCCGAGCCGAGCGTGTAATGTGCGGAGCCGAGCCGAGCGTGTAATGTGCGGAGCCGAGCGTGTAATGTGCGGAGCCGAGCGTGTAATGTGCGGAGCCGAGTGTGTAATGTGCGGAGCGGAGCCGAGTGCGTAATGTGCGGAGCGGAGCCGAGTGCGTAATGTGCGGAGCGGAGCCGAGTGCGTAATGAGCGGAGCCGAGCGTGTAATGTGCGGAGCGGAGCCGAGCGTGTAATGTGCGGAGCGGAGCCGAGTGTGTAATGTGCGGAGCCGAGTGTGTAATGTGCGGAGCGGAGCCGAGTGTGTAATGTGCGGAGCGGAGCCGAGCGTGTAATGTGCGGAGCCGAGCGTGTGATGTGCGGAGCGGAGCCGAGCGTGTAATGTGCGGAGCGGAGCCGAGCGTGTAATGTGCGGAGCGGAGCCGAGCGTGTAATGTGCTGAGCGGAGCCGAGTGTGTAATGTGCGGAGCGGAGCCGTGTGTGTAATGTGCGGAGCGGAGCCGACTGTGTAATGTGCGGAGCGGAGCCGAGCGTGTAATGTGCGGAGCGGAGCCGAGTGCGTAATGTGCGGAGCGGAGCCGAGTGCGTAATGAGCGGAGCCGAGCGTGTAATGTGCGGAGCGGAGCCGAGCGTGTAATGTGCGGAGCGGAGCCGAGTGTGTAATGTGCGGAGCCGAGTGTGTAATGTGCGGAGCGGAGCCGAGTGTGTAATGTGCGGAGCGGAGCCGAGCGTGTAATGTGCGGAGCCGAGCGTGTAATGTGCGGAGCGGAGCCGAGCGTGTAATGTGCGGAGCGGAGCCGAGCGTGTAATGTGCGGAGCGGAGCCGAGCGTGTAATGTGCTGAGCGGACCCGAGTGTGTAATGTGCGGAGCGGAGCCGTGTGTGTAATGTGCGGAGCGGAGCCGAGCGTGTAATGTGCGGAGCGGAGCCGAGCGTGTAATGTGCGGAGCGGAGCCGAGCGTGTAATGTGCGGAGCGGAGCCGAGCGTGTAATGTGCGGAGCCGAGCGTGTAATGTGCGGAGCGGAGCCGAGCGTGTAATGTGCGGAGAGGAGCCGAGCGTGTAATGTGCGGAGCGGAGCCGAGTGTGTAATGTGCGGAGCCGAGCGTGTAATGTGCGGAGCGGAGCCGAGCGTGTAATGTGCGGAGCGGAGCCGAGCGTGTAATGTGCGGAGCGGAGCCGAGCGTGTAATGTGCGGAGCGGAGCCGAGCGTGTAATGTGCGGAGCGGAGCCGAGCGTGTAATGTGCGGAGCGGAGCCGAGCGTGTAATGTGCGGAGCGGAGTCGAGCGTGTAATGTGCGGAGCGGAGCCGAGTGTGTAATGTGCGGAGCCGAGTGTGTAATGTGCGGAGCGGAGCCGAGTGTGTAATGTGCGGAGCGGAGCCGAGCGTGTAATGTGCAGAGCCGAGCGTGTGATGTGCGGAGCGGAGCCGAGCGTGTAATGTGCGGAGCGGAGCCGAGCGTGTAATGTGCGGAGCGGAGCCGAGCGTGTAATGTGCTGAGCGGAGCCGAGTGTGTAATGTGCGGAGCGGAGCCGTGTGTGTAATGTGCGGAGCGGAGCCGACTGTGTAATGTGCGGAGCGGAGCCGAGCGTGTAATGTGCGGAGCGGAGCCGAGTGCGTAATGTGCGGAGCGGAGCCGAGTGCGTAATGAGCGGAGCCGAGCGTGTAATGTGCGGAGCGGAGCCGAGCGTGTAATGTGCGGAGCGGAGCCGAGTGTGTAATGTGCGGAGCCGAGTGTGTAATGTGCGGAGCGGAGCCGAGTGTGTAATGTGCGGAGCGGAGCCGAGCGTGTAATGTGCGGAGCCGAGCGTGTAATGTGCGGAGCGGAGCCGAGCGTGTAATGTGCGGAGCGGAGCCGAGCGTGTAATGTGCGGAGCGGAGCCGAGCGTGTAATGTGCTGAGCGGAGCCGAGTGTGTAATGTGCGGAGCGGAGCCGTGTGTGTAATGTGCGGAGCGGAGCCGAGCGTGTAATGTGCGGAGCGGAGCCGAGCGTGTAATGTGCGGAGCGGAGCCGAGCGTGTAATGTGCGGAGCCGAGCGTGTAATGTGCGGAGCGGAGCCGAGCGTGTAATGTGCGGAGAGGAGCCGAGCGTGTAATGTGCGGAGCGGAGTCGAGTGTGTAATGTGCGGAGCCGAGCGTGTAATGTGCGGAGCGGAGCCGAGCGTGTAATGTGCGGAGCGGAGCCGAGCGTGTAATGTGCGGAGCGGAGCCGAGCGTGTAATGTGCGGAGCGGAGCCGAGCGTGTAATGTGCGGAGCGGAGCCGAGCGTGTAATGTGCGGAGCGGAGCCGAGCGTGTAATGTGCGGAGCGGAGCCGTGTGTGTAATGTGCTGAGCGGAGCCGAGTGTGTAATGTGCGGAGCGGAGCCGTGTGTGTAATGTGCGGAGCGGAGCCGAGTGTGTAATGTGCGGAGCGGAGCCGAGTGTGTAATGTGCGGAGCGGAGCCGAGTGTGTAATGTGCGGAGCGGAGCCGAGTGTGTAATGTGCGGAGCGGAGCCGAGTGTGTAATGTGCGGAGCGGAGCCGAGTGTGTAGTGTGCGGAGCGGAGCCGAGTGTGTAATGTGCGGAGCGGAGCCGAGTGTGTAATGTGCGGAGCGGAGCCCAGTGTGTAATGTGCGGAGCGGAGCCGAGTGTGTAATGTGCGGAGCCGAGTGTGTAATGTGCGGAGCGGAGCCCAGTGTGTAATGTGCGGAGCGGAGCCGAGTGTGTAATGTGCGGAGCCGAGTGTGTAATGTGCGGAGCAGAGCCGAGCGTGTTATGTGCGGAGTGGAGCCGAGCGTGTAATGTGCGGAGCGGAGCCGAGTGTGTAATGTGCGGAGCGGAGTCGAGTGTGTAATGTGCGGAGCGGAGCCGAGTGTGTAATGTGCAGAGCGGAGCCGAGTGTGTAATGTGCGGAGCCGAGTGTGTAATGTGCGGAGCGGAGCCGAGTGTGTAATGTGCAGAGCCGAGTGTGTAATGTGCGGAGCGGAGCCGAGTGTGTAATGTGCGGAGCGGAGCCGAGCGTGTAATATGCGGAGCGGAGCCGAGCGTGTAATGTGCGGAGCGGAGCCGAGCGTGTAATGTGCGGAGCGGAGCCGAGCGTGTAATGTGCGGAGCGGAGCCCAGTGTGTAATGTGCGGAGCGGAGCCCAGTGTGTAATGTGCGGAGCGGAGCCCAGTGTGTAATGTGCGGAGCGGAGCCGAGCGTGTAATGTGCGGAACGGAGCCGAGTGTGTAATGTGCGGAGCCGAGTGTGTAATGTGCGGAGCCGAGCGTGTAATGTGCGGAGCGGAGCCGAGGGTGTAATGTGCGGAGCGGAGCCGAGCGTGTAATGAGCGGAGCCGAGTGTGTAATGTGCGGAGCGGAGCCCAGTGTGTAATGTGCGGAGCCGAGTGTGTAATGTGCGGAGCCGAGTGTGTAATGTGCGGAGCGGAGCCGAGTGTGTAATGTGCGGAGCCGAGTGTGTAATGTGCGGAGCACAGCCGAGTGTGTAATGTGCGGAGCGGAGCCGAGCGTGTAATGTGCGGAGCGGAGCCGTGTGTGTAATGTGCGGAGCGGAGCCGAGTGTGTAATGTGCGGAGCGGAGCCGAGTGTGTAATGTGCGGAGCGGAGCCGAGTGTGTAATGTGCGGAGCCAAGTGTGTAATGTGCGGAGCGGAGCCGAGTGTGTAATGTGCGGAGCTGAGTGTGTAATGTGCGGAGCGGAGCCGAGTGTGTAATGTGCGGAGCCGAGTGTGTAATGTGCGGAGCGGATCCGAGTGTGTTTTGTGCGGAGCGGAGCCGAGTGTGTAATGTGCGGAGCGGAGCCGAGTGCGTAATGTGCGGAGCGGAGCCGAGTGCGTAATGTGCGGAGCGGAGCCGAGTGCGTAATGAGCGGAGCCGAGCGTGTAATGTGCGGAGCGGAGCCGAGCGTGTAATGTGCGGAGCGGAGCCGAGTGTGTAATGTGCGGAGCGTAACCGAGCGCGTAATGTGCGGAGCGGAGCCGAGCGCGTAATGTGCGGAGCGGAGCCGAGCGTGTAATGTGCGGAGCGGAGCCGAGCGTGTAATGTGCGGAGCGGAGCCGAGCGTGTAATGTGCGAAGCGGAGCCGAGCGTGTAATGTGCGGAGCGGAGCCGAGCGTGTAATGTGCGGAGCCGAGCGTGTAATGTGCGGAGCGGAGTCGAGCGTGTAATGTGCGTAGCGGAGCCGAGCGTGTAATGTGCGGAGCGGAGCCGAGCGTGTAATGTGCGGAGCGGAGCCGAGCGTGTAATGTGCGGAGCGGAGCCGAGTGTGTAATGTGCGGAGCCGAGCGTGTAATGTGCGGAGCCGAGCGTGTAATGTGCGTAGCGGAGCCGAGCGTGTAATGTGCGGAGCGGAGCCCAGTGTGTAATGTGCGGAGCGGAGCCCAGTGTGTAATGTGCGGAGCGGAGCCGAGTGTGTAATGTGCGGAGCCGAGTGTGTAATGTGCGGAGCCGAGCGTGTAATGTGCGGAGCGGAGCCGAGCATGTAATGTGCGGAGCGGAGCCGAGTGTGTAATGTGCGGAGCCGAGCGTGTAATGTGCGGAGCCGAGCGTGTAATGTGCGGAGCGGAGCCAAGGGTGTAATGTGCGGAGCGGAGCCGAGCGTGTAATGAGCGGAGCCGAGCGTGTAATGTGCGGAGCGGAGCCGAGCGTGTAATGTGCGGAGCGTAGCCGAGCGTGTAATGTGCGGAACCGAGCGTGTAATGTGCGGAGCCGAGCCGAGCGTGTAATGTGCGGAGCCGAGCCGAGCGTGTAATGTGCGGAGCCGAGCCGAGCGTGTAATGTGCGGAGCCGAGCGTGTAATGTGCGGAGCCGAGTGTGTAATGTGCGGAGCGGAGCCGAGTGCGTAATGTGCGGAGCGGAGCCGAGTGCGTAATGTGCGGAGCGGAGCCGAGTGCGTAATGAGCGGAGCCGAGCGTGTAATGTGCGGAGCGGAGCCGAGCGTGTAATGTGCGGAGCGGAGCCGAGTGTGTAATGTGCGGAGCCGAGTGTGTAATGTGCGGAGCGGAGCCGAGTGTGTAATGTGCGGAGCGGAGCCGAGCGTGTAATGTGCGGAGCCGAGCGTGTGATGTGCGGAGCGGAGCCGAGCGTGTAATGTGCGGAGCGGAGCCGAGCGTGTAATGTGCGGAGCGGAGCCGAGCGTGTAATGTGCTGAGCGGAGCCGAGTGTGTAATGTGCGGAGCGGAGCCGTGTGTGTAATGTGCGGAGCGGAGCCGACTGTGTAATGTGCGGAGCGGAGCCGAGCGTGTAATGTGCGGAGCGGAGCCGAGTGCGTAATGTGCGGAGCGGAGCCGAGTGCGTAATGAGCGGAGCCGAGCGTGTAATGTGCGGAGCGGAGCCGAGTGTGTAATGTGCGGAGCCGAGTGTGTAATGTGCGGAGCGGAGCCGAGTGTGTAATGTGCGGAGCGGAGCCGAGCGTGTAATGTGCGGAGCCGAGCGTGTAATGTGCGGAGCGGAGCCGAGCGTGTAATGTGCGGAGCGGAGCCGAGCGTGTAATGTGCTGAGCGGAGCCGAGTGTGTAATGTGCGGAGCGGAGCCGTGTGTGTAATGTGCGGAGCGGAGCCGACTGTGTAATGTGCGGAGCGGAGCCGAGCGTGTAATGTGCGGAGCGGAGCCGAGTGCGTAATGTGCGGAGCGGAGCCGAGTGCGTAATGAGCGGAGCCGAGCGTGTAATGTGCGGAGCGGAGCCGAGCGTGTAATGTGCGGAGCGGAGCCGAGTGTGTAATGTGCGGAGCCGAGTGTGTAATGTGCGGAGCGGAGCCGAGTGTGTAATGTGCGGAGCGGAGCCGAGCGTGTAATGTGCGGAGCCGAGCGTGTAATGTGCGGAGCGGAGCCGAGCGTGTAATGTGCGGAGCGGAGCCGAGCGTGTAATGTGCAGAGCGGAGCCGAGCGTGTAATGTGCTGAGCGGAGCCGAGTGTGTAATGTGCGGAGCGGAGCCGTGTGTGTAATGTGCGGAGCGGAGCCGAGCGTGTAATGTGCGGAGCGGAGCCGAGCGTGTAATGTGCGGAGCGGAGCCGAGCGTGTAATGTGCGGAGCGGAGCCGAGCGTGTAATGTGCGGAGCCGAGCGTGTAATGTGCGGAGCGGAGCCGAGCGTGTAATGTGCGGAGAGGAGCCGAGCGTGTAATGTGCGGATCGGAGCCGAGTGTGTAATGTGCGGAGCCGAGCGTGTAATGTGCGGAGCGGAGCCGAGCGTGTAATGTGCGGAGCGGAGCCAAGCGTGTAATGTGCGGAGCGGAGCCGAGCGTGTAATGTGCGGAGCGGAGCCGAGCGTGTAATGTGCGGAGCGGAGCCGAGCGTGTAATGTGCGGAGCGGAGCCGAGTGTGTAATGTGCGGAGCCGAGTGTGTAATGTGCGGAGCGGAGCCGAGTGTGTAATGTGCGGAGCGGAGCCGAGCGTGTAATGTGCGGAGCCGAGCGTGTGATGTGCGGAGCGGAGCCGAGCATGTAATGTGCGGAGCGTAGCCGAGCGTGTAATGTGCGGAGCGGAGCCGAGCGTGTAATGTGCTGAGCGGAGCCGAGTGTGTAATGTGCGGAGCGGAGCCGTGTGTGTAATGTGCGGAGCGGAGCCGACTGTGTAATGTGCGGAGCGGAGCCGAGCGTGTAATGTGCGAAGAGGAGCCGAGTGCGTAATGTGCGGAGTGGAGCCGAGTGCGTAATGAGCGGAGCCGAGCGTGTAATGTGCGGAGCGGAGCCGAGCGTGTAATGTGCGGAGCGGAGCCGAGTGTGTAATCTGCGGAGCCGAGTGTGTAATGTGCGGAGCGGAGCCGAGTGTGTAATGTGCGGAGCGGAGCCGAGCGTGTAATGTGCGGAGCCGAGCGTGTAATGTGCGGAGCGGAGCCGAGCGTGTAATGTGCGGAGCGGAGCCGAGCGTGTAATGTGCGGAGCGGAGCCGAGCGTGTAATGTGCTGAGCGGAGCCGAGTGTGTAATGTGCGGAGCGGAGCCGTGTGTGTAATGTGCGGAGCGGAGCCGAGCGTGTAATGTGCGGAGCGGAGCCGAGCGTGTAATGTGCGGAGCGGAGCCGAGCGTGTAATGTGCGGAGCCGAGCGTGTAATGTGCGGAGCGGAGCCGAGCGTGTAATGTGCGGAGAGGAGCCGAGCGTGTAATGTGCGGAGCGGAGCCGAGTGTGTAATGTGCGGAGCCGAGCGTGTAATGTGCGGAGCGGAGCCGAGCGTGTAATGTGCGGAGCGGAGCCGAGCGTGTAATGTGCGGAGCGGAGCCGAGCGTGTAATGTGCGGAGCGGAGCCGAGCATGTAATGTGCGGAGCGGAGCCGAGCGTGTAATGTGCGGAGCGGAGCCGAGCGTGTAATGTGCGGAGAGGAGCCGAGCGTGTAATGTGCGGAGCGGAGCCGAGTGTGTAATGTGCGGAGCCGAGCGTGTAATGTGCGGAGCGGAGCCGAGCGTGTAATGTGCGGAGCGGAGGCGAGCGTGTAATGTGCGGAGCCGAGGGTGTAATGTGTGGAGCGGAGCCGAGCGCGTAATGTGCGGAGCGGAGCCGAGCGCGTAATGTGCGGAGCGGAGCCGAGCGCGTAATGTGCGGAGCGGAGCCGAGCGCGTAATGTGCGGAGCGGAGCCGAGCGCGTAATGTGCGGAGTGGAGCCGAGCGTGTAATGTGCGGAGCGGAGCCGAGTGTGTAATGTGCGGAGCCGAGTGTGTAATGTGCGGAGCGGAGCCGAGTGTGTAATGTGCGGAGCCGAGTGTGTAATGTGCGGAGCGGAGCCGAGTGTGTAATGTGCGGAGCCGAGTGTGTAATGTGCGGAGCGGAGCCGAGTGTGTAATGTGCGGAGCCGAGCGTGTAATGTGCGGAGCCGAGCGTGTAATGTGCGTAGCGGAGCCGAGCGTGTAATGTGCGGAGCGGAGCCGAGTGCGTAATGAGCGGAGCCGAGCATGTAATGTGCGGAGCGGAGCCGAGCGTGTAATGTGCGGAGCGGAGCCGAGTGTGTAATGTGCGAAGCGTAACCGAGCGCGTAATGTGCGGAGCGGAGCCGAGCGCGTAATGTGCGGAGCGGAGCGTGTAATGTGCGGAGCGGAGCCGAGCGTGTAATGTGCGGAGCGGAGCCGAGCGTGTAATGTGCGAAGCGGAGCCGAGCGTGTAATGTGCGGAGCGGAGCCGAGCGTGTAATGTGCGGAGCCGAGCGTGTAATGTGCGGAGCGGAGTCGAGCGTGTAATGTGCGTAGCGGAGCCGAGCGTGTAATGTGCGGAGCGGAGCCGAGCGTGTAATGTGCGGAGTGGAGCCGAGCGTGTAATGTGCGGAGCGGAGCCGAGTGTGTAATGTGCGGAGCCGAGCGTGTAATGTGCGGAGCCGAGCGTGTAATGTGCGTAGCGGAGCCGAGCGTGTAATGTGCGGAGCGGAGCCGAGCGTGTAATGTGCGGAGCGGAGCCGAGCGTGTAATGTGCGGAGCGGAGCCCAGTGTGTAATGTGCGGAGCGGAGCCCAGTGTGTAATGTGCGGAGCGGAGCCCAGTGTGTAATGTGCGGAGCCGAGTGTGTAATGTGCGGAGCCGAGCGTGTAATGTGCGGAGCGGAGCCGAGCATGTAATGTGCGGAGCGGAGCCGAGTGTGTAATGTGCGGAGCCGAGCGTGTAATGTGCGGAGCGGAGCCAAGGGTGTAATGTGCGGAGCGGAGCCGAGCGTGTAATGAGCGGAGCCGAGCGTGTAATGTGCGGAGCGGAGCCGAGCGTGTAATGTGCGGAGCGTAGCCGAGCGTGTAATGTGCGGAACCGAGCGTGTAATGTGCGGAGCCGAGCCGAGCGTGTAATGTGCGGAGCCGAGCCGAGCGTGTAATGTGCGGAGCCGAGCGTGTAATGTGCGGAGCCGAGCGTGTAATGTGCGGAGCCGAGTGTGTAATGTGCGGAGCGGAGCCGAGTGCGTAATGTGCGGAGCGGAGCCGAGTGCGTAATGTGCGGAGCGGAGCCGAGTGCGTAATGAGCGGAGCCGAGCGTGTAATGTGCGGAGCGGAGCCGAGCGTGTAATTTGCGGAGCGGAGCCGAGTGTGTAATGTGCGGAGCCGAGTGTGTAATGTGCGGAGCGGAGCCGAGTGTGTAATGTGCGGAGCGGAGCCGAGCGTGTAATGTGCGGAGCCGAGCGTGTGATGTGCGGAGCGGAGCCGAGCGTGTAATGTGCGGAGCGGAGCCGAGCGTGTAATGTGCGGAGCGGAGCCGAGCGTGTAATGTGCTGAGCGGAGCCGAGTGTGTAATGTGCGGAGCGGAGCCGTGTGTGTAATGTGCGGAGCGGAGCCGACTGTGTAATGTGCGGAGCGGAGCCGAGCGTGTAATGTGCGGAGCGGAGCCGAGTGCGTAATGTGCGGAGCGGAGCCGAGTGCGTAATGAGCGGAGCCGAGCGTGTAATGTGCGGAGCGGAGCCGAGCGTGTAATGTGCGGAGCGGAGCCGAGTGTGTAATGTGCGGAGCCGAGTGTGTAATGTGCGGAGCGGAGCCGAGTGTGTAATGTGCGGAGCGGAGCCGAGCGTGTAATGTGCGGAGCCGAGCGTGTAATGTGCGGAGCGGAGCCGAGCGTGTAATGTGCGGAGCGGAGCCGAGCGTGTAATGTGCGGAGCGGAGCCGAGCGTGTAATGTGCTGAGCGGACCCGAGTGTGTAATGTGCGGAGCGGAGCCGTGTGTGTAATGTGCGGAGCGGAGCCGAGCGTGTAATGTGCGGAGCGGAGCCGAGCGTGTAATGTGCGGAGCGGAGCCGAGCGTGTAATGTGCGGAGCGGAGCCGAGCGTGTAATGTGCGGAGCCGAGCGTGTAATGTGCGGAGCGGAGCCGAGCGTGTAATGTGCGGAGAGGAGCCGAGCGTGTAATGTGCGGAGCGGAGCCGAGTGTGTAATGTGCGGAGCCGAGCGTGTAATGTGCGGAGCGGAGCCGAGCGTGTAATGTGCGGAGCGGAGCCGAGCGTGTAATGTGCGGAGCCGAGCCGAGCGTGTAATGTGCGGAGCCGAGCCGAGCGTGTAATGTGCGGAGCGGAGCCGAGCGTGTAATGTGCGGAGCGGAGCCGAGCGTGTAATGTGCGGAGCGGAGCCGAGCGTGTAATGTGCGGAGCGGAGCCGAGTGTGTAATGTGCGGAGCCGAGTGTGTAATGTGCGGAGCGGAGCCGAGTGTGTAATGTGCGGAGCGGAGCCGAGCGTGTAATGTGCGGAGCCGAGCGTGTGATGTGCGGAGCGGAGCCGAGCGTGTAATGTGCGGAGCGGAGCCGAGCGTGTAATGTGCGGAGCGGAGCCGAGCGTGTAATGTGCTGAGCGGAGCCGAGTGTGTAATGTGCGGAGCGGAGCCGTGTGTGTAATGTGCGGAGCGGAGCCGACTGTGTAATGTGCGGAGCGGAGCCGAGCGTGTAATGTGCGGAGCGGAGCCGAGCGTGTAATGTGCGGAGCGGAGCCGAGTGTGTAATGTGCGGAGCGGAGCCGAGTGCGTAATGTGCGGAGCGGAGCCGAGTGCGTAATGTGCGGAGCGGAGCCGAGTGCGTAATGAGCGGAGCCGAGCGTGTAATGTGCGGAGCGGAGCCGAGCGTGTAATGTGCGGAGCGGAGCCGAGTGTGTAATGTGCGGAGCGTAACCGAGCGCGTAATGTGCGGAGCGGAGCCGAGCGCGTAATGTGCGGAGCGGAGCCGAGCGTGTAATGTGCGGAGCGGAGCCGAGCGTGTAATGTGCGGAGCGGAGCCGAGCGTGTAATGTGCGAAGCGGAGCCGAGCGTGTAATGTGCGGAGCGGAGCCGAGCGTGTAATGTGCGGAGCCGAGCGTGTAATGTGCGGAGCGGAGCCGTGTGTGTAATGTGCGGAGCGGAGCCGACTGTGTAATGTGCGGAGCGGAGCCGAGTGTGTAATGTGCGGAGCGGAGCCGAGTGTGTAATGTGCGGAGCCGAGCCGAGGGTGTAATGTGCGGAGCGGAGCCGAGCGTGTAATGAGCGGAGCCGAGTGTGTAATGTGCGGAGCGGAGCCGAGTGTGTAATGTGCGGAGCCGAGTGTGTAATGTGCGGAGCGGAGCCGAGTGTGTAATGTGCGGAGCCGAGTGTGTAATGTGCGGAGCCGAGCCGAGTGTGTAATGTGCGGAGCGGAGCCGAGCGTGTAATGTGCGGAGCGGAGCCGAGTGTGTAATGTGCGGAGCGGAGCCGAGTGTGTAATGTGCGAAGCGGAGCCGAGTGTGTAATGTGCAGAGCGGAGCCGAGTGTGTAATGTGCGGGGCTAAGTGTGTAATGTGCGGAGCGGAGCCGAGTGTGTAATGTGCGGAGCCGAGTGTGTAATGTGCGGAGCGGAGCCGAGTGTGTAATGTGCGGAGCGGAGCCGAGCGTGTAATGTGCGGAGCGGAGCCGAGCGTGTAATGTGCGGAGCGGAGCCGAGCGTGTAATGTGCGGAGCGGAGCCGAGCGTGTAATGTGCGGAGCGGAGCCGTGTGTGTAATGTGCTGAGCGGAGCCGAGTGTGTAATGTGCGGAGCGGAGCCGTGTGTGTAATGTGCGGAGCGGAGCCGAGTGTGTAATGTGCGGAGCGGAGCCGAGTGTGTAATGTGCGGAGCGGAGCCGAGTGTGTAATGTGCGGAGCGGAGCCGAGTGTGTAATGTGCGGAGCGGAGCCGAGTGTGTAATGTGCGGAGCGGAGCCGAGTGTGTAGTGTGCGGAGCGGAGCCGAGTGTGTAATGTGCGGAGCGGAGCCGAGTGTGTAATGTGCGGAGCGGAGCCCAGTGTGTAATGTGCGGAGCGGAGCCGAGTGTGTAATGTGCGGAGCGGAGCCCAGTGTGTAATGTGCGGAGCGGAGCCGAGTGTGTAATGTGCGGAGCCGAGTGTGTAATGTGCGGAGCAGAGCCGAGCGTGTAATGTGCGGAGCGGAGCCGAGCGTGTAATGTGCGGAGCGGAGTCGAGTGTGTAATGTGTGGAGCGGAGCCGAGTGTGTAATGTGCAGAGCGGAGCCGAGTGTGTAATGTGCGGAGCCGAGTGTGTAATGTGCGGAGCGGAGCCGAGTGTGTAATGTGCAGAGCCGAGTGTGTAATGTGCGGAGCGGAGCCGAGTGTGTAATGTGCGGAGCGGAGCCGAGCGTGTAATATGCGGAGCGGAGCCGAGCGTGTAATGTGCGGAGCGGAGCCGAGCGTGTAATGTGCGGAGCGGAGCCGAGCGTGTAATGTGCGGAGCGGAGCCCAGTGTGTAATGTGCGGAGCGGAGCCCAGTGTGTAATGTGCGGAGCGGAGCCCAGTGTGTAATGTGCGGAGCGGAGCCGAGCGTGTAATGTGCGGAACGGAGCCGAGTGTGTAATGTGCGGAGCGGAGCCGAGTGTGTAATGTGCGGAGCCGAGTGTGTAATGTGCGGAGCCGAGCGTGTAATGTGCGGAGCGGAGCCGAGGGTGTAATGTGCGGAGCGGAGCCGAGCGTGTAATGAGCGGAGCCGAGTGTGTAATGTGCGGAGCGGAGCCCAGTGTGTAATGTGCGGAGCCGAGTGTGTAATGTGCGGAGCCGAGTGTGTAATGTGCGGAGCGGAGCCGAGTGTGTAATGTGCGGAGCCGAGTGTGTAATGTGCGGAGCACAGCCGAGTGTGTAATGTGCGGAGCGGAGCCGAGCGTGTAATGTGCGGAGCGGAGCCGTGTGTGTAATGTGCGGAGCGGAGCCGAGTGTGTAATGTGCGGAGCGGAGCCGAGTGTGTAATGTGCGGAGCGGAGCCGAGTGTGTAATGTGCGGAGCCAAGTGTGTAATGTGCGGAGCGGAGCCGAGTGTGTAATGTGCGGAGCTGAGTGTGTAATGTGCGGAGCGGTGCCGAGTGTGTAATGTGCGGAGCCGAGTGTGTAATGTGCGGAGCGGATCCGAGTGTGTATTGTGCGGAGCGGAGCCGAGTGTGTAATGTGCGTAGCGGAGCCGAGTGCGTAATGTGCGGAGCGGAGCCGAGTGCGTAATGTGCGGAGCGGAGCCGAGTGCGTAATGAGCGGAGCCGAGCATGTAATGTGCGGAGCGGAGCCGAGCGTGTAATCTGCGGAGCGGAGCCGAGTGTGTAATGTGCGAAGCGTAACCGAGCGCGTAATGTGCGGAGCGGAGCCGAGCGCGTAATGTGCGGAGCGGAGCGTGTAATGTGCGGAGCGGAGCCGAGCGTGTAATGTGCGGAGCGGAGCCGAGCGTGTAATGTGCGAAGCGGAGCCGAGCGTGTAATGTGCGGAGCGGAGCCGAGCGTGTAATGTGCGGAGCCGAGCGTGTAATGTGCGGAGCGGAGTCGAGCGTGTAATGTGCGTAGCGGAGCCGAGCGTGTAATGTGCGGAGCGGAGCCGAGCGTGTAATGTGCGGAGTGGAGCCGAGCGTGTAATGTGCGGAGCGGAGCCGAGTGTGTAATGTGCGGAGCCGAGCGTGTAATGTGCGGAGCCGAGCGTGTAATGTGCGTAGCGGAGCCGAGCGTGTAATGTGCGGAGCGGAGCCGAGCGTGTAATGTGCGGAGCGGAGCCGAGCGTGTAATGTGCGGAGCGGAGCCCAGTGTGTAATGTGCGGAGCGGAGCCCAGTGTGTAATGTGCGGAGCGGAGCCCAGTGTGTAATGTGCGGAGCCGAGTGTGTAATGTGCGGAGCCGAGCGTGTAATGTGCGGAGCGGAGCCGAGCATGTAATGTGCGGAGCGGAGCCGAGTGTGTAATGTGCGGAGCCGAGCGTGTAATGTGCGGAGCGGAGCCAAGGGTGTAATGTGCGGAGCGGAGCCGAGCGTGTAATGAGCGGAGCCGAGCGTGTAATGTGCGGAGCGGAGCCGAGCGTGTAATGTGCGGAGCGTAGCCGAGCGTGTAATGTGCGGAACCGAGCGTGTAATGTGCGGAGCCGAGCCGAGCGTGTAATGTGCGGAGCCGAGCCGAGCGTGTAATGTGCGGAGCCGAGCGTGTAATGTGCGGAGCCGAGCGTGTAATGTGCGGAGCCGAGTGTGTAATGTGCGGAGCGGAGCCGAGTGCGTAATGTGCGGAGCGGAGCCGAGTGCGTAATGTGCGGAGCGGAGCCGAGTGCGTAATGAGCGGAGCCGAGCGTGTGATGTGCGGAGCGGAGCCGAGCGTGTAATGTGCGGAGCGGAGCCGAGCGTGTAATGTGCGGAGCGGAGCCGACTGTGTAATGTGCGGAGCGGAGCCGAGCGTGTAATGTGCGGAGCGGAGCCGAGTGCGTAATGTGCGGAGCGGAGCCGAGTGCGTAATGAGCGGAGCCGAGCGTGTAATGTGCGGAGCGGAGCCGAGCGTGTAATGTGCGGAGCGGAGCCGAGTGTGTAATGTGCGGAGCCGAGTGTGTAATGTGCGGAGCGGAGCCGAGTGTGTAATGTGCGGAGCGGAGCCGAGCGTGTAATGTGCGGAGCCGAGCGTGTAATGTGCGGAGCGGAGCCGAGCGTGTAATGTGCGGAGCGGAGCCGAGCGTGTAATGTGCGGAGCGGAGCCGAGCGTGTAATGTGCTGAGCGGACCCGAGTGTGTAATGTGCGGAGCGGAGCCGTGTGTGTAATGTGCGGAGCGGAGCCGAGCGTGTAATGTGCGGAGCGGAGCCGAGCGTGTAATGTGCGGAGCGGAGCCGAGCGTGTAATGTGCGGAGCGGAGCCGAGCGTGTAATGTGCGGAGCCGAGCGTGTAATGTGCGGAGCGGAGCCGAGCGTGTAATGTGCGGAGAGGAGCCGAGCGTGTAATGTGCGGAGCGGAGCCGAGTGTGTAATGTGCGGAGCCGAGCGTGTAATGTGCGGAGCGGAGCCGAGCGTGTAATGTGCGGAGCGGAGCCGAGCGTGTAATGTGCGGAGCGGAGCCGAGCGTGTAATGTGCGGAGCGGAGCCGAGCGTGTAATGTGCGGAGCGGAGCCGAGCGTGTAATGTGCGGAGCGGAGCCGAGCGTGTAATGTGCGGAGCGGAGCCGAGTGTGTAATGTGCGGAGCCGAGTGTGTAATGTGCGGAGCGGAGCCGAGTGTGTAATGTGCGGAGCGGAGCCGAGCGTGTAATGTGCGGAGCCGAGCGTGTGATGTGCGGAGCGGAGCCGAGCGTGTAATGTGCGGAGCGGAGCCGAGCGTGTAATGTGCGGAGCGGAGCCGAGCGTGTAATGTGCTGAGCGGAGCCGAGTGTGTAATGTGCGGAGCGGAGCCGTGTGTGTAATGTGCGGAGCGGAGCCGACTGTGTAATGTGCGGAGCGGAGCCGAGCGTGTAATGTGCGGAGCGGAGCCGAGTGCGTAATGTGCGGAGCGGAGCCGAGTGCGTAATGAGCGGAGCCGAGCGTGTAATGTGCGGAGCGGAGCCGAGCGTGTAATGTGCGGAGCGGAGCCGAGTGTGTAATGTGCGGAGCCGAGTGTGTAATGTGCGGAGCGGAGCCGAGTGTGTAATGTGCGGAGCGGAGCCGAGCGTGTAATGTGCGGAGCCGAGCGTGTAATGTGCGGAGCGGAGCCGAGCGTGTAATGTGCGGAGCGGAGCCGAGCGTGTAATGTGCGGAGCGGAGCCGAGCGTGTAATGTGCGGAGCGGAGCCGAGCGTGTAATGTGCTGAGCGGACCCGAGTGTGTAAAGTGCGGAGCGGAGCCGTGTATGTAATGTGCGGAGCGGAGCCGAGCGTGTAATGTGCGGAGCGGAGCCGAGCGTGTAATGTGCGGAGCGGAGCCGAGCGTGTAATGTGCGGAGCCGAGCGTGTAATGTGCGGAGCGGAGCCGAGCGTGTAATGTGCGGAGAGGAGCCGAGCGTGTAATGTGCGGAGCGGAGTCGAGTGTGTAATGTGCGGAGCCGAGCGTGTAATGTGCGGAGCGGAGCCGAGCGTGTAATGTGCGGAGCGGAGCCGAGCGTGTAATGTGCGGAGCGGAGCCGAGCGTGTAATGTGCGGAGCGGAGCCGAGCGTGTAATGTGCGGAGCGGAGCCGAGCGTGTAATGTGCGGAGCGGAGCCGTGTGTGTAATGTGCTGAGCGGAGCCGAGTGTGTAATGTGCGGAGCGGAGCCGTGTGTGTAATGTGCGGAGCGGAGCCGAGTGTGTAATGTGCGGAGCGGAGCCGAGTGTGTAATGTGCGGAGCGGAGCCGAGTGTGTAATGTGCGGAGCGGAGCCGAGTGTGTAATGTGCGGAGCGGAGCCGAGTGTGTAATGTGCGGAGCGGAGCCGAGTGTGTAGTGTGCGGAGCGGAGCCGAGTGTGTAATGTGCGGAGCGGAGCCGAGTGTGTAATGTGCGGAGCGGAGCCCAGTGTGTAATGTGCGGAGCGGAGCCGAGTGTGTAATGTGCGGAGCCGAGTGTGTAATGTGCGGAGCGGAGCCCAGTGTGTAATGTGCGGAGCGGAGCCGAGTGTGTAATGTGCGGAGCCGAGTGTGTAATGTGCGGAGCAGAGCCGAGCGTGTTATGTGCGGAGTGGAGCCGAGCGTGTAATGTGCGGAGCGGAGCCGAGTGTGTAATGTGCGGAGCGGAGTCGAGTGTGTAATGTGCGGAGCGGAGCCGAGTGTGTAATGTGCAGAGCGGAGCCGAGTGTGTAATGTGCGGAGCCGAGTGTGTAATGTGCAGAGCCGAGTGTGTAATGTGCGGAGCGGAGCCGAGTGTGTAATGTGCGGAGCGGAGCCGAGCGTGTAATATGCGGAGCGGAGCCGAGCGTGTAATGTGCGGAGCGGAGCCGAGCGTGTAATGTGCGGAGCGGAGCCGAGCGTGTAATGTGCGGAGCGGAGCCCAGTGTGTAATGTGCGGAGCGGAGCCCAGTGTGTAATGTGCGGAGCGGAGCCCAGTGTGTAATGTGCGGAGCGGAGCCGAGCGTGTAATGTGCGGAACGGAGCCGAGTGTGTAATGTGCGGAGCCGAGTGTGTAATGTGCGGAGCCGAGCGTGTAATGTGCGGAGCGGAGCCGAGGGTGTAATGTGCGGAGCGGAGCCGAGCGTGTAATGAGCGGAGCCGAGTGTGTAATGTGCGGAGCGGAGCCCAGTGTGTAATGTGCGGAGCCGAGTGTGTAATGTGCGGAGCCGAGTGTGTAATGTGCGGAGCGGAGCCGAGTGTGTAATGTGCGGAGCCGAGTGTGTAATGTGCGGAGCACAGCCGAGTGTGTAATGTGCGGAGCGGAGCCGAGCGTGTAATGTGCGGAGCGGAGCCGTGTGTGTAATGTGCGGAGCGGAGCCGAGTGTGTAATGTGCGGAGCGGAGCCGAGTGTGTAATGTGCGGAGCGGAGCCGAGTGTGTAATGTGCGGAGCCAAGTGTGTAATGTGCGGAGCGGAGCCGAGTGTGTAATGTGCGGAGCTGAGTGTGTAATGTGCGGAGCGGAGCCGAGTGTGTAATGTGCGGAGCCGAGTGTGTAATGTGCGGAGCGGATCCGAGTGTGTTTTGTGCGGAGCGGAGCCGAGTGTGTAATGTGCGGAGCGGAGCCGAGTGCGTAATGTGCGGAGCGGAGCCGAGTGCGTAATGTGCGGAGCGGAGCCGAGTGCGTAATGAGCGGAGCCGAGCGTGTAATGTGCGGAGCGGAGCCGAGCGTGTAATGTGCGGAGCGGAGCCGAGTGTGTAATGTGCGGAGCGTAACCGAGCGCGTAATGTGCGGAGCGGAGCCGAGCGCGTAATGTGCGGAGCGGAGCCGAGCGTGTAATGTGCGGAGCGGAGCCGAGCGTGTAATGTGCGGAGCGGAGCCGAGCGTGTAATGTGCGAAGCGGAGCCGAGCGTGTAATGTGCGGAGCGGAGCCGAGCGTGTAATGTGCGGAGCCGAGCGTGTAATGTGCGGAGCGGAGTCGAGCGTGTAATGTGCGTAGCGGAGCCGAGCGTGTAATGTGCGGAGCGGAGCCGAGCGTGTAATGTGCGGAGCGGAGCCGAGCGTGTAATGTGCGGAGCGGAGCCGAGTGTGTAATGTGCGGAGCCGAGCGTGTAATGTGCGGAGCCGAGTGTGTAATGTGCGTAGCGGAGCCGAGCGTGTAATGTGCGGAGCGGAGCCCAGTGTGTAATGTGCGGAGCGGAGCCCAGTGTGTAATGTGCGGAGCGGAGCCGAGTGTGTAATGTGCGGAGCCGAGTGTGTAATGTGCGGAGCCGAGCGTGTAATGTGCGGAGCGGAGCCGAGCATGTAATGTGCGGAGCGGAGCCGAGTGTGTAATGTGCGGAGCCGAGCGTGTAATGTGCGGAGCCGAGCGTGTAATGTGCGGAGCGGAGCCAAGGGTGTAATGTGCGGAGCGGAGCCGAGCGTGTAATGAGCGGAGCCGAGCGTGTAATGTGCGGAGCGGAGCCGAGCGTGTAATGTGCGGAGCGTAGCCGAGCGTGTAATGTGCGGAACCGAGCGTGTAATGTGCGGAGCCGAGCCGAGCGTGTAATGTGCGGAGCCGAGCCGAGCGTGTAATGTGCGGAGCCGAGCCGAGCGTGTAATGTGCGGAGCCGAGCGTGTAATGTGCGGAGCCGAGTGTGTAATGTGCGGAGCGGAGCCGAGTGCGTAATGTGCGGAGCGGAGCCGAGTGCGTAATGTGCGGAGCGGAGCCGAGTGCGTAATGAGCGGAGCCGAGCGTGTAATGTGCGGAGCGGAGCCGAGCGTGTAATGTGCGGAGCGGAGCCGAGTGTGTAATGTGCGGAGCCGAGTGTGTAATGTGCGGAGCGGAGCCGAGTGTGTAATGTGCGGAGCGGAGCCGAGCGTGTAATGTGCGGAGCCGAGCGTGTGATGTGCGGAGCGGAGCCGAGCGTGTAATGTGCAGAGCGGAGCCGAGCGTGTAATGTGCGGAGCGGAGCCGAGCGTGTAATGTGCTGAGCGGAGCCGAGTGTGTAATGTGCGGAGCGGAGCCGTGTGTGTAATGTGCGGAGCGGAGCCGACTGTGTAATGTGCGGAGCGGAGCCGAGCGTGTAATGTGCGGAGCGGAGCCGAGTGCGTAATGTGCGGAGCGGAGCCGAGTGCGTAATGAGCGGAGCCGAGCGTGTAATGTGCGGAGCGGAGCCGAGTGTGTAATGTGCGGAGCCGAGTGTGTAATGTGCGGAGCGGAGCCGAGTGTGTAATGTGCGGAGCGGAGCCGAGCGTGTAATGTGCGGAGCCGAGCGTGTAATGTGCGGAGCGGAGCCGAGCGTGTAATGTGCGGAGCGGAGCCGAGCGTGTAATGTGCTGAGCGGAGCCGAGTGTGTAATGTGCGGAGCGGAGCCGTGTGTGTAATGTGCGGAGCGGAGCCGACTGTGTAATGTGCGGAGCGGAGCCGAGCGTGTAATGTGCGGAGCGGAGCCGAGTGCGTAATGTGCGGAGCGGAGCCGAGTGCGTAATGAGCGGAGCCGAGCGTGTAATGTGCGGAGCGGAGCCGAGCGTGTAATGTGCGGAGCGGAGCCGAGTGTGTAATGTGCGGAGCCGAGTGTGTAATGTGCGGAGCGGAGCCGAGTGTGTAATGTGCGGAGCGGAGCCGAGCGTGTAATGTGCGGAGCCGAGCGTGTAATGTGCGGAGCGGAGCCGAGCGTGTAATGTGCGGAGCGGAGCCGAGCGTGTAATGTGCGGAGCGGAGCCGAGCGTGTAATGTGCTGAGCGGAGCCGAGTGTGTAATGTGCGGAGCGGAGCCGTGTGTGTAATGTGCGGAGCGGAGCCGAGCGTGTAATGTGCGGAGCGGAGCCGAGCGTGTAATGTGCGGAGCGGAGCCGAGCGTGTAATGTGCGGAGCGGAGCCGAGCGTGTAATGTGCGGAGCCGAGCGTGTAATGTGCGGAGCGGAGCCGAGCGTGTAATGTGCGGAGAGGAGCCGAGCGTGTAATGTGCGGATCGGAGCCGAGTGTGTAATGTGCGGAGCCGAGCGTGTAATGTGCGGAGCGGAGCCGAGCGTGTAATGTGCGGAGCGGAGCCGAGCGTGTAATGTGCGGAGCGGAGCCGAGCGTGTAATGTGCGGAGCGGAGCCGAGCGTGTAATGTGCGGAGCCGAGCGTGTAATGTGCGTAGCGGAGCCGAGCGTGTAATGTGCGGAGCGGAGCCCAGTGTGTAATGTGTGGAGCGGAGCCCAGTGTGTAATGTGCGGAGCGGAGCCGAGTGTGTAATGTGCGGAGCCGAGTGTGTAATGTGCGGAGCCGAGCGTGTAATGTGCGGAGCGGAGCCGAGCATGTAATGTGCGGAGCGGAGCCGAGTGTGTAATGTGCGGAGCCGAGCGTGTAATGTGCGGAGCCGAGCGTGTAATGTGCGGAGCGGAGCCAAGGGTGTAATGTGCGGAGCGGAGCCGAGCGTGTAATGAGCGGAGCCGAGCGTGTAATGTGCGGAGCGGAGCCGAGCGTGTAATGTGCGGAGCGTAGCCGAGCGTGTAATGTGCGGAACCGAGCGTGTAATGTGCGGAGCCGAGCCGAGCGTGTAATGTGCGGAGCCGAGCCGAGCGTGTAATGTGCGGAGCCGAGCCGAGCGTGTAATGTGCGGAGCCGAGCGTGTAATGTGCGGAGCCGAGTGTGTAATGTGCGGAGCGGAGCCGAGTGCGTAATGTGCGGAGCGGAGCCGAGTGCGTAATGTGCGGAGCGGAGCCGAGTGCGTAATGAGCGGAGCCGAGCGTGTAATGTGCGGAGCGGAGCCGAGCGTGTAATGTGCGGAGCGGAGCCGAGTGTGTAATGTGCGGAGCCGAGTGTGTAATGTGCGGAGCGGAGCCGAGTGTGTAATGTGCGGAGCGGAGCCGAGCGTGTAATGTGCGGAGCCGAGCGTGTGATGTGCGGAGCGGAGCCGAGCGTGTAATGTGCGGAGCGGAGCCGAGCGTGTAATGTGCGGAGCGGAGCCGAGCGTGTAATGTGCTGAGCGGAGCCGAGTGTGTAATGTGCGGAGCGGAGCCGTGTGTGTAATGTGCGGAGCGGAGCCGACTGTGTAATGTGCGGAGCGGAGCCGAGCGTGTAATGTGCGGAGCGGAGCCGAGTGCGTAATGTGCGGAGCGGAGCCGAGTGCGTAATGAGCGGAGCCGAGCGTGTAATGTGCGGAGCGGAGCCGAGTGTGTAATGTGCGGAGCCGAGTGTGTAATGTGCGGAGCGGAGCCGAGTGTGTAATGTGCGGAGCGGAGCCGAGCGTGTAATGTGCGGAGCCGAGCGTGTAATGTGCGGAGCGGAGCCGAGCGTGTAATGTGCGGAGCGGAGCCGAGCGTGTAATGTGCTGAGCGGAGCCGAGTGTGTAATGTGCGGAGCGGAGCCGTGTGTGTAATGTGCGGAGCGGAGCCGACTGTGTAATGTGCGGAGCGGAGCCGAGCGTGTAATGTGCGGAGCGGAGCCGAGTGCGTAATGTGCGGAGCGGAGCCGAGTGCGTAATGAGCGGAGCCGAGCGTGTAATGTGCGGAGCGGAGCCGAGCGTGTAATGTGCGGAGCGGAGCCGAGTGTGTAATGTGCGGAGCCGAGTGTGTAATGTGCGGAGCGGAGCCGAGTGTGTAATGTGCGGAGCGGAGCCGAGCGTGTAATGTGCGGAGCCGAGCGTGTAATGTGCGGAG
Source organism: Phyllobates terribilis (assembly GCF_046119375.1). Taxonomy (NCBI): domain Eukaryota; kingdom Metazoa; phylum Chordata; class Amphibia; order Anura; family Dendrobatidae; genus Phyllobates; species Phyllobates terribilis. Next base: position 595,547,207 of record NW_027362761.1, read on the forward strand.
CGGAGCCGAGCGTGTAATGTGCGGAGCGGAGCCGAGCGTGTAATGTGCGGAGCGGAGCCGAGCGTGTAATGTGCTGAGCGGAGCCGAGTGTGTAATGTGCGGAGCGGAGCCGTGTGTGTAATGTGCGGAGCGGAGCCGAGCGTGTAATGTGCGGAGCGGAGCCGAGCGTGTAATGTGCGGAGCGGAGCCGAGCGTGTAATGTGCGGAGCGGAGCCGAGCGTGTAATGTGCGGAGCCGAGCGTGTAATGTGCGGAGCGGAGCCGAGCGTGTAATGTGCGGAGAGGAGCCGAGCGTGTAATGTGCGGATCGGAGCCGAGTGTGTAATGTGCGGAGCCGAGCGTGTAATGTGCGGAGCGGAGCCGAGCGTGTAATGTGCGGAGCGGAGCCGAGCGTGTAATGTGCGGAGCGGAGCCGAGCGTGTAATGTGCGGAGCGGAGCCGAGCGTGTAATGTGCGGAGCGGAGCCGAGCGTGTAATGTGCGGAGCGGAGCCGAGTGTGTAATGTGCGGAGCCGAGTGTGTAATGTGCGGAGCGGAGCCGAGTGTGTAATGTGCGGAGCGGAGCCGAGCGTGTAATGTGCGGAGCCGAGCGTGTGATGTGCGGAGCGGAGCCGAGCGTGTAATGTGCGGAGCGGAGCCGAGCGTGTAATGTGCGGAGCGGAGCCGAGCGTGTAATGTGCTGAGCGGAGCCGAGTGTGTAATGTGCGGAGCGGAGCCGTGTGTGTAATGTGCGGAGCGGAGCCGACTGTGTAATGTGCGGAGCGGAGCCGAGCGTGTAATGTGCGGAGAGGAGCCGAGTGCGTAATGTGCGGAGTGGAGCCGAGTGCGTAATGAGCGGAGCCGAGCGTGTAATGTGCGGAGCGGAGCCGAGCGTGTAATGTGCGGAGCGGAGCCGAGTGTGTAATCTGCGGAGCCGAGTGTGTAATGTGCGGAGCGGAGCCGAGTGTGTAATGTGCGGAGCGGAGCCGAGCGTGTAATGTGCGGAGCCGAGCGTGTAATGTGCGGAGCGGAGCCGAGCGTGTAATGTGCGGAGCGGAGCCGAGCGTGTAATGTGCGGAGCGGAGCCGTGCGTGTAATGTGCTGAGCGGAGCCGAGTGTGTAATGTGCGGAGCGGAGCCGTGTGTGTAATGTGCGGAGCGGAGCCGAGCGTGTAATGTGCGGAGCGGAGCCGAGCGTGTAATGTGCGGAGCGGAGCCGAGCGTGTAATGTGCGGAGCCGAGCGTGTAATGTGCGGAGCGGAGCCGAGCGTGTAATGTGCGGAGAGGAGCCGAGCGTGTAATGTGCGGAGCGGAGCCGAGTGTGTAATGTGCGGAGCCGAGCGTGTAATGTGCGGAGCGGAGCCGAGCGTGTAATGTGCGGAGCGGAGCCGAGCGTGTAATGTGCGGAGCGGAGCCGAGCGTGTAATGTGCGGAGCCGAGTGTGTAATGTGCGGAGCCGAGCGTGTAATGTGCGGAGCGGAGCCGAGCATGTAATGTGCGGAGCGGAGCCGAGTGTGTAATGTGCGGAGCCGAGCGTGTAATGTGCGGAGCGGAGCCAAGGGTGTAATGTGCGGAGCGGAGCCGAGCGTGTAATGAGCGGAGCCGAGCGTGTAATGTGCGGAGCGGAGCCGAGCGTGTAATGTGCGGAGCGTAGCCGAGCGTGTAATGTGCGGAACCGAGCGTGTAATGTGCGGAGCCGAGCCGAGCGTGTAATGTGCGGAGCCGAGCCGAGCGTGTAATGTGCGGAGCCGAGCGTGTAATGTGCGGAGCCGAGCGTGTAATGTGCGGAGCCGAGTGTGTAATGTGCGGAGCGGAGCCGAGTGCGTAATGTGCGGAGCGGAGCCGAGTGCGTAATGTGCGGAGCGGAGCCGAGTGCGTAATGAGCGGAGCCGAGCGTGTAATGTGCGGAGCGGAGCCGAGCGTGTAATGTGCGGAGCGGAGCCGAGTGTGTAATGTGCGGAGCCGAGTGTGTAATGTGCGGAGCGGAGCCGAGTGTGTAATGTGCGGAGCGGAGCCGAGCGTGTAATGTGCGGAGCCGAGCGTGTGATGTGCGGAGCGGAGCCGAGCGTGTAATGTGCGGAGCGGAGCCGAGCGTGTAATGTGCGGAGCGGAGCCGAGCGTGTAATGTGCTGAGCGGAGCCGAGTGTGTAATGTGCGGAGCGGAGCCGTGTGTGTAATGTGCGGAGCGGAGCCGACTGTGTAATGTGCGGAGCGGAGCCGAGCGTGTAATGTGCGGAGCGGAGCCGAGTGCGTAATGTGCGGAGCGGAGCCGAGTGCGTAATGAGCGGAGCCGAGCGTGTAATGTGCGGAGCGGAGCCGAGCGTGTAATGTGCGGAGCGGAGCCGAGTGTGTAATGTGCGGAGCCGAGTGTGTAATGTGCGGAGCGGAGCCGAGTGTGTAATGTGCGGAGCGGAGCCGAGCGTGTAATGTGCGGAGCCGAGCGTGTAATGTGCGGAGCGGAGCCGAGCGTGTAATGTGCGGAGCGGAGCCGAGCGTGTAATGTGCGGAGCGGAGCCGAGCGTGTAATGTGCTGAGCGGACCCGAGTGTGTAATGTGCGGAGCGGAGCCGTGTGTGTAATGTGCGGAGCGGAGCCGAGCGTGTAATGTGCGGAGCGGAGCCGAGCGTGTAATGTGCGGAGCGGAGCCGAGCGTGTAATGTGCGGAGTGGAGCCGAGCGTGTAATGTGCGGAGCCGAGCGTGTAATGTGCGGAGCGGAGCCGAGCGTGTAATGTGCGGAGAGGAGCCGAGCGTGTACTGTGCGGAGCGGAGCCGAGTGTGTAATGTGCGGAGCCGAGCGTGTAATGTGCGGAGCGGAGCCGAGCGTGTAATGTGCGGAGCGGAGCCGAGCGTGTAATGTGCGGAGCGGAGCCGAGCGTGTAATGTGCGGAGCGGAGCCGAGCGTGTAATGTGCGGAGCGGAGCCGAGCGTGTAATGTGCGGAGCGGAGCCGAGCGTGTAATGTGCGGAGCGGAGCCGAGCGTGTAATGTGCGGAGCGGAGCCGAGTGTGTAATGTGCGGAGCCGAGTGTGTAATGTGCGGAGCGGAGCCGAGTGTGTAATGTGCGGAGCGGAGCCGAGCGTGTAATGTGCGGAGCCGAGCGTGTGATGTGCGGAGCGGAGCCGAGCGTGTAATGTGCGGAGCGGAGCCGAGCGTGTAATGTGCGGAGCGGAGCCGAGCGTGTAATGTGCTGAGCGGAGCCGAGTGTGTAATGTGCGGAGCGGAGCCGTGTGTGTAATGTGCGGAGCGGAGCTGACTGTGTAATGTGCGGAGCGGAGCCGAGCGTGTAATGTGCGGAGCGGAGCCGAGTGCGTAATGTGCGGAGCGGAGCCGAGTGCGTAATGAGCGGAGCCGAGCGTGTAATGTGCGGAGCGGAGCCGAGCGTGTAATGTGCGGAGCGGAGCCGAGTGTGTAATGTGCGGAGCGGAGCCGAGCGTGTAATGTGCGGAGCGGAGCCGAGCGTGTAATGTGCGGAGCGGAGCCGAGCGTGTAATGTGCGGAGCGGAGCCGAGCGTGTAATGTGCGGAGCGGAGCCGAGTGTGTAATGTGCGGAGCCGAGTGTGTAATGTGCGGAGCGGAGCCGAGCGTGTAATGTGCGGAGCGGAGCCGAGCGTGTAATGTGCGGAGCGGAGCCGAGCGTGTAATGTGCGGAGCGGAGCCGAGCGTGTAATGTGCGGAGCGGAGCCGAGTGTGTAATGTGCGGAGCCGAGTGTGTAATGTGCGGAGCGGAGCCGAGTGTGTAATGTGCGGAGCGGAGCCGAGCGTGTAATGTGCGGAGCCGAGCGTGTGATGTGCGGAGCGGAGCCGAGCGTGTAATGTGCGGAGCGGAGCCGAGCGTGTAATGTGCGGAGCGGAGCCGAGCGTGTAATGTGCTGAGCGGAGCCGAGTGTGTAATGTGCGGAGCGGAGCCGTGTGTGTAATGTGCGGAGCGGAGCTGACTGTGTAATGTGCGGAGCGAAGCCGAGCGTGTAATGTGCGGAGCGGAGCCGAGTGCGTAATGTGCGGAGCGGAGCCGAGTGCGTAATGAGCGGAGCCGAGCGTGTAATGTGCGGAGCGGAGCCGAGCGTGTAATGTGCGGAGCGGAGCCGAGTGTGTAATGTGCGGAGCCGAGTGTGTAATGTGCGGAGCGGAGCCGAGTGTGTAATGTGCGGAGCGGAGCCGAGCGTGTAATGTGCGGAGCCGAGCGTGTAATGTGCGGAGCGGAGCCGAGCGTGTAATGTGCGGAGCGGAGCCGAGCGTGTAATGTGCTGAGCGGAGCCGAGTGTGTAATGTGCGGAGCGGAGCCGCGTGTGTAATGTGCGGAGCGGAGCCGAGCGTGTAATGTGCGGAGCGGAGCCGAGCGTGTAATGTGCGGAGCGGAGCCGAGCGTGTAATGTGCGGAGCCGAGCGTGTAATGTGCGGAGCGGAGCCGAGCGTGTAATGTGCGGAGAGGAGCCGAGCGTGTAATGTGCGGAGCGGAGTCGAGTGTGTAATGTGCGGAGCCGAGCGTGTAATGTGCGGAGCGGAGCCGAGCGTGTAATGTGCGGAGCGGAGCCGAGCGTGTAATGTGCGGAGCGGAGCCGAGCGTGTAATGTGCGGAGCGGAGCCGAGCGTGTAATGTGCGGAGCGGAGCCGAGCGTGTAATGTGCGGAGCGGAGCCGAGCGTGTAATGTGCGGAGCGGAGCCGTGTGTGTAATGTGCTGAGCGGAGCCGAGTGTGTAATGTGCGGAGCGGAGCCGTGTGTGTAATGTGCGGAGCGGAGCCGAGTGTGTAATGTGCGGAGCGGAGCCGAGTGTGTAATGTGCGGAGCGGAGCCGAGTGTGTAATGTGCGGAGCGGAGCCGAGTGTGTAATGTGCGGAGCGGAGCCGAGTGTGTAATGTGCGGAGCGGAGCCGAGTGTGTAGTGTGCGGAGCGGAGCCGAGTGTGTAATGTGCGGAGCGGAGCCGAGTGTGTAATGTGCGGAGCGGAGCCCAGTGTGTAATGTGCGGAGCGGAGCCGAGTGTGTAATGTGCGGAGCCGAGTGTGTAATGTGCGGAGCGGAGCCCAGTGTGTAATGTGCGGAGCGGAGCCGAGTGTGTAATGTGCGGAGCCGAGTGTGTAATGTGCGGAGCAGAGCCGAGCGTGTTATGTGCGGAGTGGAGCCGAGCGTGTAATGCGCGGAGCGGAGCCGAGTGTGTAATGTGCGGAGCGGAGTCGAGTGTGTAATGTGCGGAGCGGAGCCGAGTGTGTAATGTGCAGAGCGGAGCCGAGTGTGTAATGTGCGGAGCCGAGTGTGTAATGTGCGGAGCGGAGCCGAGTGTGTAATGTGCAGAGCCGAGTGTGTAATGTGCGGAGCGGAGCCGAGTGTGTAATGTGCGGAGCGGAGCCGAGCGTGTAATATGCGGAGCGGAGCCGAGCGTGTAATGTGCGGAGCGGAGCCGAGCGTGTAATGTGCGGAGCGGAGCCGAGCGTGTAATGTGCGGAGCGGAGCCCAGTGTGTAATGTGCGGAGCGGAGCCCAGTGTGTAATGTGCGGAGCGGAGCCGAGCGTGTAATGTGCGGAACGGAGCCGAGTGTGTAATGTGCGGAGCCGAGTGTGTAATGTGCGGAGCCGAGCGTGTAATGTGCGGAGCGGAGCCGAGGGTGTAATGTGCGGAGCGGAGCCGAGCGTGTAATGAGCGGAGCCGAGTGTGTAATGTGCGGAGCGGAGCCCAGTGTGTAATGTGCGGAGCCGAGTGTGTAATGTGCGGAGCCGAGTGTGTAATGTGCGGAGCGGAGCCGAGTGTGTAATGTGCGGAGCCGAGTGTGTAATGTGCGGAGCACAGCCGAGTGTGTAATGTGCGGAGCGGAGCCGAGCGTGTAATGTGCGGAGCGGAGCCGTGTGTGTAATGTGCGGAGCGGAGCCGAGTGTGTAATGTGCGGAGCGGAGCCGAGTGTGTAATGTGCGGAGCGGAGCCGAGTGTGTAATGTGCGGAGCCAAGTGTGTAATGTGCGGAGCGGAGCCGAGTGTGTAATGTGCGGAGCTGAGTGTGTAATGTGCGGAGCGGAGCCGAGTGTGTAATGTGCGGAGCCGAGTGTGTAATGTGCGGAGCGGATCCGAGTGTGTTTTGTGCGGAGCGGAGCCGAGTGTGTAATGTGCGGAGCGGAGCCGAGTGCGTAATGTGCGGAGCGGAGCCGAGTGCGTAATGTGCGGAGCGGAGCCGAGTGCGTAATGAGCGGAGCCGAGCGTGTAATGTGCGGAGCGGAGCCGAGCGTGTAATGTGCGGAGCGGAGCCGAGTGTGTAATGTGCGGAGCGTAACCGAGCGCGTAATGTGCGGAGCGGAGCCGAGCGCGTAATGTGCGGAGCGGAGCCGAGCGTGTAATGTGCGGAGCGGAGCCGAGCGTGTAATGTGCGGAGCGGAGCCGAGCGTGTAATGTGCGAAGCGGAGCCGAGCGTGTAATGTGCGGAGCGGAGCCGAGCGTGTAATGTGCGGAGCGGAGTCCAGTGTGTAATGTGCGGAGCGGAGCCGAGCGTGTAATGTGCGGAGCCGAGCGTGTAATGTGCGTAGCGGAGCCGAGCGTGTAATGTGCGGAGCGGAGCCCAGTGTGTAATGTGCGGAGCGGAGCCCAGTGTGTAATGTGCGGAGCGGAGCCGAGTGTGTAATGTGCGGAGCCGAGTGTGTAATGTGCGGAGCCGAGCGTGTAATGTGCGGAGCGGAGCCGAGCATGTAATGTGCGGAGCGGAGCCGAGTGTGTAATGTGCGGAGCCGAGCGTGTAATGTGCGGAGCCGAGCGTGTAATGTGCGGAGCGGAGCCAAGGGTGTAATGTGCGGAGCGGAGCCGAGCGTGTAATGTGCGGAGCCGAGCGTGTAATGTGCGGAGCGGAGCCGAGCGTGTAATGTGCGGAGCGTAGCCGAGCGTGTAATGTGCGGAACCGAGCGTGTAATGTGCGGAGCGGAGCCGAGCGTGTAATGTGCGGAGCCGAGCGTGTGATGTGCGGAGCGGAGCCGAGCGTGTAATGTGCGGAGCGGAGCCGAGCGTGTAATGTGCGGAGCGGAGCCGAGCGTGTAATGTGCTGAGCGGAGCCGAGTGTGTAATGTGCGGAGCGGAGCCGTGTGTGTAATGTGCGGAGCGGAGCCGACTGTGTAATGTGCGGAGCGGAGCCGAGCGTGTAATGTGCGGAGCGGAGCCGAGTGCGTAATGAGCGGAGCCGAGCGTGTAATGTGCGGAGCGGAGCCGAGTGTGTAATGTGCGGAGCCGAGTGTGTAATGTGCGGAGCGGAGCCGAGTGTGTAATGTGCGGAGCGGAGCCGAGCGTGTAATGTGCGGAGCCGAGCGTGTAATGTGCGGAGCGGAGCCGAGCGTGTAATGTGCGGAGCGGAGCCGAGCGTGTAATGTGCTGAGCGGAGCCGAGTGTGTAATGTGCGGAGCGGAGCCGTGTGTGTAATGTGCGGAGCGGAGCCGACTGTGTAATGTGCGGAGCGGAGCCGAGCGTGTAATGTGCGGAGCGGAGCCGAGTGCGTAATGTGCGGAGCGGAGCCGAGTGCGTAATGAGCGGAGCCGAGCGTGTAATGTGCGGAGCGGAGCCGAGCGTGTAATGTGCGGAGCGGAGCCGAGTGTGTAATGTGCGGAGCCGAGTGTGTAATGTGCGGAGCGGAGCCGAGTGTGTAATGTGCGGAGCGGAGCCGAGCGTGTAATGTGCGGAGCCGAGCGTGTAATGTGCGGAGCGGAGCCGAGCGTGTAATGTGCGGAGCGGAGCCGAGCGTGTAATGTGCGGAGCGGAGCCGAGCGTGTAATGTGCTGAGCGGAGCCGAGTGTGTAATGTGCGGAGCGGAGCCGTGTGTGTAATGTGCGGAGCGGAGCCGAGCGTGTAATGTGCGGAGCGGAGCCGAGCGTGTAATGTGCGGAGCGGAGCCGAGCGTGTAATGTGCGGAGCGGAGCCGAGCGTGTAATGTGCGGAGCCGAGCGTGTAATGTGCGGAGCGGAGCCGAGCGTGTAATGTGCGGAGAGGAGCCGAGCGTGTAATGTGCGGATCGGAGCCGAGTGTGTAATGTGCGGAGCCGAGCGTGTAATGTGCGGAGCGGAGCCGAGCGTGTAATGTGCGGAGCGGAGCCGAGCGTGTAATGTGCGGAGCGGAGCCGAGCGTGTAATGTGCGGAGCGGAGCCGAGCGTGTAATGTGCGGAGCGGAGCCGAGCGTGTAATGTGCGGAGCGGAGCCGAGTGTGTAATGTGCGGAGCCGAGTGTGTAATGTGCGGAGCGGAGCCGAGTGTGTAATGTGCGGAGCGGAGCCGAGCGTGTAATGTGCGGAGCCGAGCGTGTGATGTGCGGAGCGGAGCCGAGCGTGTAATGTGCGGAGCGGAGCCGAGCGTGTAATGTGCGGAGCGGAGCCGAGCGTGTAATGTGCTGAGCGGAGCCGAGTGTGTAATGTGCGGAGCGGAGCCGTGTGTGTAATGTGCGGAGCGGAGCCGACTGTGTAATGTGCGGAGCGGAGCCGAGCGTGTAATGTGCGGAGAGGAGCCGAGTGCGTAATGTGCGGAGTGGAGCCGAGTGCGTAATGAGCGGAGCGGAGCCGTGTGTGTAATGTGCGGAGCGGAGCCGAGCGTGTAATGTGCGGAGCGGAGCCGTGTGTGTAATGTGCGGAGCGGAGCCGAGCGTGTAATGTGCGGAGCGGAGCCGAGCGTGTAATGTGCGGAGCGGAGCCGAGCGTGTAATGTGCGGAGCGGAGCCGAGCGTGTAATGTGCGGAGCGGAGCCGTGTGTGTAATGTGCTGAGCGGAGCCGAGTGTGTAATGTGCGGAGCGGAGCCGTGTGTGTAATGTGCGGAGCGGAGCCGAGTGTGTAATGTGCGGAGCGGAGCCGAGTGTGTAATGTGCGGAGCGGAGCCGAGTGTGTAATGTGCGGAGCGGAGCCGAGTGTGTAATGTGCGGAGCGGAGCCGAGTGTGTAATGTGCGGAGCGGAGCCGAGTGTGTAGTGTGCGGAGCGGAGCCGAGTGTGTAATGTGCGGAGCGGAGCCGAGTGTGTAATGTGCGGAGCGGAGCCCAGTGTGTAATGTGCGGAGCGGAGCCGAGTGTGTAATGTGCGGAGCCGAGTGTGTAATGTGCGGAGCGGAGCCCAGTGTGTAATGTGCGGAGCGGAGCCGAGTGTGTAATGTGCGGAGCCGAGTGTGTAATGTGCGGAGCAGAGCCGAGCGTGTTATGTGCGGAGTGGAGCCGAGCGTGTAATGTGCGGAGCGGAGCCGAGTGTGTAATGTGCGGAGCGGAGTCGAGTGTGTAATGTGCGGAGCGGAGCCGAGTGTGTAATGTGCAGAGCGGAGCCGAGTGTGTAATGTGCGGAGCCGAGTGTGTAATGTGCGGAGCGGAGCCGAGTGTGTAATGTGCAGAGCCGAGTGTGTAATGTGCGGAGCGGAGCCGAGTGTGTAATGTGCGGAGCGGAGCCGAGCGTGTAATATGCGGAGCGGAGCCGAGCGTGTAATGTGCGGAGCGGAGCCGAGCGTGTAATGTGCGGAGCGGAGCCGAGCGTGTAATGTGCGGAGCGGAGCCCAGTGTGTAATGTGCGGAGCGGAGCCCAGTGTGTAATGTGCGGAGCGGAGCCCAGTGTGTAATGTGCGGAGCGGAGCCGAGCGTGTAATGTGCGGAACGGAGCCGAGTGTGTAATGTGCGGAGCCGAGTGTGTAATGTGCGGAGCCGAGCGTGTAATGTGCGGAGCGGAGCCGAGGGTGTAATGTGCGGAGCGGAGCCGAGCGTGTAATGAGCGGAGCCGAGTGTGTAATGTGCGGAGCGGAGCCCAGTGTGTAATGTGCGGAGCCGAGTGTGTAATGTGCGGAGCCGAGTGTGTAATGTGCGGAGCGGAGCCGAGTGTGTAATGTGCGGAGCCGAGTGTGTAATGTGCGGAGCACAGCCGAGTGTGTAATGTGCGGAGCGGAGCCGAGCGTGTAATGTGCGGAGCGGAGCCGTGTGTGTAATGTGCGGAGCGGAGCCGAGTGTGTAATGTGCGGAGCGGAGCCGAGTGTGTAATGTGCGGAGCGGAGCCGAGTGTGTAATGTGCGGAGCCAAGTGTGTAATGTGCGGAGCGGAGCCGAGTGTGTAATGTGCGGAGCTGAGTGTGTAATGTGCGGAGCGGAGCCGAGTGTGTAATGTGCGGAGCCGAGTGTGTAATGTGCGGAGCGGATCCGAGTGTGTTTTGTGCGGAGCGGAGCCGAGTGTGTAATGTGCGGAGCGGAGCCGAGTGCGTAATGTGCGGAGCGGAGCCGAGTGCGTAATGTGCGGAGCGGAGCCGAGTGCGTAATGAGCGGAGCCGAGCGTGTAATGTGCGGAGCGGAGCCGAGCGTGTAATGTGCGGAGCGGAGCCGAGTGTGTAATGTGCGGAGCGTAACCGAGCGCGTAATGTGCGGAGCGGAGCCGAGCGCGTAATGTGCGGAGCGGAGCCGAGCGTGTAATGTGCGGAGCGGAGCCGAGCGTGTAATGTGCGGAGCGGAGCCGAGCGTGTAATGTGCGAAGCGGAGCCGAGCGTGTAATGTGCGGAGCGGAGCCGAGCGTGTAATGTGCGGAGCGGAGTCGAGCGTGTAATGTGCGTAGCGGAGCCGAGCGTGTAATGTGCGGAGCGGAGCCGAGCGTGTAATGTGCGGAGCGGAGCCGAGCGTGTAATGTGCGGAGCGGAGCCGAGTGTGTAATGTGCGGAGCCGAGCGTGTAATGTGCGGAGCCGAGCGTGTAATGTGCGTAGCGGAGCCGAGCGTGTAATGTGCGGAGCGGAGCCCAGTGTGTAATGTGCGGAGCGGAGCCCAGTGTGTAATGTGCGGAGCGGAGCCGAGTGTGTAATGTGCGGAGCCGAGTGTGTAATGTGCGGAGCCGAGCGTGTAATGTGCGGAGCGGAGCCGAGCATGTAATGTGCGGAGCGGAGCCGAGTGTGTAATGTGCGGAGCCGAGCGTGTAATGTGCGGAGCGGAGCCAAGGGTGTAATGTGCGGAGCGGAGCCGAGCGTGTAATGTGCGGAGCCGAGCGTGTAATGTGCGGAGCGGAGCCGAGCGTGTAATGTGCGGAGCGTAGCCGAGCGTGTAATGTGCGGAACCGAGCGTGTAATGTGCGGAGCGGAGCCGAGCGTGTAATGTGCGGAGCCGAGCGTGTGATGTGCGGAGCGGAGCCGAGCGTGTAATGTGCGGAGCGGAGCCGAGCGTGTAATGTGCGGAGCGGAGCCGAGCGTGTAATGTGCTGAGCGGAGCCGAGTGTGTAATGTGCGGAGCGGAGCCGTGTGTGTAATGTGCGGAGCGGAGCCGACTGTGTAATGTGCGGAGCGGAGCCGAGCGTGTAATGTGCGGAGCGGAGCCGAGTGCGTAATGAGCGGAGCCGAGCGTGTAATGTGCGGAGCGGAGCCGAGTGTGTAATGTGCGGAGCGGAGCCGAGTGTGTAATGTGCGGAGCGGAGCCGAGCGTGTAATGTGCGGAGCCGAGCGTGTAATGTGCGGAGCGGAGCCGAGCGTGTAATGTGCGGAGCGGAGCCGAGCGTGTAATGTGCTGAGCGGAGCCGAGTGTGTAATGTGCGGAGCGGAGCCGTGTGTGTAATGTGCGGAGCGGAGCCGACTGTGTAATGTGCGGAGCGGAGCCGAGCGTGTAATGTGCGGAGCGGAGCCGAGTGCGTAATGTGCGGAGCGGAGCCGAGTGCGTAATGAGCGGAGCCGAGCGTGTAATGTGCGGAGCGGAGCCGAGCGTGTAATGTGCGGAGCGGAGCCGAGTGTGTAATGTGCGGAGCCGAGTGTGTAATGTGCGGAGCGGAGCCGAGTGTGTAATGTGCGGAGCGGAGCCGAGCGTGTAATGTGCGGAGCCGAGCGTGTAATGTGCGGAGCGGAGCCGAGCGTGTAATGTGCGGAGCGGAGCCGAGCGTGTAATGTGCGGAGCGGAGCCGAGCGTGTAATGTGCTGAGCGGAGCCGAGTGTGTAATGTGCGGAGCGGAGCCGTGTGTGTAATGTGCGGAGCGGAGCCGAGCGTGTAATGTGCGGAGCGGAGCCGAGCGTGTAATGTGCGGAGCGGAGCCGAGCGTGTAATGTGCGGAGCGGAGCCGAGCGTGTAATGTGCGGAGCCGAGCGTGTAATGTGCGGAGCGGAGCCGAGCGTGTAATGTGCGGAGAGGAGCCGAGCGTGTAATGTGCGGATCGGAGCCGAGTGTGTAATGTGCGGAGCCGAGCGTGTAATGTGCGGAGCGGAGCCGAGCGTGTAATGTGCGGAGCGGAGCCGAGCGTGTAATGTGCGGAGCGGAGCCGAGCGTGTAATGTGCGGAGCGGAGCCGAGCGTGTAATGTGCGGAGCGGAGCCGAGCGTGTAATGTGCGGAGCGGAGCCGAGTGTGTAATGTGCGGAGCCGAGTGTGTAATGTGCGGAGCGGAGCCGAGTGTGTAATGTGCGGAGCGGAGCCGAGCGTGTAATGTGCGGAGCCGAGCGTGTGATGTGCGGAGCGGAGCCGAGCGTGTAATGTGCGGAGCGGAGCCGAGCGTGTAATGTGCGGAGCGGAGCCGAGCGTGTAATGTGCTGAGCGGAGCCGAGTGTGTAATGTGCGGAGCGGAGCCGTGTGTGTAATGTGCGGAGCGGAGCCGACTGTGTAATGTGCGGAGCGGAGCCGAGCGTGTAATGTGCGGAGAGGAGCCGAGTGCGTAATGTGCGGAGTGGAGCCGAGTGCGTAATGAGCGGAGCGGAGCCGTGTGTGTAATGTGCGGAGCGGAGCCGAGCGTGTAATGTGCGGAGCGGAGCCGTGTGTGTAATGTGCGGAGCGGAGCCGAGCGTGTAATGTGCGGAGCGGAGCCGAGCGTGTAATGTGCGGAGCGGAGCCGAGCGTGTAATGTGCGGAGCCGAGCGTGTAATGTGCGGAGCGGAGCCGAGCGTGTAATGTGCGGAGAGGAGCCGAGCGTGTAATGTGCGGAGCGGAGCCGAGTGTGTAATGTGCGGAGCCGAGCGTGTAATGTGCGGAGCGGAGCCGAGCGTGTAATGTGCGGAGCGGAGCCGAGCGTGTAATGTGCGGAGCGGAGCCGAGCGTGTAATGTGCGGAGCGGAGCCGAGCATGTAATGTGCGGAGCGGAGCCGAGCGTGTAATGTGCGGAGCGGAGCCGAGCGTGTAATGTGCGGAGAGGAGCCGAGCGTGTAATGTGCGGAGCGGAGCCGAGTGTGTAATGTGCGGAGCCGAGCGTGTAATGTGCGGAGCGGAGCCGAGCGTGTAATGTGCGGAGCGGAGGCGAGCGTGTAATGTGCGGAGCCGAGGGTGTAATGTGTGGAGCGGAGAAGAGCGCGTAATGTGCGGAGCGGAGCCGAGCGCGTAATGTGCGGAGCGGAGCCGAGCGCGTAATGTGCGGAGCGGAGCCGAGCGCGTAATGTGCGGAGCGGAGCCGAGCGCGTAATGTGCGGAGTGGAGCCGAGCGTGTAATGTGCGGAGCGGAGCCGAGTGTGTAATGTGCGGAGCCGAGTGTGTAATGTGCGGAGCGGAGCCGAGTGTGTAATGTGCGGAGCCGAGTGTGTAATGTGCGGAGCGGAGCCGAGTGTGTAATGTGCGGAGCCGAGTGTGTAATGTGCGGAGCGGAGCCGAGTGTGTAATGTGCGGAGCCGAGCGTGTAATGTGCGGAGCCGAGCGTGTAATGTGCGTAGCGGAGCCGAGCGTGTAATGTGCGAAGCGTAACCGAGCGCGTAATGTGCGGAGCGGAGCCGAGCGCGTAATGTGCGGAGCGGAGCGTGTAATGTGCGGAGCGGAGCCGAGCGTGTAATGTGCGGAGCGGAGCCGAGCGTGTAATGTGCGAAGCGGAGCCGAGCGTGTAATGTGCGGAGCGGAGCCGAGCGTGTAATGTGCGGAGCCGAGCGTGTAATGTGCGGAGCGGAGTCGAGCGTGTAATGTGCGTAGCGGAGCCGAGCGTGTAATGTGCGGAGCGGAGCCGAGCGTGTAATGTGCGGAGTGGAGCCGAGCGTGTAATGTGCGGAGCGGAGCCGAGTGTGTAATGTGCGGAGCCGAGCGTGTAATGTGCGGAGCCGAGCGTGTAATGTGCGGAGCGGAGCCAAGGGTGTAATGTGCGGAGCGGAGCCGAGCGTGTAATGAGCGGAGCCGAGCGTGTAATGTGCGGAGCGGAGCCGAGCGTGTAATGTGCGGAGCGTAGCCGAGAGTGTAATGTGCGGAACCGAGCGTGTAATGTGCGGAGCCGAGCCGAGCGTGTAATGTGCGGAGCCGAGCCGAGCGTGTAATGTGCGGAGCCGAGCGTGTAATGTGCGGAGCCGAGCGTGTAATATGCGGAGCCGAGTGTGTAATGTGCGGAGCGGAGCCGAGTGCGTAATGTGCGGAGCGGAGCCGAGTGCGTAATGTGCGGAGCGGAGCCGAGTGCGTAATGAGCGGAGCCGAGCGTGTAATGTGCGGAGCGGAGCCGAGCGTGTAATGTGCGGAGCGGAGCCGAGTGTGTAATGTGCGGAGCCGAGTGTGTAATGTGCGGAGCGGAGCCGAGTGTGTAATGTGCGGAGCGGAGCCGAGCGTGTAATGTGCGGAGCCGAGCGTGTGATGTGCGGAGCGGAGCCGAGCGTGTAATGTGCGGAGCGGAGCCGAGCGTGTAATGTGCGGAGCGGAGCCGAGCGTGTAATGTGCTGAGCGGAGCCGAGTGTGTAATGTGCGGAGCGGAGCCGTGTGTGTAATGTGCGGAGCGGAGCCGACTGTGTAATGTGCGGAGCGGAGCCGAGCGTGTAATGTGCGGAGCGGAGCCGAGTGCGTAATGTGCGGAGCGGAGCCAAGTGCGTAATGAGCGGAGCCGAGCGTGTAATGTGCGGAGCGGAGCCGAGCGTGTAATGTGCGGAGCGGAGCCGAGTGTGTAATGTGCGGAGCCGAGTGTGTAATGTGCGGAGCGGAGCCGAGTGTGTAATGTGCGGAGCGGAGCCGAGCGTGTAATGTGCGGAGCCGAGCGTGTAATGTGCGGAGCGGAGCCGAGCGTGTAATGTGCGGAGCGGAGCCGAGCGTGTAATGTGCGGAGCGGAGCCGAGCGTGTAATGTGCTGAGCGGACCCGAGTGTGTAATGTGCGGAGCTGAGCCGTGTGTGTAATGTGCGGAGCGGAGCCGAGCGTGTAATGTGCGGAGCGGAGCCGAGCGTGTAATGTGCGGAGAGGAGCCGAGCGTGTAATGTGCGGAGCGGAGCCGAGTGTGTAATGTGCGGAGCCGAGCGTGTAATGTGCGGAGCGGAGCCGAGCGTGTAATGTGCGGAGCGGAGCCGAGCGTGTAATGTGCGGAGCGGAGCCGAGCGTGTAATGTGCGGAGCGGAGCCGAGTGTGTAATGTGCGGAGCCGAGTGTGTAATGTGCGGAGCGGAGCCGAGTGTGTAATGTGCGGAGCGGAGCCGAGCGTGTAATGTGCGGAGCCGAGCGTGTGATGTGCGGAGCGGAGCCGAGCGTGTAATGTGCGGAGCGGAGCCGAGCGTGTAATGTGCGGAGCGGAGCCGAGCGTGTAATGTGCTGAGCGGAGCCGAGTGTGTAATGTGCGGAGCGGAGCCGTGTGTGTAATGTGCGGAGCGGAGCCGACTGTGTAATGTGCGGAGCGGAGCCGAGCGTGTAATGTGCGGAGCGGAGCCGAGTGCGTAATGTGCGGAGCGGAGCCGAGTGCGTAATGAGCGGAGCCGAGCGTGTAATGTGCGGAGCGGAGCCGAGCGTGTAATGTGCGGAGCGGAGCCGAGTGTGTAATGTGCGGAGCCGAGTGTGTAATGTGCGGAGCGGAGCCGAGTGTGTAATGTGCGGAGCGGAGCCGAGCGTGTAATGTGCGGAGCCGAGCGTGTAATGTGCGGAGCGGAGCCGAGCGTGTAATGTGCGGAGCGGAGCCGAGCGTGTAATGTGCGGAGCGGAGCCGAGCGTGAAATGTGCTGAGCGGAGCCGAGTGTGTAATGTGCGGAGCGGAGCCGTGTGTGTAATGTGCGGAGCGGAGCCGAGCGTGTAATGTGCGGAGCGGAGCCGAGCGTGTAATGTGTGGAGCGGAGCCGAGCGTGTAATGTGCGGAGCCGAGCGTGTAATGTGCGGAGCGGAGCCGAGCGTGTAATGTGCGGAGAGGAGCCGAGCGTGTAATGTGCGGAGCGGAGTCGAGTGTGTAATGTGCGGAGCCGAGCGTGTAATGTGCGGAGCGGAGCCGAGCGTGTAATGTGCGGAGCGGAGCCGAGCGTGTAATGTGCGGAGCGGAGCCGAGCGTGTAATGTGCGGAGCGGAGCCGAGCGTGTAATGTGCGGAGCGGAGCCGAGCGTGTAATGTGCGGAGCGGAGCCGAGCGTGTAATGTGCGGAGCGGAGCCGTGTGTGTAATGTGCTGAGCGGAGCCGAGTGTGTAATGTGCGGAGCGGAGCCGTGTGTGTAATGTGCGGAGCGGAGCCGAGTGTGTAATGTGCGGAGCGGAGCCGAGTGTGTAATGTGCGGAGCGGAGCCGAGTGTGTAATGTGCGGAGCGGAGCCGAGTGTGTAATGTGCGGAGCGGAGCCGAGTGTGTAATGTGCGGAGCGGAGCCGAGTGTGTAGTGTGCGGAGCGGAGCCGAGTGTGTAATGTGCGGAGCGGAGCCGAGTGTGTAATGTGCGGAGCGGAGCCCAGTGTGTAATGTGCGGAGCGGAGCCGAGTGTGTAATGTGCGGAGCCGAGTGTGTAATGTGCGGAGCGGAGCCCAGTGTGTAATGTGCGGAGCGGAGCCGAGTGTGTAATGTGCGGAGCCGAGTGTGTAATGTGCGGAGCAGAGCCGAGCGTGTTATGTGCGGAGTGGAGCCGAGCGTGTAATGTGCGGAGCGGAGCCGAGTGTGTAATGTGCGGAGCGGAGTCGAGTGTGTAATGTGCGGAGCGGAGCCGAGTGTGTAATGTGCAGAGCGGAGCCGAGTGTGTAATGTGCGGAGCCGAGTGTGTAATGTGCGGAGCGGAGCCGAGTGTGTAATGTGCAGAGCCGAGTGTGTAATGTGCGGAGCGGAGCCGAGTGTGTAATGTGCGGAGCGGAGCCGAGCGTGTAATATGCGGAGCGGAGCCGAGCGTGTAATGTGCGGAGCGGAGCCGAGCGTGTAATGTGCGGAGCGGAGCCGAGCGTGTAATGTGCGGAGCGGAGCCCAGTGTGTAATGTGCGGAGCGGAGCCCAGTGTGTAATGTGCGGAGCGGAGCCCAGTGTGTAATGTGCGGAGCGGAGCCGAGCGTGTAATGTGCGGAACGGAGCCGAGTGTGTAATGTGCGGAGCCGAGTGTGTAATGTGCGGAGCCGAGCGTGTAATGTGCGGAGCGGAGCCGAGGGTGTAATGTGCGGAGCGGAGCCGAGCGTGTGATGAGCGGAGCCGAGTGTGTAATGTGCGGAGCGGAGCCCAGTGTGTAATGTGCGGAGCCGAGTGTGTAATGTGCGGAGCCGAGTGTGTAATGTGCGGAGCGGAGCCGAGTGTGTAATGTGCGGAGCCGAGTGTGTAATGTGCGGAGCACAGCCGAGTGTGTAATGTGCGGAGCGGAGCCGAGCGTGTAATGTGCGGAGCGGAGCCGTGTGTGTAATGTGCGGAGCGGAGCCGAGTGTGTAATGTGCGGAGCGGAGTCGAGTGTGTAATGTGCGGAGCGGAGCCAAGTGTGTAATGTGCGGAGCGGAGCCGAGTGTGTAATGTGCGGAGCTGAGTGTGTAATGTGCGGAGCGGAGCCGAGTGTGTAATGTGCGGAGCCGAGTGTGTAATGTGCGGAGCGGATCCGAGTGGGTTTTGTGCGGAGCGGAGCCGAGTGTGTAATGTGCGGAGCGGAGCCGAGTGCGTAATGTGCGGAGCGGAGCCGAGTGCGTAATGTGCGGAGCGGAGCCGAGTGCGTAATGAGCGGAGCCGAGCGTGTAATGTGCGGAGCGGAGCCGAGCGTGTAATGTGCGGAGCGGAGCCGAGTGTGTAATGTGCGGAGCGTAACCGAGCGCGTAATGTGCGGAGCGGAGCCGAGCGCGTAATGTGCGGAGCGGAGCCGAGCGTGTAATGTGCGGAGCGGAGCCGAGCGTGTAATGTGCGGAGCGGAGCCGAGCGTGTAATGTGCGAAGCGGAGCCGAGCGTGTAATGTGCGGAGCGGAGCCGAGCGTGTAATGTGCGGAGCCGAGCGTGTAATGTGCGGAGCGGAGTCGAGCGTGTAATGTGCGTAGCGGAGCCGAGCGTGTAATGTGCGGAGCGGAGCCGAGCGTGTAATGTGCGGAGCGGAGCCGAGCGTGTAATGTGCGGAGCGGAGCCGAGTGTGTAATGTGCGGAGCCGAGCGTGTAATGTGCGGAGCCGAGCGTGTAATGTGCGTAGCGGAGCCGAGCGTGTAATGTGCGGAGCGGAGCCCAGTGTGTAATGTGCGGAGCGGAGCCCAGTGTGTAATGTGCGGAGCGGAGCCGAGTGTGTAATGTGCGGAGCCGAGTGTGTAATGTGCGGAGCCGAGCGTGTAATGTGCGGAGCGGAGCCGAGCATGTAATGTGCGGAGCGGAGCCGAGTGTGTAATGTGCGGAGCCGAGCGTGTAATGTGCGGAGCCGAGCGTGTAATGTGCGGAGCGGAGCCAAGGGTGTAATGTGCGGAGCGGAGCCGAGCGTGTAATGAGCGGAGCCGAGCGTGTAATGTGCGGAGCGGAGCCGAGCGTGTAATGTGCGGAGCGTAGCCGAGCGTGTAATGTGCGGAACCGAGCGTGTAATGTGCGGAGCCGAGCCGAGCGTGTAATGTGCGGAGCCGAGCCGAGCGTGTAATGTGCGGAGCCGAGCGTGTAATGTGCGGAGCCGAGCGTGTAATGTGCGGAGCCGAGTGTGTAATGTGCGGAGCGGAGCCGAGTGCGTAATGTGCGGAGCGGAGCCGAGTGCGTAATGTGCGGAGCGGAGCCGAGTGCGTAATGAGCGGAGCCGAGCGTGTAATGTGCGGAGCGGAGCCGAGCGTGTAATGTGCGGAGCGGAGCCGAGTGTGTAATGTGCGGAGCCGAGTGTGTAATGTGCGGAGCGGAGCCGAGTGTGTAATGTGCGGAGCGGAGCCGAGCGTGTAATGTGCGGAGCCGAGCGTGTGATGTGCGGAGCGGAGCCGAGCGTGTAATGTGCGGAGCGGAGCCGAGCGTGTAATGTGCGGAGCGGAGCCGAGCGTGTAATGTGCTGAGCGGAGCCGAGTGTGTAATGTGCGGAGCGGAGCCGTGTGTGTAATGTGCGGAGCGGAGCCGACTGCGTAATGTGCGGAGCGGAGCCGAGCGTGTAATGTGCGGAGCGGAGCCGAGTGCGTAATGTGCGGAGCGGAGCCGAGTGCGTAATGAGCGGAGCCGAGCGTGTAATGTGCGGAGCGGAGCCGAGTGTGTAATGTGCGGAGCCGAGTGTGTAATGTGCGGAGCGGAGCCGAGTGTGTAATGTGCGGAGCGGAGCCGAGCGTGTAATGTGCGGAGCCGAGCGTGTAATGTGCGGAGCGGAGCCGAGCGTGTAATGTGCGGAGCGGAGCCGAGCGTGTAATGTGCTGAGCGGAGCCGAGTGTGTAATGTGCGGAGCGGAGCCGTGTGTGTAATGTGCGGAGCGGAGCCGACTGTGTAATGTGCGGAGCGGAGCCGAGCGTGTAATGTGCGGAGCGGAGCCGAGTGTGTAATGTGCGGAGCCGAGTGTGTAATGTGCGGAGCGGAGCCGAGTGTGTAATGTGCGGAGCGGAGCCGAGCGTGTAATGTGCGGAGCCGAGCGTGTAATGTGCGGAGCGGAGCCGAGCGTGTAATGTGCGGAGCGGAGCCGAGCGTGTAATGTGCGGAGCGGAGCCGAGTGTGTAATGTGCGGAGCCGAGTGTGTAATGTGCGGAGCGGAGCCGAGTGTGTAATGTGCGGAGCGGAGCCGAGCGTGTAATGTGCGGAGCCGAGCGTGTAATGTGCGGAGCGGAGCCGAGCGTGTAATGTGCGGAGCGGAGCCGAGCGTGTAATGTGCGGAGCGGAGCCGAGCGTGTAATGTGCTGAGCGGAGCCGAGTGTGTAATGTGCGGAGCGGAGCCGTGTGTGTAATGTGCGGAGCGGAGCCGAGCGTGTAATGTGCGGAGCGGAGCCGAGCGTGTAATGTGCGGAGCGGAGCCGAGCGTGTAATGTGCGGAGCGGAGCCGAGCGTGTAATGTGCGGAGCCGAGCGTGTAATGTGCGGAGCGGAGCCGAGCGTGTAATGTGCGGAGCGGAGCCGAGCGTGTAATGTGCTGAGCGGAGCCGAGTGTGTAATGTGCGGAGCGGAGCCGTGTGTGTAATGTGCGGAGCGGAGCCGACTGTGTAATGTGCGGAGCGGAGCCGAGCGTGTAATGTGCGGAGCGGAGCCGAGTGCGTAATGTGCGGAGCGGAGCCGAGTGCGTAATGAGCGGAGCCGAGCGTGTAATGTGCGGAGCGGAGCCGAGTGTGTAATGTGCGGAGCCGAGTGTGTAATGTGCGGAGCGGAGCCGAGTGTGTAATGTGCGGAGCGGAGCCGAGCGTGTAATGTGCGGAGCCGAGCGTGTAATGTGCGGAGCGGAGCCGAGCGTGTAATGTGCGGAGCGGAGCCGAGCGTGTAATGTGCTGAGCGGAGCCGAGTGTGTAATGTGCGGAGCGGAGCCGTGTGTGTAATGTGCGGAGCGGAGCCGACTGTGTAATGTGCGGAGCGGAGCCGAGCGTGTAATGTGCGGAGCGGAGCCGAGTGCGTAATGTGCGGAGCGGAGCCGAGTGCGTAATGAGCGGAGCCGAGCGTGTAATGTGCGGAGCGGAGCCGAGCGTGTAATGTGCGGAGCGGAGCCGAGTGTGTAATGTGCGGAGCCGAGTGTGTAATGTGCGGAGCGGAGCCGAGTGTGTAATGTGCGGAGCGGAGCCGAGCGTGTAATGTGCGGAGCCGAGCGTGTAATGTGCGGAGCGGAGCCGAGCGTGTAATGTGCGGAGCGGAGCCGAGCGTGTAATGTGCGGAGCGGAGCCGAGCGTGTAATGTGCTGAGCGGAGCCGAGTGTGTAATGTGCGGAGCGGAGCCGTGTGTGTAATGTGCGGAGCGGAGCCGAGCGTGTAATGTGCGGAGCGGAGCCGAGCGTGTAATGTGCGGAGCGGAGCCGAGCGTGTAATGTGCGGAGCGGAGCCGAGCGTGTAATGTGCGGAGCGGAGCCGAGCGTGTAATGTGCGGAGCGGAGCCGAGCGTGTAATGTGCGGAGCCGAGCGTGTAATGTGCGGAGCGGAGCCGAGCGTGTAATGTGCGGAGAGGAGCCGAGCGTGTAATGTGCGGATCGGAGCCGAGTGTGTAATGTGCGGAGCCGAGCGTGTAATGTGCGGAGCGGAGCCGAGCGTGTAATGTGCGGAGCGGAGCCGAGCGTGTAATGTGCGGAGCGGAGCCGAGCGTGTAATGTGCGGAGCAGAGCCGAGCGTGTAATGTGCGGAGCGGAGCCGAGCGTGTAATGTGCGGAGCGGAGCCGAGTGTGTAATGTGCGGAGCCGAGTGTGTAATGTGCGGAGCGGAGCCGAGTGTGTAATGTGCGGAGCGGAGCCGAGCGTGTAATGTGCGGAGCCGAGCGTGTGATGTGCGGAGCGGAGCCGAGCGTGTAATGTGCGGAGCGGAGCCGAGCGTGTAATGTGCGGAGCGGAGCCGAGCGTGTAATGTGCTGAGCGGAGCCGAGTGTGTAATGTGCGGAGCGGAGCCGTGTGTGTAATGTGCGGAGCGGAGCCGACTGTGTAATGTGCGGAGCGGAGCCGAGCGTGTAATGTGCGGAGAGGAGCCGAGTGCGTAATGTGCGGAGTGGAGCCGAGTGCGTAATGAGCGGAGCGGAGCCGTGTGTGTAATGTGCGGAGCGGAGCCGAGCGTGTAATGTGCGGAGCGGAGCCGTGTGTGTAATGTGCGGAGCGGAGCCGAGCGTGTAATGTGCGGAGCGGAGCCGAGCGTGTAATGTGCGGAGCGGAGCCGAGCGTGTAATGTGCGGAGCCGAGCGTGTAATGTGCGGAGCGGAGCCGAGCGTGTAATGTGCGGAGAGGAGCCGAGCGTGTAATGTGCGGAGCGGAGCCGAGTGTGTAATGTGCGGAGCCGAGCGTGTAATGTGCGGAGCGGAGCCGAGCGTGTAATGTGCGGAGCGGAGCCGAGCGTGTAATGTGCGGAGCGGAGCCGAGCGTGTAATGTGCGGAGCGGAGCCGAGCATGTAATGTGCGGAGCGGAGCCGAGCGTGTAATGTGCGGAGCGGAGCCGAGCGTGTAATGTGCGGAGAGGAGCCGAGCGTGTAATGTGCGGAGCGGAGCCGAGTGTGTAATGTGCGGAGCCGAGCGTGTAATGTGCGGAGCGGAGCCGAGCGTGTAATGTGCGGAGCGGAGGCGAGCGTGTAATGTGCGGAGCCGAGGGTGTAATGTGTGGAGCGGAGCCGAGCGCGTAATGTGCGGAGCGGAGCCGAGCGCGTAATGTGCGGAGCGGAGCCGAGCGCGTAATGTGCGGAGCGGAGCCGAGCGCGTAATGTGCGGAGCGGAGCCGAGCGCGTAATGTGCGGAGTGGAGCCGAGCGTGTAATGTGCGGAGCGGATCCGAGTGTGTAATGTGCGGAGCCGAGTGTGTAATGTGCGGAGCGGAGCCGAGTGTGTAATGTGCGGAGCCGAGTGTGTAATGTGCGGAGCGGAGCCGAGTGTGTAATGTGCGGAGCCGAGTGTGTAATGTGCGGAGCGGAGCCGAGTGTGTAATGTGCGGAGCCGAGCGTGTAATGTGCGGAGCCGAGCGTGTAATGTGCGTAGCGGAGCCGAGCGTGTAATGTGCGGAGCGGAGCCGAGTGCGTAATGAGCGGAGCCGAGCATGTAATGTGCGGAGCGGAGCCGAGCGTGTAATGTGCGGAGCGGAGCCGAGTGTGTAATGTGCGAAGCGTAACCGAGCGCGTAATGTGCGGAGCGGAGCCGAGCGCGTAATGTGCGGAGCGGAGCGTGTAATGTGCGGAGCGGAGCCGAGCGTGTAATGTGCGGAGCGGAGCCGAGCGTGTAATGTGCGAAGCGGAGCCGAGCGTGTAATGTGCGGAGCGGAGCCGAGCGTGTAATGTGCGGAGCCGAGCGTGTAATGTGCGGAGCGGAGTCGAGCGTGTAATGTGCGTAGCGGAGCCGAGCGTGTAATGTGCGGAGCGGAGCCGAGCGTGTAATGTGCGGAGTGGAGCCGAGCGTGTAATGTGCGGAGCGGAGCCGAGTGTGTAATGTGCGGAGCCGAGCGTGTAATGTGCGGAGCCGAGCGTGTAATGTGCGTAGCGGAGCCGAGCGTGTAATGTGCGGAGCGGAGCCGAGCGTGTAATGTGCGGAGCGGAGCCGAGCGTGTAATGTGCGGAGCGGAGCCCAGTGTGTAATGTGCGGAGCGGAGCCCAGTGTGTAATGTGCGGAGCGGAGCCCAGTGTGTAATGTGCGGAGCCGAGTGTGTAATGTGCGGAGCCGAGCGTGTAATGTGCGGAGCGGAGCCGAGCATGTAATGTGCGGAGCGGAGCCGAGTGTGTAATGTGCGGAGCCGAGCGTGTAATGTGCGGAGCCGAGCGTGTAATGTGCGGAGCGGAGCCAAGGGTGTAATGTGCGGAGCGGAGCCGAGCGTGTAATGAGCGGAGCCGAGCGTGTAATGTGCGGAGCGGAGCCGAGCGTGTAATGTGCGGAGCGTAGCCGAGAGTGTAATGTGCGGAACCGAGCGTGTAATGTGCGGAGCCGAGCCGAGCGTGTAATGTGCGGAGCCGAGCCGAGCGTGTAATGTGCGGAGCCGAGCCGAGCGTGTAATGTGCGGAGCCGAGCGTGTAATGTGCGGAGCCGAGCGTGTAATATGCGGAGCCGAGTGTGTAATGTGCGGAGCGGAGCCGAGTGCGTAATGTGCGGAGCGGAGCCGAGTGCGTAATGTGCGGAGCGGAGCCGAGTGCGTAATGAGCGGAGCCGAGCGTGTAATGTGCGGAGCGGAGCCGAGCGTGTAATGTGCGGAGCGGAGCCGAGTGTGTAATGTGCGGAGCCGAGTGTGTAATGTGCGGAGCGGAGCCGAGTGTGTAATGTGCGGAGCGGAGCCGAGCGTGTAATGTGCGGAGCCGAGCGTGTGATGTGCGGAGCGGAGCCGAGCGTGTAATGTGCGGAGCGGAGCCGAGCGTGTAATGTGCGGAGCGGAGCCGAGCGTGTAATGTGCTGAGCGGAGCCGAGTGTGTAATGTGCGGAGCGGAGCCGTGTGTGTAATGTGCGGAGCGGAGCCGACTGTGTAATGTGCGGAGCGGAGCCGAGCGTGTAATGTGCGGAGCGGAGCCGAGTGCGTAATGTGCGGAGCGGAGCCGAGTGCGTAATGAGCGGAGCCGAGCGTGTAATGTGCGGAGCGGAGCCGAGCGTGTAATGTGCGGAGCGGAGCCGAGCGTGTAATGTGCGGAGCGGAGCCGAGCGTGTAATGTGCGGAGCCGAGCGTGTAATGTGCGGAGCGGAGCCGAGCGTGTAATGTGCGGAGAGGAGCCGAGCGTGTAATGTGCGGAGCCGAGCGTGTAATGTGCGGAGCGGAGCCGAGCGTGTAATGTGCGGAGCGGAGCCGAGCGTGTAATGTGCGGAGCGGAGCCGAGCGTGTAATGTGCGGAGCGGAGCCGAGTGTGTAATGTGCGGAGCCGAGTGTGTAATGTGCGGAGCGGAGCCGAGTGTGTAATGTGCGGAGCGGAGCCGAGCGTGTAATGTGCGGAGCCGAGCGTGTGATGTGCGGAGCGGAGCCGAGCGTGTAATGTGCGGAGCGGAGCCGAGCGTGTAATGTGCGGAGCGGAGCCGAGCGTGTAATGTGCTGAGCGGAGCCGAGTGTGTAATGTGCGGAGCGGAGCCGTGTGTGTAATGTGCGGAGCGGAGCCGACTGTGTAATGTGCGGAGCGGATCCGAGCGTGTAATGTGCGGAGCGGAGCCGAGTGCGTAATGTGCGGAGCGGAGCCGAGTGCGTAATGAGCGGAGCCGAGCGTGTAATGTGCGGAGCGGAGCCGAGCGTGTAATGTGCGGAGCGGAGCCGAGTGTGTAATGTGCGGAGCCGAGTGTGTAATGTGCGGAGCGGAGCCGAGTGTGTAATGTGCGGAGCGGAGCCGAGCGTGTAATGTGCGGAGCCGAGCGTGTAATGTGCGGAGCGGAGCCGAGCGTGTAATGTGCGGAGCGGAGCCGAGCGTGTAATGTGCGGAGCGGAGCCGAGCGTGAAATGTGCTGAGCGGAGCCGAGTGTGTAATGTGCGGAGCGGAGCCGTGTGTGTAATGTGCGGAGCGGAGCCGAGCGTGTAATGTGCGGAGCGGAGCCGAGCGTGTAATGTGTGGAGCGGAGCCGAGCGTGTAATGTGCGGAGCCGAGCGTGTAATGTGCGGAGCGGAGCCGAGCGTGTAATGTGCGGAGAGGAGCCGAGCGTGTAATGTGCGGAGCGGAGTCGAGTGTGTAATGTGCGGAGCCGAGCGTGTAATGTGCGGAGCGGAGCCGAGCGTGTAATGTGCGGAGCGGAGCCGAGCGTGTAATGTGCGGAGCGGAGCCGAGCGTGTAATGTGCGGAGCGGAGCCGAGCGTGTAATGTGCGGAGCGGAGCCGAGCGTGTAATGTGCGGAGCGGAGCCGAGCGTGTAATGTGCGGAGCGGAGCCGAGCGTGTAATGTGCGGAGCGGAGCCGTGTGTGTAATGTGCTGAGCGGAGCCGAGTGTGTAATGTGCGGAGCGGAGCCGTGTGTGTAATGTGCGGAGCGGAGCCGAGTGTGTAATGTGCGGAGCGGAGCCGAGTGTGTAATGTGCGGAGCGGAGCCGAGTGTGTAATGTGCGGAGCGGAGCCGAGTGTGTAATGTGCGGAGCGGAGCCGAGTGTGTAATGTGCGGAGCGGAGCCGAGTGTGTAGTGTGCGGAGCGGAGCCGAGTGTGTAATGTGCGGAGCGGAGCCGAGTGTGTAATGTGCGGAGCGGAGCCCAGTGTGTAATGTGCGGAGCGGAGCCGAGTGTGTAATGTGCGGAGCCGAGTGTGTAATGTGCGGAGCGGAGCCCAGTGTGTAATGTGCGGAGCGGAGCCGAGTGTGTAATGTGCGGAGCCGAGTGTGTAATGTGCGGAGCAGAGCCGAGCGTGTTATGTGCGGAGTGGAGCCGAGCGTGTAATGTGCGGAGCGGAGCCGAGTGTGTAATGTGCGGAGCGGAGTCGAGTGTGTAATGTGCGGAGCGGAGCCGAGTGTGTAATGTGCAGAGCGGAGCCGAGTGTGTAATGTGCGGAGCCGAGTGTGTAATGTGCGGAGCGGAGCCGAGTGTGTAATGTGCAGAGCCGAGTGTGTAATGTGCGGAGCACAGCCGAGTGTGTAATGTGCGGAGCGGAGCCGAGCGTGTAATGTGCGGAGCGGAGCCGTGTGTGTAATGTGCGGAGCGGAGCCGAGTGTGTAATGTGCGGAGCGGAGCCGAGTGTGTAATGTGCGGAGCGGAGCCAAGTGTGTAATGTGCGGAGCGGAGCCGAGTGTGTAATGTGCGGAGCTGAGTGTGTAATGTGCGGAGCGGAGCCGAGTGTGTAATGTGCGGAGCCGAGTGTGTAATGTGCGGAGCGGATCCGAGTGTGTTTTGTGCGGAGCGGAGCCGAGTGTGTAATGTGCGGAGCGGAGCCGAGTGCGTAATGTGCGGAGCGGAGCCGAGTGCGTAATGTGCGGAGCAGAGCCGAGTGCGTAATGAGCGGAGCCGAGCGTGTAATGTGCGGAGCGGAGCCGAGCGTGTAATGTGCGGAGCGGAGCCGAGTGTGTAATGTGCGGAGCGTAACCGAGCGCGTAATGTGCGGAGCGGAGCCGAGCGCGTAATGTGCGGAGCGGAGCCGAGCGTGTAATGTGCGGAGCGGAGCCGAGCGTGTAATGTGCGGAGCGGAGCCGAGCGTGTAATGTGCGAAGCGGAGCCGAGCGTGTAATGTGCGGAGCGGAGCCGAGCGTGTAATGTGCGGAGCCGAGCGTGTAATGTGCGGAGCGGAGTCGAGCGTGTAATGTGCGTAGCGGAGCCGAGCGTGTAATGTGCGGAGCGGAGCCGAGCGTGTAATGTGTGGAGCGGAGCCGAGCGTGTAATGTGCGGAGCGGAGCCGAGTGTGTAATGTGCGGAGCCGAGCGTGTAATGTGCGGAGCCGAGCGTGTAATGTGCGTAGCGGAGCCGAGCGTGTAATGTGCGGAGCGGAGCCCAGTGTGTAATGTGCGGAGCGGAGCCCAGTGTGTAATGTGCGGAGCGGAGCCGAGTGTGTAATGTGCGGAGCCGAGTGTGTAATGTGCGGAGCCGAGCGTGTAATGTGCGGAGCGGAGCCGAGCATGTAATGTGCGGAGCGGAGCCGAGTGTGTAATGTGCGGAGCCGAGCGTGTAATGTGCGGAGCCGAGCGTGTAATGTGCGGAGCGGAGCCAAGGGTGTAATGTGCGGAGCGGAGCCGAGCGTGTAATGAGCGGAGCCGAGCGTGTAATGTGCGGAGCGTAGCCGAGCGTGTAATGTGCGGAGCGTAGCCGAGCGTGTAATGTGCGGAACCGAGCGTGTAATGTGCGGAGCCGAGCCGAGCGTGTAATGTGCGGAGCCGAGCCGAGCGTGTAATGTGCGGAGCCGAGCGTGTAATGTGCGGAGCCGAGCGTGTAATGTGCGGAGCCGAGTGTGTAATGTGCGGAGCGGAGCCGAGTGCGTAATGTGCGGAGCGGAGCCGAGTGCGTAATGTGCGGAGCGGAGCCGAGTGCGTAATGAGCGGAGCCGAGCGTGTAATGTGCGGAGCGGAGCCGAGCGTGTAATGTGCGGAGCGGAGCCGAGTGTGTAATGTGCGGAGCCGAGTGTGTAATGTGCGGAGCGGAGCCGAGTGTGTAATGTGCGGAGCGGAGCCGAGCGTGTAATGTGCGGAGCCGAGCGTGTGATGTGCGGAGCGGAGCCGAGCGTGTAATGTGCGGAGCGGAGCCGAGCGTGTAATGTGCGGAGCGGAGCCGAGCGTGTAATGTGCTGAGCGGAGCCGAGTGTGTAATGTGCGGAGCGGAGCCGTGTGTGTAATGTGCGGAGCGGAGCCGACTGTGTAATGTGCGGAGCGGAGCCGAGCGTGTAATGTGCGGAGCGGAGCCGAGTGCGTAATGTGCGGAGCGGAGCCGAGTGCGTAATGAGCGGAGCCGAGCGTGTAATGTGCGGAGCGGAGCCGAGTGTGTAATGTGCGGAGCCGAGTGTGTAATGTGCGGAGCGGAGCCGAGTGTGTAATGTGCGGAGCGGAGCCGAGCGTGTAATGTGCGGAGCCGAGCGTGTAATGTGCGGAGCGGAGCCGAGCGTGTAATGTGCGGAGCGGAGCCGAGCGTGTAATGTGCTGAGCGGAGCCGAGTGTGTAATGTGCGGAGCGGAGCCGTGTGTGTAATGTGCGGAGCGGAGCCGACTGTGTAATGTGCGGAGCGGAGCCGAGCGTGTAATGTGCGGAGCGGAGCCGAGTGCGTAATGTGCGGAGCGGAGCCGAGTGCGTAATGAGCGGAGCCGAGCGTGTAATGTGCGGAGCGGAGCCGAGCGTGTAATGTGCGGAGCGGAGCCGAGTGTGTAATGTGCGGAGCCGAGTGTGTAATGTGCGGAGCGGAGCCGAGTGTGTAATGTGCGGAGCGGAGCCGAGCGTGTAATGTGCGGAGCCGAGCGTGTAATGTGCGGAGCGGAGCCGAGCGTGTAATGTGCGGAGCGGAGCCGAGCGTGTAATGTGCGGAGCGGAGCCGAGCGTGTAATGTGCTGAGCGGAGCCGAGTGTGTAATGTGCGGAGCGGAGCCGTGTGTGTAATGTGCGGAGCGGAGCCGAGCGTGTAATGTGCGGAGCGGAGCCGAGCGTGTAATGTGCGGAGCGGAGCCGAGCGTGTAATGTGCGGAGCGGAGCCGAGCGTGTAATGTGCGGAGCCGAGCGTGTAATGTGCGGAGCGGAGCCGAGCGTGTAATGTGCGGAGAGGAGCCGAGCGTGTAATGTGCGGATCGGAGCCGAGTGTGTAATGTGCGGAGCCGAGCGTGTAATGTGCGGAGCGGAGCCGAGCGTGTAATGTGCGGAGCGGAGCCGAGCGTGTAATGTGCGGAGCGGAGCCGAGCGTGTAATGTGCGGAGCGGAGCCGAGCGTGTAATGTGCGGAGCGGAGCCGAGCGTGTAATGTGCGGAGCGGAGCCGAGTGTGTAATGTGCGGAGCCGAGTGTGTAATGTGCGGAGCGGAGCCGAGTGTGTAATGTGCGGAGCGGAGCCGAGCGTGTAATGTGCGGAGCCGAGCGTGTGATGTGCGGAGCGGAGCCGAGCGTGTAATGTGCGGAGCGGAGCCGAGCGTGTAATGTGCGGAGCGGAGCCGAGCGTGTAATGTGCTGAGCGGAGCCGAGTGTGTAATGTGCGGAGCGGAGCCGTGTGTGTAATGTGCGGAGCGGAGCCGACTGTGTAATGTGCGGAGCGGAGCCGAGCGTGTAATGTGCGGAGAGGAGCCGAGTGCGTAATGTGCGGAGCGGAGCCGAGTGCGTAATGAGCGGAGCCGAGCGTGTAATGTGCGGAGCGGAGCCGAGCGTGTAATGTGCGGAGCGGAGCCGAGTGTGTAATCTGCGGAGCCGAGTGTGTAATGTGCGGAGCGGAGCCGAGTGTGTAATGTGCGGAGCGGAGCCGAGCGTGTAATGTGCGGAGCCGAGCGTGTAATGTGCGGAGCGGAGCCGAGCGTGTAATGTGCGGAGCGGAGCCGAGCGTGTAATGTGCGGAGCGGAGCCGAGCGTGTAATGTGCTGAGCGGAGCCGAGTGTGTAATGTGCGGAGCGGAGCCGTGTGTGTAATGTGCGGAGCGGAGCCGAGCGTGTAATGTGCGGAGCGGAGCCGAGCGTGTAATGTGCGGAGCGGAGCCGAGCGTGTAATGTGCGGAGCCGAGCGTGTAATGTGCGGAGCGGAGCCGAGCGTGTAATGTGCGGAGAGGAGCCGAGCGTGTAATGTGCGGAGCGGAGCCGAGTGTGTAATGTGCGGAGCCGAGCGTGTAATGTGCGGAGCGGAGCCGAGCGTGTAATGTGCGGAGCGGAGCCGAGCGTGTAATGTGCGGAGCGGAGCCGAGCATGTAATGTGCGGAGCGGAGCCGAGCGTGTAATGTGCGGAGCGGAGCCGAGCGTGTAATGTGCGGAGAGGAGCCGAGCGTGTAATGTGCGGAGCGGAGCCGAGCGTGTAATGTGCGGAGCCGAGCGTGTAATGTGCGGAGCGGAGCCGAGCGTGTAATGTGCGGAGCGGAGGCGAGCGTGTAATGTGCGGAGCCGAGGGTGTAATGTGTGGAGCGGAGCCGAGCGCGTAATGTGCGGAGCGGAGCCGAGCGCGTAATGTGCGGAGCGGAGCCGAGCGCGTAATGTGCGGAGCGGAGCCGAGCGCGTAATGTGCGGAGCGGAGCCGAGCGCGTAATGTGCGGAGTGGAGCCGAGCGTGTAATGTGCGGAGCGGAGCCGAGTGTGTAATGTGCGGAGCCGAGTGTGTAATGTGCGGAGCGGAGCCGAGTGTGTAATGTGCGGAGCCGAGTGTGTAATGTGCGGAGCGGAGCCGAGTGTGTAATGTGCGGAGCCGAGTGTGTAATGTGCGGAGCGGAGCCGAGTGTGTAATGTGCGGAGCCGAGCGTGTAATGTGCGGAGCCGAGCCGAGCGTGTAATGTGCGGAGCGGAGCCGAGCGTGTAATGTGCAGAGCCGAGCGTGTAATGTGCGGAGCGGAGCCGAGCGTGTAATGTGCGGAGAGGAGCCGAGCGTGTAATGTGCGGAGCGGAGCCGAGTGTGTAATGTGCGGAGCCGAGCGTGTAATGTGCGGAGCGGAGCCGAGCGTGTAATGTGCGGAGCGGAGCCGAGCGTGTAATGTGCGGAGCCGAGGGTGTAATGTGCGGAGCCGAGGGTGTAATGTGCGGAGCGAAGCCGAGCGCGTAATGTGCGGAGCGGAGCCGAGCGCGTAATGTGCGGAGCGGAGCCGAGCGCGTAATGTGCGGAGCGGAGCCGAGCGCGTAATGTGCGGAGCGGAGCCGAGCGTGTAATGTGCGGAGCGGAGCCGAGTGTGTAATGTGCGGAGCCGAGTGTGTAATGTGCGGAGCCGAGTGTGTAATGTGCGGAGCGGAGCCGAGTGTGTAATGTGCGGAGCGGAGCCGAGCGTGTAATGTGCGGAGCCGAGCGTGTAATGTGCGGAGCGCAGCCGAGCGTGTAATGTGCGGAGCCGAGTGTGTAATGCGCGGAGCGGAGCCCAGTGTGTAATGTGCGGAGCGGAGCCGAGTGTGTAATGTGCGGAGCCGAGTGTGTAATGTGCGGAGCAGAGCCGAGCGTGTAATGTGCGGAGCGGAGCCGAGCGTGTAATGTGCGGAGCGGAGCCGAGTGTGTAATGTGCGGAGCGGAGTCGAGTGTGTAATGTGCGGAGCGGAGCCGAGTGTGTAATGTGCAGAGCGGAGCCGAGTGTGTAATGTGCGGAGCCGAGTGTGTAATGTGCGGAGCGGAGCCGAGTGTGTAATGTGCAGAGCCGAGTGTGTAATGTGCGGAGCGGAGCCGAGTGTGTAATGTGCGGAGCGGAGCCGAGCGTGTAATGTGCGGAGCGGAGCCGAGCGTGTAATGTGCGGAGCGGAGCCGAGCGTGTAATGTGCGGAGCGGAGCCGAGCGTGTAATGTGCGGAGCGGAGCCCAGTGTGTAATGTGCGGAGCGGAGCCCAGTGTGTAATGTGCGGAGCGGAGCCCAGTGTGTAATGTGCGGAGCGGAGCCGAGCGTGTAATGTGCGGAACGGAGCCGAGTGTGTAATGTGCGGAGCGGAGCCGAGTGTGTAATGTGCGGAGCCGAGTGTGTAATGTGCGGAGCCGAGCGTGTAATGTGCGGAGCGGAGCCGAGGGTGTAATGTGCGGAGCGGAGCCGAGCGTGTAATGAGCGGAGCCGAGTGTGTAATGTGCGGAGCGGAGCCGAGTGTGTAATGTGCGGAGCCGAGTGTGAAATGTGCGGAGCGGAGTGTGTAATGTGCGGAGCACAGCCGAGTGTGTAATGTGCGGAGCGGAGCCGAGCGTGTAATGTGCGGAGCGGAGCCGTGTGTGTAATGTGCGGAGCGGAGCCGAGTGTGTAATGTGCGGAGCGGAGCCGAGTGTGTAATGTGCGGAGCTGAGTGTGTAATGTGCGGAGCGGAGCCGAGTGTGTAATGTGCGGAGCCGAGTGTGTAATGTGCGGAGCGGATCCGAGTGTGTAATGTGCGGAGCGGAGCCGAGTGTGTAATGTGCGGAGCGGAGCCGAGTGCGTAATGTGCGGAGCGGAGCCGAGTGCGTAATGTGCGGAGCGGAGCCGAGTGCGTAATGAGCGGAGCCGAGCGTGTAATGTGCGGAGCGGAGCCGAGCGTGTAATGTGCGGAGCGGAGCCGAGTGTGTAATGTGCGGAGCGGAACCGAGCGCGTAATGTGCGGAGCGGAGCCGAGCGCGTAATGTGCGGAGCGGAGCCGAGTGTGTAGTGTGCGGAGCCGAGTGTGTAATGTGCGGAGCACAGCCGAGTGTGTAATGTGCGGAGCGGAGCCGAGCGTGTAATGTGCGGAGCGGAGCCGTGTGTGTAATGTGCGGAGCGGAGCCGAGTGTGTAATGTGCGGAGCGGAGCCGAGTGTGTAATGTGCGGAGCTGAGTGTGTAATGTGCGGAGCGGAGCCGAGTGTGTAATGTGCGGAGCCGAGTGTGTAATGTGCGGAGCGGATCCGAGTGTGTAATGTGCGGAGCGGAGCCGAGTGTGTAATGTGCGGAGCGGAGCCGAGTGCGTAATGTGCGGAGCGGAGCCGAGTGCGTAATGTGCGGAGCGGAGCCGAGTGCGTAATGAGCGGAGCCGAGCGTGTAATGTGCGGAGCGGAGCCGAGCGTGTAATGTGCGGAGCGGAGCCGAGTGTGTAATGTGCGGAGCGGAACCGAGCGCGTAATGTGCGGAGCGGAGCCGAGCGCGTAATGTGCGGAGCGGAGCCGAGCGTGTAATGTGCGGAGCGGAGCCGAGCGTGTAATGTGCGGAGCGGAGCCGAGCGTGTAATGTGCGGAGCGGAGCCGAGCGTGTAATGTGCGGAGCCGAGCGTGTAATGTGCGGAGCGGAGTCGAGCGTGT
Organism: Phyllobates terribilis; assembly: GCF_046119375.1. Taxonomy (NCBI): domain Eukaryota; kingdom Metazoa; phylum Chordata; class Amphibia; order Anura; family Dendrobatidae; genus Phyllobates; species Phyllobates terribilis. The sequence goes on from NW_027362761.1 coordinate 595,579,960, forward strand.
AATGTGCGGAGCGGAGCGGAGTGTGTAATGTGCGGAGCCGAGCGTGTAATGTGCGGAGCCGAGCGTGTAATGTGCGGAGCGGAGTCGAGCGTGTAATGTGCGTAGCGGAGCCGAGCGTGTAATGTGCGGAGCGGAGCCGAGCGTGTAATGTGCGGAGCGGAGCCGAGCGTGTAATGTGCGGAGCGGAGCCCAGTGTGTAATGTGCGGAGCGGAGCCCAGTGTGTAATGTGCGGAGCGGAGCCGAGTGTGTAATGTGCGGAGCCGAGTGTGTAATGTGCGGAGCCGAGCGTGTAATGTGCGGAGCGGAGCCGAGCGTGTAATGTGCGGAGCGGAGCCGAGTGTGTAATGTGCGGAGCCGAGCGTGTAATGTGCGGAGCCGAGCGTGTAATGTGCGGAGCGGAGCCAAGGGTGTAATGTGCGGAGCGGAGCCGAGCGTGTAATGAGCGGAGCCGAGCGTGTAATGTGCGGAGCGGAGCCGAGCGTGTAATGTGCGGAGCATAGCCGAGCGTGTAATGTGCGGAACCGAGCGTGTAATGTGCGGAGCCGAGCCGAGCGTGTAATGTGCGGAGCGGAGCCGAGCGTGTAATGTGCAGAGCCGAGCGTGTAATGTGCGGAGCCGAGTGTGTAATGTGCGGAGCGGAGCCGAGTGCGTAATGTGCGGAGCGGAGCCGAGTGCGTAATGTGCGGAGCGGAGCCGAGTGCGTAATGAGCGGAGCCGAGCGTGTAATGTGCGGAGCGGAGCCGAGTGTGTAATGTGCGGAGCGGAGCCGAGCGTGTAATGTGCGGAGCCGAGCGTGTAATGTGCGGAGCGGAGCCGAGCGTGTAATGTGCGGAGCGGAGCCGAGCGTGTAATGTGCGGAGCGGAGCCGAGCGTGTAATGTGCTGAGCGGAGCCGAGTGTGTAATGTGCGGAGCGGAGCCGTGTGTGTAATGTGCGGAGCGGAGCCGACTGTGTAATGTGCGGAGCGGAGCCGAGCGTGTAATGTGCGGAGCGGAGCCGAGTGCGTAATGTGCGGAGCGGAGCCGAGTGCGTAATGAGCGGAGCCGAGCGTGTAATGTGCGGAGCGGAGCCGAGCGTGTAATGTGCGGAGCGGAGCCGAGTGTGTAATGTGCGGAGCCGAGTGTGTAATGTGCGGAGCGGAGCCGAGTGTGTAATGTGCGGAGCGGAGCCGAGCGTGTAATGTGCGGAGCCGAGCGTGTAATGTGCGGAGCGGAGCCGAGCGTGTAATGTGCGGAGCGGAGCCGAGCGTGTAATGTGCGGAGCCGAGCGTGTAATGTGCGGAGCGGAGCCGAGCGTGTAATGTGCGGAGAGGAGCCGAGCGTGTAATGTGCGGAGCGGAGCCGAGTGTGTAATGTGCGGAGCCGAGCGTGTAATGTGCGGAGCGGAGCCGAGCGTGTAATGTGCGGAGCGGAGCCGAGCGTGTAATGTGCGGAGCCGAGGGTGTAATGTGCGGAGCGGAGCCGAGCGCGTAATGTGCGGAGCGGAGCCGAGCGCGTAATGTGCGGAGCGGAGCCGAGCGCGTAATGTGCGGAGCGGAGCCGAGCGCGTAATGTGCGGAGCGGAGCCGAGCGCGTAATGTGCGGAGTGGAGCCGAGCGTGTAATGTGCGGAGCGGAGCCGAGTGTGTAATGTGCGGAGCCGAGTGTGTAATGTGCGGAGCGGAGCCGAGTGTGTAATGTGCGGAGCCGAGTGTGTAATGTGCGGAGCGGAGCCGAGCGTGTAATGTGCGGAGCGGAGCCGAGCGTGTAATGTGCGGAGAGGAGCCAAGCGTGTAATGTGCGGAGCGGAGCCGAGTGTGTAATGTGCGGAGCCGAGCGTGTAATGTGCGGAGCGGAGCCGAGCGTGTAATGTGCGGAGCGGAGCCGAGCGTGTAATGTGCGGAGCCGAGGGTGTAATGTGCGGAGCGGAGCCGAGCGCGTAATGTGCGGAGCGGAGCCGAGCGCGTAATGTGCGGAGCGGAGCCGAGTGTGTAATGTGCGGAGCGGAGCCGAGCGTGTAATGTGCGGAGCCGAGCGTGTAATCTGCGGAGCGGAGCCGAGCGTGTAATGTGCGGAGCGGAGCCGAGCGTGTAATGTGCGGAGCGGAGCCGAGCGTGTAATGTGCTGAGCGGAGCCGAGTGTGTAATGTGCGGAGCGGAGCCGTGTGTGTAATGTGCGGAGCGGAGCCGAGTGCGTAATGTGCGGAGCGGAGCCGAGCGTGTAATGTGCGGAGCGGAGCCGAGTGTGTAATGTGCGGAGCCGAGTGTGTAATGTGCGGAGCGGAGCCGAGTGTGTAATGTGCGGAGCGGAGCCGAGCGTGTAATGTGCGGAGCCGAGCGTGTAATGTGCGGAGCGGAGCCGAGCGTGTAATATGCGGAGCGGAGCCGAGCGTGTAATGTGCGGAGCGGAGCCGAGCGTGTAATGTGCTGAGCGGAGCCGAGTGTGTAATGTGCGGAGCGGAGCCGAGCGTGTAATGTGCTGAGCGGAGCCGAGCGTGTAATGTGCGGAGCGGAGCCGAGCGTGTAATGTGCGGAGCCGAGCGTGTAATGTGCGGAGCGGAGCCGAGCGTGTAATGTGCGGAGCGGAGCCGAGTGTGTAATGTGCGGAGCCGAGCGTGTAATGTGCGGAGCGGAGCCGAGCGTGTAATGTGCGGAGCGGAGCCGAGCGTGTAATGTGCGGAGCGGAGCCGAGCGTGTAATGTGCGGAGCGGAGCCGAGCGTGTAATGTGCGGAGCGGAGCCGAGCGTGTAATGTGCGGAGCCGAGCGTGTAATGTGCGGAGCGGAGCCGAGCGTGTAATGTGCGGAGAGGAGCCGAGCGTGTAATGTGCGGAGCGGAGCCGAGTGTGTAATGTGCGGAGCCGAGCGTGTAATGTGCGGAGCGGAGCCGAGCGTGTAATGTGCGGAGCGGAGCCGAGCGTGTAATGTGCGGAGCGGAGCCGAGCGTGTAATGTGCGGAGCGGAGCCGAGCGTGTAATGTGCGGAGCCGAGCGTGTAATGTGCGGAGCGGAGCCGAGCGTGTAATGTGCGGAGAGGAGCCGAGCGTGTAATGTGCGGAGCGGAGCCGAGTGTGTAATGTGCGGAGCCGAGCGTGTAATGTGCGGAGCGGAGCCGAGTGCGTAATGAGCGGAGCCGAGCGTGTAATGTGCGGAGCGGAGCCGAGCGTGTAATGTGCGGAGCGGAGCCGAGTGTGTAATGTGCGGAGCCGAGTGTGTAATGTGCGGAGCGGAGCCGAGTGTGTAATGTGCGGAGCGGAGCCGAGCGTGTAATGTGCGGAGCCGAGCGTGTAATGTGCGGAGCGGAGCCGAGCGTGTAATGTGCGGAGCGGAGCCGAGCGTGTAATGTGCGGAGCGGAGCCGAGCGTGTAATGTGCTGAGCGGAGCCGAGTGTGTAATGTGCGGAGCGGAGCCGTGTGTGTAATGTGCGGAGCGGAGCCGACTGTGTAATGTGCGGAGCGGAGCCGAGCGTGTAATGTGCGGAGCGGAGCCGAGTGCGTAATGTGCGGAGCGGAGCCGAGTGCGTAATGAGCGGAGCCGAGCGTGTAATGTGCGGAGCGGAGCCGAGCGTGTAATGTGCGGAGCGGAGTCGAGTGTGTAATGTGCGGAGCCGAGTGTGTAATGTGCGGAGCGGAGCCGAGTGTGTAATGTGCGGAGCGGAGCCGAGCGTGTAATGTGCGGAGCCGAGCGTGTAATGTGCGGAGCGGAGCCGAGCGTGTAATATGCGGAGCGGAGCCGAGCGTGTAATGTGCGGAGCGGAGCCGAGCGTGTAATGTGCTGAGCGGAGCCGAGTGTGTAATGTGCGGAGCGGAGCCGAGCGTGTAATGTGCGGAGCGGAGCCGAGCGTGTAATGTGCGGAGCGGAGCCGAGCGTGTAATGTGCGGAGCGGAGCCGAGTGTGTAATGTGCGGAGCCGAGCGTGTAATGTGCGGAGCGGAGCCGAGCGTGTAATGTGCGGAGCGGAGCCGAGCGTGTAATGTGCGGAGCGGAGCCGAGCGTGTAATGTGCGGAGCGGAGCCGAGCGTGTAATGTGCGGAGCGGAGCCGAGCGTGTAATGTGCGGAGCCGAGCGTGTAATGTGCGGAGCGGAGCCGAGCGTGTAATGTGCGGAGAGGAGCCGAGCGTGTAATGTGCGGAGCGGAGCCGAGTGTGTAATGTGCGGAGCCGAGCGTGTAATGTGCGGAGCGGAGCCGAGCGTGTAATGTGCGGAGCGGAGCCGAGCGTGTAATGTGCGGAGCCGAGGGTGTAATGTGCGGAGCGGAGCCGAGCGCGTAATGTGCGGAGCGGAGCCGAGCGCGTAATGTGCGGAGCGGAGCCGAGCGCGTAATGTGCGGAGCGGAGCCGAGCGCGTAATGTGCGGAGCGGAGCCGAGCGCGTAATGTGCGGAGTGGAGCCGAGCGTGTAATGTGCGGAGCGGAGCCGAGTGTGTAATGTGCGGAGCCGAGTGTGTAATGTGCGGAGCGGAGCCGAGTGTGTAATGTGCGGAGCCGAGTGTGTAATGTGCGGAGCGGAGCCGAGTGTGTAATGTGCGGAGCCGAGTGTGTAATGTGCGGAGCGGAGCCGAGTGTGTAATGTGCGGAGCGGAGCCGAGTGTGTAATGTGCGGAGCGGAGTCGAGCGTGTAATGTGTGGAGCGCAGCCGAGCGTGTAATGTGCGGAGCCGAGTGTGTAATGTGCGGAGCCGAGCCGAGCGTGTAATGTGCGGAGCCGAGCCGAGCGTGTAATGTGCGGAGCGGAGCCGAGCGTGTAATGTGCGGAGAGGAGCCGAGCGTGTAATGTGCGGAGCGGAGCCGAGTGTGTAATGTGCGGAGCCGAGCGTGTAATGTGCGGAGCGGAGCCGAGCGTGTAATGTGCGGAGCGGAGCCGAGTGTGTAATGTGCGGAGCCGAGTGTGTAATGTGCGGAGCGGAGCCGAGTGTGTAATGTGCGGAGCCGAGTGTGTAATGTGCGGAGCGGAGCCGAGTGTGTAATGTGCGGAGCCGAGTGTGTAATGTGCGGAGCGGAGCCGAGTGTGTAATGTGCGGAGCGCAGCCGAGCGTGTAATGTGCGGAGCCGAGTGTGTAATGTGCGGAGCGGAGCCGAGTGTGTAATGTGCGGAGCCGAGCCGAGCGTGTAATGTGCGGAGCCGAGCCGAGCATGTAATGTGCGGAGCCGAGCGTGTAATGTGTGGAGCGGAGCCGAGCGTGTAATGTGCGGAGAGGAGCCGAGCGTGTAATGTGCGGAGCGGAGCCGAGTGTGTAATGTGCGGAGCGGAGCGGAGCCGAGCGTGTAATGTGCGGAGCCGAGGGTGTAATGTGCGGAGCGGAGCCGAGGGTGTAATGTGCGGAGCGAAGCCGAGCGCGTAATGTGCGGAGCGGAGCCGAGCGCGTAATGTGCGGAGCGGAGCCGAGCGCGTAATGTGCGGAGCGGAGCCGAGCGCGTAATGTGCGGAGCGGAGCCGAGCGCGTAATGTGCGGAGCGGAGCCGAGCGCGTAATGTGCGGAGCGGAGCCGAGTGTGTAATGTGCGGAGCCGAGTGTGTAATGTGCGGAGCGAAGCCGAGTGTGTAATGTGCGGAGCCGAGTGTGTAATGTGCGGAGCCGAGTGTGTAATGTGCGGAGCGGAGCCGAGCGTGTAATGTGCGGAGCCGAGCGTGTAATGTGCGGAGCGCAGCCGAGCGTGTAATGTGCGGAGCGCAGCCGAGCGTGTAATGTGCGGAGCGGAGCCGAGCGTGTAATGTGCGGACCGGAGCCCAGTGTGTAATGTGCGGAGCGGAGCGTGTAATGTGCGGAGCGGAGCCGAGCGTGTAATGTGCGGAGCGGAGCCGAGCGTGTAATGAGCGGAGCGGAGCCGAGCGTGTAATGTGCCGAGCCGAGCGTGTAATGTGCGGAGCCAAGCGTGTAATGTGCGGATCCGAGCCGAGCGTGTAATGTGCGGAGCGGAGCCGAGCGTGTAATGTGCCGAGCCGAGCGTGTAATGTGCGGAGCCGAGCGTGTAATGTGCGGAGCGGAGCCGAGCTTGTGATGTGCGGAGCCGAGCATGTAATGTGCGGAGCGGAGCAGAGTGTGTAATGTGCGGAGCGGAGCCGAGCGTGTAATGTGCGGAGCCGAGCGTGTAATGTGCGGAGCGGAGCCGAGCTTGTGATGTGCGGAGCCGAGCATGTAATGTGCGGAGCGGAGCAGAGTGTGTAATGTGCGAAGCGGAGCCGAGCGTGTAATGTGCGGAGCGGAGCCTAGCGTGTATTGTGCGGAGCCGAGCGTGTAATGTGCGGAGCGGAGCCGAGCGTGTAATGTGCGGAGCCGAGCGTGTAATGTGCGGAGCGGAGCCGAGCGTGTAATGTGCGGAGCGGAGCCGAGCGTGTAATGTGCGGAGCGGAGCGTGTAATGTGCGGAGTGGAGCGTGTAATGTGCGGAGCGGAGCGTGTAATGTGCGGAGCGGAGCCGAGCGTGTAATGTGCGGAGCGGAGCCGAGCGTGTAATGTGCGGAGCCGAGCGTGTAATGTGCGGAGCGGAGCCGAGTGCGTAATGTGCGGAGCGGAGCCGAGTGCGTAATGAGCGGAGCCGAGCGTGTAATGTGCGGAGCGGAGCCGAGTGTGTAATGTGCGGAGCCGAGTGTGTAATGTGCGGAGCGGAGCCGAGTGTGTAATGTGCGGAGCGGAGCCGAGCGTGTAATGTGCGGAGCCGAGCGTGTAATGTGCGGAGCGGAGCCGAGCGTGTAATGTGCGGAGCGGAGTCGAGCGTGTAATGTGCGGAGCGGAGCCGAGTGTGTAATGTGCCTAGCGGAGCCGAGTGTGTAATGTGCGGAGCGGAGCCGAGAGTGTAATGTGCGGAGCGGAGCCCAGTGTGTAATGTGCGGAGCGGAGCCCAGTGTGTAATGTGCGGAGCGGAGCCGAGTGTGTAATGTGCGGAGCGGAGCCGAGTGTGTAATGTGCGGAGCGGAGCCGAGTGTGTAATGTGCGGAGCGGAGCCCAGTGTGTAATTTGCGGAGCGGAGCCCAGTGTGTAATGTGCGGAGCGGAGCCCAGTGTGTAATGTGTGGAGCGGAGCCGAGTGTGTAATGTGCGGAGCCGAGTGTGTAATGTGCGGAGCGGAGCCGAGTGTGTAATGTGCGGAGCCGAGTGTGTAATGTGCGGAGCAGAGCCGAGCGTGTAATGTGCGGAGCGGAGCCGAGCGTGTAATGTGCGGAGCGGAGCCGAGTGTGTAATGTGCGGAGCGGAGCCGAGTGTGTAATGTGCGGAGCGGAGCAGAGTGTGTAATGTGCGGAGCGGAGCCGAGCGTGTAATGTGCGGAGCGGAGCCGAGCGTGTATTGTGCGGAGCCGAGCGTGTAATGTGCGGAGCGGAGCCGAGTGTGTAATGTGCGGAGCCGAGTGTGTAATGTGCGGAGCGGAGCCGAGTGTGTAATGTGCAGAGCCGAGTGTGTAATGTGCGGAGCGGAGCCGAGTGTGTAATGTGCAGAGCCGAGTGTGTAATGTGCGGAGCGGAGCCGAGCGTGTAATGTGCGGAGCGGAGCCGAGCGTGTAATGTGCGGAGGGGAGCCCAGTGTGTAATGTGCGGAGCGGAGCCCAGTGTGTAATGTGCGGAGCGGAGCCCAGTGTGTAATGTGCGGAGCGGAGCCGAGCGTGTAATGTGCGGAACGGAGCCGAGTGTGTAATGTGCGGAGCGGAGCCGAGTGTGTAATGTGCGGAGCCGAGTGTGTAATGTGCGGAGCCGAGCGTGTAATGTGCTTAGCGGAGCCGAGGGTGTAATGTGTGGAGCGGAGCCGAGTGTGTAATGTGCGGAGCGGAGCCGAGTGTGTAATGTGCGGAGCCGAGTGTGTAATGTGCGGAGCCGAGTGTGTAATGTGCGGAGCAGAGCCGAGTGTGTAATGTGCGGAGCGGAGCCGAGCGTGTAATGTGCGGAGCGGAGCCGAGCGTGTAATGTGCGGAGCGGAGCCGAGTGTGTAATGTGCGGAGCGGAGCCGAGTGTGTAATGTGCGGAGCGGAGCCGAGTGTGTAATGTGCGGAGCCAAGTGTGTAATGTGCGGAGTGGAGCCGAGTGTGTAATGTGCGGAGCCGAGTGTGTAATGTGCGGAGCGGAGCCGAGTGTGTAATGTGCGGAGCCGAGTGTGTAATGTGCGGAGCCGAGTGTGTAATGTGCGGAGCGGAGCCGAGTGCGTAATGTGCGGAGCGGAGCCGAGTGCGTAATGTGCGGAGCAGAGCCGAGTGCGTAATGTGCGGAGCGGAGCCGAGTGCGTAATGTGCGGAGCGGAGCCGAGTGCGTAATGAGCGGAGCCGAGCGTGTAATGTGCGGAGCCGAGTGTGTAATGTGCGGAGCAGAGCCGAGCGTGTTATGTGCGGAGTGGAGCCGAGCGTGTAATGTGCGGAGCGGAGCCGAGTGTGTAATGTGCGGAGCGGAGTCGAGTGTGTAATGTGCGGAGCGGAGCCGAGTGTGTAATGTGCAGAGCGGAGCCGAGTGTGTAATGTGCGGAGCCGAGTGTGTAATGTGCGGAGCGGAGCCGAGTGTGTAATGTGCAGAGCCGAGTGTGTAATGTGCGGAGCGGAGCCGAGTGTGTAATGTGCGGAGCGGAGCCGAGCGTGTAATATGCGGAGCGGAGCCGAGCGTGTAATGTGCGGAGCGGAGCCGAGCGTGTAATGTGCGGAGCGGAGCCGAGCGTGTAATGTGCGGAGCGGAGCCCAGTGTGTAATGTGCGGAGCGGAGCCCAGTGTGTAATGTGCGGAGCGGAGCCCAGTGTGTAATGTGCGGAGCGGAGCCGAGCGTGTAATGTGCGGAACGGAGCCGAGTGTGTAATGTGCGGAGCCGAGTGTGTAATGTGCGGAGCCGAGCGTGTAATGTGCGGAGCGGAGCCGAGGGTGTAATGTGCGGAGCGGAGCCGAGCGTGTAATGAGCGGAGCCGAGTGTGTAATGTGCGGAGCGGAGCCCAGTGTGTAATGTGCGGAGCCGAGTGTGTAATGTGCGGAGCGGAGCCGAGTGTGTAATGTGCGGAGCCGAGTGTGTAATGTGCGGAGCACAGCCGAGTGTGTAATGTGCGGAGCGGAGCCGAGCGTGTAATGTGCGGAGCGGAGCCGTGTGTGTAATGTGCGGAGCGGAGCCGAGTGTGTAATGTGCGGAGCGGAGCCGAGTGTGTAATGTGCGGAGCGGAGCCGAGTGTGTAATGTGCGGAGCCAAGTGTGTAATGTGCGGAGCGGAGCCGAGTGTGTAATGTGCGGAGCTGAGTGTGTAATGTGCGGAGCGGAGCCGAGTGTGTAATGTGCGGAGCGGATCCGAGTGTGTATTGTGCGGAGCGGAGCCGAGTGTGTAATGTGCGGAGCGGAGCCGAGTGCGTAATGTGCGGAGCGGAGCCGAGTGCGTAATGTGCGGAGCGGAGCCGAGTGCGTAATGAGCGGAGCCGAGCGTGTAATGTGCGGAGCGGAGCCGAGCGTGTAATGTGCGGAGCGGAGCCGAGTGTGTAATGTGCGGAGCGTAACCGAGCGCGTAATGTGCGGAGCGGAGCCGAGCGCGTAATGTGCGGAGCGGAGCCGAGCGTGTAATGTGCGGAGCGGAGCCGAGCGTGTAATGTGCGGAGCGGAGCCGAGCGTGTAATGTGCGAAGCGGAGCCGAGCGTGTAATGTGCGGAGCGGAGCCGAGCGTGTAATGTGCGGAGCCGAGCGTGTAATGTGCGGAGCGGAGTCGAGCGTGTAATGTGCGTAGCGGAGCCGAGCGTGTAATGTGCGGAGCGGAGCCGAGCGTGTAATGTGCGGAGCGGAGCCGAGTGTGTAATGTGCGGAGCCGAGCGTGTAATGTGCGGAGCCGAGCGTGTAATGTGCGTAGCGGAGCCGAGCGTGTAATGTGCGGAGCGGAGCCGAGCGTGTAATGTGCGGAGCGGAGCCGAGCGTGTAATGTGCGGAGCGGAGCCCAGTGTGTAATGTGCGGAGCGGAGCCCAGTGTGTAATGTGCGGAGCGGAGCCGAGTGTGTAATGTGCGGAGCCGAGTGTGTAATGTGCGGAGCCGAGCGTGTAATGTGCGGAGCGGAGCCGAGCATGTAATGTGCGGAGCGGAGCCGAGTGTGTAATGTGCGGAGCCGAGCGTGTAATGTGCGGAGCCGAGCGTGTAATGTGCGGAGCGGAGCCAAGGGTGTAATGTGCGGAGCGGAGCCGAGCGTGTAATGAGCGGAGCCGAGCGTGTAATGTGCGGAGCGGAGCCGAGCGTGTAATGTGCGGAGCGTAGCCGAGCGTGTAATGTGCGGAACCGAGCGTGTAATGTGCGGAGCCGAGCCGAGCGTGTAATGTGCGGAGCCGAGCCGAGCGTGTAATGTGCGGAGCCGAGCCGAGCGTGTAATGTGCGGAGCCGAGCGTGTAATGTGCGGAGCCGAGTGTGTAATGTGCGGAGCGGAGCCGAGTGCGTAATGTGCGGAGCGGAGCCGAGTGCGTAATGTGCGGAGCGGAGCCGAGTGCGTAATGAGCGGAGCCGAGCGTGTAATGTGCGGAGCGGAGCCGAGCGTGTAATGTGCGGAGCGGAGCCGAGTGTGTAATGTGCGGAGCCGAGTGTGTAATGTGCGGAGCGGAGCCGAGTGTGTAATGTGCGGAGCGGAGCCGAGCGTGTAATGTGCGGAGCCGAGCGTGTGATGTGCGGAGCGGAGCCGAGCGTGTAATGTGCGGAGCGTAGCCGAGCGTGTAATGTGCGGAGCGGAGCCGAGCGTGTAATGTGCTGAGCGGAGCCGAGTGTGTAATGTGCGGAGCGGAGCCGTGTGTGTAATGTGCGGAGCGGAGCCGACTGTGTAATGTGCGGAGCGGAGCCGAGCGTGTAATGTGCGGAGCGGAGCCGAGTGCGTAATGTGCGGAGCGGAGCCGAGTGCGTAATGAGCGGAGCCGAGCGTGTAATGTGCGGAGCGGAGCCGAGCGTGTAATGTGCGGAGCGGAGCCGAGTGTGTAATGTGCGGAGCCGAGTGTGTAATGTGCGGAGCGGAGCCGAGTGTGTAATGTGCGGAGCGGAGCCGAGCGTGTAATGTGCGGAGCCGAGCGTGTAATGTGCGGAGCGGAGCCGAGCGTGTAATGTGCGGAGCGGAGCCGAGCGTGTAATGTGCTGAGCGGAGCCGAGTGTGTAATGTGCGGAGCGGAGCCGTGTGTGTAATGTGCGGAGCGGAGCCGACTGTGTAATGTGCGGAGCGGAGCCGAGCGTGTAATGTGCGGAGCGGAGCCGAGTGCGTAATGTGCGGAGCGGAGCCGAGTGCGTAATGAGCGGAGCCGAGCGTGTAATGTGCGGAGCGGAGCCGAGCGTGTAATGTGCGGAGCGGAGCCGAGTGTGTAATGTGCGGAGCCGAGTGTGTAATGTGCGGAGCGGAGCCGAGTGTGTAATGTGCGGAGCGGAGCCGAGCGTGTAATGTGCGGAGCCGAGCGTGTAATGTGCGGAGCGGAGCCGAGCGTGTAATGTGCGGAGCGGAGCCGAGCGTGTAATGTGCGGAGCGGAGCCGAGCGTGTAATGTGCTGAGCGGAGCCGAGTGTGTAATGTGCGGAGCGGAGCCGTGTGTGTAATGTGCGGAGCGGAGCCGAGCGTGTAATGTGCGGAGCGGAGCCGAGCGTGTAATGTGCGGAGCGGAGCCGAGCGTGTAATGTGCGGAGCGGAGCCGAGCGTGTAATGTGCGGAGCCGAGCGTGTAATGTGCGGAGCGGAGCCGAGCGTGTAATGTGCGGAGAGGAGCCGAGCGTGTAATGTGCGGAGCGGAGCCGAGTGTGTAATGTGCGGAGCCGAGCGTGTAATGTGCGGAGCGGAGCCGAGCGTGTAATGTGCGGAGCGGAGCCGAGCGTGTAATGTGCGGAGCGGAGCCGAGCGTGTAATGTGCGGAGCGGAGCCGAGCGTGTAATGTGCGGAGCGGAGCCGAGCGTGTAATGTGCGGAGCGGAGCCGAGCGTGTAATGTGCGGAGCGGAGCCGAGTGTGTAATGTGCGGAGCCGAGTGTGTAATGTGCGGAGCGGAGCCGAGTGTGTAATGTGCGGAGCGGAGCCGAGCGTGTAATGTGCGGAGCCGAGCGTGTAATGTGCGGAGCCGAGCGTGTGATGTGCGGAGCGGAGCCGAGCGTGTAATGTGCGGAGCGGAGCCGAGCGTGTAATGTGCGGAGCGGAGCCGAGCGTGTAATGTGCTGAGCGGAGCCGAGTGTGTAATGTGCGGAGCGGAGCCGTGTGTGTAATGTGCGGAGCGGAGCCGACTGTGTAATGTGCGGAGCGGAGCCGAGCGTGTAATGTGCGGAGCGGAGCCGAGTGCGTAATGTGCGGAGCGGAGCCGAGTGCGTAATGAGCGGAGCCGAGCGTGTAATGTGCGGAGCGGAGCCGAGCGTGTAATGTGCGGAGCGGAGCCGAGTGTGTAATGTGCGGAGCCGAGTGTGTAATGTGCGGAGCGGAGCCGAGTGTGTAATGTGCGGAGCGGAGCCGAGCGTGTAATGTGCGGAGCCGAGCGTGTAATGTGCGGAGCGGAGCCGAGCGTGTAATGTGCGGAGCGGAGCCGAGCGTGTAATGTGCGGAGCGGAGCCGAGCGTGTAATGTGCGGAGCGGAGCCGAGTGTGTAATGTGCGGAGCCGAGCGTGTAATGTGCAGAGCGGAGCCGAGCGTGTAATGTGCGGAGCGGAGCCGAGTGTGTAATGTGCGGAGCGGAGCCGTGTGTGTAATGTGCGGAGCGGAGCCGACTGTGTAATGTGCGGAGCGGAGCCGAGCGTGTAATGTGCGGAGCGGAGCCGAGTGCGTAATGTGCGGAGCGGAGCCGAGTGCGTAATGAGCGGAGCCGAGCGTGTAATGTGCGGAGCGGAGCCGAGCGTGTAATGTGCGGAGCGGAGCCGAGTGTGTAATGTGCGGAGCCGAGTGTGTAATGTGCGGAGCGGAGCCGAGTGTGTAATGTGCGGAGCGGAGCCGAGCGTGTAATGTGCGGAGCCGAGCGTGTAATGTGCGGAGCGGAGCCGAGCGTGTAATATGCGGAGCGGAGCCGAGCGTGTAATGTGCGGAGCGGAGCCGAGCGTGTAATGTGCTGAGCGGAGCCGAGTGTGTAATGTGCGGAGCGGAGCCGAGCGTGTAATGTGCGGAGCGGAGCCGAGCGTGTAATGTGCGGAGCGGAGCCGAGCGTGTAATGTGCGGAGCCGAGCGTGTAATGTGCGGAGCGGAGCCGAGCGTGTAATGTGCGGAGCGGAGCCGAGTGTGTAATGTGCGGAGCCGAGCGTGTAATGTGCGGAGCGGAGCCGAGCGTGTAATGTGCGGAGCGGAGCCGAGCGTGTAATGTGCGGAGCGGAGCCGAGCGTGTAATGTGCGGAGCGGAGCCGAGCGTGTAATGTGCGGAGCCGAGCGTGTAATGTGCGGAGCGGAGCCGAGCGTGTAATGTGCGGAGAGGAGCCGAGCGTGTAATGTGCGGAGCGGAGCCGAGTGTGTAATGTGCGGAGCCGAGCGTGTAATGTGCGGAGCGGAGCCGAGCGTGTAATGTGCGGAGCGGAGCCGAGCGTGTAATGTGCGGAGCCGAGGGTGTAATGTGCGGAGCGGAGCCGAGCGCTTAATGTGCGGAGCGGAGCCGAGCGCGTAATGTGCGGAGCGGAGCCGAGCGCGTAATGTGCGGAGCAGAGCCGAGCGCGTAATGTGCGGAGCGGAGCCGAGCGCGTAATGTGCGGAGCGGAGCCGAGCGCGTAATGTGCGGAGTGGAGCCGAGCGTGTAATGTGCGGAGCGGAGCCGAGTGTGTAATGTGCGGAGCCGAGTGTGTAATGTGCGGAGCGGAGCCGAGTGTGTAATGTGCGGAGCCGAGTGTGTAATGTGCGGAGCGGAGCCGAGTGTGTAATGTGCGGAGCCGAGTGTGTAATGTGCGGAGCGGAGCCGAGTGTGTAATGTGCGGAGCGGAGCCGAGTGTGTAATGTGCGGAGCGGAGTCGAGCGTGTAATGTGCGGAGCGCAGCCGAGCGTGTAATGTGCGGAGCGGAGCCGAGTGTGTAATGTGCGGAGCCGAGCCGAGCGTGTAATGTGCGGAGCCGAGCCGAGCGTGTAATGTGCGGAGCGGAGCCGAGCGTGTAATGTGCGGAGAGGAGCCGAGCGTGTAATGTGCGGAGCGGAGCCGAGTGTGTAATGTGCGGAGCCGAGCGTGTAATGTGCGGAGCGGAGCCGAGCGTGTAATGTGCGGAGCGGAGCCGAGCGTGTAATGTGCGGAGCCGAGGGTGTAATGTGCGGAGCGGAGCCGAGCGCGTAATGTGCGGAGCGGAGCCGAGCGCGTAATGTGCGGAGCGGAGCCGAGCGCGTAATGTGCGGAGCGGAGCCGAGCGTGTAATGTGCGGAGCGGAGCCGAGCGTGTAATGTGCGGAGAGGAGCCGAGCGTGTAATGTGCGGAGCGGAGCCGAGTGTGTAATGTGCGGAGCCGAGCGTGTAATGTGCGGAGCGGAGCCGAGCGTGTAATGTGCGGAGCGGAGCCGAGCGTGTAATGTGCGGAGCCGAGGGTGTAATGTGCGGAGCGGAGCCGAGGGTGTAATGTGCGGAGCGAAGCCGAGCGCGTAATGTGCGGAGCGGAGCCGAGCGCGTAATGTGCGGAGCGGAGCCGAGCGCGTAATGTGCGGAGCGGAGCCGAGCGCGTAATGTGCGGAGCGGAGCCGAGCGTGTAATGTGCGGAGCGGAGCCGAGTGTGTAATGTGCGGAGCCGAGTGTGTAATGTGCGGAGCGAAGCCGAGTGTGTAATGTGCGGAGCCGAGTGTGTAATGTGCGGAGCCGAGTGTGTAATGTGCGGAGCGGAGCCGAGTGTGTAATGTGCGGAGCGGAGCCGAGCGTGTAATGTGCGGAGCCGAGCGTGTAATGTGCGGAGCGCAGCCGAGCGTGTAATGTGCGGAGCGCAGCCGAGCGTGTAATGTGCGGAGCGGAGCCGAGCGTGTAATGTGCGGACCGGAGCCCAGTGTGTAATGTGCGGAGCGGAGCGTGTAATGTGCGGAGCGGAGCCGAGCGTGTAATGTGCGGAGCGGAGCCGAGCGTGTAATGAGCGGAGCCGAGTGTGTAATGTGCGGAGCGGAGCCGAGTGTGTAATGTGCGGAGCCGAGCGTGTAATGTGCGGAGCCGAGCCGAGCGTGTAATGTGCGGAGCGGAGCCGAGCGTGTAATGTGCCGAGCCGAGCGTGTAATGTGCGGAGCCGAGCGTGTAATGTGCGGAGCGGAGCCGAGCTTGTGATGTGCGGAGCCGAGCATGTAATGTGCGGAGCGGAGCAGAGTGTGTAATGTGCGGAGCGGAGCCGAGCGTGTAATGTGCGGAGCCGAGCGTGTAATGTGCGGAGCGGAGCCGAGCTTGTGATGTGCGGAGCCGAGCATGTAATGTGCGGAGCGGAGCAGAGTGTGTAATGTGCGAAGCGGAGCCGAGCGTGTAATGTGCGGAGCGGAGCCTAGCGTGTATTGTGCGGAGCCGAGCGTGTAATGTGCGGAGCGGAGCCGAGCGTGTAATGTGCGGAGCCGAGCGTGTAATGTGCGGAGCGGAGCCGAGCGTGTAATGTGCGGAGCGGAGCCGAGCGTGTAATGTGCGGAGCGGAGCGTGTAATGTGCGGAGTGGAGCGTGTAATGTGCGGAGCGGAGCGTGTAATGTGCGGAGCGGAGCCGAGCGTGTAATGTGCGGAGCGGAGCCGAGCGTGTAATGTGCGGAGCCGAGCGTGTAATGTGCGGAGCGGAGCCGAGTGCGTAATGTGCGGAGCGGAGCCGAGTGCGTAATGAGCGGAGCCGAGCGTGTAATGTGCGGAGCAGAGCCGAGTGTGTAATGTGCGGAGCCGAGTGTGTAATGTGCGGAGCGGAGCCGAGTGTGTAATGTGCGGAGCGGAGCCGAGCGTGTAATGTGCGGAGCCGAGCGTGTAATGTGCGGAGCGGAGCCGAGCGTGTAATGTGCGGAGCGGAGTCGAGCGTGTAATGTGCGGAGCGGAGCCGAGCGTGTAATGTGCGGAGCGGAGCCGTGTGTGTAATATGCTGAGCGGAGCCGAGTGTGTAATGTGCCTAGCGGAGCCGAGTGTGTAATGTGCGGAGCGGAGCCGAGAGTGTAATGTGCGGAGCGGAGCCCAGTGTGTAATTTGCGGAGCGGAGCCCAGTGTGTAATGTGCGGAGCGGAGCCCAGTGTGTAATGTGCGGAGCGGAGCCGAGTGTGTAATGTGCGGAGCCGAGTGTGTAATGTGCGGAGCGGAGCCGAGTGTGTAATGTGCGGAGCCGAGTGTGTAATGTGCGGAGCAGAGCCGAGCGTGTAATGTGCGGAGCGGAGCCGAGCGTGTAATGTGCGGAGCGGAGCCGAGTGTGTAATGTGCGGAGCGGAGCCGAGTGTGTAATGTGCGGAGCGGAGCAGAGTGTGTAATGTGCGGAGCGGAGCCGAGCGTGTAATGTGCGGAGCGGAGCCGAGCGTGTATTGTGCGGAGCCGAGCGTGTAATGTGCGGAGCGGAGCCGAGTGTGTAATGTGCGGAGCCGAGTGTGTAATGTGCGGAGCGGAGCCGAGTGTGTAATGTGCAGAGCCGAGTGTGTAATGTGCGGAGCGGAGCCGAGTGTGTAATGTGCAGAGCCGAGTGTGTAATGTGCGGAGCGGAGCCGAGCGTGTAATGTGCGGAGCGGAGCCGAGCGTGTAATGTGCGGAGGGGAGCCCAGTGTGTAATGTGCGGAGCGGAGCCCAGTGTGTAATGTGCGGAGCGGAGCCCAGTGTGTAATGTGCGGAGCGGAGCCGAGCGTGTAATGTGCGGAACGGAGCCGAGTGTGTAATGTGCGGAGCGGAGCCGAGCGTGTAATGTGCGGAACGGAGCCGAGTGTGTAATGTGCGGAGCGGAGCCGAGTGTGTAATGTGCGGAGCCGAGTGTGTAATGTGCGGAGCCGAGCGTGTAATGTGCTTAGCGGAGCCGAGGGTGTAATGTGTGGAGCGGAGCCGAGTGTGTAATGTGCGGAGCGGAGCCGAGTGTGTAATGTGCGGAGCCGAGTGTGTAATGTGCGGAGCCGAGTGTGTAATGTGCGGAGCAGAGCCGAGTGTGTAATGTGCGGAGCGGAGCCGAGCGTGTAATGTGCGGAGCGGAGCCGAGCGTGTAATGTGCGGAGCGGAGCCGAGTGTGTAATGTGCGGAGCGGAGCCGAGTGTGTAATGTGCGGAGCGGAGCCGAGTGTGTAATGTGCGGAGCCAAGTGTGTAATGTGCGGAGTGGAGCCGAGTGTGTAATGTGCGGAGCCGAGTGTGTAATGTGCGGAGCGGAGCCGAGTGTGTAATGTGCGGAGCCGAGTGTGTAATGTGCGGAGCCGAGTGTGTAATGTGCGGAGCGGAGCCGAGTGCGTAATGTGCGGAGCGGAGCCGAGTGCGTAATGTGCGGAGCGGAGCCGAGTGCGTAATGTGCGGAGCGGAGCCGAGTGCGTAATGTGCGGAGCGGAGCCGAGTGCGTAATGAGCGGAGCCGAGCGTGTAATGTGCGGAGCGGAGCCGAGCGTGTAATGTGCGGAGCGGAGCCGAGTGTGTAATGTGCGGAGCGGAGCCGAGCGTGTAATGTGCGGAGCGGAGCCGAGCGTGTAATGTGCGGAGCGGAGCCGAGCGTGTAATGTGCGGAGCGGAGCCGAGCGTGTAATGTGCGGAGGGGAGCCCAGTGTGGAATGTGCGGAGCGGAGCCCAGTGTGTAATGTGCGGAGCGGAGCCCAGTGTGTAATGTGCGGAGCGGAGCCGAGCGTGTAATGTGCGGAACGGAGCCGAGTGTGTAATGTGCGGAGCGGAGCCGAGTGTGTAATGTGCGGAGCCGAGTGTGTAATGTGCGGAGCCGAGCGTGTAATGTGCTTAGCGGAGCCGAGGGTGTAATGTGTGGAGCGGAGCCGAGTGTGTAATGTGCGGAGCGGAGCCGAGTGTGTAATGTGCGGAGCGGAGCCGAGTGTGTAATGTGCGGAGCGGAGCCGAGTGTGTAATGTGCGGAGCGGAGCCGAGTGTGTAATGTGCGGAGCCGAGTGTGTAATGTGCGGTGCCAAGTGTGTAATGTGCGGAGCGGAGCCGACTGTGTAATGTGCGGAGCCGAGTGTGTAATGTGCGGAGCGGAGCCGAGTGTGTAATGTGCGGAGCCGAGTGTGTAATGTGCGGAGCCGAGTGTGTAATGTGCGGAGCGGAGCCGAGTGCGTAATGTGCGGAGCGGAGCCGAGTGCGTAATGTGCGGAGCGGAGCCGAGTGCGTAATGTGCGGAGCGGAGCCGAGTGCGTAATGTGCGGAGCGGAGCCGAGTGCGTAATGTGCGGAGCGGAGCCGAGTGCGTAATGAGCGGAGCCGAGCGTGTAATGTGCGGAGCGGAGCCGAGCGTGTAATGTGCGGAGCGGAGCCGAGTGTGTAATGTGCGGAGCGGAGCCGAGTGTGTAATGTGCGGAGCGGAGCCGAGTGTGTAATGTGCGGAGCGGAGCCGAGCGTGTAATGTGCGGAGCCGAGCCGAGCGTGTAATGTGCGGAGCGGAGCCGAGCGTGTAATGTGCGGAGCCGAGCCGAGCGTGTAATGTGCGGAGCGGAGCCGAGCGTGTAATGTGCGGAGCCGAGCGTGTAATGTGCGGAGCGGAGCCGAGCGTGTAATGTGCGGAGAGGAGCCGAGCGTGTAATGTGCGGAGCGGAGCCGAGTGTGTAATGTGCGGAGCCGAGCGTGTAATGTGCGGAGCGGAGCCGAGCGTGTAATGTGCGGAGCGGAGCCGAGCGTGTAATGTGCGGAGCCGAGGGTGTAATGTGCGGAGCGGAGCCGAGGGTGTAATGTGCGGAGCGAAGCCGAGCGCGTAATGTGCGGAGCGGAGCCGAGCGCGTAATGTGCGGAGCGGAGCCGAGCGCGTAATGTGCGGAGCGGAGCCGAGCGCGTAATGTGCGGAGCGGAGCCGAGCGTGTAATGTGCGGAGCGGAGCCGAGTGTGTAATGTGCGGAGCCGAGTGTGTAATGTGCGGAGCGAAGCCGAGTGTGTAATGTGCGGAGCCGAGTGTGTAATGTGCGGAGCCGAGTGTGTAATGTGCGGAGCAGAGCCGAGTGTGTAATGTGCGGAGCGGAGCCGAGCGTGTAATGTGCGGAGCCGAGCGTGTAATGTGCGGAGCGCAGCCGAGCGTGTAATGTGCGGAGCGCAGCCGAGCGTGTAATGTGCGGAGCGGAGCCGAGCGTGTAATGTGCGGTCCGGAGCCCAGTGTGTAATGTGCGGAGCGGAGCGTGTAATGTGCGGAGCGGAGCCGAGCGTGTAATGTGCGGAGCGGAGCCGAGCGTGTAATGAGCGGAGCCGAGTGTGTAATGTGCGGAGCCGAGCGTGTAATGTGCGGAGCCGAGCCGAGCGTGTAATGTGCGGAGCGGAGCCGAGCGTGTAATGTGCCGAGCCGAGCGTGTAATGTGCGGAGCCGAGCGTGTAATGTGCGGAGCGGAGCCGAGCTTGTGATGTGCGGAGCCGAGCATGTAATGTGCGGAGCGGAGCAGAGTGTGTAATGTGCGGAGCGGAGCCGAGCGTGTAATGTGCGGAGCCGAGCGTGTAATGTGCGGAGCGGAGCCGAGCTTGTGATGTGCGGAGCCGAGCATGTAATGTGCGGAGCGGAGCAGAGTGTGTAATGTGCGAAGCGGAGCCGAGCGTGTAATGTGCGGAGCGGAGCCTAGCGTGTATTGTGCGGAGCCGAGCGTGTAATGTGCGGAGCGGAGCCGAGCGTGTAATGTGCGGAGCCGAGCGTGTAATGTGCGGAGCGGAGCCGAGCGTGTAATGTGCGGAGCGGAGCCGAGCGTGTAATGTGCGGAGCGGAGCGTGTAATGTGCGGAGTGGAGCGTGTAATGTGCGGAGCGGAGCGTGTAATGTGCGGAGCGGAGCCGAGCGTGTAATGTGCGGAGCGGAGCCGAGCGTGTAATGTGCGGAGCCGAGCGTGTAATGTGCGGAGCGGAGCCGAGTGCGTAATGTGCGGAGCGGAACCGAGTGCGTAATGAGCGGAGCCGAGCGTGTAATGTGCGGAGCAGAGCCGAGTGTGTAATGTGCGGAGCCGAGTGTGTAATGTGCGGAGCGGAGCCGAGTGTGTAATGTGCGGAGCGGAGCCGAGCGTGTAATGTGCGGAGCCGAGCGTGTAATGTGCGGAGCGGAGCCGAGCGTGTAATGTGCGGAGCGGAGTCGAGCGTGTAATGTGCGGAACGGAGCCGAGCGTGTAATGTGCGGAGCGGAGCCGTGTGTGTAATATGCTGAGCGGAGCCGAGTGTGTAATGTGCCTAGCGGAGCCGAGTGTGTAATGTGCGGAGCGGAGCCGAGAGTGTAATGTGCGGAGCGGAGCCCAGTGTGTAATTTGCGGAGCGGAGCCCAGTGTGTAATGTGCGGAGCGGAGCCCAGTGTGTAATGTGCGGAGCGGAGCCGAGTGTGTAATGTGCGGAGCCGAGTGTGTAATGTGCGGAGCGGAGCCGAGTGTGTAATGTGCGGAGCCGAGTGTGTAATGTGCGGAGCAGAGCCGAGCGTGTAATGTGCGGAGCGGAGCCGAGCGTGTAATGTGCGGAGCGGAGCCGAGTGTGTAATGTGCGGAGCGGAGCCGAGTGTGTAATGTGCGGAGCGGAGCAGAGTGTGTAATGTGCGGAGCGGAGCCGAGCGTGTAATGTGCGGAGCGGAGCCGAGCGTGTATTGTGCGGAGCCGAGCGTGTAATGTGCGGAGCGGAGCCGAGTGTGTAATGTGCGGAGCCGAGTGTGTAATGTGCGGAGCGGAGCCGAGTGTGTAATGTGCAGAGCCGAGTGTGTAATGTGCGGAGCGGAGCCGAGTGTGTAATGTGCAGAGCCGAGTGTGTAATGTGCGGAGCGGAGCCGAGCGTGTAATGTGCGGAGCGGAGCCGAGCGTGTAATGTGCGGAGGGGAGCCCAGTGTGTAATGTGCGGAGCGGAGCCCAGTGTGTAATGTGCGGAGCGGAGCCCAGTGTGTAATGTGCGGAGCGGAGCCGAGCGTGTAATGTGCGGAACGGAGCCGAGTGTGTAATGTGCGGAGCGGAGCCGAGTGTGTAATGTGCGGAGCCGAGTGTGTAATGTGCGGAGCCGAGCGTGTAATGTGCTTAGCGGAGCCGAGGGTGTAATGTGTGGAGCGGAGCCGAGTGTGTAATGTGCGGAGCGGAGCCGAGTGTGTAATGTGCGGAGCCGAGTGTGTAATGTGCGGAGCCGAGTGTGTAATGTGCGGAGCAGAGCCGAGTGTGTAATGTGCGGAGCGGAGCCGAGCGTGTAATGTGCGGAGCGGAGCCGAGCGTGTAATGTGCGGAGCGGAGCCGAGTGTGTAATGTGCGGAGCGGAGCCGAGTGTGTAATGTGCGGAGCGGAGCCGAGTGTGTAATGTGCGGAGCCAAGTGTGTAATGTGCGGAGTGGAGCCGAGTGTGTAATGTGCGGAGCCGAGTGTGTAATGTGCGGAGCGGAGCCGAGTGTGTAATGTGCGGAGCCGAGTGTGTAATGTGCGGAGCCGAGTGTGTAATGTGCGGAGCGGAGCCGAGTGCGTAATGTGCGGAGCGGAGCCGAGTGCGTAATGTGCGGAGCGGAGCCGAGTGCGTAATGTGCGGAGCGGAGCCGAGTGCGTAATGTGCGGAGCGGAGCCGAGTGCGTAATGAGCGGAGCCGAGCGTGTAATGTGCGGAGCGGAGCCGAGCGTGTAATGTGCGGAGCGGAGCCGAGTGTGTAATGTGCGGAGCGGAGCCGAGTGTGTAATGTGCGGAGCGGAGCCGAGCGTGTAATGTGCGGAGCGGAGCCGAGCGTGTAATGTGCGGAGCGGAGCCGAGCGTGTAATGTGCGGAGGGGAGCCCAGTGTGGAATGTGCGGAGCGGAGCCCAGTGTGTAATGTGCGGAGCGGAGCCCAGTGTGTAATGTGCGGAGCGGAGCCGAGCGTGTAATGTGCGGAACGGAGCCGAGTGTGTAATGTGCGGAGCGGAGCCGAGTGTGTAATGTGCGGAGCCGAGTGTGTAATGTGCGGAGCCGAGCGTGTAATGTGCTTAGCGGAGCCGAGGGTGTAATGTGTGGAGCGGAGCCGAGTGTGTAATGTGCGGAGCGGAGCCGAGTGTGTAATGTGCGGAGCCGAGTGTGTAATGTGCGGAGCAGAGCCGAGTGTGTAATGTGCGGAGCGGAGCCGAGCGTGTAATGTGCGGAGCGGAGCCGAGCGTGTAATGTGCGGAGCGGAGCCGAGTGTGTAATGTGCGGAGCGGAGCCGAGTGTGTAATGTGCGGAGCGGAGCCGAGTGTGTAATGTGCGGAGCCGAGTGTGTAATGTGCGGTGCCAAGTGTGTAATGTGCGGAGCGGAGCCGAGTGTGTAATGTGCGGAGCCGAGTGTGTAATGTGCGGAGCGGAGCCGAGTGTGTAATGTGCGGAGCCGAGTGTGTAATGTGCGGAGCCGAGTGTGTAATGTGCGGAGCGGAGCCGAGTGCGTAATGTGCGGAGCGGAGCCGAGTGCGTAATGTGCGGAGCGGAGCCGAGTGCGTAATGTGCGGAGCGGAGCCGAGTGCGTAATGTGCGGAGCGGAGCCGAGTGCGTAATGTGCGGAGCGGAGCCGAGTGCGTAATGAGCGGAGCCGAGCGTGTAATGTGCGGAGCGGAGCCGAGCGTGTAATGTGCGGAGCGGAGCCGAGCGTGTAATGTGCGGAGCGGAGCCGAGCGTGTAATGTGCGGAGCGGAGCCGAGTGTGTAATGTGCGGAGCGGAGCCGAGCGTGTAATGTGCGGAGCCGAGCGTGTAATGTGCGGAGCGGAGCCGAGCGCGTAATGTGCGGAGCGGAGCCGAGCGCGTAATGTGCGGAGCGGAGCCGAGCGTGTAATGTGCGGAGCGGAGCCGAGCGTGTAATTTGCGGAGCGGAGCCGAGCGTGTAATGTGCGGAGCGGAGCCGAGCGTGTAATGTGCGGAGCCGAGCGTGTAATGTGCGGAGCGGAGCCGAGCGTGTAATGTGCGTAGCGGAGCCGAGCGTGTAATGTGCGGAGCGGAGCCGAGCGTATAATGTGCGGAGCGGAGCCGAGCGTGTAATGTGCGGAGCGGAGCCCAGTGTGTAATGTGCGGAGCGGAGCCCAGTGTGTAATGTGCGGAGCGGAGCCGAGTGTGTAATGTGCGGAGCCGAGTGTGTAATGTGCGGAGCCGAGCGTGTAATGTGCGGAGCCGAGCGTGTAATGTGCGGAGCGGAGCCGAGCGTGTAATGTGCGGAGCCGAGCGTGTAATGTGCGGAGCCGAGCGTGTAATGTGCGGAGCGGAGCCGAGGGTGTATTGTGCGGAGCGGAGCCGAGCGTGTAATGAGCGGAGCCGAGCGTGTAATGTGCGGAGCGGAGCCGAGCGTGTAATGTGCGGAGCCGAGCCGAGCGTGTAATGTGCGGAGCCTAGCGTGTAATGTGCGGAGCCGAGCCGAGCGTGTAATGTGCGGAGCCGAGCCGAGCGTGTAATGTGCGGAGCGGAGCCGAGCGTGTAATGTGCGGAGCGGAGCCGATCGTGTAATGTGCGGAGCCGAGCGTGTAATGTGCGGAGCGGAGCCGAGCGTGTAATGTGCGGAGCGGAGCCGAGCGTGTAATGAGCGGAGCCGAGCGTGTAATGTGCGGAGCGGAGCCGAGCGTGTAATGTGCGGAGCGTAGCCGAGCGTGTAATGTGCGGAGCTGAGCGTGTAATGTGCGGAGCCGAGCCGAGCGTGTAATGTGCGGAGCCGAGCCGAGCGTGTAATGTGCGGAGCGGAGCCGAGCGTGTAATGTGCGGAGCGGAGCCGATCGTGTAATGTGCGGAGCCGAGCGTGTAATGTGCGGAGCGGAGCCGAGCATGTAATGTGCGGAGTCGAGGGTGTAATGTGCGGAGCGGAGCCGAGGGTGTAATGTGCGGAGCGAAGCCGAGCGCGTAATGTGCGGAGCGGAGCCGAGCGCGTAATGTGCGGAGCGGAGCCGAGCGCGTAATGTGCGGAGCGGAGCCGAGCGTGTAATGTGCGGAGCGGAGCCGAGTGTGTAACGTGCGGAGCCGAGTGTGTAATGTGCGGAGCGGAGCCGAGTGTGTAATGTGCGGAGCCGAGTGTGTAATGTGCGGAGCGGAGCCGAGTGTGTAATGTGCGGAGCCGAGTGTGTAATGTGCGGAGCCGAGTGTGTAATGTGCGGAGCGGAGCCGAGCGTGTAATGTGCGGAGCGGAGCCGAGTGTGTAATGTGCGGAGCGGAGCCGAGTGTGTAATGTGCGGAGCGGAGCCGAGTGTGTAATGTGCGGAGCGGAGCAGAGTGTGTAATGTGCGGAGCGGAGCCGAGCGTGTATTGTGCGGAGCCGAGCGTGTAATGTGCGGAGCGGAGCCGAGTGTGTAATGTGCGGAGCCGAGTGTGTAATGTGCCGAGCGGAGCCGAGCGTGTAATGTGCGGAGCGGAGCCGAGCGTGTAATGTGCGGAGCGGAGCCGAGCGTGTAATGTGCGGAGCGTAGCCGAGCGTGTAATGTGCGGAGCGGAGCCGAGCGTGTAATGTGCTGAGCGGAGCCGAGTGTGTAATGTGCGGAGCGGAGCCGTGTGTGTAATGTGCGGAGCGGAGCCGACTGTGTAATGTGCGGAGCGGAGCCGAGCGTGTAATGTGCGGAGCGGAGCCGAGTGCGTAATGTGCGGAGCGGAGCCGAGTGCGTAATGAGCGGAGCCGAGCGTGTAATGTGCGGAGCGGAGCCGAGCGTGTAATGTGCGGAGCGGAGCCGAGTGTGTAATGTGCGGAGCCGAGTGTGTAATGTGCGGAGCGGAGCCGAGTGTGTAATGTGCGGAGCGGAGCCGAGCGTGTAATGTGCGGAGCCGAGCGTGTAATGTGCGGAGCGGAGCCGAGCGTGTAATGTGCGGAGCGGAGCCGAGCGTGTAATGTGCTGAGCGGAGCCGAGTGTGTAATGTGCGGAGCGGAGCCGAGCGTGTAATGTGCGGAGCGGAGCCGAGTGTGTAATGTGCGGAGCCGAGTGTGTAATGTGCCGAGCGGAGCCGAGCGTGTAATGTGCGGAGCGGAGCCGAGCGTGTAATGTGCGGAGCGGAGCCCAGTGTGTAATGTGCGGAGCGGAGCCGAGTGTGTAATGTGCGGAGCCGAGTGTGTAATGTGCGGAGCCGAGCGTGTAATGTGCGGAGCGGAGCCGAGCATGTAATGTGCGGAGCGGAGCCGAGTGTGTAATGTGCGGAGCCGAGCGTGTAATGTGCGGAGCCGAGCGTGTAATGTGCGGAGCGGAGCCAAGGGTGTAATGTGCGGAGCGGAGCCGAGCGTGTAATGAGCGGAGCCGAGCGTGTAATGTGCGGAGCGGAGCCGAGCGTGTAATGTGCGGAGCGTAGCCGAGCGTGTAATGTGCGGAACCGAGCGTGTAATGTGCGGAGCCGAGCCGAGCGTGTAATGTGCGGAGCCGAGCCGAGCGTGTAATGTGCGGAGCCGAGCCGAGCGTGTAATGTGCGGAGCCGAGCGTGTAATGTGCGGAGCCGAGTGTGTAATGTGCGGAGCGGAGCCGAGTGCGTAATGTGCGGAGCGGAGCCGAGTGCGTAATGTGCGGAGCGGAGCCGAGTGCGTAATGAGCGGAGCCGAGCGTGTAATGTGCGGAGCGGAGCCGAGCGTGTAATGTGCGGAGCGGAGCCGAGTGTGTAATGTGCGGAGCCGAGTGTGTAATGTGCGGAGCGGAGCCGAGTGTGTAATGTGCGGAGCGGAGCCGAGCGTGTAATGTGCGGAGCCGAGCGTGTGATGTGCGGAGCGGAGCCGAGCGTGTAATGTGCGGAGCGTAGCCGAGCGTGTAATGTGCGGAGCGGAGCCGAGCGTGTAATGTGCTGAGCGGAGCCGAGTGTGTAATGTGCGGAGCGGAGCCGTGTGTGTAATGTGCGGAGCGGAGCCGACTGTGTAATGTGCGGAGCGGAGCCGAGCGTGTAATGTGCGGAGCGGAGCCGAGTGCGTAATGTGCGGAGCGGAGCCGAGTGCGTAATGAGCGGAGCCGAGCGTGTAATGTGCGGAGCGGAGCCGAGCGTGTAATGTGCGGAGCGGAGCCGAGTGTGTAATGTGCGGAGCCGAGTGTGTAATGTGCGGAGCGGAGCCGAGTGTGTAATGTGCGGAGCGGAGCCGAGCGTGTAATGTGCGGAGCCGAGCGTGTAATGTGCGGAGCGGAGCCGAGCGTGTAATGTGCGGAGCGGAGCCGAGCGTGTAATGTGCTGAGCGGAGCCGAGTGTGTAATGTGCGGAGCGGAGCCGTGTGTGTAATGTGCGGAGCGGAGCCGACTGTGTAATGTGCGGAGCGGAGCCGAGCGTGTAATGTGCGGAGCGGAGCCGAGTGCGTAATGTGCGGAGCGGAGCCGAGTGCGTAATGAGCGGAGCCGAGCGTGTAATGTGCGGAGCGGAGCCGAGCGTGTAATGTGCGGAGCGGAGCCGAGTGTGTAATGTGCGGAGCCGAGTGTGTAATGTGCGGAGCGGAGCCGAGTGTGTAATGTGCGGAGCGGAGCCGAGCGTGTAATGTGCGGAGCCGAGCGTGTAATGTGCGGAGCGGAGCCGAGCGTGTAATGTGCGGAGCGGAGCCGAGCGTGTAATGTGCGGAGCGGAGCCGAGCGTGTAATGTGCTGAGCGGAGCCGAGTGTGTAATGTGCGGAGCGGAGCCGTGTGTGTAATGTGCGGAGCGGAGCCGAGCGTGTAATGTGCGGAGCGGAGCCGAGCGTGTAATGTGCGGAGCGGAGCCGAGCGTGTAATGTGCGGAGCGGAGCCGAGCGTGTAATGTGCGGAGCCGAGCGTGTAATGTGCGGAGCGGAGCCGAGCGTGTAATGTGCGGAGAGGAGCCGAGCGTGTAATGTGCGGAGCGGAGCCGAGTGTGTAATGTGCGGAGCCGAGCGTGTAATGTGCGGAGCGGAGCCGAGCGTGTAATGTGCGGAGCGGAGCCGAGCGTGTAATGTGCGGAGCGGAGCCGAGCGTGTAATGTGCGGAGCGGAGCCGAGCGTGTAATGTGCGGAGCGGAGCCGAGCGTGTAATGTGCGGAGCGGAGCCGAGCGTGTAATGTGCGGAGCGGAGCCGAGTGTGTAATGTGCGGAGCCGAGTGTGTAATGTGCGGAGCGGAGCCGAGTGTGTAATGTGCGGAGCGGAGCCGAGCGTGTAATGTGCGGAGCCGAGCGTGTAATGTGCGGAGCCGAGCGTGTGATGTGCGGAGCGGAGCCGAGCGTGTAATGTGCGGAGCGGAGCCGAGCGTGTAATGTGCGGAGCGGAGCCGAGCGTGTAATGTGCTGAGCGGAGCCGAGTGTGTAATGTGCGGAGCGGAGCCGTGTGTGTAATGTGCGGAGCGGAGCCGACTGTGTAATGTGCGGAGCGGAGCCGAGCGTGTAATGTGCGGAGCGGAGCCGAGTGCGTAATGTGCGGAGCGGAGCCGAGTGCGTAATGAGCGGAGCCGAGCGTGTAATGTGCGGAGCGGAGCCGAGCGTGTAATGTGCGGAGCGGAGCCGAGTGTGTAATGTGCGGAGCCGAGTGTGTAATGTGCGGAGCGGAGCCGAGTGTGTAATGTGCGGAGCGGAGCCGAGCGTGTAATGTGCGGAGCCGAGCGTGTAATGTGCGGAGCGGAGCCGAGCGTGTAATGTGCGGAGCGGAGCCGAGCGTGTAATGTGCGGAGCGGAGCCGAGCGTGTAATGTGCGGAGCGGAGCCGAGTGTGTAATGTGCGGAGCCGAGCGTGTAATGTGCAGAGCGGAGCCGAGCGTGTAATGTGCGGAGCGGAGCCGAGTGTGTAATGTGCGGAGCGGAGCCGTGTGTGTAATGTGCGGAGCGGAGCCGACTGTGTAATGTGCGGAGCGGAGCCGAGCGTGTAATGTGCGGAGCGGAGCCGAGTGCGTAATGTGCGGAGCGGAGCCGAGTGCGTAATGAGCGGAGCCGAGCGTGTAATGTGCGGAGCGGAGCCGAGCGTGTAATGTGCGGAGCGGAGCCGAGTGTGTAATGTGCGGAGCCGAGTGTGTAATGTGCGGAGCGGAGCCGAGTGTGTAATGTGCGGAGCGGAGCCGAGCGTGTAATGTGCGGAGCCGAGCGTGTAATGTGCGGAGCGGAGCCGAGCGTGTAATATGCGGAGCGGAGCCGAGCGTGTAATGTGCGGAGCGGAGCCGAGCGTGTAATGTGCTGAGCGGAGCCGAGTGTGTAATGTGCGGAGCGGAGCCGAGCGTGTAATGTGCGGAGCGGAGCCGAGCGTGTAATGTGCGGAGCGGAGCCGAGCGTGTAATGTGCGGAGCCGAGCGTGTAATGTGCGGAGCGGAGCCGAGCGTGTAATGTGCGGAGCGGAGCCGAGTGTGTAATGTGCGGAGCCGAGCGTGTAATGTGCGGAGCGGAGCCGAGCGTGTAATGTGCGGAGCGGAGCCGAGCGTGTAATGTGCGGAGCGGAGCCGAGCGTGTAATGTGCGGAGCGGAGCCGAGCGTGTAATGTGCGGAGCCGAGCGTGTAATGTGCGGAGCGGAGCCGAGCGTGTAATGTGCGGAGCGGAGCCGAGTGTGTAATGTGCGGAGCCGAGCGTGTAATGTGCGGAGCGGAGCCGAGCGTGTAATGTGCGGAGCGGAGCCGAGCGTGTAATGTGCGGAGCGGAGCCGAGCGTGTAATGTGCGGAGCGGAGCCGAGCGTGTAATGTGCGGAGCCGAGCGTGTAATGTGCGGAGCGGAGCCGAGCGTGTAATGTGCGGAGAGGAGCCGAGCGTGTAATGTGCGGAGCGGAGCCGAGTGTGTAATGTGCGGAGCCGAGCGTGTAATGTGCGGAGCGGAGCCGAGCGTGTAATGTGCGGAGCGGAGCCGAGCGTGTAATGTGCGGAGCCGAGGGTGTAATGTGCGGAGCGGAGCCGAGCGCTTAATGTGCGGAGCGGAGCCGAGCGCGTAATGTGCGGAGCGGAGCCGAGCGCGTAATGTGCGGAGCAGAGCCGAGCGCGTAATGTGCGGAGCGGAGCCGAGCGCGTAATGTGCGGAGCGGAGCCGAGCGCGTAATGTGCGGAGTGGAGCCGAGCGTGTAATGTGCGGAGCGGAGCCGAGTGTGTAATGTGCGGAGCCGAGTGTGTAATGTGCGGAGCGGAGCCGAGTGTGTAATGTGCGGAGCCGAGTGTGTAATGTGCGGAGCGGAGCCGAGTGTGTAATGTGCGGAGCCGAGTGTGTAATGTGCGGAGCGGAGCCGAGTGTGTAATGTGCGGAGCGGAGCCGAGTGTGTAATGTGCGGAGCGGAGTCGAGCGTGTAATGTGCGGAGCGCAGCCGAGCGTGTAATGTGCGGAGCGGAGCCGAGTGTGTAATGTGCGGAGCCGAGCCGAGCGTGTAATGTGCGGAGCCGAGCCGAGCGTGTAATGTGCGGAGCGGAGCCGAGCGTGTAATGTGCGGAGAGGAGCCGAGCGTGTAATGTGCGGAGCGGAGCCGAGTGTGTAATGTGCGGAGCCGAGCGTGTAATGTGCGGAGCGGAGCCGAGCGTGTAATGTGCGGAGCGGAGCCGAGCGTGTAATGTGCGGAGCCGAGGGTGTAATGTGCGGAGCGGAGCCGAGCGCGTAATGTGCGGAGCGGAGCCGAGCGCGTAATGTGCGGAGCGGAGCCGAGCGCGTAATGTGCGGAGCGGAGCCGAGCGTGTAATGTGCGGAGCGGAGCCGAGCGTGTAATGTGCGGAGAGGAGCCGAGCGTGTAATGTGCGGAGCGGAGCCGAGTGTGTAATGTGCGGAGCCGAGCGTGTAATGTGCGGAGCGGAGCCGAGCGTGTAATGTGCGGAGCGGAGCCGAGCGTGTAATGTGCGGAGCCGAGGGTGTAATGTGCGGAGCGGAGCCGAGGGTGTAATGTGCGGAGCGAAGCCGAGCGCGTAATGTGCGGAGCGGAGCCGAGCGCGTAATGTGCGGAGCGGAGCCGAGCGCGTAATGTGCGGAGCGGAGCCGAGCGCGTAATGTGCGGAGCGGAGCCGAGCGTGTAATGTGCGGAGCGGAGCCGAGTGTGTAATGTGCGGAGCCGAGTGTGTAATGTGCGGAGCGAAGCCGAGTGTGTAATGTGCGGAGCCGAGTGTGTAATGTGCGGAGCCGAGTGTGTAATGTGCGGAGCGGAGCCGAGTGTGT
Source organism: Phyllobates terribilis (assembly GCF_046119375.1). Lineage (NCBI taxonomy): Eukaryota > Metazoa > Chordata > Amphibia > Anura > Dendrobatidae > Phyllobates > Phyllobates terribilis. The sequence continues at coordinate 595,609,770 of NW_027362761.1, forward strand.
AATGTGCGGAGCGGAGCCGAGCGTGTAATGTGCGGAGCCGAGCGTGTAATGTGCGGAGCGCAGCCGAGCGTGTAATGTGCGGAGCGCAGCCGAGCGTGTAATGTGCGGAGCGGAGCCGAGCGTGTAATGTGCGGACCGGAGCCCAGTGTGTAATGTGCGGAGCGGAGCGTGTAATGTGCGGAGCGGAGCCGAGCGTGTAATGTGCGGAGCGGAGCCGAGCGTGTAATGAGCGGAGCCGAGTGTGTAATGTGCGGAGCGGAGCCGAGTGTGTAATGTGCGGAGCCGAGCGTGTAATGTGCGGAGCCGAGCCGAGCGTGTAATGTGCGGAGCGGAGCCGAGCGTGTAATGTGCCGAGCCGAGCGTGTAATGTGCGGAGCCGAGCGTGTAATGTGCGGAGCGGAGCCGAGCTTGTGATGTGCGGAGCCGAGCATGTAATGTGCGGAGCGGAGCAGAGTGTGTAATGTGCGGAGCGGAGCCGAGCGTGTAATGTGCGGAGCCGAGCGTGTAATGTGCGGAGCGGAGCCGAGCTTGTGATGTGCGGAGCCGAGCATGTAATGTGCGGAGCGGAGCAGAGTGTGTAATGTGCGAAGCGGAGCCGAGCGTGTAATGTGCGGAGCGGAGCCTAGCGTGTATTGTGCGGAGCCGAGCGTGTAATGTGCGGAGCGGAGCCGAGCGTGTAATGTGCGGAGCCGAGCGTGTAATGTGCGGAGCGGAGCCGAGCGTGTAATGTGCGGAGCGGAGCCGAGCGTGTAATGTGCGGAGCGGAGCGTGTAATGTGCGGAGTGGAGCGTGTAATGTGCGGAGCGGAGCGTGTAATGTGCGGAGCGGAGCCGAGCGTGTAATGTGCGGAGCGGAGCCGAGCGTGTAATGTGCGGAGCCGAGCGTGTAATGTGCGGAGCGGAGCCGAGTGCGTAATGTGCGGAGCGGAGCCGAGTGCGTAATGAGCGGAGCCGAGCGTGTAATGTGCGGAGCAGAGCCGAGTGTGTAATGTGCGGAGCCGAGTGTGTAATGTGCGGAGCGGAGCCGAGTGTGTAATGTGCGGAGCGGAGCCGAGCGTGTAATGTGCGGAGCCGAGCGTGTAATGTGCGGAGCGGAGCCGAGCGTGTAATGTGCGGAGCGGAGTCGAGCGTGTAATGTGCGGAGCGGAGCCGAGCGTGTAATGTGCGGAGCGGAGCCGTGTGTGTAATATGCTGAGCGGAGCCGAGTGTGTAATGTGCCTAGCGGAGCCGAGTGTGTAATGTGCGGAGCGGAGCCGAGAGTGTAATGTGCGGAGCGGAGCCCAGTGTGTAATTTGCGGAGCGGAGCCCAGTGTGTAATGTGCGGAGCGGAGCCCAGTGTGTAATGTGCGGAGCGGAGCCGAGTGTGTAATGTGCGGAGCCGAGTGTGTAATGTGCGGAGCGGAGCCGAGTGTGTAATGTGCGGAGCCGAGTGTGTAATGTGCGGAGCAGAGCCGAGCGTGTAATGTGCGGAGCGGAGCCGAGCGTGTAATGTGCGGAGCGGAGCCGAGTGTGTAATGTGCGGAGCGGAGCCGAGTGTGTAATGTGCGGAGCGGAGCAGAGTGTGTAATGTGCGGAGCGGAGCCGAGCGTGTAATGTGCGGAGCGGAGCCGAGCGTGTATTGTGCGGAGCCGAGCGTGTAATGTGCGGAGCGGAGCCGAGTGTGTAATGTGCGGAGCCGAGTGTGTAATGTGCGGAGCGGAGCCGAGTGTGTAATGTGCAGAGCCGAGTGTGTAATGTGCGGAGCGGAGCCGAGTGTGTAATGTGCAGAGCCGAGTGTGTAATGTGCGGAGCGGAGCCGAGCGTGTAATGTGCGGAGCGGAGCCGAGCGTGTAATGTGCGGAGGGGAGCCCAGTGTGTAATGTGCGGAGCGGAGCCCAGTGTGTAATGTGCGGAGCGGAGCCCAGTGTGTAATGTGCGGAGCGGAGCCGAGCGTGTAATGTGCGGAACGGAGCCGAGTGTGTAATGTGCGGAGCGGAGCCGAGCGTGTAATGTGCGGAACGGAGCCGAGTGTGTAATGTGCGGAGCGGAGCCGAGTGTGTAATGTGCGGAGCCGAGTGTGTAATGTGCGGAGCCGAGCGTGTAATGTGCTTAGCGGAGCCGAGGGTGTAATGTGTGGAGCGGAGCCGAGTGTGTAATGTGCGGAGCGGAGCCGAGTGTGTAATGTGCGGAGCCGAGTGTGTAATGTGCGGAGCCGAGTGTGTAATGTGCGGAGCAGAGCCGAGTGTGTAATGTGCGGAGCGGAGCCGAGCGTGTAATGTGCGGAGCGGAGCCGAGCGTGTAATGTGCGGAGCGGAGCCGAGTGTGTAATGTGCGGAGCGGAGCCGAGTGTGTAATGTGCGGAGCGGAGCCGAGTGTGTAATGTGCGGAGCCAAGTGTGTAATGTGCGGAGTGGAGCCGAGTGTGTAATGTGCGGAGCCGAGTGTGTAATGTGCGGAGCGGAGCCGAGTGTGTAATGTGCGGAGCCGAGTGTGTAATGTGCGGAGCCGAGTGTGTAATGTGCGGAGCGGAGCCGAGTGCGTAATGTGCGGAGCGGAGCCGAGTGCGTAATGTGCGGAGCGGAGCCGAGTGCGTAATGTGCGGAGCGGAGCCGAGTGCGTAATGTGCGGAGCGGAGCCGAGTGCGTAATGAGCGGAGCCGAGCGTGTAATGTGCGGAGCGGAGCCGAGCGTGTAATGTGCGGAGCGGAGCCGAGTGTGTAATGTGCGGAGCGGAGCCGAGCGTGTAATGTGCGGAGCGGAGCCGAGCGTGTAATGTGCGGAGCGGAGCCGAGCGTGTAATGTGCGGAGCGGAGCCGAGCGTGTAATGTGCGGAGGGGAGCCCAGTGTGGAATGTGCGGAGCGGAGCCCAGTGTGTAATGTGCGGAGCGGAGCCCAGTGTGTAATGTGCGGAGCGGAGCCGAGCGTGTAATGTGCGGAACGGAGCCGAGTGTGTAATGTGCGGAGCGGAGCCGAGTGTGTAATGTGCGGAGCCGAGTGTGTAATGTGCGGAGCCGAGCGTGTAATGTGCTTAGCGGAGCCGAGGGTGTAATGTGTGGAGCGGAGCCGAGTGTGTAATGTGCGGAGCGGAGCCGAGTGTGTAATGTGCGGAGCGGAGCCGAGTGTGTAATGTGCGGAGCGGAGCCGAGTGTGTAATGTGCGGAGCGGAGCCGAGTGTGTAATGTGCGGAGCCGAGTGTGTAATGTGCGGTGCCAAGTGTGTAATGTGCGGAGCGGAGCCGACTGTGTAATGTGCGGAGCCGAGTGTGTAATGTGCGGAGCGGAGCCGAGTGTGTAATGTGCGGAGCCGAGTGTGTAATGTGCGGAGCCGAGTGTGTAATGTGCGGAGCGGAGCCGAGTGCGTAATGTGCGGAGCGGAGCCGAGTGCGTAATGTGCGGAGCGGAGCCGAGTGCGTAATGTGCGGAGCGGAGCCGAGTGCGTAATGTGCGGAGCGGAGCCGAGTGCGTAATGTGCGGAGCGGAGCCGAGTGCGTAATGAGCGGAGCCGAGCGTGTAATGTGCGGAGCGGAGCCGAGCGTGTAATGTGCGGAGCGGAGCCGAGTGTGTAATGTGCGGAGCGGAGCCGAGTGTGTAATGTGCGGAGCGGAGCCGAGTGTGTAATGTGCGGAGCGGAGCCGAGCGTGTAATGTGCGGAGCCGAGCCGAGCGTGTAATGTGCGGAGCGGAGCCGAGCGTGTAATGTGCGGAGCCGAGCCGAGCGTGTAATGTGCGGAGCGGAGCCGAGCGTGTAATGTGCGGAGCCGAGCGTGTAATGTGCGGAGCGGAGCCGAGCGTGTAATGTGCGGAGAGGAGCCGAGCGTGTAATGTGCGGAGCGGAGCCGAGTGTGTAATGTGCGGAGCCGAGCGTGTAATGTGCGGAGCGGAGCCGAGCGTGTAATGTGCGGAGCGGAGCCGAGCGTGTAATGTGCGGAGCCGAGGGTGTAATGTGCGGAGCGGAGCCGAGGGTGTAATGTGCGGAGCGAAGCCGAGCGCGTAATGTGCGGAGCGGAGCCGAGCGCGTAATGTGCGGAGCGGAGCCGAGCGCGTAATGTGCGGAGCGGAGCCGAGCGCGTAATGTGCGGAGCGGAGCCGAGCGTGTAATGTGCGGAGCGGAGCCGAGTGTGTAATGTGCGGAGCCGAGTGTGTAATGTGCGGAGCGAAGCCGAGTGTGTAATGTGCGGAGCCGAGTGTGTAATGTGCGGAGCCGAGTGTGTAATGTGCGGAGCAGAGCCGAGTGTGTAATGTGCGGAGCGGAGCCGAGCGTGTAATGTGCGGAGCCGAGCGTGTAATGTGCGGAGCGCAGCCGAGCGTGTAATGTGCGGAGCGCAGCCGAGCGTGTAATGTGCGGAGCGGAGCCGAGCGTGTAATGTGCGGTCCGGAGCCCAGTGTGTAATGTGCGGAGCGGAGCGTGTAATGTGCGGAGCGGAGCCGAGCGTGTAATGTGCGGAGCGGAGCCGAGCGTGTAATGAGCGGAGCCGAGTGTGTAATGTGCGGAGCCGAGCGTGTAATGTGCGGAGCCGAGCCGAGCGTGTAATGTGCGGAGCGGAGCCGAGCGTGTAATGTGCCGAGCCGAGCGTGTAATGTGCGGAGCCGAGCGTGTAATGTGCGGAGCGGAGCCGAGCTTGTGATGTGCGGAGCCGAGCATGTAATGTGCGGAGCGGAGCAGAGTGTGTAATGTGCGGAGCGGAGCCGAGCGTGTAATGTGCGGAGCCGAGCGTGTAATGTGCGGAGCGGAGCCGAGCTTGTGATGTGCGGAGCCGAGCATGTAATGTGCGGAGCGGAGCAGAGTGTGTAATGTGCGAAGCGGAGCCGAGCGTGTAATGTGCGGAGCGGAGCCTAGCGTGTATTGTGCGGAGCCGAGCGTGTAATGTGCGGAGCGGAGCCGAGCGTGTAATGTGCGGAGCCGAGCGTGTAATGTGCGGAGCGGAGCCGAGCGTGTAATGTGCGGAGCGGAGCCGAGCGTGTAATGTGCGGAGCGGAGCGTGTAATGTGCGGAGTGGAGCGTGTAATGTGCGGAGCGGAGCGTGTAATGTGCGGAGCGGAGCCGAGCGTGTAATGTGCGGAGCGGAGCCGAGCGTGTAATGTGCGGAGCCGAGCGTGTAATGTGCGGAGCGGAGCCGAGTGCGTAATGTGCGGAGCGGAGCCGAGTGCGTAATGAGCGGAGCCGAGCGTGTAATGTGCGGAGCAGAGCCGAGTGTGTAATGTGCGGAGCCGAGTGTGTAATGTGCGGAGCGGAGCCGAGTGTGTAATGTGCGGAGCGGAGCCGAGCGTGTAATGTGCGGAGCCGAGCGTGTAATGTGCGGAGCGGAGCCGAGCGTGTAATGTGCGGAGCGGAGTCGAGCGTGTAATGTGCGGAACGGAGCCGAGCGTGTAATGTGCGGAGCGGAGCCGTGTGTGTAATATGCTGAGCGGAGCCGAGTGTGTAATGTGCCTAGCGGAGCCGAGTGTGTAATGTGCGGAGCGGAGCCGAGAGTGTAATGTGCGGAGCGGAGCCCAGTGTGTAATTTGCGGAGCGGAGCCCAGTGTGTAATGTGCGGAGCGGAGCCCAGTGTGTAATGTGCGGAGCGGAGCCGAGTGTGTAATGTGCGGAGCCGAGTGTGTAATGTGCGGAGCGGAGCCGAGTGTGTAATGTGCGGAGCCGAGTGTGTAATGTGCGGAGCAGAGCCGAGCGTGTAATGTGCGGAGCGGAGCCGAGCGTGTATTGTGCGGAGCGGAGCCGAGTGTGTAATGTGCGGAGCGGAGCCGAGTGTGTAATGTGCGGAGCGGAGCAGAGTGTGTAATGTGCGGAGCGGAGCCGAGCGTGTAATGTGCGGAGCGGAGCCGAGCGTGTATTGTGCGGAGCCGAGCGTGTAATGTGCGGAGCGGAGCCGAGTGTGTAATGTGCGGAGCCGAGTGTGTAATGTGCGGAGCGGAGCCGAGTGTGTAATGTGCAGAGCCGAGTGTGTAATGTGCGGAGCGGAGCCGAGTGTGTAATGTGCAGAGCCGAGTGTGTAATGTGCGGAGCGGAGCCGAGCGTGTAATGTGCGGAGCGGAGCCGAGCGTGTAATGTGCGGAGGGGAGCCCAGTGTGTAATGTGCGGAGCGGAGCCCAGTGTGTAATGTGCGGAGCGGAGCCCAGTGTGTAATGTGCGGAGCGGAGCCGAGCGTGTAATGTGCGGAACGGAGCCGAGTGTGTAATGTGCGGAGCGGAGCCGAGTGTGTAATGTGCGGAGCCGAGTGTGTAATGTGCGGAGCCGAGCGTGTAATGTGCTTAGCGGAGCCGAGGGTGTAATGTGTGGAGCGGAGCCGAGTGTGTAATGTGCGGAGCGGAGCCGAGTGTGTAATGTGCGGAGCCGAGTGTGTAATGTGCGGAGCCGAGTGTGTAATGTGCGGAGCAGAGCCGAGTGTGTAATGTGCGGAGCGGAGCCGAGCGTGTAATGTGCGGAGCGGAGCCGAGCGTGTAATGTGCGGAGCGGAGCCGAGTGTGTAATGTGCGGAGCGGAGCCGAGTGTGTAATGTGCGGAGCGGAGCCGAGTGTGTAATGTGCGGAGCCAAGTGTGTAATGTGCGGAGTGGAGCCGAGTGTGTAATGTGCGGAGCCGAGTGTGTAATGTGCGGAGCGGAGCCGAGTGTGTAATGTGCGGAGCCGAGTGTGTAATGTGCGGAGCCGAGTGTGTAATGTGCGGAGCGGAGCCGAGTGCGTAATGTGCGGAGCGGAGCCGAGTGCGTAATGTGCGGAGCGGAGCCGAGTGCGTAATGTGCGGAGCGGAGCCGAGTGCGTAATGTGCGGAGCGGAGCCGAGTGCGTAATGAGCGGAGCCGAGCGTGTAATGTGCGGAGCGGAGCCGAGCGTGTAATGTGCGGAGCGGAGCCGAGTGTGTAATGTGCGGAGCGGAGCCGAGTGTGTAATGTGCGGAGCGGAGCCGAGCGTGTAATGTGCGGAGCGGAGCCGAGCGTGTAATGTGCGGAGCGGAGCCGAGCGTGTAATGTGCGGAGGGGAGCCCAGTGTGGAATGTGCGGAGCGGAGCCCAGTGTGTAATGTGCGGAGCGGAGCCCAGTGTGTAATGTGCGGAGCGGAGCCGAGCGTGTAATGTGCGGAACGGAGCCGAGTGTGTAATGTGCGGAGCGGAGCCGAGTGTGTAATGTGCGGAGCCGAGTGTGTAATGTGCGGAGCCGAGCGTGTAATGTGCTTAGCGGAGCCGAGGGTGTAATGTGTGGAGCGGAGCCGAGTGTGTAATGTGCGGAGCGGAGCCGAGTGTGTAATGTGCGGAGCCGAGTGTGTAATGTGCGGAGCAGAGCCGAGTGTGTAATGTGCGGAGCGGAGCCGAGCGTGTAATGTGCGGAGCGGAGCCGAGCGTGTAATGTGCGGAGCGGAGCCGAGTGTGTAATGTGCGGAGCGGAGCCGAGTGTGTAATGTGCGGAGCGGAGCCGAGTGTGTAATGTGCGGAGCCGAGTGTGTAATGTGCGGTGCCAAGTGTGTAATGTGCGGAGCGGAGCCGAGTGTGTAATGTGCGGAGCCGAGTGTGTAATGTGCGGAGCGGAGCCGAGTGTGTAATGTGCGGAGCCGAGTGTGTAATGTGCGGAGCCGAGTGTGTAATGTGCGGAGCGGAGCCGAGTGCGTAATGTGCGGAGCGGAGCCGAGTGCGTAATGTGCGGAGCGGAGCCGAGTGCGTAATGTGCGGAGCGGAGCCGAGTGCGTAATGTGCGGAGCGGAGCCGAGTGCGTAATGTGCGGAGCGGAGCCGAGTGCGTAATGAGCGGAGCCGAGCGTGTAATGTGCGGAGCGGAGCCGAGCGTGTAATGTGCGGAGCGGAGCCGAGCGTGTAATGTGCGGAGCGGAGCCGAGCGTGTAATGTGCGGAGCGGAGCCGAGTGTGTAATGTGCGGAGCGGAGCCGAGCGTGTAATGTGCGGAGCCGAGCGTGTAATGTGCGGAGCGGAGCCGAGCGCGTAATGTGCGGAGCGGAGCCGAGCGCGTAATGTGCGGAGCGGAGCCGAGCGTGTAATGTGCGGAGCGGAGCCGAGCGTGTAATTTGCGGAGCGGAGCCGAGCGTGTAATGTGCGGAGCGGAGCCGAGCGTGTAATGTGCGGAGCCGAGCGTGTAATGTGCGGAGCGGAGCCGAGCGTGTAATGTGCGTAGCGGAGCCGAGCGTGTAATGTGCGGAGCGGAGCCGAGCGTATAATGTGCGGAGCGGAGCCGAGCGTGTAATGTGCGGAGCGGAGCCCAGTGTGTAATGTGCGGAGCGGAGCCCAGTGTGTAATGTGCGGAGCGGAGCCGAGTGTGTAATGTGCGGAGCCGAGTGTGTAATGTGCGGAGCCGAGCGTGTAATGTGCGGAGCCGAGCGTGTAATGTGCGGAGCGGAGCCGAGCGTGTAATGTGCGGAGCCGAGCGTGTAATGTGCGGAGCCGAGCGTGTAATGTGCGGAGCGGAGCCGAGGGTGTATTGTGCGGAGCGGAGCCGAGCGTGTAATGAGCGGAGCCGAGCGTGTAATGTGCGGAGCGGAGCCGAGCGTGTAATGTGCGGAGCCGAGCCGAGCGTGTAATGTGCGGAGCCTAGCGTGTAATGTGCGGAGCCGAGCCGAGCGTGTAATGTGCGGAGCCGAGCCGAGCGTGTAATGTGCGGAGCGGAGCCGAGCGTGTAATGTGCGGAGCGGAGCCGATCGTGTAATGTGCGGAGCCGAGCGTGTAATGTGCGGAGCGGAGCCGAGCGTGTAATGTGCGGAGCGGAGCCGAGCGTGTAATGAGCGGAGCCGAGCGTGTAATGTGCGGAGCGGAGCCGAGCGTGTAATGTGCGGAGCGTAGCCGAGCGTGTAATGTGCGGAGCTGAGCGTGTAATGTGCGGAGCCGAGCCGAGCGTGTAATGTGCGGAGCCGAGCCGAGCGTGTAATGTGCGGAGCGGAGCCGAGCGTGTAATGTGCGGAGCGGAGCCGATCGTGTAATGTGCGGAGCCGAGCGTGTAATGTGCGGAGCGGAGCCGAGCATGTAATGTGCGGAGTCGAGGGTGTAATGTGCGGAGCGGAGCCGAGGGTGTAATGTGCGGAGCGAAGCCGAGCGCGTAATGTGCGGAGCGGAGCCGAGCGCGTAATGTGCGGAGCGGAGCCGAGCGCGTAATGTGCGGAGCGGAGCCGAGCGTGTAATGTGCGGAGCGGAGCCGAGTGTGTAACGTGCGGAGCCGAGTGTGTAATGTGCGGAGCGGAGCCGAGTGTGTAATGTGCGGAGCCGAGTGTGTAATGTGCGGAGCGGAGCCGAGTGTGTAATGTGCGGAGCCGAGTGTGTAATGTGCGGAGCCGAGTGTGTAATGTGCGGAGCGGAGCCGAGCGTGTAATGTGCGGAGCGGAGCCGAGTGTGTAATGTGCGGAGCGGAGCCGAGTGTGTAATGTGCGGAGCGGAGCCGAGTGTGTAATGTGCGGAGCGGAGCAGAGTGTGTAATGTGCGGAGCGGAGCCGAGCGTGTATTGTGCGGAGCCGAGCGTGTAATGTGCGGAGCGGAGCCGAGTGTGTAATGTGCGGAGCCGAGTGTGTAATGTGCCGAGCGGAGCCGAGCGTGTAATGTGCGGAGCGGAGCCGAGCGTGTAATGTGCGGAGCGGAGCCGAGCGTGTAATGTGCGGAGCGGAGCCGAGCGTGTAATGTGCGGAGCGGAGCCGAGCGTGTAATGTGCGGAGCGGAGCCCAGTGTGTAATGTGCGGAGCGGAGCCCAGTGTGTAATGTGCGGAGCGGAGCCCAGTGTGTAATGTGCGGAGCGGAGCCGAGCGTGTAATGTGCGGAACGGAGCCGAGTGTGTAATGTGCGGAGCGGAGCCGAGTGTGTAATGTGCGGAGCCGAGTGTGTAATGTGCGGAGCCGAGCGTGTAATGTGCTTAGCGGAGCCGAGGGTGTAATGTGTGGAGCGGAGCCGAGCGTGTAATGTGCGGAGCGGAGCCGAGTGTGTAATGTGCGGAGCCGAGTGTGTAATGTGCGGAGCCGAGTGTGTAATGTGCGGAGCCGAGTGTGTAATGTGCGGAGCGGAGCCGAGCGTGTAATGTGCGGAGCGGAGCCGAGTGTGTAATGTGCGGAGCGGAGCCGAGTGTGTAATGTGCGGAGCGGAGCCGAGTGTGTAATGTGCGGAGCGGAGCCGAGTGTGTAATGTGCGGAGCCAAGTGTGTAATGTGCGGAGCGGAGCCGAGTGTGTAATGTGCGGAGCCGAGTGTGTAATGTGCGGAGCGGAGCCGAGTGTGTAATGTGCGGAGCCGAGTGTGTAATGTGCGGAGCCGAGTGTGTAATGTGCGGAGCGGAGCCGAGTGTGTAATGTGCGGAGCGGAGCCGAGCGTGTAATGTGCGGAGCGGAGCCGAGCGTGTAATGTGCGGAGCGGAGCCGAGCGTGTAATGTGCAGAGCGGAGCCGAGCGTGTAATGTGTGGAGCGGAGCCGAGCGTGTAATGTGCGGAGCGGAGCCGAGCGTGTAATGTGCGGAGAGGAGCCGAGCGTGTAATGTGCGGAGCGGAGCCGAGTGTGTAATGTGCGGAGCGGAGCCGAGTGTGTAATGTGCAGAGCGGAGCCGAGCGTGTAATGTGCGGAGCGGAGCCGAGTGTGTAATGTGCGGAGCGGAGCCGAGTGTGTAATGTGCGGAGCGGAGCCGAGTGTGTAATGTGCGGAGCGGAGCCGAGCGTGTAATGTGCGGAACCGAGCGTGTAATGTGCGGAGCGGAGCCGAGCGCGTAATGTGCGGAGCGGAGCCGAGTGTGTAATGTGCGGAGCGGAGCCGAGTGTGTAATGTGCGGAGCGGAGCCGAGCGTGTAATGTGCGGAGCGGAGCCGAGTGTGTAATGTGCGGAGAGGAGCCGAGTGTGTAATGTGCGGAGCCAAGTGTGTAATGTGCGGAGTGGAGCCGAGTGTGTAATGTGCGGAGCGGAGCCGAGTGTGTAATGTGCGGAGCCGAGTGTGTAATGTGCGGAGCCGAGTGTGTAATGTGCGGAGCGGAGCCGAGTGTGTAATGTGCGGAGCGGAGCCGAGTGTGTAATGTGCGGAGCGGAGCCGAGTGCGTAATGTGCGGAGCGGAGCCGAGTGCGTAATGTGCGGAGCAGAGCCGAGTGCGTAATGTGCGGAGCGGAGCCGAGCGTGTAATGTGCGGAGCGGAGCCGAGTGTGTAATGTGCGGAGCGGAGCCGAGCGTGTAATGTGCGGAGCGGAGCCGAGCGTGTAATGTGCGGAGCGGAGCCGAGCGTGTAATGTGCGGAGCGGAGCCGAGCGTGTAATGTGCGGAGGGGAGCCCAGTGTGTAATGTGCGGAGCGGAGCCCAGTGTGTAATGTGCGGAGCGGAGCCCAGTGTGTAATGTGCGGAGCGGAGCCGAGCGTGTAATGTGCGGAACGGAGCCGAGTGTGTAATGTGCGGAGCGGAGCCGAGTGTGTAATGTGCGGAGCCGAGTGTGTAATGTGCGGAGCCGAGCGTGTAATGTGCTTAGCGGAGCCGAGCGTGTAATGTGCGGAGCGGAGCCGAGTGTGTAATGTGCGGAGCCGAGTGTGTAATGTGCGGAGCCGAGTGTGTAATGTGCGGAGCCGAGTGTGTAATGTGCGGAGCGGAGCCGAGCGTGTAATGTGCGGAGCGGAGCCGAGTGTGTAATGTGCGGAGCGGAGCGTGTAATGTGCGGAGCGGAGTCGAGCGTGTAATGTGCGGAGCCGAGTGTGTAATGTGCGGAGCCGAGTGTGTAATGTGCGGAGCCGAGTGTGTAATGTGCGGAGCGGAGCCGAGCGTGTAATGTGCGGAGCGGAGCCGAGTGTGTAATGTGCGGAGCGGAGCCGAGTGTGTAATGTGCGGAGCGGAGCCGAGTGTGTAATGTGCGGAGCGGAGCCGAGTGTGTAATGTGCGGAGCCAAGTGTGTAATGTGCGGAGCGGAGCCGAGTGTGTAATGTGCGGAGCCGAGTGTGTAATGTGCGGAGCGGAGCCGAGTGTGTAATGTGCGGAGCCGAGTGTGTAATGTGCGGAGCGGAGCCGAGTGTGTAATGTGCGGAGCGGAGCCGAGCGTGTAATGTGCGGAGCGGAGCCGAGTGTGTAATGTGCGGAGCGGAGCCGAGCGTGTAATGTGCAGAGCGGAGCCGAGCGTGTAATGTGCGGAGCGGAGCCGAGCGTGTAATGTGCAGAGCGGAGCCGAGCGTGTAATGTGCAGAGCGGAGCCGAGCGTGTAATGTGCGGAGCGGAGCCGAGCGTGTAATGTGCAGAGCGGAGCCGAGCGTGTAATGTGCGGAGCGGAGCCGAGTGTGTAATGTGCGGAGCGGAGCCGAGTGTGTAATGTGCGGAGCGGAGCCGAGTGTGTAATGTGCGGAGCGGAGCCGAGCGTGTAATGTGCGGAGCCGAGCGTGTAATGTGCGGAGCGGAGCCGAGCGCGTAATGTGCGGAGCGGAGCCGAGTGTGTAATGTGCGGAGCGGAGCCGAGTGTGTAATGTGCGGAGCGGAGCCGAGCGTGTAATGTGCGGAGCGGAGCCGGGTGTGTAATGTGCGGAGCGGAGCCGAGTGTGTAATGTGCGGAGCCAAGTGTGTAATGTGCGGAGTGGAGCCGAGTGTGTAATGTGCGGAGCCGAGTGTGTAATGTGCGGAGCGGAGCCGAGTGTGTAATGTGCGGAGCCGAGTGTGTAATGTGCGGAGCCGAGTGTGTAATGTGCGGAGCGGAGCCGAGTGTGTAATGTGCGGAGCGGAGCCGAGTGTGTAATGTGCGGAGCGGAGCCGAGTGCGTAATGTGCGGAGCGGAGCCGAGTGCGTAATGTGCGGAGCAGAGCCGAGTGCGTAATGTGCGGAGCGGAGCCGAGCGTGTAATGTGCGGAGCGGAGCCGAGTGTGTAATGTGCGGAGCGGAGCCGAGCGTGTAATGTGCGGAGCGGAGCCGAGCGTGTAATGTGCGGAGCGGAGCCGAGCGTGTAATGTGCGGAGCGGAGCCGAGCGTGTAATGTGCGGAGGGGAGCCCAGTGTGTAATGTGCGGAGCGGAGCCCAGTGTGTAATGTGCGGAGCGGAGCCGAGCGTGTAATGTGCGGAACGGAGCAGAGTGTGTAATGTGCGGAGCGGAGCCGAGTGTGTAATGTGCGGAGCCGAGTGTGTAATGTGCGGAGCCGAGCGTGTAATGTGCTTAGCGGAGCCGAGGGTGTAATGTGTGGAGCGGAGCCGAGTGTGTAATGTGCGGAGCGGAGCCGAGTGTGTAATGTGCGGAGCCGAGTGTGTAATGTGCGGAGCAGAGCCGAGTGTGTAATGTGCGGAGCGGAGCCGAGCGTGTAATGTGCGGAGCGGAGCCGAGCGTGTAATGTGCGGAGCGGAGCCGAGTGTGTAATGTGCGGAGCGGAGCCGAGTGTGTAATGTGCGGAGCGGAGCCGAGTGTGTAATGTGCGGAGCCAAGTGTGTAATGTGCGGAGCGGAGCCGAGTGTGTAATGTGCGGAGCCGAGTGTGTAATGTGCGGAGCGGAGCCGAGTGTGTAATGTGCGGAGCCGAGTGTGTAATGTGCGGAGCCGAGTGTGTAATGTGCGGAGCGGAGCCGAGTGCGTAATGTGCGGAGCGGAGCCGAGTGCGTAATGTGCGGAGCAGAGCCGAGTGCGTAATGTGCGGAGCGGAGCCGAGCGTGTAATGTGCGGAGCGGAGCCGAGCGTGTAATGTGCGGAGCGGAGCCGAGCGTGTAATGTGCGGAGCGGAGCCGAGTGTGTAATGTGCGGAGCGGAGCCGAGTGTGTAATGTGCGGAGCGGAGCCGAGCGTGTAATGTGCGGAGCCGAGCGTGTAATGTGCGGAGCGGAGCCGAGCGCGTAATGTGCGGAGTGGAGCCGAGCGCGTAATGTGCGGAGCGGAGCCGAGCGTGTAATGTGCGGAGCGGAGCCGAGCGTGTAATTTGCGGAGCGGAGCCGAGCGTGTAATGTGCGGAGCGGAGCCGAGCGTGTAATGTGCGGAGCCGAGCGTGTAATGTGCGGAGCGGAGCCGAGCGTGTAATGTGCGGAGCGGAGCCGAGCGTGTAATGTGCGGAGCGGAGCCGAGCGTATAATGTGCGGAGCGGAGCCGAGCGTGTAATGTGCGGAGCCGAGCGTGTAATGTGCGGAGCCGAGCGTGTAATGTGCGGAGCGGAGCCGAGGGTGTAATGTGCGGAGCGGAGCCGAGCGTGTAGTGAGCGGAGCCGAGCGTGTAATGTGCGGAGCGGAGCCGAGCGTGTAATGTGCGGAGCGTAGCCGAGCGTGTAATGTGCGGAGCCGAGCGTGTAATGTGCGGAGCCGAGCCGAGCGTGTAATGTGCGGAGCCGAGCCGAGCGTGTAATGTGCGGAGCGGAGCCGAGCGTGTAATGTGCGGAGCGGAGCCGATCGTGTAATGTGCGGAGCCGAGCGTGTAATGTGCGGAGCGGAGCCGAGCGTGTAATGAGCGGAGCCGAGCGTGTAATGTGCGGAGCGGAGCCGAGCGTGTAATGTGCGGAGCGTAGCCGAGCGTGTAATGTGCGGAGCCGAGCGTGTAATGTGCGGAGCCGAGCCGAGCGTGTAATGTGCGGAGCCGAGCCGAGCGTGTAATGTGCGGAGCGGAGCCGAGCGTGTAATGTGCGGAGCGGAGCCGATCGTGTAATGTGCGGAGCCGAGCGTGTAATGTGCGGAGCGGAGCTGAGCGTGTAATGTGCGGAGCGGAGCCGAGTGTGTAATGTGCGGAGCCGAGCGTGTAATGTGCGGAGCGGAGCCGAGCGTGTAATGTGCGGAGTCGAGGGTGTAATGTGCGGAGCGGAGCCGAGGGTGTAATGTGCGGAGCGAAGCCGAGTGTGTAATGTGCGGAGCGGAGCCGAGCGCGTAATGTGCGGAGCGGAGCCGAGCGCGTAATGTGCGGAGCGGAGCCGAGCGTGTAATGTGCGGAGCGGAGCCGAGTGTGTAACGTGCGGAGCCGAGTGTGTAATGTGCGGAGCGGAGCCGAGTGTGTAATGTGCGGAGCCGAGTGTGTAATGTGCGGAGCGGAGCCGAGTGTGTAATGTGCGGAGCCGAGTGTGTAATGTGCGGAGCCGAGTGTGTAATGTGCGGAGCGGAGCCGAGCGTGTAATGTGCGGAGCGGAGCCGAGTGTGTAATGTGCGGAGCGGAGCCGAGTGTGTAATGTGCGGAGCGGAGCCGAGTGTGTAATGTGCGGAGCGGAGCAGAGTGTGTAATGTGCGGAGCGGAGCCGAGCTTGTAATGTGCGGAGCGGAGCCGAGCGTGTATTGTGCGGAGCCGAGCGTGTAATGTGCGGAGCGGAGCCGAGTGTGTAATGTGCGGAGCCGAGTGTGTAATGTGCGGAGCGGAGCCGAGTGTTTAATGTGCAGAGCCGAGTGTGTAATGTGCGGAGCGGAGCCGAGTGTGTAATGTGCGGAGCGGAGCCGAGCGTGTAATGTGCGGAGCGGAGCCGAGCGTGTAATGTGCGGAGCGGAGCCGAGCGTGTAATGTGCGGAGCGGAGCCCAGTGTGTAATGTGCGGAGCGGAGCCCAGTGTGTAATGTGCGGAGCGGAGCCCAGTGTGTAATGTGCGGAGCGGAGCCGAGCGTGTAATGTGCGGAACGGAGCCGAGTGTGTAATGTGCGGAGCGGAGCCGAGTGTGTAATGTGCGGAGCCGAGTGTGTAATGTGCGGAGCCGAGCGTGTAATGTGCTTAGCGGAGCCGAGGGTGTAATGTGTGGAGCGGAGCCGAGCGTGTAATGTGCGGAGCGGAGCCGAGTGTGTAATGTGCGGAGCCGAGTGTGTAATGTGCGGAGCCGAGTGTGTAATGTGCGGAGCCGAGTGTGTAATGAGCGGAGCCGAGCGTGTAATGTGCGGAGCGGAGCCGAGCGTGTAACGTGCGGAGCGGAGCCGAGTGTGTAATGTGCGGAGCGGAGCCGAGTGTGTAATGTGCGGAGCGGAGCCGAGCGTGTAATGTGCGGAGAGGAGCCGAGTGTGTAATGTGCGGAGCCAAGTCTGTAATGTGCGGAGCGGAGCCGAGTGTGTAATGTGCGGAGCCGAGTGTGTAATGTGCGGAGCGGAGCCGGGTGTGTAATGTGCGGAGCCGAGTGTGTAATGTGCGGAGCCGAGTGTGTAATGTGCGGAGCGGAGCCGAGTGTGTAATGTGCGGAGCGGAGCCGAGCGTGTAATGTGCGGAGCGGAGCCGAGTGTGTAATGTGCGGAGCGGAGCCGAGCGTGTAATGTGCAGAGCGGAGCCGAGCGTGTAATGTGCGGAGCGGAGCCGAGTGTGTAATGTGCGGAGCGGAGCCGAGTGTGTAATGTGCGGAGCGGAGCCGAGTGTGTAATGTGCGGAGCGGAGCCGAGCGTGTAATGTGCGGAGCCGAGCGTGTAATGTGCGGTGCGGAGCCGAGCGCGTAATGTGCGGAGCGGAGCCGAGCGTGTAATGTGCGGAGCCGAGCGTGTAATGTGCGTAGCGGAGCCGAGCGTGTAATGTGCGGAGCGGAGCCGAACGTGTAATGTGCGGAGCGGAGCCGAGCGTGTAATGTGCGGAGCGGAGCCCAGTGTGTAATGTGCGGAGCGGAGCCGAGCGTGTAATGAGCGGAGCCGAGCGTGTAATGTGCGGAGCCGAGCCGAGCGTGTAATGTGCGGAGCCGAGCGTGTAATGTGCGGAGCCGAGCCGAGCGTGTAATGTGCGGAGCCGAGCGTGTAATGTGCGGAGCCGAGCCGAGCGTGTAATGTGCGGAGCGGAGCCGAGCGTGTAATGTGCGGAGCCGAGCGTGTAATGTGCGGAGCGGAGCCGAGCGTGTAATGTGCGGAGCGGAGCCGAGTGTGTAATGTGCGCAGCCGAGCGTGTAATGTGCGGAGCGGAGCCGAGCGTGTAATGTGCGGAGCGGAGCCGAGCGTGTAATGTGCGGAGCCGAGGGTGTAATGTGCGGAGCGGAGCCGAGGGTGTAATGTGCGGAGCGAAGCCGAGCGCGTAATGTGCGGAGCGGAGCCGAGCGCGTAATATGCGGAGCGGAGCCGAGCGCGTAATGTGCGGAGCGGAGCCGAGCGTGTAATGTGCGGAGCGGAGCCGAGTGTGTAATGTGCGGAGCCGAGTGTGTAATGTGCGGAGCGGAGCCGAGTGTGTAATGTGCGGAGCCGAGTGTGTAATGTGCGGAGCGGAGCCGAGTGTGTAATGTGCGGAGCGGAGCCGAGTGTGTAATGTGCGGAGCGGAGCCGAGCGTGTAATGTGCGGAGCCGAGCGTGTAATGTGCGGAGCGCAGCCGAGCGTGTAATGTGCGGAGCGGAGCCGAGCGTGTAATGTGCGGACCGGAGCCGAGTGTGTAATGTGCGGAGCGGAGCGTGTAATGTGCGGAGCGGAGCCGAGCGTGTAATGTGCGGAGCGGAGCCGAGTGTGTAATGTGCGGAGCGGAGCGTGTAATGTGCGGAGCGGAGCCGAGCGTGTAATGTGCGGAGCGGAGCCGAGCGTGTAATGAGCGGAGCCGAGTGTGTAATGTGCGGATCCGAGCGTGTAATGTGCGGAGCGGAGCCCAGCGTGTATTGTGCGGAGCGGAGCCGAGCGTGTAATGTGCGGAGCGGAGCCGAGCGTGTAATGAGCGGAGCCAAGTGTGTAATGTGCGGAGCGGAGCCGAGTGTGTAATGTGCGGAGCGGAGCCGAGCGTGTAATGTGCGGAGGGGAGCCGAGCGTGTAATGTGCGGAGCCGAGCGTGTAATGTTCGGAGCGGAGCCGAGCGTATCATGTGCGGAGCCGAGCGTGTAATGTGCGGAGCGGAGCCGAGGGTGTAATGTGCGGAGCGGAGCCGAGCGTGTAATGAGCGGAGCCGAGTGTGTAATGTGCGGAGCGGAGCCGAGTGTGCAATGTGCGGAGCCGAGTGTGTAATGTGCGGAGCCGAGTGTGTAATGTGCGGAGCGGAGCCGAGTATGTAATGTGCGGAGCCGAGTGTGTAATGTGCGGAGCAGAGCCGAGTGTGTAATGTGCGGAGCGGAGCCGAGCGTGTAATGTGCGGAGCCGAGTGTGTAATGTGCGGAGCGGAGCCGAGTGTGTAATGTGCGGAGCGGAGCCGAGTGTGTAATGTGCAGAGCGGAGCCGAGTGTGTAATGTGCGGAGCCAAGTGTGTAATGTGCGGAGCCGAGTGTGTAATGTGCGGAGCGGAGCCGAGTGTGTAATGTGCGGAGCGGAGCCGAGTGCGTAATGTGCGGAGCGGAGCCGAGTGCGTAATGTGCGGAGCGGAGCCGAGTGCGTAATGAGCGGAGCCGAGCGTGTAATGTGCGGAGCGGAGCCGAGCGTGTAATGTGCGGAGCGGAGCCGAGTGTGTAATGTGCGGAGCCGAGTGTGTAATGTGCGGAGCGGAGCCGAGTGTGTAATGTGCGGAGCGGAGCCGAGTGTGTAATGTGCGGAGCGGAGCCGAGCGTGTAATGTGCGGAGCGGAGCCGAGCGTGTAATGTGCGGAGCCGAGCGTGTAATGTGCGGAGCGGAGCCGAGCGTGTAATGTGCGGAGCGGAGCCGAGCGTGTAATGTGCGGAGCGGAGCCGAGCGTGTAATGTGCGGAGCGGAGCCGTGTGTGTAATGTGCTGAGCGGAGCCGAGTGTGTAATGTGCGGAGCGGAGCCGTGTGTGTAATGTGCGGAGCGGAGCCGAGTGTGTAATGTGCGGAGCGGAGCCGAGTGTGTAATGTGCGGAGCGGAGCCGAGTGTGTAATGTGCGGAGCCGAGTGTGTAATGTGCGGAGCGGAGCCCAGTGTGTAATGTGCGGAGCGGAGCCCAGTGTGTAATGTGCGGAGCGGAGCCCAGTGTGTAATGTGCGGAGCCGAGTGTGTAATGTGCGGAGCCGAGTGTGTAATGTGCGGAGCCGAGTGTGTAATGTGCGGAGCGGAGCCGAGTGTGTAATGTGCGGAGCCGAGTGTGTAATGTGCGGAGCAGAGCCGAGCGTGTAATGTGCGGAGCGGAGCCGAGCGTGTAATGTGCGGAGCGGAGCCGAGTGTGTAATGTGCGGAGCGGAGCCGAGTGTGTAATGTGCGGAGCGGAGCCGAGTGTGTAATGTGCAGAGCGGAGCCGAGTGTGTTATGTGCGGAGCCGAGTGTGTAATGTGCGGAGCGGAGCCGAGTGTCTAATGTGCAGAGCCGAGTGTGTAATGTGCGGAGCGGAGCCGAGCGTGTAATGTGCGGAGCGGAGCCGAGCGTGTAATGTGCGGAGCGGAGCCGAGCGTGTAATGTGTGGAGCGGAGCCGAGCGTGTAATGTGCGGAGCGGAGCCCAGTGTGTAATGTGCGGAGCGGAGCCCAGTGTGTAATGTGCGGAGCGGAGCCCAGTGTGTAATGTGCGGAGCGGAGCCGAGCGTGTAATGTGCGGAACGGAGCCGAGTGTGTAATGTGCGGAGCGGAGCCGAGTGTGTAATGTGTGGAGCCGAGTGTGTAATGTGCGGAGCCGAGCGTGTAATGTGCGGAGCGGAGCCGAGGGTGTAATGTGCGGAGCGGAGCCGAGCGTGTAATGAGCGGAGCCGAGTGTGTAATGTGCGGAGCGGAGCCGAGTGTGTAATGTGCGGAGCCGAGTGTGTAATGTGCGGAGCCGAGTGTGTAATGTGCGGAGCGGAGCCGAGTGTGTAATGTGCGGAGCAGAGCCGAGTGTGTAATGTGCGGAGCGGAGCCGAGCGTGTAATGTGCGGAGCGGAGCCGTGTGTGTAATGTGCGGAGCGGAGCCGAGTGTGTAATGTGCGGAGCGGAGCCGAGTGTGTAATGTGCGGAGCGGAGCCGAGTGTGTAATGTGCGGAACCAAGTGTGTAATGTGCGGAGCGGAGCCGAGTGTGTAATGTGCGGAGCTGAGTGTGTAATGTGCGGAGCGGAGCCGAGTGTGTAATGTGCGGAGCGGAGCCGAGCGTGTAATGTGCGGAGGGGAGCCCAGTGTGTAATGTGCGGAGCGGAGCCCAGTGTGTAATGTGCGGAGCGGAGCCCAGTGTGTAATGTGCGGAGCGGAGCCGAGCGTGTAATGTGCGGAACGGAGCCGAGTGTGTAATGTGCGGAGCGGAGCCGAGTGTGTAATGTGCGGAGCCGAGTGTGTAATGTGCGGAGCCGAGCGTGTAATGTGCTTAGCGGAGCCGAGCGTGTAATGTGCGGAGCGGAGCCGAGTGTGTAATGTGCGGAGCCGAGTGTGTAATGTGCGGAGCCGAGTGTGTAATGTGCGGAGCCGAGTGTGTAATGTGCGGAGCGGAGCCGAGCGTGTAATGTGCGGAGCGGAGCCGAGTGTGTAATGTGCGGAGCGGAGCGTGTAATGTGCGGAGCGGAGCCGAGCGTGTAATGTGCGGAGCCGAGTGTGTAATGTGCGGAGCCGAGTGTGTAATGTGCGGAGCCGAGTGTGTAATGTGCGGAGCGGAGCCGAGCGTGTAATGTGCGGAGCGGAGCCGAGTGTGTAATGTGCGGAGCGGAGCCGAGTGTGTAATGTGCGGAGCGGAGCCGAGTGTGTAATGTGCGGAGCGGAGCCGAGTGTGTAATGTGCGGAGCCAAGTGTGTAATGTGCGGAGCGGAGCCGAGTGTGTAATGTGCGGAGCCGAGTGTGTAATGTGCGGAGCCGACTGTGTAATGTGCGGAGCGGAGCCGAGTGTGTAATGTGCGGAGCGGAGCCGAGCGTCTAATGTGCGGAGCGGAGCCGAGTGTGTAATGTGCGGAGCGGAGCCGAGCGTGTAATGTGCAGAGCGGAGCCGAGCGTGTAATGTGCGGAGCGGAGCCGAGCGTGTAATGTGCAGAGCGGAGCCGAGCGTGTAATGTGCAGAGCGGAGCCGAGCGTGTAATGTGCGGAGCGGAGCCGAGCGTGTAATGTGCAGAGCGGAGCCGAGCGTGTAATGTGCGGAGCGGAGCCGAGTGTGTAATGTGCGGAGCGGAGCCGAGTGTGTAATGTGCGGAGCGGAGCCGAGTGTGTAATGTGCGGAGCGGAGCCGAGCGTGTAATGTGCGGAGCCGAGCGTGTAATGTGCGGAGCGGAGCCGAGCGCGTAATGTGCGGAGCGGAGCCGAGTGTGTAATGTGCGGAGCGGAGCCGAGTGTGTAATGTGCGGAGCGGAGCCGAGTGTGTAATGTGCGGAGCCAAGTGTGTAATGTGCGGAGTGGAGCCGAGTGTGTAATGTGCGGAGCCGAGTGTGTAATGTGCGGAGCGGAGCCGAGTGTGTAATGTGCGGAGCCGAGTGTGTAATGTGCGGAGCCGAGTGTGTAATGTGCGGAGCGGAGCCGAGTGTGTAATGTGCGGAGCGGAGCCGAGTGTGTAATGTGCGGAGCGGAGCCGAGTGCGTAATGTGCTGAGCGGAGCCGAGTGCGTAATGTGCGGAGCAGAGCCGAGTGCGTAATGTGCGGAGCGGAGCCGAGCGTGTAATGTGCGGAGCGGAGCCGAGTGTGTAATGTGCGGAGCGGAGCCGAGCGTGTAATGTGCGGAGCGGAGCCGAGCGTGTAATGTGCGGAGCGGAGCCGAGCGTGTAATGTGCGGAGCGGAGCCGAGCGTGTAATGTGCGGAGGGGAGCCCAGTGTGTAATGTGCGGAGCGGAGCCCAGTGTGTAATGTGCGGAGCGGAGCCCAGTGTGTAATGTGCGGAGCGGAGCCGAGCGTGTAATGTGCGGAACGGAGCCGAGGGTGTAATGTGTGGAGCGGAGCCGAGTGTGTAATGTGCGGAGCGGAGCCGAGTGTGTAATGTGCGGAGCCGAGTGTGTAATGTGCGGAGCAGAGCCGAGTGTGTAATGTGCGGAGCGGAGCCGAGCGTGTAATGTGCGGAGCGGAGCCGAGCGTGTAATGTGCGGAGCGGAGCCGAGTGTGTAATGTGCGGAGCGGAGCCGAGTGTGTAATGTGCGGAGCGGAGCCGAGTGTGTAATGTGCGGAGCCAAGTGTGTAATGTGCGGAGCGGAGCCGAGTGTGTAATGTGCGGAGCCGAGTGTGTAATGTGCGGAGCGGAGCCGAGTGTGTAATGTGCGGAGCCGAGTGTGTAATGTGCGGAGCCGAGTGTGTAATGTGCGGAGCGGAGCCGAGTGTGTAATGTGCGGAGCGGAGCCGAGTGCGTAATGTGCGGAGCGGAGCCGAGTGCGTAATGTGCGGAGCAGAGCCGAGTGCGTAATGTGCGGAGCGGAGCCGAGCGTGTAATGTGCGGAGCGGAGCCGAGCGTGTAATGTGCGGAGCGGAGCCGAGCGTGTAATGTGCGGAGCGGAGCCGAGTGTGTAATGTGCGGAGCGGAGCCGAGTGTGTAATGTGCGGAGCGGAGCCGAGCGTGTAATGTGCGGAGCCGAGCGTGTAATGTGCGGAGCGGAGCCGAGCGCGTAATGTGCGGAGTGGAGCCGAGCGCGTAATGTGCGGAGCGGAGCCGAGCGTGTAATGTGCGGAGCGGAGCCGAGCGTGTAATTTGCGGAGCGGAGCCGAGCGTGTAATTTGCGGAGCGGAGCCGAGCGTGTAATGTGCGGAGCGGAGCCGAGCGTGTAATGTGCGGAGCCGAGCGTGTAATGTGCGGAGCGGAGCCGAGCGTGTAATGTGCGTAGCGGAGCCGAGCGTGTAATGTGCGGAGCGGAGCCGAGCGTATAATGTGCGGAGCGGAGCCGAGCGTGTAATGTGCGGAGCCGAGCGTGTAATGTGCGGAGCCGAGCGTGTAATGTGCGGAGCGGAGCCGAGGGTGTAATGTGCGGAGCGGAGCCGAGCGTGTAATGAGCGGAGCCGAGCGTGTAATGTGCGGAGCGTAGCCGAGCGTGTAATGTGCGAAGCCGAGCGTGTAATGTGCGGAGCCGAGCCGAGCGTGTAATGTGCGGAGCGGAGCCGAGCGTGTAATGTGCGGAGCGGAGCCGATCGTGTAATGTGCGGAGCCGAGCGTGTAATGTGCGGAGCGGAGCCGAGCGTGTAATGTGCGGAGCGGAGCCGAGCGTGTAATGAGCGGAGCCGAGCGTGTAATGTGCGGAGCGGAGCCGAGCGTGTAATGTGCGGAGCGTAGCCGAGCGTGTAATGTGCGGAGCCGAGCGTGTAATGTGCGGAGCCGAGCCGAGCGTGTAATGTGCGGAGCCGAGCCGAGCGTGTAATGTGCGGAGCGGAGCCGAGCGTGTAATGTGCGGAGCGGAGCCGAGCGTGTAATGTGCGGAGCGGAGCCGAGCGTGTAATGTGCGGAGCGGAGCCGAGCGTGTAATGTGCTGAGCGGAGCCGAGTGTGTAATGTGCGGAGCGGAGCCGTGTGTGTAATGTGCGGAGCGGAGCCGACTGTGTAATGTGCGGAGCGGAGCCGAGCGTGTAATGTGCGGAGCGGAGCCGAGTGCGTAATGTGCGGAGCGGAGCCGAGTGCGTAATGAGCGGAGCCGAGCGTGTAATGTGCGGAGCGGAGCCGAGTGTGTAATGTGCGGAGCCGAGTGTGTAATGTGCGGAGCGGAGCCGAGTGTGTAATGTGCGGAGCGGAGCCGAGCGTGTAATGTGCGGAGCCGAGCGTGTAATGTGCGGAGCGGAGCCGAGCGTGTAATGTGCGGAGCGGAGCCGAGCGTGTAATGTGCTGAGCGGAGCCGAGTGTGTAATGTGCGGAGCGGAGCCGTGTGTGTAATGTGCGGAGCGGAGCCGACTGTGTAATGTGCGGAGCGGAGCCGAGCGTGTAATGTGCGGAGCGGAGCCGAGTGCGTAATGTGCGGAGCGGAGCCGAGTGCGTAATGAGCGGAGCCGAGCGTGTAATGTGCGGAGCGGAGCCGAGCGTGTAATGTGCGGAGCGGAGCCGAGTGTGTAATGTGCGGAGCCGAGTGTGTAATGTGCGGAGCGGAGCCGAGTGTGTAATGTGCGGAGCGGAGCCGAGCGTGTAATGTGCGGAGCCGAGCGTGTAATGTGCGGAGCGGAGCCGAGCGTGTAATGTGCGGAGCGGAGCCGAGCGTGTAATGTGCGGAGCGGAGCCGAGCGTGTAATGTGCTGAGCGGAGCCGAGTGTGTAATGTGCGGAGCGGAGCCGTGTGTGTAATGTGCGGAGCGGAGCCGAGCGTGTAATGTGCGGAGCGGAGCCGAGCGTGTAATGTGCGGAGCGGAGCCGAGCGTGTAATGTGCGGAGCGGAGCCGAGCGTGTAATGTGCGGAGCCGAGCGTGTAATGTGCGGAGCGGAGCCGAGCGTGTAATGTGCGGAGAGGAGCCGAGCGTGTAATGTGCGGATCGGAGCCGAGTGTGTAATGTGCGGAGCCGAGCGTGTAATGTGCGGAGCGGAGCCGAGCGTGTAATGTGCGGAGCGGAGCCGAGCGTGTAATGTGCGGAGCGGAGCCGAGCGTGTAATGTGCGGAGCGGAGCCGAGCGTGTAATGTGCGGAGCGGAGCCGAGCGTGTAATGTGCGGAGCGGAGCCGAGTGTGTAATGTGCGGAGCCGAGTGTGTAATGTGCGGAGCGGAGCCGAGTGTGTAATGTGCGGAGCGGAGCCGAGCGTGTAATGTGCGGAGCCGAGCGTGTGATGTGCGGAGCGGAGCCGAGCGTGTAATGTGCGGAGCGGAGCCGAGCGTGTAATGTGCGGAGCGGAGCCGAGCGTGTAATGTGCTGAGCGGAGCCGAGTGTGTAATGTGCGGAGCGGAGCCGTGTGTGTAATGTGCGGAGCGGAGCCGACTGTGTAATGTGCGGAGCGGAGCCGAGCGTGTAATGTGCGGAGAGGAGCCGAGTGCGTAATGTGCGGAGCGGAGCCGAGTGCGTAATGAGCGGAGCCGAGCGTGTAATGTGCGGAGCGGAGCCGAGCGTGTAATGTGCGGAGCGGAGCCGAGTGTGTAATCTGCGGAGCCGAGTGTGTAATGTGCGGAGCGGAGCCGAGTGTGTAATGTGCGGAGCGGAGCCGAGCGTGTAATGTGCGGAGCCGAGCGTGTAATGTGCGGAGCGGAGCCGAGCGTGTAATGTGCGGAGCGGAGCCGAGCGTGTAATGTGCGGAGCGGAGCCGAGCGTGTAATGTGCTGAGCGGAGCCGAGTGTGTAATGTGCGGAGCGGAGCCGTGTGTGTAATGTGCGGAGCGGAGCCGAGCGTGTAATGTGCGGAGCGGAGCCGAGCGTGTAATGTGCGGAGCGGAGCCGAGCGTGTAATGTGCGGAGCCGAGCGTGTAATGTGCGGAGCGGAGCCGAGCGTGTAATGTGCGGAGAGGAGCCGAGCGTGTAATGTGCGGAGCGGAGCCGAGTGTGTAATGTGCGGAGCCGAGCGTGTAATGTGCGGAGCGGAGCCGAGCGTGTAATGTGCGGAGCGGAGCCGAGCGTGTAATGTGCGGAGCGGAGCCGAGCATGTAATGTGCGGAGCGGAGCCGAGCGTGTAATGTGCGGAGCGGAGCCGAG
This sequence comes from Phyllobates terribilis, assembly GCF_046119375.1. Classification (NCBI taxonomy): domain Eukaryota; kingdom Metazoa; phylum Chordata; class Amphibia; order Anura; family Dendrobatidae; genus Phyllobates; species Phyllobates terribilis. Next base: position 595,634,840 of record NW_027362761.1, read on the forward strand.
CGTGTAATGTGCGGAGAGGAGCCGAGCGTGTAATGTGCGGAGCGGAGCCGAGCGTGTAATGTGCGGAGCCGAGCGTGTAATGTGCGGAGCGGAGCCGAGCGTGTAATGTGCGGAGCGGAGGCGAGCGTGTAATGTGCGGAGCCGAGGGTGTAATGTGTGGAGCGGAGCCGAGCGCGTAATGTGCGGAGCGGAGCCGAGCGCGTAATGTGCGGAGCGGAGCCGAGCGCGTAATGTGCGGAGCGGAGCCGAGCGCGTAATGTGCGGAGCGGAGCCGAGCGCGTAATGTGCGGAGTGGAGCCGAGCGTGTAATGTGCGGAGCGGAGCCGAGTGTGTAATGTGCGGAGCCGAGTGTGTAATGTGCGGAGCGGAGCCGAGTGTGTAATGTGCGGAGCCGAGTGTGTAATGTGCGGAGCGGAGCCGAGTGTGTAATGTGCGGAGCCGAGTGTGTAATGTGCGGAGCGGAGCCGAGTGTGTAATGTGCGGAGCCGAGCGTGTAATGTGCGGAGCCGAGCCGAGCGTGTAATGTGCGGAGCGGAGCCGAGCGTGTAATGTGCAGAGCCGAGCGTGTAATGTGCGGAGCGGAGCCGAGCGTGTAATGTGCGGAGAGGAGCCGAGCGTGTAATGTGCGGAGCGGAGCCGAGTGTGTAATGTGCGGAGCCGAGCGTGTAATGTGCGGAGCGGAGCCGAGCGTGTAATGTGCGGAGCGGAGCCGAGCGTGTAATGTGCGGAGCCGAGGGTGTAATGTGCGGAGCCGAGGGTGTAATGTGCGGAGCGAAGCCGAGCGCGTAATGTGCGGAGCGGAGCCGAGCGCGTAATGTGCGGAGCGGAGCCGAGCGCGTAATGTGCGGAGCGGAGCCGAGCGCGTAATGTGCGGAGCGGAGCCGAGCGTGTAATGTGCGGAGCGGAGCCGAGTGTGTAATGTGCGGAGCCGAGTGTGTAATGTGCGGAGCCGAGTGTGTAATGTGCGGAGCGGAGCCGAGTGTGTAATGTGCGGAGCGGAGCCGAGCGTGTAATGTGCGGAGCCGAGCGTGTAATGTGCGGAGCGCAGCCGAGCGTGTAATGTGCGGAGCCGAGTGTGTAATGCGCGGAGCGGAGCCCAGTGTGTAATGTGCGGAGCGGAGCCGAGTGTGTAATGTGCGGAGCCGAGTGTGTAATGTGCGGAGCAGAGCCGAGCGTGTAATGTGCGGAGCGGAGCCGAGCGTGTAATGTGCGGAGCGGAGCCGAGTGTGTAATGTGCGGAGCGGAGTCGAGTGTGTAATGTGCGGAGCGGAGCCGAGTGTGTAATGTGCAGAGCGGAGCCGAGTGTGTAATGTGCGGAGCCGAGTGTGTAATGTGCGGAGCGGAGCCGAGTGTGTAATGTGCAGAGCCGAGTGTGTAATGTGCGGAGCGGAGCCGAGTGTGTAATGTGCGGAGCGGAGCCGAGCGTGTAATGTGCGGAGCGGAGCCGAGCGTGTAATGTGCGGAGCGGAGCCGAGCGTGTAATGTGCGGAGCGGAGCCGAGCGTGTAATGTGCGGAGCGGAGCCCAGTGTGTAATGTGCGGAGCGGAGCCCAGTGTGTAATGTGCGGAGCGGAGCCCAGTGTGTAATGTGCGGAGCGGAGCCGAGCGTGTAATGTGCGGAACGGAGCCGAGTGTGTAATGTGCGGAGCGGAGCCGAGTGTGTAATGTGCGGAGCCGAGTGTGTAATGTGCGGAGCCGAGCGTGTAATGTGCGGAGCGGAGCCGAGGGTGTAATGTGCGGAGCGGAGCCGAGCGTGTAATGAGCGGAGCCGAGTGTGTAATGTGCGGAGCGGAGCCGAGTGTGTAATGTGCGGAGCCGAGTGTGAAATGTGCGGAGCGGAGTGTGTAATGTGCGGAGCACAGCCGAGTGTGTAATGTGCGGAGCGGAGCCGAGCGTGTAATGTGCGGAGCGGAGCCGTGTGTGTAATGTGCGGAGCGGAGCCGAGTGTGTAATGTGCGGAGCGGAGCCGAGTGTGTAATGTGCGGAGCTGAGTGTGTAATGTGCGGAGCGGAGCCGAGTGTGTAATGTGCGGAGCCGAGTGTGTAATGTGCGGAGCGGATCCGAGTGTGTAATGTGCGGAGCGGAGCCGAGTGTGTAATGTGCGGAGCGGAGCCGAGTGCGTAATGTGCGGAGCGGAGCCGAGCGCGTAATGTGCGGAGCGGAGCCGAGTGTGTAGTGTGCGGAGCCGAGTGTGTAATGTGCGGAGCACAGCCGAGTGTGTAATGTGCGGAGCGGAGCCGAGCGTGTAATGTGCGGAGCGGAGCCGTGTGTGTAATGTGCGGAGCGGAGCCGAGTGTGTAATGTGCGGAGCGGAGCCGAGTGTGTAATGTGCGGAGCTGAGTGTGTAATGTGCGGAGCGGAGCCGAGTGTGTAATGTGCGGAGCGGATCCGAGTGTGTAATGTGCGGAGCGGAGCCGAGTGTGTAATGTGCGGAGCGGAGCCGAGTGCGTAATGTGCGGAGCGGAGCCGAGTGCGTAATGTGCGGAGCGGAGCCGAGTGCGTAATGAGCGGAGCCGAGCGTGTAATGTGCGGAGCGGAGCCGAGCGTGTAATGTGCGGAGCGGAGCCGAGTGTGTAATGTGCGGAGCGGAACCGAGCGCGTAATGTGCGGAGCGGAGCCGAGCGCGTAATGTGCGGAGCGGAGCCGAGCGTGTAATGTGCGGAGCGGAGCCGAGCGTGTAATGTGCGGAGCGGAGCCGAGCGTGTAATGTGCGGAGCGGAGCCGAGCGTGTAATGTGCGGAGCCGAGCGTGTAATGTGCGGAGCGGAGTCGAGCGTGTAATGTGCGGAGCGGAGCGGAGTGTGTAATGTGCGGAGCCGAGCGTGTAATGTGCGGAGCCGAGCGTGTAATGTGCGGAGCGGAGTCGAGCGTGTAATGTGCGTAGCGGAGCCGAGCGTGTAATGTGCGGAGCGGAGCCGAGCGTGTAATGTGCGGAGCGGAGCCGAGCGTGTAATGTGCGGAGCGGAGCCCAGTGTGTAATGTGCGGAGCGGAGCCCAGTGTGTAATGTGCGGAGCGGAGCCGAGTGTGTAATGTGCGGAGCCGAGTGTGTAATGTGCGGAGCCGAGCGTGTAATGTGCGGAGCGGAGCCGAGCGTGTAATGTGCGGAGCGGAGCCGAGTGTGTAATGTGCGGAGCCGAGCGTGTAATGTGCGGAGCCGAGCGTGTAATGTGCGGAGCGGAGCCAAGGGTGTAATGTGCGGAGCGGAGCCGAGCGTGTAATGAGCGGAGCCGAGCGTGTAATGTGCGGAGCGGAGCCGAGCGTGTAATGTGCGGAGCATAGCCGAGCGTGTAATGTGCGGAACCGAGCGTGTAATGTGCGGAGCCGAGCCGAGCGTGTAATGTGCGGAGCGGAGCCGAGCGTGTAATGTGCAGAGCCGAGCGTGTAATGTGCGGAGCCGAGTGTGTAATGTGCGGAGCGGAGCCGAGTGCGTAATGTGCGGAGCGGAGCCGAGTGCGTAATGTGCGGAGCGGAGCCGAGTGCGTAATGAGCGGAGCCGAGCGTGTAATGTGCGGAGCGGAGCCGAGTGTGTAATGTGCGGAGCGGAGCCGAGCGTGTAATGTGCGGAGCCGAGCGTGTAATGTGCGGAGCGGAGCCGAGCGTGTAATGTGCGGAGCGGAGCCGAGCGTGTAATGTGCGGAGCGGAGCCGAGCGTGTAATGTGCTGAGCGGAGCCGAGTGTGTAATGTGCGGAGCGGAGCCGTGTGTGTAATGTGCGGAGCGGAGCCGACTGTGTAATGTGCGGAGCGGAGCCGAGCGTGTAATGTGCGGAGCGGAGCCGAGTGCGTAATGTGCGGAGCGGAGCCGAGTGCGTAATGAGCGGAGCCGAGCGTGTAATGTGCGGAGCGGAGCCGAGCGTGTAATGTGCGGAGCGGAGCCGAGTGTGTAATGTGCGGAGCCGAGTGTGTAATGTGCGGAGCGGAGCCGAGTGTGTAATGTGCGGAGCGGAGCCGAGCGTGTAATGTGCGGAGCCGAGCGTGTAATGTGCGGAGCGGAGCCGAGCGTGTAATGTGCGGAGCGGAGCCGAGCGTGTAATGTGCGGAGCCGAGCGTGTAATGTGCGGAGCGGAGCCGAGCGTGTAATGTGCGGAGAGGAGCCGAGCGTGTAATGTGCGGAGCGGAGCCGAGTGTGTAATGTGCGGAGCCGAGCGTGTAATGTGCGGAGCGGAGCCGAGCGTGTAATGTGCGGAGCGGAGCCGAGCGTGTAATGTGCGGAGCCGAGGGTGTAATGTGCGGAGCGGAGCCGAGCGCGTAATGTGCGGAGCGGAGCCGAGCGCGTAATGTGCGGAGCGGAGCCGAGCGCGTAATGTGCGGAGCGGAGCCGAGCGCGTAATGTGCGGAGCGGAGCCGAGCGCGTAATGTGCGGAGTGGAGCCGAGCGTGTAATGTGCGGAGCGGAGCCGAGTGTGTAATGTGCGGAGCCGAGTGTGTAATGTGCGGAGCGGAGCCGAGTGTGTAATGTGCGGAGCCGAGTGTGTAATGTGCGGAGCGGAGCCGAGCGTGTAATGTGCGGAGCGGAGCCGAGCGTGTAATGTGCGGAGAGGAGCCAAGCGTGTAATGTGCGGAGCGGAGCCGAGTGTGTAATGTGCGGAGCCGAGCGTGTAATGTGCGGAGCGGAGCCGAGCGTGTAATGTGCGGAGCGGAGCCGAGCGTGTAATGTGCGGAGCCGAGGGTGTAATGTGCGGAGCGGAGCCGAGCGCGTAATGTGCGGAGCGGAGCCGAGCGCGTAATGTGCGGAGCGGAGCCGAGTGTGTAATGTGCGGAGCGGAGCCGAGCGTGTAATGTGCGGAGCCGAGCGTGTAATCTGCGGAGCGGAGCCGAGCGTGTAATGTGCGGAGCGGAGCCGAGCGTGTAATGTGCGGAGCGGAGCCGAGCGTGTAATGTGCTGAGCGGAGCCGAGTGTGTAATGTGCGGAGCGGAGCCGTGTGTGTAATGTGCGGAGCGGAGCCGAGTGCGTAATGTGCGGAGCGGAGCCGAGCGTGTAATGTGCGGAGCGGAGCCGAGTGTGTAATGTGCGGAGCCGAGTGTGTAATGTGCGGAGCGGAGCCGAGTGTGTAATGTGCGGAGCGGAGCCGAGCGTGTAATGTGCGGAGCCGAGCGTGTAATGTGCGGAGCGGAGCCGAGCGTGTAATATGCGGAGCGGAGCCGAGCGTGTAATGTGCGGAGCGGAGCCGAGCGTGTAATGTGCTGAGCGGAGCCGAGTGTGTAATGTGCGGAGCGGAGCCGAGCGTGTAATGTGCTGAGCGGAGCCGAGCGTGTAATGTGCGGAGCGGAGCCGAGCGTGTAATGTGCGGAGCCGAGCGTGTAATGTGCGGAGCGGAGCCGAGCGTGTAATGTGCGGAGCGGAGCCGAGTGTGTAATGTGCGGAGCCGAGCGTGTAATGTGCGGAGCGGAGCCGAGCGTGTAATGTGCGGAGCGGAGCCGAGCGTGTAATGTGCGGAGCGGAGCCGAGCGTGTAATGTGCGGAGCGGAGCCGAGCGTGTAATGTGCGGAGCGGAGCCGAGCGTGTAATGTGCGGAGCCGAGCGTGTAATGTGCGGAGCGGAGCCGAGCGTGTAATGTGCGGAGAGGAGCCGAGCGTGTAATGTGCGGAGCGGAGCCGAGTGTGTAATGTGCGGAGCCGAGCGTGTAATGTGCGGAGCGGAGCCGAGCGTGTAATGTGCGGAGCGGAGCCGAGCGTGTAATGTGCGGAGCGGAGCCGAGCGTGTAATGTGCGGAGCGGAGCCGAGCGTGTAATGTGCGGAGCCGAGCGTGTAATGTGCGGAGCGGAGCCGAGCGTGTAATGTGCGGAGAGGAGCCGAGCGTGTAATGTGCGGAGCGGAGCCGAGTGTGTAATGTGCGGAGCCGAGCGTGTAATGTGCGGAGCGGAGCCGAGTGCGTAATGAGCGGAGCCGAGCGTGTAATGTGCGGAGCGGAGCCGAGCGTGTAATGTGCGGAGCGGAGCCGAGTGTGTAATGTGCGGAGCCGAGTGTGTAATGTGCGGAGCGGAGCCGAGTGTGTAATGTGCGGAGCGGAGCCGAGCGTGTAATGTGCGGAGCCGAGCGTGTAATGTGCGGAGCGGAGCCGAGCGTGTAATGTGCGGAGCGGAGCCGAGCGTGTAATGTGCGGAGCGGAGCCGAGCGTGTAATGTGCTGAGCGGAGCCGAGTGTGTAATGTGCGGAGCGGAGCCGTGTGTGTAATGTGCGGAGCGGAGCCGACTGTGTAATGTGCGGAGCGGAGCCGAGCGTGTAATGTGCGGAGCGGAGCCGAGTGCGTAATGTGCGGAGCGGAGCCGAGTGCGTAATGAGCGGAGCCGAGCGTGTAATGTGCGGAGCGGAGCCGAGCGTGTAATGTGCGGAGCGGAGTCGAGTGTGTAATGTGCGGAGCCGAGTGTGTAATGTGCGGAGCGGAGCCGAGTGTGTAATGTGCGGAGCGGAGCCGAGCGTGTAATGTGCGGAGCCGAGCGTGTAATGTGCGGAGCGGAGCCGAGCGTGTAATATGCGGAGCGGAGCCGAGCGTGTAATGTGCGGAGCGGAGCCGAGCGTGTAATGTGCTGAGCGGAGCCGAGTGTGTAATGTGCGGAGCGGAGCCGAGCGTGTAATGTGCGGAGCGGAGCCGAGCGTGTAATGTGCGGAGCGGAGCCGAGCGTGTAATGTGCGGAGCGGAGCCGAGTGTGTAATGTGCGGAGCCGAGCGTGTAATGTGCGGAGCGGAGCCGAGCGTGTAATGTGCGGAGCGGAGCCGAGCGTGTAATGTGCGGAGCCGAGCGTGTAATGTGCGGAGCGGAGCCGAGCGTGTAATGTGCGGAGAGGAGCCGAGCGTGTAATGTGCGGAGCGGAGCCGAGTGTGTAATGTGCGGAGCCGAGCGTGTAATGTGCGGAGCGGAGCCGAGCGTGTAATGTGCGGAGCGGAGCCGAGCGTGTAATGTGCGGAGCCGAGGGTGTAATGTGCGGAGCGGAGCCGAGCGCGTAATGTGCGGAGCGGAGCCGAGCGCGTAATGTGCGGAGCGGAGCCGAGCGCGTAATGTGCGGAGCGGAGCCGAGCGCGTAATGTGCGGAGCGGAGCCGAGCGCGTAATGTGCGGAGTGGAGCCGAGCGTGTAATGTGCGGAGCGGAGCCGAGTGTGTAATGTGCGGAGCCGAGTGTGTAATGTGCGGAGCGGAGCCGAGTGTGTAATGTGCGGAGCCGAGTGTGTAATGTGCGGAGCGGAGCCGAGTGTGTAATGTGCGGAGCCGAGTGTGTAATGTGCGGAGCGGAGCCGAGTGTGTAATGTGCGGAGCGGAGCCGAGTGTGTAATGTGCGGAGCGGAGTCGAGCGTGTAATGTGTGGAGCGCAGCCGAGCGTGTAATGTGCGGAGCCGAGTGTGTAATGTGCGGAGCCGAGCCGAGCGTGTAATGTGCGGAGCCGAGCCGAGCGTGTAATGTGCGGAGCGGAGCCGAGCGTGTAATGTGCGGAGAGGAGCCGAGCGTGTAATGTGCGGAGCGGAGCCGAGTGTGTAATGTGCGGAGCCGAGCGTGTAATGTGCGGAGCGGAGCCGAGCGTGTAATGTGCGGAGCGGAGCCGAGTGTGTAATGTGCGGAGCCGAGTGTGTAATGTGCGGAGCGGAGCCGAGTGTGTAATGTGCGGAGCCGAGTGTGTAATGTGCGGAGCGGAGCCGAGTGTGTAATGTGCGGAGCCGAGTGTGTAATGTGCGGAGCGGAGCCGAGTGTGTAATGTGCGGAGCGCAGCCGAGCGTGTAATGTGCGGAGCCGAGTGTGTAATGTGCGGAGCGGAGCCGAGTGTGTAATGTGCGGAGCCGAGCCGAGCGTGTAATGTGCGGAGCCGAGCCGAGCATGTAATGTGCGGAGCCGAGCGTGTAATGTGTGGAGCGGAGCCGAGCGTGTAATGTGCGGAGAGGAGCCGAGCGTGTAATGTGCGGAGCGGAGCCGAGTGTGTAATGTGCGGAGCGGAGCGGAGCCGAGCGTGTAATGTGCGGAGCCGAGGGTGTAATGTGCGGAGCGGAGCCGAGGGTGTAATGTGCGGAGCGAAGCCGAGCGCGTAATGTGCGGAGCGGAGCCGAGCGCGTAATGTGCGGAGCGGAGCCGAGCGCGTAATGTGCGGAGCGGAGCCGAGCGCGTAATGTGCGGAGCGGAGCCGAGCGCGTAATGTGCGGAGCGGAGCCGAGCGCGTAATGTGCGGAGCGGAGCCGAGTGTGTAATGTGCGGAGCCGAGTGTGTAATGTGCGGAGCGAAGCCGAGTGTGTAATGTGCGGAGCCGAGTGTGTAATGTGCGGAGCCGAGTGTGTAATGTGCGGAGCGGAGCCGAGCGTGTAATGTGCGGAGCCGAGCGTGTAATGTGCGGAGCGCAGCCGAGCGTGTAATGTGCGGAGCGCAGCCGAGCGTGTAATGTGCGGAGCGGAGCCGAGCGTGTAATGTGCGGACCGGAGCCCAGTGTGTAATGTGCGGAGCGGAGCGTGTAATGTGCGGAGCGGAGCCGAGCGTGTAATGTGCGGAGCGGAGCCGAGCGTGTAATGAGCGGAGCGGAGCCGAGCGTGTAATGTGCCGAGCCGAGCGTGTAATGTGCGGAGCCAAGCGTGTAATGTGCGGATCCGAGCCGAGCGTGTAATGTGCGGAGCGGAGCCGAGCGTGTAATGTGCCGAGCCGAGCGTGTAATGTGCGGAGCCGAGCGTGTAATGTGCGGAGCGGAGCCGAGCTTGTGATGTGCGGAGCCGAGCATGTAATGTGCGGAGCGGAGCAGAGTGTGTAATGTGCGGAGCGGAGCCGAGCGTGTAATGTGCGGAGCCGAGCGTGTAATGTGCGGAGCGGAGCCGAGCTTGTGATGTGCGGAGCCGAGCATGTAATGTGCGGAGCGGAGCAGAGTGTGTAATGTGCGAAGCGGAGCCGAGCGTGTAATGTGCGGAGCGGAGCCTAGCGTGTATTGTGCGGAGCCGAGCGTGTAATGTGCGGAGCGGAGCCGAGCGTGTAATGTGCGGAGCCGAGCGTGTAATGTGCGGAGCGGAGCCGAGCGTGTAATGTGCGGAGCGGAGCCGAGCGTGTAATGTGCGGAGCGGAGCGTGTAATGTGCGGAGTGGAGCGTGTAATGTGCGGAGCGGAGCGTGTAATGTGCGGAGCGGAGCCGAGCGTGTAATGTGCGGAGCGGAGCCGAGCGTGTAATGTGCGGAGCCGAGCGTGTAATGTGCGGAGCGGAGCCGAGTGCGTAATGTGCGGAGCGGAGCCGAGTGCGTAATGAGCGGAGCCGAGCGTGTAATGTGCGGAGCGGAGCCGAGTGTGTAATGTGCGGAGCCGAGTGTGTAATGTGCGGAGCGGAGCCGAGTGTGTAATGTGCGGAGCGGAGCCGAGCGTGTAATGTGCGGAGCCGAGCGTGTAATGTGCGGAGCGGAGCCGAGCGTGTAATGTGCGGAGCGGAGTCGAGCGTGTAATGTGCGGAGCGGAGCCGAGTGTGTAATGTGCCTAGCGGAGCCGAGTGTGTAATGTGCGGAGCGGAGCCGAGAGTGTAATGTGCGGAGCGGAGCCCAGTGTGTAATGTGCGGAGCGGAGCCCAGTGTGTAATGTGCGGAGCGGAGCCGAGTGTGTAATGTGCGGAGCGGAGCCGAGTGTGTAATGTGCGGAGCGGAGCCGAGTGTGTAATGTGCGGAGCGGAGCCCAGTGTGTAATTTGCGGAGCGGAGCCCAGTGTGTAATGTGCGGAGCGGAGCCCAGTGTGTAATGTGTGGAGCGGAGCCGAGTGTGTAATGTGCGGAGCCGAGTGTGTAATGTGCGGAGCGGAGCCGAGTGTGTAATGTGCGGAGCCGAGTGTGTAATGTGCGGAGCAGAGCCGAGCGTGTAATGTGCGGAGCGGAGCCGAGCGTGTAATGTGCGGAGCGGAGCCGAGTGTGTAATGTGCGGAGCGGAGCCGAGTGTGTAATGTGCGGAGCGGAGCAGAGTGTGTAATGTGCGGAGCGGAGCCGAGCGTGTAATGTGCGGAGCGGAGCCGAGCGTGTATTGTGCGGAGCCGAGCGTGTAATGTGCGGAGCGGAGCCGAGTGTGTAATGTGCGGAGCCGAGTGTGTAATGTGCGGAGCGGAGCCGAGTGTGTAATGTGCAGAGCCGAGTGTGTAATGTGCGGAGCGGAGCCGAGTGTGTAATGTGCAGAGCCGAGTGTGTAATGTGCGGAGCGGAGCCGAGCGTGTAATGTGCGGAGCGGAGCCGAGCGTGTAATGTGCGGAGGGGAGCCCAGTGTGTAATGTGCGGAGCGGAGCCCAGTGTGTAATGTGCGGAGCGGAGCCCAGTGTGTAATGTGCGGAGCGGAGCCGAGCGTGTAATGTGCGGAACGGAGCCGAGTGTGTAATGTGCGGAGCGGAGCCGAGTGTGTAATGTGCGGAGCCGAGTGTGTAATGTGCGGAGCCGAGCGTGTAATGTGCTTAGCGGAGCCGAGGGTGTAATGTGTGGAGCGGAGCCGAGTGTGTAATGTGCGGAGCGGAGCCGAGTGTGTAATGTGCGGAGCCGAGTGTGTAATGTGCGGAGCCGAGTGTGTAATGTGCGGAGCAGAGCCGAGTGTGTAATGTGCGGAGCGGAGCCGAGCGTGTAATGTGCGGAGCGGAGCCGAGCGTGTAATGTGCGGAGCGGAGCCGAGTGTGTAATGTGCGGAGCGGAGCCGAGTGTGTAATGTGCGGAGCGGAGCCGAGTGTGTAATGTGCGGAGCCAAGTGTGTAATGTGCGGAGTGGAGCCGAGTGTGTAATGTGCGGAGCCGAGTGTGTAATGTGCGGAGCGGAGCCGAGTGTGTAATGTGCGGAGCCGAGTGTGTAATGTGCGGAGCCGAGTGTGTAATGTGCGGAGCGGAGCCGAGTGCGTAATGTGCGGAGCGGAGCCGAGTGCGTAATGTGCGGAGCAGAGCCGAGTGCGTAATGTGCGGAGCGGAGCCGAGTGCGTAATGTGCGGAGCGGAGCCGAGTGCGTAATGAGCGGAGCCGAGCGTGTAATGTGCGGAGCCGAGTGTGTAATGTGCGGAGCAGAGCCGAGCGTGTTATGTGCGGAGTGGAGCCGAGCGTGTAATGTGCGGAGCGGAGCCGAGTGTGTAATGTGCGGAGCGGAGTCGAGTGTGTAATGTGCGGAGCGGAGCCGAGTGTGTAATGTGCAGAGCGGAGCCGAGTGTGTAATGTGCGGAGCCGAGTGTGTAATGTGCGGAGCGGAGCCGAGTGTGTAATGTGCAGAGCCGAGTGTGTAATGTGCGGAGCGGAGCCGAGTGTGTAATGTGCGGAGCGGAGCCGAGCGTGTAATATGCGGAGCGGAGCCGAGCGTGTAATGTGCGGAGCGGAGCCGAGCGTGTAATGTGCGGAGCGGAGCCGAGCGTGTAATGTGCGGAGCGGAGCCCAGTGTGTAATGTGCGGAGCGGAGCCCAGTGTGTAATGTGCGGAGCGGAGCCCAGTGTGTAATGTGCGGAGCGGAGCCGAGCGTGTAATGTGCGGAACGGAGCCGAGTGTGTAATGTGCGGAGCCGAGTGTGTAATGTGCGGAGCCGAGCGTGTAATGTGCGGAGCGGAGCCGAGGGTGTAATGTGCGGAGCGGAGCCGAGCGTGTAATGAGCGGAGCCGAGTGTGTAATGTGCGGAGCGGAGCCCAGTGTGTAATGTGCGGAGCCGAGTGTGTAATGTGCGGAGCGGAGCCGAGTGTGTAATGTGCGGAGCCGAGTGTGTAATGTGCGGAGCGGAGCCGAGTGTGTAATGTGCGGAGCGGAGCCGAGTGTGTAATGTGCGGAGCGGAGCCGAGTGTGTAATGTGCGGAGCCAAGTGTGTAATGTGCGGAGCGGAGCCGAGTGTGTAATGTGCGGAGCTGAGTGTGTAATGTGCGGAGCGGAGCCGAGTGTGTAATGTGCGGAGCGGATCCGAGTGTGTATTGTGCGGAGCGGAGCCGAGTGTGTAATGTGCGGAGCGGAGCCGAGTGCGTAATGTGCGGAGCGGAGCCGAGTGCGTAATGTGCGGAGCGGAGCCGAGTGCGTAATGAGCGGAGCCGAGCGTGTAATGTGCGGAGCGGAGCCGAGCGTGTAATGTGCGGAGCGGAGCCGAGTGTGTAATGTGCGGAGCGTAACCGAGCGCGTAATGTGCGGAGCGGAGCCGAGCGCGTAATGTGCGGAGCGGAGCCGAGCGTGTAATGTGCGGAGCGGAGCCGAGCGTGTAATGTGCGGAGCGGAGCCGAGCGTGTAATGTGCGAAGCGGAGCCGAGCGTGTAATGTGCGGAGCGGAGCCGAGCGTGTAATGTGCGGAGCCGAGCGTGTAATGTGCGGAGCGGAGTCGAGCGTGTAATGTGCGTAGCGGAGCCGAGCGTGTAATGTGCGGAGCGGAGCCGAGCGTGTAATGTGCGGAGCGGAGCCGAGTGTGTAATGTGCGGAGCCGAGCGTGTAATGTGCGGAGCCGAGCGTGTAATGTGCGTAGCGGAGCCGAGCGTGTAATGTGCGGAGCGGAGCCGAGCGTGTAATGTGCGGAGCGGAGCCGAGCGTGTAATGTGCGGAGCGGAGCCCAGTGTGTAATGTGCGGAGCGGAGCCCAGTGTGTAATGTGCGGAGCGGAGCCGAGTGTGTAATGTGCGGAGCCGAGTGTGTAATGTGCGGAGCCGAGCGTGTAATGTGCGGAGCGGAGCCGAGCATGTAATGTGCGGAGCGGAGCCGAGTGTGTAATGTGCGGAGCCGAGCGTGTAATGTGCGGAGCCGAGCGTGTAATGTGCGGAGCGGAGCCAAGGGTGTAATGTGCGGAGCGGAGCCGAGCGTGTAATGAGCGGAGCCGAGCGTGTAATGTGCGGAGCGGAGCCGAGCGTGTAATGTGCGGAGCGTAGCCGAGCGTGTAATGTGCGGAACCGAGCGTGTAATGTGCGGAGCCGAGCCGAGCGTGTAATGTGCGGAGCCGAGCCGAGCGTGTAATGTGCGGAGCCGAGCCGAGCGTGTAATGTGCGGAGCCGAGCGTGTAATGTGCGGAGCCGAGTGTGTAATGTGCGGAGCGGAGCCGAGTGCGTAATGTGCGGAGCGGAGCCGAGTGCGTAATGTGCGGAGCGGAGCCGAGTGCGTAATGAGCGGAGCCGAGCGTGTAATGTGCGGAGCGGAGCCGAGCGTGTAATGTGCGGAGCGGAGCCGAGTGTGTAATGTGCGGAGCCGAGTGTGTAATGTGCGGAGCGGAGCCGAGTGTGTAATGTGCGGAGCGGAGCCGAGCGTGTAATGTGCGGAGCCGAGCGTGTGATGTGCGGAGCGGAGCCGAGCGTGTAATGTGCGGAGCGTAGCCGAGCGTGTAATGTGCGGAGCGGAGCCGAGCGTGTAATGTGCTGAGCGGAGCCGAGTGTGTAATGTGCGGAGCGGAGCCGTGTGTGTAATGTGCGGAGCGGAGCCGACTGTGTAATGTGCGGAGCGGAGCCGAGCGTGTAATGTGCGGAGCGGAGCCGAGTGCGTAATGTGCGGAGCGGAGCCGAGTGCGTAATGAGCGGAGCCGAGCGTGTAATGTGCGGAGCGGAGCCGAGCGTGTAATGTGCGGAGCGGAGCCGAGTGTGTAATGTGCGGAGCCGAGTGTGTAATGTGCGGAGCGGAGCCGAGTGTGTAATGTGCGGAGCGGAGCCGAGCGTGTAATGTGCGGAGCCGAGCGTGTAATGTGCGGAGCGGAGCCGAGCGTGTAATGTGCGGAGCGGAGCCGAGCGTGTAATGTGCTGAGCGGAGCCGAGTGTGTAATGTGCGGAGCGGAGCCGTGTGTGTAATGTGCGGAGCGGAGCCGACTGTGTAATGTGCGGAGCGGAGCCGAGCGTGTAATGTGCGGAGCGGAGCCGAGTGCGTAATGTGCGGAGCGGAGCCGAGTGCGTAATGAGCGGAGCCGAGCGTGTAATGTGCGGAGCGGAGCCGAGCGTGTAATGTGCGGAGCGGAGCCGAGTGTGTAATGTGCGGAGCCGAGTGTGTAATGTGCGGAGCGGAGCCGAGTGTGTAATGTGCGGAGCGGAGCCGAGCGTGTAATGTGCGGAGCCGAGCGTGTAATGTGCGGAGCGGAGCCGAGCGTGTAATGTGCGGAGCGGAGCCGAGCGTGTAATGTGCGGAGCGGAGCCGAGCGTGTAATGTGCTGAGCGGAGCCGAGTGTGTAATGTGCGGAGCGGAGCCGTGTGTGTAATGTGCGGAGCGGAGCCGAGCGTGTAATGTGCGGAGCGGAGCCGAGCGTGTAATGTGCGGAGCGGAGCCGAGCGTGTAATGTGCGGAGCGGAGCCGAGCGTGTAATGTGCGGAGCCGAGCGTGTAATGTGCGGAGCGGAGCCGAGCGTGTAATGTGCGGAGAGGAGCCGAGCGTGTAATGTGCGGAGCGGAGCCGAGTGTGTAATGTGCGGAGCCGAGCGTGTAATGTGCGGAGCGGAGCCGAGCGTGTAATGTGCGGAGCGGAGCCGAGCGTGTAATGTGCGGAGCGGAGCCGAGCGTGTAATGTGCGGAGCGGAGCCGAGCGTGTAATGTGCGGAGCGGAGCCGAGCGTGTAATGTGCGGAGCGGAGCCGAGCGTGTAATGTGCGGAGCGGAGCCGAGTGTGTAATGTGCGGAGCCGAGTGTGTAATGTGCGGAGCGGAGCCGAGTGTGTAATGTGCGGAGCGGAGCCGAGCGTGTAATGTGCGGAGCCGAGCGTGTAATGTGCGGAGCCGAGCGTGTGATGTGCGGAGCGGAGCCGAGCGTGTAATGTGCGGAGCGGAGCCGAGCGTGTAATGTGCGGAGCGGAGCCGAGCGTGTAATGTGCTGAGCGGAGCCGAGTGTGTAATGTGCGGAGCGGAGCCGTGTGTGTAATGTGCGGAGCGGAGCCGACTGTGTAATGTGCGGAGCGGAGCCGAGCGTGTAATGTGCGGAGCGGAGCCGAGTGCGTAATGTGCGGAGCGGAGCCGAGTGCGTAATGAGCGGAGCCGAGCGTGTAATGTGCGGAGCGGAGCCGAGCGTGTAATGTGCGGAGCGGAGCCGAGTGTGTAATGTGCGGAGCCGAGTGTGTAATGTGCGGAGCGGAGCCGAGTGTGTAATGTGCGGAGCGGAGCCGAGCGTGTAATGTGCGGAGCCGAGCGTGTAATGTGCGGAGCGGAGCCGAGCGTGTAATGTGCGGAGCGGAGCCGAGCGTGTAATGTGCGGAGCGGAGCCGAGCGTGTAATGTGCGGAGCGGAGCCGAGTGTGTAATGTGCGGAGCCGAGCGTGTAATGTGCAGAGCGGAGCCGAGCGTGTAATGTGCGGAGCGGAGCCGAGTGTGTAATGTGCGGAGCGGAGCCGTGTGTGTAATGTGCGGAGCGGAGCCGACTGTGTAATGTGCGGAGCGGAGCCGAGCGTGTAATGTGCGGAGCGGAGCCGAGTGCGTAATGTGCGGAGCGGAGCCGAGTGCGTAATGAGCGGAGCCGAGCGTGTAATGTGCGGAGCGGAGCCGAGCGTGTAATGTGCGGAGCGGAGCCGAGTGTGTAATGTGCGGAGCCGAGTGTGTAATGTGCGGAGCGGAGCCGAGTGTGTAATGTGCGGAGCGGAGCCGAGCGTGTAATGTGCGGAGCCGAGCGTGTAATGTGCGGAGCGGAGCCGAGCGTGTAATATGCGGAGCGGAGCCGAGCGTGTAATGTGCGGAGCGGAGCCGAGCGTGTAATGTGCTGAGCGGAGCCGAGTGTGTAATGTGCGGAGCGGAGCCGAGCGTGTAATGTGCGGAGCGGAGCCGAGCGTGTAATGTGCGGAGCGGAGCCGAGCGTGTAATGTGCGGAGCCGAGCGTGTAATGTGCGGAGCGGAGCCGAGCGTGTAATGTGCGGAGCGGAGCCGAGTGTGTAATGTGCGGAGCCGAGCGTGTAATGTGCGGAGCGGAGCCGAGCGTGTAATGTGCGGAGCGGAGCCGAGCGTGTAATGTGCGGAGCGGAGCCGAGCGTGTAATGTGCGGAGCGGAGCCGAGCGTGTAATGTGCGGAGCCGAGCGTGTAATGTGCGGAGCGGAGCCGAGCGTGTAATGTGCGGAGAGGAGCCGAGCGTGTAATGTGCGGAGCGGAGCCGAGTGTGTAATGTGCGGAGCCGAGCGTGTAATGTGCGGAGCGGAGCCGAGCGTGTAATGTGCGGAGCGGAGCCGAGCGTGTAATGTGCGGAGCCGAGGGTGTAATGTGCGGAGCGGAGCCGAGCGCTTAATGTGCGGAGCGGAGCCGAGCGCGTAATGTGCGGAGCGGAGCCGAGCGCGTAATGTGCGGAGCAGAGCCGAGCGCGTAATGTGCGGAGCGGAGCCGAGCGCGTAATGTGCGGAGCGGAGCCGAGCGCGTAATGTGCGGAGTGGAGCCGAGCGTGTAATGTGCGGAGCGGAGCCGAGTGTGTAATGTGCGGAGCCGAGTGTGTAATGTGCGGAGCGGAGCCGAGTGTGTAATGTGCGGAGCCGAGTGTGTAATGTGCGGAGCGGAGCCGAGTGTGTAATGTGCGGAGCCGAGTGTGTAATGTGCGGAGCGGAGCCGAGTGTGTAATGTGCGGAGCGGAGCCGAGTGTGTAATGTGCGGAGCGGAGTCGAGCGTGTAATGTGCGGAGCGCAGCCGAGCGTGTAATGTGCGGAGCGGAGCCGAGTGTGTAATGTGCGGAGCCGAGCCGAGCGTGTAATGTGCGGAGCCGAGCCGAGCGTGTAATGTGCGGAGCGGAGCCGAGCGTGTAATGTGCGGAGAGGAGCCGAGCGTGTAATGTGCGGAGCGGAGCCGAGTGTGTAATGTGCGGAGCCGAGCGTGTAATGTGCGGAGCGGAGCCGAGCGTGTAATGTGCGGAGCGGAGCCGAGCGTGTAATGTGCGGAGCCGAGGGTGTAATGTGCGGAGCGGAGCCGAGCGCGTAATGTGCGGAGCGGAGCCGAGCGCGTAATGTGCGGAGCGGAGCCGAGCGCGTAATGTGCGGAGCGGAGCCGAGCGTGTAATGTGCGGAGCGGAGCCGAGCGTGTAATGTGCGGAGAGGAGCCGAGCGTGTAATGTGCGGAGCGGAGCCGAGTGTGTAATGTGCGGAGCCGAGCGTGTAATGTGCGGAGCGGAGCCGAGCGTGTAATGTGCGGAGCGGAGCCGAGCGTGTAATGTGCGGAGCCGAGGGTGTAATGTGCGGAGCGGAGCCGAGGGTGTAATGTGCGGAGCGAAGCCGAGCGCGTAATGTGCGGAGCGGAGCCGAGCGCGTAATGTGCGGAGCGGAGCCGAGCGCGTAATGTGCGGAGCGGAGCCGAGCGCGTAATGTGCGGAGCGGAGCCGAGCGTGTAATGTGCGGAGCGGAGCCGAGTGTGTAATGTGCGGAGCCGAGTGTGTAATGTGCGGAGCGAAGCCGAGTGTGTAATGTGCGGAGCCGAGTGTGTAATGTGCGGAGCCGAGTGTGTAATGTGCGGAGCGGAGCCGAGTGTGTAATGTGCGGAGCGGAGCCGAGCGTGTAATGTGCGGAGCCGAGCGTGTAATGTGCGGAGCGCAGCCGAGCGTGTAATGTGCGGAGCGCAGCCGAGCGTGTAATGTGCGGAGCGGAGCCGAGCGTGTAATGTGCGGACCGGAGCCCAGTGTGTAATGTGCGGAGCGGAGCGTGTAATGTGCGGAGCGGAGCCGAGCGTGTAATGTGCGGAGCGGAGCCGAGCGTGTAATGAGCGGAGCCGAGTGTGTAATGTGCGGAGCGGAGCCGAGTGTGTAATGTGCGGAGCCGAGCGTGTAATGTGCGGAGCCGAGCCGAGCGTGTAATGTGCGGAGCGGAGCCGAGCGTGTAATGTGCCGAGCCGAGCGTGTAATGTGCGGAGCCGAGCGTGTAATGTGCGGAGCGGAGCCGAGCTTGTGATGTGCGGAGCCGAGCATGTAATGTGCGGAGCGGAGCAGAGTGTGTAATGTGCGGAGCGGAGCCGAGCGTGTAATGTGCGGAGCCGAGCGTGTAATGTGCGGAGCGGAGCCGAGCTTGTGATGTGCGGAGCCGAGCATGTAATGTGCGGAGCGGAGCAGAGTGTGTAATGTGCGAAGCGGAGCCGAGCGTGTAATGTGCGGAGCGGAGCCTAGCGTGTATTGTGCGGAGCCGAGCGTGTAATGTGCGGAGCGGAGCCGAGCGTGTAATGTGCGGAGCCGAGCGTGTAATGTGCGGAGCGGAGCCGAGCGTGTAATGTGCGGAGCGGAGCCGAGCGTGTAATGTGCGGAGCGGAGCGTGTAATGTGCGGAGTGGAGCGTGTAATGTGCGGAGCGGAGCGTGTAATGTGCGGAGCGGAGCCGAGCGTGTAATGTGCGGAGCGGAGCCGAGCGTGTAATGTGCGGAGCCGAGCGTGTAATGTGCGGAGCGGAGCCGAGTGCGTAATGTGCGGAGCGGAGCCGAGTGCGTAATGAGCGGAGCCGAGCGTGTAATGTGCGGAGCAGAGCCGAGTGTGTAATGTGCGGAGCCGAGTGTGTAATGTGCGGAGCGGAGCCGAGTGTGTAATGTGCGGAGCGGAGCCGAGCGTGTAATGTGCGGAGCCGAGCGTGTAATGTGCGGAGCGGAGCCGAGCGTGTAATGTGCGGAGCGGAGTCGAGCGTGTAATGTGCGGAGCGGAGCCGAGCGTGTAATGTGCGGAGCGGAGCCGTGTGTGTAATATGCTGAGCGGAGCCGAGTGTGTAATGTGCCTAGCGGAGCCGAGTGTGTAATGTGCGGAGCGGAGCCGAGAGTGTAATGTGCGGAGCGGAGCCCAGTGTGTAATTTGCGGAGCGGAGCCCAGTGTGTAATGTGCGGAGCGGAGCCCAGTGTGTAATGTGCGGAGCGGAGCCGAGTGTGTAATGTGCGGAGCCGAGTGTGTAATGTGCGGAGCGGAGCCGAGTGTGTAATGTGCGGAGCCGAGTGTGTAATGTGCGGAGCAGAGCCGAGCGTGTAATGTGCGGAGCGGAGCCGAGCGTGTAATGTGCGGAGCGGAGCCGAGTGTGTAATGTGCGGAGCGGAGCCGAGTGTGTAATGTGCGGAGCGGAGCAGAGTGTGTAATGTGCGGAGCGGAGCCGAGCGTGTAATGTGCGGAGCGGAGCCGAGCGTGTATTGTGCGGAGCCGAGCGTGTAATGTGCGGAGCGGAGCCGAGTGTGTAATGTGCGGAGCCGAGTGTGTAATGTGCGGAGCGGAGCCGAGTGTGTAATGTGCAGAGCCGAGTGTGTAATGTGCGGAGCGGAGCCGAGTGTGTAATGTGCAGAGCCGAGTGTGTAATGTGCGGAGCGGAGCCGAGCGTGTAATGTGCGGAGCGGAGCCGAGCGTGTAATGTGCGGAGGGGAGCCCAGTGTGTAATGTGCGGAGCGGAGCCCAGTGTGTAATGTGCGGAGCGGAGCCCAGTGTGTAATGTGCGGAGCGGAGCCGAGCGTGTAATGTGCGGAACGGAGCCGAGTGTGTAATGTGCGGAGCGGAGCCGAGCGTGTAATGTGCGGAACGGAGCCGAGTGTGTAATGTGCGGAGCGGAGCCGAGTGTGTAATGTGCGGAGCCGAGTGTGTAATGTGCGGAGCCGAGCGTGTAATGTGCTTAGCGGAGCCGAGGGTGTAATGTGTGGAGCGGAGCCGAGTGTGTAATGTGCGGAGCGGAGCCGAGTGTGTAATGTGCGGAGCCGAGTGTGTAATGTGCGGAGCCGAGTGTGTAATGTGCGGAGCAGAGCCGAGTGTGTAATGTGCGGAGCGGAGCCGAGCGTGTAATGTGCGGAGCGGAGCCGAGCGTGTAATGTGCGGAGCGGAGCCGAGTGTGTAATGTGCGGAGCGGAGCCGAGTGTGTAATGTGCGGAGCGGAGCCGAGTGTGTAATGTGCGGAGCCAAGTGTGTAATGTGCGGAGTGGAGCCGAGTGTGTAATGTGCGGAGCCGAGTGTGTAATGTGCGGAGCGGAGCCGAGTGTGTAATGTGCGGAGCCGAGTGTGTAATGTGCGGAGTCGAGTGTGTAATGTGCGGAGCGGAGCCGAGTGCGTAATGTGCGGAGCGGAGCCGAGTGCGTAATGTGCGGAGCGGAGCCGAGTGCGTAATGTGCGGAGCGGAGCCGAGTGCGTAATGTGCGGAGCGGAGCCGAGTGCGTAATGAGCGGAGCCGAGCGTGTAATGTGCGGAGCGGAGCCGAGCGTGTAATGTGCGGAGCGGAGCCGAGTGTGTAATGTGCGGAGCGGAGCCGAGCGTGTAATGTGCGGAGCGGAGCCGAGCGTGTAATGTGCGGAGCGGAGCCGAGCGTGTAATGTGCGGAGCGGAGCCGAGCGTGTAATGTGCGGAGGGGAGCCCAGTGTGGAATGTGCGGAGCGGAGCCCAGTGTGTAATGTGCGGAGCGGAGCCCAGTGTGTAATGTGCGGAGCGGAGCCGAGCGTGTAATGTGCGGAACGGAGCCGAGTGTGTAATGTGCGGAGCGGAGCCGAGTGTGTAATGTGCGGAGCCGAGTGTGTAATGTGCGGAGCCGAGCGTGTAATGTGCTTAGCGGAGCCGAGGGTGTAATGTGTGGAGCGGAGCCGAGTGTGTAATGTGCGGAGCGGAGCCGAGTGTGTAATGTGCGGAGCGGAGCCGAGTGTGTAATGTGCGGAGCGGAGCCGAGTGTGTAATGTGCGGAGCGGAGCCGAGTGTGTAATGTGCGGAGCCGAGTGTGTAATGTGCGGTGCCAAGTGTGTAATGTGCGGAGCGGAGCCGACTGTGTAATGTGCGGAGCCGAGTGTGTAATGTGCGGAGCGGAGCCGAGTGTGTAATGTGCGGAGCCGAGTGTGTAATGTGCGGAGCCGAGTGTGTAATGTGCGGAGCGGAGCCGAGTGCGTAATGTGCGGAGCGGAGCCGAGTGCGTAATGTGCGGAGCGGAGCCGAGTGCGTAATGTGCGGAGCGGAGCCGAGTGCGTAATGTGCGGAGCGGAGCCGAGTGCGTAATGTGCGGAGCGGAGCCGAGTGCGTAATGAGCGGAGCCGAGCGTGTAATGTGCGGAGCGGAGCCGAGCGTGTAATGTGCGGAGCGGAGCCGAGTGTGTAATGTGCGGAGCGGAGCCGAGTGTGTAATGTGCGGAGCGGAGCCGAGTGTGTAATGTGCGGAGCGGAGCCGAGCGTGTAATGTGCGGAGCCGAGCCGAGCGTGTAATGTGCGGAGCGGAGCCGAGCGTGTAATGTGCGGAGCCGAGCCGAGCGTGTAATGTGCGGAGCGGAGCCGAGCGTGTAATGTGCGGAGCCGAGCGTGTAATGTGCGGAGCGGAGCCGAGCGTGTAATGTGCGGAGAGGAGCCGAGCGTGTAATGTGCGGAGCGGAGCCGAGTGTGTAATGTGCGGAGCCGAGCGTGTAATGTGCGGAGCGGAGCCGAGCGTGTAATGTGCGGAGCGGAGCCGAGCGTGTAATGTGCGGAGCCGAGGGTGTAATGTGCGGAGCGGAGCCGAGGGTGTAATGTGCGGAGCGAAGCCGAGCGCGTAATGTGCGGAGCGGAGCCGAGCGCGTAATGTGCGGAGCGGAGCCGAGCGCGTAATGTGCGGAGCGGAGCCGAGCGCGTAATGTGCGGAGCGGAGCCGAGCGTGTAATGTGCGGAGCGGAGCCGAGTGTGTAATGTGCGGAGCCGAGTGTGTAATGTGCGGAGCGAAGCCGAGTGTGTAATGTGCGGAGCCGAGTGTGTAATGTGCGGAGCCGAGTGTGTAATGTGCGGAGCAGAGCCGAGTGTGTAATGTGCGGAGCGGAGCCGAGCGTGTAATGTGCGGAGCCGAGCGTGTAATGTGCGGAGCGCAGCCGAGCGTGTAATGTGCGGAGCGCAGCCGAGCGTGTAATGTGCGGAGCGGAGCCGAGCGTGTAATGTGCGGTCCGGAGCCCAGTGTGTAATGTGCGGAGCGGAGCGTGTAATGTGCGGAGCGGAGCCGAGCGTGTAATGTGCGGAGCGGAGCCGAGCGTGTAATGAGCGGAGCCGAGTGTGTAATGTGCGGAGCCGAGCGTGTAATGTGCGGAGCCGAGCCGAGCGTGTAATGTGCGGAGCGGAGCCGAGCGTGTAATGTGCCGAGCCGAGCGTGTAATGTGCGGAGCCGAGCGTGTAATGTGCGGAGCGGAGCCGAGCTTGTGATGTGCGGAGCCGAGCATGTAATGTGCGGAGCGGAGCAGAGTGTGTAATGTGCGGAGCGGAGCCGAGCGTGTAATGTGCGGAGCCGAGCGTGTAATGTGCGGAGCGGAGCCGAGCTTGTGATGTGCGGAGCCGAGCATGTAATGTGCGGAGCGGAGCAGAGTGTGTAATGTGCGAAGCGGAGCCGAGCGTGTAATGTGCGGAGCGGAGCCTAGCGTGTATTGTGCGGAGCCGAGCGTGTAATGTGCGGAGCGGAGCCGAGCGTGTAATGTGCGGAGCCGAGCGTGTAATGTGCGGAGCGGAGCCGAGCGTGTAATGTGCGGAGCGGAGCCGAGCGTGTAATGTGCGGAGCGGAGCGTGTAATGTGCGGAGTGGAGCGTGTAATGTGCGGAGCGGAGCGTGTAATGTGCGGAGCGGAGCCGAGCGTGTAATGTGCGGAGCGGAGCCGAGCGTGTAATGTGCGGAGCCGAGCGTGTAATGTGCGGAGCGGAGCCGAGTGCGTAATGTGCGGAGCGGAGCCGAGTGCGTAATGAGCGGAGCCGAGCGTGTAATGTGCGGAGCAGAGCCGAGTGTGTAATGTGCGGAGCCGAGTGTGTAATGTGCGGAGCGGAGCCGAGTGTGTAATGTGCGGAGCGGAGCCGAGCGTGTAATGTGCGGAGCCGAGCGTGTAATGTGCGGAGCGGAGCCGAGCGTGTAATGTGCGGAGCGGAGTCGAGCGTGTAATGTGCGGAACGGAGCCGAGCGTGTAATGTGCGGAGCGGAGCCGTGTGTGTAATATGCTGAGCGGAGCCGAGTGTGTAATGTGCCTAGCGGAGCCGAGTGTGTAATGTGCGGAGCGGAGCCGAGAGTGTAATGTGCGGAGCGGAGCCCAGTGTGTAATTTGCGGAGCGGAGCCCAGTGTGTAATGTGCGGAGCGGAGCCCAGTGTGTAATGTGCGGAGCGGAGCCGAGTGTGTAATGTGCGGAGCCGAGTGTGTAATGTGCGGAGCGGAGCCGAGTGTGTAATGTGCGGAGCCGAGTGTGTAATGTGCGGAGCAGAGCCGAGCGTGTAATGTGCGGAGCGGAGCCGAGCGTGTAATGTGCGGAGCGGAGCCGAGTGTGTAATGTGCGGAGCGGAGCCGAGTGTGTAATGTGCGGAGCGGAGCAGAGTGTGTAATGTGCGGAGCGGAGCCGAGCGTGTAATGTGCGGAGCGGAGCCGAGCGTGTATTGTGCGGAGCCGAGCGTGTAATGTGCGGAGCGGAGCCGAGTGTGTAATGTGCGGAGCCGAGTGTGTAATGTGCGGAGCGGAGCCGAGTGTGTAATGTGCAGAGCCGAGTGTGTAATGTGCGGAGCGGAGCCGAGTGTGTAATGTGCAGAGCCGAGTGTGTAATGTGCGGAGCGGAGCCGAGCGTGTAATGTGCGGAGCGGAGCCGAGCGTGTAATGTGCGGAGGGGAGCCCAGTGTGTAATGTGCGGAGCGGAGCCCAGTGTGTAATGTGCGGAGCGGAGCCCAGTGTGTAATGTGCGGAGCGGAGCCGAGCGTGTAATGTGCGGAACGGAGCCGAGTGTGTAATGTGCGGAGCGGAGCCGAGTGTGTAATGTGCGGAGCCGAGTGTGTAATGTGCGGAGCCGAGCGTGTAATGTGCTTAGCGGAGCCGAGGGTGTAATGTGTGGAGCGGAGCCGAGTGTGTAATGTGCGGAGCGGAGCCGAGTGTGTAATGTGCGGAGCCGAGTGTGTAATGTGCGGAGCCGAGTGTGTAATGTGCGGAGCAGAGCCGAGTGTGTAATGTGCGGAGCGGAGCCGAGCGTGTAATGTGCGGAGCGGAGCCGAGCGTGTAATGTGCGGAGCGGAGCCGAGTGTGTAATGTGCGGAGCGGAGCCGAGTGTGTAATGTGCGGAGCGGAGCCGAGTGTGTAATGTGCGGAGCCAAGTGTGTAATGTGCGGAGTGGAGCCGAGTGTGTAATGTGCGGAGCCGAGTGTGTAATGTGCGGAGCGGAGCCGAGTGTGTAATGTGCGGAGCCGAGTGTGTAATGTGCGGAGCCGAGTGTGTAATGTGCGGAGCGGAGCCGAGTGCGTAATGTGCGGAGCGGAGCCGAGTGCGTAATGTGCGGAGCGGAGCCGAGTGCGTAATGTGCGGAGCGGAGCCGAGTGCGTAATGTGCGGAGCGGAGCCGAGTGCGTAATGAGCGGAGCCGAGCGTGTAATGTGCGGAGCGGAGCCGAGCGTGTAATGTGCGGAGCGGAGCCGAGTGTGTAATGTGCGGAGCGGAGCCGAGTGTGTAATGTGCGGAGCGGAGCCGAGCGTGTAATGTGCGGAGCGGAGCCGAGCGTGTAATGTGCGGAGCGGAGCCGAGCGTGTAATGTGCGGAGGGGAGCCCAGTGTGGAATGTGCGGAGCGGAGCCCAGTGTGTAATGTGCGGAGCGGAGCCCAGTGTGTAATGTGCGGAGCGGAGCCGAGCGTGTAATGTGCGGAACGGAGCCGAGTGTGTAATGTGCGGAGCGGAGCCGAGTGTGTAATGTGCGGAGCCGAGTGTGTAATGTGCGGAGCCGAGCGTGTAATGTGCTTAGCGGAGCCGAGGGTGTAATGTGTGGAGCGGAGCCGAGTGTGTAATGTGCGGAGCGGAGCCGAGTGTGTAATGTGCGGAGCCGAGTGTGTAATGTGCGGAGCAGAGCCGAGTGTGTAATGTGCGGAGCGGAGCCGAGCGTGTAATGTGCGGAGCGGAGCCGAGCGTGTAATGTGCGGAGCGGAGCCGAGTGTGTAATGTGCGGAGCGGAGCCGAGTGTGTAATGTGCGGAGCGGAGCCGAGTGTGTAATGTGCGGAGCCGAGTGTGTAATGTGCGGTGCCAAGTGTGTAATGTGCGGAGCGGAGCCGAGTGTGTAATGTGCGGAGCCGAGTGTGTAATGTGCGGAGCGGAGCCGAGTGTGTAATGTGCGGAGCCGAGTGTGTAATGTGCGGAGCCGAGTGTGTAATGTGCGGAGCGGAGCCGAGTGCGTAATGTGCGGAGCGGAGCCGAGTGCGTAATGTGCGGAGCGGAGCCGAGTGCGTAATGTGCGGAGCGGAGCCGAGTGCGTAATGTGCGGAGCGGAGCCGAGTGCGTAATGTGCGGAGCGGAGCCGAGTGCGTAATGAGCGGAGCCGAGCGTGTAATGTGCGGAGCGGAGCCGAGCGTGTAATGTGCGGAGCGGAGCCGAGCGTGTAATGTGCGGAGCGGAGCCGAGCGTGTAATGTGCGGAGCGGAGCCGAGTGTGTAATGTGCGGAGCGGAGCCGAGCGTGTAATGTGCGGAGCCGAGCGTGTAATGTGCGGAGCGGAGCCGAGCGCGTAATGTGCGGAGCGGAGCCGAGCGCGTAATGTGCGGAGCGGAGCCGAGCGCGTAATGTGCGGAGCGGAGCCGAGCGTGTAATTTGCGGAGCGGAGCCGAGCGTGTAATGTGCGGAGCGGAGCCGAGCGTGTAATGTGCGGAGCCGAGCGTGTAATGTGCGGAGCGGAGCCGAGCGTGTAATGTGCGTAGCGGAGCCGAGCGTGTAATGTGCGGAGCGGAGCCGAGCGTATAATGTGCGGAGCGGAGCCGAGCGTGTAATGTGCGGAGCGGAGCCCAGTGTGTAATGTGCGGAGCGGAGCCCAGTGTGTAATGTGCGGAGCGGAGCCGAGTGTGTAATGTGCGGAGCCGAGTGTGTAATGTGCGGAGCCGAGCGTGTAATGTGCGGAGCCGAGCGTGTAATGTGCGGAGCGGAGCCGAGCGTGTAATGTGCGGAGCCGAGCGTGTAATGTGCGGAGCCGAGCGTGTAATGTGCGGAGCGGAGCCGAGGGTGTATTGTGCGGAGCGGAGCCGAGCGTGTAATGAGCGGAGCCGAGCGTGTAATGTGCGGAGCGGAGCCGAGCGTGTAATGTGCGGAGCCGAGCCGAGCGTGTAATGTGCGGAGCCTAGCGTGTAATGTGCGGAGCCGAGCCGAGCGTGTAATGTGCGGAGCCGAGCCGAGCGTGTAATGTGCGGAGCGGAGCCGAGCGTGTAATGTGCGGAGCGGAGCCGATCGTGTAATGTGCGGAGCCGAGCGTGTAATGTGCGGAGCGGAGCCGAGCGTGTAATGTGCGGAGCGGAGCCGAGCGTGTAATGAGCGGAGCCGAGCGTGTAATGTGCGGAGCGGAGCCGAGCGTGTAATGTGCGGAGCGTAGCCGAGCGTGTAATGTGCGGAGCTGAGCGTGTAATGTGCGGAGCCGAGCCGAGCGTGTAATGTGCGGAGCCGAGCCGAGCGTGTAATGTGCGGAGCGGAGCCGAGCGTGTAATGTGCGGAGCGGAGCCGATCGTGTAATGTGCGGAGCCGAGCGTGTAATGTGCGGAGCGGAGCCGAGCATGTAATGTGCGGAGTCGAGGGTGTAATGTGCGGAGCGGAGCCGAGGGTGTAATGTGCGGAGCGAAGCCGAGCGCGTAATGTGCGGAGCGGAGCCGAGCGCGTAATGTGCGGAGCGGAGCCGAGCGCGTAATGTGCGGAGCGGAGCCGAGCGTGTAATGTGCGGAGCGGAGCCGAGTGTGTAACGTGCGGAGCCGAGTGTGTAATGTGCGGAGCGGAGCCGAGTGTGTAATGTGCGGAGCCGAGTGTGTAATGTGCGGAGCGGAGCCGAGTGTGTAATGTGCGGAGCCGAGTGTGTAATGTGCGGAGCCGAGTGTGTAATGTGCGGAGCGGAGCCGAGCGTGTAATGTGCGGAGCGGAGCCGAGTGTGTAATGTGCGGAGCGGAGCCGAGTGTGTAATGTGCGGAGCGGAGCCGAGTGTGTAATGTGCGGAGCGGAGCAGAGTGTGTAATGTGCGGAGCGGAGCCGAGCGTGTATTGTGCGGAGCCGAGCGTGTAATGTGCGGAGCGGAGCCGAGTGTGTAATGTGCGGAGCCGAGTGTGTAATGTGCCGAGCGGAGCCGAGCGTGTAATGTGCGGAGCGGAGCCGAGCGTGTAATGTGCGGAGCGGAGCCGAGCGTGTAATGTGCGGAGCGGAGCCGAGCGTGTAATGTGCGGAGCGGAGCCGAGCGTGTAATGTGCGGAGCGGAGCCCAGTGTGTAATGTGCGGAGCGGAGCCCAGTGTGTAATGTGCGGAGCGGAGCCCAGTGTGTAATGTGCGGAGCGGAGCCGAGCGTGTAATGTGCGGAACGGAGCCGAGTGTGTAATGTGCGGAGCGGAGCCGAGTGTGTAATGTGCGGAGCCGAGTGTGTAATGTGCGGAGCCGAGCGTGTAATGTGCTTAGCGGAGCCGAGGGTGTAATGTGTGGAGCGGAGCCGAGCGTGTAATGTGCGGAGCGGAGCCGAGTGTGTAATGTGCGGAGCCGAGTGTGTAATGTGCGGAGCCGAGTGTGTAATGTGCGGAGCCGAGTGTGTAATGTGCGGAGCGGAGCCGAGCGTGTAATGTGCGGAGCGGAGCCGAGTGTGTAATGTGCGGAGCGGAGCCGAGTGTGTAATGTGCGGAGCGGAGCCGAGTGTGTAATGTGCGGAGCGGAGCCGAGTGTGTAATGTGCGGAGCCAAGTGTGTAATGTGCGGAGCGGAGCCGAGTGTGTAATGTGCGGAGCCGAGTGTGTAATGTGCGGAGCGGAGCCGAGTGTGTAATGTGCGGAGCCGAGTGTGTAATGTGCGGAGCCGAGTGTGTAATGTGCGGAGCGGAGCCGAGCGTGTAATGTGCGGAGCGGAGCCGAGCGTGTAATGTGCGGAGCGGAGCCGAGCGTGTAATGTGCAGAGCGGAGCCGAGCGTGTAATGTGCGGAGCGGAGCCGAGCGTGTAATGTGCGGAGCGGAGCCGAGCGTGTAATGTGCGGAGAGGAGCCGAGCGTGTAATGTGCGGAGCGGAGCCGAGTGTGTAATGTGCGGAGCGGAGCCGAGTGTGTAATGTGCAGAGCGGAGCCGAGCGTGTAATGTGCGGAGCGGAGCCGAGTGTGTAATGTGCGGAGCGGAGCCGAGTGTGTAATGTGCGGAGCGGAGCCGAGTGTGTAATGTGCGGAGCGGAGCCGAGCGTGTAATGTGCGGAACCGAGCGTGTAATGTGCGGAGCGGAGCCGAGCGCGTAATGTGCGGAGCGGAGCCGAGTGTGTAATGTGCGGAGCGGAGCCGAGTGTGTAATGTGCGGAGCGGAGCCGAGCGTGTAATGTGCGGAGCGGAGCCGAGTGTGTAATGTGCGGAGAGGAGCCGAGTGTGTAATGTGCGGAGCCAAGTGTGTAATGTGCGGAGTGGAGCCGAGTGTGTAATGTGCGGAGCGGAGCCGAGTGTGTAATGTGCGGAGCCGAGTGTGTAATGTGCGGAGCCGAGTGTGTAATGTGCGGAGCGGAGCCGAGTGTGTAATGTGCGGAGCGGAGCCGAGTGTGTAATGTGCGGAGCGGAGCCGAGTGCGTAATGTGCGGAGCGGAGCCGAGTGCGTAATGTGCGGAGCAGAGCCGAGTGCGTAATGTGCGGAGCGGAGCCGAGCGTGTAATGTGCGGAGCGGAGCCGAGTGTGTAATGTGCGGAGCGGAGCCGAGCGTGTAATGTGCGGAGCGGAGCCGAGCGTGTAATGTGCGGAGCGGAGCCGAGCGTGTAATGTGCGGAGCGGAGCCGAGCGTGTAATGTGCGGAGGGGAGCCCAGTGTGTAATGTGCGGAGCGGAGCCCAGTGTGTAATGTGCGGAGCGGAGCCCAGTGTGTAATGTGCGGAGCGGAGCCGAGCGTGTAATGTGCGGAACGGAGCCGAGTGTGTAATGTGCGGAGCGGAGCCGAGTGTGTAATGTGCGGAGCCGAGTGTGTAATGTGCGGAGCCGAGCGTGTAATGTGCTTAGCGGAGCCGAGCGTGTAATGTGCGGAGCGGAGCCGAGTGTGTAATGTGCGGAGCCGAGTGTGTAATGTGCGGAGCCGAGTGTGTAATGTGCGGAGCCGAGTGTGTAATGTGCGGAGCGGAGCCGAGCGTGTAATGTGCGGAGCGGAGCCGAGTGTGTAATGTGCGGAGCGGAGCGTGTAATGTGCGGAGCGGAGTCGAGCGTGTAATGTGCGGAGCCGAGTGTGTAATGTGCGGAGCCGAGTGTGT
Source organism: Phyllobates terribilis (assembly GCF_046119375.1). Lineage (NCBI taxonomy): Eukaryota > Metazoa > Chordata > Amphibia > Anura > Dendrobatidae > Phyllobates > Phyllobates terribilis. The sequence continues at coordinate 595,663,724 of NW_027362761.1, forward strand.
AATGTGCGGAGCCGAGTGTGTAATGTGCGGAGCGGAGCCGAGCGTGTAATGTGCGGAGCGGAGCCGAGTGTGTAATGTGCGGAGCGGAGCCGAGTGTGTAATGTGCGGAGCGGAGCCGAGTGTGTAATGTGCGGAGCGGAGCCGAGTGTGTAATGTGCGGAGCCAAGTGTGTAATGTGCGGAGCGGAGCCGAGTGTGTAATGTGCGGAGCCGAGTGTGTAATGTGCGGAGCGGAGCCGAGTGTGTAATGTGCGGAGCCGAGTGTGTAATGTGCGGAGCGGAGCCGAGTGTGTAATGTGCGGAGCGGAGCCGAGCGTGTAATGTGCGGAGCGGAGCCGAGTGTGTAATGTGCGGAGCGGAGCCGAGCGTGTAATGTGCAGAGCGGAGCCGAGCGTGTAATGTGCGGAGCGGAGCCGAGCGTGTAATGTGCAGAGCGGAGCCGAGCGTGTAATGTGCAGAGCGGAGCCGAGCGTGTAATGTGCGGAGCGGAGCCGAGCGTGTAATGTGCAGAGCGGAGCCGAGCGTGTAATGTGCGGAGCGGAGCCGAGTGTGTAATGTGCGGAGCGGAGCCGAGTGTGTAATGTGCGGAGCGGAGCCGAGTGTGTAATGTGCGGAGCGGAGCCGAGCGTGTAATGTGCGGAGCCGAGCGTGTAATGTGCGGAGCGGAGCCGAGCGCGTAATGTGCGGAGCGGAGCCGAGTGTGTAATGTGCGGAGCGGAGCCGAGTGTGTAATGTGCGGAGCGGAGCCGAGCGTGTAATGTGCGGAGCGGAGCCGGGTGTGTAATGTGCGGAGCGGAGCCGAGTGTGTAATGTGCGGAGCCAAGTGTGTAATGTGCGGAGTGGAGCCGAGTGTGTAATGTGCGGAGCCGAGTGTGTAATGTGCGGAGCGGAGCCGAGTGTGTAATGTGCGGAGCCGAGTGTGTAATGTGCGGAGCCGAGTGTGTAATGTGCGGAGCGGAGCCGAGTGTGTAATGTGCGGAGCGGAGCCGAGTGTGTAATGTGCGGAGCGGAGCCGAGTGCGTAATGTGCGGAGCGGAGCCGAGTGCGTAATGTGCGGAGCAGAGCCGAGTGCGTAATGTGCGGAGCGGAGCCGAGCGTGTAATGTGCGGAGCGGAGCCGAGTGTGTAATGTGCGGAGCGGAGCCGAGCGTGTAATGTGCGGAGCGGAGCCGAGCGTGTAATGTGCGGAGCGGAGCCGAGCGTGTAATGTGCGGAGCGGAGCCGAGCGTGTAATGTGCGGAGGGGAGCCCAGTGTGTAATGTGCGGAGCGGAGCCCAGTGTGTAATGTGCGGAGCGGAGCCGAGCGTGTAATGTGCGGAACGGAGCAGAGTGTGTAATGTGCGGAGCGGAGCCGAGTGTGTAATGTGCGGAGCCGAGTGTGTAATGTGCGGAGCCGAGCGTGTAATGTGCTTAGCGGAGCCGAGGGTGTAATGTGTGGAGCGGAGCCGAGTGTGTAATGTGCGGAGCGGAGCCGAGTGTGTAATGTGCGGAGCCGAGTGTGTAATGTGCGGAGCAGAGCCGAGTGTGTAATGTGCGGAGCGGAGCCGAGCGTGTAATGTGCGGAGCGGAGCCGAGCGTGTAATGTGCGGAGCGGAGCCGAGTGTGTAATGTGCGGAGCGGAGCCGAGTGTGTAATGTGCGGAGCGGAGCCGAGTGTGTAATGTGCGGAGCCAAGTGTGTAATGTGCGGAGCGGAGCCGAGTGTGTAATGTGCGGAGCCGAGTGTGTAATGTGCGGAGCGGAGCCGAGTGTGTAATGTGCGGAGCCGAGTGTGTAATGTGCGGAGCCGAGTGTGTAATGTGCGGAGCGGAGCCGAGTGCGTAATGTGCGGAGCGGAGCCGAGTGCGTAATGTGCGGAGCAGAGCCGAGTGCGTAATGTGCGGAGCGGAGCCGAGCGTGTAATGTGCGGAGCGGAGCCGAGCGTGTAATGTGCGGAGCGGAGCCGAGCGTGTAATGTGCGGAGCGGAGCCGAGTGTGTAATGTGCGGAGCGGAGCCGAGTGTGTAATGTGCGGAGCGGAGCCGAGCGTGTAATGTGCGGAGCCGAGCGTGTAATGTGCGGAGCGGAGCCGAGCGCGTAATGTGCGGAGTGGAGCCGAGCGCGTAATGTGCGGAGCGGAGCCGAGCGTGTAATGTGCGGAGCGGAGCCGAGCGTGTAATGTGCGGAGCGGAGCCGAGCGTGTAATGTGCGGAGCGGAGCCGAGCGTGTAATGTGCGGAGCGGAGCCGAGCGTGTAATGTGCGGAGCGGAGCCGAGCGTGTAATGTGCGGAGCGGAGCCGAGCGTGTAATGTGCGGAGCGGAGCCGAGCGTGTAATGTGCGGAGCGGAGCCGAGTGTGTAATGTGCGGAGCCGAGTGTGTAATGTGCGGAGCGGAGCCGAGTGTGTAATGTGCGGAGCGGAGCCGAGCGTGTAATGTGCGGAGCCGAGCGTGTAATGTGCGGAGCCGAGCGTGTGATGTGCGGAGCGGAGCCGAGCGTGTAATGTGCGGAGCGGAGCCGAGCGTGTAATGTGCGGAGCGGAGCCGAGCGTGTAATGTGCTGAGCGGAGCCGAGTGTGTAATGTGCGGAGCGGAGCCGAGTGTGTAATGTGCGGAGCGGAGCCGAGTGTGTAATGTGCGGAGCCAAGTGTGTAATGTGCGGAGCGGAGCCGAGTGTGTAATGTGCGGAGCCGAGTGTGTAATGTGCGGAGCGGAGCCGAGTGTGTAATGTGCGGAGCCGAGTGTGTAATGTGCGGAGCGGAGCCGAGTGTGTAATGTGCGGAGCGGAGCCGAGCGTGTAATGTGCGGAGCGGAGCCGAGTGTGTAATGTGCGGAGCGGAGCCGAGCGTGTAATGTGCAGAGCGGAGCCGAGCGTGTAATGTGCGGAGCGGAGCCGAGCGTGTAATGTGCAGAGCGGAGCCGAGCGTGTAATGTGCAGAGCGGAGCCGAGCGTGTAATGTGCGGAGCGGAGCCGAGCGTGTAATGTGCAGAGCGGAGCCGAGCGTGTAATGTGCGGAGCGGAGCCGAGTGTGTAATGTGCGGAGCGGAGCCGAGTGTGTAATGTGCGGAGCGGAGCCGAGTGTGTAATGTGCGGAGCGGAGCCGAGCGTGTAATGTGCGGAGCCGAGCGTGTAATGTGCGGAGCGGAGCCGAGCGCGTAATGTGCGGAGCGGAGCCGAGTGTGTAATGTGCGGAGCGGAGCCGAGTGTGTAATGTGCGGAGCGGAGCCGAGCGTGTAATGTGCGGAGCGGAGCCGGGTGTGTAATGTGCGGAGCGGAGCCGAGTGTGTAATGTGCGGAGCCAAGTGTGTAATGTGCGGAGTGGAGCCGAGTGTGTAATGTGCGGAGCCGAGTGTGTAATGTGCGGAGCGGAGCCGAGTGTGTAATGTGCGGAGCCGAGTGTGTAATGTGCGGAGCCGAGTGTGTAATGTGCGGAGCGGAGCCGAGTGTGTAATGTGCGGAGCGGAGCCGAGTGTGTAATGTGCGGAGCGGAGCCGAGTGCGTAATGTGCGGAGCGGAGCCGAGTGCGTAATGTGCGGAGCAGAGCCGAGTGCGTAATGTGCGGAGCGGAGCCGAGCGTGTAATGTGCGGAGCGGAGCCGAGTGTGTAATGTGCGGAGCGGAGCCGAGCGTGTAATGTGCGGAGCGGAGCCGAGCGTGTAATGTGCGGAGCGGAGCCGAGCGTGTAATGTGCGGAGCGGAGCCGAGCGTGTAATGTGCGGAGGGGAGCCCAGTGTGTAATGTGCGGAGCGGAGCCCAGTGTGTAATGTGCGGAGCGGAGCCGAGCGTGTAATGTGCGGAACGGAGCAGAGTGTGTAATGTGCGGAGCGGAGCCGAGTGTGTAATGTGCGGAGCCGAGTGTGTAATGTGCGGAGCCGAGCGTGTAATGTGCTTAGCGGAGCCGAGGGTGTAATGTGTGGAGCGGAGCCGAGTGTGTAATGTGCGGAGCGGAGCCGAGTGTGTAATGTGCGGAGCCGAGTGTGTAATGTGCGGAGCAGAGCCGAGTGTGTAATGTGCGGAGCGGAGCCGAGCGTGTAATGTGCGGAGCGGAGCCGAGCGTGTAATGTGCGGAGCGGAGCCGAGTGTGTAATGTGCGGAGCGGAGCCGAGTGTGTAATGTGCGGAGCGGAGCCGAGTGTGTAATGTGCGGAGCCAAGTGTGTAATGTGCGGAGCGGAGCCGAGTGTGTAATGTGCGGAGCCGAGTGTGTAATGTGCGGAGCGGAGCCGAGTGTGTAATGTGCGGAGCCGAGTGTGTAATGTGCGGAGCCGAGTGTGTAATGTGCGGAGCGGAGCCGAGTGCGTAATGTGCGGAGCGGAGCCGAGTGCGTAATGTGCGGAGCAGAGCCGAGTGCGTAATGTGCGGAGCGGAGCCGAGCGTGTAATGTGCGGAGCGGAGCCGAGCGTGTAATGTGCGGAGCGGAGCCGAGCGTGTAATGTGCGGAGCGGAGCCGAGTGTGTAATGTGCGGAGCGGAGCCGAGTGTGTAATGTGCGGAGCGGAGCCGAGCGTGTAATGTGCGGAGCCGAGCGTGTAATGTGCGGAGCGGAGCCGAGCGCGTAATGTGCGGAATGGAGCCGAGCGCGTAATGTGCGGAGCGGAGCCGAGCGTGTAATGTGCGGAGCGGAGCCGAGCGTGTAATTTGCGGAGCGGAGCCGAGCGTGTAATGTGCGGAGCGGAGCCGAGCGTGTAATGTGCGGAGCCGAGCGTGTAATGTGCGGAGCGGAGCCGAGCGTGTAATGTGCGGAGCGGAGCCGAGCGTGTAATGTGCGGAGCGGAGCCGAGCGTATAATGTGCGGAGCGGAGCCGAGCGTGTAATGTGCGGAGCCGAGCGTGTAATGTGCGGAGCCGAGCGTGTAATGTGCGGAGCGGAGCCGAGGGTGTAATGTGCGGAGCGGAGCCGAGCGTGTAGTGAGCGGAGCCGAGCGTGTAATGTGCGGAGCGGAGCCGAGCGTGTAATGTGCGGAGCGTAGCCGAGCGTGTAATGTGCGGAGCCGAGCGTGTAATGTGCGGAGCCGAGCCGAGCGTGTAATGTGCGGAGCCGAGCCGAGCGTGTAATGTGCGGAGCGGAGCCGAGCGTGTAATGTGCGGAGCGGAGCCGATCGTGTAATGTGCGGAGCCGAGCGTGTAATGTGCGGAGCGGAGCCGAGCGTGTAATGAGCGGAGCCGAGCGTGTAATGTGCGGAGCGGAGCCGAGCGTGTAATGTGCGGAGCGTAGCCGAGCGTGTAATGTGCGGAGCCGAGCGTGTAATGTGCGGAGCCGAGCCGAGCGTGTAATGTGCGGAGCCGAGCCGAGCGTGTAATGTGCGGAGCGGAGCCGAGCGTGTAATGTGCGGAGCGGAGCCGATCGTGTAATGTGCGGAGTCGAGGGTGTAATGTGCGGAGCGGAGCCGAGGGTGTAATGTGCGGAGCGAAGCCGAGTGTGTAATGTGCGGAGCCGAGCGTGTAATGTGCGGAGCGGAGCCGAGCGTGTAATGTGCGGAGTCGAGGGTGTAATGTGCGGAGCGGAGCCGAGGGTGTAATGTGCGGAGCGAAGCCGAGTGTGTAATGTGCGGAGCGGAGCCGAGCGTGTAATGTGCGGAGCGGAGCCGAGTGTGTAATGTGCGGAGCGGAGCCGAGTGTGTAATGTGCGGAGCGGAGCCGAGTGTGTAATGTGCGGAGCGGAGCCGAGCGTGTAATGTGCGGAGCCGAGCGTGTAATGTGCGGTGCGGAGCCGAGCGTGTAATGTGCGGAGCGGAGCCGAGTGTGTAATGTGCGGAGCGGAGCCGAGTGTGTAATGTGCGGAGCGGAGCCGAGTGTGTAATGTGCGGAGCGGAGCCGAGCGTGTAATGTGCGGAGCCGAGCGTGTAATGTGCGGTGCGGAGCCGAGCGCGTAATGTGCGGAGCGGAGCCGAGCGTGTAATGTGCGGAGCCGAGCGTGTAATGTGCGTAGCGGAGCCGAGCGTGTAATGTGCGGAGCGGAGCCGAACGTGTAATGTGCGGAGCGGAGCCGAGCGTGTAATGTGCGGAGCGGAGCCCAGTGTGTAATGTGCGGAGCGGAGCCCAGTGTGTAATGTGCGGAGCGGAGCCGAGCGTGTAATGTGCGGAGCCGAGCCGAGCGTGTAATGTGCGGAGCCGAGCGTGTAATGTGCGGAGCCGAGCCGAGCGTGTAATGTGCGGAGCCGAGCGTGTAATGTGCGGAGCCGAGCCGAGCGTGTAATGTGCGGAGCGGAGCCGAGCGTGTAATGTGCGGAGCCGAGCGTGTAATGTGCGGAGCGGAGCCGAGCGTGTAATGTGCGGAGCGGAGCCGAGTGTGTAATGTGCGCAGCCGAGCGTGTAATGTGCGGAGCGGAGCCGAGCGTGTAATGTGCGGAGCGGAGCCGAGCGTGTAATGTGCGGAGCCGAGGGTGTAATGTGCGGAGCGGAGCCGAGGGTGTAATGTGCGGAGCGAAGCCGAGCGCGTAATGTGCGGAGCGGAGCCGAGCGCGTAATATGCGGAGCGGAGCCGAGCGCGTAATGTGCGGAGCGGAGCCGAGCGTGTAATGTGCGGAGCGGAGCCGAGTGTGTAATGTGCGGAGCCGAGTGTGTAATGTGCGGAGCGGAGCCGAGTGTGTAATGTGCGGAGCCGAGTGTGTAATGTGCGGAGCGGAGCCGAGTGTGTAATGTGCGGAGCGGAGCCGAGTGTGTAATGTGCGGAGCGGAGCCGAGCGTGTAATGTGCGGAGCCGAGCGTGTAATGTGCGGAGCGCAGCCGAGCGTGTAATGTGCGGAGCGGAGCCGAGCGTGTAATGTGCGGACCGGAGCCGAGTGTGTAATGTGCGGAGCGGAGCGTGTAATGTGCGGAGCGGAGCCGAGCGTGTAATGTGCGGAGCGGAGCCGAGTGTGTAATGTGCGGAGCGGAGCGTGTAATGTGCGGAGCGGAGCCGAGCGTGTAATGTGCGGAGCGGAGCCGAGCGTGTAATGAGCGGAGCCGAGTGTGTAATGTGCGGATCCGAGCGTGTAATGTGCGGAGCGGAGCCCAGCGTGTATTGTGCGGAGCGGAGCCGAGCGTGTAATGTGCGGAGCGGAGCCGAGCGTGTAATGAGCGGAGCCAAGTGTGTAATGTGCGGAGCGGAGCCGAGTGTGTAATGTGCGGAGCGGAGCCGAGCGTGTAATGTGCGGAGGGGAGCCGAGCGTGTAATGTGCGGAGCCGAGCGTGTAATGTTCGGAGCGGAGCCGAGCGTATCATGTGCGGAGCCGAGCGTGTAATGTGCGGAGCGGAGCCGAGGGTGTAATGTGCGGAGCGGAGCCGAGCGTGTAATGAGCGGAGCCGAGTGTGTAATGTGCGGAGCGGAGCCGAGTGTGCAATGTGCGGAGCCGAGTGTGTAATGTGCGGAGCCGAGTGTGTAATGTGCGGAGCGGAGCCGAGTATGTAATGTGCGGAGCCGAGTGTGTAATGTGCGGAGCAGAGCCGAGTGTGTAATGTGCGGAGCGGAGCCGAGCGTGTAATGTGCGGAGCCGAGTGTGTAATGTGCGGAGCGGAGCCGAGTGTGTAATGTGCGGAGCGGAGCCGAGTGTGTAATGTGCAGAGCGGAGCCGAGTGTGTAATGTGCGGAGCCAAGTGTGTAATGTGCGGAGCCGAGTGTGTAATGTGCGGAGCGGAGCCGAGTGTGTAATGTGCGGAGCGGAGCCGAGTGCGTAATGTGCGGAGCGGAGCCGAGTGCGTAATGTGCGGAGCGGAGCCGAGTGCGTAATGAGCGGAGCCGAGCGTGTAATGTGCGGAGCGGAGCCGAGCGTGTAATGTGCGGAGCGGAGCCGAGCGTGTAATGTGCGGAGCCGAGTGTGTAATGTGCGGAGCGGAGCCGAGTGTGTAATGTGCGGAGCGGAGCCGAGTGTGTAATGTGCGGAGCGGAGCCGAGCGTGTAATGTGCGGAGCGGAGCCGAGCGTGTAATGTGCGGAGCCGAGCGTGTAATGTGCGGAGCGGAGCCGAGCGTGTAATGTGCGGAGCGGAGCCGAGCGTGTAATGTGCGGAGCGGAGCCGAGCGTGTAATGTGCGGAGCGGAGCCGTGTGTGTAATGTGCTGAGCGGAGCCGAGTGTGTAATGTGCGGAGCGGAGCCGTGTGTGTAATGTGCGGAGCGGAGCCGAGTGTGTAATGTGCGGAGCGGAGCCGAGTGTGTAATGTGCGGAGCGGAGCCGAGTGTGTAATGTGCGGAGCCGAGTGTGTAATGTGCGGAGCGGAGCCCAGTGTGTAATGTGCGGAGCGGAGCCCAGTGTGTAATGTGCGGAGCGGAGCCCAGTGTGTAATGTGCGGAGCCGAGTGTGTAATGTGCGGAGCCGAGTGTGTAATGTGCGGAGCCGAGTGTGTAATGTGCGGAGCGGAGCCGAGTGTGTAATGTGCGGAGCCGAGTGTGTAATGTGCGGAGCAGAGCCGAGCGTGTAATGTGCGGAGCGGAGCCGAGCGTGTAATGTGCGGAGCGGAGCCGAGTGTGTAATGTGCGGAGCGGAGCCGAGTGTGTAATGTGCGGAGCGGAGCCGAGTGTGTAATGTGCAGAGCGGAGCCGAGTGTGTTATGTGCGGAGCCGAGTGTGTAATGTGCGGAGCGGAGCCGAGTGTCTAATGTGCAGAGCCGAGTGTGTAATGTGCGGAGCGGAGCCGAGCGTGTAATGTGCGGAGCGGAGCCGAGCGTGTAATGTGCGGAGCGGAGCCGAGCGTGTAATGTGTGGAGCGGAGCCGAGCGTGTAATGTGCGGAGCGGAGCCCAGTGTGTAATGTGCGGAGCGGAGCCCAGTGTGTAATGTGCGGAGCGGAGCCCAGTGTGTAATGTGCGGAGCGGAGCCGAGCGTGTAATGTGCGGAACGGAGCCGAGTGTGTAATGTGCGGAGCGGAGCCGAGTGTGTAATGTGTGGAGCCGAGTGTGTAATGTGCGGAGCCGAGCGTGTAATGTGCGGAGCGGAGCCGAGGGTGTAATGTGCGGAGCGGAGCCGAGCGTGTAATGAGCGGAGCCGAGTGTGTAATGTGCGGAGCGGAGCCGAGTGTGTAATGTGCGGAGCCGAGTGTGTAATGTGCGGAGCCGAGTGTGTAATGTGCGGAGCGGAGCCGAGTGTGTAATGTGCGGAGCAGAGCCGAGTGTGTAATGTGCGGAGCGGAGCCGAGCGTGTAATGTGCGGAGCGGAGCCGTGTGTGTAATGTGCGGAGCGGAGCCGAGTGTGTAATGTGCGGAGCGGAGCCGAGTGTGTAATGTGCGGAGCGGAGCCGAGTGTGTAATGTGCGGAACCAAGTGTGTAATGTGCGGAGCGGAGCCGAGTGTGTAATGTGCGGAGCTGAGTGTGTAATGTGCGGAGCGGAGCCGAGTGTGTAATGTGCGGAGCGGAGCCGAGCGTGTAATGTGCGGAGGGGAGCCCAGTGTGTAATGTGCGGAGCGGAGCCCAGTGTGTAATGTGCGGAGCGGAGCCCAGTGTGTAATGTGCGGAGCGGAGCCGAGCGTGTAATGTGCGGAACGGAGCCGAGTGTGTAATGTGCGGAGCGGAGCCGAGTGTGTAATGTGCGGAGCCGAGTGTGTAATGTGCGGAGCCGAGCGTGTAATGTGCTTAGCGGAGCCGAGCGTGTAATGTGCGGAGCGGAGCCGAGTGTGTAATGTGCGGAGCCGAGTGTGTAATGTGCGGAGCCGAGTGTGTAATGTGCGGAGCCGAGTGTGTAATGTGCGGAGCGGAGCCGAGCGTGTAATGTGCGGAGCGGAGCCGAGTGTGTAATGTGCGGAGCGGAGCGTGTAATGTGCGGAGCGGAGCCGAGCGTGTAATGTGCGGAGCCGAGTGTGTAATGTGCGGAGCCGAGTGTGTAATGTGCGGAGCCGAGTGTGTAATGTGCGGAGCGGAGCCGAGCGTGTAATGTGCGGAGCGGAGCCGAGTGTGTAATGTGCGGAGCGGAGCCGAGTGTGTAATGTGCGGAGCGGAGCCGAGTGTGTAATGTGCGGAGCGGAGCCGAGTGTGTAATGTGCGGAGCCAAGTGTGTAATGTGCGGAGCGGAGCCGAGTGTGTAATGTGCGGAGCCGAGTGTGTAATGTGCGGAGCCGACTGTGTAATGTGCGGAGCGGAGCCGAGTGTGTAATGTGCGGAGCGGAGCCGAGCGTCTAATGTGCGGAGCGGAGCCGAGTGTGTAATGTGCGGAGCGGAGCCGAGCGTGTAATGTGCAGAGCGGAGCCGAGCGTGTAATGTGCGGAGCGGAGCCGAGCGTGTAATGTGCAGAGCGGAGCCGAGCGTGTAATGTGCAGAGCGGAGCCGAGCGTGTAATGTGCGGAGCGGAGCCGAGCGTGTAATGTGCAGAGCGGAGCCGAGCGTGTAATGTGCGGAGCGGAGCCGAGTGTGTAATGTGCGGAGCGGAGCCGAGTGTGTAATGTGCGGAGCGGAGCCGAGTGTGTAATGTGCGGAGCGGAGCCGAGCGTGTAATGTGCGGAGCCGAGCGTGTAATGTGCGGAGCGGAGCCGAGCGCGTAATGTGCGGAGCGGAGCCGAGTGTGTAATGTGCGGAGCGGAGCCGAGTGTGTAATGTGCGGAGCGGAGCCGAGTGTGTAATGTGCGGAGCCAAGTGTGTAATGTGCGGAGTGGAGCCGAGTGTGTAATGTGCGGAGCCGAGTGTGTAATGTGCGGAGCGGAGCCGAGTGTGTAATGTGCGGAGCCGAGTGTGTAATGTGCGGAGCCGAGTGTGTAATGTGCGGAGCGGAGCCGAGTGTGTAATGTGCGGAGCGGAGCCGAGTGTGTAATGTGCGGAGCGGAGCCGAGTGCGTAATGTGCTGAGCGGAGCCGAGTGCGTAATGTGCGGAGCAGAGCCGAGTGCGTAATGTGCGGAGCGGAGCCGAGCGTGTAATGTGCGGAGCGGAGCCGAGTGTGTAATGTGCGGAGCGGAGCCGAGCGTGTAATGTGCGGAGCGGAGCCGAGCGTGTAATGTGCGGAGCGGAGCCGAGCGTGTAATGTGCGGAGCGGAGCCGAGCGTGTAATGTGCGGAGGGGAGCCCAGTGTGTAATGTGCGGAGCGGAGCCCAGTGTGTAATGTGCGGAGCGGAGCCCAGTGTGTAATGTGCGGAGCGGAGCCGAGCGTGTAATGTGCGGAACGGAGCCGAGGGTGTAATGTGTGGAGCGGAGCCGAGTGTGTAATGTGCGGAGCGGAGCCGAGTGTGTAATGTGCGGAGCCGAGTGTGTAATGTGCGGAGCAGAGCCGAGTGTGTAATGTGCGGAGCGGAGCCGAGCGTGTAATGTGCGGAGCGGAGCCGAGCGTGTAATGTGCGGAGCGGAGCCGAGTGTGTAATGTGCGGAGCGGAGCCGAGTGTGTAATGTGCGGAGCGGAGCCGAGTGTGTAATGTGCGGAGCCAAGTGTGTAATGTGCGGAGCGGAGCCGAGTGTGTAATGTGCGGAGCCGAGTGTGTAATGTGCGGAGCGGAGCCGAGTGTGTAATGTGCGGAGCCGAGTGTGTAATGTGCGGAGCCGAGTGTGTAATGTGCGGAGCGGAGCCGAGTGTGTAATGTGCGGAGCGGAGCCGAGTGCGTAATGTGCGGAGCGGAGCCGAGTGCGTAATGTGCGGAGCAGAGCCGAGTGCGTAATGTGCGGAGCGGAGCCGAGCGTGTAATGTGCGGAGCGGAGCCGAGCGTGTAATGTGCGGAGCGGAGCCGAGCGTGTAATGTGCGGAGCGGAGCCGAGTGTGTAATGTGCGGAGCGGAGCCGAGTGTGTAATGTGCGGAGCGGAGCCGAGCGTGTAATGTGCGGAGCCGAGCGTGTAATGTGCGGAGCGGAGCCGAGCGCGTAATGTGCGGAGTGGAGCCGAGCGCGTAATGTGCGGAGCGGAGCCGAGCGTGTAATGTGCGGAGCGGAGCCGAGCGTGTAATTTGCGGAGCGGAGCCGAGCGTGTAATTTGCGGAGCGGAGCCGAGCGTGTAATGTGCGGAGCGGAGCCGAGCGTGTAATGTGCGGAGCCGAGCGTGTAATGTGCGGAGCGGAGCCGAGCGTGTAATGTGCGTAGCGGAGCCGAGCGTGTAATGTGCGGAGCGGAGCCGAGCGTATAATGTGCGGAGCGGAGCCGAGCGTGTAATGTGCGGAGCCGAGCGTGTAATGTGCGGAGCCGAGCGTGTAATGTGCGGAGCGGAGCCGAGGGTGTAATGTGCGGAGCGGAGCCGAGCGTGTAATGAGCGGAGCCGAGCGTGTAATGTGCGGAGCGTAGCCGAGCGTGTAATGTGCGAAGCCGAGCGTGTAATGTGCGGAGCCGAGCCGAGCGTGTAATGTGCGGAGCGGAGCCGAGCGTGTAATGTGCGGAGCGGAGCCGATCGTGTAATGTGCGGAGCCGAGCGTGTAATGTGCGGAGCGGAGCCGAGCGTGTAATGTGCGGAGCGGAGCCGAGCGTGTAATGAGCGGAGCCGAGCGTGTAATGTGCGGAGCGGAGCCGAGCGTGTAATGTGCGGAGCGTAGCCGAGCGTGTAATGTGCGGAGCCGAGCGTGTAATGTGCGGAGCCGAGCCGAGCGTGTAATGTGCGGAGCCGAGCCGAGCGTGTAATGTGCGGAGCGGAGCCGAGCGTGTAATGTGCGGAGCGGAGCCGATCGTGTAATGTGCGGAGCCGAGCGTGTAATGTGCGGAGCGGAGCTGAGCGTGTAATGTGCGGAGCGGAGCCGAGTGTGTAATGTGCGGAGCCGAGCGTGTAATGTGCGGAGCCGAGCCGAGCGTGTAATGTGCGGAGTCGAGGGTGTAATGTGCGGAGCGGAGCCGAGGGTGTAATGTGCGGAGCGAAGCCGAGCGCGTAATGTGCGGAGCGGAGCCGAGCGCGTAATGTGCGGAGCGGAGCCGAGCGCGTAATGTGCGGAGCGGAGCCGAGCGTGTAATGTGCGGAGCGGAGCCGAGTGTGTAACGTGCGGAGCCGAGTGTGTAATGTGCGGAGCGGAGCCGAGTGTGTAATGTGCGGAGCCGAGTGTGTAATGTGCGGAGCGGAGCCGAGTGTGTAATGTGCGGAGCCGAGTGTGTAATGTGCGGAGCCGAGTGTGTAATGTGCGGAGCGGAGCCGAGCGTGTAATGTGCGGAGCGGAGCCGAGTGTGTAATGTGCGGAGCGGAGCCGAGTGTGTAATGTGCGGAGCGGAGCCGAGTGTGTAATGTGCGGAGCGGAGCAGAGTGTGTAATGTGCGGAGCGGAGCCGAGCGTGTAATGTGCGGAGCGGAGCCGAGCGTGTATTGTGCGGAGCCGAGCGTGTAATGTGCGGAGCGGAGCCGAGTGTGTAATGTGCGGAGCCGAGTGTGTAATGTGCGGAGCGGAGCCGAGTGTGTAATGTGCAGAGCCGAGTGTGTAATGTGCGGAGCGGAGCCGAGTGTGTAATGTGCGGAGCGGAGCCGAGCGTGTAATGTGCGGAGCGGAGCCGAGCGTGTAATGTGCGGAGCGGAGCCGAGCGTGTAATGTGCGGAGCGGAGCCCAGTGTGTAATGTGCGGAGCGGAGCCCAGTGTGTAATGTGCGGAGCGGAGCCCAGTGTGTAATGTGCGGAGCGGAGCCGAGCGTGTAATGTGCGGAACGGAGCCGAGTGTGTAATGTGCGGAGCGGAGCCGAGTGTGTAATGTGCGGAGCCGAGTGTGTAATGTGCGGAGCCGAGCGTGTAATGTGCTTAGCGGAGCCGAGGGTGTAATGTGTGGAGCGGAGCCGAGCGTGTAATGTGCGGAGCGGAGCCGAGTGTGTAATGTGCGGAGCCGAGTGTGTAATGTGCGGAGCCGAGTGTGTAATGTGCGGAGCCGAGTGTGTAATGTGCGGAGCCGAGCGTGTAATGTGCGGAGCGGAGCCGAGCGTGTAACGTGCGGAGCGGAGCCGAGTGTGTAATGTGCGGAGCGGAGCCGAGTGTGTAATGTGCGGAGCGGAGCCGAGTGTGTAATGTGCGGAGAGGAGCCGAGTGTGTAATGTGCGGAGCCAAGTCTGTAATGTGCGGAGCGGAGCCGAGTGTGTAATGTGCGGAGCCGAGTGTGTAATGTGCGGAGCGGAGCCGGGTGTGTAATGTGCGGAGCCGAGTGTGTAATGTGCGGAGCCGAGTGTGTAATGTGCGGAGCGGAGCCGAGTGTGTAATGTGCGGAGCGGAGCCGAGCGTGTAATGTGCGGAGCGGAGCCGAGTGTGTAATGTGCGGAGCGGAGCCGAGCGTGTAATGTGCAGAGCGGAGCCGAGCGTGTAATGTGCGGAGCGGAGCCGAGTGTGTAATGTGCGGAGCGGAGCCGAGTGTGTAATGTGCAGAGCGGAGCCGAGTGTGTAATGTGCGGAGCGGAGCCGAGCGTGTAATGTGCGGAGCCGAGCGTGTAATGTGCGGAGCGGAGCCGAACGTGTAATGTGCGGAGCGGAGCCGAGCGTGTAATGTGCGGAGCGGAGCCCAGTGTGTAATGTGCGGAGCGGAGCCCAGTGTGTAATGTGCGGAGCGGAGCCGAGCGTGTAATGTGCGGAGCCAAGTCTGTAATGTGCGGAGCGGAGCCGAGTGTGTAATGTGCGGAGCCGAGTGTGTAATGTGCGGAGCGGAGCCGGGTGTGTAATGTGCGGAGCCGAGTGTGTAATGTGCGGAGCGGAGCCGAGTGTGTAATGTGCGGAGCGGAGCCGAGCGTGTAATGTGCGGAGCGGAGCCGAGCGTGTAATGTGCGGAGCGGAGCCGAGCGTGTAATGTGCAGAGCGGAGCCGAGCGTGTAATGTGCGGAGCGGAGCCGAGTGTGTAATGTGCGGAGCGGAGCCGAGTGTGTAATGTGCGGAGCGGAGCCGAGTGTGTAATGTGCGGAGCGGAGCCGAGCGTGTAATGTGCGGAGCCGAGCGTGTAATGTGCGGTGCGGAGCCGAGCGCGTAATGTGCGGAGCGGAGCCGAGCGTGTAATGTGCGGAGCCGAGCGTGTAATGTGCGTAGCGGAGCCGAGCGTGTAATGTGCGGAGCGGAGCCGAACGTGTAATGTGCGGAGCGGAGCCGAGCGTGTAATGTGCGGAGCGGAGCCCAGTGTGTAATGTGCGGAGCGGAGCCCAGTGTGTAATGTGCGGAGCGGAGCCGAGCGTGTAATGAGCGGAGCCGAGCGTGTAATGTGCGGAGCGGAGCCGAGCGTGTAATGTGCGGAGCGTAGCCGAGCGTGTAATGTGCGGAGCCGAGCGTGTAATGTGCGGAGCCGAGCCGAGCGTGTAATGTGCGGAGCCGAGCGTGTAATGTGCGGAGCCGAGCCGAGCGTGTAATGTGCGGAGCCGAGCCGAGCGTGTAATGTGCGGAGCCGAGCCGAGCGTGTAATGTGCGGAGCCGAGCGTGTAATGTGCGGAGCGGAGCCGAGCGTGTAATGTGCGGAGCGGAGCCGAGTGTGTAATGTGCGCAGCCGAGCGTGTAATGTGCGGAGCGGAGCCGAGCGTGTAATGTGCGGAGCGGAGCCGAGCGTGTAATGAGCGGAGCCGAGGGTGTAATGTGCGGAGCGGAGCCGAGGGTGTAATGTGCGGAGCGAAGCCGAGCGCGTAATGTGCGGAGCGGAGCCGAGCGCGTAATATGCGGAGCGGAGCCGAGCGCGTAATGTGCGGAGCGGAGCCGAGCGTGTAATGTGCGGAGCGGAGCCGAGTGTGTAATGTGCGGAGCCGAGTGTGTAATGTGCGGAGCGGAGCCGAGTGTGTAATGTGCGGAGCCGAGTGTGTAATGTGCGGAGCGGAGCCAAGTGTGTAATGTGCGGAGCGGAGCCGAGTGTGTAATGTGCGGAGCGGAGCCGAGCGTGTAATGTGCGGAGCCGAGCGTGTAATGTGCGGAGCGCAGCCGAGCGTGTAATATGCGGAGCGGAGCCGAGCGTGTAATGTGCGGACCGGAGCCGAGTGTGTAATGTGCGGAGCGGAGCGTGTAATGTGCGGAGCGGAGCCGAGCGTGTAATGTGCGGAGCGGAGCCGAGTGTGTAATGTGCGGAGCGGAGTGTGTAATGTGCGGAGCGGAGCCGAGCGTGTAATGTGCGGAGCGGAGCCGAGCGTGTAATGAGCGGAGCCGAGTGTGTAATGTGCGGATCCGAGCGTGTAATGTGCGGAGCGGAGCCCAGCGTGTAATGTGCGGAGCGGAGCCGAGCGTGTAATGTGCGGAGCGGAGCCGAGCGTGTAATGAGCGGAGCCAAGTGTGTAATGTGCGGAGCGGAGCCGAGTGTGTAATGTGCGGAGCGGAGCCGAGCGTGTAATGTGCGGAGCGGAGCCGAGCGTGTAATGTGCGGAGCCGAGCGTGTAATGTTCGGAGCGGAGCCGAGCGTATCATGTGCGGAGCCGAGCGTGTAATGTGCGGAGCGGAGCCGAGGGTGTAATGTGCGGAGCGGAGCCGAGCGTGTAATGAGCGGAGCCGAGTGTGTAATGTGCGGAGCGGAGCCGAGTGTGCAATGTGCGGAGCCGAGTGTGTAATGTGCGGAGCCGAGTGTGTAATGTGCGGAGCGGAGCCGAGTATGTAATGTGCGGAGCCGAGTGTGTAATGTGCGGAGCAGAGCCGAGTGTGTAATGTGCGGAGCGGAGCCGAGCGTGTAATGTGCGGAGCCGAGTGTGTAATGTGCGGAGCGGAGCCGAGTGTGTAATGTGCGGAGCGGAGCCGAGTGTGTAATGTGCAGAGCGGAGCCGAGTGTGTAATGTGCGGAGCCAAGTGTGTAATGTGCGGAGCCGAGTGTGTAATGTGCGGAGCGGAGCCGAGTGTGTAATGTGCGGAGCGGAGCCGAGTGCGTAATGTGCGGAGCGGAGCCGAGTGTGTAATGTGCGGAGCCGAGTGTGTAATGTGCGGAGCGGAGCCCAGTGTGTAATGTGCGGAGCGGAGCCCAGTGTGTAATGTGCGGAGCGGAGCCCAGTGTGTAATGTGCGGAGCCGAGTGTGTAATGTGCGGAGCCGAGTGTGTAATGTGCGGAGCGGAGCCGAGTGTGTAATGTGCGGAGCCGAGTGTGTAATGTGCGGAGCAGAGCCGAGCGTGTAATGTGCGGAGCGGAGCCGAGCGTGTAATGTGCGGAGCGGAGCCGAGTGTGTAATGTGCGGAGCGGAGCCGAGTGTGTAATGTGCGGAGCGGAGCCGAGTGTGTAATGTGCAGAGCGGAGCCGAGTGTGTAATGTGCGGAGCCGAGTGTGTAATGTGCGGAGCGGAGCCGAGTGTCTAATGTGCAGAGGCGAGTGTGTAATGTGCGGAGCGGAGCCGAGCGTGTAATGTGCGGAGCGGAGCCGAGCGTGTAATGTGCGGAGCGGAGCCGAGCGTGTAATGTGTGGAGCGGAGCCGAGCGTGTAATGTGCGGAGCGGAGCCCAGTGTGTAATGTGCGGAGCGGAGCCCAGTGTGTAATGTGCGGAGCGGAGCCCAGTGTGTAATGTGCGGAGCGGAGCCGAGCGTGTAATGTGCGGAACGGAGCCGAGTGTGTAATGTGCGGAGCGGAGCCGAGTGTGTAATGTGCGGAGCCGAGTGTGTAATGTGCGGAGCCGAGCGTGTAATGTGCTTAGCGGAGCCGAGGGTGTAATGTGTGGAGCGGAGCCGAGTGTGTAATGTGCGGAGCGGAGCCGAGTGTGTAATGTGCGGAGCCGAGTGTGTAATGTGCGGAGCCGAGTGTGTAATGTGCGGAGCAGAGCCGAGTGTGTAATGTGCGGAGCGGAGCCGAGCGTGTAATGTGCGGAGCGGAGCCGAGCGTGTAATGTGCGGAGCGGAGCCGAGTGTGTAATGTGCGGAGCGGAGCCGAGTGTGTAATGTGCGGAGCGGAGCCGAGTGTGTAATGTGCGGAGCCAAGTGTGTAATGTGCGGAGTGGAGCCGAGTGTGTAATGTGCGGAGCCGAGTGTGTAATGTGCGGAGCGGAGCCGAGTGTGTAATGTGCGGAGCCGAGTGTGTAATGTGCGGAGCCGAGTGTGTAATGTGCGGAGCGGAGCCGAGTGCGTAATGTGCGGAGCGGAGCCGAGTGCGTAATGTGCGGAGCGGAGCCGAGTGCGTAATGTGCGGAGCGGAGCCGAGTGCGTAATGTGCGGAGCGGAGCCGAGTGCGTAATGAGCGGAGCCGAGCGTGTAATGTGCGGAGCGGAGCCGAGCGTGTAATGTGCGGAGCGGAGCCGAGTGTGTAATGTGCGGAGCGGAGCCGAGTGTGTAATGTGCGGAGCGGAGCCGAGCGTGTAATGTGCGGAGCGGAGCCGAGCGTGTAATGTGCGGAGCGGAGCCGAGCGTGTAATGTGCGGAGGGGAGCCCAGTGTGGAATGTGCGGAGCGGAGCCCAGTGTGTAATGTGCGGAGCGGAGCCCAGTGTGTAATGTGCGGAGCGGAGCCGAGCGTGTAATGTGCGGAACGGAGCCGAGTGTGTAATGTGCGGAGCGGAGCCGAGTGTGTAATGTGCGGAGCCGAGTGTGTAATGTGCGGAGCCGAGCGTGTAATGTGCTTAGCGGAGCCGAGGGTGTAATGTGTGGAGCGGAGCCGAGTGTGTAATGTGCGGAGCGGAGCCGAGTGTGTAATGTGCGGAGCCGAGTGTGTAATGTGCGGAGCAGAGCCGAGTGTGTAATGTGCGGAGCGGAGCCGAGCGTGTAATGTGCGGAGCGGAGCCGAGCGTGTAATGTGCGGAGCGGAGCCGAGTGTGTAATGTGCGGAGCGGAGCCGAGTGTGTAATGTGCGGAGCGGAGCCGAGTGTGTAATGTGCGGAGCCGAGTGTGTAATGTGCGGTGCCAAGTGTGTAATGTGCGGAGCGGAGCCGAGTGTGTAATGTGCGGAGCCGAGTGTGTAATGTGCGGAGCGGAGCCGAGTGTGTAATGTGCGGAGCCGAGTGTGTAATGTGCGGAGCCGAGTGTGTAATGTGCGGAGCGGAGCCGAGTGCGTAATGTGCGGAGCGGAGCCGAGTGCGTAATGTGCGGAGCGGAGCCGAGTGCGTAATGTGCGGAGCGGAGCCGAGTGCGTAATGTGCGGAGCGGAGCCGAGTGCGTAATGTGCGGAGCGGAGCCGAGTGCGTAATGAGCGGAGCCGAGCGTGTAATGTGCGGAGCGGAGCCGAGCGTGTAATGTGCGGAGCGGAGCCGAGCGTGTAATGTGCGGAGCGGAGCCGAGTGTGTAATGTGCGGAGCGGAGCCGAGCGTGTAATGTGCGGAGCCGAGCGTGTAATGTGCGGAGCGGAGCCGAGCGCGTAATGTGCGGAGCGGAGCCGAGCGCGTAATGTGCGGAGCGGAGCCGAGCGTGTAATGTGCGGAGCGGAGCCGAGCGTGTAATTTGCGGAGCGGAGCCGAGCGTGTAATGTGCGGAGCGGAGCCGAGCGTGTAATGTGCGGAGCCGAGCGTGTAATGTGCGGAGCGGAGCCGAGCGTGTAATGTGCGTAGCGGAGCCGAGCGTGTAATGTGCGGAGCGGAGCCGAGCGTATAATGTGCGGAGCGGAGCCGAGCGTGTAATGTGCGGAGCGGAGCCCAGTGTGTAATGTGCGGAGCGGAGCCCAGTGTGTAATGTGCGGAGCGGAGCCGAGTGTGTAATGTGCGGAGCCGAGTGTGTAATGTGCGGAGCCGAGCGTGTAATGTGCGGAGCCGAGCGTGTAATGTGCGGAGCGGAGCCGAGCGTGTAATGTGCGGAGCCGAGCGTGTAATGTGCGGAGCCGAGCGTGTAATGTGCGGAGCGGAGCCGAGGGTGTATTGTGCGGAGCGGAGCCGAGCGTGTAATGAGCGGAGCCGAGCGTGTAATGTGCGGAGCGGAGCCGAGCGTGTAATGTGCGGAACGGAGCCGAGTGTGTAATGTGCGGAGCGGAGCCGAGTGTGTAATGTGCGGAGCCGAGTGTGTAATGTGCGGAGCCGAGCGTGTAATGTGCTTAGCGGAGCCGAGGGTGTAATGTGTGGAGCGGAGCCGAGTGTGTAATGTGCGGAGCGGAGCCGAGTGTGTAATGTGCGGAGCCGAGTGTGTAATGTGCGGAGCAGAGCCGAGTGTGTAATGTGCGGAGCGGAGCCGAGCGTGTAATGTGCGGAGCGGAGCCGAGCGTGTAATGTGCGGAGCGGAGCCGAGTGTGTAATGTGCGGAGCGGAGCCGAGTGTGTAATGTGCGGAGCGGAGCCGAGTGTGTAATGTGCGGAGCCGAGTGTGTAATGTGCGGTGCCAAGTGTGTAATGTGCGGAGCGGAGCCGAGTGTGTAATGTGCGGAGCCGAGTGTGTAATGTGCGGAGCGGAGCCGAGTGTGTAATGTGCGGAGCCGAGTGTGTAATGTGCGGAGCCGAGTGTGTAATGTGCGGAGCGGAGCCGAGTGCGTAATGTGCGGAGCGGAGCCGAGTGCGTAATGTGCGGAGCGGAGCCGAGTGCGTAATGTGCGGAGCGGAGCCGAGTGCGTAATGTGCGGAGCGGAGCCGAGTGCGTAATGTGCGGAGCGGAGCCGAGTGCGTAATGAGCGGAGCCGAGCGTGTAATGTGCGGAGCGGAGCCGAGCGTGTAATGTGCGGAGCGGAGCCGAGCGTGTAATGTGCGGAGCGGAGCCGAGCGTGTAATGTGCGGAGCGGAGCCGAGTGTGTAATGTGCGGAGCGGAGCCGAGCGTGTAATGTGCGGAGCCGAGCGTGTAATGTGCGGAGCGGAGCCGAGCGCGTAATGTGCGGAGCGGAGCCGAGCGCGTAATGTGCGGAGCGCAGCCGAGCGTGTAATATGCGGAGCGGAGCCGAGCGTGTAATGTGCGGACCGGAGCCGAGTGTGTAATGTGCGGAGCGGAGCGTGTAATGTGCGGAGCGGAGCCGAGCGTGTAATGTGCGGAGCGGAGCCGAGTGTGTAATGTGCGGAGCGGAGTGTGTAATGTGCGGAGCGGAGCCGAGCGTGTAATGTGCGGAGCGGAGCCGAGCGTGTAATGAGCGGAGCCGAGTGTGTAATGTGCGGATCCGAGCGTGTAATGTGCGGAGCGGAGCCCAGCGTGTAATGTGCGGAGCGGAGCCGAGCGTGTAATGTGCGGAGCGGAGCCGAGCGTGTAATGAGCGGAGCCAAGTGTGTAATGTGCGGAGCGGAGCCGAGTGTGTAATGTGCGGAGCGGAGCCGAGCGTGTAATGTGCGGAGCGGAGCCGAGCGTGTAATGTGCGGAGCCGAGCGTGTAATGTTCGGAGCGGAGCCGAGCGTATCATGTGCGGAGCCGAGCGTGTAATGTGCGGAGCGGAGCCGAGGGTGTAATGTGCGGAGCGGAGCCGAGCGTGTAATGAGCGGAGCCGAGTGTGTAATGTGCGGAGCGGAGCCGAGTGTGCAATGTGCGGAGCCGAGTGTGTAATGTGCGGAGCCGAGTGTGTAATGTGCGGAGCGGAGCCGAGTATGTAATGTGCGGAGCCGAGTGTGTAATGTGCGGAGCAGAGCCGAGTGTGTAATGTGCGGAGCGGAGCCGAGCGTGTAATGTGCGGAGCCGAGTGTGTAATGTGCGGAGCGGAGCCGAGTGTGTAATGTGCGGAGCGGAGCCGAGTGTGTAATGTGCAGAGCGGAGCCGAGTGTGTAATGTGCGGAGCCAAGTGTGTAATGTGCGGAGCCGAGTGTGTAATGTGCGGAGCGGAGCCGAGTGTGTAATGTGCGGAGCGGAGCCGAGTGCGTAATGTGCGGAGCGGAGCCGAGTGTGTAATGTGCGGAGCCGAGTGTGTAATGTGCGGAGCGGAGCCCAGTGTGTAATGTGCGGAGCGGAGCCCAGTGTGTAATGTGCGGAGCGGAGCCCAGTGTGTAATGTGCGGAGCCGAGTGTGTAATGTGCGGAGCCGAGTGTGTAATGTGCGGAGCGGAGCCGAGTGTGTAATGTGCGGAGCCGAGTGTGTAATGTGCGGAGCAGAGCCGAGCGTGTAATGTGCGGAGCGGAGCCGAGCGTGTAATGTGCGGAGCGGAGCCGAGTGTGTAATGTGCGGAGCGGAGCCGAGTGTGTAATGTGCGGAGCGGAGCCGAGTGTGTAATGTGCAGAGCGGAGCCGAGTGTGTAATGTGCGGAGCCGAGTGTGTAATGTGCGGAGCGGAGCCGAGTGTCTAATGTGCAGAGGCGAGTGTGTAATGTGCGGAGCGGAGCCGAGCGTGTAATGTGCGGAGCGGAGCCGAGCGTGTAATGTGCGGAGCGGAGCCGAGCGTGTAATGTGTGGAGCGGAGCCGAGCGTGTAATGTGCGGAGCGGAGCCCAGTGTGTAATGTGCGGAGCGGAGCCCAGTGTGTAATGTGCGGAGCGGAGCCCAGTGTGTAATGTGCGGAGCGGAGCCGAGCGTGTAATGTGCGGAACGGAGCCGAGTGTGTAATGTGCGGAGCGGAGCCGAGTGTGTAATGTGCGGAGCCGAGTGTGTAATGTGCGGAGCCGAGCGTGTAATGTGCTTAGCGGAGCCGAGGGTGTAATGTGTGGAGCGGAGCCGAGTGTGTAATGTGCGGAGCGGAGCCGAGTGTGTAATGTGCGGAGCCGAGTGTGTAATGTGCGGAGCCGAGTGTGTAATGTGCGGAGCAGAGCCGAGTGTGTAATGTGCGGAGCGGAGCCGAGCGTGTAATGTGCGGAGCGGAGCCGAGCGTGTAATGTGCGGAGCGGAGCCGAGTGTGTAATGTGCGGAGCGGAGCCGAGTGTGTAATGTGCGGAGCGGAGCCGAGTGTGTAATGTGCGGAGCCAAGTGTGTAATGTGCGGAGTGGAGCCGAGTGTGTAATGTGCGGAGCCGAGTGTGTAATGTGCGGAGCGGAGCCGAGTGTGTAATGTGCGGAGCCGAGTGTGTAATGTGCGGAGCCGAGTGTGTAATGTGCGGAGCGGAGCCGAGTGCGTAATGTGCGGAGCGGAGCCGAGTGCGTAATGTGCGGAGCGGAGCCGAGTGCGTAATGTGCGGAGCGGAGCCGAGTGCGTAATGTGCGGAGCGGAGCCGAGTGCGTAATGAGCGGAGCCGAGCGTGTAATGTGCGGAGCGGAGCCGAGCGTGTAATGTGCGGAGCGGAGCCGAGTGTGTAATGTGCGGAGCGGAGCCGAGTGTGTAATGTGCGGAGCGGAGCCGAGCGTGTAATGTGCGGAGCGGAGCCGAGCGTGTAATGTGCGGAGCGGAGCCGAGCGTGTAATGTGCGGAGGGGAGCCCAGTGTGGAATGTGCGGAGCGGAGCCCAGTGTGTAATGTGCGGAGCGGAGCCCAGTGTGTAATGTGCGGAGCGGAGCCGAGCGTGTAATGTGCGGAACGGAGCCGAGTGTGTAATGTGCGGAGCGGAGCCGAGTGTGTAATGTGCGGAGCCGAGTGTGTAATGTGCGGAGCCGAGCGTGTAATGTGCTTAGCGGAGCCGAGGGTGTAATGTGTGGAGCGGAGCCGAGTGTGTAATGTGCGGAGCGGAGCCGAGTGTGTAATGTGCGGAGCCGAGTGTGTAATGTGCGGAGCAGAGCCGAGTGTGTAATGTGCGGAGCGGAGCCGAGCGTGTAATGTGCGGAGCGGAGCCGAGCGTGTAATGTGCGGAGCGGAGCCGAGTGTGTAATGTGCGGAGCGGAGCCGAGTGTGTAATGTGCGGAGCGGAGCCGAGTGTGTAATGTGCGGAGCCGAGTGTGTAATGTGCGGTGCCAAGTGTGTAATGTGCGGAGCGGAGCCGAGTGTGTAATGTGCGGAGCCGAGTGTGTAATGTGCGGAGCGGAGCCGAGTGTGTAATGTGCGGAGCCGAGTGTGTAATGTGCGGAGCCGAGTGTGTAATGTGCGGAGCGGAGCCGAGTGCGTAATGTGCGGAGCGGAGCCGAGTGCGTAATGTGCGGAGCGGAGCCGAGTGCGTAATGTGCGGAGCGGAGCCGAGTGCGTAATGTGCGGAGCGGAGCCGAGTGCGTAATGTGCGGAGCGGAGCCGAGTGCGTAATGAGCGGAGCCGAGCGTGTAATGTGCGGAGCGGAGCCGAGCGTGTAATGTGCGGAGCGGAGCCGAGCGTGTAATGTGCGGAGCGGAGCCGAGTGTGTAATGTGCGGAGCGGAGCCGAGCGTGTAATGTGCGGAGCCGAGCGTGTAATGTGCGGAGCGGAGCCGAGCGCGTAATGTGCGGAGCGGAGCCGAGCGCGTAATGTGCGGAGCGGAGCCGAGCGTGTAATGTGCGGAGCGGAGCCGAGCGTGTAATTTGCGGAGCGGAGCCGAGCGTGTAATGTGCGGAGCGGAGCCGAGCGTGTAATGTGCGGAGCCGAGCGTGTAATGTGCGGAGCGGAGCCGAGCGTGTAATGTGCGTAGCGGAGCCGAGCGTGTAATGTGCGGAGCGGAGCCGAGCGTATAATGTGCGGAGCGGAGCCGAGCGTGTAATGTGCGGAGCGGAGCCCAGTGTGTAATGTGCGGAGCGGAGCCCAGTGTGTAATGTGCGGAGCGGAGCCGAGTGTGTAATGTGCGGAGCCGAGTGTGTAATGTGCGGAGCCGAGCGTGTAATGTGCGGAGCCGAGCGTGTAATGTGCGGAGCGGAGCCGAGCGTGTAATGTGCGGAGCCGAGCGTGTAATGTGCGGAGCCGAGCGTGTAATGTGCGGAGCGGAGCCGAGGGTGTATTGTGCGGAGCGGAGCCGAGCGTGTAATGAGCGGAGCCGAGCGTGTAATGTGCGGAGCGGAGCCGAGCGTGTAATGTGCGGAACGGAGCCGAGTGTGTAATGTGCGGAGCGGAGCCGAGTGTGTAATGTGCGGAGCCGAGTGTGTAATGTGCGGAGCCGAGCGTGTAATGTGCTTAGCGGAGCCGAGGGTGTAATGTGTGGAGCGGAGCCGAGTGTGTAATGTGCGGAGCGGAGCCGAGTGTGTAATGTGCGGAGCCGAGTGTGTAATGTGCGGAGCAGAGCCGAGTGTGTAATGTGCGGAGCGGAGCCGAGCGTGTAATGTGCGGAGCGGAGCCGAGCGTGTAATGTGCGGAGCGGAGCCGAGTGTGTAATGTGCGGAGCGGAGCCGAGTGTGTAATGTGCGGAGCGGAGCCGAGTGTGTAATGTGCGGAGCCGAGTGTGTAATGTGCGGTGCCAAGTGTGTAATGTGCGGAGCGGAGCCGAGTGTGTAATGTGCGGAGCCGAGTGTGTAATGTGCGGAGCGGAGCCGAGTGTGTAATGTGCGGAGCCGAGTGTGTAATGTGCGGAGCCGAGTGTGTAATGTGCGGAGCGGAGCCGAGTGCGTAATGTGCGGAGCGGAGCCGAGTGCGTAATGTGCGGAGCGGAGCCGAGTGCGTAATGTGCGGAGCGGAGCCGAGTGCGTAATGTGCGGAGCGGAGCCGAGTGCGTAATGTGCGGAGCGGAGCCGAGTGCGTAATGAGCGGAGCCGAGCGTGTAATGTGCGGAGCGGAGCCGAGCGTGTAATGTGCGGAGCGGAGCCGAGCGTGTAATGTGCGGAGCGGAGCCGAGCGTGTAATGTGCGGAGCGGAGCCGAGTGTGTAATGTGCGGAGCGGAGCCGAGCGTGTAATGTGCGGAGCCGAGCGTGTAATGTGCGGAGCGGAGCCGAGCGCGTAATGTGCGGAGCGGAGCCGAGCGCGTAATGTGCGGAGCGGAGCCGAGTGTGTAATGTGCGGAGCGGAGCCGAGCGTGTAATTTGCGGAGCGGAGCCGAGCGTGTAATGTGCGGAGCGGAGCCGAGCGTGTAATGTGCGGAGCCGAGCGTGTAATGTGCGGAGCGGAGCCGAGCGTGTAATGTGCGTAGCGGAGCCGAGCGTGTAATGTGCGGAGCGGAGCCGAGCGTATAATGTGCGGAGCGGAGCCGAGCGTGTAATGTGCGGAGCGGAGCCCAGTGTGTAATGTGCGGAGCGGAGCCCAGTGTGTAATGTGCGGAGCGGAGCCGAGTGTGTAATGTGCGGAGCCGAGTGTGTAATGTGCGGAGCCGAGCGTGTAATGTGCGGAGCCGAGCGTGTAATGTGCGGAGCGGAGCCGAGCGTGTAATGTGCGGAGCCGAGCGTGTAATGTGCGGAGCCGAGCGTGTAATGTGCGGAGCGGAGCCGAGGGTGTATTGTGCGGAGCTGAGCCGAGCGTGTAATGAGCGGAGCCGAGCGTGTAATGTGCGGAGCGGAGCCGAGCGTGTAATGTGCGGAGCCGAGCCGAGCGTGTAATGTGCGGAGCCTAGCGTGTAATGTGCGGAGCCGAGCCGAGCGTGTAATGTGCGGAGCCGAGCCGAGCGTGTAATGTGCGGAGCGGAGCCGAGCGTGTAATGTGCGGAGCGGAGCCGATCGTGTAATGTGCGGAGCCGAGCGTGTAATGTGCGGAGCGGAGCCGAGCGTGTAATGTGCGGAGCGGAGCCGAGCGTGTAATGAGCGGAGCCGAGCGTGTAATGTGCGGAGCGGAGCCGAGCGTGTAATGTGCGGAGCGTAGCCGAGCGTGTAATGTGCGGAGCTGAGCGTGTAATGTGCGGAGCCGAGCCGAGCGTGTAATGTGCGGAGCCGAGCCGAGCGTGTAATGTGCGGAGCGGAGCCGAGCGTGTAATGTGCGGAGCGGAGCCGATCGTGTAATGTGCGGAGCCGAGCGTGTAATGTGCGGAGCGGAGCCGAGCATGTAATGTGCGGAGTCGAGGGTGTAATGTGCGGAGCGGAGCCGAGGGTGTAATGTGCGGAGCGAAGCCGAGCGCGTAATGTGCGGAGCGGAGCCGAGCGCGTAATGTGCGGAGCGGAGCCGAGCGCGTAATGTGCGGAGCGGAGCCGAGCGTGTAATGTGCGGAGCGGAGCCGAGTGTGTAACGTGCGGAGCCGAGTGTGTAATGTGCGGAGCGGAGCCGAGTGTGTAATGTGCGGAGCCGAGTGTGTAATGTGCGGAGCGGAGCCGAGTGTGTAATGTGCGGAGCCGAGTGTGTAATGTGCGGAGCCGAGTGTGTAATGTGCGGAGCGGAGCCGAGCGTGTAATGTGCGGAGCGGAGCCGAGTGTGTAATGTGCGGAGCGGAGCCGAGTGTGTAATGTGCGGAGCGGAGCCGAGTGTGTAATGTGCGGAGCGGAGCAGAGTGTGTAATGTGCGGAGCGGAGCCGAGCGTGTATTGTGCGGAGCCGAGCGTGTAATGTGCGGAGCGGAGCCGAGTGTGTAATGTGCGGAGCCGAGTGTGTAATGTGCCGAGCGGATCCGAGCGTGTAATGTGCGGAGCGGAGCCGAGCGTGTAATGTGCGGAGCGGAGCCGAGCGTGTAATGTGCGGAGCGGAGCCGAGCGTGTAATGTGCGGAGCGGAGCCGAGCGTGTAATGTGCGGAGCGGAGCCCAGTGTGTAATGTGCGGAGCGGAGCCCAGTGTGTAATGTGCGGAGCGGAGCCCAGTGTGTAATGTGCGGAGCGGAGCCGAGCGTGTAATGTGCGGAACGGAGCCGAGTGTGTAATGTGCGGAGCGGAGCCGAGTGTGTAATGTGCGGAGCCGAGTGTGTAATGTGCGGAGCCGAGCGTGTAATGTGCTTAGCGGAGCCGAGGGTGTAATGTGTGGAGCGGAGCCGAGCGTGTAATGTGCGGAGCGGAGCCGAGTGTGTAATGTGCGGAGCCGAGTGTGTAATGTGCGGAGCCGAGTGTGTAATGTGCGGAGCCGAGTGTGTAATGTGCGGAGCGGAGCCGAGCGTGTAATGTGCGGAGCGGAGCCGAGTGTGTAATGTGCGGAGCGGAGCCGAGTGTGTAATGTGCGGAGCGGAGCCGAGTGTGTAATGTGCGGAGCGGAGCCGAGTGTGTAATGTGCGGAGCCAAGTGTGTAATGTGCGGAGCGGAGCCGAGTGTGTAATGTGCGGAGCCGAGTGTGTAATGTGCGGAGCGGAGCCGAGTGTGTAATGTGCGGAGCCGAGTGTGTAATGTGCGGAGCCGAGTGTGTAATGTGCGGAGCGGAGCCGAGTGTGTAATGTGCGGAGCGGAGCCGAGCGTGTAATGTGCGGAGCGGAGCCGAGCGTGTAATGTGCGGAGCGGAGCCGAGCGTGTAATGTGCAGAGCGGAGCCGAGCGTGTAATGTGTGGAGCGGAGCCGAGCGTGTAATGTGCGGAGCGGAGCCGAGCGTGTAATGTGCGGAGAGGAGCCGAGCGTGTAATGTGCGGAGCGGAGCCGAGTGTGTAATGTGCGGAGCGGAGCCGAGTGTGTAATGTGCAGAGCGGAGCCGAGCGTGTAATGTGCGGAGCGGAGCCGAGTGTGTAATGTGCGGAGCGGAGCCGAGTGTGTAATGTGCGGAGCGGAGCCGAGTGTGTAATGTGCGGAGCGGAGCCGAGCGTGTAATGTGCGGAACCGAGCGTGTAATGTGCGGAGCGGAGCCGAGCGCGTAATGTGCGGAGCGGAGCCGAGTGTGTAATGTGCGGAGCGGAGCCGAGTGTGTAATGTGCGGAGCGGAGCCGAGCGTGTAATGTGCGGAGCGGAGCCGAGTGTGTAATGTGCGGAGAGGAGCCGAGTGTGTAATGTGCGGAGCCAAGTGTGTAATGTGCGGAGTGGAGCCGAGTGTGTAATGTGCGGAGCGGAGCCGAGTGTGTAATGTGCGGAGCCGAGTGTGTAATGTGCGGAGCCGAGTGTGTAATGTGCGGAGCGGAGCCGAGTGTGTAATGTGCGGAGCGGAGCCGAGTGTGTAATGTGCGGAGCGGAGCCGAGTGCGTAATGTGCGGAGCGGAGCCGAGTGCGTAATGTGCGGAGCAGAGCCGAGTGCGTAATGTGCGGAGCGGAGCCGAGCGTGTAATGTGCGGAGCGGAGCCGAGTGTGTAATGTGCGGAGCGGAGCCGAGCGTGTAATGTGCGGAGCGGAGCCGAGCGTGTAATGTGCGGAGCGGAGCCGAGCGTGTAATGTGCGGAGCGGAGCCGAGCGTGTAATGTGCGGAGGGGAGCCCAGTGTGTAATGTGCGGAGCGGAGCCCAGTGTGTAATGTGCGGAGCGGAGCCCAGTGTGTAATGTGCGGAGCGGAGCCGAGCGTGTAATGTGCGGAACGGAGCCGAGTGTGTAATGTGCGGAGCGGAGCCGAGTGTGTAATGTGCGGAGCCGAGTGTGTAATGTGCGGAGCCGAGCGTGTAATGTGCTTAGCGGAGCCGAGCGTGTAATGTGCGGAGCGGAGCCGAGTGTGTAATGTGCGGAGCCGAGTGTGTAATGTGCGGAGCCGAGTGTGTAATGTGCGGAGCCGAGTGTGTAATGTGCGGAGCGGAGCCGAGCGTGTAATGTGCGGAGCGGAGCCGAGTGTGTAATGTGCGGAGCGGAGCGTGTAATGTGCGGAGCGGAGCCGAGCGTGTAATGTGCGGAGCCGAGTGTGTAATGTGCGGAGCCGAGTGTGTAATGTGCGGAGCCGAGTGTGTAATGTGCGGAGCGGAGCCGAGCGTGTAATGTGCGGAGCGGAGCCGAGTGTGTAATGTGCGGAGCGGAGCCGAGTGTGTAATGTGCGGAGCGGAGCCGAGTGTGTAATGTGCGGAGCGGAGCCGAGTGTGTAATGTGCGGAGCCAAGTGTGTAATGTGCGGAGCGGAGCCGAGTGTGTAATGTGCGGAGCCGAGTGTGTAATGTGCGGAGCGGAGCCGAGTGTGTAATGTGCGGAGCCGAGTGTGTAATGTGCGGAGCGGAGCCGAGTGTGTAATGTGCGGAGCGGAGCCGAGCGTGTAATGTGCGGAGCGGAGCCGAGTGTGTAATGTGCGGAGCGGAGCCGAGCGTGTAATGTGCAGAGCGGAGCCGAGCGTGTAATGTGCGGAGCGGAGCCGAGCGTGTAATGTGCAGAGCGGAGCCGAGCGTGTAATGTGCAGAGCGGAGCCGAGCGTGTAATGTGCGGAGCGGAGCCGAGCGTGTAATGTGCAGAGCGGAGCCGAGCGTGTAATGTGCGGAGCGGAGCCGAGTGTGTAATGTGCGGAGCGGAGCCGAGTGTGTAATGTGCGGAGCGGAGCCGAGTGTGTAATGTGCGGAGCGGAGCCGAGCGTGTAATGTGCGGAGCCGAGCGTGTAATGTGCGGAGCGGAGCCGAGCGCGTAATGTGCGGAGCGGAGCCGAGTGTGTAATGTGCGGAGCGGAGCCGAGTGTGTAATGTGCGGAGCGGAGCCGAGCGTGTAATGTGCGGAGCGGAGCCGAGTGTGTAATGTGCGGAGCGGAGCCGAGTGTGTAATGTGCGGAGCCAAGTGTGTAATGTGCGGAGTGGAGCCGAGTGTGTAATGTGCGGAGCCGAGTGTGTAATGTGCGGAGCGGAGCCGAGTGTGTAATGTGCGGAGCCGAGTGTGTAATGTGCGGAGCCGAGTGTGTAATGTGCGGAGCGGAGCCGAGTGTGTAATGTGCGGAGCGGAGCCGAGTGTGTAATGTGCGGAGCGAAGCCGAGTGCGTAATGTGCGGAGCGGAGCCGAGTGCGTAATGTGCGGAGCAGAGCCGAGTGCGTAATGTGCGGAGCGGAGCCGAGCGTGTAATGTGCGGAGCGGAGCCGAGTGTGTAATGTGCGGAGCGGAGCCGAGCGTGTAATGTGCGGAGCGGAGCCGAGCGTGTAATGTGCGGAGCGGAGCCGAGCGTGTAATGTGCGGAGCGGAGCCGAGCGTGTAATGTGCGGAGGGGAGCCCAGTGTGTAATGTGCGGAGCGGAGCCCAGTGTGTAATGTGCGGAGCGGAGCCGAGCGTGTAATGTGCGGAACGGAGCAGAGTGTGTAATGTGCGGAGCGGAGCCGAGTGTGTAATGTGCGGAGCCGAGTGTGTAATGTGCGGAGCCGAGCGTGTAATGTGCTTAGCGGAGCCGAGGGTGTAATGTGTGGAGCGGAGCCGAGTGTGTAATGTGCGGAGCGGAGCCGAGTGTGTAATGTGCGGAGCCGAGTGTGTAATGTGCGGAGCAGAGCCGAGTGTGTAATGTGCGGAGCGGAGCCGAGCGTGTAATGTGCGGAGCGGAGCCGAGCGTGTAATGTGCGGAGCGGAGCCGAGTGTGTAATGTGCGGAGCGGAGCCGAGTGTGTAATGTGCGGAGCGGAGCCGAGTGTGTAATGTGCGGAGCCAAGTGTGTAATGTGCGGAGCGGAGCCGAGTGTGTAATGTGCGGAGCCGAGTGTGTAATGTGCGGAGCGGAGCCGAGTGTGTAATGTGCGGAGCCGAGTGTGTAATGTGCGGAGCCGAGTGTGTAATGTGCGGAGCGGAGCCGAGTGCGTAATGTGCGGAGCGGAGCCGAGTGCGTAATGTGCGGAGCAGAGCCGAGTGCGTAATGTGCGGAGCGGAGCCGAGCGTGTAATGTGCGGAGCGGAGCCGAGCGTGTAATGTGCGGAGCGGAGCCGAGCGTGTAATGTGCGGAGCGGAGCCGAGTGTGTAATGTGCGGAGCGGAGCCGAGTGTGTAATGTGCGGAGCGGAGCCGAGCGTGTAATGTGCGGAGCCGAGCGTGTAATGTGCGGAGCGGAGCCGAGCGCGTAATGTGCGGAGTGGAGCCGAGCGCGTAATGTGCGGAGCGGAGCCGAGCGTGTAATGTGCGGAGCGGAGCCGAGCGTGTAATTTGCGGAGCGGAGCCGAGCGTGTAATGTGCGGAGCGGAGCCGAGCGTGTAATGTGCGGAGCCGAGCGTGTAATGTGCGGAGCGGAGCCGAGCGTGTAATGTGCGGAGCGGAGCCGAGCGTGTAATGTGCGGAGCGGAGCCGAGCGTATAATGTGCGGAGCGGAGCCGAGCGTGTAATGTGCGGAGCCGAGCGTGTAATGTGCGGAGCCGAGCGTGTAATGTGCGGAGCGGAGCCGAGGGTGTAATGTGCGGAGCGGAGCCGAGCGTGTAGTGAGCGGAGCCGAGCGTGTAATGTGCGGAGCGGAGCCGAGCGTGTAATGTGCGGAGCGTAGCCGAGCGTGTAATGTGCGGAGCCGAGCGTGTAATGTGCGGAGCCGAGCCGAGCGTGTAATGTGCGGAGCCGAGCCGAGCGTGTAATGTGCGGAGCGGAGCCGAGCGTGTAATGTGCGGAGCGGAGCCGATCGTGTAATGTGCGGAGCCGAGCGTGTAATGTGCGGAGCGGAGCCGAGCGTGTAATGAGCGGAGCCGAGCGTGTAATGTGCGGAGCGGAGCCGAGCGTGTAATGTGCGGAGCGTAGCCGAGCGTGTAATGTGCGGAGCCGAGCGTGTAATGTGCGGAGCCGAGCCGAGCGTGTAATGTGCGGAGCCGAGCCGAGCGTGTAATGTGCGGAGCGGAGCCGAGCGTGTAATGTGCGGAGCGGAGCCGATCGTGTAATGTGCGGAGCCGAGCGTGTAATGTGCGGAGCGGAGCTGAGCGTGTAATGTGCGGAGCGGAGCCGAGTGTGTAATGTGCGGAGCCGAGCGTGTAATGTGCGGAGCGGAGCCGAGCGTGTAATGTGCGGAGTCGAGGGTGTAATGTGCGGAGCGGAGCCGAGGGTGTAATGTGCGGAGCGAAGCCGAGTGTGTAATGTGCGGAGCGGAGCCGAGCGCGTAATGTGCGGAGCGGAGCCGAGCGCGTAATGTGCGGAGCGGAGCCGAGCGTGTAATGTGCGGAGCGGAGCCGAGTGTGTAACGTGCGGAGCCGAGTGTGTAATGTGCGGAGCGGAGCCGAGTGTGTAATGTGCGGAGCCGAGTGTGTAATGTGCGGAGCGGAGCCGAGTGTGTAATGTGCGGAGCCGAGTGTGTAATGTGCGGAGCCGAGTGTGTAATGTGCGGAGCGGAGCCGAGCGTGTAATGTGCGGAGCGGAGCCGAGTGTGTAATGTGCGGAGCGGAGCCGAGTGTGTAATGTGCGGAGCGGAGCCGAGTGTGTAATGTGCGGAGCGGAGCAGAGTGTGTAATGTGCGGAGCGGAGCCGAGCGTGTAATGTGCGGAGCGGAGCCGAGCGTGTAATGTGCGGAGCGGAGCCGAGTGTGTAATGTGCGGAGCCGAGTGTGTAATGTGCGGAGCGGAGCCGAGTGTTTAATGTGCAGAGCCGAGTGTGTAATGTGCGGAGCGGAGCCGAGTGTGTAATGTGCGGAGCGGAGCCGAGCGTGTAATGTGCGGAGCGGAGCCGAGCGTGTAATGTGCGGAGCGGAGCCGAGCGTGTAATGTGCGGAGCGGAGCCCAGTGTGTAATGTGCGGAGCGGAGCCCAGTGTGTAATGTGCGGAGCGGAGCCCAGTGTGTAATGTGCGGAGCGGAGCCGAGCGTGTAATGTGCGGAACGGAGCCGAGTGTGTAATGTGCGGAGCGGAGCCGAGTGTGTAATGTGCGGAGCCGAGTGTGTAATGTGCGGAGCCGAGCGTGTAATGTGCTTAGCGGAGCCGAGGGTGTAATGTGTGGAGCGGAGCCGAGCGTGTAATGTGCGGAGCGGAGCCGAGTGTGTAATGTGCGGAGCCGAGTGTGTAATGTGCGGAGCCGAGTGTGTAATGTGCGGAGCCGAGTGTGTAATGTGCGGAGCCGAGCGTGTAATGTGCGGAGCGGAGCCGAGCGTGTAACGTGCGGAGCGGAGCCGAGTGTGTAATGTGCGGAGCGGAGCCGAGTGTGTAATGTGCGGAGCGGAGCCGAGTGTGTAATGTGCGGAGAGGAGCCGAGTGTGTAATGTGCGGAGCCAAGTCTGTAATGTGCGGAGCGGAGCCGAGTGTGTAATGTGCGGAGCCGAGTGTGTAATGTGCGGAGCGGAGCCGGGTGTGTAATGTGCGGAGCCGAGTGTGTAATGTGCGGAGCCGAGTGTGTAATGTGCGGAGCGGAGCCGAGTGTGTAATGTGCGGAGCGGAGCCGAGCGTGTAATGTGCGGAGCGGAGCCGAGTGTGTAATGTGCGGAGCGGAGCCGAGCGTGTAATGTGCAGAGCGGAGCCGAGCGTGTAATGTGCGGAGCGGAGCCGAGTGTGTAATGTGCGGAGCGGAGCCGAGTGTGTAATGTGCGGAGCGGAGCCGAGTGTGTAATGTGCGGAGCGGAGCCGAGCGTGTAATGTGCGGAGCCGAGCGTGTAATGTGCGGTGCGGAGCCGAGCGCGTAATGTGCGGAGCGGAGCCGAGCGTGTAATGTGCGGAGCCGAGCGTGTAATGTGCGTAGCGGAGCCGAGCGTGTAATGTGCGGAGCGGAGCCGAACGTGTAATGTGCGGAGCGGAGCCGAGCGTGTAATGTGCGGAGCGGAGCCCAGTGTGTAATGTGCGGAGCGGAGCCCAGTGTGTAATGTGCGGAGCGGAGCCGAGCGTGTAATGAGCGGAGCCGAGCGTGTAATGTGCGGAGCAGAGCCGAGCGTGTAATGTGCGGAGCGTAGCCGAGCGTGTAATGTGCGGAGCCGAGCGTGTAATGTGCGGAGCCGAGCCGAGCGTGTAATGTGCGGAGCCGAGCGTGTAATGTGCGGAGCCGAGCCGAGCGTGTAATGTGCGGAGCGGAGCCGAGCGTGTAATGTGCGGAGCCGAGCGTGTAATGTGCGGAGCGGAGCCGAGCGTGTAATGTGCGGAGCGGAGCCGAGTGTGTAATGTGCGCAGCCGAGCGTGTAATGTGCGGAGCGGAGCCGAGCGTGTAATGTGCGGAGCGGAGCCGAGCGTGTAATGTGCGGAGCCGAGGGTGTAATGTGCGGAGCGGAGCCGAGGGTGTAATGTGCGGAGCGAAGCCGAGCGCGTAATGTGCGGAGCGGAGCCGAGCGCGTAATATGCGGAGCGGAGCCGAGCGCGTAATGTGCGGAGCGGAGCCGAGCGTGTAATGTGCGGAGCGGAGCCGAGTGTGTAATGTGCGGAGCCGAGTGTGTAATGTGCGGAGCGGAGCCGAGTGTGTAATGTGCGGAGCCGAGTGTGTAATGTGCGGAGCGGAGCCGAGTGTGTAATGTGCGGAGCGGAGCCGAGTGTGTAATGTGCGGAGCGGAGCCGAGCGTGTAATGTGCGGAGCCGAGCGTGTAATGTGCGGAGCGCAGCCGAGCGTGTAATGTGCGGAGCGGAGCCGAGCGTGTAATGTGCGGACCGGAGCCGAGTGTGTAATGTGCGGAGCGGAGCGTGTAATGTGCGGAGCGGAGCCGAGCGTGTAATGTGCGGAGCGGAGCCGAGTGTGTAATGTGCGGAGCGGAGCGTGTAATGTGCGGAGCGGAGCCGAGCGTGTAATGTGCGGAGCGGAGCCGAGCGTGTAATGAGCGGAGCCGAGTGTGTAATGTGCGGATCCGAGCGTGTAATGTGCGGAGCGGAGCCCAGCGTGTATTGTGCGGAGCGGAGCCGAGCGTGTAATGTGCGGAGCGGAGCCGAGCGTGTAATGAGCGGAGCCAAGTGTGTAATGTGCGGAGCGGAGCCGAGTGTGTAATGTGCGGAGCGGAGCCGAGCGTGTAATGTGCGGAGCGGAGCCGAGCGTGTAATGTGCGGAGCCGAGCGTGTAATGTTCGGAGCGGAGCCGAGCGTATCATGTGCGGAGCCGAGCGTGTAATGTGCGGAGCGGAGCCGAGGGTGTAATGTGCGGAGCGGAGCCGAGCGTGTAATGAGCGGAGCCGAGTGTGTAATGTGCGGAGCGGAGCCGAGTGTGCAATGTGCGGAGCCGAGTGTGTAATGTGCGGAGCCGAGTGTGTAATGTGCGGAGCGGAGCCGAGTATGTAATGTGCGGAGCCGAGTGTGTAATGTGCGGAGCAGAGCCGAGTGTGTAATGTGCGGAGCGGAGCCGAGCGTGTAATGTGCGGAGCCGAGTGTGTAATGTGCGGAGCGGAGCCGAGTGTGTAATGTGCGGAGCGGAGCCGAGTGTGTAATGTGCAGAGCGGAGCCGAGTGTGTAATGTGCGGAGCCAAGTGTGTAATGTGCGGAGCCGAGTGTGTAATGTGCGGAGCGGAGCCGAGTGTGTAATGTGCGGAGCGGAGCCGAGTGCGTAATGTGCGGAGCGGAGCCGAGTGCGTAATGTGCGGAGCGGAGCCGAGTGCGTAATGAGCGGAGCCGAGCGTGTAATGTGCGGAGCGGAGCCGAGCGTGTAATGTGCGGAGCGGAGCCGAGTGTGTAATGTGCGGAGCCGAGTGTGTAATGTGCGGAGCGGAGCCGAGTGTGTAATGTGCGGAGCGGAGCCGAGTGTGTAATGTGCGGAGCGGAGCCGAGCGTGTAATGTGCGGAGCGGAGCCGAGCGTGTAATGTGCGGAGCCGAGCGTGTAATGTGCGGAGCGGAGCCGAGCGTGTAATGTGCGGAGCGGAGCCGAGCGTGTAATGTGCGGAGCGGAGCCGAGCGTGTAATGTGCGGAGCGGAGCCGTGTGTGTAATGTGCTGAGCGGAGCCGAGTGTGTAATGTGCGGAGCGGAGCCGTGTGTGTAATGTGCGGAGCGGAGCCGAGTGTGTAATGTGCGGAGCGGAGCCGAGTGTGTAATGTGCGGAGCGGAGCCGAGTGTGTAATGTGCGGAGCCGAGTGTGTAATGTGCGGAGCGGAGCCCAGTGTGTAATGTGCGGAGCGGAGCCCAGTGTGTAATGTGCGGAGCGGAGCCCAGTGTGTAATGTGCGGAGCCGAGTGTGTAATGTGCGGAGCCGAGTGTGTAATGTGCGGAGCCGAGTGTGTAATGTGCGGAGCGGAGCCGAGTGTGTAATGTGCGGAGCCGAGTGTGTAATGTGCGGAGCAGAGCCGAGCGTGTAATGTGCGGAGCGGAGCCGAGCGTGTAATGTGCGGAGCGGAGCCGAGTGTGTAATGTGCGGAGCGGAGCCGAGTGTGTAATGTGCGGAGCGGAGCCGAGTGTGTAATGTGCAGAGCGGAGCCGAGTGTGTTATGTGCGGAGCCGAGTGTGTAATGTGCGGAGCGGAGCCGAGTGTCTAATGTGCAGAGCCGAGTGTGTAATGTGCGGAGCGGAGCCGAGCGTGTAATGTGCGGAGCGGAGCCGAGCGTGTAATGTGCGGAGCGGAGCCGAGCGTGTAATGTGTGGAGCGGAGCCGAGCGTGTAATGTGCGGAGCGGAGCCCAGTGTGTAATGTGCGGAGCGGAGCCCAGTGTGTAATGTGCGGAGCGGAGCCCAGTGTGTAATGTGCGGAGCGGAGCCGAGCGTGTAATGTGCGGAACGGAGCCGAGTGTGTAATGTGCGGAGCGGAGCCGAGTGTGTAATGTGTGGAGCCGAGTGTGTAATGTGCGGAGCCGAGCGTGTAATGTGCGGAGCGGAGCCGAGGGTGTAATGTGCGGAGCGGAGCCGAGCGTGTAATGAGCGGAGCCGAGTGTGTAATGTGCGGAGCGGAGCCGAGTGTGTAATGTGCGGAGCCGAGTGTGTAATGTGCGGAGCCGAGTGTGTAATGTGCGGAGCGGAGCCGAGTGTGTAATGTGCGGAGCAGAGCCGAGTGTGTAATGTGCGGAGCGGAGCCGAGCGTGTAATGTGCGGAGCGGAGCCGTGTGTGTAATGTGCGGAGCGGAGCCGAGTGTGTAATGTGCGGAGCGGAGCCGAGTGTGTAATGTGCGGAGCGGAGCCGAGTGTGTAATGTGCGGAACCAAGTGTGTAATGTGCGGAGCGGAGCCGAGTGTGTAATGTGCGGAGCTGAGTGTGTAATGTGCGGAGCGGAGCCGAGTGTGTAATGTGCGGAGCGGAGCCGAGCGTGTAATGTGCGGAGGGGAGCCCAGTGTGTAATGTGCGGAGCGGAGCCCAGTGTGTAATGTGCGGAGCGGAGCCCAGTGTGTAATGTGCGGAGCGGAGCCGAGCGTGTAATGTGCGGAACGGAGCCGAGTGTGTAATGTGCGGAGCGGAGCCGAGTGTGTAATGTGCGGAGCCGAGTGTGTAATGTGCGGAGCCGAGCGTGTAATGTGCTTAGCGGAGCCGAGCGTGTAATGTGCGGAGCGGAGCCGAGTGTGTAATGTGCGGAGCCGAGTGTGTAATGTGCGGAGCCGAGTGTGTAATGTGCGGAGCCGAGTGTGTAATGTGCGGAGCGGAGCCGAGCGTGTAATGTGCGGAGCGGAGCCGAGTGTGTAATGTGCGGAGCGGAGCGTGTAATGTGCGGAGCGGAGCCGAGCGTGTAATGTGCGGAGCCGAGTGTGTAATGTGCGGAGCCGAGTGTGTAATGTGCGGAGCCGAGTGTGTAATGTGCGGAGCGGAGCCGAGCGTGTAATGTGCGGAGCGGAGCCGAGTGTGTAATGTGCGGAGCGGAGCCGAGTGTGTAATGTGCGGAGCGGAGCCGAGTGTGTAATGTGCGGAGCGGAGCCGAGTGTGTAATGTGCGGAGCCAAGTGTGTAATGTGCGGAGCGGAGCCGAGTGTGTAATGTGCGGAGCCGAGTGTGTAATGTGCGGAGCCGAGTGTGTAATGTGCGGAGCGGAGCCGAGTGTGTAATGTGCGGAGCGGAGCCGAGCATCTAATGTGCGGAGCGGAGCCGAGTGTGTAATGTGCGGAGCGGAGCCGAGCGTGTAATGTGCAGAGCGGAGCCGAGCGTGTAATGTGCGGAGCGGAGCCGAGCGTGTAATGTGCAGAGCGGAGCCGAGCGTGTAATGTGCAGAGCGGAGCCGAGCGTGTAATGTGCGGAGCGGAGCCGAGCGTGTAATGTGCAGAGCGGAGCCGAGCGTGTAATGTGCGGAGCGGAGCCGAGTGTGTAATGTGCGGAGCGGAGCCGAGTGTGTAATGTGCGGAGCGGAGCCGAGCGTGTAATGTGCGGAGCCGAGCGTGTAATGTGCGGAGCGGAGCCGAGCGCGTAATGTGCGGAGCGGAGCCGAGTGTGTAATGTGCGGAGCGGAGCCGAGTGTGTAATGTGCGGAGCGGAGCCGAGTGTGTAATGTGCGGAGCCAAGTGTGTAATGTGCGGAGTGGAGCCGAGTGTGTAATGTGCGGAGCCGAGTGTGTAATGTGCGGAGCGGAGCCGAGTGTGTAATGTGCGGAGCCGAGTGTGTAATGTGCGGAGCCGAGTGTGTAATGTGCGGAGCGGAGCCGAGTGTGTAATGTGCGGAGCGGAGCCGAGTGTGTAATGTGCGGAGCGGAGCCGAGTGCGTAATGTGCTGAGCGGAGCCGAGTGCGTAATGTGCGGAGCAGAGCCGAGTGCGTAATGTGCGGAGCGGAGCCGAGCGTGTAATGTGCGGAGCGGAGCCGAGTGTGTAATGTGCGGAGCGGAGCCGAGCGTGTAATGTGCGGAGCGGAGCCGAGCGTGTAATGTGCGGAGCGGAGCCGAGCGTGTAATGTGCGGAGCGGAGCCGAGCGTGTAATGTGCGGAGGGGAGCCCAGTGTGTAATGTGCGGAGCGGAGCCCAGTGTGTAATGTGCGGAGCGGAGCCCAGTGTGTAATGTGCGGAGCGGAGCCGAGCGTGTAATGTGCGGAACGGAGCCGAGGGTGTAATGTGTGGAGCGGAGCCGAGTGTGTAATGTGCGGAGCGGAGCCGAGTGTGTAATGTGCGGAGCCGAGTGTGTAATGTGCGGAGCAGAGCCGAGTGTGTAATGTGCGGAGCGGAGCCGAGCGTGTAATGTGCGGAGCGGAGCCGAGCGTGTAATGTGCGGAGCGGAGCCGAGTGTGTAATGTGCGGAGCGGAGCCGAGTGTGTAATGTGCGGAGCGGAGCCGAGTGTGTAATGTGCGGAGCCAAGTGTGTAATGTGCGGAGCGGAGCCGAGTGTGTAATGTGCGGAGCCGAGTGTGTAATGTGCGGAGCGGAGCCGAGTGTGTAATGTGCGGAGCCGAGTGTGTAATGTGCGGAGCCGAGTGTGTAATGTGCGGAGCGGAGCCGAGTGTGTAATGTGCGGAGCGGAGCCGAGTGCGTAATGTGCGGAGCGGAGCCGAGTGCGTAATGTGCGGAGCAGAGCCGAGTGCGTAATGTGCGGAGCGGAGCCGAGCGTGTAATGTGCGGAGCGGAGCCGAGCGTGTAATGTGCGGAGCGGAGCCGAGCGTGTAATGTGCGGAGCGGAGCCGAGTGTGTAATGTGCGGAGCGGAGCCGAGTGTGTAATGTGCGGAGCGGAGCCGAGCGTGTAATGTGCGGAGCCGAGCGTGTAATGTGCGGAGCGGAGCCGAGCGCGTAATGTGCGGAGTGGAGCCGAGCGCGTAATGTGCGGAGCGGAGCCGAGCGTGTAATGTGCGGAGCGGAGCCGAGCGTGTAATTTGCGGAGCGGAGCCGAGCGTGTAATTTGCGGAGCGGAGCCGAGCGTGTAATGTGCGGAGCGGAGCCGAGCGTGTAATGTGCGGAGCCGAGCGTGTAATGTGCGGAGCGGAGCCGAGCGTGTAATGTGCGTAGCGGAGCCGAGCGTGTAATGTGCGGAGCGGAGCCGAGCGTATAATGTGCGGAGCGGAGCCGAGCGTGTAAT
The DNA here is from genome assembly GCF_046119375.1 of Phyllobates terribilis. Taxonomy (NCBI): domain Eukaryota; kingdom Metazoa; phylum Chordata; class Amphibia; order Anura; family Dendrobatidae; genus Phyllobates; species Phyllobates terribilis. The sequence goes on from NW_027362761.1 coordinate 595,703,424, forward strand.
GTGCGGAGCCGAGCGTGTAATGTGCGGAGCCGAGCGTGTAATGTGCGGAGCGGAGCCGAGGGTGTAATGTGCGGAGCGGAGCCGAGCGTGTAATGAGCGGAGCCGAGCGTGTAATGTGCGGAGCGGAGCCGAGCGTGTAATGTGCGGAGCGTAGCCGAGCGTGTAATGAGCGGAGCCGAGTGTGTAATGTGCGGAGCCGAGTGTGTAATGTGCGGAGCGGAGCCGAGTGTTTAATGTGCAGAGCCGAGTGTGTAATGTGCGGAGCGGAGCCGAGTGTGTAATGTGCGGAGCGGAGCCGAGCGTGTAATGTGCGGAGCGGAGCCGAGCGTGTAATGTGCGGAGCGGAGCCGAGCGTGTAATGTGCGGAGCGGAGCCCAGTGTGTAATGTGCGGAGCGGAGCCCAGTGTGTAATGTGCGGAGCGGAGCCCAGTGTGTAATGTGCGGAGCGGAGCCGAGCGTGTAATGTGCGGAACGGAGCCGAGTGTGTAATGTGCGGAGCGGAGCCGAGTGTGTAATGTGCGGAGCCGAGTGTGTAATGTGCGGAGCCGAGCGTGTAATGTGCTTAGCGGAGCCGAGGGTGTAATGTGTGGAGCGGAGCCGAGCGTGTAATGTGCGGAGCGGAGCCGAGTGTGTAATGTGCGGAGCCGAGTGTGTAATGTGCGGAGCCGAGTGTGTAATGTGCGGAGCCGAGTGTGTAATGTGCGGAGCCGAGCGTGTAATGTGCGGAGCGGAGCCGAGCGTGTAACGTGCGGAGCGGAGCCGAGTGTGTAATGTGCGGAGCGGAGCCGAGTGTGTAATGTGCGGAGCGGAGCCGAGTGTGTAATGTGCGGAGAGGAGCCGAGTGTGTAATGTGCGGAGCCAAGTCTGTAATGTGCGGAGCGGAGCCGAGTGTGTAATGTGCGGAGCCGAGTGTGTAATGTGCGGAGCGGAGCCGGGTGTGTAATGTGCGGAGCCGAGTGTGTAATGTGCGGAGCCGAGTGTGTAATGTGCGGAGCGGAGCCGAGTGTGTAATGTGCGGAGCGGAGCCGAGCGTGTAATGTGCGGAGCGGAGCCGAGTGTGTAATGTGCGGAGCGGAGCCGAGCGTGTAATGTGCAGAGCGGAGCCGAGCGTGTAATGTGCGGAGCGGAGCCGAGTGTGTAATGTGCGGAGCGGAGCCGAGTGTGTAATGTGCGGAGCGGAGCCGAGTGTGTAATGTGCGGAGCGGAGCCGAGCGTGTAATGTGCGGAGCCGAGCGTGTAATGTGCGGTGCGGAGCCGAGCGCGTAATGTGCGGAGCGGAGCCGAGCGTGTAATGTGCGGAGCCGAGCGTGTAATGTGCGTAGCGGAGCCGAGCGTGTAATGTGCGGAGCGGAGCCGAACGTGTAATGTGCGGAGCGGAGCCGAGCGTGTAATGTGCGGAGCGGAGCCCAGTGTGTAATGTGCGGAGCGGAGCCCAGTGTGTAATGTGCGGAGCGGAGCCGAGCGTGTAATGAGCGGAGCCGAGCGTGTAATGTGCGGAGCAGAGCCGAGCGTGTAATGTGCGGAGCGTAGCCGAGCGTGTAATGTGCGGAGCCGAGCGTGTAATGTGCGGAGCCGAGCCGAGCGTGTAATGTGCGGAGCCGAGCGTGTAATGTGCGGAGCCGAGCCGAGCGTGTAATGTGCGGAGCGGAGCCGAGCGTGTAATGTGCGGAGCCGAGCGTGTAATGTGCGGAGCGGAGCCGAGCGTGTAATGTGCGGAGCGGAGCCGAGTGTGTAATGTGCGCAGCCGAGCGTGTAATGTGCGGAGCGGAGCCGAGCGTGTAATGTGCGGAGCGGAGCCGAGCGTGTAATGTGCGGAGCCGAGGGTGTAATGTGCGGAGCGGAGCCGAGGGTGTAATGTGCGGAGCGAAGCCGAGCGCGTAATGTGCGGAGCGGAGCCGAGCGCGTAATATGCGGAGCGGAGCCGAGCGCGTAATGTGCGGAGCGGAGCCGAGCGTGTAATGTGCGGAGCGGAGCCGAGTGTGTAATGTGCGGAGCCGAGTGTGTAATGTGCGGAGCGGAGCCGAGTGTGTAATGTGCGGAGCCGAGTGTGTAATGTGCGGAGCGGAGCCGAGTGTGTAATGTGCGGAGCGGAGCCGAGTGTGTAATGTGCGGAGCGGAGCCGAGCGTGTAATGTGCGGAGCCGAGCGTGTAATGTGCGGAGCGCAGCCGAGCGTGTAATGTGCGGAGCGGAGCCGAGCGTGTAATGTGCGGACCGGAGCCGAGTGTGTAATGTGCGGAGCGGAGCGTGTAATGTGCGGAGCGGAGCCGAGCGTGTAATGTGCGGAGCGGAGCCGAGTGTGTAATGTGCGGAGCGGAGCGTGTAATGTGCGGAGCGGAGCCGAGCGTGTAATGTGCGGAGCGGAGCCGAGCGTGTAATGAGCGGAGCCGAGTGTGTAATGTGCGGATCCGAGCGTGTAATGTGCGGAGCGGAGCCCAGCGTGTATTGTGCGGAGCGGAGCCGAGCGTGTAATGTGCGGAGCGGAGCCGAGCGTGTAATGAGCGGAGCCAAGTGTGTAATGTGCGGAGCGGAGCCGAGTGTGTAATGTGCGGAGCGGAGCCGAGCGTGTAATGTGCGGAGCGGAGCCGAGCGTGTAATGTGCGGAGCCGAGCGTGTAATGTTCGGAGCGGAGCCGAGCGTATCATGTGCGGAGCCGAGCGTGTAATGTGCGGAGCGGAGCCGAGGGTGTAATGTGCGGAGCGGAGCCGAGCGTGTAATGAGCGGAGCCGAGTGTGTAATGTGCGGAGCGGAGCCGAGTGTGCAATGTGCGGAGCCGAGTGTGTAATGTGCGGAGCCGAGTGTGTAATGTGCGGAGCGGAGCCGAGTATGTAATGTGCGGAGCCGAGTGTGTAATGTGCGGAGCAGAGCCGAGTGTGTAATGTGCGGAGCGGAGCCGAGCGTGTAATGTGCGGAGCCGAGTGTGTAATGTGCGGAGCGGAGCCGAGTGTGTAATGTGCGGAGCGGAGCCGAGTGTGTAATGTGCAGAGCGGAGCCGAGTGTGTAATGTGCGGAGCCAAGTGTGTAATGTGCGGAGCCGAGTGTGTAATGTGCGGAGCGGAGCCGAGTGTGTAATGTGCGGAGCGGAGCCGAGTGCGTAATGTGCGGAGCGGAGCCGAGTGCGTAATGTGCGGAGCGGAGCCGAGTGCGTAATGAGCGGAGCCGAGCGTGTAATGTGCGGAGCGGAGCCGAGCGTGTAATGTGCGGAGCGGAGCCGAGTGTGTAATGTGCGGAGCCGAGTGTGTAATGTGCGGAGCGGAGCCGAGTGTGTAATGTGCGGAGCGGAGCCGAGTGTGTAATGTGCGGAGCGGAGCCGAGCGTGTAATGTGCGGAGCGGAGCCGAGCGTGTAATGTGCGGAGCCGAGCGTGTAATGTGCGGAGCGGAGCCGAGCGTGTAATGTGCGGAGCGGAGCCGAGCGTGTAATGTGCGGAGCGGAGCCGAGCGTGTAATGTGCGGAGCGGAGCCGTGTGTGTAATGTGCTGAGCGGAGCCGAGTGTGTAATGTGCGGAGCGGAGCCGTGTGTGTAATGTGCGGAGCGGAGCCGAGTGTGTAATGTGCGGAGCGGAGCCGAGTGTGTAATGTGCGGAGCGGAGCCGAGTGTGTAATGTGCGGAGCCGAGTGTGTAATGTGCGGAGCGGAGCCCAGTGTGTAATGTGCGGAGCGGAGCCCAGTGTGTAATGTGCGGAGCGGAGCCCAGTGTGTAATGTGCGGAGCCGAGTGTGTAATGTGCGGAGCCGAGTGTGTAATGTGCGGAGCCGAGTGTGTAATGTGCGGAGCGGAGCCGAGTGTGTAATGTGCGGAGCCGAGTGTGTAATGTGCGGAGCAGAGCCGAGCGTGTAATGTGCGGAGCGGAGCCGAGCGTGTAATGTGCGGAGCGGAGCCGAGTGTGTAATGTGCGGAGCGGAGCCGAGTGTGTAATGTGCGGAGCGGAGCCGAGTGTGTAATGTGCAGAGCGGAGCCGAGTGTGTTATGTGCGGAGCCGAGTGTGTAATGTGCGGAGCGGAGCCGAGTGTCTAATGTGCAGAGCCGAGTGTGTAATGTGCGGAGCGGAGCCGAGCGTGTAATGTGCGGAGCGGAGCCGAGCGTGTAATGTGCGGAGCGGAGCCGAGCGTGTAATGTGTGGAGCGGAGCCGAGCGTGTAATGTGCGGAGCGGAGCCCAGTGTGTAATGTGCGGAGCGGAGCCCAGTGTGTAATGTGCGGAGCGGAGCCCAGTGTGTAATGTGCGGAGCGGAGCCGAGCGTGTAATGTGCGGAACGGAGCCGAGTGTGTAATGTGCGGAGCGGAGCCGAGTGTGTAATGTGTGGAGCCGAGTGTGTAATGTGCGGAGCCGAGCGTGTAATGTGCGGAGCGGAGCCGAGGGTGTAATGTGCGGAGCGGAGCCGAGCGTGTAATGAGCGGAGCCGAGTGTGTAATGTGCGGAGCGGAGCCGAGTGTGTAATGTGCGGAGCCGAGTGTGTAATGTGCGGAGCCGAGTGTGTAATGTGCGGAGCGGAGCCGAGTGTGTAATGTGCGGAGCAGAGCCGAGTGTGTAATGTGCGGAGCGGAGCCGAGCGTGTAATGTGCGGAGCGGAGCCGTGTGTGTAATGTGCGGAGCGGAGCCGAGTGTGTAATGTGCGGAGCGGAGCCGAGTGTGTAATGTGCGGAGCGGAGCCGAGTGTGTAATGTGCGGAACCAAGTGTGTAATGTGCGGAGCGGAGCCGAGTGTGTAATGTGCGGAGCTGAGTGTGTAATGTGCGGAGCGGAGCCGAGTGTGTAATGTGCGGAGCGGAGCCGAGCGTGTAATGTGCGGAGGGGAGCCCAGTGTGTAATGTGCGGAGCGGAGCCCAGTGTGTAATGTGCGGAGCGGAGCCCAGTGTGTAATGTGCGGAGCGGAGCCGAGCGTGTAATGTGCGGAACGGAGCCGAGTGTGTAATGTGCGGAGCGGAGCCGAGTGTGTAATGTGCGGAGCCGAGTGTGTAATGTGCGGAGCCGAGCGTGTAATGTGCTTAGCGGAGCCGAGCGTGTAATGTGCGGAGCGGAGCCGAGTGTGTAATGTGCGGAGCCGAGTGTGTAATGTGCGGAGCCGAGTGTGTAATGTGCGGAGCCGAGTGTGTAATGTGCGGAGCGGAGCCGAGCGTGTAATGTGCGGAGCGGAGCCGAGTGTGTAATGTGCGGAGCGGAGCGTGTAATGTGCGGAGCGGAGCCGAGCGTGTAATGTGCGGAGCCGAGTGTGTAATGTGCGGAGCCGAGTGTGTAATGTGCGGAGCCGAGTGTGTAATGTGCGGAGCGGAGCCGAGCGTGTAATGTGCGGAGCGGAGCCGAGTGTGTAATGTGCGGAGCGGAGCCGAGTGTGTAATGTGCGGAGCGGAGCCGAGTGTGTAATGTGCGGAGCGGAGCCGAGTGTGTAATGTGCGGAGCCAAGTGTGTAATGTGCGGAGCGGAGCCGAGTGTGTAATGTGCGGAGCCGAGTGTGTAATGTGCGGAGCCGAGTGTGTAATGTGCGGAGCGGAGCCGAGTGTGTAATGTGCGGAGCGGAGCCGAGCATCTAATGTGCGGAGCGGAGCCGAGTGTGTAATGTGCGGAGCGGAGCCGAGCGTGTAATGTGCAGAGCGGAGCCGAGCGTGTAATGTGCGGAGCGGAGCCGAGCGTGTAATGTGCAGAGCGGAGCCGAGCGTGTAATGTGCAGAGCGGAGCCGAGCGTGTAATGTGCGGAGCGGAGCCGAGCGTGTAATGTGCAGAGCGGAGCCGAGCGTGTAATGTGCGGAGCGGAGCCGAGTGTGTAATGTGCGGAGCGGAGCCGAGTGTGTAATGTGCGGAGCGGAGCCGAGCGTGTAATGTGCGGAGCCGAGCGTGTAATGTGCGGAGCGGAGCCGAGCGCGTAATGTGCGGAGCGGAGCCGAGTGTGTAATGTGCGGAGCGGAGCCGAGTGTGTAATGTGCGGAGCGGAGCCGAGTGTGTAATGTGCGGAGCCAAGTGTGTAATGTGCGGAGTGGAGCCGAGTGTGTAATGTGCGGAGCCGAGTGTGTAATGTGCGGAGCGGAGCCGAGTGTGTAATGTGCGGAGCCGAGTGTGTAATGTGCGGAGCCGAGTGTGTAATGTGCGGAGCGGAGCCGAGTGTGTAATGTGCGGAGCGGAGCCGAGTGTGTAATGTGCGGAGCGGAGCCGAGTGCGTAATGTGCTGAGCGGAGCCGAGTGCGTAATGTGCGGAGCAGAGCCGAGTGCGTAATGTGCGGAGCGGAGCCGAGCGTGTAATGTGCGGAGCGGAGCCGAGTGTGTAATGTGCGGAGCGGAGCCGAGCGTGTAATGTGCGGAGCGGAGCCGAGCGTGTAATGTGCGGAGCGGAGCCGAGCGTGTAATGTGCGGAGCGGAGCCGAGCGTGTAATGTGCGGAGGGGAGCCCAGTGTGTAATGTGCGGAGCGGAGCCCAGTGTGTAATGTGCGGAGCGGAGCCCAGTGTGTAATGTGCGGAGCGGAGCCGAGCGTGTAATGTGCGGAACGGAGCCGAGGGTGTAATGTGTGGAGCGGAGCCGAGTGTGTAATGTGCGGAGCGGAGCCGAGTGTGTAATGTGCGGAGCCGAGTGTGTAATGTGCGGAGCAGAGCCGAGTGTGTAATGTGCGGAGCGGAGCCGAGCGTGTAATGTGCGGAGCGGAGCCGAGCGTGTAATGTGCGGAGCGGAGCCGAGTGTGTAATGTGCGGAGCGGAGCCGAGTGTGTAATGTGCGGAGCGGAGCCGAGTGTGTAATGTGCGGAGCCAAGTGTGTAATGTGCGGAGCGGAGCCGAGTGTGTAATGTGCGGAGCCGAGTGTGTAATGTGCGGAGCGGAGCCGAGTGTGTAATGTGCGGAGCCGAGTGTGTAATGTGCGGAGCCGAGTGTGTAATGTGCGGAGCGGAGCCGAGTGTGTAATGTGCGGAGCGGAGCCGAGTGCGTAATGTGCGGAGCGGAGCCGAGTGCGTAATGTGCGGAGCAGAGCCGAGTGCGTAATGTGCGGAGCGGAGCCGAGCGTGTAATGTGCGGAGCGGAGCCGAGCGTGTAATGTGCGGAGCGGAGCCGAGCGTGTAATGTGCGGAGCGGAGCCGAGTGTGTAATGTGCGGAGCGGAGCCGAGTGTGTAATGTGCGGAGCGGAGCCGAGCGTGTAATGTGCGGAGCCGAGCGTGTAATGTGCGGAGCGGAGCCGAGCGCGTAATGTGCGGAGTGGAGCCGAGCGCGTAATGTGCGGAGCGGAGCCGAGCGTGTAATGTGCGGAGCGGAGCCGAGCGTGTAATTTGCGGAGCGGAGCCGAGCGTGTAATTTGCGGAGCGGAGCCGAGCGTGTAATGTGCGGAGCGGAGCCGAGCGTGTAATGTGCGGAGCCGAGCGTGTAATGTGCGGAGCGGAGCCGAGCGTGTAATGTGCGTAGCGGAGCCGAGCGTGTAATGTGCGGAGCGGAGCCGAGCGTATAATGTGCGGAGCGGAGCCGAGCGTGTAATGTGCGGAGCCGAGCGTGTAATGTGCGGAGCCGAGCGTGTAATGTGCGGAGCGGAGCCGAGGGTGTAATGTGCGGAGCGGAGCCGAGCGTGTAATGAGCGGAGCCGAGCGTGTAATGTGCGGAGCGGAGCCGAGCGTGTAATGTGCGGAGCGTAGCCGAGCGTGTAATGTGCGAAGCCGAGCGTGTAATGTGCGGAGCCGAGCCGAGCGTGTAATGTGCGGAGCGGAGCCGAGCGTGTAATGTGCGGAGCGGAGCCGATCGTGTAATGTGCGGAGCCGAGCGTGTAATGTGCGGAGCGGAGCCGAGCGTGTAATGTGCGGAGCGGAGCCGAGCGTGTAATGAGCGGAGCCGAGCGTGTAATGTGCGGAGCGGAGCCGAGCGTGTAATGTGCGGAGCGTAGCCGAGCGTGTAATGTGCGGAGCCGAGCGTGTAATGTGCGGAGCCGAGCCGAGCGTGTAATGTGCGGAGCCGAGCCGAGCGTGTAATGTGCGGAGCGGAGCCGAGCGTGTAATGTGCGGAGCGGAGCCGATCGTGTAATGTGCGGAGCCGAGCGTGTAATGTGCGGAGCGGAGCTGAGAGTGTAATGTGCGGAGCGGAGCCGAGTGTGTAATGTGCGGAGCCGAGCGTGTAATGTGCGGAGCCGAGCCGAGCGTGTAATGTGCGGAGTCGAGGGTGTAATGTGCGGAGCGGAGCCGAGGGTGTAATGTGCGGAGCGAAGCCGAGCGCGTAATGTGCGGAGCGGAGCCGAGCGCGTAATGTGCGGAGCGGAGCCGAGCGCGTAATGTGCGGAGCGGAGCCGAGCGTGTAATGTGCGGAGCGGAGCCGAGTGTGTAACGTGCGGAGCCGAGTGTGTAATGTGCGGAGCGGAGCCGAGTGTGTAATGTGCGGAGCCGAGTGTGTAATGTGCGGAGCGGAGCCGAGTGTGTAATGTGCGGAGCCGAGTGTGTAATGTGCGGAGCCGAGTGTGTAATGTGCGGAGCGGAGCCGAGCGTGTAATGTGCGGAGCGGAGCCGAGTGTGTAATGTGCGGAGCGGAGCCGAGTGTGTAATGTGCGGAGCGGAGCCGAGTGTGTAATGTGCGGAGCGGAGCAGAGTGTGTAATGTGCGGAGCGGAGCCGAGCGTGTAATGTGCGGAGCGGAGCCGAGCGTGTATTGTGCGGAGCCGAGCGTGTAATGTGCGGAGCGGAGCCGAGTGTGTAATGTGCGGAGCCGAGTGTGTAATGTGCGGAGCGGAGCCGAGTGTGTAATGTGCAGAGCCGAGTGTGTAATGTGCGGAGCGGAGCCGAGTGTGTAATGTGCGGAGCGGAGCCGAGCGTGTAATGTGCGGAGCGGAGCCGAGCGTGTAATGTGCGGAGCGGAGCCGAGCGTGTAATGTGCGGAGCGGAGCCCAGTGTGTAATGTGCGGAGCGGAGCCCAGTGTGTAATGTGCGGAGCGGAGCCCAGTGTGTAATGTGCGGAGCGGAGCCGAGCGTGTAATGTGCGGAACGGAGCCGAGTGTGTAATGTGCGGAGCGGAGCCGAGTGTGTAATGTGCGGAGCCGAGTGTGTAATGTGCGGAGCCGAGCGTGTAATGTGCTTAGCGGAGCCGAGGGTGTAATGTGTGGAGCGGAGCCGAGCGTGTAATGTGCGGAGCGGAGCCGAGTGTGTAATGTGCGGAGCCGAGTGTGTAATGTGCGGAGCCGAGTGTGTAATGTGCGGAGCCGAGTGTGTAATGTGCGGAGCCGAGCGTGTAATGTGCGGAGCGGAGCCGAGCGTGTAACGTGCGGAGCGGAGCCGAGTGTGTAATGTGCGGAGCGGAGCCGAGTGTGTAATGTGCGGAGCGGAGCCGAGTGTGTAATGTGCGGAGAGGAGCCGAGTGTGTAATGTGCGGAGCCAAGTCTGTAATGTGCGGAGCGGAGCCGAGTGTGTAATGTGCGGAGCCGAGTGTGTAATGTGCGGAGCGGAGCCGGGTGTGTAATGTGCGGAGCCGAGTGTGTAATGTGCGGAGCCGAGTGTGTAATGTGCGGAGCGGAGCCGAGTGTGTAATGTGCGGAGCGGAGCCGAGCGTGTAATGTGCGGAGCGGAGCCGAGTGTGTAATGTGCGGAGCGGAGCCGAGCGTGTAATGTGCAGAGCGGAGCCGAGCGTGTAATGTGCGGAGCGGAGCCGAGTGTGTAATGTGCGGAGCGGAGCCGAGTGTGTAATGTGCGGAGCGGAGCCGAGTGTGTAATGTGCGGAGCGGAGCCGAGCGTGTAATGTGCGGAGCCGAGCGTGTAATGTGCGGAGCGGAGCCGAACGTGTAATGTGCGGAGCGGAGCCGAGCGTGTAATGTGCGGAGCGGAGCCCAGTGTGTAATGTGCGGAGCGGAGCCCAGTGTGTAATGTGCGGAGCGGAGCCGAGCGTGTAATGTGCGGAGCCAAGTCTGTAATGTGCGGAGCGGAGCCGAGTGTGTAATGTGCGGAGCCGAGTGTGTAATGTGCGGAGCGGAGCCGGGTGTGTAATGTGCGGAGCCGAGTGTGTAATGTGCGGAGCGGAGCCGAGTGTGTAATGTGCGGAGCGGAGCCGAGCGTGTAATGTGCGGAGCGGAGCCGAGCGTGTAATGTGCGGAGCGGAGCCGAGCGTGTAATGTGCAGAGCGGAGCCGAGCGTGTAATGTGCGGAGCGGAGCCGAGTGTGTAATGTGCGGAGCGGAGCCGAGTGTGTAATGTGCGGAGCGGAGCCGAGTGTGTAATGTGCGGAGCGGAGCCGAGCGTGTAATGTGCGGAGCCGAGCGTGTAATGTGCGGTGCGGAGCCGAGCGCGTAATGTGCGGAGCGGAGCCGAGCGTGTAATGTGCGGAGCCGAGCGTGTAATGTGCGTAGCGGAGCCGAGCGTGTAATGTGCGGAGCGGAGCCGAACGTGTAATGTGCGGAGCGGAGCCGAGCGTGTAATGTGCGGAGCGGAGCCCAGTGTGTAATGTGCGGAGCGGAGCCCAGTGTGTAATGTGCGGAGCGGAGCCGAGCGTGTAATGAGCGGAGCCGAGCGTGTAATGTGCGGAGCGGAGCCGAGCGTGTAATGTGCGGAGCGGAGCCGAGCGTGTAATGTGCGGAGCCGAGCGTGTAATGTGCGGAGCCGAGCCGAGCGTGTAATGTGCGGAGCCGAGCGTGTAATGTGCGGAGCCGAGCCGAGCGTGTAATGTGCGGAGCCGAGCCGAGCGTGTAATGTGCGGAGCCGAGCCGAGCGTGTAATGTGCGGAGCCGAGCGTGTAATGTGCGGAGCGGAGCCGAGCGTGTAATGTGCGGAGCGGAGCCGAGTGTGTAATGTGCGCAGCCGAGCGTGTAATGTGCGGAGCGGAGCCGAGCGTGTAATGTGCGGAGCGGAGCCGAGCGTGTAATGAGCGGAGCCGAGGGTGTAATGTGCGGAGCGGAGCCGAGGGTGTAATGTGCGGAGCGAAGCCGAGCGCGTAATGTGCGGAGCGGAGCCGAGCGCGTAATATGCGGAGCGGAGCCGAGCGCGTAATGTGCGGAGCGGAGCCGAGCGTGTAATGTGCGGAGCGGAGCCGAGTGTGTAATGTGCGGAGCCGAGTGTGTAATGTGCGGAGCGGAGCCGAGTGTGTAATGTGCGGAGCCGAGTGTGTAATGTGCGGAGCGGAGCCAAGTGTGTAATGTGCGGAGCGGAGCCGAGTGTGTAATGTGCGGAGCGGAGCCGAGCGTGTAATGTGCGGAGCCGAGCGTGTAATGTGCGGAGCGCAGCCGAGCGTGTAATATGCGGAGCGGAGCCGAGCGTGTAATGTGCGGACCGGAGCCGAGTGTGTAATGTGCGGAGCGGAGCGTGTAATGTGCGGAGCGGAGCCGAGCGTGTAATGTGCGGAGCGGAGCCGAGTGTGTAATGTGCGGAGCGGAGTGTGTAATGTGCGGAGCGGAGCCGAGCGTGTAATGTGCGGAGCGGAGCCGAGCGTGTAATGAGCGGAGCCGAGTGTGTAATGTGCGGATCCGAGCGTGTAATGTGCGGAGCGGAGCCCAGCGTGTAATGTGCGGAGCGGAGCCGAGCGTGTAATGTGCGGAGCGGAGCCGAGCGTGTAATGAGCGGAGCCAAGTGTGTAATGTGCGGAGCGGAGCCGAGTGTGTAATGTGCGGAGCGGAGCCGAGCGTGTAATGTGCGGAGCGGAGCCGAGCGTGTAATGTGCGGAGCCGAGCGTGTAATGTTCGGAGCGGAGCCGAGCGTATCATGTGCGGAGCCGAGCGTGTAATGTGCGGAGCGGAGCCGAGGGTGTAATGTGCGGAGCGGAGCCGAGCGTGTAATGAGCGGAGCCGAGTGTGTAATGTGCGGAGCGGAGCCGAGTGTGCAATGTGCGGAGCCGAGTGTGTAATGTGCGGAGCCGAGTGTGTAATGTGCGGAGCGGAGCCGAGTATGTAATGTGCGGAGCCGAGTGTGTAATGTGCGGAGCAGAGCCGAGTGTGTAATGTGCGGAGCGGAGCCGAGCGTGTAATGTGCGGAGCCGAGTGTGTAATGTGCGGAGCGGAGCCGAGTGTGTAATGTGCGGAGCGGAGCCGAGTGTGTAATGTGCAGAGCGGAGCCGAGTGTGTAATGTGCGGAGCCAAGTGTGTAATGTGCGGAGCCGAGTGTGTAATGTGCGGAGCGGAGCCGAGTGTGTAATGTGCGGAGCGGAGCCGAGTGCGTAATGTGCGGAGCGGAGCCGAGTGTGTAATGTGCGGAGCCGAGTGTGTAATGTGCGGAGCGGAGCCCAGTGTGTAATGTGCGGAGCGGAGCCCAGTGTGTAATGTGCGGAGCGGAGCCCAGTGTGTAATGTGCGGAGCCGAGTGTGTAATGTGCGGAGCCGAGTGTGTAATGTGCGGAGCGGAGCCGAGTGTGTAATGTGCGGAGCCGAGTGTGTAATGTGCGGAGCAGAGCCGAGCGTGTAATGTGCGGAGCGGAGCCGAGCGTGTAATGTGCGGAGCGGAGCCGAGTGTGTAATGTGCGGAGCGGAGCCGAGTGTGTAATGTGCGGAGCGGAGCCGAGTGTGTAATGTGCAGAGCGGAGCCGAGTGTGTAATGTGCGGAGCCGAGTGTGTAATGTGCGGAGCGGAGCCGAGTGTCTAATGTGCAGAGGCGAGTGTGTAATGTGCGGAGCGGAGCCGAGCGTGTAATGTGCGGAGCGGAGCCGAGCGTGTAATGTGCGGAGCGGAGCCGAGCGTGTAATGTGTGGAGCGGAGCCGAGCGTGTAATGTGCGGAGCGGAGCCCAGTGTGTAATGTGCGGAGCGGAGCCCAGTGTGTAATGTGCGGAGCGGAGCCCAGTGTGTAATGTGCGGAGCGGAGCCGAGCGTGTAATGTGCGGAACGGAGCCGAGTGTGTAATGTGCGGAGCGGAGCCGAGTGTGTAATGTGCGGAGCCGAGTGTGTAATGTGCGGAGCCGAGCGTGTAATGTGCGGAGCGGAGCCGAGGGTGTAATGTGCGGAGCGGAGCCGAGCGTGTAATGAGCGGAGCCGAGTGTGTAATGTGCGGAGCGGAGCCGAGTGTGTAATGTGCGGAGCCGAGTGTGTAATGTGCGGAGCCGAGTGTGTAATGTGCGGAGCGGAGCCGAGTGTGTAATGTGCGGAGCAGAGCCGAGTGTGTAATGTGCGGAGCGGAGCCGAGCGTGTAATGTGCGGAGCGGAGCCGTGTGTGTAATGTGCGGAGCGGAGCCGAGTGTGTAATGTGCGGAGCGGAGCCGAGTGTGTAATGTGCGGAGCGGAGCCGAGTGTGTAATGTGCGGAGCCAAGTGTGTAATGTGCGGAGCGGAGCCGAGTGTGTAATGTGCGGAGCTGAGTGTGTAATGTGCGGAGCGGAGCCGAGTGTGTAATGTGCGGAGCGGAGCCGAGTGTGTAATGTGCGGAGCGGAGCCAAGTGCGTAATGTGCGGAGCGGAGCCGAGTGCGTAATGTGCGGAGCGGAGCCGAGTGCGTATTGTGCGGAGTGGAGCCGAGTGCGTAATGAGCGGAGCCGAGCGTGTAATGTGCGGAGCGGAGCCGAGCGTGTAATGTGCGGAGCGGAGCCGAGCGCGTAATGTGCGGAGCGGAGCCGAGCGCGTAATGTGCGGAGCGGAGCCGAGCGCGTAATGTGCGGAGCGGAGCCGAGCGTGTAATGTGCGGAGCCGAGCTTGTAATGTGCGAAGCGGAGCCGAGTGCGTAATGTGCGGAGCGGAGCCGAGTGCGTAATGAGCGGAGCCGAGCGTGTAATGTGCGGAGCGGAGCCGAGCGTGTAATGTGCGGAGCGGAGCCGAGCGTGTAATGTGCGGAGCGGAGCCGAGCGCGTAATGTGCGGAGCGGAGCCGAGCGCATAATGTGCGGAGCGGAGCCGAGCGCGTAATGTGCGGAGCGGAGCCGAGCGTGTAATGTGCGGAGCGGAGCCGAGCGTGTAATGTGCGGAGCGGAGCCGAGTGTGTAATGTGCGGAGCCGAGCGTGTAATGTGCGGAGCGGAGTCGAGCGTGTAATGTGCGTAGCGGAACCGAGCGTGTAATGTGCGGAGCGGAGCCGAGCGTGTAATGTGCGGAGCGGAGCCGAGCGTGTAATGTGCGGAGCGGAGCCCAGCGTGTAATGTGCGGAGCGGAGCCGAGCGTGTAATGTGCGGAGCCGAGCGTGTAATGTGCGGAGCCGAGCGTGTAATGTGCGGAGCGGAGCCGAGTGTGTAATGTGCGGAGCGGAGCCGAGTGTGTAATGTGCGGAGCGGAGCCGAGTGTGTAATGTGCGGAGCGGAGCCGAGTGTGTAATGTGCGGAGCGGAGCCGAGTGTGTAATGTGCGGAGCCGAGTGTGTAATGTGCGGAGCGGAGCCGAGTGTGTAATGTGCGGAGCGGAGCCGAGTGTGTAATGTGCGGAGCGGAGCCGACTGTGTAATGTGCAGAGCGGAGCCGAGTGTGTAATGTGCGGAGCCAAGTGTGTAATGTGCGGAGCCGAGGGTGTAATGTGCGGAGCCGAGTGTGTAATGTGCGGAGCGGAGCCGAGTGTGTAATGTGCGGAGCCGAGTGTGTAATGTGCGGAGCGGAGCCGAGCGTGTAATGTGCGGAGCGGAGCCGAGCGTGTAATGTGCGGAGCGGAGCCGAGCGTGTAATGAGGGTAACCAAGTGTGTAATGTGCGGAGCGGAGCCGAGTGTGTAATGTGCGGAGCGGAGCCGAGCGTGTAATGAGCGGAGCCGAGTGTGTAATGTGCGGAGCGGAGCCGAGTGTGTAATGTGCGGAGCCGAGTGTGTAATGTGCGGAACGGAGCCGAGTGTGTAATGTGCGGAGCGGAGCCGAGCGTGTAATGTGCGGAGCCGAGCGTGTAATGTGCGGTGCGGAGCCGAGCGCGTAATGTGCGGAGCGGAGCCGAGCGTGTAATGTGCGGAGCCGAGCGTGTAATGTGCGTAGCGGAGCCGAGCGTGTAATGTGCGGAGCGGAGCCGAACGTGTAATGTGCGGAGCGGAGCCGAGCGTGTAATGTGCGGAGCGGAGCCCAGTGTGTAATGTGCGGAGCGGAGCCCAGTGTGTAATGTGCGGAGCGGAGCCGAGCGTGTAATGAGCGGAGCCGAGCGTGTAATGTGCGGAGCGGAGCCGAGCGTGTAATGTGCGGAGCGGAGCCGAGCGTGTAATGTGCGGAGCCGAGCGTGTAATGTGCGGAGCCGAGCCGAGCGTGTAATGTGCGGAGCCGAGCGTGTAATGTGCGGAGCCGAGCCGAGCGTGTAATGTGCGGAGCCGAGCCGAGCGTGTAATGTGCGGAGCCGAGCCGAGCGTGTAATGTGCGGAGCCGAGCGTGTAATGTGCGGAGCGGAGCCGAGCGTGTAATGTGCGGAGCGGAGCCGAGTGTGTAATGTGCGCAGCCGAGCGTGTAATGTGCGGAGCGGAGCCGAGCGTGTAATGTGCGGAGCGGAGCCGAGCGTGTAATGAGCGGAGCCGAGGGTGTAATGTGCGGAGCGGAGCCGAGGGTGTAATGTGCGGAGCGAAGCCGAGCGCGTAATGTGCGGAGCGGAGCCGAGCGCGTAATATGCGGAGCGGAGCCGAGCGCGTAATGTGCGGAGCGGAGCCGAGCGTGTAATGTGCGGAGCGGAGCCGAGTGTGTAATGTGCGGAGCCGAGTGTGTAATGTGCGGAGCGGAGCCGAGTGTGTAATGTGCGGAGCCGAGTGTGTAATGTGCGGAGCGGAGCCAAGTGTGTAATGTGCGGAGCGGAGCCGAGTGTGTAATGTGCGGAGCGGAGCCGAGCGTGTAATGTGCGGAGCCGAGCGTGTAATGTGCGGAGCGCAGCCGAGCGTGTAATATGCGGAGCGGAGCCGAGCGTGTAATGTGCGGACCGGAGCCGAGTGTGTAATGTGCGGAGCGGAGCGTGTAATGTGCGGAGCGGAGCCGAGCGTGTAATGTGCGGAGCGGAGCCGAGTGTGTAATGTGCGGAGCGGAGTGTGTAATGTGCGGAGCGGAGCCGAGCGTGTAATGTGCGGAGCGGAGCCGAGCGTGTAATGAGCGGAGCCGAGTGTGTAATGTGCGGATCCGAGCGTGTAATGTGCGGAGCGGAGCCCAGCGTGTAATGTGCGGAGCGGAGCCGAGCGTGTAATGTGCGGAGCGGAGCCGAGCGTGTAATGAGCGGAGCCAAGTGTGTAATGTGCGGAGCGGAGCCGAGTGTGTAATGTGCGGAGCGGAGCCGAGCGTGTAATGTGCGGAGCGGAGCCGAGCGTGTAATGTGCGGAGCCGAGCGTGTAATGTTCGGAGCGGAGCCGAGCGTATCATGTGCGGAGCCGAGCGTGTAATGTGCGGAGCGGAGCCGAGGGTGTAATGTGCGGAGCGGAGCCGAGCGTGTAATGAGCGGAGCCGAGTGTGTAATGTGCGGAGCGGAGCCGAGTGTGCAATGTGCGGAGCCGAGTGTGTAATGTGCGGAGCCGAGTGTGTAATGTGCGGAGCGGAGCCGAGTATGTAATGTGCGGAGCCGAGTGTGTAATGTGCGGAGCAGAGCCGAGTGTGTAATGTGCGGAGCGGAGCCGAGCGTGTAATGTGCGGAGCCGAGTGTGTAATGTGCGGAGCGGAGCCGAGTGTGTAATGTGCGGAGCGGAGCCGAGTGTGTAATGTGCAGAGCGGAGCCGAGTGTGTAATGTGCGGAGCCAAGTGTGTAATGTGCGGAGCCGAGTGTGTAATGTGCGGAGCGGAGCCGAGTGTGTAATGTGCGGAGCGGAGCCGAGTGCGTAATGTGCGGAGCGGAGCCGAGTGTGTAATGTGCGGAGCCGAGTGTGTAATGTGCGGAGCGGAGCCCAGTGTGTAATGTGCGGAGCGGAGCCCAGTGTGTAATGTGCGGAGCGGAGCCCAGTGTGTAATGTGCGGAGCCGAGTGTGTAATGTGCGGAGCCGAGTGTGTAATGTGCGGAGCGGAGCCGAGTGTGTAATGTGCGGAGCCGAGTGTGTAATGTGCGGAGCAGAGCCGAGCGTGTAATGTGCGGAGCGGAGCCGAGCGTGTAATGTGCGGAGCGGAGCCG
This sequence comes from Phyllobates terribilis, assembly GCF_046119375.1. Taxonomy (NCBI): domain Eukaryota; kingdom Metazoa; phylum Chordata; class Amphibia; order Anura; family Dendrobatidae; genus Phyllobates; species Phyllobates terribilis. The sequence goes on from NW_027362761.1 coordinate 595,720,280, forward strand.
AGTGTGTAATGTGCGGAGCGGAGCCGAGTGTGTAATGTGCGGAGCGGAGCCGAGTGTGTAATGTGCAGAGCGGAGCCGAGTGTGTAATGTGCGGAGCCGAGTGTGTAATGTGCGGAGCGGAGCCGAGTGTCTAATGTGCAGAGGCGAGTGTGTAATGTGCGGAGCGGAGCCGAGCGTGTAATGTGCGGAGCGGAGCCGAGCGTGTAATGTGCGGAGCGGAGCCGAGCGTGTAATGTGTGGAGCGGAGCCGAGCGTGTAATGTGCGGAGCGGAGCCCAGTGTGTAATGTGCGGAGCGGAGCCCAGTGTGTAATGTGCGGAGCGGAGCCCAGTGTGTAATGTGCGGAGCGGAGCCGAGCGTGTAATGTGCGGAACGGAGCCGAGTGTGTAATGTGCGGAGCGGAGCCGAGTGTGTAATGTGCGGAGCCGAGTGTGTAATGTGCGGAGCCGAGCGTGTAATGTGCGGAGCGGAGCCGAGGGTGTAATGTGCGGAGCGGAGCCGAGCGTGTAATGAGCGGAGCCGAGTGTGTAATGTGCGGAGCGGAGCCGAGTGTGTAATGTGCGGAGCCGAGTGTGTAATGTGCGGAGCCGAGTGTGTAATGTGCGGAGCGGAGCCGAGTGTGTAATGTGCGGAGCAGAGCCGAGTGTGTAATGTGCGGAGCGGAGCCGAGCGTGTAATGTGCGGAGCGGAGCCGTGTGTGTAATGTGCGGAGCGGAGCCGAGTGTGTAATGTGCGGAGCGGAGCCGAGTGTGTAATGTGCGGAGCGGAGCCGAGTGTGTAATGTGCGGAGCCAAGTGTGTAATGTGCGGAGCGGAGCCGAGTGTGTAATGTGCGGAGCTGAGTGTGTAATGTGCGGAGCGGAGCCGAGTGTGTAATGTGCGGAGCGGAGCCGAGTGTGTAATGTGCGGAGCGGAGCCAAGTGCGTAATGTGCGGAGCGGAGCCGAGTGCGTAATGTGCGGAGCGGAGCCGAGTGCGTATTGTGCGGAGTGGAGCCGAGTGCGTAATGAGCGGAGCCGAGCGTGTAATGTGCGGAGCGGAGCCGAGCGTGTAATGTGCGGAGCGGAGCCGAGCGCGTAATGTGCGGAGCGGAGCCGAGCGCGTAATGTGCGGAGCGGAGCCGAGCGCGTAATGTGCGGAGCGGAGCCGAGCGTGTAATGTGCGGAGCCGAGCTTGTAATGTGCGAAGCGGAGCCGAGTGCGTAATGTGCGGAGCGGAGCCGAGTGCGTAATGAGCGGAGCCGAGCGTGTAATGTGCGGAGCGGAGCCGAGCGTGTAATGTGCGGAGCGGAGCCGAGCGTGTAATGTGCGGAGCGGAGCCGAGCGCGTAATGTGCGGAGCGGAGCCGAGCGCATAATGTGCGGAGCGGAGCCGAGCGCGTAATGTGCGGAGCGGAGCCGAGCGTGTAATGTGCGGAGCGGAGCCGAGCGTGTAATGTGCGGAGCGGAGCCGAGTGTGTAATGTGCGGAGCCGAGCGTGTAATGTGCGGAGCGGAGTCGAGCGTGTAATGTGCGTAGCGGAACCGAGCGTGTAATGTGCGGAGCGGAGCCGAGCGTGTAATGTGCGGAGCGGAGCCGAGCGTGTAATGTGCGGAGCGGAGCCCAGCGTGTAATGTGCGGAGCGGAGCCGAGCGTGTAATGTGCGGAGCCGAGCGTGTAATGTGCGGAGCCGAGCGTGTAATGTGCGGAGCGGAGCCGAGTGTGTAATGTGCGGAGCGGAGCCGAGTGTGTAATGTGCGGAGCGGAGCCGAGTGTGTAATGTGCGGAGCGGAGCCGAGTGTGTAATGTGCGGAGCGGAGCCGAGTGTGTAATGTGCGGAGCCGAGTGTGTAATGTGCGGAGCGGAGCCGAGTGTGTAATGTGCGGAGCGGAGCCGAGTGTGTAATGTGCGGAGCGGAGCCGACTGTGTAATGTGCAGAGCGGAGCCGAGTGTGTAATGTGCGGAGCCAAGTGTGTAATGTGCGGAGCCGAGGGTGTAATGTGCGGAGCCGAGTGTGTAATGTGCGGAGCGGAGCCGAGTGTGTAATGTGCGGAGCCGAGTGTGTAATGTGCGGAGCGGAGCCGAGCGTGTAATGTGCGGAGCGGAGCCGAGCGTGTAATGTGCGGAGCGGAGCCGAGCGTGTAATGAGGGTAACCAAGTGTGTAATGTGCGGAGCGGAGCCGAGTGTGTAATGTGCGGAGCGGAGCCGAGCGTGTAATGAGCGGAGCCGAGTGTGTAATGTGCGGAGCGGAGCCGAGTGTGTAATGTGCGGAGCCGAGTGTGTAATGTGCGGAACGGAGCCGAGTGTGTAATGTGCGGAGCGGAGCCGAGTGTGTAATGTGCGGAGCCGAGTGTGTAATGTGCGGAGCCGAGCGTGTAATGTGCGGAGCGGAGCCGAGGGTGTAATGTGCGGAGCGGAGCCAAGCGTGTAATGAGCGGAGCCGAGTGTGTAATGTGCGGAGCGGAGCCGAGTGTGTAATGTGCGGAGCCGAGTGTGTAATGTGCGGAGCGGAGCCGAGTGTGTAATGTGCGGAGCAGAGCCGAGTGTGTAATGTGTGGAGCGGAGCCGAGCGTGTAATGTGCGGAGCGGAGCCGTGTGTGTAATGTGCGGAGCGGAGCCGAGTGTGTAATGTGCGGAGCGGAGCCGAGTGTGTAATGTGCGGAGCGGAGCCGAGTGTGTAATGTGCGGAGCCAAGTGTGTAATGTGCGGAGCGGAGCCGAGTGTGTAATGTGCGGAGCTGAGTGTGTAATGTGCGGAGCGGAGCCGAGTGTGTAATGTGCGGAGCGGAGCCGAGTGTGTAATGTGCGGAGCGGAGTCGAGTGCGTAATGTGCGGAGCGGAGCCGAGTGCGTAATGTGCGGAGCGGAGCCGAGTGCGTAATGTGCGGAGTGGAGCCGAGTGCGTAATGAGCGGAGCCGAGCGTGTAATGTGCGGAGCGGAGCCGAGCGTGTAATGTGCGGAGCGGAGCCGAGCGTGTAATGTGCGGAGCGGAGCCGAGCGTGTAATGTGCGGAGCGGAGCCCAGCGTGTAATGTGCGGAGCGGAGCCGAGCGTGTAATGTGCGGAGCCGAGCGTGTAATTTGCGGAGCGGAGCCGAGGGTGTAATGTGCGGAGCGGAGCCGAGCGTGTAATGAGCGGAGCCGAGTGTGTAATGTGCGGAGCGGAGCCGAGTGTGTAATGTGCGGAGCCAAGTGTGTAATGTGCGGAGCCGAGTGTGTAATGTGCGGAGCGGAGCCGAGTGTGTAATGTGCGGAGCCGAGTGTGTAATGTGCGGAGCAGAGCCGAGCGTGTAATGTGCGGAGCGGAGCCGAGCGTGTAATGTGCGGAGCGGAGCCGAGTGTGTAATGTGCGGAGCGGAGCCGAGTGTGTAATGTGCGGAGCGGAGCCGAGTGTGTAATGTGCGGAGCGGAGCCGAGTGTGTAATGTGCGGAGCCGAGTGTGTAATGTGCGGAGCCGAGTGTGTAATGTGCGGAGCCGAGTGTGTAATGTGCGGAGCGGAGCCGAGTGTGTAATGTGCGGAGCCGAGTGTGTAATGTGCGGAGCAGAGCCGAGTGTGTAATGTGCGGAGCGGAGCCGAGCGTGTAATGTGCGGAGCCGAGTGTGTAATGTGCGGAGCGGAGCCGAGTGTGTAATGTGCGGAGCGGAGCCGAGTGTGTAATGTGCAGAGCGGAGCCGAGTGTGTAATGTGCGGAGCCAAGTGTGTAATGTGCGGAGCCGAGTGTGTAATGTGCGGAGCCGAGTGTGTAATGTGCGGAGCGGTGCCGAGTGTGTAATGTGCGGAGCGGAGCCGAGTGCGTAATGTGCGGAGCGGAGCCGAGTGCGTAATGTGCGGAGCGGAGCCGAGTGCGTAATGAGCGGAGCCGAGCGTGTAATGTGCGGAGCGGAGCCGAGCGTGTAATGTGCGGAGCGGAGCCGAGTGTGTAATGTGCGGAGCCGAGTGTGTAATGTGCGGAGCGGAGCCGAGTGTGTAATGTGCGGAGCGGAGCCGAGTGTGTAATGTGCGGAGCGGAGCCGAGTGTGTAATGTGCGGAGCGGAGCCGAGCGTGTAATGTGCGGAGCCGAGCGTGTAATGTGCGGAGCGGAGCCGAGCGTGTAATGTGCGGAGCGGAGCCGAGCGTGTAATGTGCGGAGCGGAGCCGAGCGTGTAATGTGCGGAGCGGAGCCGAGCGTGTAATGTGCGGAGCGGAGCCGTGTGTGTAATGTGCGGAGCGGAGCCGAGTGTGTAATGTGCGGAGCGGAGCCGAGTGTGTAATGTGCGGAGCGGAGCCGAGTGTGTAATGTGCGGAGCCGAGTGTGTAATGTGCGGAGCGGAGCCCAGTGTGTAATGTGCGGAGCGGAGCCCAGTGTGTAATGTGCGGAGCCGAGTGTGTAATGTGCGGAGCCGAGTGTGTAATGTGCGGAGCCGAGTGTGTAATGTGCGGAGCGGAGCCGAGTGTGTAATGTGCGGAGCCGAGTGTGTAATGTGCGGAGCAGAGCCGAGCGTGTAATGTGCGGAGCGGAGCCGAGTGTGTAATGTGCGGAGCGGAGCCGAGTGTGTAATGTGCAGAGCGGAGCCGAGTGTGTAATGTGCGGAGCCGAGTGTGTAATGTGCGGAGCGGAGCCGAGTGTGTAATGTGCAGAGCCGAGTGTGTAATGTGCGGAGCGGAGCCGAGCGTGTAATGTGCGGAGCGGAGCCGAGCGTGTAATGTGTGGAGCGGAGCCGAGCGTGTAATGTGCGGAGCGGAGCCCAGTGTGTAATGTGCGGAGCGGAGCCCAGTGTGTAATGTGCGGAGCGGAGCCCAGTGTGTAATGTGCGGAACGGAGCCGAGTGTGTAATGTGCGGAGCGGAGCCGAGTGTGTAATGTGCGGAGCCGAGTGTGTAATGTGCGGAGCCGAGCGTGTAATGTGCGGAGCGGAGCCGAGGGTGTAATGTGCGGAGCGGAGCCGAGCGTGTAATGAGCGGAGCCGAGTGTGTAATGTGCGGAGCGGAGCCGAGTGTGTAATGGGCGGAGCCGAGTGTGTAATGTGCGGAGCCGAGTGTGTAATGTGCGGAGCGGAGCCGAGTGTGTAATGTGCGGAGCAGAGCCGAGTGTGTAATGTGCGGAGCGGAGCCGAGCGTGTAATGTGCGGAGCGGAGCCGAGCGTGTAATGTGCGGAGCGGAGCCGAGTGTGTAATCTGCGGAGCCGAGTGTGTAATGTGCGGAGCGGAGCCGAGTGTGTAATGTGCGGAGCGGAGCCGAGCGTGTAATGTGCGGAGCCGAGCGTGTAATGTGCGGAGCGGAGCCGAGCGTGTAATGTGCGGAGCGGAGCCGAGCGTGTAATGTGCGGAGCGGAGCCGAGCGTGTAATGTGCTGAGCGGAGCCGAGTGTGTAATGTGCGGAGCGGAGCCGTGTGTGTAATGTGCGGAGCGGAGCCGAGCGTGTAATGTGCGGAGCGGAGCCGAGCGTGTAATGTGCGGAGCGGAGCCGAGCGTGTAATGTGCGGAGCCGAGCGTGTAATGTGCGGAGCGGAGCCGAGCGTGTAATGTGCGGAGAGGAGCCGAGCGTGTAATGTGCGGAGCGGAGCCGAGTGTGTAATGTGCGGAGCCGAGCGTGTAATGTACGGAGCGGAGCCGAGCGTGTAATGTGCGGAGCGGAGCCGAGCGTGTAATGTGCGGAGCGGAGCCGAGCGTGTAATGTGCGGAGCGGAGCCGAGCATGTAATGTGCGGAGCGGAGCCGAGCGTGTAATGTGCGGAGCGGAGCCGAGCGTGTAATGTGCGGAGAGGAGCCGAGCGTGTAATGTGCGGAGCGGAGCCGAGTGTGTAATGTGCGGAGCCGAGCGTGTAATGTGCGGAGCGGAGCCGAGCGTGTAATGTGCGGAGCGGAGGCGAGCGTGTAATGTGCGGAGCCGAGGGTGTAATGTGTGGAGCGGAGCCGAGCGCGTAATGTGCGGAGCGGAGCCGAGCGTGTAATGTGCGGAGCGGAGCCGAGTGTGTAATGTGCGGAGCCGAGTGTGTAATGTGCGGAGCGGAGCCGAGTGTGTAATGTGCGGAGCGGAGCCGAGTGTGTAATGTGCGGAGCGGAGCCGAGTGTGTAATGTGCGGAGCGGAGCCGAGCGTGTAATGTGCGGAGCCGAGCGTGTAATGTGCGGAGCGGAGCCGAGTGTGTAATGTGCGGAGCGGAGCCGAGCGTGTAATGTGCGGAGCGGAGCCGAGCGTGTAATGTGCGGAGCGGAGCCGTGTGTGTAATGTGCGGAGCGGAGCCGAGTGTGTAATGTGCGGAGCGGAGCCGAGTGTGTAATGTGCGGAGCGGAGCCGAGTGTGTAATGTGCGGAGCCGAGTGTGTAATGTGCGGAGCGGAGCCCAGTGTGTAATGTGCGGAGCGGAGCCCAGTGTGTAATGTGCGGAGCCGAGTGTGTAATGTGCGGAGCCGAGTGCGTAATGTGCGGAGCGGAGCCGAGTGCGTAATGAGCGGAGCCGAGCGTGTAATGTGCGGAGCGGAGCCGAGCGTGTAATGTGCGGAGCGGAGCCGAGTGTGTAATGTGCGGAGCCGAGTGTGTAATGTGCGGAGCGGAGCCGAGTGTGTAATGTGCGGAGCGGAGCCGAGTGTGTAATGTGCGGAGCGGAGCCGAGCGTGTAATGTGCGGAGCGGAGCCGAGCGTGTAATGTGCGGAGCCGAGCGTGTAATGTGCGGAGCGGAGCCGAGCGTGTAATGTGCGGAGCGGAGCCGAGCGTGTAATGTGCGGAGCGGAGCCGAGCGTGTAATGTGCGGAGCGGAGCCGTGTGTGTAATGTGCTGAGCGGAGCCGAGTGTGTAATGTGCGGAGCGGAGCCGTGTGTGTAATGTGCGGAGCGGAGCCGAGTGTGTAATGTGCGGAGCGGAGCCGAGTGTGTAATGTGCGGAGCGGAGCCGAGTGTGTAATGTGCGGAGCCGAGTGTGTAATGTGCGGAGCGGAGCCCAGTGTGTAATGTGCGGAGCGGAGCCCAGTGTGTAATGTGCGGAGCGGAGCCCAGTGTGTAATGTGCGGAGCCGAGTGTGTAATGTGCGGAGCCGAGTGTGTAATGTGCGGAGCCGAGTGTGTAATGTGCGGAGCGGAGCCGAGTGTGTAATGTGCGGAGCCGAGTGTGTAATGTGCGGAGCAGAGCCGAGCGTGTAATGTGCGGAGCGGAGCCGAGCGTGTAATGTGCGGAGCGGAGCCGAGTGTGTAATGTGCGGAGCGGAGCCGAGTGTGTAATGTGCGGAGCGGAGCCGAGTGTGTAATGTGCAGAGCGGAGCCGAGTGTGTTATGTGCGGAGCCGAGTGTGTAATGTGCGGAGCGGAGCCGAGTGTCTAATGTGCAGAGCCGAGTGTGTAATGTGCGGAGCGGAACCGAGCGTGTAATGTGCGGAGCGGAGCCGAGCGTGTAATGTGAGGAGCGGAGCCGAGCGTGTAATGTGTGGAGCGAAGCCGAGCGTGTAATGTGCGGAGCGGAGCCCAGTGTGTAATGTGCGGAGCGGAGCCCAGTGTGTAATGTGCGGAGCGGAGCCCAGTGTGTAATGTGCGGAGCGGAGCCGAGCGTGTAATGTGCGGAACGGAGCCGAGTGTGTAATGTGCGGAGCGGAGCCGAGTGTGTAATGTGTGGAGCCGAGTGTGTAATGTGCGGAGCCGAGCGTGTAATGTGCGGAGCGGAGCCGAGGGTGTAATGTGCGGAGCGGAGCCGAGCGTGTAATGAGCGGAGCCGAGTGTGTAATGTGCGGAGCGGAGCCGAGTGTGTAATGTGCGGAGCCGAGTGTGTAATGTGCGGAGCCGAGTGTGTAATGTGCGGAGCGGAGCCGAGTGTGTAATGTGCGGAGCAGAGCCGAGTGTGTAATGTGCGGAGCGGAGCCGAGCGTGTAATGTGCGGAGCGGAGCCGTGTGTGTAATGTGCGGAGCGGAGCCGAGTGTGTAATGTGCGGAGCGGAGCCGAGTGTGTAATGTGCGGAGCGGAGCCGAGTGTGTAATGTGCGGAACCAAGTGTGTAATGTGCGGAGCGGAGCCGAGTGTGTAATGTGCGGAGCTGAGTGTGTAATGTGCGGAGCGGAGCCGAGTGTGTAATGTGCGGAGCGGAGCCGAGCGTGTAATGTGCGGAGGGGAGCCCAGTGTGTAATGTGCGGAGCGGAGCCCAGTGTGTAATGTGCGGAGCGGAGCCCAGTGTGTAATGTGCGGAGCGGAGCCGAGCGTGTAATGTGCGGAACGGAGCCGAGTGTGTAATGTGCGGAGCGGAGCCGAGTGTGTAATGTGCGGAGCCGAGTGTGTAATGTGCGGAGCCGAGCGTGTAATGTGCTTAGCGGAGCCGAGCGTGTAATGTGCGGAGCGGAGCCGAGTGTGTAATGTGCGGAGCCGAGTGTGTAATGTGCGGAGCCGAGTGTGTAATGTGCGGAGCCGAGTGTGTAATGTGCGGAGCGGAGCCGAGCGTGTAATGTGCGGAGCGGAGCCGAGTGTGTAATGTGCGGAGCGGAGCGTGTAATGTGCGGAGCGGAGCCGAGCGTGTAATGTGCGGAGCCGAGTGTGTAATGTGCGGAGCCGAGTGTGTAATGTGCGGAGCCGAGTGTGTAATGTGCGGAGCGGAGCCGAGCGTGTAATGTGCGGAGCGGAGCCGAGTGTGTAATGTGCGGAGCGGAGCCGAGTGTGTAATGTGCGGAGCGGAGCCGAGTGTGTAATGTGCGGAGCGGAGCCGAGTGTGTAATGTGCGGAACCAAGTGTGTAATGTGCGGAGCGGAGCCGAGTGTGTAATGTGCGGAGCCGAGTGTGTAATGTGCGGAGCCGAGTGTGTAATGTGCGGAGCGGAGCCGAGTGTGTAATGTGCGGAGCGGAGCCGAGCGTCTAATGTGCGGAGCGGAGCCGAGTGTGTAATGTGCGGAGCGGAGCCGAGCGTGTAATGTGCAGAGCGGAGCCGAGCGTGTAATGTGCGGAGCGGAGCCGAGCGTGTAATGTGCAGAGCGGAGCCGAGCGTGTAATGTGCAGAGCGGAGCCGAGCGTGTAATGTGCGGAGCGGAGCCGAGCGTGTAATGTGCAGAGCGGAGCCGAGCGTGTAATGTGCGGAGCGGAGCCGAGTGTGTAATGTGCGGAGCGGAGCCGAGTGTGTAATGTGCGGAGCGGAGCCGAGTGTGTAATGTGCGGAGCGGAGCCGAGCGTGTAATGTGCGGAGCCGAGCGTGTAATGTGCGGAGCGGAGCCGAGCGCGTAATGTGCGGAGCGGAGCCGAGTGTGTAATGTGCGGAGCGGAGCCGAGTGTGTAATGTGCGGAGCGGAGCCGAGTGTGTAATGTGCGGAGCCAAGTGTGTAATGTGCGGAGTGGAGCCGAGTGTGTAATGTGCGGAGCCGAGTGTGTAATGTGCGGAGCGGAGCCGAGTGTGTAATGTGCGGAGCCGAGTGTGTAATGTGCGGAGCCGAGTGTGTAATGTGCGGAGCGGAGCCGAGTGTGTAATGTGCGGAGCGGAGCCGAGTGTGTAATGTGCGGAGCGGAGCCGAGTGCGTAATGTGCTGAGCGGAGCCGAGTGCGTAATGTGCGGAGCAGAGCCGAGTGCGTAATGTGCGGAGCGGAGCCGAGCGTGTAATGTGCGGAGCGGAGCCGAGTGTGTAATGTGCGGAGCGGAGCCGAGCGTGTAATGTGCGGAGCGGAGCCGAGCGTGTAATGTGCGGAGCGGAGCCGAGCGTGTAATGTGCGGAGCGGAGCCGAGCGTGTAATGTGCGGAGGGGAGCCCAGTGTGTAATGTGCGGAGCGGAGCCCAGTGTGTAATGTGCGGAGCGGAGCCCAGTGTGTAATGTGCGGAGCGGAGCCGAGCGTGTAATGTGCGGAACGGAGCCGAGGGTGTAATGTGTGGAGCGGAGCCGAGTGTGTAATGTGCGGAGCGGAGCCGAGTGTGTAATGTGCGGAGCCGAGTGTGTAATGTGCGGAGCAGAGCCGAGTGTGTAATGTGCGGAGCGGAGCCGAGCGTGTAATGTGCGGAGCGGAGCCGAGCGTGTAATGTGCGGAGCGGAGCCGAGTGTGTAATGTGCGGAGCGGAGCCGAGTGTGTAATGTGCGGAGCGGAGCCGAGTGTGTAATGTGCGGAGCCAAGTGTGTAATGTGCGGAGCGGAGCCGAGTGTGTAATGTGCGGAGCCGAGTGTGTAATGTGCGGAGCGGAGCCGAGTGTGTAATGTGCGGAGCCGAGTGTGTAATGTGCGGAGCCGAGTGTGTAATGTGCGGAGCGGAGCCGAGTGTGTAATGTGCGGAGCGGAGCCGAGTGCGTAATGTGCGGAGCGGAGCCGAGTGCGTAATGTGCGGAGCAGAGCCGAGTGCGTAATGTGCGGAGCGGAGCCGAGCGTGTAATGTGCGGAGCGGAGCCGAGCGTGTAATGTGCGGAGCGGAGCCGAGCGTGTAATGTGCGGAGCGGAGCCGAGTGTGTAATGTGCGGAGCGGAGCCGAGTGTGTAATGTGCGGAGCGGAGCCGAGCGTGTAATGTGCGGAGCCGAGCGTGTAATGTGCGGAGCGGAGCCGAGCGCGTAATGTGCGGAGTGGAGCCGAGCGCGTAATGTGCGGAGCGGAGCCGAGCGTGTAATGTGCGGAGCGGAGCCGAGCGTGTAATTTGCGGAGCGGAGCCGAGCGTGTAATTTGCGGAGCGGAGCCGAGCGTGTAATGTGCGGAGCGGAGCCGAGCGTGTAATGTGCGGAGCCGAGCGTGTAATGTGCGGAGCGGAGCCGAGCGTGTAATGTGCGTAGCGGAGCCGAGCGTGTAATGTGCGGACCGGAGCCGAGCGTATAATGTGCGGAGCGGAGCCGAGCGTGTAATGTGCGGAGCCGAGCGTGTAATGTGCGGAGCCGAGCGTGTAATGTGCGGAGCGGAGCCGAGGGTGTAATGTGCGGAGCGGAGCCGAGCGTGTAATGAGCGGAGCCGAGCGTGTAATGTGCGGAGCGGAGCCGAGCGTGTAATGTGCGGAGCGTAGCCGAGCGTGTAATGTGCGAAGCCGAGCGTGTAATGTGCGGAGCCGAGCCGAGCGTGTAATGTGCGGAGCCGAGCCGAGCGTGTAATGTGCGGAGCGGAGCCGAGCGTGTAATGTGCGGAGCGGAGCCGATCGTGTAATGTGCGGAGCCGAGCGTGTAATGTGCGGAGCGGAGCCGAGCGTGTAATGTGCGGAGCGGAGCCGAGCGTGTAATGAGCGGAGCCGAGCGTGTAATGTGCGGAGCGGAGCCGAGCGTGTAATGTGCGGAGCGTAGCCGAGCGTGTAATGTGCGGAGCCGAGCGTGTAATGTGCGGAGCCGAGCCGAGCGTGTAATGTGCGGAGCCGAGCCGAGCGTGTAATGTGCGGAGCGGAGCCGAGCGTGTAATGTGCGGAGCGGAGCCGATCGTGTAATGTGCGGAGCCGAGCGTGTAATGTGCGGAGCGGAGCTGAGCGTGTAATGTGCGGAGCGGAGCCGAGTGTGTAATGTGCGGAGCCGAGCGTGTAATGTGCGGAGCGGAGCCGAGCGTGTAATGTGCGGAGTCGAGGGTGTAATGTGCGGAGCGGAGCCGAGGGTGTAATGTGCGGAGCGAAGCCGAGCGCGTAATGTGCGGAGCGGAGCCGAGCGCGTAATGTGCGGAGCGGAGCCGAGCGCGTAATGTGCGGAGCGGAGCCGAGCGTGTAATGTGCGGAGCGGAGCCGAGTGTGTAACGTGCGGAGCCGAGTGTGTAATGTGCGGAGCGGAGCCGAGTGTGTAATGTGCGGAGCCGAGTGTGTAATGTGCGGAGCGGAGCCGAGTGTGTAATGTGCGGAGCCGAGTGTGTAATGTGCGGAGCCGAGTGTGTAATGTGCGGAGCGGAGCCGAGCGTGTAATGTGCGGAGCGGAGCCGAGTGTGTAATGTGCGGAGCGGAGCAGAGTGTGTAATGTGCGGAGCGGAGCCGAGCGTGTAATGTGCGGAGCGGAGCCGAGCGTGTATTGTGCGGAGCCGAGCGTGTAATGTGCGGAGCGGAGCCGAGTGTGTAATGTGCGGAGCCGAGTGTGTAATGTGCGGAGCGGAGCCGAGTGTGTAATGTGCAGAGCCGAGTGTGTAATGTGCGGAGCGGAGCCGAGTGTGTAATGTGCGGAGCGGAGCCGAGCGTGTAATGTGCGGAGCGGAGCCGAGCGTGTAATGTGCGGAGCGGAGCCGAGCGTGTAATGTGCGGAGCGGAGCCCAGTGTGTAATGTGCGGAGCGGAGCCCAGTGTGTAATGTGCGGAGCGGAGCCCAGTGTGTAATGTGCGGAGCGGAGCCGAGCGTGTAATGTGCGGAACGGAGCCGAGTGTGTAATGTGCGGAGCGGAGCCGAGTGTGTAATGTGCGGAGCCGAGTGTGTAATGTGCGGAGCCGAGCGTGTAATGTGCTTAGCGGAGCCGAGGGTGTAATGTGTGGAGCGGAGCCGAGCGTGTAATGTGCGGAGCGGAGCCGAGTGTGTAATGTGCGGAGCCGAGTGTGTAATGTGCGGAGCCGAGTGTGTAATGTGCGGAGCCGAGTGTGTAATGTGCGGAGCCGAGCGTGTAATGTGCGGAGCGGAGCCGAGCGTGTAACGTGCGGAGCGGAGCCGAGTGTGTAATGTGCGGAGCGGAGCCGAGTGTGTAATGTGCGGAGCGGAGCCGAGTGTGTAATGTGCGGAGAGGAGCCGAGTGTGTAATGTGCGGAGCCAAGTCTGTAATGTGCGGAGCGGAGCCGAGTGTGTAATGTGCGGAGCCGAGTGTGTAATGTGCGGAGCGGAGCCGGGTGTGTAATGTGCGGAGCCGAGTGTGTAATGTGCGGAGCCGAGTGTGTAATGTGCGGAGCGGAGCCGAGTGTGTAATGTGCGGAGCGGAGCCGAGCGTGTAATGTGCGGAGCGGAGCCGAGTGTGTAATGTGCGGAGCGGAGCCGAGCGTGTAATGTGCAGAGCGGAGCCGAGCGTGTAATGTGCGGAGCGGAGCCGAGTGTGTAATGTGCGGAGCGGAGCCGAGTGTGTAATGTGCGGAGCGGAGCCGAGTGTGTAATGTGCGGAGCGGAGCCGAGCGTGTAATGTGCGGAGCCGAGCGTGTAATGTGCGGTGCGGAGCCGAGCGCGTAATGTGCGGAGCGGAGCCGAGCGTGTAATGTGCGGAGCCGAGCGTGTAATGTGCGTAGCGGAGCCGAGCGTGTAATGTGCGGAGCGGAGCCGAACGTGTAATGTGCGGAGCGGAGCCGAGCGTGTAATGTGCGGAGCGGAGCCCAGTGTGTAATGTGCGGAGCGGAGCCCAGTGTGTAATGTGCGGAGCGGAGCCGAGCGTGTAATGTGCGGAGCCAAGTCTGTAATGTGCGGAGCGGAGCCGAGTGTGTAATGTGCGGAGCCGAGTGTGTAATGTGCGGAGCGGAGCCGGGTGTGTAATGTGCGGAGCCGAGTGTGTAATGTGCGGAGCCGAGTGTGTAATGTGCGGAGCGGAGCCGAGTGTGTAATGTGCGGAGCGGAGCCGAGCGTGTAATGTGCGGAGCGGAGCCGAGTGTGTAATGTGCGGAGCGGAGCCGAGCGTGTAATGTGCAGAGCGGAGCCGAGCGTGTAATGTGCGGAGCGGAGCCGAGTGTGTAATGTGCGGAGCGGAGCCGAGTGTGTAATGTGCGGAGCGGAGCCGAGTGTGTAATGTGCGGAGCGGAGCCGAGCGTGTAATGTGCGGAGCCGAGCGTGTAATGTGCGGTGCGGAGCCGAGCGCGTAATGTGCGGAGCGGAGCCGAGCGTGTAATGTGCGGAGCCGAGCGTGTAATGTGCGTAGCGGAGCCGAGCGTGTAATGTGCGGAGCGGAGCCGAACGTGTAATGTGCGGAGCGGAGCCGAGCGTGTAATGTGCGGAGCGGAGCCCAGTGTGTAATGTGCGGAGCGGAGCCCAGTGTGTAATGTGCGGAGCGGAGCCGAGCGTGTAATGAGCGGAGCCGAGCGTGTAATGTGCGGAGCGGAGCCGAGCGTGTAATGTGCGGAGCGTAGCCGAGCGTGTAATGTGCGGAGCCGAGCGTGTAATGTGCGGAGCCGAGCCGAGCGTGTAATGTGCGGAGCCGAGCGTGTAATGTGCGGAGCCGAGCCGAGCGTGTAATGTGCGGAGCCGAGCCGAGCGTGTAATGTGCGGAGCCGAGCCGAGCGTGTAATGTGCGGAGCCGAGCGTGTAATGTGCGGAGCGGAGCCGAGCGTGTAATGTGCGGAGCGGAGCCGAGTGTGTAATGTGCGCAGCCGAGCGTGTAATGTGCGGAGCGGAGCCGAGCGTGTAATGTGCGGAGCGGAGCCGAGCGTGTAATGAGCGGAGCCGAGGGTGTAATGTGCGGAGCGGAGCCGAGGGTGTAATGTGCGGAGCGAAGCCGAGCGCGTAATGTGCGGAGCGGAGCCGAGCGCGTAATATGCGGAGCGGAGCCGAGCGCGTAATGTGCGGAGCGGAGCCGAGCGTGTAATGTGCGGAGCGGAGCCGAGTGTGTAATGTGCGGAGCCGAGTGTGTAATGTGCGGAGCGGAGCCGAGTGTGTAATGTGCGGAGCCGAGTGTGTAATGTGCGGAGCGGAGCCAAGTGTGTAATGTGCGGAGCGGAGCCGAGTGTGTAATGTGCGGAGCGGAGCCGAGCGTGTAATGTGCGGAGCCGAGCGTGTAATGTGCGGAGCGCAGCCGAGCGTGTAATATGCGGAGCGGAGCCGAGCGTGTAATGTGCGGACCGGAGCCGAGTGTGTAATGTGCGGAGCGGAGCGTGTAATGTGCGGAGCGGAGCCGAGCGTGTAATGTGCGGAGCGGAGCCGAGTGTGTAATGTGCGGAGCGGAGTGTGTAATGTGCGGAGCGGAGCCGAGCGTGTAATGTGCGGAGCGGAGCCGAGCGTGTAATGAGCGGAGCCGAGTGTGTAATGTGCGGATCCGAGCGTGTAATGTGCGGAGCGGAGCCCAGCGTGTAATGTGCGGAGCGGAGCCGAGCGTGTAATGTGCGGAGCGGAGCCGAGCGTGTAATGAGCGGAGCCAAGTGTGTAATGTGCGGAGCGGAGCCGAGTGTGTAATGTGCGGAGCGGAGCCGAGCGTGTAATGTGCGGAGCGGAGCCGAGCGTGTAATGTGCGGAGCCGAGCGTGTAATGTTCGGAGCGGAGCCGAGCGTATCATGTGCGGAGCCGAGCGTGTAATGTGCGGAGCGGAGCCGAGGGTGTAATGTGCGGAGCGGAGCCGAGCGTGTAATGAGCGGAGCCGAGTGTGTAATGTGCGGAGCGGAGCCGAGTGTGCAATGTGCGGAGCCGAGTGTGTAATGTGCGGAGCCGAGTGTGTAATGTGCGGAGCGGAGCCGAGTATGTAATGTGCGGAGCCGAGTGTGTAATGTGCGGAGCAGAGCCGAGTGTGTAATGTGCGGAGCGGAGCCGAGCGTGTAATGTGCGGAGCCGAGTGTGTAATGTGCGGAGCGGAGCCGAGTGTGTAATGTGCGGAGCGGAGCCGAGTGTGTAATGTGCAGAGCGGAGCCGAGTGTGTAATGTGCGGAGCCAAGTGTGTAATGTGCGGAGCCGAGTGTGTAATGTGCGGAGCGGAGCCGAGTGTGTAATGTGCGGAGCGGAGCCGAGTGCGTAATGTGCGGAGCGGAGCCGAGTGCGTAATGTGCGGAGCGGAGCCGAGTGCGTAATGAGCGGAGCCGAGCGTGTAATGTGCGGAGCGGAGCCGAGCGTGTAATGTGCGGAGCGGAGCCGAGTGTGTAATGTGCGGAGCCGAGTGTGTAATGTGCGGAGCGGAGCCGAGTGTGTAATGTGCGGAGCGGAGCCGAGTGTGTAATGTGCGGAGCGGAGCCGAGCGTGTAATGTGCGGAGCCGAGCGTGTAATGTGCGGAGCGGAGCCGAGCGTGTAATGTGCGGAGCGGAGCCGAGCGTGTAATGTGCGGAGCGGAGCCGAGCGTGTAATGTGCGGAGCGGAGCCGTGTGTGTAATGTGCTCAGCGGAGCCGAGTGTGTAATGTGCGGAGCGGAGCCGTGTGTGTAATGTGCGGAGCGGAGCCGAGTGTGTAATGTGCGGAGCGGAGCCGAGTGTGTAATGTGCGGAGCGGAGCCGAGTGTGTAATGTGCGGAGCCGAGTGTGTAATGTGCGGAGCGGAGCCCAGTGTGTAATGTGCGGAGCGGAGCCCAGTGTGTAATGTGCGGAGCGGAGCCCAGTGTGTAATGTGCGGAGCCGAGTGTGTAATGTGCGGAGCCGAGTGTGTAATGTGCGGAGCGGAGCCGAGTGTGTAATGTGCGGAGCCGAGTGTGTAATGTGCGGAGCAGAGCCGAGCGTGTAATGTGCGGAGCGGAGCCGAGCGTGTAATGTGCGGAGCGGAGCCGAGTGTGTAATGTGCGGAGCGGAGCCGAGTGTGTAATGTGCGGAGCGGAGCCGAGTGTGTAATGTGCAGAGCGGAGCCGAGTGTGTAATGTGCGGAGCCGAGTGTGTAATGTGCGGAGCGGAGCCGAGTGTCTAATGTGCAGAGGCGAGTGTGTAATGTGCGGAGCGGAGCCGAGCGTGTAATGTGCGGAGCGGAGCCGAGCGTGTAATGTGCGGAGCGGAGCCGAGCGTGTAATGTGTGGAGCGGAGCCGAGCGTGTAATGTGCGGAGCGGAGCCCAGTGTGTAATGTGCGGAGCGGAGCCCAGTGTGTAATGTGCGGAGCGGAGCCCAGTGTGTAATGTGCGGAGCGGAGCCGAGCGTGTAATGTGCGGAACGGAGCCGAGTGTGTAATGTGCGGAGCGGAGCCGAGTGTGTAATGTGCGGAGCCGAGTGTGTAATGTGCGGAGCCGAGCGTGTAATGTGCGGAGCGGAGCCGAGGGTGTAATGTGCGGAGCGGAGCCGAGCGTGTAATGAGCGGAGCCGAGTGTGTAATGTGCGGAGCGGAGCCGAGTGTGTAATGTGCGGAGCCGAGTGTGTAATGTGCGGAGCCGAGTGTGTAATGTGCGGAGCGGAGCCGAGTGTGTAATGTGCGGAGCAGAGCCGAGTGTGTAATGTGCGGAGCGGAGCCGAGCGTGTAATGTGCGGAGCGGAGCCGTGTGTGTAATGTGCGGAGCGGAGCCGAGTGTGTAATGTGCGGAGCGGAGCCGAGTGTGTAATGTGCGGAGCGGAGCCGAGTGTGTAATGTGCGGAGCCAAGTGTGTAATGTGCGGAGCGGAGCCGAGTGTGTAATGTGCGGAGCTGAGTGTGTAATGTGCGGAGCGGAGCCGAGTGTGTAATGTGCGGAGCGGAGCCGAGTGTGTAATGTGCGGAGCGGAGCCAAGTGCGTAATGTGCGGAGCGGAGCCGAGTGCGTAATGTGCGGAGCGGAGCCGAGTGCGTATTGTGCGGAGTGGAGCCGAGTGCGTAATGAGCGGAGCCGAGCGTGTAATGTGCGGAGCGGAGCCGAGCGTGTAATGTGCGGAGCGGAGCCGAGCGCGTAATGTGCGGAGCGGAGCCGAGCGCGTAATGTGCGGAGCGGAGCCGAGCGCGTAATGTGCGGAGCGGAGCCGAGCGTGTAATGTGCGGAGCCGAGCTTGTAATGTGCGAAGCGGAGCCGAGTGCGTAATGTGCGGAGCGGAGCCGAGTGCGTAATGAGCGGAGCCGAGCGTGTAATGTGCGGAGCGGAGCCGAGCGTGTAATGTGCGGAGCGGAGCCGAGCGTGTAATGTGCGGAGCGGAGCCGAGCGCGTAATGTGCGGAGCGGAGCCGAGCGCATAATGTGCGGAGCGGAGCCGAGCGCGTAATGTGCGGAGCGGAGCCGAGCGTGTAATGTGCGGAGCGGAGCCGAGCGTGTAATGTGCGGAGCGGAGCCGAGTGTGTAATGTGCGGAGCCGAGCGTGTAATGTGCGGAGCGGAGTCGAGCGTGTAATGTGCGTAGCGGAACCGAGCGTGTAATGTGCGGAGCGGAGCCGAGCGTGTAATGTGCGGAGCGGAGCCGAGCGTGTAATGTGCGGAGCGGAGCCCAGCGTGTAATGTGCGGAGCGGAGCCGAGCGTGTAATGTGCGGAGCCGAGCGTGTAATGTGCGGAGCCGAGCGTGTAATGTGCGGAGCGGAGCCGAGGGTGTAATGTGCGGAGCGGAGCCGAGCGTGTAATGAGCGGAGCCGAGTGTGTAATGTGCGGAGCGGAGCCGAGTGTGTAATGTGCGGAGCCGAGTGTGTAATGTGCGGAGCCGAGTGTGTAATGTGCGGAGCGGAGCCGAGTGTGTAATGTGCGGAGCCGAGTGTGTAATGTGCGGAGCAGAGCCGAGCGTGTAATGTGCGGAGCGGAGCCGAGCGTGTAATGTGCGGAGCGGAGCCGAGTGTGTAATGTGCGGAGCGGAGCCGAGTGTGTAATGTGCGGAGCCGAGTGTGTAATGTGCGGAGCGGAGCCGAGTGTGTAATGTGCGGAGCCGAGTGTGTAATGTGCGGAGCAGAGCCGAGCGTGTAATGTGCGGAGCGGAGCCGAGCGTGTAATGTGCGGAGCGGAGCCGAGTGTGTAATGTGCGGAGCGGAGCCGAGTGTGTAATGTGCGGAGCGGAGCCGAGTGTGTAATGTGCGGAGCGGAGCCGAGTGTGTAATGTGCGGAGCGGAGCCGAGTGTGTAATGTGCGGAGCCGAGTGTGTAATGTGCGGAGCGGAGCCGAGTGTGTAATGTGCGGAGCGGAGCCGAGTGTGTAATGTGCGGAGCGGAGCCGACTGTGTAATGTGCAGAGCGGAGCCGAGTGTGTAATGTGCGGAGCCAAGTGTGTAATGTGCGGAGCCGAGGGTGTAATGTGCGGAGCCGAGTGTGTAATGTGCGGAGCGGAGCCGAGTGTGTAATGTGCGGAGCCGAGTGTGTAATGTGCGGAGCGGAGCCGAGCGTGTAATGTGCGGAGCGGAGCCGAGCGTGTAATGTGCGGAGCGGAGCCGAGCGTGTAATGAGGGTAACCAAGTGTGTAATGTGCGGAGCGGAGCCGAGTGTGTAATGTGCGGAGCGGAGCCGAGCGTGTAATGAGCGGAGCCGAGTGTGTAATGTGCGGAGCGGAGCCGAGTGTGTAATGTGCGGAGCCGAGTGTGTAATGTGCGGAACGGAGCCGAGTGTGTAATGTGCGGAGCGGAGCCGAGTGTGTAATGTGCGGAGCCGAGTGTGTAATGTGCGGAGCCGAGCGTGTAATGTGCGGAGCGGAGCCGAGGGTGTAATGTGCGGAGCGGAGCCAAGCGTGTAATGAGCGGAGCCGAGTGTGTAATGTGCGGAGCGGAGCCGAGTGTGTAATGTGCGGAGCCGAGTGTGTAATGTGCGGAGCGGAGCCGAGTGTGTAATGTGCGGAGCAGAGCCGAGTGTGTAATGTGTGGAGCGGAGCCGAGCGTGTAATGTGCGGAGCGGAGCCGTGTGTGTAATGTGCGGAGCGGAGCCGAGTGTGTAATGTGCGGAGCGGAGCCGAGTGTGTAATGTGCGGAGCGGAGCCGAGTGTGTAATGTGCGGAGCCAAGTGTGTAATGTGCGGAGCGGAGCCGAGTGTGTAATGTGCGGAGCTGAGTGTGTAATGTGCGGAGCGGAGCCGAGTGTGTAATGTGCGGAGCGGAGCCGAGTGTGTAATGTGCGGAGCGGAGTCGAGTGCGTAATGTGCGGAGCGGAGCCGAGTGCGTAATGTGCGGAGCGGAGCCGAGTGCGTAATGTGCGGAGTGGAGCCGAGTGCGTAATGAGCGGAGCCGAGCGTGTAATGTGCGGAGCGGAGCCGAGCGTGTAATGTGCGGAGCGGAGCCGAGCGTGTAATGTGCGGAGCGGAGCCGAGCGTGTAATGTGCGGAGCGGAGCCCAGCGTGTAATGTGCGGAGCGGAGCCGAGCGTGTAATGTGCGGAGCCGAGCGTGTAATTTGCGGAGCGGAGCCGAGGGTGTAATGTGCGGAGCGGAGCCGAGCGTGTAATGAGCGGAGCCGAGTGTGTAATGTGCGGAGCGGAGCCGAGTGTGTAATGTGCGGAGCGGAGCCGAGTGTGTAATGTGCGGAGCCAAGTGTGTAATGTGCGGAGCCGAGTGTGTAATGTGCGGAGCGGAGCCGAGTGTGTAATGTGCGGAGCCGAGTGTGTAATGTGCGGAGCAGAGCCGAGCGTGTAATGTGCGGAGCGGAGCCGAGCGTGTAATGTGCGGAGCGGAGCCGAGTGTGTAATGTGCGGAGCGGAGCCGAGTGTGTAATGTGCGGAGCGGAGCCGAGTGTGTAATGTGCGGAGCGGAGCCGAGTGTGTAATGTGCGGAGCCGAGTGTGTAATGTGCGGAGCCGAGTGTGTAATGTGCGGAGCCGAGTGTGTAATGTGCGGAGCGGAGCCGAGTGTGTAATGTGCGGAGCCGAGTGTGTAATGTGCGGAGCAGAGCCGAGTGTGTAATGTGCGGAGCGGAGCCGAGCGTGTAATGTGCGGAGCCGAGTGTGTAATGTGCGGAGCGGAGCCGAGTGTGTAATGTGCGGAGCGGAGCCGAGTGTGTAATGTGCAGAGCGGAGCCGAGTGTGTAATGTGCGGAGCCAAGTGTGTAATGTGCGGAGCCGAGTGTGTAATGTGCGGAGCCGAGTGTGTAATGTGCGGAGCGGTGCCGAGTGTGTAATGTGCGGAGCGGAGCCGAGTGCGTAATGTGCGGAGCGGAGCCGAGTGCGTAATGTGCGGAGCGGAGCCGAGTGCGTAATGAGCGGAGCCGAGCGTGTAATGTGCGGAGCGGAGCCGAGCGTGTAATGTGCGGAGCGGAGCCGAGTGTGTAATGTGCGGAGCCGAGTGTGTAATGTGCGGAGCGGAGCCGAGTGTGTAATGTGCGGAGCGGAGCCGAGTGTGTAATGTGCGGAGCGGAGCCGAGTGTGTAATGTGCGGAGCGGAGCCGAGCGTGTAATGTGCGGAGCCGAGCGTGTAATGTGCGGAGCGGAGCCGAGCGTGTAATGTGCGGAGCGGAGCCGAGCGTGTAATGTGCGGAGCGGAGCCGAGCGTGTAATGTGCGGAGCGGAGCCGTGTGTGTAATGTGCGGAGCGGAGCCGAGTGTGTAATGTGCGGAGCGGAGCCGAGTGTGTAATGTGCGGAGCGGAGCCGAGTGTGTAATGTGCGGAGCCGAGTGTGTAATGTGCGGAGCGGAGCCCAGTGTGTAATGTGCGGAGCGGAGCCCAGTGTGTAATGTGCGGAGCCGAGTGTGTAATGTGCGGAGCCGAGTGTGTAATGTGCGGAGCCGAGTGTGTAATGTGCGGAGCGGAGCCGAGTGTGTAATGTGCGGAGCCGAGTGTGTAATGTGCGGAGCAGAGCCGAGCGTGTAATGTGCGGAGCGGAGCCGAGTGTGTAATGTGCGGAGCGGAGCCGAGTGTGTAATGTGCAGAGCGGAGCCGAGTGTGTAATGTGCGGAGCCGAGTGTGTAATGTGCGGAGCGGAGCCGAGTGTGTAATGTGCAGAGCCGAGTGTGTAATGTGCGGAGCGGAGCCGAGCGTGTAATGTGCGGAGCGGAGCCGAGCGTGTAATGTGTGGAGCGGAGCCGAGCGTGTAATGTGCGGAGCGGAGCCCAGTGTGTAATGTGCGGAGCGGAGCCCAGTGTGTAATGTGCGGAGCGGAGCCCAGTGTGTAATGTGCGGAACGGAGCCGAGTGTGTAATGTGCGGAGCGGAGCCGAGTGTGTAATGTGCGGAGCCGAGTGTGTAATGTGCGGAGCCGAGCGTGTAATGTGCGGAGCGGAGCCGAGGGTGTAATGTGCGGAGCCGAGCGTGTAATGAGCGGAGCCGAGTGTGTAATGTGCGGAGCGGAGCCGAGTGTGTAATGGGCGGAGCCGAGTGTGTAATGTGCGGAGCCGAGTGTGTAATGTGCGGAGCGGAGCCGAGTGTGTAATGTGCGGAGCAGAGCCGAGTGTGTAATGTGCGGAGCGGAGCCGAGCGTGTAATGTGCGGAGCGGAGCCGAGCGTGTAATGTGCGGAGCGGAGCCGAGTGTGTAATCTGCGGAGCCGAGTGTGTAATGTGCGGAGCGGAGCCGAGAGTGTAATGTGCGGAGCGGAGCCGAGCGTGTAATGTGCGGAGCCGAGCGTGTAATGTGCGGAGCGGAGCCGAGCGTGTAATGTGCGGAGCGGAGCCGAGCGTGTAATGTGCGGAGCGGAGCCGAGCGTGTAATGTGCTGAGCGGAGCCGAGTGTGTAATGTGCGGAGCGGAGCCGTGTGTGTAATGTGCGGAGCGGAGCCGAGCGTGTAATGTGCGGAGCGGAGCCGAGCGTGTAATGTGCGGAGCGGAGCCGAGCGTGTAATGTGCGGAGCCGAGCGTGTAATGTGCGGAGCGGAGCCGAGCGTGTAATGTGCGGAGAGGAGCCGAGCGTGTAATGTGCGGAGCGGAGCCGAGTGTGTAATGTGCGGAGCCGAGCGTGTAATGTGCGGAGCGGAGCCGAGCGTGTAATGTGCGGAGCGGAGCCGAGCGTGTAATGTGCGGAGCGGAGCCGAGCGTGTAATGTGCGGAGCGGAGCCGAGCATGTAATGTGCGGAGCGGAGCCGAGCGTGTAATGTGCGGAGCGGAGCCGAGCGTGTAATGTGCGGAGAGGAGCCGAGCGTGTAATGTGCGGAGCGGAGCCGAGTGTGTAATGTGCGGAGCCGAGCGTGTAATGTGCGGAGCGGAGCCGAGCGTGTAATGTGCGGAGCGGAGGCGAGCGTGTAATGTGCGGAGCCGAGGGTGTAATGTGTGGAGCGGAGCCGAGCGCGTAATGTGCGGAGCGGAGCCGAGCGTGTAATGTGCGGAGCGGAGCCGAGTGTGTAATGTGCGGAGCCGAGTGTGTAATGTGCGGAGCGGAGCCGAGTGTGTAATGTGCGGAGCGGAGCCGAGTGTGTAATGTGCGGAGCGGAGCCGAGTGTGTAATGTGCGGAGCGGAGCCGAGCGTGTAATGTGCGGAGCCGAGCGTGTAATGTGCGGAGCGGAGCCGAGCGTGTAATGTGCGGAGCGGAGCCGAGCGTGTAATGTGCGGAGCGGAGCCGAGCGTGTAATGTGCGGAGCGGAGCCGTGTGTGTAATGTGCGGAGCGGAGCCGAGTGTGTAATGTGCGGAGCGGAGCCGAGTGTGTAATGTGCGGAGCGGAGCCGAGTGTGTAATGTGCGGAGCCGAGTGTGTAATGTGCGGAGCGGAGCCCAGTGTGTAATGTGCGGAGCGGAGCCCAGTGTGTAATGTGCGGAGCCGAGTGTGTAATGTGCGGAGCCGAGTGTGTAATGTGCGGAGCCGAGTGTGTAATGTGCGGAGCGGAGCCGAGTGTGTAATGTGCGGAGCCGAGTGTGTAATGTGCGGAGCAGAGCCGAGCGTGTAATGTGCGGAGCGGAGCCGAGTGTGTAATGTGCGGAGCGGAGCCGAGTGTGTAATGTGCAGAGCGGAGCCGAGTGTGTAATGTGCGGAGCCGAGTGTGTAATGTGCGGAGCGGAGCCGAGTGTGTAATGTGCAGAGCCGAGTGTGTAATGTGCGGAGCGGAGCCGAGCGTGTAATGTGCGGAGCGGAGCCGAGCGTGTAATGTGTGGAGCGGAGCCGAGCGTGTAATGTGCGGAGCGGAGCCCAGTGTGTAATGTGCGGAGCGGAGCCCAGTGTGTAATGTGCGGAGCGGAGCCCAGTGTGTAATGTGCGGAACGGAGCCGAGTGTGTAATGTGCGGAGCGGAGCCGAGTGTGTAATGTGCGGAGCCGAGTGTGTAATGTGCGGAGCCGAGCGTGTAATGTGCGGAGCGGAGCCGAGGGTGTAATGTGCGGAGCGGAGCCGAGCGTGTAATGAGCGGAGCCGAGTGTGTAATGTGCGGAGCGGAGCCGAGTGTGTAATGGGCGGAGCCGAGTGTGTAATGTGCGGAGCCGAGTGTGTAATGTGCGGAGCGGAGCCGAGTGTGTAATGTGCGGAGCAGAGCCGAGTGTGTAATGTGCGGAGCGGAGCCGAGCGTGTAATGTGCGGAGCGGAGCCGAGCGTGTAATGTGCGGAGCGGAGCCGAGTGTGTAATCTGCGGAGCCGAGTGTGTAATGTGCGGAGCGGAGCCGAGTGTGTAATGTGCGGAGCGGAGCCGAGCGTGTAATGTGCGGAGCCGAGCGTGTAATGTGCGGAGCGGAGCCGAGCGTGTAATGTGCGGAGCGGAGCCGAGCGTGTAATGTGCGGAGCGGAGCCGAGCGTGTAATGTGCTGAGCGGAGCCGAGTGTGTAATGTGCGGAGCGGAGCCGTGTGTGTAATGTGCGGAGCGGAGCCGAGCGTGTAATGTGCGGAGCGGAGCCGAGCGTGTAATGTGCGGAGCGGAGCCGAGCGTGTAATGTGCGGAGCCGAGCGTGTAATGTGCGGAGCGGAGCCGAGCGTGTAATGTGCGGAGAGGAGCCGAGCGTGTAATGTGCGGAGCGGAGCCGAGTGTGTAATGTGCGGAGCCGAGCGTGTAATGTGCGGAGCGGAGCCGAGCGTGTAATGTGCGGAGCGGAGCCGAGCGTGTAATGTGCGGAGCGGAGCCGAGCGTGTAATGTGCGGAGCGGAGCCGAGCATGTAATGTGCGGAGCGGAGCCGAGCGTGTAATGTGCGGAGCGGAGCCGAGCGTGTAATGTGCGGAGAGGAGCCGAGCGTGTAATGTGCGGAGCGGAGCCGAGTGTGTAATGTGCGGAGCCGAGCGTGTAATGTGCGGAGCGGAGCCGAGCGTGTAATGTGCGGAGCGGAGGCGAGCGTGTAATGTGCGGAGCCGAGGGTGTAATGTGTGGAGCGAAGCCGAGCGCGTAATGTGCGGAGCGGAGCCGAGCGCGTAATGTGCGGAGCGGAGCCGAGCGCGTAATGTGCGGAGCGGAGCCGAGCGCGTAATGTGCGGAGCGGAGCCGAGTGCGTAATGTGCGGAGCGGAGCCGAGTGCGTAATGAGCGGAGCCGAGCGTGTAATGTGCGGAGCGGAGGCGAGCGTGTAATGTGCGGAGCCGAGGGTGTAATGTGTGGAGCGGAGCCGAGCGCGTAATGTGCGGAGCGGAGCCGAGCGCGTAATGTGCGGAGCGGAGCCGAGCGCGTAATGTGCGGAGCGGAGCCGAGTGCGTAATGTGCGGAGCGGAGCCGAGTGCGTAATGTGCGGAGCGGAGCCGAGTGCGTAATGAGCGGAGCCGAGCGTGTAATGTGCGGAGCGGAGCCGAGCGTGTAATGTGCGGAGCGGAGCCGAGTGTGTAATGTGCGGAGCCGAGTGTGTAATGTGCGGAGCGGAGCCGAGTGTGTAATGTGCGGAGCGGAGCCGAGTGTGTAATGTGCGGAGCGGAGCCGAGTGTGTAATGTGCGGAGCGGAGCCGAGCGTGTAATGTGCGGAGCCGAGCGTGTAATGTGCGGAGCGGAGCCGAGCGTGTAATGTGCGGAGCGGAGCCGAGCGTGTAATGTGCGGAGCGGAGCCGAGCGTGTAATGTGCGGAGCGGAGCCGTGTGTGTAATGTGCGGAGCGGAGCCGAGTGTGTAATGTGCGGAGCGGAGCCGAGTGTGTAATGTGCGGAGCGGAGCCGAGTGTGTAATGTGCGGAGCCGAGTGTGTAATGTGCGGAGCGGAGCCCAGTGTGTAATGTGCGGAGCGGAGCCCAGTGTGTAATGTGCGGAGCCGAGTGTGTAATGTGCGGAGCCGAGTGTGTAATGTGCGGAGCCGAGTGTGTAATGTGCGGAGCGGAGCCGAGTGTGTAATGTGCGGAGCCGAGTGTGTAATGTGCGGAGCAGAGCCGAGCGTGTAATGTGCGGAGCGGAGCCGAGTGTGTAATGTGCGGAGCGGAGCCGAGTGTGTAATGTGCAGAGCGGAGCCGAGTGTGTAATGTGCGGAGCCGAGTGTGTAATGTGCGGAGCGGAGCCGAGTGTGTAATGTGCAGAGCCGAGTGTGTAATGTGCGGAGCGGAGCCGAGCGTGTAATGTGCGGAGCGGAGCCGAGCGTGTAATGTGTGGAGCGGAGCCGAGCGTGTAATGTGCGGAGCGGAGCCCAGTGTGTAATGTGCGGAGCGGAGCCCAGTGTGTAATGTGCGGAGCCCAGTGTGTAATGTGCGGAACGGAGCCGAGTGTGTAATGTGCGGAGCGGAGCCGAGTGTGTAATGTGCGGAGCCGAGTGTGTAATGTGCGGAGCCGAGCGTGTAATGTGCGGAGCGGAGCCGAGGGTGTAATGTGCGGAGCGGAGCCGAGCGTGTAATGAGCGGAGCCGAGTGTGTAATGTGCGGAGCGGAGCCGAGTGTGTAATGTGCGGAGCCGAGTGTGTAATGTGCGGAGCCGAGTGTGTAATGTGCGGAGCGGAGCCGAGTGTGTAATGTGCGGAGCAGAGCCGAGTGTGTAATGTGCGGAGCGGAGCCGAGCGTGTAATGTGCGGAGCGGAGCCGTGTGTGTAATGTGCGGAGCGGAGCCGAGTGTGTAATGTGCGGAGCGGAGCCGAGTGTGTAATGTGCGGAGCGGAGCCGAGTGTGTAATGTGCGGAGCGGAGCCGAGTGTGTAATGTGCGGAGCCGAGTGTGTAATTTGCGGAGCTGAGTGTGTAATGTGCGGAGCGGAGCCGAGTGTGTAATGTGCGGAGCGGAGCCGAGTGCGTAATGTGCGGAGCGGAGCCGAGTGCGTAATGTGCGGAGTGGAGCCGAGTGCGTAATGAGCGGAGCCGAGCGTGTAATGTGCGGAGCGGAGCCGAGTGTGTAATGTGCGGAGCGGAGCCGAGCGCGTAATGTGCGGAGCGGAGCCGAGCGCGTAATGTGCGGAGCGGAGCCGAGCGTGTAATGTGCGGAGCCGAGCGTGTAATGTGCGGAGCGGAGCCGAGTGCGTAATGTGCGGAGCGGAGCCGAGTGCGTAATGAGCGGAGCCGAGCGTGTAATGTGCGGAGCGGAGCCGAGCGTGTAATGTGCGGAGCGGAGCCGAGCGTGTAATGTGCGGAGCGGAGCCGAGCGCGTAATGTGCGGAGCGGAGCCGAGCGTGTAATGTGCGGAGCGGAGCCGAGTGTGTAATGTGCGGAGCCGAGCGTGTAATGTGCGGAGCGGAGTCGAGCGTGTAATGTGCGTAGCGGAACCGAGCGTGTAATGTGCGGAGCGGAGCCGAGCGTGTAATGTGCGGAGCGGAGCCGAGCGTGTAATGTGCGGAGCGGAGCCGAGTGTGTAATGTGCGGAGCCGAGTGTGTAATGTGCGGAGCAGAGCCGAGTGTGTAATGTGCGGAGCGGAGCCGAGCGTGTAATGTGCGGAGCGGAGCCGAGCGTGTAATGTGCGGAGCGGAGCCGAGTGTGTAATGTGCGGAGCGGAGCCGAGTGTGTAATGTGCGGAGCGGAGCCGAGTGTGTAATGTGCGGAGCAGAGCCGAGTGTGTAATGTGCGGAGCCGAGTGTGTAATGTGCGGAGCGGAGCCGAGTGTGTAATGTGCGGAGCGGAGCCGAGTGTGTAATGTGCGGAGCGGAGCCGACTGTGTAATGTGCAGAGCAGAGCCCGAGTGTGTAATGTGCGGAGCCAAGTGTGTAATGTGCGGAGCCGAGGGTGTAATGTGCGGAGCCGAGTGTGTAATGTGCGGAGCGGAGCCGAGTGTGTAATGTGCGGAGCCGAGTGTGTAATGTGCGGAGCGGAGCCGAGTGCGTAATGTGCGGAGCGGAGCCGAGTGCGTAATGTGCGGAGCGGAGCCGAGTGCGTAATGTGCGGAGTGGAGCCGAGTGCGTAATGAGCGGAGCCGAGCGTGTAATGTGCGGAGCGGAGCCGAGCGTGTAATGTGCGGAGCGGAGCCGAGCGTGTAATGTGCGGAGCGGAGCCGAGCGTGTAATGTGCGGAGCGGAGCCCAGCGTGTAATGTGCGGAGCGGAGCCGAGCGTGTAATGTGCGGAGCCGAGCGTGTAATTTGCGGAGCGGAGCCGAGGGTGTAATGTGCGTAGCGGAGCCGAGCGTGTAATGAGCGGAGCCGAGTGTGTAATGTGCGGAGCGGAGCCGAGTGTGTAATGTGCGGAGCCAAGTGTGTAATGTGCGGAGCCGAGTGTTTAATGTGCGGAGCCGAGTGTGTAATGTGCGGAGCGGTGCCGAGTGTGTAATGTGCGGAGCGGAGCCGAGTGCGTAATGTGCGGAGCGGAGCCGAGTGCGTAATGTGCGGAGCGGAGCCGAGTGCGTAATGAGCGGAGCCGAGCGTGTAATGTGCGGAGCGGAGCCGAGCGTGTAATGTGCGGAGCGGAGCCGAGTGTGTAATGTGCGGAGCCGAGTGTGTAATGTGCGGAGCGGAGCCGAGTGTGTAATGTGCGGAGCGGAGCCGAGTGTGTAATGTGCGGAGCGGAGCCGAGTGTGTAATGTGCGGAGCGGAGCCGAGCGTGTAATGTGCGGAGCCGAGCGTGTAATGTGCGGAGCGGAGCCGAGCGTGTAATGTGCGGAGCGGAGCCGAGCGTGTAATGTGCGGAGCGGAGCCGAGCGTGTAATGTGCGGAGCGGAGCCGTGTGTGTAATGTGCGGAGCGGAGCCGAGTGTGTAATGTGCGGAGCGGAGCCGAGTGTGTAATGTGCGGAGCCGAGTGTGTAATGTGCGGAGCGGAGCCCAGTGTGTAATGTGCGGAGCGGAGCCCAGTGTGTAATGTGCGGAGCCGAGTGTGTAATGTGCGGAGCCGAGTGTGTAATGTGCGGAGCCGAGTGTGTAATGTGCGGAGCGGAGCCGAGTGTGTAATGTGCGGAGCCGAGTGTGTAATGTGCGGAGCAGAGCCGAGCGTGTAATGTGCGGAGCGGAGCCGAGCGTGTAATGTGCGGAGCGGAGCCGAGTGTGTAATGTGCGGAGCGGAGCCGAGTGTGTAATGTGCAGAGCGGAGCCGAGTGTGTAATGTGCGGAGCCGAGTGTGTAATGTGCGGAGCGGAGCCGAGTGTGTAATGTGCAGAGCCGAGTGTGTAATGTGCGGAGCGGAGCCGAGCGTGTAATGTGCGGAGCGGAGCCGAGCGTGTAATGTGCGGAGCGGAGCCGAGCGTGTAATGTGTGGAGCGGAGCCGAGCGTGTAATGTGCGGAGCGGAGCCCAGTGTGTAATGTGCGGAGCGGAGCCCAGTGTGTAATGTGCGGAGCGGAGCCCAGTGTGTAATGTGCGGAGCGGAGCCGAGCGTGTAATGTGCGGAACGGAGCCGAGTGTGTAATGTGCGGAGCGGAGCCGAGTGTGTAATGTGCGGAGCCGAGTGTGTAATGTGCGGAGCCGAGCGTGTAATGTGCGGAGTGGAGACGAGTGCGTAATGAGCGGAGCCGAGCGTGTAATGTGCGGAGCGGAGCCGAGCGTGTAATGTGCGGAGCGGAGCCGAGTGCGTAATGTGCGGAGTGGAGACGAGTGCGTAATGAGCGGAGCCGAGCGTGTAATGTGCGGAGCGGAGCCGAGTGTGTAATGTGCGGAGCGGAGCCGAGCGCGTAATGTGCGGAGCGGAGCCGAGCGCGTAATGTGCGGAGCGGAGCCGAGCGTGTAATGTGCGGAGCCGAGCGTGTAATGTGCGGAGCGGAGCCGAGTGCGTAATGTGCGGAGCGGAGCCGAGTGCGTAATGAGCGGAGCCGAGCGTGTAATGTGCGGAGCGGAGCCGAGCGTGTAATGTGCGGAGCGGAGCCGAGCGTGTAATGTGCGGAGCGGAGCCGAGCGCGTAATGTGCGGAGCGGAGCCGAGCGTGTAATGTGCAGAGCGGAGCCGAGTGTGTAATGTGCGGAGCCGAGCGTGTAATGTGCGGAGCGGAGTCGAGCGTGTAATGTGCGTAGCGGAACCGAGCGTGTAATGTGCGGAGCGGAGCCGAGCGTGTAATGTGCGGAGCGGAGCCGAGCGTGTAATGTGCGGAGCGGAGCCGAGTGTGTAATGTGCGGAGCCGAGTGTGTAATGTGCGGAGCAGAGCCGAGCGTGTAATGTGCGGAGCGGAGCCGAGCGTGTAATGTGCGGAGCGGAGCCGAGCGTGTAATGTGCGGAGCGGAGCCGAGTGTGTAATGTGCGGAGCGGAGCCGAGTGTGTAATGTGCGGAGCGGAGCCGAGTGTGTAATGTGCGGAGCGGAGCCGAGTGTGTAATGTGCGGAGCCGAGTGTGTAATGTGCGGAGCGGAGCCGAGTGTGTAATGTGCGGAGCGGAGCCGAGTGTGTAATGTGCGGAGCGGAGCCGACTGTGTAATGTGCAGAGCGGAGCCGAGTGTGTAATGTGCGGAGCCAAGTGTGTAATGTGCGGAGCCGAGGGTGTAATGTGCGGAGCCGAGTGTGTAATGTGCGGAGCGGAGCCGAGTGCGTAATGTGCGGAGCGGAGCCGAGTGCGTAATGAGCGGAGCCAAGCGTGTAATGTGCGGAGCGGAGCCGAGCGTGTAATGTGCGGAGCGGAGCCGTGTGTGTAATGTGCTGAGCGGAGCCGAGTGTGTAATGTGCGGAGCGGAGCCGTGTGTGTAATGTGCGGAGCGGAGCCGAGTGTGTAATATCCGGAGCGGAGCCGAGTGTGTAATGTGCGGAGCGGAGCCCAGTGTGTAATGTGCGGAGCGGAGCCGAGTGTGTAATGTGCGGAGCGGAGCCGAGTGTGTAATGTGCGGAGCCGAGTGTGTAATGTGCGGAGCGGAGCCCAGTGTGTAATGTGCGGAGCGGAGCCGAGTGTGTAATGTGCGGAGCCGAGTGTGTAATGTGCGGAGCCGAGTGTGTAATGTGCGGAGCGGAGCCGAGTGTGTAATGTGTGGAGCCGAGTGTGTAATGTGCGGAGCAGAGCCGAGCGTGTAATGTGCGGAGCGGAGCCGAGCGTGTAATGTGCGGAGCGGAGCCGAGTGTGTAATGTGCAGAGCGGAGCCGAGTGTGTAATGTGCGGAGCGGAGCCGAGTGTGTAATGTGCAGAGCGGAGCCTAGTGTGTAATGTGCGGAGCGGAGCCGAGTGTGTAATGTGCAGAGCCGAGTGTGTAATGTGCGGAGCGGAGCCGAGTGTGTAATGTGCGGAGCGGAGCCGAGCGTGTAATGTGCGGAGCGGAGCCGAGCGTGTAATGTGCGGAGCGGAGCCGAGCGTGTAATGTGCGGAGCGGAGCCGAGCGTGTAATGTGCGGAGCGGAGCCGAGCGTGTAATGTGCGGAGCCGAGCGTGTAATGTGCGGAGCGGAGCCGAGCGTGTAATGTGCGGAGAGGAGCCGAGCGTGTAATGTGCGGAGCGGAGCCGAGTGTGTAATGTGCGGAGCCGAGCGTGTAATGTGCGGAGCGGAGCCGAGCGTGTAATGTGCGGAGCGGAGGCGAGCGTGTAATGTGCGGAGCCGAGGGTGTAATGTGTGGAGCGAAGCCGAGCGCGTAATGTGCGGAGCGGAGCCGAGCGCGTAATGTGCGGAGCGGAGCCGAGCGCGTAATGTGCGGAGCGGAGCCGAGTGTGTAATGTGCGGAGCGGAGCCGAGTGTGTAATGTGCAGAGCGGAGCCGAGTGTGTAATGTGCGGAGCCGAGTGTGTAATGTGCGGAGCGGAGCCGAGTGTGTAATGTGCAGAGCCGAGTGTGTAATGTGCGGAGCGGAGCCGAGCGTGTAATGTGCGGAGCGGAGCCGAGCGTGTAATGTGCGGAGCGGAGCCGAGCGTGTAATGTGTGGAGCGGAGCCGAGCGTGTAATGTGCGGAGCGGAGCCCAGTGTGTAATGTGCGGAGCGGAGCCCAGTGTGTAATGTGCGGAGCGGAGCCCAGTGTGTAATGTGCGGAGCGGAGCCGAGCGTGTAATGTGCGGAACGGAGCCGAGTGTGTAATGTGCGGAGCGGAGCCGAGTGTGTAATGTGCGGAGCCGAGTGT
Source organism: Phyllobates terribilis (assembly GCF_046119375.1). Classification (NCBI taxonomy): domain Eukaryota; kingdom Metazoa; phylum Chordata; class Amphibia; order Anura; family Dendrobatidae; genus Phyllobates; species Phyllobates terribilis. The sequence goes on from NW_027362761.1 coordinate 595,751,678, forward strand.
GTAATGTGCGGAGCCGAGCGTGTAATGTGCGGAGTGGAGACGAGTGCGTAATGAGCGGAGCCGAGCGTGTAATGTGCGGAGCGGAGCCGAGCGTGTAATGTGCGGAGCGGAGCCGAGTGCGTAATGTGCGGAGTGGAGACGAGTGCGTAATGAGCGGAGCCGAGCGTGTAATGTGCGGAGCGGAGCCGAGTGTGTAATGTGCGGAGCGGAGCCGAGCGCGTAATGTGCGGAGCGGAGCCGAGCGCGTAATGTGCGGAGCGGAGCCGAGCGTGTAATGTGCGGAGCCGAGCGTGTAATGTGCGGAGCGGAGCCGAGTGCGTAATGTGCGGAGCGGAGCCGAGTGCGTAATGAGCGGAGCCGAGCGTGTAATGTGCGGAGCGGAGCCGAGCGTGTAATGTGCGGAGCGGAGCCGAGCGTGTAATGTGCGGAGCGGAGCCGAGCGCGTAATGTGCGGAGCGGAGCCGAGCGTGTAATGTGCAGAGCGGAGCCGAGTGTGTAATGTGCGGAGCCGAGCGTGTAATGTGCGGAGCGGAGTCGAGCGTGTAATGTGCGTAGCGGAACCGAGCGTGTAATGTGCGGAGCGGAGCCGAGCGTGTAATGTGCGGAGCGGAGCCGAGCGTGTAATGTGCGGAGCGGAGCCGAGTGTGTAATGTGCGGAGCCGAGTGTGTAATGTGCGGAGCAGAGCCGAGCGTGTAATGTGCGGAGCGGAGCCGAGCGTGTAATGTGCGGAGCGGAGCCGAGCGTGTAATGTGCGGAGCGGAGCCGAGTGTGTAATGTGCGGAGCGGAGCCGAGTGTGTAATGTGCGGAGCGGAGCCGAGTGTGTAATGTGCGGAGCGGAGCCGAGTGTGTAATGTGCGGAGCCGAGTGTGTAATGTGCGGAGCGGAGCCGAGTGTGTAATGTGCGGAGCGGAGCCGAGTGTGTAATGTGCGGAGCGGAGCCGACTGTGTAATGTGCAGAGCGGAGCCGAGTGTGTAATGTGCGGAGCCAAGTGTGTAATGTGCGGAGCCGAGGGTGTAATGTGCGGAGCCGAGTGTGTAATGTGCGGAGCGGAGCCGAGTGCGTAATGTGCGGAGCGGAGCCGAGTGCGTAATGAGCGGAGCCAAGCGTGTAATGTGCGGAGCGGAGCCGAGCGTGTAATGTGCGGAGCGGAGCCGTGTGTGTAATGTGCTGAGCGGAGCCGAGTGTGTAATGTGCGGAGCGGAGCCGTGTGTGTAATGTGCGGAGCGGAGCCGAGTGTGTAATATCCGGAGCGGAGCCGAGTGTGTAATGTGCGGAGCGGAGCCCAGTGTGTAATGTGCGGAGCGGAGCCGAGTGTGTAATGTGCGGAGCGGAGCCGAGTGTGTAATGTGCGGAGCCGAGTGTGTAATGTGCGGAGCGGAGCCCAGTGTGTAATGTGCGGAGCGGAGCCGAGTGTGTAATGTGCGGAGCCGAGTGTGTAATGTGCGGAGCCGAGTGTGTAATGTGCGGAGCGGAGCCGAGTGTGTAATGTGTGGAGCCGAGTGTGTAATGTGCGGAGCAGAGCCGAGCGTGTAATGTGCGGAGCGGAGCCGAGCGTGTAATGTGCGGAGCGGAGCCGAGTGTGTAATGTGCAGAGCGGAGCCGAGTGTGTAATGTGCGGAGCGGAGCCGAGTGTGTAATGTGCAGAGCGGAGCCTAGTGTGTAATGTGCGGAGCGGAGCCGAGTGTGTAATGTGCAGAGCCGAGTGTGTAATGTGCGGAGCGGAGCCGAGTGTGTAATGTGCGGAGCGGAGCCGAGCGTGTAATGTGCGGAGCGGAGCCGAGCGTGTAATGTGCGGAGCGGAGCCGAGCGTGTAATGTGCGGAGCGGAGCCGAGCGTGTAATGTGCGGAGCGGAGCCGAGCGTGTAATGTGCGGAGCCGAGCGTGTAATGTGCGGAGCGGAGCCGAGCGTGTAATGTGCGGAGAGGAGCCGAGCGTGTAATGTGCGGAGCGGAGCCGAGTGTGTAATGTGCGGAGCCGAGCGTGTAATGTGCGGAGCGGAGCCGAGCGTGTAATGTGCGGAGCGGAGGCGAGCGTGTAATGTGCGGAGCCGAGGGTGTAATGTGTGGAGCGAAGCCGAGCGCGTAATGTGCGGAGCGGAGCCGAGCGCGTAATGTGCGGAGCGGAGCCGAGCGCGTAATGTGCGGAGCGGAGCCGAGCGCGTAATGTGCGGAGCGGAGCCGAGTGCGTAATGTGCGGAGCGGAGCCGAGTGCGTAATGAGCGGAGCCGAGCGTGTAATGTGCGGAGCGGAGGCGAGCGTGTAATGTGCGGAGCCGAGGGTGTAATGTGTGGAGCGGAGCCGAGCGCGTAATGTGCGGAGCGGAGCCGAGCGCGTAATGTGCGGAGCGGAGCCGAGCGCGTAATGTGCGGAGCGGAGCCGAGTGCGTAATGTGCGGAGCGGAGCCGAGTGCGTAATGTGCGGAGCGGAGCCGAGTGCGTAATGAGCGGAGCCGAGCGTGTAATGTGCGGAGCGGAGCCGAGCGTGTAATGTGCGGAGCGGAGCCGAGTGTGTAATGTGCGGAGCCGAGTGTGTAATGTGCGGAGCGGAGCCGAGTGTGTAATGTGCGGAGCGGAGCCGAGTGTGTAATGTGCGGAGCGGAGCCGAGCGTGTAATGTGCGGAGCCGAGCGTGTAATGTGCGGAGCGGAGCCGAGCGTGTAATGTGCGGAGCGGAGCCGAGCGTGTAATGTGCGGAGCGGAGCCGAGCGTGTAATGTGCGGAGCGGAGCCGTGTGTGTAATGTGCGGAGCGGAGCCGAGTGTGTAATGTGCGGAGCGGAGCCGAGTGTGTAATGTGCGGAGCGGAGCCGAGTGTGTAATGTGCGGAGCCGAGTGTGTAATGTGCGGAGCGGAGCCCAGTGTGTAATGTGCGGAGCGGAGCCCAGTGTGTAATGTGCGGAGCCGAGTGTGTAATGTGCGGAGCCGAGTGTGTAATGTGCGGAGCCGAGTGTGTAATGTGCGGAGCGGAGCCGAGTGTGTAATGTGCGGAGCCGAGTGTGTAATGTGCGGAGCAGAGCCGAGCGTGTAATGTGCGGAGCGGAGCCGAGTGTGTAATGTGCGGAGCGGAGCCGAGTGTGTAATGTGCAGAGCGGAGCCGAGTGTGTAATGTGCGGAGCCGAGTGTGTAATGTGCGGAGCGGAGCCGAGTGTGTAATGTGCAGAGCCGAGTGTGTAATGTGCGGAGCGGAGCCGAGCGTGTAATGTGCGGAGCGGAGCCGAGCGTGTAATGTGTGGAGCGGAGCCGAGCGTGTAATGTGCGGAGCGGAGCCCAGTGTGTAATGTGCGGAGCGGAGCCCAGTGTGTAATGTGCGGAGCCCAGTGTGTAATGTGCGGAACGGAGCCGAGTGTGTAATGTGCGGAGCGGAGCCGAGTGTGTAATGTGCGGAGCCGAGTGTGTAATGTGCGGAGCCGAGCGTGTAATGTGCGGAGCGGAGCCGAGGGTGTAATGTGCGGAGCGGAGCCGAGCGTGTAATGAGCGGAGCCGAGTGTGTAATGTGCGGAGCGGAGCCGAGTGTGTAATGTGCGGAGCCGAGTGTGTAATGTGCGGAGCCGAGTGTGTAATGTGCGGAGCGGAGCCGAGTGTGTAATGTGCGGAGCAGAGCCGAGTGTGTAATGTGCGGAGCGGAGCCGAGCGTGTAATGTGCGGAGCGGAGCCGTGTGTGTAATGTGCGGAGCGGAGCCGAGTGTGTAATGTGCGGAGCGGAGCCGAGTGTGTAATGTGCGGAGCGGAGCCGAGTGTGTAATGTGCGGAGCGGAGCCGAGTGTGTAATGTGCGGAGCCGAGTGTGTAATTTGCGGAGCTGAGTGTGTAATGTGCGGAGCGGAGCCGAGTGTGTAATGTGCGGAGCGGAGCCGAGTGCGTAATGTGCGGAGCGGAGCCGAGTGCGTAATGTGCGGAGTGGAGCCGAGTGCGTAATGAGCGGAGCCGAGCGTGTAATGTGCGGAGCGGAGCCGAGTGTGTAATGTGCGGAGCGGAGCCGAGCGCGTAATGTGCGGAGCGGAGCCGAGCGCGTAATGTGCGGAGCGGAGCCGAGCGTGTAATGTGCGGAGCCGAGCGTGTAATGTGCGGAGCGGAGCCGAGTGCGTAATGTGCGGAGCGGAGCCGAGTGCGTAATGAGCGGAGCCGAGCGTGTAATGTGCGGAGCGGAGCCGAGCGTGTAATGTGCGGAGCGGAGCCGAGCGTGTAATGTGCGGAGCGGAGCCGAGCGCGTAATGTGCGGAGCGGAGCCGAGCGTGTAATGTGCAGAGCAGAGCCCGAGTGTGTAATGTGCGGAGCCAAGTGTGTAATGTGCGGAGCCGAGGGTGTAATGTGCGGAGCCGAGTGTGTAATGTGCGGAGCGGAGCCGAGTGTGTAATGTGCGGAGCCGAGTGTGTAATGTGCGGAGCGGAGCCGAGTGCGTAATGTGCGGAGCGGAGCCGAGTGCGTAATGTGCGGAGCGGAGCCGAGTGCGTAATGTGCGGAGTGGAGCCGAGTGCGTAATGAGCGGAGCCGAGCGTGTAATGTGCGGAGCGGAGCCGAGCGTGTAATGTGCGGAGCGGAGCCGAGCGTGTAATGTGCGGAGCGGAGCCGAGCGTGTAATGTGCGGAGCGGAGCCCAGCGTGTAATGTGCGGAGCGGAGCCGAGCGTGTAATGTGCGGAGCCGAGCGTGTAATTTGCGGAGCGGAGCCGAGGGTGTAATGTGCGTAGCGGAGCCGAGCGTGTAATGAGCGGAGCCGAGTGTGTAATGTGCGGAGCGGAGCCGAGTGTGTAATGTGCGGAGCCAAGTGTGTAATGTGCGGAGCCGAGTGTGTAATGTGCGGAGCCGAGTGTGTAATGTGCGGAGCGGTGCCGAGTGTGTAATGTGCGGAGCGGAGCCGAGTGCGTAATGTGCGGAGCGGAGCCGAGTGCGTAATGTGCGGAGCGGAGCCGAGTGCGTAATGAGCGGAGCCGAGCGTGTAATGTGCGGAGCGGAGCCGAGCGTGTAATGTGCGGAGCGGAGCCGAGTGTGTAATGTGCGGAGCCGAGTGTGTAATGTGCGGAGCGGAGCCGAGTGTGTAATGTGCGGAGCGGAGCCGAGTGTGTAATGTGCGGAGCGGAGCCGAGTGTGTAATGTGCGGAGCGGAGCCGAGCGTGTAATGTGCGGAGCCGAGCGTGTAATGTGCGGAGCGGAGCCGAGCGTGTAATGTGCGGAGCGGAGCCGAGCGTGTAATGTGCGGAGCGGAGCCGAGCGTGTAATGTGCGGAGCGGAGCCGTGTGTGTAATGTGCGGAGCGGAGCCGAGTGTGTAATGTGCGGAGCGGAGCCGAGTGTGTAATGTGCGGAGCCGAGTGTGTAATGTGCGGAGCGGAGCCCAGTGTGTAATGTGCGGAGCGGAGCCCAGTGTGTAATGTGCGGAGCCGAGTGTGTAATGTGCGGAGCCGAGTGTGTAATGTGCGGAGCCGAGTGTGTAATGTGCGGAGCGGAGCCGAGTGTGTAATGTGCGGAGCCGAGTGTGTAATGTGCGGAGCAGAGCCGAGCGTGTAATGTGCGGAGCGGAGCCGAGCGTGTAATGTGCGGAGCGGAGCCGAGTGTGTAATGTGCGGAGCGGAGCCGAGTGTGTAATGTGCAGAGCGGAGCCGAGTGTGTAATGTGCGGAGCCGAGTGTGTAATGTGCGGAGCGGAGCCGAGTGTGTAATGTGCAGAGCCGAGTGTGTAATGTGCGGAGCGGAGCCGAGCGTGTAATGTGCGGAGCGGAGCCGAGCGTGTAATGTGCGGAGCGGAGCCGAGCGTGTAATGTGTGGAGCGGAGCCGAGCGTGTAATGTGCGGAGCGGAGCCCAGTGTGTAATGTGCGGAGCGGAGCCCAGTGTGTAATGTGCGGAGCGGAGCCCAGTGTGTAATGTGCGGAGCGGAGCCGAGCGTGTAATGTGCGGAACGGAGCCGAGTGTGTAATGTGCGGAGCGGAGCCGAGTGTGTAATGTGCGGAGCCGAGTGTGTAATGTGCGGAGCCGAGCGTGTAATGTGCGGAGTGGAGACGAGTGCGTAATGAGCGGAGCCGAGCGTGTAATGTGCGGAGCGGAGCCGAGCGTGTAATGTGCGGAGCGGAGCCGAGTGCGTAATGTGCGGAGTGGAGACGAGTGCGTAATGAGCGGAGCCGAGCGTGTAATGTGCGGAGCGGAGCCGAGTGTGTAATGTGCGGAGCGGAGCCGAGCGCGTAATGTGCGGAGCGGAGCCGAGCGCGTAATGTGCGGAGCGGAGCCGAGCGTGTAATGTGCGGAGCCGAGCGTGTAATGTGCGGAGCGGAGCCGAGTGCGTAATGTGCGGAGCGGAGCCGAGTGCGTAATGAGCGGAGCCGAGCGTGTAATGTGCGGAGCGGAGCCGAGCGTGTAATGTGCGGAGCGGAGCCGAGCGTGTAATGTGCGGAGCGGAGCCGAGCGCGTAATGTGCGGAGCGGAGCCGAGCGTGTAATGTGCAGAGCGGAGCCGAGTGTGTAATGTGCGGAGCCGAGCGTGTAATGTGCGGAGCGGAGTCGAGCGTGTAATGTGCGTAGCGGAACCGAGCGTGTAATGTGCGGAGCGGAGCCGAGCGTGTAATGTGCGGAGCGGAGCCGAGCGTGTAATGTGCGGAGCGGAGCCGAGTGTGTAATGTGCGGAGCCGAGTGTGTAATGTGCGGAGCAGAGCCGAGCGTGTAATGTGCGGAGCGGAGCCGAGCGTGTAATGTGCGGAGCGGAGCCGAGCGTGTAATGTGCGGAGCGGAGCCGAGTGTGTAATGTGCGGAGCGGAGCCGAGTGTGTAATGTGCGGAGCGGAGCCGAGTGTGTAATGTGCGGAGCGGAGCCGAGTGTGTAATGTGCGGAGCCGAGTGTGTAATGTGCGGAGCGGAGCCGAGTGTGTAATGTGCGGAGCGGAGCCGAGTGTGTAATGTGCGGAGCGGAGCCGACTGTGTAATGTGCAGAGCGGAGCCGAGTGTGTAATGTGCGGAGCCAAGTGTGTAATGTGCGGAGCCGAGGGTGTAATGTGCGGAGCCGAGTGTGTAATGTGCGGAGCGGAGCCGAGTGCGTAATGTGCGGAGCGGAGCCGAGTGCGTAATGAGCGGAGCCAAGCGTGTAATGTGCGGAGCGGAGCCGAGCGTGTAATGTGCGGAGCGGAGCCGTGTGTGTAATGTGCTGAGCGGAGCCGAGTGTGTAATGTGCGGAGCGGAGCCGTGTGTGTAATGTGCGGAGCGGAGCCGAGTGTGTAATATCCGGAGCGGAGCCGAGTGTGTAATGTGCGGAGCGGAGCCCAGTGTGTAATGTGCGGAGCGGAGCCGAGTGTGTAATGTGCGGAGCGGAGCCGAGTGTGTAATGTGCGGAGCCGAGTGTGTAATGTGCGGAGCGGAGCCCAGTGTGTAATGTGCGGAGCGGAGCCGAGTGTGTAATGTGCGGAGCCGAGTGTGTAATGTGCGGAGCCGAGTGTGTAATGTGCGGAGCGGAGCCGAGTGTGTAATGTGTGGAGCCGAGTGTGTAATGTGCGGAGCAGAGCCGAGCGTGTAATGTGCGGAGCGGAGCCGAGCGTGTAATGTGCGGAGCGGAGCCGAGTGTGTAATGTGCAGAGCGGAGCCGAGTGTGTAATGTGCGGAGCGGAGCCGAGTGTGTAATGTGCAGAGCGGAGCCTAGTGTGTAATGTGCGGAGCGGAGCCGAGTGTGTAATGTGCAGAGCCGAGTGTGTAATGTGCGGAGCGGAGCCGAGTGTGTAATGTGCGGAGCGGAGCCGAGCGTGTAATGTGCGGAGCGGAGCCGAGCGTGTAATGTGCGGAGCGGAGCCGAGCGTGTAATGTGCGGAGCGGAGCCGAGCGTGTAATGAGCGGAGCGGAGCCGAGCGTGTAATGTGCGGAGCGGAGCCCAGTGTGTAATGTGCGGAGCGGAGCCGAGCGTGTAATGGGCGGAACGGAGCCGAGTGTGTAATGTGCGGAGCGGAGCCCAGTGTGTAATGTGCGGAGCGGAGCCGAGCGTGTAATGGGCGGAACGGAGCCGAGTGTGTAATGTGCGGAGCGGAGCCGAGTGTGTAATGTGCGGAGCCGAGTGTGTAATGTGCGGAGCCGAGCGTGTAATGTGCGGAGCGGAGCCGAGGGTGTAATGTGCGGAGCGGAGCCGAGCGTGTAATGAGCGGAGCCGAGTGTGTAATGTGCGGAGCCGAGTGTGTAATGTGCGGAGCGGAGCCGAGTGTGTAATGTGCGGAGCGGAGCCGACTGTGTAATGTGCAGAGCGGAGCCGAGTGTGTAATGTGCGGAGCCAAGTGTGTAATGTGCGGAGCCGAGGGTGTAATGTGCGGAGCCGAGTGTGTAATGTGCGGAGCGGAGCCGAGTGTGTAATGTGCGGAGCCGAGTGTGTAATGTGCGGAGCGGAGCCGAGCGTGTAATGTGCGGAGCGGAGCCGAGCGTGTAATGAGCGGAGCCAAGTGTGTAATGTGCGGAGCGGAGCCGAGTGTGTAATGTGCGGAGCGGAGCCGAGCGTGTAATGTGCGGAGCGCAGCCGAGCGTGTAATGTGCGGAGCCGACCGTGTAATGTTCGGAGCGGAGCCGAGCGTATCATGTGCGGAGCCGAGCGTGTAATGTGCGGAGCGGAGCCGAGGGTGTAATGTGCGGAGCGGAGCCGAGCGTGTAATGAGCGGAGCCGAGTGTGTAATGTGCGGAGCGGAGCCGAGTGTGTAATGTGCGGAGCCGAGTGTGTAATGTGCGGAGCCGAGTGTGTAATGTGCGGAGCGGAGCCGAGTGTGTAATGTGCGGAGCCGAGTGTGTAATGTGCGGAGCAGAGCCGAGTGTGTAATGTGCGGAGCGGAGCCGAGCGTGTAATGTGCGGAGCCGAGTGTGTAATGTGCGGAGCGGAGCCGAGTGTGTAATGTGCGGAGCGGAGCCGAGTGTGTAATGTGCAGAGCGGAGCCGAGTGTGTAATGTGCGGAGCCAAGTGTGTAATGTGCGGAGCCGAGTGTGTAATGTGCGGAGCCGAGTGTGTAATGTGCGGAGCGGTGCCGAGTGTGTAATGTGCGGAGCGGACCCGAGTGCGTAATGTGCGGAGCGGAGCCGAGTGCGTAATGTGCGGAGCGGAGCCGAGTGCGTAATGAGCGGAGCCGAGCGTGTAATGTGCGGAGCGGAGCCGAGCGTGTAATGTGCGGAGCGGAGCCGAGTGTGTAATGTGCGGAGCCGAGTGTGTAATGTGCGGAGCGGAGCCGAGTGTGTAATGTGCGGAGCGGAGCCGAGTGTGTAATGTGCGGAGCGGAGCCGAGTGTGTAATGTGCGGAGCGGAGCCGAGCGTGTAATGTGCGGAGCCGAGCGTGTAATGTGCGGAGCGGAGCCGAGCGTGTAATGTGCGGAGCGGAGCCGAGCGTGTAATGTGCGGAGCGGAGCCGAGCGTGTAATGTGCGGAGCGGAGCCGTGTGTGTAATGTGCGGAGCGGAGCCGAGTGTGTAATGTGCGGAGCGGAGCCGAGTGTGTAATGTGCGGAGCGGAGCCGAGTGTGTAATGTGCGGAGCCGAGTGTGTAATGTGCGGAGCGGAGCCCAGTGTGTAATGTGCGGAGCGGAGCCCAGTGTGTAATGTGCGGAGCCGAGTGTGTAATGTGCGGAGCCGAGTGTGTAATGTGCGGAGCCGAGTGTGTAATGTGCGGAGCGGAGCCGAGTGTGTAATGTGCGGAGCCGAGTGTGTAATGTGCGGAGCAGAGCCGAGCGTGTAATGTGCGGAGCGGAGCCGAGCGTGTAATGTGCGGAGCGGAGCCGAGTGTGTAATGTGCGGAGCGGAGCCGAGTGTGTAATGTGCAGAGCGGAGCCGAGTGTGTAATGTGTGGAGCCGAGTGTGTAATGTGCGGAGCGGAGCCGAGCGTGTAATGTGCGGAGCGGAGCCGAGCGTGTAATGTGTGGAGCGGAGCCGAGCGTGTAATGTGCGGAGCGGAGCCCAGTGTGTAATGTGCGGAGCGGAGCCCAGTGTGTAATGTGCGGAGCGGAGCCCAGTGTGTAATGTGCGGAGCGGAGCCGAGCGTGTAATGTGCGGAACGGAGCCGAGTGTGTAATGTGCGGAGCGGAGCCGAGTGTGTAATGTGCGGAGCCGAGTGTGTAATGTGCGGAGCCGAGCGTGTAATGTGCGGAGCGGAGCCGAGGGTGTAATGTGCGGAGCGGAGCCGAGCGTGTAATGAGCGGAGCCGAGTGTGTAATGTGCGGAGCGGAGCCGAGTGTGTAATGTGCGGAGCCGAGTGTGTAATGTGCGGAGCCGAGTGTGTAATGTGCGGAGCGGAGCCGAGTGTGTAATGTGCGGAGCAGAGCCGAGTGTGTAATGTGCGGAGCGTAGCCGAGCGTGTAATGTGCGGAGCGGAGCCGTGTGTGTAATGTGCGGAGCGGAGCCGAGTGTGTAATGTGCGGAGCGGAGCCGAGTGTGTAATGTGCGGAGCGGAGCCGAGTGTGTAATGTGCGGAGCCGAGTGTGTAATTTGCGGAGCTGAGTGTGTAATGTGCGGAGCGGAGCCGAGTGTTTAATGTGCGGAGCGGAGCCGAGTGCGTAATGTGCGGAGCGGAGCCGAGTGCGTAATGTGCGGAGTGGAGCCGAGTGCGTAATGAGCGGAGCCGAGCGTGTAATGTGCGGAGCGGAGCCGAGTGTGTAATGTGCGGAGCGGAGCCGAGCGCGTAATGTGCGGAGCGGAGCCGAGCGCGTAATGTGCGGAGCGGAGCCGAGCGTGTAATGTGCGGAGCCGAGCGTGTAATGTGCGGAGCGGAGCCGAGTGCGTAATGTGCGGAGCGGAGCCGAGTGCGTAATGAGCGGAGCCGAGCGTGTAATGTGCGGAGCGGAGCCGAGCGTGTAATGTGCGGAGCGGAGCCGAGCGTGTAATGTGCGGAGCGGAGCCGAGCGCGTAATGTGCGGAGCGGAGCCGAGTGTGTAATGTGCGGAGCCGAGCGTGTAATGTGCGGAGCGGAGCCGAGTGTGTAATGTGCGGAGCCGAGTGTGTAATGTGCGGAGCAGAGCCGAGCGTGTAATGTGCGGAGCGGAGCCGAGCGTGTAATGTGCGGAGCGGAGCCGAGCGTGTAATGTGCGGAGCGGAGCCGAGTGTGTAATGTGCGGAGTGGAGCCGAGTGTGTAATGTGCGGAGCGGAGCCGAGTGTGTAATGTGCGGAGCGGAGCCGAGTGTGTAATGTGCGGAGCCGAGTGTGTAATGTGCGGAGCGGAGCCGAGTGTGTAATGTGCGGAGCGGAGCCGAGTGTGTAATGTGCGGAGCGGAGCCGACTGTGTAATGTGCAGAGCGGAGCCGAGTGTGTAATGTGCGGAGCCAAGTGTGTAATGTGCGGAGCCGAGGGTGTAATGTGCGGAGCCGAGTGTGTAATGTGCGGAGCGGAGCCGAGTGTGTAATGTGCGGAGCCGAGTGTGTAATGTGCGGAGCGGAGCCGAGTGCGTAATGTGCGGAGCGGAGCCGAGTGCGTAATGTGCGGAGCGGAGCCGAGTGCGTAATGAGCGGAGCCGAGCGTGTAATGTGCGGAGCGGAGCCGAGCGTGTAATGTGCGGAGCGGAGCCGAGTGTGTAATGTGCGGAGCCGAGTGTGTAATGTGCGGAGCGGAGCCGAGTGTGTAATGTGCGGAGCGGAACCGAGCGTGTAATGTGCGGAGCGGAGCCGAGCGTGTAATGTGCGGAGCGGAGCCGTGTGTGTAATGTGCTGAGCGGAGCCGAGTGTGTAATGTGCGGAGCGGAGCCGTGTGTGTAATGTGCGGAGCGGAGCCGAGTGTGTAATATCCGGAGCGGAGCCGAGTGTGTAATGTGCGGAGCGGAGCCCAGTGTGTAATGTGCGGAGCGGAGCCGAGTGTGTAATGTGCGGAGCGGAGCCGAGTGTGTAATGTGCGGAGCCGAGTGTGTAATGTGCGGAGCGGAGCCGAGTGTGTAATGTGCGGAGCCGAGTGTGTAATGTGCGGAGCCGAGTGTGTAATGTGCGGAGCGGAGCCGAGTGTGTAATGTGTGGAGCCGAGTGTGTAATGTGCGGAGCAGAGCCGAGCGTGTAATGTGCGGAGCGGAGCCGAGCGTGTAATGTGCGGAGCGGAGCCGAGTGTGTAATGTGCAGAGCGGAGCCGAGTGTGTAATGTGCGGAGCGGAGCCGAGTGTGTAATGTGCAGAGCGGAGCCTAGTGTGTAATGTGCGGAGCGGAGCCGAGTGTGTAATGTGCAGAGCCGAGTGTGTAATGTGCGGAGCGGAGCCGAGTGTGTAATGTGCGGAGCGGAGCCGAGCGTGTAATGTGCGGAGCGGAGCCGAGCGTGTAATGTGCGGAGCGGAGCCGAGCGTGTAATGAGCGGAGCGGAGCCGAGCGTGTAATGTGCGGAGCGGAGCCCAGTGTGTAATGTGCGGAGCGGAGCCGAGCGTGTAATGGGCGGAACGGAGCCGAGTGTGTAATGTGCGGAGCGGAGCCCAGTGTGTAATGTGCGGAGCGGAGCCGACTGTGTAATGTGCAGAGCGGAGCCGAGTGTGTAATGTGCGGAGCCAAGTGTGTAATGTGCGGAGCCGAGGGTGTAATGTGCGGAGCCGAGTGTGTAATGTGCGGAGCGGAGCCGAGTGTGTAATGTGCGGAGCCGAGTGTGTAATGTGCGGAGCGGAGCCGAGTGCGTAATGTGCGGAGCGGAGCCGAGTGCGTAATGTGCGGAGCGGAGCCGAGTGCGTAATGAGCGGAGCCGAGCGTGTAATGTGCGGAGCGGAGCCGAGCGTGTAATGTGCGGAGCGGAGCCGAGTGTGTAATGTGCGGAGCCGAGTGTGTAATGTGCGGAGCGGAGTCGAGTGTGTAATGTGCGGAGCGGAACCGAGCGTGTAATGTGCGGAGCGGAGCCGAGCGTGTAATGTGCGGAGCGGAGCCGTGTGTGTAATGTGCTGAGCGGAGCCGAGTGTGTAATGTGCGGAGCGGAGCCGTGTGTGTAATGTGCGGAGCGGAGCCGAGTGTGTAATATCCGGAGCGGAGCCGAGTGTGTAATGTGCGGAGCGGAGCCCAGTGTGTAATGTGCGGAGCGGAGCCGAGTGTGTAATGTGCGGAGCGGAGCCGAGTGTGTAATGTGCGGAGCCGAGTGTGTAATGTGCGGAGCGGAGCCGAGTGTGTAATGTGCGGAGCCGAGTGTGTAATGTGCGGAGCCGAGTGTGTAATGTGCGGAGCGGAGCCGAGTGTGTAATGTGTGGAGCCGAGTGTGTAATGTGCGGAGCAGAGCCGAGCGTGTAATGTGCGGAGCGGAGCCGAGCGTGTAATGTGCGGAGCGGAGCCGAGTGTGTAATGTGCAGAGCGGAGCCGAGTGTGTAATGTGCGGAGCGGAGCCGAGTGTGTAATGTGCAGAGCGGAGCCTAGTGTGTAATGTGCGGAGCGGAGCCGAGTGTGTAATGTGCAGAGCCGAGTGTGTAATGTGCGGAGCGGAGCCGAGTGTGTAATGTGCGGAGCGGAGCCGAGCGTGTAATGTGCGGAGCGGAGCCGAGCGTGTAATGTGCGGAGCGGAGCCGAGCGTGTAATGAGCGGAGCGGAGCCGAGCGTGTAATGTGCGGAGCGGAGCCCAGTGTGTAATGTGCGGAGCGGAGCCGAGCGTGTAATGGGCGGAACGGAGCCGAGTGTGTAATGTGCGGAGCGGAGCCCAGTGTGTAATGTGCGGAGCGGAGCCGAGCGTGTAATGGGCGGAACGGAGCCGAGTGTGTAATGTGCGGAGCGGAGCCGAGTGTGTAATGTGCGGAGCCGAGTGTGTAATGTGCGGAGCCGAGCGTGTAATGTGCGGAGCGGAGCCGAGGGTGTAATGTGCGGAGCCGAGCGTGTAATGTGCGGAGCGGAGCCGAGCGTGTAATGTGCGGAGCGGAGCCGTGTGTGTAATGTGCTGAGCGGAGCCGAGTGTGTAATGTGCGGAGCGGAGCCGTGTGTGTAATGTGCTGAGCGGAGCCGAGTGTGTAATGTGCGGAGCGGAGCCGTGTGTGTAATGTGCGGAGCGGAGCCGAGTGTGTAATATCCGGAGCGGAGCCGAGTGTGTAATGTGCTGAGCGGAGCCGAGTGTGTAATGTGCGGAGCGGAGCCGTGTGTGTAATGTGCGGAGCGGAGCCGAGTGTGTAATATCCGGAGCGGAGCCGAGTGTGTAATGTGCGGAGCGGAGCCCAGTGTGTAATGTGCGGAGCGGAGCCGAGTGTGTAATGTGCGGAGCGGAGCCGAGTGTGTAATGTGCGGAGCCGAGTGTGTAATGTGCGGAGCGGAGCCCAGTGTGTAATGTGCGGAGCGGAGCCGAGTGTGTAATGTGCGGAGCCGAGTGTGTAATGTGCGGAGCCGAGTGTGTAATGTGCGGAGCGGAGCCGAGTGTGTAATGTGTGGAGCCGAGTGTGTAATGTGCGGAGCAGAGCCGAGCGTGTAATGTGCGGAGCGGAGCCGAGCGTGTAATGTGCGGAGCGGAGCCGAGTGTGTAATGTGCAGAGCGGAGCCGAGTGTGTAATGTGCGGAGCGGAGCCGAGTGTGTAATGTGCAGAGCGGAGCCTAGTGTGTAATGTGCGGAGCGGAGCCGAGTGTGTAATGTGCAGAGCCGAGTGTGTAATGTGCGGAGCGGAGCCGAGTGTGTAATGTGCGGAGCGGAGCCGAGCGTGTAATGTGCGGAGCGGAGCCGAGCGTGTAATGTGCGGAGCGGAGCCGAGCGTGTAATGTGCGGAGCGGAGCCGAGCGTGTAATGAGCGGAGCGGAGCCGAGCGTGTAATGTGCGGAGCGGAGCCCAGTGTGTAATGTGCGGAGCGGAGCCGAGCGTGTAATGGGCGGAACGGAGCCGAGTGTGTAATGTGCGGAGCGGAGCCCAGTGTGTAATGTGCGGAGCGGAGCCGAGCGTGTAATGGGCGGAACGGAGCCGAGTGTGTAATGTGCGGAGCGGAGCCGAGTGTGTAATGTGCGGAGCCGAGTGTGTAATGTGCGGAGCCGAGCGTGTAATGTGCGGAGCGGAGCCGAGGGTGTAATGTGCGGAGCGGAGCCGAGCGTGTAATGAGCGGAGCCGAGTGTGTAATGTGCGGAGCCGAGGGTGTAATGTGCGGAGCGGAGCCGAGCGTGTAATGAGCGGAGCCGAGTGTGTAATGTGCGGAGCGGAGCCGAGTGTGTAATGTGCGGAGCCGAGTGTGTAATGTGCGGAGCGGAGCCGAGTGTGTAATGTGCGGAGCGGAGCCGAGTGTGTAATGTGCGGAGCGGAGCCGAGTGTGTAATGTGCGGAGCGGAGCCGAGCGTGTAATGTGCGGAGCCGAGCGTGTAATGTGCGGAGCGGAGCCGAGCGTGTAATGTGCGGAGCGGAGCCGAGCGTGTAATGTGCGGAGCGGAGCCGAGCGTGTAATGTGCGGAGCGGAGCCGTGTGTGTAATGTGCGGAGCGGAGCCGAGTGTGTAATGTGCGGAGCGGAGCCGAGTGTGTAATGTGCGGAGCCGAGTGTGTAATGTGCGGAGCGGAGCCCAGTGTGTAATGTGCGGAGCGGAGCCCAGTGTGTAATGTGCGGAGCCGAGTGTGTAATGTGCGGAGCCGAGTGTGTAATGTGCGGAGCCGAGTGTGTAATGTGCGGAGCGGAGCCGAGTGTGTAATGTGCGGAGCCGAGTGTGTAATGTGCGGAGCAGAGCCGAGCGTGTAATGTGCGGAGCGGAGCCGAGCGTGTAATGTGCGGAGCGGAGCCGAGTGTGTAATGTGCGGAGCGGAGCCGAGTGTGTAATGTGCAGAGCGGAGCCGAGTGTGTAATGTGCGGAGCCGAGTGTGTAATGTGCGGAGCGGAGCCGAGTGTGTAATGTGCAGAGCCGAGTGTGTAATGTGCGGAGCGGAGCCGAGCGTGTAATGTGCGGAGCGGAGCCGAGCGTGTAATGTGCGGAGCGGAGCCGAGCGTGTAATGTGTGGAGCGGAGCCGAGCGTGTAATGTGCGGAGCGGAGCCCAGTGTGTAATGTGCGGAGCGGAGCCCAGTGTGTAATGTGCGGAGCGGAGCCCAGTGTGTAATGTGCGGAGCGGAGCCGAGCGTGTAATGTGCGGAACGGAGCCGAGTGTGTAATGTGCGGAGCGGAGCCGAGTGTGTAATGTGCGGAGCCGAGTGTGTAATGTGCGGAGCCGAGCGTGTAATGTGCGGAGTGGAGACGAGTGCGTAATGAGCGGAGCCGAGCGTGTAATGTGCGGAGCGGAGCCGAGCGTGTAATGTGCGGAGCGGAGCCGAGTGCGTAATGTGCGGAGTGGAGACGAGTGCGTAATGAGCGGAGCCGAGCGTGTAATGTGCGGAGCGGAGCCGAGTGTGTAATGTGCGGAGCGGAGCCGAGCGCGTAATGTGCGGAGCGGAGCCGAGCGCGTAATGTGCGGAGCGGAGCCGAGCGTGTAATGTGCGGAGCCGAGCGTGTAATGTGCGGAGCGGAGCCGAGTGCGTAATGTGCGGAGCGGAGCCGAGTGCGTAATGAGCGGAGCCGAGCGTGTAATGTGCGGAGCGGAGCCGAGCGTGTAATGTGCGGAGCGGAGCCGAGCGTGTAATGTGCGGAGCGGAGCCGAGCGCGTAATGTGCGGAGCGGAGCCGAGCGTGTAATGTGCAGAGCGGAGCCGAGTGTGTAATGTGCGGAGCCGAGCGTGTAATGTGCGGAGCGGAGTCGAGCGTGTAATGTGCGTAGCGGAACCGAGCGTGTAATGTGCGGAGCGGAGCCGAGCGTGTAATGTGCGGAGCGGAGCCGAGCGTGTAATGTGCGGAGCGGAGCCGAGTGTGTAATGTGCGGAGCCGAGTGTGTAATGTGCGGAGCAGAGCCGAGCGTGTAATGTGCGGAGCGGAGCCGAGCGTGTAATGTGCGGAGCGGAGCCGAGCGTGTAATGTGCGGAGCGGAGCCGAGTGTGTAATGTGCGGAGCGGAGCCGAGTGTGTAATGTGCGGAGCGGAGCCGAGTGTGTAATGTGCGGAGCGGAGCCGAGTGTGTAATGTGCGGAGCCGAGTGTGTAATGTGCGGAGCGGAGCCGAGTGTGTAATGTGCGGAGCGGAGCCGAGTGTGTAATGTGCGGAGCGGAGCCGACTGTGTAATGTGCAGAGCGGAGCCGAGTGTGTAATGTGCGGAGCCAAGTGTGTAATGTGCGGAGCCGAGGGTGTAATGTGCGGAGCCGAGTGTGTAATGTGCGGAGCGGAGCCGAGTGCGTAATGTGCGGAGCGGAGCCGAGTGCGTAATGAGCGGAGCCAAGCGTGTAATGTGCGGAGCGGAGCCGAGCGTGTAATGTGCGGAGCGGAGCCGTGTGTGTAATGTGCTGAGCGGAGCCGAGTGTGTAATGTGCGGAGCGGAGCCGTGTGTGTAATGTGCGGAGCGGAGCCGAGTGTGTAATATCCGGAGCGGAGCCGAGTGTGTAATGTGCGGAGCGGAGCCCAGTGTGTAATGTGCGGAGCGGAGCCGAGTGTGTAATGTGCGGAGCGGAGCCGAGTGTGTAATGTGCGGAGCCGAGTGTGTAATGTGCGGAGCGGAGCCCAGTGTGTAATGTGCGGAGCGGAGCCGAGTGTGTAATGTGCGGAGCCGAGTGTGTAATGTGCGGAGCCGAGTGTGTAATGTGCGGAGCGGAGCCGAGTGTGTAATGTGTGGAGCCGAGTGTGTAATGTGCGGAGCAGAGCCGAGCGTGTAATGTGCGGAGCGGAGCCGAGCGTGTAATGTGCGGAGCGGAGCCGAGTGTGTAATGTGCAGAGCGGAGCCGAGTGTGTAATGTGCGGAGCGGAGCCGAGTGTGTAATGTGCAGAGCGGAGCCTAGTGTGTAATGTGCGGAGCGGAGCCGAGTGTGTAATGTGCAGAGCCGAGTGTGTAATGTGCGGAGCGGAGCCGAGTGTGTAATGTGCGGAGCGGAGCCGAGCGTGTAATGTGCGGAGCGGAGCCGAGCGTGTAATGTGCGGAGCGGAGCCGAGCGTGTAATGTGCGGAGCGGAGCCGAGCGTGTAATGTGCGGAGCGGAGCCGAGCGTGTAATGTGCGGAGCCGAGCGTGTAATGTGCGGAGCGGAGCCGAGCGTGTAATGTGCGGAGAGGAGCCGAGCGTGTAATGTGCGGAGCGGAGCCGAGTGTGTAATGTGCGGAGCCGAGCGTGTAATGTGCGGAGCGGAGCCGAGCGTGTAATGTGCGGAGCGGAGGCGAGCGTGTAATGTGCGGAGCCGAGGGTGTAATGTGTGGAGCGAAGCCGAGCGCGTAATGTGCGGAGCGGAGCCGAGCGCGTAATGTGCGGAGCGGAGCCGAGCGCGTAATGTGCGGAGCGGAGCCGAGCGCGTAATGTGCGGAGCGGAGCCGAGTGCGTAATGTGCGGAGCGGAGCCGAGTGCGTAATGAGCGGAGCCGAGCGTGTAATGTGCGGAGCGGAGGCGAGCGTGTAATGTGCGGAGCCGAGGGTGTAATGTGTGGAGCGGAGCCGAGCGCGTAATGTGCGGAGCGGAGCCGAGCGCGTAATGTGCGGAGCGGAGCCGAGCGCGTAATGTGCGGAGCGGAGCCGAGTGCGTAATGTGCGGAGCGGAGCCGAGTGCGTAATGTGCGGAGCGGAGCCGAGTGCGTAATGAGCGGAGCCGAGCGTGTAATGTGCGGAGCGGAGCCGAGCGTGTAATGTGCGGAGCGGAGCCGAGTGTGTAATGTGCGGAGCCGAGTGTGTAATGTGCGGAGCGGAGCCGAGTGTGTAATGTGCGGAGCGGAGCCGAGTGTGTAATGTGCGGAGCGGAGCCGAGCGTGTAATGTGCGGAGCCGAGCGTGTAATGTGCGGAGCGGAGCCGAGCGTGTAATGTGCGGAGCGGAGCCGAGCGTGTAATGTGCGGAGCGGAGCCGAGCGTGTAATGTGCGGAGCGGAGCCGTGTGTGTAATGTGCGGAGCGGAGCCGAGTGTGTAATGTGCGGAGCGGAGCCGAGTGTGTAATGTGCGGAGCCGAGTGTGTAATGTGCGGAGCGGAGCCCAGTGTGTAATGTGCGGAGCGGAGCCCAGTGTGTAATGTGCGGAGCCGAGTGTGTAATGTGCGGAGCCGAGTGTGTAATGTGCGGAGCCGAGTGTGTAATGTGCGGAGCGGAGCCGAGTGTGTAATGTGCGGAGCCGAGTGTGTAATGTGCGGAGCAGAGCCGAGCGTGTAATGTGCGGAGCGGAGCCGAGTGTGTAATGTGCGGAGCGGAGCCGAGTGTGTAATGTGCAGAGCGGAGCCGAGTGTGTAATGTGCGGAGCCGAGTGTGTAATGTGCGGAGCGGAGCCGAGTGTGTAATGTGCAGAGCCGAGTGTGTAATGTGCGGAGCGGAGCCGAGCGTGTAATGTGCGGAGCGGAGCCGAGCGTGTAATGTGTGGAGCGGAGCCGAGCGTGTAATGTGCGGAGCGGAGCCCAGTGTGTAATGTGCGGAGCGGAGCCCAGTGTGTAATGTGCGGAGCCCAGTGTGTAATGTGCGGAACGGAGCCGAGTGTGTAATGTGCGGAGCGGAGCCGAGTGTGTAATGTGCGGAGCCGAGTGTGTAATGTGCGGAGCCGAGCGTGTAATGTGCGGAGCGGAGCCGAGGGTGTAATGTGCGGAGCGGAGCCGAGCGTGTAATGAGCGGAGCCGAGTGTGTAATGTGCGGAGCGGAGCCGAGTGTGTAATGTGCGGAGCCGAGTGTGTAATGTGCGGAGCCGAGTGTGTAATGTGCGGAGCGGAGCCGAGTGTGTAATGTGCGGAGCAGAGCCGAGTGTGTAATGTGCGGAGCGGAGCCGAGCGTGTAATGTGCGGAGCGGAGCCGTGTGTGTAATGTGCGGAGCGGAGCCGAGTGTGTAATGTGCGGAGCGGAGCCGAGTGTGTAATGTGCGGAGCGGAGCCGAGTGTGTAATGTGCGGAGCGGAGCCGAGTGTGTAATGTGCGGAGCCGAGTGTGTAATTTGCGGAGCTGAGTGTGTAATGTGCGGAGCGGAGCCGAGTGTGTAATGTGCGGAGCGGAGCCGAGTGCGTAATGTGCGGAGCGGAGCCGAGTGCGTAATGTGCGGAGTGGAGCCGAGTGCGTAATGAGCGGAGCCGAGCGTGTAATGTGCGGAGCGGAGCCGAGTGTGTAATGTGCGGAGCGGAGCCGAGCGCGTAATGTGCGGAGCGGAGCCGAGCGCGTAATGTGCGGAGCGGAGCCGAGCGTGTAATGTGCGGAGCCGAGCGTGTAATGTGCGGAGCGGAGCCGAGTGCGTAATGTGCGGAGCGGAGCCGAGTGCGTAATGAGCGGAGCCGAGCGTGTAATGTGCGGAGCGGAGCCGAGCGTGTAATGTGCGGAGCGGAGCCGAGCGTGTAATGTGCGGAGCGGAGCCGAGCGCGTAATGTGCGGAGCGGAGCCGAGCGTGTAATGTGCAGAGCAGAGCCCGAGTGTGTAATGTGCGGAGCCAAGTGTGTAATGTGCGGAGCCGAGGGTGTAATGTGCGGAGCCGAGTGTGTAATGTGCGGAGCGGAGCCGAGTGTGTAATGTGCGGAGCCGAGTGTGTAATGTGCGGAGCGGAGCCGAGTGCGTAATGTGCGGAGCGGAGCCGAGTGCGTAATGTGCGGAGCGGAGCCGAGTGCGTAATGTGCGGAGTGGAGCCGAGTGCGTAATGAGCGGAGCCGAGCGTGTAATGTGCGGAGCGGAGCCGAGCGTGTAATGTGCGGAGCGGAGCCGAGCGTGTAATGTGCGGAGCGGAGCCGAGCGTGTAATGTGCGGAGCGGAGCCCAGCGTGTAATGTGCGGAGCGGAGCCGAGCGTGTAATGTGCGGAGCCGAGCGTGTAATTTGCGGAGCGGAGCCGAGGGTGTAATGTGCGTAGCGGAGCCGAGCGTGTAATGAGCGGAGCCGAGTGTGTAATGTGCGGAGCGGAGCCGAGTGTGTAATGTGCGGAGCCAAGTGTGTAATGTGCGGAGCCGAGTGTGTAATGTGCGGAGCCGAGTGTGTAATGTGCGGAGCGGTGCCGAGTGTGTAATGTGCGGAGCGGAGCCGAGTGCGTAATGTGCGGAGCGGAGCCGAGTGCGTAATGTGCGGAGCGGAGCCGAGTGCGTAATGAGCGGAGCCGAGCGTGTAATGTGCGGAGCGGAGCCGAGCGTGTAATGTGCGGAGCGGAGCCGAGTGTGTAATGTGCGGAGCCGAGTGTGTAATGTGCGGAGCGGAGCCGAGTGTGTAATGTGCGGAGCGGAGCCGAGTGTGTAATGTGCGGAGCGGAGCCGAGTGTGTAATGTGCGGAGCGGAGCCGAGCGTGTAATGTGCGGAGCCGAGCGTGTAATGTGCGGAGCGGAGCCGAGCGTGTAATGTGCGGAGCGGAGCCGAGCGTGTAATGTGCGGAGCGGAGCCGAGCGTGTAATGTGCGGAGCGGAGCCGTGTGTGTAATGTGCGGAGCGGAGCCGAGTGTGTAATGTGCGGAGCGGAGCCGAGTGTGTAATGTGCGGAGCCGAGTGTGTAATGTGCGGAGCGGAGCCCAGTGTGTAATGTGCGGAGCGGAGCCCAGTGTGTAATGTGCGGAGCCGAGTGTGTAATGTGCGGAGCCGAGTGTGTAATGTGCGGAGCCGAGTGTGTAATGTGCGGAGCGGAGCCGAGTGTGTAATGTGCGGAGCCGAGTGTGTAATGTGCGGAGCAGAGCCGAGCGTGTAATGTGCGGAGCGGAGCCGAGCGTGTAATGTGCGGAGCGGAGCCGAGTGTGTAATGTGCGGAGCGGAGCCGAGTGTGTAATGTGCAGAGCGGAGCCGAGTGTGTAATGTGCGGAGCCGAGTGTGTAATGTGCGGAGCGGAGCCGAGTGTGTAATGTGCAGAGCCGAGTGTGTAATGTGCGGAGCGGAGCCGAGCGTGTAATGTGCGGAGCGGAGCCGAGCGTGTAATGTGCGGAGCGGAGCCGAGCGTGTAATGTGTGGAGCGGAGCCGAGCGTGTAATGTGCGGAGCGGAGCCCAGTGTGTAATGTGCGGAGCGGAGCCCAGTGTGTAATGTGCGGAGCGGAGCCCAGTGTGTAATGTGCGGAGCGGAGCCGAGCGTGTAATGTGCGGAACGGAGCCGAGTGTGTAATGTGCGGAGCGGAGCCGAGTGTGTAATGTGCGGAGCCGAGTGTGTAATGTGCGGAGCCGAGCGTGTAATGTGCGGAGTGGAGACGAGTGCGTAATGAGCGGAGCCGAGCGTGTAATGTGCGGAGCGGAGCCGAGCGTGTAATGTGCGGAGCGGAGCCGAGTGCGTAATGTGCGGAGTGGAGACGAGTGCGTAATGAGCGGAGCCGAGCGTGTAATGTGCGGAGCGGAGCCGAGTGTGTAATGTGCGGAGCGGAGCCGAGCGCGTAATGTGCGGAGCGGAGCCGAGCGCGTAATGTGCGGAGCGGAGCCGAGCGTGTAATGTGCGGAGCCGAGCGTGTAATGTGCGGAGCGGAGCCGAGTGCGTAATGTGCGGAGCGGAGCCGAGTGCGTAATGAGCGGAGCCGAGCGTGTAATGTGCGGAGCGGAGCCGAGCGTGTAATGTGCGGAGCGGAGCCGAGCGTGTAATGTGCGGAGCGGAGCCGAGCGCGTAATGTGCGGAGCGGAGCCGAGCGTGTAATGTGCAGAGCGGAGCCGAGTGTGTAATGTGCGGAGCCGAGCGTGTAATGTGCGGAGCGGAGTCGAGCGTGTAATGTGCGTAGCGGAACCGAGCGTGTAATGTGCGGAGCGGAGCCGAGCGTGTAATGTGCGGAGCGGAGCCGAGCGTGTAATGTGCGGAGCGGAGCCGAGTGTGTAATGTGCGGAGCCGAGTGTGTAATGTGCGGAGCAGAGCCGAGCGTGTAATGTGCGGAGCGGAGCCGAGCGTGTAATGTGCGGAGCGGAGCCGAGCGTGTAATGTGCGGAGCGGAGCCGAGTGTGTAATGTGCGGAGCGGAGCCGAGTGTGTAATGTGCGGAGCGGAGCCGAGTGTGTAATGTGCGGAGCGGAGCCGAGTGTGTAATGTGCGGAGCCGAGTGTGTAATGTGCGGAGCGGAGCCGAGTGTGTAATGTGCGGAGCGGAGCCGAGTGTGTAATGTGCGGAGCGGAGCCGACTGTGTAATGTGCAGAGCGGAGCCGAGTGTGTAATGTGCGGAGCCAAGTGTGTAATGTGCGGAGCCGAGGGTGTAATGTGCGGAGCCGAGTGTGTAATGTGCGGAGCGGAGCCGAGTGCGTAATGTGCGGAGCGGAGCCGAGTGCGTAATGAGCGGAGCCAAGCGTGTAATGTGCGGAGCGGAGCCGAGCGTGTAATGTGCGGAGCGGAGCCGTGTGTGTAATGTGCTGAGCGGAGCCGAGTGTGTAATGTGCGGAGCGGAGCCGTGTGTGTAATGTGCGGAGCGGAGCCGAGTGTGTAATATCCGGAGCGGAGCCGAGTGTGTAATGTGCGGAGCGGAGCCCAGTGTGTAATGTGCGGAGCGGAGCCGAGTGTGTAATGTGCGGAGCGGAGCCGAGTGTGTAATGTGCGGAGCCGAGTGTGTAATGTGCGGAGCGGAGCCCAGTGTGTAATGTGCGGAGCGGAGCCGAGTGTGTAATGTGCGGAGCCGAGTGTGTAATGTGCGGAGCCGAGTGTGTAATGTGCGGAGCGGAGCCGAGTGTGTAATGTGTGGAGCCGAGTGTGTAATGTGCGGAGCAGAGCCGAGCGTGTAATGTGCGGAGCGGAGCCGAGCGTGTAATGTGCGGAGCGGAGCCGAGTGTGTAATGTGCAGAGCGGAGCCGAGTGTGTAATGTGCGGAGCGGAGCCGAGTGTGTAATGTGCAGAGCGGAGCCTAGTGTGTAATGTGCGGAGCGGAGCCGAGTGTGTAATGTGCAGAGCCGAGTGTGTAATGTGCGGAGCGGAGCCGAGTGTGTAATGTGCGGAGCGGAGCCGAGCGTGTAATGTGCGGAGCGGAGCCGAGCGTGTAATGTGCGGAGCGGAGCCGAGCGTGTAATGTGCGGAGCGGAGCCGAGCGTGTAATGAGCGGAGCGGAGCCGAGCGTGTAATGTGCGGAGCGGAGCCCAGTGTGTAATGTGCGGAGCGGAGCCGAGCGTGTAATGGGCGGAACGGAGCCGAGTGTGTAATGTGCGGAGCGGAGCCCAGTGTGTAATGTGCGGAGCGGAGCCGAGCGTGTAATGGGCGGAACGGAGCCGAGTGTGTAATGTGCGGAGCGGAGCCGAGTGTGTAATGTGCGGAGCCGAGTGTGTAATGTGCGGAGCCGAGCGTGTAATGTGCGGAGCGGAGCCGAGGGTGTAATGTGCGGAGCGGAGCCGAGCGTGTAATGAGCGGAGCCGAGTGTGTAATGTGCGGAGCCGAGTGTGTAATGTGCGGAGCGGAGCCGAGTGTGTAATGTGCGGAGCGGAGCCGACTGTGTAATGTGCAGAGCGGAGCCGAGTGTGTAATGTGCGGAGCCAAGTGTGTAATGTGCGGAGCCGAGGGTGTAATGTGCGGAGCCGAGTGTGTAATGTGCGGAGCGGAGCCGAGTGTGTAATGTGCGGAGCCGAGTGTGTAATGTGCGGAGCGGAGCCGAGCGTGTAATGTGCGGAGCGGAGCCGAGCGTGTAATGAGCGGAGCCAAGTGTGTAATGTGCGGAGCGGAGCCGAGTGTGTAATGTGCGGAGCGGAGCCGAGCGTGTAATGTGCGGAGCGCAGCCGAGCGTGTAATGTGCGGAGCCGACCGTGTAATGTTCGGAGCGGAGCCGAGCGTATCATGTGCGGAGCCGAGCGTGTAATGTGCGGAGCGGAGCCGAGGGTGTAATGTGCGGAGCGGAGCCGAGCGTGTAATGAGCGGAGCCGAGTGTGTAATGTGCGGAGCGGAGCCGAGTGTGTAATGTGCGGAGCCGAGTGTGTAATGTGCGGAGCCGAGTGTGTAATGTGCGGAGCGGAGCCGAGTGTGTAATGTGCGGAGCCGAGTGTGTAATGTGCGGAGCAGAGCCGAGTGTGTAATGTGCGGAGCGGAGCCGAGCGTGTAATGTGCGGAGCCGAGTGTGTAATGTGCGGAGCGGAGCCGAGTGTGTAATGTGCGGAGCGGAGCCGAGTGTGTAATGTGCAGAGCGGAGCCGAGTGTGTAATGTGCGGAGCCAAGTGTGTAATGTGCGGAGCCGAGTGTGTAATGTGCGGAGCCGAGTGTGTAATGTGCGGAGCGGTGCCGAGTGTGTAATGTGCGGAGCGGACCCGAGTGCGTAATGTGCGGAGCGGAGCCGAGTGCGTAATGTGCGGAGCGGAGCCGAGTGCGTAATGAGCGGAGCCGAGCGTGTAATGTGCGGAGCGGAGCCGAGCGTGTAATGTGCGGAGCGGAGCCGAGTGTGTAATGTGCGGAGCCGAGTGTGTAATGTGCGGAGCGGAGCCGAGTGTGTAATGTGCGGAGCGGAGCCGAGTGTGTAATGTGCGGAGCGGAGCCGAGTGTGTAATGTGCGGAGCGGAGCCGAGCGTGTAATGTGCGGAGCCGAGCGTGTAATGTGCGGAGCGGAGCCGAGCGTGTAATGTGCGGAGCGGAGCCGAGCGTGTAATGTGCGGAGCGGAGCCGAGCGTGTAATGTGCGGAGCGGAGCCGTGTGTGTAATGTGCGGAGCGGAGCCGAGTGTGTAATGTGCGGAGCGGAGCCGAGTGTGTAATGTGCGGAGCGGAGCCGAGTGTGTAATGTGCGGAGCCGAGTGTGTAATGTGCGGAGCGGAGCCCAGTGTGTAATGTGCGGAGCGGAGCCCAGTGTGTAATGTGCGGAGCCGAGTGTGTAATGTGCGGAGCCGAGTGTGTAATGTGCGGAGCCGAGTGTGTAATGTGCGGAGCGGAGCCGAGTGTGTAATGTGCGGAGCCGAGTGTGTAATGTGCGGAGCAGAGCCGAGCGTGTAATGTGCGGAGCGGAGCCGAGCGTGTAATGTGCGGAGCGGAGCCGAGTGTGTAATGTGCGGAGCGGAGCCGAGTGTGTAATGTGCAGAGCGGAGCCGAGTGTGTAATGTGTGGAGCCGAGTGTGTAATGTGCGGAGCGGAGCCGAGCGTGTAATGTGCGGAGCGGAGCCGAGCGTGTAATGTGTGGAGCGGAGCCGAGCGTGTAATGTGCGGAGCGGAGCCCAGTGTGTAATGTGCGGAGCGGAGCCCAGTGTGTAATGTGCGGAGCGGAGCCCAGTGTGTAATGTGCGGAGCGGAGCCGAGCGTGTAATGTGCGGAACGGAGCCGAGTGTGTAATGTGCGGAGCGGAGCCGAGTGTGTAATGTGCGGAGCCGAGTGTGTAATGTGCGGAGCCGAGCGTGTAATGTGCGGAGCGGAGCCGAGGGTGTAATGTGCGGAGCGGAGCCGAGCGTGTAATGAGCGGAGCCGAGTGTGTAATGTGCGGAGCGGAGCCGAGTGTGTAATGTGCGGAGCCGAGTGTGTAATGTGCGGAGCCGAGTGTGTAATGTGCGGAGCGGAGCCGAGTGTGTAATGTGCGGAGCAGAGCCGAGTGTGTAATGTGCGGAGCGTAGCCGAGCGTGTAATGTGCGGAGCGGAGCCGTGTGTGTAATGTGCGGAGCGGAGCCGAGTGTGTAATGTGCGGAGCGGAGCCGAGTGTGTAATGTGCGGAGCGGAGCCGAGTGTGTAATGTGCGGAGCCGAGTGTGTAATTTGCGGAGCTGAGTGTGTAATGTGCGGAGCGGAGCCGAGTGTTTAATGTGCGGAGCGGAGCCGAGTGCGTAATGTGCGGAGCGGAGCCGAGTGCGTAATGTGCGGAGTGGAGCCGAGTGCGTAATGAGCGGAGCCGAGCGTGTAATGTGCGGAGCGGAGCCGAGTGTGTAATGTGCGGAGCGGAGCCGAGCGCGTAATGTGCGGAGCGGAGCCGAGCGCGTAATGTGCGGAGCGGAGCCGAGCGTGTAATGTGCGGAGCCGAGCGTGTAATGTGCGGAGCGGAGCCGAGTGCGTAATGTGCGGAGCGGAGCCGAGTGCGTAATGAGCGGAGCCGAGCGTGTAATGTGCGGAGCGGAGCCGAGCGTGTAATGTGCGGAGCGGAGCCGAGCGTGTAATGTGCGGAGCGGAGCCGAGCGCGTAATGTGCGGAGCGGAGCCGAGTGTGTAATGTGCGGAGCCGAGCGTGTAATGTGCGGAGCGGAGCCGAGTGTGTAATGTGCGGAGCCGAGTGTGTAATGTGCGGAGCAGAGCCGAGCGTGTAATGTGCGGAGCGGAGCCGAGCGTGTAATGTGCGGAGCGGAGCCGAGCGTGTAATGTGCGGAGCGGAGCCGAGTGTGTAATGTGCGGAGTGGAGCCGAGTGTGTAATGTGCGGAGCGGAGCCGAGTGTGTAATGTGCGGAGCGGAGCCGAGTGTGTAATGTGCGGAGCCGAGTGTGTAATGTGCGGAGCGGAGCCGAGTGTGTAATGTGCGGAGCGGAGCCGAGTGTGTAATGTGCGGAGCGGAGCCGACTGTGTAATGTGCAGAGCGGAGCCGAGTGTGTAATGTGCGGAGCCAAGTGTGTAATGTGCGGAGCCGAGGGTGTAATGTGCGGAGCCGAGTGTGTAATGTGCGGAGCGGAGCCGAGTGTGTAATGTGCGGAGCCGAGTGTGTAATGTGCGGAGCGGAGCCGAGTGCGTAATGTGCGGAGCGGAGCCGAGTGCGTAATGTGCGGAGCGGAGCCGAGTGCGTAATGAGCGGAGCCGAGCGTGTAATGTGCGGAGCGGAGCCGAGCGTGTAATGTGCGGAGCGGAGCCGAGTGTGTAATGTGCGGAGCCGAGTGTGTAATGTGCGGAGCGGAGCCGAGTGTGTAATGTGCGGAGCGGAACCGAGCGTGTAATGTGCGGAGCGGAGCCGAGCGTGTAATGTGCGGAGCGGAGCCGTGTGTGTAATGTGCTGAGCGGAGCCGAGTGTGTAATGTGCGGAGCGGAGCCGTGTGTGTAATGTGCGGAGCGGAGCCGAGTGTGTAATATCCGGAGCGGAGCCGAGTGTGTAATGTGCGGAGCGGAGCCCAGTGTGTAATGTGCGGAGCGGAGCCGAGTGTGTAATGTGCGGAGCGGAGCCGAGTGTGTAATGTGCGGAGCCGAGTGTGTAATGTGCGGAGCGGAGCCGAGTGTGTAATGTGCGGAGCCGAGTGTGTAATGTGCGGAGCCGAGTGTGTAATGTGCGGAGCGGAGCCGAGTGTGTAATGTGTGGAGCCGAGTGTGTAATGTGCGGAGCAGAGCCGAGCGTGTAATGTGCGGAGCGGAGCCGAGCGTGTAATGTGCGGAGCGGAGCCGAGTGTGTAATGTGCAGAGCGGAGCCGAGTGTGTAATGTGCGGAGCGGAGCCGAGTGTGTAATGTGCAGAGCGGAGCCTAGTGTGTAATGTGCGGAGCGGAGCCGAGTGTGTAATGTGCAGAGCCGAGTGTGTAATGTGCGGAGCGGAGCCGAGTGTGTAATGTGCGGAGCGGAGCCGAGCGTGTAATGTGCGGAGCGGAGCCGAGCGTGTAATGTGCGGAGCGGAGCCGAGCGTGTAATGAGCGGAGCGGAGCCGAGCGTGTAATGTGCGGAGCGGAGCCCAGTGTGTAATGTGCGGAGCGGAGCCGAGCGTGTAATGGGCGGAACGGAGCCGAGTGTGTAATGTGCGGAGCGGAGCCCAGTGTGTAATGTGCGGAGCGGAGCCGACTGTGTAATGTGCAGAGCGGAGCCGAGTGTGTAATGTGCGGAGCCAAGTGTGTAATGTGCGGAGCCGAGGGTGTAATGTGCGGAGCCGAGTGTGTAATGTGCGGAGCGGAGCCGAGTGTGTAATGTGCGGAGCCGAGTGTGTAATGTGCGGAGCGGAGCCGAGTGCGTAATGTGCGGAGCGGAGCCGAGTGCGTAATGTGCGGAGCGGAGCCGAGTGCGTAATGAGCGGAGCCGAGCGTGTAATGTGCGGAGCGGAGCCGAGCGTGTAATGTGCGGAGCGGAGCCGAGTGTGTAATGTGCGGAGCCGAGTGTGTAATGTGCGGAGCGGAGTCGAGTGTGTAATGTGCGGAGCGGAACCGAGCGTGTAATGTGCGGAGCGGAGCCGAGCGTGTAATGTGCGGAGCGGAGCCGTGTGTGTAATGTGCTGAGCGGAGCCGAGTGTGTAATGTGCGGAGCGGAGCCGTGTGTGTAATGTGCGGAGCGGAGCCGAGTGTGTAATATCCGGAGCGGAGCCGAGTGTGTAATGTGCGGAGCGGAGCCCAGTGTGTAATGTGCGGAGCGGAGCCGAGTGTGTAATGTGCGGAGCGGAGCCGAGTGTGTAATGTGCGGAGCCGAGTGTGTAATGTGCGGAGCGGAGCCGAGTGTGTAATGTGCGGAGCCGAGTGTGTAATGTGCGGAGCCGAGTGTGTAATGTGCGGAGCGGAGCCGAGTGTGTAATGTGTGGAGCCGAGTGTGTAATGTGCGGAGCAGAGCCGAGCGTGTAATGTGCGGAGCGGAGCCGAGCGTGTAATGTGCGGAGCGGAGCCGAGTGTGTAATGTGCAGAGCGGAGCCGAGTGTGTAATGTGCGGAGCGGAGCCGAGTGTGTAATGTGCAGAGCGGAGCCTAGTGTGTAATGTGCGGAGCGGAGCCGAGTGTGTAATGTGCAGAGCCGAGTGTGTAATGTGCGGAGCGGAGCCGAGTGTGTAATGTGCGGAGCGGAGCCGAGCGTGTAATGTGCGGAGCGGAGCCGAGCGTGTAATGTGCGGAGCGGAGCCGAGCGTGTAATGAGCGGAGCGGAGCCGAGCGTGTAATGTGCGGAGCGGAGCCCAGTGTGTAATGTGCGGAGCGGAGCCGAGCGTGTAATGGGCGGAACGGAGCCGAGTGTGTAATGTGCGGAGCGGAGCCCAGTGTGTAATGTGCGGAGCGGAGCCGAGCGTGTAATGGGCGGAACGGAGCCGAGTGTGTAATGTGCGGAGCGGAGCCGAGTGTGTAATGTGCGGAGCCGAGTGTGTAATGTGCGGAGCCGAGCGTGTAATGTGCGGAGCGGAGCCGAGGGTGTAATGTGCGGAGCCGAGCGTGTAATGAGCGGAGCCGAGTGTGTAATGTGCGGAGCCGAGTGTGTAATGTGCGGAGCCGAGTGTGTAATGTGCGGAGCCGAGTGTGTAATGTGCGGAGCGGAGCCGAGCGTGTAATGTGCGGAGCGGAGCCGAGCGTGTAATGTGCGGAGCGGAGCCGTGTGTGTAATGTGCGGAGCGGAGCCGAGTGTGTAATGTGCGGAGCGGAGCCGAGCGTGTAATGTGCGGAGCGGAGCCGAGCGTGTAATGTGCGGAGCGGAGCCGAGCGTGTAATGTGCGGAGCGGAGCCGAGCGCGTAATGTGCGGAGCGGAGCCGAGCGCGTAATGTGCGGAGCGGAGCCGAGCGCGTAATGTGCGGAGCGGAGCCGAGCGTGTAATGTGCGGAGCGGAGCCGAGCGTGTAATGTGCGGAGCGGAGCCGAGCGTGTAATGTGCGGAGCCGAGCGTGTAATGTGCGGAGCGGAGTCGAGCGTGTAATGTGCGTAGCGGAGCCGAGCGTGTAATGTGCGGAGCGGAGCCGAGCGTGTAATGTGCGGAGCGGAGCCGAGCGTGTAATGTGCGGAGCGGAGCCGAGCGTGTAATGTGCGGAGCGGAGCCGAGCGTGTAATGTGCGGAGCGGAGCCGAGTGTGTAATGTGCGGAGCCGAGCGTGTAATGTGCGGAGCGGAGTCGAGCGTGTAATGTGCGTAGCGGAGCCGAGCGTGTAATGTGCGGAGCGGACCCGAGCGTGTAATGTGCGGAGCGGAGCCGAGCGTGTAATGTGCGGAGCGGAGCCCAGTGTGTAATGTGCGGAGCGGAGTCCAGTGTGTAATGTGCGGAGCGGAGCCGAGTGTGTAATGTGCGGAGCCGAGTGTGTAATGTGCGGAGCCGAGCGTGTAATGTGCGGAGCGGAGCCGAGCGTGTAATGTGCGGAGCGGAGCCGAGTGTGTAATGTGCGGAGCCGAGCGTGTAATGAGCGGAGCCGACCGTGTAATGTGCGGAGCGGAGCCGAGCGTGTAATGTGCGGAGCGTAGCCGAGCGTGTAATGTGCGGAGCCGAGCGTGTAATGTGCGGAGCCGAGCGTGTAATGTGCGGAGCCGAGCCGAGCGTGTAATGTGCGGAGTCGAGCGTGTAATTTGCGGAGCCGAGCGTGTAATGTGCGGAGCCGAGCCGAGCGTGTAATGTGCGGAGCGGAGCCGAGCGTGTAATGTGCGGAGCCGAGCGTGTAATGTGCGGAGCCGAGTGTGTAATGTGCGGAGCCGAGTGTGTAATGTGCGGAGCGGAGCCGAGTGTGTAATGTGCGGAGCGGAGCCGAGCGTGTAATGTGCGGAGCCGAGCGTGTAATGTGCGGAGCGGAGCCGAGCGTGTAATGTGCGGAGCGGAGCCGTGTGTGTAATGTGCTGAGCGGAGCCGAGTGTGTAATGTGCGGAGCGGAGCCGTGTGTGTAATGTGCGGAGCGGAGCCGAGTGTGTAATGTGCGGAGCGGAGCCGAGTGTGTAATGTGCGGAGCGGAGTGTGTAATGTGCGGAGCCGAGTGTGTAATGTGCGGAGCCGAGTGTGTAATGTGCGGAGCGGAGCCGAGTGTGTAATGTGCGGAGTCGAGTGTGTAATGTGCGGAGCAGAGCCGAGCGTGTAATGTGCGGAGCGGAGCCGAGCGTGTAATGTGCGGAGCGGAACCGAGTGTGTAATGTGCGGAGCGGAGCCGAGTGTGTAATGTGCGGAGCGGAGCCGAGTGTGTAATGTGCAGAGCCGAGTGTGTAATGTGCGGAGCGGAGCCGAGTGTGTAATATGCGGAGCGGAGCCGAGCGTGTAATGTGCGGAGCGGAGCCGAGCGTGTAATGTGCGGAGCGGAGCCGAGCGTGTAATGTGCGGAGCGGAGCCGAGTGTGTAATGTGCGGAGCCGAGTGTGTAATGTGCGCAGCCGAGCGTGTAATGTGCGGAGCGGAGCCGAGGGTGTAATGTGCGGAGCGGAGCCGAGCGTGTAATGAGCGGAGCCGAGTGTGTAATGTGCGGAGCGGAGCCGAGTGTGTAATGTGCGGAGCCGAGTGTGTAATGTGCGGAGCCGAGTGTGTAATGTGCGGAGCGGAGCCGAGTGTGTAATGTGCGGAGCAGAGCCGAGTGTGTAATGTGCGGAGCGGAGCCGAGCGTGTAATGTGCGGAGCGGAGCCGTGTGTGTAATGTGCGGAGCGGAGCCGAGTGTGTAATGTGCGGAGCGGAGCCGAGTGTGTAATGTGCGGAGCGGAGCCGAGTGTGTAATGTGCGGAGCCAAGTGTGTAATGTGCGGAGCGGAGCCGAGTGTGTAATGTGCGGAGCTGAGTGTGTAATGTGCGGAGCGGAGCCGAGTGTGTAATGTGCGGAGCGGAGCCGAGTGAGTAATGTGCGGAGCGGAGCCGAGTGCGTAATGTGCGGAGCGGAGCCGAGTGCGTAATGTGCGGAGCGGAGCCGAGTGCGTAATGTGCGGAGTGGAGCCGAGTGCGTAATGAGCGGAGCCGAGCGTGTAATGTGCGGAGCGGAGCCGAGCGTGTAATGTGCGGAGCAGAGCCGAGTGTGTAATGTGCGGAGCGGAGCCGAGCGCGTAATGTGCGGAGCGGAGCCGAGCGCGTAATGTGCGGAGCCGAGCGTGTAATGTGCGGAGCCGAGCATGTAATGTGCGGAGCGGAGCCGAGTGCGTAATGTGCGGAGCGGAGCCGAGTGCGTAATGAGCGAAGCCGAGCGTGTAATGTGCGGAGCGGAGCCGAGCGTGTAATGTGCGGAGCGGAGCCGAGCGTGTAATGTGCGGAGCGGAGCCGAGCGCGTAATGTGCGGAGCGGAGCCGAGCGCGTAATGTGCGGAGCGGAGCCGAGCGTGTAATGTGCGGAGCGGAGCCGAGCGTGTAATGTGCGGAGCGGAGCCGAGTGTGTAATGAGCGGAGCCGAGCGTGTAATGTGCGGAGCGGAGCCGAGCGTGTAATGTGCGGAGCGGAGCCGAGCGTGTAATGTGCGGAGCGGAGCCCAGCGTGTAATGTGCGGAGCGGAGCCGAGCGTGTAATGTGCGGAGCCGAGCGTGTAATGTGCGGAGCCGAGCGTGTAATGTGCGGAGCGGAGCCGAGGGTGTAATGTGCGGAGCGGAGCCGAGCGTGTAATGAGCGGAGCCGAGTGTGTAATGTGCGGAGCGGAGCCGAGTGTGTAATGTGCGGAGCCGAGTGTGTAATGTGCGGAGCCGAGTGTGTAATGTGCGGAGCGGAGCCGAGTGTGTAATGTGCGGAGCCGAGTGTGTAATGTGCGGAGCAGAGCCGAGCCGAGCGTGTAATGTGCGGAGCGGAGCCGAGCGTGTAATGTGCGGAGCGGAGCCGAGCGTGTAATGTGCGGAGCGGAGCCGAGTGTGTAATGTGCAGAGCGGAGCCGAGTGTGTAATGTGCGGAGCGGAGCCGAGTGTGTAATGTGCGGAGCGAAGCCGAGTGTGTAATGTGCGGAGCCGAGTGTGTAATGTGCGGAGCGGAGCCGAGTGTGTAATGTGCGGAGCGGAGCCGAGTGCGTAATGTGCGGAGCGGAGCCGAGTGCGCAATGTGCGGAGCGGAGCCGAGTGCGTAATGAGCGGAGCCGAGCGTGTAATGTGCGGAGCGGAGCCGAGCGTGTAATGTGCGGAGCGGAGCCGAGTGTGTAATGTGCGGAACGGAGCCGAGTGTGTAATGTGCGGAGCGGAGCCGAGTGTGTAATGTGCGGAGCCGAGTGTGTAATGTGCGGAGCCGAGCGTGTAATGTGCGGAGCGGAGCCGAGGGTGTAATGTGCGGAGCGGAGCCGAGCGTGTAATGAGCGGAGCCGAGTGTGTAATGTGCGGAGCGGAGCCGAGTGTGTAATGGGCGGAGCCGAGTGTGTAATGTGCGGAGCCGAGTGTGTAATGTGCGGAGCGGAGCCGAGTGTGTAATGTGCGGAGCAGAGCCGAGTGTGTAATGTGCGGAGCGGAGCCGAGCGTGTAATGTGCGGAGCGGAGCCGAGCGTGTAATGTGCGGAGCGGAGCCGAGTGTGTAATCTGCGGAGCCGAGTGTGTAATGTGCGGAGCGGAGCCGAGAGTGTAATGTGCGGAGCGGAGCCGAGCGTGTAATGTGCGGAGCCGAGCGTGTAATGTGCGGAGCGGAGCCGAGCGTGTAATGTGCGGAGCGGAGCCGAGCGTGTAATGTGCGGAGCGGAGCCGAGCGTGTAATGTGCTGAGCGGAGCCGAGTGTGTAATGTGCGGAGCGGAGCCGTGTGTGTAATGTGCGGAGCGGAGCCGAGCGTGTAATGTGCGGAGCGGAGCCGAGCGTGTAATGTGCGGAGCCGAGCGTGTAATGTGCGGAGCGGAGCCGAGCGTGTAATGTGCGGAGAGGAGCCGAGCGTGTAATGTGCGGAGCGGAGCCGAGTGTGTAATGTGCGGAGCCGAGCGTGTAATGTGCGGAGCGGAGCCGAGCGTGTAATGTGCGGAGCGGAGCCGAGCGTGTAATGTGCGGAGCGGAGCCGAGCGTGTAATGTGCGGAGCGGAGCCGAGCATGTAATGTGCGGAGCGGAGCCGAGCGTGTAATGTGCGGAGCGGAGCCGAGCGTGTAATGTGCGGAGAGGAGCCGAGCGTGTAATGTGCGGAGCGGAGCCGAGTGTGTAATGTGCGGAGCCGAGCGTGTAATGTGCGGAGCGGAGCCGAGCGTGTAATGTGCGGAGCGGAGGCGAGCGTGTAATGTGCGGAGCCGAGGGTGTAATGTGTGGAGCGGAGCCGAGCGCGTAATGTGCGGAGCGGAGCCGAGCGTGTAATGTGCGGAGCGGAGCCGAGTGTGTAATGTGCGGAGCCGAGTGTGTAATGTGCGGAGCGGAGCCGAGTGTGTAATGTGCGGAGCGGAGCCGAGTGTGTAATGTGCGGAGCGGAGCCGAGTGTGTAATGTGCGGAGCGGAGCCGAGCGTGTAATGTGCGGAGCCGAGCGTGTAATGTGCGGAGCGGAGCCGAGCGTGTAATGTGCGGAGCGGAGCCGAGCGTGTAATGTGCGGAGCGGAGCCGAGCGTGTAATGTGCGGAGCGGAGCCGTGTGTGTAATGTGCGGAGCGGAGCCGAGTGTGTAATGTGCGGAGCGGAGCCGAGTGTGTAATGTGCGGAGCGGAGCCGAGTGTGTAATGTGCGGAGCCGAGTGTGTAATGTGCGGAGCGGAGCCCAGTGTGTAATGTGCGGAGCGGAGCCCAGTGTGTAATGTGCGGAGCCGAGTGTGTAATGTGCGGAGCCGAGTGTGTAATGTGCGGAGCCGAGTGTGTAATGTGCGGAGCGGAGCCGAGTGTGTAATGTGCGGAGCCGAGTGTGTAATGTGCGGAGCAGAGCCGAGCATGTAATGTGCGGAGCGGAGCCGAGTGTGTAATGTGCGGAGCGGAGCCGAGTGTGTAATGTGCAGAGCGGAGCCGAGTGTGTAATGTGCGGAGCCGAGTGTGTAATGTGCGGAGCGGAGCCGAGTGTGTAATGTGCAGAGCCGAGTGTGTAATGTGCGGAGCGGAGCCGAGCGTGTAATGTGCGGAGCGGAGCCGAGCGTGTAATGTGTGGAGCGGAGCCGAGCGTGTAATGTGCGGAGCGGAGCCCAGTGTGTAATGTGCGGAGCGGAGCCCAGTGTGTAATGTGCGGAGCGGAGCCCAGTGTGTAATGTGCGGAACGGAGCCGAGTGTGTAATGTGCGGAGCGGAGCCGAGTGTGTAATGTGCGGAGCCGAGTGTGTAATGTGCGGAGCCGAGCGTGTAATGTGCGGAGCGGAGCCGAGGGTGTAATGTGCGGAGCGGAGCCGAGCGTGTAATGAGCGGAGCCGAGTGTGTAATGTGCGGAGCGGAGCCGAGTGTGTAATGGGCGGAGCCGAGTGTGTAATGTGCGGAGCCGAGTGTGTAATGTGCGGAGCGGAGCCGAGTGTGTAATGTGCGGAGCAGAGCCGAGTGTGTAATGTGCGGAGCGGAGCCGAGCGTGTAATGTGCGGAGCGGAGCCGAGCGTGTAATGTGCGGAGCGGAGCCGAGTGTGTAATCTGCGGAGCCGAGTGTGTAATGTGCGGAGCGGAGCCGAGTGTGTAATGTGCGGAGCGGAGCCGAGCGTGTAATGTGCGGAGCCGAGCGTGTAATGTGCGGAGCGGAGCCGAGCGTGTAATGTGCGGAGCGGAGCCGAGCGTGTAATGTGCGGAGCGGAGCCGAGCGTGTAATGTGCTGAGCGGAGCCGAGTGTGTAATGTGCGGAGCGGAGCCGTGTGTGTAATGTGCGGAGCGGAGCCGAGCGTGTAATGTGCGGAGCGGAGCCGAGCGTGTAATGTGCGGAGCGGAGCCGAGCGTGTAATGTGCGGAGCCGAGCGTGTAATGTGCGGAGCGGAGCCGAGCGTGTAATGTGCGGAGAGGAGCCGAGCGTGTAATGTGCGGAGCGGAGCCGAGTGTGTAATGTGCGGAGCCGAGCGTGTAATGTGCGGAGCGGAGCCGAGCGTGTAATGTGCGGAGCGGAGCCGAGCGTGTAATGTGCGGAGCGGAGCCGAGCGTGTAATGTGCGGAGCGGAGCCGTGTGTGTAATGTGCGGAGCGGAGCCGAGTGTGTAATGTGCGGAGCGGAGCCGAGTGTGTAATGTGCGGAGCGGAGCCGAGTGTGTAATGTGCGGAGCCGAGTGTGTAATGTGCGGAGCGGAGCCCAGTGTGTAATGTGCGGAGCGGAGCCCAGTGTGTAATGTGCGGAGCCGAGTGTGTAATGTGCGGAGCCGAGTGTGTAATGTGCGGAGCCGAGTGTGTAATGTGCGGAGCGGAGCCGAGTGTGTAATGTGCGGAGCCGAGTGTGTAATGTGCGGAGCAGAGCCGAGCATGTAATGTGCGGAGCGGAGCCGAGTGTGTAATGTGCGGAGCGGAGCCGAGTGTGTAATGTGCAGAGCGGAGCCGAGTGTGTAATGTGCGGAGCCGAGTGTGTAATGTGCGGAGCGGAGCCGAGTGTGTAATGTGCAGAGCCGAGTGTGTAATGTGCGGAGCGGAGCCGAGCGTGTAATGTGCGGAGCGGAGCCGAGCGTGTAATGTGTGGAGCGGAGCCGAGCGTGTAATGTGCGGAGCGGAGCCCAGTGTGTAATGTGCGGAGCGGAGCCCAGTGTGTAATGTGCGGAGCGGAGCCCAGTGTGTAATGTGCGGAACGGAGCCGAGTGTGTAATGTGCGGAGCGGAGCCGAGTGTGTAATGTGCGGAGCCGAGTGTGTAATGTGCGGAGCCGAGCGTGTAATGTGCGGAGCGGAGCCGAGGGTGTAATGTGCGGAGCGGAGCCGAGCGTGTAATGAGCGGAGCCGAGTGTGTAATGTGCGGAGCGGAGCCGAGTGTGTAATGGGCGGAGCCGAGTGTGTAATGTGCGGAGCCGAGTGTGTAATGTGCGGAGCGGAGCCGAGTGTGTAATGTGCGGAGCAGAGCCGAGTGTGTAATGTGCGGAGCGGAGCCGAGCGTGTAATGTGCGGAGCGGAGCCGAGCGTGTAATGTGCGGAGCGGAGCCGAGTGTGTAATCTGCGGAGCCGAGTGTGTAATGTGCGGAGCGGAGCCGAGTGTGTAATGTGCGGAGCGGAGCCGAGCGTGTAATGTGCGGAGCCGAGCGTGTAATGTGCGGAGCGGAGCCGAGCGTGTAATGTGCGGAGCGGAGCCGAGCGTGTAATGTGCGGAGCGGAGCCGAGCGTGTAATGTGCTGAGCGGAGCCGAGTGTGTAATGTGCGGAGCGGAGCCGTGTGTGTAATGTGCGGAGCGGAGCCGAGCGTGTAATGTGCGGAGCGGAGCCGAGCGTGTAATGTGCGGAGCGGAGCCGAGCGTGTAATGTGCGGAGCCGAGCGTGTAATGTGCGGAGCGGAGCCGAGCGTGTAATGTGCGGAGAGGAGCCGAGCGTGTAATGTGCGGAGCGGAGCCGAGTGTGTAATGTGCGGAGCCGAGCGTGTAATGTGCGGAGCGGAGCCGAGCGTGTAATGTGCGGAGCGGAGCCGAGCGTGTAATGTGCGGAGCGGAGCCGAGCGTGTAATGTGCGGAGCGGAGCCGAGCATGTAATGTGCGGAGCGGAGCCGAGCGTGTAATGTGCGGAGCGGAGCCGAGCGTGTAATGTGCGGAGAGGAGCCGAGCGTGTAATGTGCGGAGCGGAGCCGAGTGTGTAATGTGCGGAGCCGAGCGTGTAATGTGCGGAGCGGAGCCGAGCGTGTAATGTGCGGAGCGGAGGCGAGCGTGTAATGTGCGGAGCCGAGGGTGTAATGTGTGGAGCGGAGCCGAGCGCGTAATGTGCGGAGCGGAGCCGAGCGCGTAATGTGCGGAGCGGAGCCGAGCGCGTAATGTGCGGAGCGGAGCCGAGCGCGTAATGTGCGGAGCGGAGCCGAGTGCGTAATGTGCGGAGCGGAGCCGAGTGCGTAATGAGCGGAGCCGAGCGTGTAATGTGCGGAGCGGAGGCGAGCGTGTAATGTGCGGAGCCGAGGGTGTAATGTGTGGAGCGGAGCCGAGCGCGTAATGTGCGGAGCGGAGCCGAGCGCGTAATGTGCGGAGCGGAGCCGAGCGCGTAATGTGCGGAGCGGAGCCGAGTGCGTAATGTGCGGAGCGGAGCCGAGTGCGTAATGTGCGGAGCGGAGCCGAGTGCGTAATGAGCGGAGCCGAGCGTGTAATGTGCGGAGCGGAGCCGAGCGTGTAATGTGCGGAGCGGAGCCGAGTGTGTAATGTGCGGAGCCGAGTGTGTAATGTGCGGAGCGGAGCCGAGTGTGTAATGTGCGGAGCGGAGCCGAGTGTGTAATGTGCGGAGCGGAGCCGAGTGTGTAATGTGCGGAGCGGAGCCGAGCGTGTAATGTGCGGAGCCGAGCGTGTAATGTGCGGAGCGGAGCCGAGCGTGTAATGTGCGGAGCGGAGCCGAGCGTGTAATGTGCGGAGCCGAGCCGAGCGTGTAATGTGCGGAGCGGAGCCGTGTGTGTAATGTGCGGAGCGGAGCCGAGTGTGTAATGTGCGGAGCGGAGCCGAGTGTGTAATGTGCGGAGCGGAGCCGAGTGTGTAATGTGCGGAGCCGAGTGTGTAATGTGCGGAGCGGAGCCCAGTGTGTAATGTGCGGAGCGGAGCCCAGTGTGTAATGTGCGGAGCCGAGTGTGTAATGTGCGGAGCCGAGTGTGTAATGTGCGGAGCCGAGTGTGTAATGTGCGGAGCGGAGCCGAGTGTGTAATGTGCGGAGCCGAGTGTGTAATGTGCGGAGCAGAGCCGAGCGTGTAATGTGCGGAGCGGAGCCGAGTGTGTAATGTGCGGAGCGGAGCCGAGTGTGTAATGTGCAGAGCGGAGCCGAGTGTGTAATGTGCGGAGCCGAGTGTGTAATGTGCGGAGCGGAGCCGAGTGTGTAATGTGCAGAGCCGAGTGTGTAATGTGCGGAGCGGAGCCGAGCGTGTAATGTGCGGAGCGGAGCCGAGCGTGTAATGTGTGGAGCGGAGCCGAGCGTGTAATGTGCGGAGCGGAGCCCAGTGTGTAATGTGCGGAGCGGAGCCCAGTGTGTAATGTGCGGAGCCCAGTGTGTAATGTGCGGAACGGAGCCGAGTGTGTAATGTGCGGAGCGGAGCCGAGTGTGTAATGTGCGGAGCCGAGTGTGTAATGTGCGGAGCCGAGCGTGTAATGTGCGGAGCGGAGCCGAGGGTGTAATGTGCGGAGCGGAGCCGAGCGTGTAATGAGCGGAGCCGAGTGTGTAATGTGCGGAGCGGAGCCGAGTGTGTAATGTGCGGAGCCGAGTGTGTAATGTGCGGAGCCGAGTGTGTAATGTGCGGAGCGGAGCCGAGTGTGTAATGTGCGGAGCAGAGCCGAGTGTGTAATGTGCGGAGCGGAGCCGAGCGTGTAATGTGCGGAGCGGAGCCGTGTGTGTAATGTGCGGAGCGGAGCCGAGTGTGTAATGTGCGGAGCGGAGCCGAGTGTGTAATGTGCGGAGCGGAGCCGAGTGTGTAATGTGCGGAGCGGAGCCGAGTGTGTAATGTGCGGAGCCGAGTGTGTAATTTGCGGAGCTGAGTGTGTAATGTGCGGAGCGGAGCCGAGTGTGTAATGTGCGGAGCGGAGCCGAGTGCGTAATGTGCGGAGCGGAGCCGAGTGCGTAATGTGCGGAGTGGAGCCGAGTGCGTAATGAGCGGAGCCGAGCGTGTAATGTGCGGAGCGGAGCCGAGTGTGTAATGTGCGGAGCGGAGCCGAGCGCGTAATGTGCGGAGCGGAGCCGAGCGCGTAATGTGCGGAGCGGAGCCGAGCGTGTAATGTGCGGAGCCGAGCGTGTAATGTGCGGAGCGGAGCCGAGTGCGTAATGTGCGGAGCGGAGCCGAGTGCGTAATGAGCGGAGCCGAGCGTGTAATGTGCGGAGCGGAGCCGAGCGTGTAATGTGCGGAGCGGAGCCGAGCGTGTAATGTGCGGAGCGGAGCCGAGCGCGTAATGTGCGGAGCGGAGCCGAGCGTGTAATGTGCGGAGCGGAGCCGAGTGTGTAATGTGCGGAGCCGAGCGTGTAATGTGCGGAGCGGAGTCGAGCGTGTAATGTGCGTAGCGGAACCGAGCGTGTAATGTGCGGAGCGGAGCCGAGCGTGTAATGTGCGGAGCGGAGCCGAGCGTGTAATGTGCGGAGCGGAGCCGAGTGTGTAATGTGCGGAGCCGAGTGTGTAATGTGCGGAGCAGAGCCGAGTGTGTAATGTGCGGAGCGGAGCCGAGCGTGTAATGTGCGGAGCGGAGCCGAGCGTGTAATGTGCGGAGCGGAGCCGAGTGTGTAATGTGCGGAGCGGAGCCGAGTGTGTAATGTGCGGAGCGGAGCCGAGTGTGTAATGTGCGGAGCAGAGCCGAGTGTGTAATGTGCGGAGCCGAGTGTGTAATGTGCGGAGCGGAGCCGAGTGTGTAATGTGCGGAGCGGAGCCGAGTGTGTAATGTGCGGAGCGGAGCCGACTGTGTAATGTGCAGAGCAGAGCCCGAGTGTGTAATGTGCGGAGCCAAGTGTGTAATGTGCGGAGCCGAGGGTGTAATGTGCGGAGCCGAGTGTGTAATGTGCGGAGCGGAGCCGAGTGTGTAATGTGCGGAGCCGAGTGTGTAATGTGCGGAGCGGAGCCGAGTGCGTAATGTGCGGAGCGGAGCCGAGTGCGTAATGTGCGGAGCGGAGCCGAGTGCGTAATGTGCGGAGTGGAGCCGAGTGCGTAATGAGCGGAGCCGAGCGTGTAATGTGCGGAGCGGAGCCGAGCGTGTAATGTGCGGAGCGGAGCCGAGCGTGTAATGTGCGGAGCGGAGCCGAGCGTGTAATGTGCGGAGCGGAGCCCAGCGTGTAATGTGCGGAGCGGAGCCGAGCGTGTAATGTGCGGAGCCGAGCGTGTAATTTGCGGAGCGGAGCCGAGGGTGTGATGTGCGTAGCGGAGCCGAGCGTGTAATGAGCGGAGCCGAGTGTGTAATGTGCGGAGCGGAGCCGAGTGTGTAATGTGCGGAGCCAAGTGTGTAATGTGCGGAGCCGAGTGTGTAATGTGCGGAGCCGAGTGTGTAATGTGCGGAGCGGTGCCGAGTGTGTAATGTGCGGAGCGGAGCCGAGTGCGTAATGTGCGGAGCGGAGCCGAGTGCGTAATGTGCGGAGCGGAGCCGAGTGCGTAATGAGCGGAGCCGAGCGTGTAATGTGCGGAGCGGAGCCGAGCGTGTAATGTGCGGAGCGGAGCCGAGTGTGTAATGTGCGGAGCCGAGTGTGTAATGTGCGGAGCGGAGCCGAGTGTGTAATGTGCGGAGCGGAGCCGAGCGTGTAATGTGCGGAGCCGAGCGTGTAATGTGCGGAGCGGAGCCGAGCGTGTAATGTGCGGAGCGGAGCCGAGCGTGTAATGT
The DNA here is from genome assembly GCF_046119375.1 of Phyllobates terribilis. Taxonomy (NCBI): domain Eukaryota; kingdom Metazoa; phylum Chordata; class Amphibia; order Anura; family Dendrobatidae; genus Phyllobates; species Phyllobates terribilis. The sequence continues at coordinate 595,793,106 of NW_027362761.1, forward strand.
GCGGAGCGGAGCCGAGCGTGTAATGTGCGGAGCGGAGCCGTGTGTGTAATGTGCGGAGCGGAGCCGAGTGTGTAATGTGCGGAGCGGAGCCGAGTGTGTAATGTGCGGAGCCGAGTGTGTAATGTGCGGAGCGGAGCCCAGTGTGTAATGTGCGGAGCGGAGCCCAGTGTGTAATGTGCGGAGCCGAGTGTGTAATGTGCGGAGCCGAGTGTGTAATGTGCGGAGCCGAGTGTGTAATGTGCGGAGCGGAGCCGAGTGTGTAATGTGCGGAGCCGAGTGTGTAATGTGCGGAGCAGAGCCGAGCGTGTAATGTGCGGAGCGGAGCCGAGCGTGTAATGTGCGGAGCGGAGCCGAGTGTGTAATGTGCGGAGCGGAGCCGAGTGTGTAATGTGCAGAGCGGAGCCGAGTGTGTAATGTGCGGAGCCGAGTGTGTAATGTGCGGAGCGGAGCCGAGTGTGTAATGTGCAGAGCCGAGTGTGTAATGTGCGGAGCGGAGCCGAGCGTGTAATGTGCGGAGCGGAGCCGAGCGTGTAATGTGCGGAGCGGAGCCGAGCGTGTAATGTGTGGAGCGGAGCCGAGCGTGTAATGTGCGGAGCGGAGCCCAGTGTGTAATGTGCGGAGCGGAGCCCAGTGTGTAATGTGCGGAGCGGAGCCCAGTGTGTAATGTGCGGAGCGGAGCCGAGCGTGTAATGTGCGGAACGGAGCCGAGTGTGTAATGTGCGGAGCGGAGCCGAGTGTGTAATGTGCGGAGCCGAGTGTGTAATGTGCGGAGCCGAGCGTGTAATGTGCGGAGTGGAGACGAGTGCGTAATGAGCGGAGCCGAGCGTGTAATGTGCGGAGCGGAGCCGAGCGTGTAATGTGCGGAGCGGAGCCGAGTGCGTAATGTGCGGAGTGGAGACGAGTGCGTAATGAGCGGAGCCGAGCGTGTAATGTGCGGAGCGGAGCCGAGTGTGTAATGTGCGGAGCGGAGCCGAGCGCGTAATGTGCGGAGCGGAGCCGAGCGCGTAATGTGCGGAGCGGAGCCGAGCGTGTAATGTGCGGAGCCGAGCGTGTAATGTGCGGAGCGGAGCCGAGTGCGTAATGTGCGGAGCGGAGCCGAGTGCGTAATGAGCGGAGCCGAGCGTGTAATGTGCGGAGCGGAGCCGAGCGTGTAATGTGCGGAGCGGAGCCGAGCGTGTAATGTGCGGAGCGGAGCCGAGCGCGTAATGTGCGGAGCGGAGCCGAGCGTGTAATGTGCAGAGCGGAGCCGAGTGTGTAATGTGCGGAGCCGAGCGTGTAATGTGCGGAGCGGAGTCGAGCGTGTAATGTGCGTAGCGGAACCGAGCGTGTAATGTGCGGAGCGGAGCCGAGCGTGTAATGTGCGGAGCGGAGCCGAGCGTGTAATGTGCGGAGCGGAGCCGAGTGTGTAATGTGCGGAGCCGAGTGTGTAATGTGCGGAGCAGAGCCGAGCGTGTAATGTGCGGAGCGGAGCCGAGCGTGTAATGTGCGGAGCGGAGCCGAGCGTGTAATGTGCGGAGCGGAGCCGAGTGTGTAATGTGCGGAGCGGAGCCGAGTGTGTAATGTGCGGAGCGGAGCCGAGTGTGTAATGTGCGGAGCGGAGCCGAGTGTGTAATGTGCGGAGCCGAGTGTGTAATGTGCGGAGCGGAGCCGAGTGTGTAATGTGCGGAGCGGAGCCGAGTGTGTAATGTGCGGAGCGGAGCCGACTGTGTAATGTGCAGAGCGGAGCCGAGTGTGTAATGTGCGGAGCCAAGTGTGTAATGTGCGGAGCCGAGGGTGTAATGTGCGGAGCCGAGTGTGTAATGTGCGGAGCGGAGCCGAGTGCGTAATGTGCGGAGCGGAGCCGAGTGCGTAATGAGCGGAGCCGAGCGTGTAATGTGCGGAGCGGAGCCGAGCGTGTAATGTGCGGAGCGGAGCCGTGTGTGTAATGTGCTGAGCGGAGCCGAGTGTGTAATGTGCGGAGCGGAGCCGTGTGTGTAATGTGCGGAGCGGAGCCGAGTGTGTAATATCCGGAGCGGAGCCGAGTGTGTAATGTGCGGAGCGGAGCCCAGTGTGTAATGTGCGGAGCGGAGCCGAGTGTGTAATGTGCGGAGCGGAGCCGAGTGTGTAATGTGCGGAGCCGAGTGTGTAATGTGCGGAGCGGAGCCCAGTGTGTAATGTGCGGAGCGGAGCCGAGTGTGTAATGTGCGGAGCCGAGTGTGTAATGTGCGGAGCCGAGTGTGTAATGTGCGGAGCGGAGCCGAGTGTGTAATGTGTGGAGCCGAGTGTGTAATGTGCGGAGCAGAGCCGAGCGTGTAATGTGCGGAGCGGAGCCGAGCGTGTAATGTGCGGAGCGGAGCCGAGTGTGTAATGTGCAGAGCGGAGCCGAGTGTGTAATGTGCGGAGCGGAGCCGAGTGTGTAATGTGCAGAGCGGAGCCTAGTGTGTAATGTGCGGAGCGGAGCCGAGTGTGTAATGTGCAGAGCCGAGTGTGTAATGTGCGGAGCGGAGCCGAGTGTGTAATGTGCGGAGCGGAGCCGAGCGTGTAATGTGCGGAGCGGAGCCGAGCGTGTAATGTGCGGAGCGGAGCCGAGCGTGTAATGTGCGGAGCGGAGCCGAGCGTGTAATGAGCGGAGCGGAGCCGAGCGTGTAATGTGCGGAGCGGAGCCCAGTGTGTAATGTGCGGAGCGGAGCCGAGCGTGTAATGGGCGGAACGGAGCCGAGTGTGTAATGTGCGGAGCGGAGCCCAGTGTGTAATGTGCGGAGCGGAGCCGAGCGTGTAATGGGCGGAACGGAGCCGAGTGTGTAATGTGCGGAGCGGAGCCGAGTGTGTAATGTGCGGAGCCGAGTGTGTAATGTGCGGAGCCGAGCGTGTAATGTGCGGAGCGGAGCCGAGGGTGTAATGTGCGGAGCGGAGCCGAGCGTGTAATGAGCGGAGCCGAGTGTGTAATGTGCGGAGCCGAGTGTGTAATGTGCGGAGCGGAGCCGAGTGTGTAATGTGCGGAGCGGAGCCGACTGTGTAATGTGCAGAGCGGAGCCGAGTGTGTAATGTGCGGAGCCAAGTGTGTAATGTGCGGAGCCGAGGGTGTAATGTGCGGAGCCGAGTGTGTAATGTGCGGAGCGGAGCCGAGTGTGTAAGGTGCGGAGCCGAGTGTGTAATGTGCGGAGCGGAGCCGAGCGTGTAATGTGCGGAGCGGAGCCGAGCGTGTAATGAGCGGAGCCAAGTGTGTAATGTGCGGAGCGGAGCCGAGTGTGTAATGTGCGGAGCGGAGCCGAGCGTGTAATGTGCGGAGCGCAGCCGAGCGTGTAATGTGCGGAGCCGACCGTGTAATGTTCGGAGCGGAGCCGAGCGTATCATGTGCGGAGCCGAGCGTGTAATGTGCGGAGCGGAGCCGAGGGTGTAATGTGCGGAGCGGAGCCGAGCGTGTAATGAGCGGAGCCGAGTGTGTAATGTGCGGAGCGGAGCCGAGTGTGTAATGTGCGGAGCCGAGTGTGTAATGTGCGGAGCCGAGTGTGTAATGTGCGGAGCGGAGCCGAGTGTGTAATGTGCGGAGCCGAGTGTGTAATGTGCGGAGCAGAGCCGAGTGTGTAATGTGCGGAGCGGAGCCGAGCGTGTAATGTGCGGAGCCGAGTGTGTAATGTGCGGAGCGGAGCCGAGTGTGTAATGTGCGGAGCGGAGCCGAGTGTGTAATGTGCAGAGCGGAGCCGAGTGTGTAATGTGCGGAGCCAAGTGTGTAATGTGCGGAGCCGAGTGTGTAATGTGCGGAGCCGAGTGTGTAATGTGCGGAGCGGTGCCGAGTGTGTAATGTGCGGAGCGGACCCGAGTGCGTAATGTGCGGAGCGGAGCCGAGTGCGTAATGTGCGGAGCCGAGCGTGTAATGTGCGGAGCGGAGCCGAGCGTGTAATGTGCGGAGCGGAGCCGAGTGTGTAATGTGCGGAGCCGAGTGTGTAATGTGCGGAGCGGAGCCGAGTGTGTAATGTGCGGAGCGGAGCCGAGTGTGTAATGTGCGGAGCGGAGCCGAGTGTGTAATGTGCGGAGCGGAGCCGAGCGTGTAATGTGCGGAGCCGAGCGTGTAATGTGCGGAGCGGAGCCGAGCGTGTAATGTGCGGAGCGGAGCCGAGCGTGTAATGTGCGGAGCGGAGCCGAGCGTGTAATGTGCGGAGCGGAGCCGTGTGTGTAATGTGCGGAGCGGAGCCGAGTGTGTAATGTGCGGAGCGGAGCCGAGTGTGTAATGTGCGGAGCGGAGCCGAGTGTGTAATGTGCGGAGCCGAGTGTGTAATGTGCGGAGCGGAGCCCAGTGTGTAATGTGCGGAGCGGAGCCCAGTGTGTAATGTGCGGAGCCGAGTGTGTAATGTGCGGAGCCGAGTGTGTAATGTGCGGAGCCGAGTGTGTAATGTGCGGAGCGGAGCCGAGTGTGTAATGTGCGGAGCCGAGTGTGTAATGTGCGGAGCAGAGCCGAGCGTGTAATGTGCGGAGCGGAGCCGAGCGTGTAATGTGCGGAGCGGAGCCGAGTGTGTAATGTGCGGAGCGGAGCCGAGTGTGTAATGTGCAGAGCGGAGCCGAGTGTGTAATGTGTGGAGCCGAGTGTGTAATGTGCGGAGCGGAGCCGAGCGTGTAATGTGCGGAGCGGAGCCGAGCGTGTAATGTGTGGAGCGGAGCCGAGCGTGTAATGTGCGGAGCGGAGCCCAGTGTGTAATGTGCGGAGCGGAGCCCAGTGTGTAATGTGCGGAGCGGAGCCCAGTGTGTAATGTGCGGAGCGGAGCCGAGCGTGTAATGTGCGGAACGGAGCCGAGTGTGTAATGTGCGGAGCGGAGCCGAGTGTGTAATGTGCGGAGCCGAGTGTGTAATGTGCGGAGCCGAGCGTGTAATGTGCGGAGCGGAGCCGAGGGTGTAATGTGCGGAGCGGAGCCGAGCGTGTAATGAGCGGAGCCGAGTGTGTAATGTGCGGAGCGGAGCCGAGTGTGTAATGTGCGGAGCCGAGTGTGTAATGTGCGGAGCCGAGTGTGTAATGTGCGGAGCGGAGCCGAGTGTGTAATGTGCGGAGCAGAGCCGAGTGTGTAATGTGCGGAGCGTAGCCGAGCGTGTAATGTGCGGAGCGGAGCCGTGTGTGTAATGTGCGGAGCGGAGCCGAGTGTGTAATGTGCGGAGCGGAGCCGAGTGTGTAATGTGCGGAGCGGAGCCGAGTGTGTAATGTGCGGAGCCGAGTGTGTAATTTGCGGAGCTGAGTGTGTAATGTGCGGAGCGGAGCCGAGTGTTTAATGTGCGGAGCGGAGCCGAGTGCGTAATGTGCGGAGCGGAGCCGAGTGCGTAATGTGCGGAGTGGAGCCGAGTGCGTAATGAGCGGAGCCGAGCGTGTAATGTGCGGAGCGGAGCCGAGTGTGTAATGTGCGGAGCGGAGCCGAGCGCGTAATGTGCGGAGCGGAGCCGAGCGCGTAATGTGCGGAGCGGAGCCGAGCGTGTAATGTGCGGAGCCGAGCGTGTAATGTGCGGAGCGGAGCCGAGTGCGTAATGTGCGGAGCGGAGCCGAGTGCGTAATGAGCGGAGCCGAGCGTGTAATGTGCGGAGCGGAGCCGAGCGTGTAATGTGCGGAGCGGAGCCGAGCGTGTAATGTGCGGAGCGGAGCCGAGCGCGTAATGTGCGGAGCGGAGCCGAGTGTGTAATGTGCGGAGCCGAGCGTGTAATGTGCGGAGCGGAGCCGAGTGTGTAATGTGCGGAGCCGAGTGTGTAATGTGCGGAGCAGAGCCGAGCGTGTAATGTGCGGAGCGGAGCCGAGCGTGTAATGTGCGGAGCGGAGCCGAGCGTGTAATGTGCGGAGCGGAGCCGAGTGTGTAATGTGCGGAGTGGAGCCGAGTGTGTAATGTGCGGAGCGGAGCCGAGTGTGTAATGTGCGGAGCGGAGCCGAGTGTGTAATGTGCGGAGCCGAGTGTGTAATGTGCGGAGCGGAGCCGAGTGTGTAATGTGCGGAGCGGAGCCGAGTGTGTAATGTGCGGAGCGGAGCCGACTGTGTAATGTGCAGAGCGGAGCCGAGTGTGTAATGTGCGGAGCCAAGTGTGTAATGTGCGGAGCCGAGGGTGTAATGTGCGGAGCCGAGTGTGTAATGTGCGGAGCGGAGCCGAGTGTGTAATGTGCGGAGCCGAGTGTGTAATGTGCGGAGCGGAGCCGAGTGCGTAATGTGCGGAGCGGAGCCGAGTGCGTAATGTGCGGAGCGGAGCCGAGTGCGTAATGAGCGGAGCCGAGCGTGTAATGTGCGGAGCGGAGCCGAGCGTGTAATGTGCGGAGCGGAGCCGAGTGTGTAATGTGCGGAGCCGAGTGTGTAATGTGCGGAGCGGAGCCGAGTGTGTAATGTGCGGAGCGGAACCGAGCGTGTAATGTGCGGAGCGGAGCCGAGCGTGTAATGTGCGGAGCGGAGCCGTGTGTGTAATGTGCTGAGCGGAGCCGAGTGTGTAATGTGCGGAGCGGAGCCGTGTGTGTAATGTGCGGAGCGGAGCCGAGTGTGTAATATCCGGAGCGGAGCCGAGTGTGTAATGTGCGGAGCGGAGCCCAGTGTGTAATGTGCGGAGCGGAGCCGAGTGTGTAATGTGCGGAGCGGAGCCGAGTGTGTAATGTGCGGAGCCGAGTGTGTAATGTGCGGAGCGGAGCCGAGTGTGTAATGTGCGGAGCCGAGTGTGTAATGTGCGGAGCCGAGTGTGTAATGTGCGGAGCGGAGCCGAGTGTGTAATGTGTGGAGCCGAGTGTGTAATGTGCGGAGCAGAGCCGAGCGTGTAATGTGCGGAGCGGAGCCGAGCGTGTAATGTGCGGAGCGGAGCCGAGTGTGTAATGTGCAGAGCGGAGCCGAGTGTGTAATGTGCGGAGCGGAGCCGAGTGTGTAATGTGCAGAGCGGAGCCTAGTGTGTAATGTGCGGAGCGGAGCCGAGTGTGTAATGTGCAGAGCCGAGTGTGTAATGTGCGGAGCGGAGCCGAGTGTGTAATGTGCGGAGCGGAGCCGAGCGTGTAATGTGCGGAGCGGAGCCGAGCGTGTAATGTGCGGAGCGGAGCCGAGCGTGTAATGAGCGGAGCGGAGCCGAGCGTGTAATGTGCGGAGCGGAGCCCAGTGTGTAATGTGCGGAGCGGAGCCGAGCGTGTAATGGGCGGAACGGAGCCGAGTGTGTAATGTGCGGAGCGGAGCCCAGTGTGTAATGTGCGGAGCGGAGCCGACTGTGTAATGTGCAGAGCGGAGCCGAGTGTGTAATGTGCGGAGCCAAGTGTGTAATGTGCGGAGCCGAGGGTGTAATGTGCAGAGCCGAGTGTGTAATGTGCGGAGCGGAGCCGAGTGTGTAATGTGCGGAGCCGAGTGTGTAATGTGCGGAGCGGAGCCGAGTGCGTAATGTGCGGAGCGGAGCCGAGTGCGTAATGTGCGGAGCGGAGCCGAGTGCGTAATGAGCGGAGCCGAGCGTGTAATGTGCGGAGCGGAGCCGAGCGTGTAATGTGCGGAGCGGAGCCGAGTGTGTAATGTGCGGAGCCGAGTGTGTAATGTGCGGAGCGGAGCCGAGTGTGTAATGTGCGGAGCGGAACCGAGCGTGTAATGTGCGGAGCGGAGCCGAGCGTGTAATGTGCGGAGCGGAGCCGTGTGTGTAATGTGCTGAGCGGAGCCGAGTGTGTAATGTGCGGAGCGGAGCCGTGTGTGTAATGTGCGGAGCGGAGCCGAGTGTGTAATATCCGGAGCGGAGCCGAGTGTGTAATGTGCGGAGCGGAGCCCAGTGTGTAATGTGCGGAGCGGAGCCGAGTGTGTAATGTGCGGAGCGGAGCCGAGTGTGTAATGTGCGGAGCCGAGTGTGTAATGTGCGGAGCGGAGCCGAGTGTGTAATGTGCGGAGCCGAGTGTGTAATGTGCGGAGCCGAGTGTGTAATGTGCGGAGCGGAGCCGAGTGTGTAATGTGTGGAGCCGAGTGTGTAATGTGCGGAGCAGAGCCGAGCGTGTAATGTGCGGAGCGGAGCCGAGCGTGTAATGTGCGGAGCGGAGCCGAGTGTGTAATGTGCAGAGCGGAGCCGAGTGTGTAATGTGCGGAGCGGAGCCGAGTGTGTAATGTGCAGAGCGGAGCCTAGTGTGTAATGTGCGGAGCGGAGCCGAGTGTGTAATGTGCAGAGCCGAGTGTGTAATGTGCGGAGCGGAGCCGAGTGTGTAATGTGCGGAGCGGAGCCGAGCGTGTAATGTGCGGAGCGGAGCCGAGCGTGTAATGTGCGGAGCGGAGCCGAGCGTGTAATGAGCGGAGCGGAGCCGAGCGTGTAATGTGCGGAGCGGAGCCCAGTGTGTAATGTGCGGAGCGGAGCCGAGCGTGTAATGGGCGGAACGGAGCCGAGTGTGTAATGTGCGGAGCGGAGCCCAGTGTGTAATGTGCGGAGCGGAGCCGAGCGTGTAATGGGCGGAACGGAGCCGAGTGTGTAATGTGCGGAGCGGAGCCGAGTGTGTAATGTGCGGAGCCGAGTGTGTAATGTGCGGAGCCGAGCGTGTAATGTGCGGAGCGGAGCCGAGGGTGTAATGTGCGGAGCCGAGCGTGTAATGAGCGGAGCCGAGTGTGTAATGTGCGGAGCCGAGTGTGTAATGTGCGGAGCCGAGTGTGTAATGTGCGGAGCCGAGTGTGTAATGTGCGGAGCGGAGCCGAGCGTGTAATGTGCGGAGCGGAGCCGAGCGTGTAATGTGCGGAGCGGAGCCGTGTGTGTAATGTGCGGAGCGGAGCCGAGTGTGTAATGTGCGGAGCGGAGCCGAGCGTGTAATGTGCGGAGCGGAGCCGAGCGTGTAATGTGCGGAGCGGAGCCGAGCGTGTAATGTGCGGAGCGGAGCCGAGCGCGTAATGTGCGGAGCGGAGCCGAGCGCGTAATGTGCGGAGCGGAGCCGAGCGTGTAATGTGCGGAGCGGAGCCGAGCGTGTAATGTGCGGAGCGGAGCCGAGCGTGTAATGTGCGGAGCGGAGCCGAGCGTGTAATGTGCGGAGCCGAGCGTGTAATGTGCGGAGCGGAGTCGAGCGTGTAATGTGCGTAGCGGAGCCGAGCGTGTAATGTGCGGAGCGGAGCCGAGCGTGTAATGTGCGGAGCGGAGCCGAGCGTGTAATGTGCGGAGCGGAGCCGAGCGTGTAATGTGCGGAGCGGAGCCGAGCGTGTAATGTGCGGAGCGGAGCCGAGTGTGTAATGTGCGGAGCCGAGCGTGTAATGTGCGGAGCGGAGTCGAGCGTGTAATGTGCGTAGCGGAGCCGAGCGTGTAATGTGCGGAGCGGACCCGAGCGTGTAATGTGCGGAGCGGAGCCGAGCGTGTAATGTGCGGAGCGGAGCCCAGTGTGTAATGTGCGGAGCGGAGTCCAGTGTGTAATGTGCGGAGCGGAGCCGAGTGTGTAATGTGCGGAGCCGAGTGTGTAATGTGCGGAGCCGAGCGTGTAATGTGCGGAGCGGAGCCGAGCGTGTAATGTGCGGAGCGGAGCCGAGTGTGTAATGTGCGGAGCCAAGCGTGTAATGAGCGGAGCCGACCGTGTAATGTGCGGAGCGGAGCCGAGCGTGTAATGTGCGGAGCGTAGCCGAGCGTGTAATGTGCGGAGCCGAGCGTGTAATGTGCGGAGCCGAGCGTGTAATGTGCGGAGCCGAGCCGAGCGTGTAATGTGCGGAGTCGAGCGTGTAATTTGCGGAGCCGAGCGTGTAATGTGCGGAGCCGAGCCGAGCGTGTAATGTGCGGAGCGGAGCCGAGCGTGTAATGTGCGGAGCCGAGCGTGTAATGTGCGGAGCCGAGTGTGTAATGTGCGGAGCCGAGTGTGTAATGTGCGGAGCGGAGCCGAGTGTGTAATGTGCGGAGCGGAGCCGAGCGTGTAATGTGCGGAGCCGAGCGTGTAATGTGCGGAGCGGAGCCGAGCGTGTAATGTGCGGAGCGGAGCCGTGTGTGTAATGTGCTGAGCGGAGCCGAGTGTGTAATGTGCGGAGCGGAGCCGTGTGTGTAATGTGCGGAGCGGAGCCGAGTGTGTAATGTGCGGAGCGGAGCCGAGTGTGTAATGTGCGGAGCGGAGTGTGTAATGTGCGGAGCCGAGTGTGTAATGTGCGGAGCCGAGTGTGTAATGTGCGGAGCGGAGCCGAGTGTGTAATGTGCGGAGCCGAGTGTGTAATGTGCGGAGCAGAGCCGAGCGTGTAATGTGCGGAGCGGAGCCGAGCGTGTAATGTGCGGAGCGGAACCGAGTGTGTAATGTGCGGAGCGGAGCCGAGTGTGTAATGTGCGGAGCGGAGCCGAGTGTGTAATGTGCAGAGCCGAGTGTGTAATGTGCGGAGCGGAGCCGAGTGTGTAATATGCGGAGCGGAGCCGAGCGTGTAATGTGCGGAGCGGAGCCGAGCGTGTAATGTGCGGAGCGGAGCCGAGCGTGTAATGTGCGGAGCGGAGCCGAGTGTGTAATGTGCGGAGCCGAGTGTGTAATGTGCGCAGCCGAGCGTGTAATGTGCAGAGCGGAGCCGAGGGTGTAATGTGCGGAGCGGAGCCGAGCGTGTAATGAGCGGAGCCGAGTGTGTAATGTGCGGAGCGGAGCCGAGTGTGTAATGTGCGGAGCCGAGTGTGTAATGTGCGGAGCCGAGTGTGTAATGTGCGGAGCGGAGCCGAGTGTGTAATGTGCGGAGCAGAGCCGAGTGTGTAATGTGCGGAGCGGAGCCGAGCGTGTAATGTGCGGAGCGGAGCCGTGTGTGTAATGTGCGGAGCGGAGCCGAGTGTGTAATGTGCGGAGCGGAGCCGAGTGTGTAATGTGCGGAGCGGAGCCGAGTGTGTAATGTGCGGAGCCAAGTGTGTAATGTGCGGAGCGGAGCCGAGTGTGTAATGTGCGGAGCTGAGTGTGTAATGTGCGGAGCGGAGCCGAGTGTGTAATGTGCGGAGCGGAGCCGAGTGAGTAATGTGCGGAGCGGAGCCGAGTGCGTAATGTGCGGAGCGGAGCCGAGTGCGTAATGTGCGGAGCGGAGCCGAGTGCGTAATGTGCGGAGTGGAGCCGAGTGCGTAATGAGCGGAGCCGAGCGTGTAATGTGCGGAGCGGAGCCGAGCGTGTAATGTGCGGAGCAGAGCCGAGTGTGTAATGTGCGGAGCGGAGCCGAGCGCGTAATGTGCGGAGCGGAGCCGAGCGCGTAATGTGCGGAGCCGAGCGTGTAATGTGCGGAGCCGAGCATGTAATGTGCGGAGCGGAGCCGAGTGCGTAATGTGCGGAGCGGAGCCGAGTGCGTAATGAGCGAAGCCGAGCGTGTAATGTGCGGAGCGGAGCCGAGCGTGTAATGTGCGGAGCGGAGCCGAGCGTGTAATGTGCGGAGCGGAGCCGAGCGCGTAATGTGCGGAGCGGAGCCGAGCGCGTAATGTGCGGAGCGGAGCCGAGCGTGTAATGTGCGGAGCGGAGCCGAGCGTGTAATGTGCGGAGCGGAGCCGAGTGTGTAATGAGCGGAGCCGAGCGTGTAATGTGCGGAGCGGAGCCGAGCGTGTAATGTGCGGAGCGGAGCCGAGCGTGTAATGTGCGGAGCGGAGCCCAGCGTGTAATGTGCGGAGCGGAGCCGAGCGTGTAATGTGCGGAGCCGAGCGTGTAATGTGCGGAGCCGAGCGTGTAATGTGCGGAGCGGAGCCGAGGGTGTAATGTGCGGAGCGGAGCCGAGCGTGTAATGAGCGGAGCCGAGTGTGTAATGTGCGGAGCGGAGCCGAGTGTGTAATGTGCGGAGCCGAGTGTGTAATGTGCGGAGCCGAGTGTGTAATGTGCGGAGCGGAGCCGAGTGTGTAATGTGCGGAGCCGAGTGTGTAATGTGCGGAGCAGAGCCGAGCCGAGCGTGTAATGTGCGGAGCGGAGCCGAGCGTGTAATGTGCGGAGCGGAGCCGAGCGTGTAATGTGCGGAGCGGAGCCGAGTGTGTAATGTGCAGAGCGGAGCCGAGTGTGTAATGTGCGGAGCGGAGCCGAGTGTGTAATGTGCGGAGCGAAGCCGAGTGTGTAATGTGCGGAGCCGAGTGTGTAATGTGCGGAGCGGAGCCGAGTGTGTAATGTGCGGAGCGGAGCCGAGTGCGTAATGTGCGGAGCGGAGCCGAGTGCGCAATGTGCGGAGCGGAGCCGAGTGCGTAATGAGCGGAGCCGAGCGTGTAATGTGCGGAGCGGAGCCGAGCGTGTAATGTGCGGAGCGGAGCCGAGTGTGTAATGTGCGGAGCGGAGCCGTGTGTGTAATGTGCTGAGCGGAGCCGAGTGTGTAATGTGCGGAGCGGAGCCGTGTGTGTAATGTGCGGAGCGGAGCCGAGTGTGTAATGTGCGGAGCGGAGCCGAGTGTGTAATGTGCGGAGCGGAGCCCAGTGTGTAATGTGCGGAGCGGAGCCGAGTGTGTAATGTGCGGAGCGGAGCCGAGTGTGTAATGTGCGGAGCCGAGTGTGTAATGTGCGGAGCGGAGCCGAGTGTGTAATGTGCGGAGCGGAGCCGAGTGTGTAATGTGCGGAGCGGAGCCGAGTGTGTAATGTGCGGAGCCGAGTGTGTAATGTGCGGAGCGGAGCCGAGTGTGTAATGTGCGGAGCGGAGCCGAGTGCGTAATGTGCGGAGCCGAGTGCGTAATGTGCGGAGCGGAGCCGAGTGCGTAATGAGCGGAGCCGAGCGTGTAATGTGCGGAGCGGAGCCGAGCGTGTAATGTGCGGAGCGGAGCCGAGCGTGTAATGTGCGGAGCCGAGTGTGTAATGTGCGGAGCGGAGCCGAGCGTGTAATGTGCGGAGCGGAGCCGAGCGTGTAATGTGCGGAGCGGAGCCGTGTGTGTAATGTGCTGAGCGGAGCCGAGTGTGTAATGTGCGGAGCGGAGCCGAGTGTGTAATGTGCGGAGCGGAGCCGAGTGTGTAATGTGCGGAGCGGAGCCGAGTGTGTAATGTGCGGAGCGGAGCCGAGTGTGTAATGTGCGGAGCCGAGTGTGTAATGTGCGGAGCGGAGCCGAGTGTGTAATGTGCGGAGCGGAGCCCAGTGTGTAATGTGCGGAGCGGAGCCGAGTGTGTAATGTGCGGAGCCGAGTGTGTAATGTGCGGAGCCGAGTGTGTAATGTGCGGAGCCGAGTGTGTAATGTGCGGAGCGGAGCCGAGTGTGTAATGTGCGGAGCCGAGTGTGTAATGTGCGGAGCGGAGCCGAGCGTGTAATGTGCGGAGCGGAGCCGAGTGTGTAATGTGCGGAGCGGAGCCGAGTGTGTAATGTGCGGAGCGGAGCCGAGTGTGTAATGTGCAGAGCGGAGCCGAGTGTGTAATGTGCGGAGCGGAGCCGAGTGTGTAATGTGCAGAGCCGAGTGTGTAATGTGCGGAGCGGAGCCGAGCGTGTAATGTGCGGAGCGGAGCCGAGCGTGTAATGTGCGGAGCGGAGCCGAGCGTGTAATGTGCGGAGCGGAGCCGAGCGTGTAATGTGCGGAGCGGAGCCCAGTGTGTAATGTGCGGAGCGGAGCCCAGAGTGTAATGTGCGGAGCGGAGCCCAGTGTGTAATGTGCGGAGCGGAGCCGAGCGTGTAATGGGCGGAACGGAGCCGAGTGTGTAATGTGCGGAGCGGAGCCGAGTGTGTAATGTGCGGAGCCGAGTGTGTAATGTGCGGAGCCGAGCGTGTAATGTGCGGAGCGGAGCCGAGGGTGTAATGTGCGGAGCGGAGCCGAGCGTGTAATGAGCGGAGCCGAGTGTGTAATGTGCGGAGCGGAGCCGAGTGTGTAATGTGCGGAGCCGAGTGTGTAATGTGCGGAGCCGAGTGTGTAATGTGCGGAGCGGAGCCGCGTGTGTAATGTGCGGAGCCGAGTGTGTAATGTGCGGAGCGGAGCCGAGTGTGTAATGTGCGGAGCGGAGCCGAGCGTGTAATGAGCGGAGCCGAGTGTGTAATGTGCGGAGCCGAGTGTGTAATGTGCGGAGCCGAGTGTGTAATGTGCGGAGCGGAGCCGAGTGTGTAATGTGCGGAGCCGAGTGTGTAATGTGCGGAGCGGAGCCGAGTGTGTAATGTGCGGAGCGGAGCCGAGCGTGTAATGTGCGGAGCGGAGCCGTGTGTGTAATGTGCGGAGCGGAGCCGAGTGTGTAATGTGCGGAGCCGAGTGTGTAATGTGCGGAGCGGAGCCGAGTGTGTAATGTGCGGAGCAGAGCCGAGCGTGTAATGTGCGGACCGGAGCCGAGTGTGTAATGTGCGGAGCGGAGCGTGTAATGTGCGGAGCGGAGCCGAGCGTGTAATGTGCGGACCGGAGCCGAGTGTGTAATGTGCGGAGCGGAGCGTGTAATGTGCGGAGCGGAGCCGAGCGTGTAATGTGCGGAGCGGAGCCGAGCGTGTAATGAGCGGAGCCGAGTGTGTAATGTGCGGATCCGAGCGTGTAATGTGCGGAGCGGAGCCCAGCGTGTAATGTGCGGAGCGGAGCCGAGTGTGTAATGTGCGGAGCGGAGCCGAGTGTGTAATGTGCGGAGCCAAGTGTGTAATGTGCGGAGCGGAGCCGAGTGTGTAATGTGCGGAGCTGAGTGTGTAATGTGCGGAGCGGAGCCGAGTGTGTAATGTGCGGAGCGGAGCCGAGTGAGTAATGTGCGGAGCGGAGCCGAGTGCGTAATGTGCGGAGCGGAGCCGAGTGCGTAATGTGCGGAGCGGAGCCGAGTGCGTAATGTGCGGAGTGGAGCCGAGTGCGTAATGAGCGGAGCCGAGCGTGTAATGTGCGGAGCGGAGCCGAGCGTGTAATGTGCGGAGCAGAGCCGAGTGTGTAATGTGCAGAGCCGAGTGTGTAATGTGCGGAGCGGAGCCGAGCGTGTAATGTGCGGAGCGGAGCCGAGCGTGTAATGTGCGGAGCGGAGCCGAGCGTGTAATGTGCGGAGCGGAGCCGAGCGTGTAATGTGCGGAGCGGAGCCCAGTGTGTAATGTGCGGAGCGGAGCCCAGAGTGTAATGTGCGGAGCGGAGCCCAGTGTGTAATGTGCGGAGCGGAGCCGAGCGTGTAATGGGCGGAACGGAGCCGAGTGTGTAATGTGCGGAGCGGAGCCGAGTGTGTAATGTGCGGAGCCGAGTGTGTAATGTGCGGAGCCGAGCGTGTAATGTGCGGAGCGGAGCCGAGGGTGTAATGTGCGGAGCGGAGCCGAGCGTGTAATGAGCGGAGCCGAGTGTGTAATGTGCGGAGCGGAGCCGAGTGTGTAATGTGCGGAGCCGAGTGTGTAATGTGCGGAGCCGAGTGTGTAATGTGCGGAGCGGAGCCGCGTGTGTAATGTGCGGAGCCGAGTGTGTAATGTGCGGAGCGGAGCCGAGTGTGTAATGTGCGGAGCGGAGCCGAGCGTGTAATGAGCGGAGCCGAGTGTGTAATGTGCGGAGCCGAGTGTGTAATGTGCGGAGCCGAGTGTGTAATGTGCGGAGCGGAGCCGAGTGTGTAATGTGCGGAGCCGAGTGTGTAATGTGCGGAGCGGAGCCGAGTGTGTAATGTGCGGAGCGGAGCCGAGCGTGTAATGTGCGGAGCGGAGCCGTGTGTGTAATGTGCGGAGCGGAGCCGAGTGTGTAATGTGCGGAGCCGAGTGTGTAATGTGCGGAGCGGAGCCGAGTGTGTAATGTGCGGAGCAGAGCCGAGCGTGTAATGTGCGGACCGGAGCCGAGTGTGTAATGTGCGGAGCGGAGCGTGTAATGTGCGGAGCGGAGCCGAGCGTGTAATGTGCGGACCGGAGCCGAGTGTGTAATGTGCGGAGCGGAGCGTGTAATGTGCGGAGCGGAGCCGAGCGTGTAATGTGCGGAGCGGAGCCGAGCGTGTAATGAGCGGAGCCGAGTGTGTAATGTGCGGATCCGAGCGTGTAATGTGCGGAGCGGAGCCCAGCGTGTAATGTGCGGAGCGGAGCCGAGTGTGTAATGTGCGGAGCGGAGCCGAGTGTGTAATGTGCGGAGCCAAGTGTGTAATGTGCGGAGCGGAGCCGAGTGTGTAATGTGCGGAGCTGAGTGTGTAATGTGCGGAGCGGAGCCGAGTGTGTAATGTGCGGAGCGGAGCCCAGTGAGTAATGTGCGGAGCGGAGCCGAGTGCGTAATGTGCGGAGCGGAGCCGAGTGCGTAATGTGCGGAGCGGAGCCGAGTGCGTAATGTGCGGAGTGGAGCCGAGTGCGTAATGAGCGGAGCCGAGCGTGTAATGTGCGGAGCGGAGCCGAGCGTGTAATGTGCGGAGCAGAGCCGAGTGTGTAATGTGCGGAGCGGAGCCGAGCGCGTAATGTGCGGAGCGGAGCCGAGCGCGTAATGTGCGGAGCCGAGCGTGTAATGTGCGGAGCCGAGCATGTAATGTGCGGAGCGGAGCCGAGTGCGTAATGTGCGGAGCGGAGCCGAGTGCGTAATGAGCGAAGCCGAGCGTGTAATGTGCGGAGCGGAGCCGAGCGTGTAATGTGCGGAGCGGAGCCGAGCGTGTAATGTGCGGAGCGGAGCCGAGCGCGTAATGTGCGGAGCGGAGCCGAGCGCGTAATGTGCGGAGCGGAGCCGAGCGTGTAATGTGCGGAGCGGAGCCGAGCGTGTAATGTGCGGAGCGGAGCCGAGTGTGTAATGAGCGGAGCCGAGCGTGTAATGTGCGGAGCGGAGCCGAGCGTGTAATGTGCGGAGCGGAGCCGAGTGCGCAATGTGCGGAGCGGAGCCGAGTGCGTAATGAGCGGAGCCGAGCGTGTAATGTGCGGAGCGGAGCCGAGCGTGTAATGTGCGGAGCGGAGCCGAGTGTGTAATGTGCGGAGCGGAGCCGTGTGTGTAATGTGCTGAGCGGAGCCGAGTGTGTAATGTGCGGAGCGGAGCCGTGTGTGTAATGTGCTCAGCGGAGCCGAGTGTGTAATGTGCGGAGCGGAGCCGAGTGTGTAATGTGCGGAGCGGAGCCCAGTGTGTAATGTGCGGAGCGGAGCCGAGTGTGTAATGTGCGGAGCGGAGCCGAGTGTGTAATGTGCGGAGCCGAGTGTGTAATGTGCGGAGCGGAGCCGAGTGTGTAATGTGCGGAGCGGAGCCGAGTGTGTAATGTGCGGAGCGGAGCCGAGTGTGTAATGTGCGGAGCCGAGTGTGTAATGTGCGGAGCGGAGCCGAGTGTGTAATGTGCGGAGCGGAGCCGAGTGCGTAATGTGCGGAGCCGAGTGCGTAATGTGCGGAGCGGAGCCGAGTGCGTAATGAGCGGAGCCGAGCGTGTAATGTGCGGAGCGGAGCCGAGCGTGTAATGTGCGGAGCGGAGCCGAGCGTGTAATGTGCGGAGCCGAGTGTGTAATGTGCGGAGCGGAGCCGAGCGTGTAATGTGCGGAGCGGAGCCGAGCGTGTAATGTGCGGAGCGGAGCCGTGTGTGTAATGTGCTGAGCGGAGCCGAGTGTGTAATGTGCGGAGCGGAGCCGAGTGTGTAATGTGCGGAGCGGAGCCGAGTGTGTAATGTGCGGAGCGGAGCCCAGTGTGTAATGTGCGGAGCGGAGCCGAGTGTGTAATGTGCGGAGCGGAGCCGAGTGTGTAATGTGCGGAGCCGAGTGTGTAATGTGCGGAGCGGAGCCGAGTGTGTAATGTGCGGAGCGGAGCCCAGTGTGTAATGTGCGGAGCGGAGCCGAGTGTGTAATGTGCGGAGCCGAGTGTGTAATGTGCGGAGCCGAGTGTGTAATGTGCGGAGCCGAGTGTGTAATGTGCGGAGCGGAGCCGAGTGTGTAATGTGCGGAGCCGAGTGTGTAATGTGCGGAGCGGAGCCGAGCGTGTAATGTGCGGAGCGGAGCCGAGTGTGTAATGTGCGGAGCGGAGCCGAGTGTGTAATGTGCGGAGCGGAGCCGAGTGTGTAATGTGCAGAGCGGAGCCGAGTGTGTAATGTGCGGAGCGGAGCCGAGTGTGTAATGTGCAGAGCCGAGTGTGTAATGTGCGGAGCGGAGCCGAGCGTGTAATGTGCGGAGCGGAGCCGAGCGTGTAATGTGCGGAGCGGAGCCGAGCGTGTAATGTGCGGAGCGGAGCCGAGCGTGTAATGTGCGGAGCGGAGCCCAGTGTGTAATGTGCGGAGCGGAGCCTAGAGTGTAATGTGCGGAGCGGAGCCCAGTGTGTAATGTGCGGAGCGGAGCCGAGCGTGTAATGGGCGGAACGGAGCCGAGTGTGTAATGTGCGGAGCGGAGCCGAGTGTGTAATGTGCGGAGCCGAGTGTGTAATGTGCGGAGCGGAGCCCAGTGTGTAATGTGCGGAGCGGAGCCGAGTGTGTAATGTGCGGAGCGGAGCCGAGTGTGTAATGTGCGGAGCCGAGTGTGTAATGTGCGGAGCGGAGCCGAGTGTGTAATGTGCGGAGCGGAGCCGAGTGTGTAATGTGCGGAGCGGAGCCGAGTGTGTAATGTGCGGAGCCGAGTGTGTAATGTGCGGAGCGGAGCCGAGTGTGTAATGTGCGGAGCGGAGCCGAGTGCGTAATGTGCGGAGCCGAGTGCGTAATGTGCGGAGCGGAGCCGAGTGCGTAATGAGCGGAGCCGAGCGTGTAATGTGCGGAGCGGAGCCGAGCGTGTAATGTGCGGAGCGGAGCCGAGCGTGTAATGTGCGGAGCCGAGTGTGTAATGTGCGGAGCGGAGCCGAGCGTGTAATGTGCGGAGCGGAGCCGAGCGTGTAATGTGCGGAGCGGAGCCGTGTGTGTAATGTGCTGAGCGGAGCCGAGTGTGTAATGTGCGGAGCGGAGCCGAGTGTGTAATGTGCGGAGCGGAGCCGAGTGTGTAATGTGCGGAGCGGAGCCCAGTGTGTAATGTGCGGAGCGGAGCCGAGTGTGTAATGTGCGGAGCGGAGCCGAGTGTGTAATGTGCGGAGCCGAGTGTGTAATGTGCGGAGCGGAGCCGAGTGTGTAATGTGCGGAGCGGAGCCCAGTGTGTAATGTGCGGAGCGGAGCCGAGTGTGTAATGTGCGGAGCCGAGTGTGTAATGTGCGGAGCCGAGTGTGTAATGTGCGGAGCGGAGCCGAGTGTGTAATGTGCGGAGCCGAGTGTGTAATGTGCGGAGCGGAGCCGAGCGTGTAATGTGCGGAGCGGAGCCGAGTGTGTAATGTGCGGAGCGGAGCCGAGTGTGTAATGTGCGGAGCGGAGCCGAGTGTGTAATGTGCAGAGCGGAGCCGAGTGTGTAATGTGCGGAGCGGAGCCGAGTGTGTAATGTGCAGAGCCGAGTGTGTAATGTGCGGAGCGGAGCCGAGCGTGTAATGTGCGGAGCGGAGCCGAGCGTGTAATGTGCGGAGCGGAGCCGAGCGTGTAATGTGCGGAGCGGAGCCGAGCGTGTAATGTGCGGAGCGGAGCCCAGTGTGTAATGTGCGGAGCGGAGCCTAGAGTGTAATGTGCGGAGCGGAGCCCAGTGTGTAATGTGCGGAGCGGAGCCGAGCGTGTAATGGGCGGAACGGAGCCGAGTGTGTAATGTGCGGAGCGGAGCCGAGTGTGTAATGTGCGGAGCCGAGTGTGTAATGTGCGGAGCCGAGCGTGTAATGTGCGGAGCGGAGCCGAGGGTGTAATGTGCGGAGCGGAGCCGAGCGTGTAATGAGCGGAGCCGAGTGTGTAATGTGCGGAGCGGAGCCGAGTGTGTAATGTGCGGAGCCGAGTGTGTAATGTGCGGAGCCGAGTGTGTAATGTGCGGAGCGGAGCCGCGTGTGTAATGTGCGGAGCCGAGTGTGTAATGTGCGGAGCGGAGCCGAGTGTGTAATGTGCGGAGCGGAGCCGAGCGTGTAATGAGCGGAGCCGAGTGTGTAATGTGCGGAGCCGAGTGTGTAATGTGCGGAGCCTAGTGTGTAATGTGCGGAGCGGAGCCGAGTGTGTAATGTGCGGAGCCGAGTGTGTAATGTGCGGAGCGGAGCCGAGTGTGTAATGTGCGGAGCGGAGCCGAGCGTGTAATGTGCGGAGCGGAGCCGTGTGTGTAATGTGCGGAGCGGAGCCGAGTGTGTAATGTGCGGAGCCGAGTGTGTAATGTGCGGAGCGGAGCCGAGTGTGTAATGTGCGGAGCAGAGCCGAGCGTGTAATGTGCGGACCGGAGCCGAGTGTGTAATGTGCGGAGCGGAGCGTGTAATGTGCGGAGCGGAGCCGAGCGTGTAATGTGCGGACCGGAGCCGAGTGTGTAATGTGCGGAGCGGAGCGTGTAATGTGCGGAGCGGAGCCGAGCGTGTAATGTGCGGGGCGGAGCCGAGCGTGTAATGAGCGGAGCCGAGTGTGTAATGTGCGGATCCGAGCGTGTAATGTGCGGAGCGGAGCCCAGCGTGTAATGTGCGGAGCGGAGCCGAGCGTGTAATGTGCGGAGCGGAGCCGAGCGTGTAATGAGCGGAGCCAAGTGTGTAATGTGCGGAGCGGAGCCGAGTGTGTAATGTGCGGAGCGGAGCCGAGCGTGTAATGTGCGGAGCGGAGCCGAGCATGTAATGTGCGGAGCCGAGCGTGTAATGTTCGGAGCGGAGCCGAGCGTATAATGTGCGGAGCCGAGCGTGTAATGTGCGGAGCGGAGCCGAGGGTGTAATGTGCGGAGCGGAGCCGAGCGTGTAATGAGCGGAGCCGAGTGTGTAATGTGCGGAGCGGAGCCGAGTGTGTAATGTGCGGAGCCGAGTGTGTAATGTGCGGAGCCGAGTGTGTAATGTGCGGAGCGGAGCCGAGCGTGTAATGTGCGGAGCGCAGCCGAGCGTGTAATGTGCGGAGCGGAGCCGTGTGTGTAATGTGCTGAGCGGAGCCGAGTGTGTAATGTGCGGAGCGGAGCCGTGTGTGTAATGTGCGGAGCGGAGCCGAGTGTGTAATGTGCGGAGCGGAGCCGAGTGTGTAATGTGCGGAGCGGAGCCGAGCGTGTAATGTGCGGAGCGGAGCCCAGTGTGTAATGTGCGGAGCGGAGCCCAGTGTGTAATGTGCGGAGCGGAGCCGAGCGTGTAATGTGCGGAGCGGAGCCGTGTGTGTAATGTGCGGAGCGGAGCCGAGTGTGTAATGTGCGGAGCCGAGTGTGTAATGTGCGGAGCGGAGCCGAGTGTGTAATGTGCGGAGCAGAGCCGAGCGTGTAATGTGCGGACCGGAGCCGAGTGTGTAATGTGCGGAGCGGAGCGTGTAATGTGCGGAGCGGAGCCGAGCGTGTAATGTGCGGACCGGAGCCGAGTGTGTAATGTGCGGAGCGGAGCGTGTAATGTGCGGAGCGGAGCCGAGCGTGTAATGTGCGGAGCGGAGCCGAGCGTGTAATGAGCGGAGCCGAGTGTGTAATGTGCGGATCCGAGCGTGTAATGTGCGGAGCGGAGCCCAGCGTGTAATGTGCGGAGCGGAGCCGAGCGTGTAATGTGCGGAGCGGAGCCGAGCGTGTAATGAGCGGAGCCAAGTGTGTAATGTGCGGAGCGGAGCCGAGTGTGTAATGTGCGGAGCGGAGCCGAGCGTGTAATGTGCGGAGCGGAGCCGAGCATGTAATGTGCGGAGCCGAGCGTGTAATGTTCGGAGCGGAGCCGAGCGTATAATGTGCGGAGCCGAGCGTGTAATGTGCGGAGCGGAGCCGAGGGTGTAATGTGCGGAGCGGAGCCGAGCGTGTAATGAGCGGAGCCGAGTGTGTAATGTGCGGAGCGGAGCCGAGTGTGTAATGTGCGGAGCCGAGTGTGTAATGTGCGGAGCCGAGTGTGTAATGTGCGGAGCGGAGCCGAGCGTGTAATGTGCGGAGCGCAGCCGAGCGTGTAATGTGCGGAGCGGAGCCGTGTGTGTAATGTGCTGAGCGGAGCCGAGTGTGTAATGTGCGGAGCGGAGCCGTGTGTGTAATGTGCGGAGCGGAGCCGAGTGTGTAATGTGCGGAGCGGAGCCGAGTGTGTAATGTGCGGAGCGGAGCCGAGTGTGTAATGTGCGGAGCGGAGCCCAGTGTGTAATGTGCGGAGCGGAGCCCAGTGTGTAATGTGCGGAGCCGAGTGTGTAATGTGCGGAGCCGAGTGTGTAATGTGCGGAGCCGAGTGTGTAATGTGCGGAGCGGAGCCGAGTGTGTAATGTGCGGAGCAGAGCCGAGCGTGTAATGTGCGGAGCGGAGCCGTGTGTGTAATGTGCGGAGCGGAGCCGAGTGTGTAATGTGCGGAGCGGAGCCGAGTGTGTAATGTGCGGAGCGGAGCCGAGTGTGTAATGTGCGGAGCCAAGTGTGTAATGTGCGGAGCGGAGCCGAGTGTGTAATGTGCGGAGCTGAGTGTGTAATGTGCGGAGCGGAGCCGAGCGTGTAATGTGCGGAGCGGAGCCCAGTGTGTAATGTGCGGAGCGGAGCCCAGTGTGTAATGTGCGGAGCGGAGCCCAGTGTGTAATGTGCGGAGCGGAGCCGAGCGTGTAATGTGCGGAACGGAGCCGAGTGTGTAATGTGCGGAGCGGAGCCGAGTGTGTAATGTGCGGAGCCGAGTGTGTAATGTGCGGAGCCGAGCGTGTAATGTGCGGAGCGGAGCCGAGGGTGTAATGTGCGGAGCGGAGCCGAGCGTGTAATGAGCGGAGCCGAGTGTGTAATGTGCGGAGCGGAGCCGAGTGTGTAATGTGCGGAGCCGAGTGTGTAATGTGCGGAGCGGAGCCGAGTGTGTAATGTGCGGAGCCGAGTGTGTAATGTGCGGAGCGGAGCCGAGTGTGTAATGTGCGGAGCCGAGTGTGTAATGTGCGGAGCGGAGCCGAGTGTGTAATGTGCGGAGCGGAGCCGAGTGTGTAATGTGCGGAGCGGAGCCGAGCGTGTAATGTGCGGAGCCGAGCGTGTAATGTGCGGAGCGGAGCCGAGTGTGTAATGTGTGGAGCGGAGCCGAGTGTGTAATCTGCGGAGCGGAGCCGAGTGTGTAATGTGCAGAGCGGAGCCGAGTGTGTAATGTGCGGAGCCGAGTGTGTAATGTGCGGAGCGGAGCCGAGTGTGTAATGTGCAGAGCCGAGTGTGTAATGTGCGGAGCGGAGCCGAGCGTGTAATGTGCGGAGCGGAGCCGAGCGTGTAATGTGCGGAGCGGAGCCCAGTGTGTAATGTGCGGAGCGGAGCCCAGTGTGTAATGTGCGGAGCGGAGCCCAGTGTGTAATGTGCGGAGCGGAGCCGAGCGTGTAATGTGCGGAACGGAGCCGAGTGTGTAATGTGCGGAGCGGAGCCGAGTGTGTAATGTGCGGAGCCGAGTGTGTAATGTGCGGAGCCGAGCGTGTAATGTGCGGAGCGGAGCCGAGGGTGTAATGTGCGGAGCGGAGCCGAGCGTGTAATGAGCGGAGCCGAGTGTGTAATGTGCGGAGCGGAGCCGAGTGTGTAATGTGCGGAGCCGAGTGTGTAATGTGCGGAGCGGAGCCGAGTGTGTAATGTGCGGAGCCGAGTGTGTAATGTGCGGAGCGGAGCCGAGTGTGTAATGTGCGGAGCCGAGTGTGTAATGTGCGGAGCGGAGCCGAGTGTGTAATGTGCGGAGCGGAGCCGAGTGTGTAATGTGCGGAGCGGAGCCGAGCGTGTAATGTGCGGAGCCGAGCGTGTAATGTGCGGAGCGCAGCCGAGCGTGTAATGTGCGGAGCGGAGCCGAGCGTGTAATGTGCGGACCGGAGCCGAGTGTGTAATGTGCGGAGCGGAGCGTGTAATGTGCGGAGCGGAGCCAAGTGTGTAATGTGCGGAGCGGAGCCGAGTGTGTAATGTGCGGAGCCAAGTGTGTAATGTGCGGAGCGGAGCCGAGTGTGTAATGTGCGGAGCTGAGTGTGTAATGTGCGGAGCGGAGCCGAGCGTGTAATGTGCGGAGCGGAGCCCAGTGTGTAATGTGCGGAGCGGAGCCCAGTGTGTAATGTGCGGAGCGGAGCCGTGTGTGTAATGTGCTGAGCGGAGCCGAGTGTGTAATGTGCGGAGCGGAGCCGTGTGTGTAATGTGCGGAGCGGAGCCGAGTGTGTAATGTGCGGAGCGGAGCCGAGTGTGTAATGTGCGGAGCGGAGCCGAGTGTGTAATGTGCGGAGCGGAGCCCAGTGTGTAATGTGCGGAGCGGAGCCCAGTGTGTAATGTGCGGAGCCGAGTGTGTAATGTGCGGAGCCGAGTGTGTAATGTGCGGAGCCGAGTGTGTAATGTGCGGAGCGGAGCCGAATGTGTAATGAGCGGAGCCGAGTGTGTAATGTGCGGAGCCGAGTGTGTAATGTGCGGAGCCTAGTGTGTAATGTGCGGAGCGGAGCCGAGTGTGTAATGTGCGGAGCCGAGTGTGTAATGTGCGGAGCGGAGTCGAGTGTGTAATGTGCGGAGCGGAGCCGAGCGTGTAATGTGCGGAGCGGAGCCGTGTGTGTAATGTGCGGAGCGGAGCCGAGTGTGTAATGTGCGGAGCCGAGTGTGTAATGTGCGGAGCGGAGCCGAGTGTGTAATGTGCGGAGCAGAGCCGAGCGTGTAATGTGCGGACCGGAGCCGAGTGTGTAATGTGCGGAGCGGAGCGTGTAATGTGCGGAGCGGAGCCGAGCGTGTAATGTGCGGACCGGAGCCGAGTGTGTAATGTGCGGAGCGGAGCGTGTAATGTGCGGAGCGGAGCCGAGCGTGTAATGTGCGGAGCGGAGCCGAGCGTGTAATGAGCGGAGCCGAGTGTGTAATGTGCGGATCCGAGCGTGTAATGTGCGGAGCGGAGCCCAGCGTGTAATGTGCGGAGCGGAGCCGAGCGTGTAATGTGCGGAGCGGAGCCGAGCGTGTAATGAGCGGAGCCAAGTGTGTAATGTGCGGAGCGGAGCCGAGTGTGTAATGTGCGGAGCGGAGCCGAGCGTGTAATGTGCGGAGCGGAGCCGAGCATGTAATGTGCGGAGCCGAGCGTGTAATGTTCGGAGCGGAGCCGAGCGTATAATGTGCGGAGCCGAGCGTGTAATGTGCGGAGCGGAGCCGAGGGTGTAATGTGCGGAGCGGAGCCGAGCGTGTAATGAGCGGAGCCGAGTGTGTAATGTGCGGAGCGGAGCCGAGTGTGTAATGTGCGGAGCCGAGTGTGTAATGTGCGGAGCCGAGTGTGTAATGTGCGGAGCGGAGCCGAGCGTGTAATGTGCGGAGCGCAGCCGAGCGTGTAATGTGCGGAGCGGAGCCGTGTGTGTAATGTGCTGAGCGGAGCCGAGTGTGTAATGTGCGGAGCGGAGCCGTGTGTGTAATGTGCGGAGCGGAGCCGAGTGTGTAATGTGCGGAGCGGAGCCGAGTGTGTAATGTGCGGAGCGGAGCCGAGTGTGTAATGTGCGGAGCGGAGCCCAGTGTGTAATGTGCGGAGCGGAGCCCAGTGTGTAATGTGCGGAGCGGAGCCGAGCGTGTAATGTGCGGAGCGGAGCCGTGTGTGTAATGTGCGGAGCGGAGCCGAGTGTGTAATGTGCGGAGCCGAGTGTGTAATGTGCGGAGCGGAGCCGAGTGTGTAATGTGCGGAGCAGAGCCGAGCGTGTAATGTGCGGACCGGAGCCGAGTGTGTAATGTGCGGAGCGGAGCGTGTAATGTGCGGAGCGGAGCCGAGCGTGTAATGTGCGGACCGGAGCCGAGTGTGTAATGTGCGGAGCGGAGCGTGTAATGTGCGGAGCGGAGCCGAGCGTGTAATGTGCGGAGCGGAGCCGAGCGTGTAATGAGCGGAGCCGAGTGTGTAATGTGCGGATCCGAGCGTGTAATGTGCGGAGCGGAGCCCAGCGTGTAATGTGCGGAGCGGAGCCGAGCGTGTAATGTGCGGAGCGGAGCCGAGCGTGTAATGAGCGGAGCCAAGTGTGTAATGTGCGGAGCGGAGCCGAGTGTGTAATGTGCGGAGCGGAGCCGAGCGTGTAATGTGCGGAGCGGAGCCGAGCATGTAATGTGCGGAGCCGAGCGTGTAATGTTCGGAGCGGAGCCGAGCGTATAATGTGCGGAGCCGAGCGTGTAATGTGCGGAGCGGAGCCGAGGGTGTAATGTGCGGAGCGGAGCCGAGCGTGTAATGAGCGGAGCCGAGTGTGTAATGTGCGGAGCGGAGCCGAGTGTGTAATGTGCGGAGCCGAGTGTGTAATGTGCGGAGCCGAGTGTGTAATGTGCGGAGCGGAGCCGAGCGTGTAATGTGCGGAGCGCAGCCGAGCGTGTAATGTGCGGAGCGGAGCCGTGTGTGTAATGTGCTGAGCGGAGCCGAGTGTGTAATGTGCGGAGCGGAGCCGTGTGTGTAATGTGCGGAGCGGAGCCGAGTGTGTAATGTGCGGAGCGGAGCCGAGTGTGTAATGTGCGGAGCGGAGCCGAGTGTGTAATGTGCGGAGCGGAGCCCAGTGTGTAATGTGCGGAGCGGAGCCCAGTGTGTAATGTGCGGAGCCGAGTGTGTAATGTGCGGAGCCGAGTGTGTAATGTGCGGAGCCGAGTGTGTAATGTGCGGAGCGGAGCCGAGTGTGTAATGTGCGGAGCAGAGCCGAGCGTGTAATGTGCGGAGCGGAGCCGTGTGTGTAATGTGCGGAGCGGAGCCGAGTGTGTAATGTGCGGAGCGGAGCCGAGTGTGTAATGTGCGGAGCGGAGCCGAGTGTGTAATGTGCGGAGCCAAGTGTGTAATGTGCGGAGCGGAGCCGAGTGTGTAATGTGCGGAGCTGAGTGTGTAATGTGCGGAGCGGAGCCGAGCGTGTAATGTGCGGAGCGGAGCCCAGTGTGTAATGTGCGGAGCGGAGCCCAGTGTGTAATGTGCGGAGCGGAGCCCAGTGTGTAATGTGCGGAGCGGAGCCGAGCGTGTAATGTGCGGAACGGAGCCGAGTGTGTAATGTGCGGAGCGGAGCCGAGTGTGTAATGTGCGGAGCCGAGTGTGTAATGTGCGGAGCCGAGCGTGTAATGTGCGGAGCGGAGCCGAGGGTGTAATGTGCGGAGCGGAGCCGAGCGTGTAATGAGCGGAGCCGAGTGTGTAATGTGCGGAGCGGAGCCGAGTGTGTAATGTGCGGAGCCGAGTGTGTAATGTGCGGAGCGGAGCCGAGTGTGTAATGTGCGGAGCCGAGTGTGTAATGTGCGGAGCGGAGCCGAGTGTGTAATGTGCGGAGCCGAGTGTGTAATGTGCGGAGCGGAGCCGAGTGTGTAATGTGCGGAGCGGAGCCGAGTGTGTAATGTGCGGAGCGGAGCCGAGCGTGTAATGTGCGGAGCCGAGCGTGTAATGTGCGGAGCGGAGCCGAGTGTGTAATGTGCGGAGCGGAGCCGAGTGTGTAATCTGCGGAGCGGAGCCGAGTGTGTAATGTGCAGAGCGGAGCCGAGTGTGTAATGTGCGGAGCCGAGTGTGTAATGTGCGGAGCGGAGCCGAGTGTGTAATGTGCAGAGCCGAGTGTGTAATGTGCGGAGCGGAGCCGAGCGTGTAATGTGCGGAGCGGAGCCGAGCGTGTAATGTGCGGAGCGGAGCCCAGTGTGTAATGTGCGGAGCGGAGCCCAGTGTGTAATGTGCGGAGCGGAGCCCAGTGTGTAATGTGCGGAGCGGAGCCGAGCGTGTAATGTGCGGAACGGAGCCGAGTGTGTAATGTGCGGAGCGGAGCCGAGTGTGTAATGTGCGGAGCCGAGTGTGTAATGTGCGGAGCCGAGCGTGTAATGTGCGGAGCGGAGCCGAGGGTGTAATGTGCGGAGCGGAGCCGAGCGTGTAATGAGCGGAGCCGAGTGTGTAATGTGCGGAGCGGAGCCGAGTGTGTAATGTGCGGAGCCGAGTGTGTAATGTGCGGAGCGGAGCCGAGTGTGTAATGTGCGGAGCCGAGTGTGTAATGTGCGGAGCGGAGCCGAGTGTGTAATGTGCGGAGCCGAGTGTGTAATGTGCGGAGCGGAGCCGAGTGTGTAATGTGCGGAGCGGAGCCGAGTGTGTAATGTGCGGAGCGGAGCCGAGCGTGTAATGTGCGGAGCCGAGCGTGTAATGTGCGGAGCGCAGCCGAGCGTGTAATGTGCGGAGCGGAGCCGAGCGTGTAATGTGCGGACCGGAGCCGAGTGTGTAATGTGCGGAGCGGAGCGTGTAATGTGCGGAGCGGAGCCAAGTGTGTAATGTGCGGAGCGGAGCCGAGTGTGTAATGTGCGGAGCCAAGTGTGTAATGTGCGGAGCGGAGCCGAGTGTGTAATGTGCGGAGCTGAGTGTGTAATGTGCGGAGCGGAGCCGAGCGTGTAATGTGCGGAGCGGAGCCCAGTGTGTAATGTGCGGAGCGGAGCCCAGTGTGTAATGTGCGGAGCGGAGCCGTGTGTGTAATGTGCTGAGCGGAGCCGAGTGTGTAATGTGCGGAGCGGAGCCGTGTGTGTAATGTGCGGAGCGGAGCCGAGTGTGTAATGTGCGGAGCGGAGCCGAGTGTGTAATGTGCGGAGCGGAGCCGAGTGTGTAATGTGCGGAGCGGAGCCCAGTGTGTAATGTGCGGAGCGGAGCCCAGTGTGTAATGTGCGGAGCCGAGTGTGTAATGTGCGGAGCCGAGTGTGTAATGTGCGGAGCCGAGTGTGTAATGTGCGGAGCGGAGCCGAGTGTGTAATGTGCGGAGCCGAGTGTGTAATGTGCGGAGCAGAGCCGAGCGTGTAATGTGCGGAGCGGAGCCGTGTGTGTAATGTGCGGAGCGGAGCCGAGTGTGTAATGTGCGGAGCGGAGCCGAGTGTGTAATGTGCGGAGCGGAACCGAGTGTGTAATGTGCGGAGCCAAGTGTGTAATGTGCGGAGCGGAGCCGAGTGTGTAATGTGCGGAGCTGAGTGTGTAATGTGCGGAGCGGAGCCGAGCGTGTAATGTGCGGAGCGGAGCCCAGTGTGTAATGTGCGGAGCGGAGCCCAGTGTGTAATGTGCGGAGCGGAGCCCAGTGTGTAATGTGCGGAGCGGAGCCGAGCGTGTAATGTGCGGAACGGAGCCGAGTGTGTAATGTGCGGAGCGGAGCCGAGTGTGTAATGTGCGGAGCCGAGTGTGTAATGTGCGGAGCCGAGCGTGTAATGTGCGGAGCGGAGCCGAGGGTGTAATGTGCGGAGCGGAGCCGAGCGTGTAATGAGCGGAGCCGAGTGTGTAATGTGCGGAGCGGAGCCGAGTGTGTAATGTGCGGAGCCGAGTGTGTAATGTGCGGAGCAGAGCCGAGCGTGTAATGTGCGGAGCGGAGCCGAGCGTGTAATGTGCGGAGCGGAGCCGAGTGTGTAATGTGCGGAGCGGAGCCGAGTGTGTAATCTGCGGAGCGGAGCCGAGTGTGTAATGTGCAGAGCGGAGCCGAGTGTGTAATGTGTGGAGCCGAGTGTGTAATGTGCGGAGCGGAGCCGAGTGTGTAATGTGCAGAGCCGAGTGTGTAATGTGCGGAGCGGAGCCGAGCGTGTAATGTGCGGAGCGGAGCCGAGCGTGTAATGTGCGGAGCGGAGCCCAGTGTGTAATGTGCGGAGCGGAGCCCAGTGTGTAATGTGCGGAGCGGAGCCCAGTGTGTAATGTGCGGAGCGGAGCCGAGCGTGTAATGTGCGGAACGGAGCCGAGTGTGTAATGTGCGGAGCGGAGCCGAGTGTGTAATGTGCGGAGCCGAGTGTGTAATGTGCGGAGCCGAGCGTGTAATGTGCGGAGCGGAGCCGAGGGTGTAATGTGCGGAGCGGAGCCGAGCGTGTAATGAGCGGAGCCGAGTGTGTAATGTGCGGAGCGGAGCCGAGTGTGTAATGTGCGGAGCCGAGTGTGTAATGTGCGGAGCGGAGCCGAGTGTGTAATGTGCGGAGCCGAGTGTGTAATGTGCGGAGCGGAGCCGAGTGTGTAATGTGCGGAGCCGAGTGTGTAATGTGCGGAGCGGAGCCGAGTGTGTAATGTGCGGAGCGGAGCCGAGTGTGTAATGTGCGGAGCGGAGCCGAGCGTGTAATGTGCGGAGCCGAGCGTGTAATGTGCGGAGCGCAGCCGAGCGTGTAATGTGCGGAGCGGAGCCGAGCGTGTAATGTGCGGACCGGAGCCGAGTGTGTAATGTGCGGAGCGGAGCCGAGTGTGTAATGTGCGGAGCGGAGCCCAGTGTGTAATGTGCGGAGCGGAGCCCAGTGTGTAATGTGCGGAGCCGAGTGTGTAATGTGCGGAGCCGAGTGTGTAATGTGCGGAGCCGAGTGTGTAATGTGCGGAGCGGAGCCGAGTGTGTAATGTGCGGAGCCGAGTGTGTAATGTGCGGAGCAGAGCCGAGCGTGTAATGTGCGGAGCGGAGCCGAGCGTGTAATGTGCGGAGCGGAGCCGAGTGTGTAATGTGCGGAGCGGAGCCGAGTGTGTAATCTGCGGAGCGGAGCCGAGTGTGTAATGTGCAGAGCGGAGCCGAGTGTGTAATGTGCGGAGCCGAGTGTGTAATGTGCGGAGCGGAGCCGAGTGTGTAATGTGCAGAGCCGAGTGTGTAATGTGCGGAGCGGAGCCGAGCGTGTAATGTGCGGAGCGGAGCCGAGCGTGTAATGTGCGGAGCGGAGCCCAGTGTGTAATGTGCGGAGCGGAGCCCAGTGTCTAATGTGCGGAGCGGAGCCCAGTGTGTAATGTGCGGAGCGGAGCCGAGCGTGTAATGTGCGGAACGGAGCCGAGTGTGTAATGTGCGGAGCGGAGCCGAGTGTGTAATGTGCGGAGCCGAGTGTGTAATGTGCGGAGCCGAGCGTGTAATGTGCGGAGCGGAGCCGAGGGTGTAATGTGCGGAGCGGAGCCGAGCGTGTAATGAGCGGAGCCGAGTGTGTAATGTGCGGAGCGGAGCCGAGTGTGTAATGTGCGGAGCCGAGTGTGTAATGTGCGGAGCGGAGCCGAGTGTGTAATGTGCGGAGCCGAGTGTGTAATGTGCGGAGCGGAGCCGAGTGTGTAATGTGCGGAGCCGAGTGTGTAATGTGCGGAGCGGAGCCGAGTGTGTAATGTGCGGAGCGGAGCCGAGTGTGTAATGTGCGGAGCGGAGCCGAGCGTGTAATGTGCGGAGCCGAGCGTGTAATGTGCGGAGCGCAGCCGAGCGTGTAATGTGCGGAGCGGATCCGAGCGTGTAATGTGCGGACCGGAGCCGAGTGTGTAATGTGCGGAGCGGAGCGTGTAATGTGCGGAGCGGAGCCGAGTGTGTAATGTGCGGAGCGGAGCCGAGTGTGTAATGTACGGAGCAGAGCCGAGTGTGTAATGTGCGGAGCGGAGCCGAGCGTGTAATGTGCGGAGCGGAGCCGTGTGTGTAATGTGCGGAGCGGAGCCGAGTGTGTAATGTGCGGAGCGGAGCCGAGTGTGTAATGTGCGGAGCGGAGCCGAGTGTGTAATGTGCGGAGCCAAGTGTGTAATGTGCGGAGCGGAGCCGAGTGTGTAATGTGCGGAGCTGAGTGTGTAATGTGCGGAGCGGAGCCGAGCGTGTAATGTGCGGAGCGGAGCCCAGTGTGTAATGTGCGGAGCGGAGCCCAGTGTGTAATGTGCGGAGCGGAGCCGTGTGTGTAATGTGCTGAGCGGAGCCGAGTGTGTAATGTGCGGAGCGGAGCCGTGTGTGTAATGTGCGGAGCGGAGCCGAGTGTGTAATGTGCGGAGCGGAGCCGAGTGTGTAATGTGCGGAGCGGAGCCGAGTGTGTAATGTGCGGAGCGGAGCCCAGTGTGTAATGTGCGGAGCGGAGCCCAGTGTGTAATGTGCGGAGCCGAGTGTGTAATGTGCGGAGCCGAGTGTGTAATGTGCGGAGCCGAGTGTGTAATGTGCGGAGCGGAGCCGAGTGTGTAATGTGCGGAGCCGAGTGTGTAATGTGCGGAGCAGAGCCGAGCGTGTAATGTGCGGAGCGGAGCCGTGTGTGTAATGTGCGGAGCGGAGCCGAGTGTGTAATGTGCGGAGCGGAGCCGAGTGTGTAATGTGCGGAGCGGAGCCGAGTGTGTAATGTGCGGAGCCAAGTGTGTAATGTGCGGAGCGGAGCCGAGTGTGTAATGTGCGGAGCTGAGTGTGTAATGTGCGGAGCGGAGCCGAGCGTGTAATGTGCGGAGCGGAGCCCAGTGTGTAATGTGTGGAGCGGAGCCCAGTGTGTAATGTGCGGAGCGGAGCCCAGTGTGTAATGTGCGGAGCGGAGCCGAGCGTGTAATGTGCGGAACGGAGCCGAGTGTGTAATGTGCGGAGCGGAGCCGAGTGTGTAATGTGCGGAGCCGAGTGTGTAATGTGCGGAGCCGAGCGTGTAATGTGCGGAGCGGAGCCGAGCGTGTAATGAGCGGAGCCGAGTGTGTAATGTGCGGAGCGGAGCCGAGTGTGTAATGTGCGGAGCCGAGTGTGTAATGTGCGGAGCGGAGCCGAGTGTGTAATGTGCGGAGCCGAGTGTGTAATGTGCGGAGCGGAGCCGAGTGTGTAATGTGCGGAGCCGAGTGTGTAATGTGCGGAGCGGAGCCGAGTGTGTAATGTGCGGAGCGGAGCCGAGTGTGTAATGTGCGGAGCGGAGCCGAGCGTGTAATGTGCGGAGCCGAGCGTGTAATGTGCGGAGCGGAGCCGAGTGTGTAATGTGCGGAGCGGAGCCGAGTGTGTAATCTGCGGAGCAGAGCCGAGTGTGTAATGTGCAGAGCGGAGCCGAGTGTGTAATGTGCAGAGCCGAGTGTGTAATGTGCGGAGCGGAGCCGAGCGTGTAATGTGCGGAGCGGAGCCGAGCGTGTAATGTGCGGAGCGGAGCCCAGTGTGTAATGTGCGGAGCGGAGCCCAGTGTGTAATGTGCGGAGCGGAGCCCAGTGTGTAATGTGCGGAGCGGAGCCGAGCGTGTAATGTGCGGAACGGAGCCGAGTGTGTAATGTGCGGAGCGGAGCCGAGTGTGTAATGTGCGGAGCCGAGTGTGTAATGTGCGGAGCCGAGCGTGTAATGTGCGGAGCGGAGCCGAGGGTGTAATGTGCGGAGCGGAGCCGAGCGTGTAATGAGCGGAGCCGAGTGTGTAATGTGCGGAGCGGAGCCGAGTGTGTAATGTGCGGAGCCGAGTGTGTAATGTGCGGAGCGGAGCCGAGTGTGTAATGTGCGGAGCCGAGTGTGTAATGTGCGGAGCGGAGCCGAGTGTGTAATGTGCGGAGCCGAGTGTGTAATGTGCGGAGCGGAGCCGAGTGTGTAATGTGCGGAGCGGAGCCGAGTGTGTAATGTGCGGAGCGGAGCCGAGCGTGTAATGTGCGGAGCCGAGCGTGTAATGTGCGGAGCGCAGCCGAGCGTGTAATGTGCGGAGCGGAGCCGAGCGTGTAATGTGCGGACCGGAGCCGAGTGTGTAATGTGCGGAGCGGAGCGTGTAATGTGCGGAGCGGAGCCGAGTGTGTAATGTGCGGAGCGGAGCCGAGTGTGTAATGTACGGAGCAGAGCCGAGTGTGTAATGTGCGGAGCGGAGCCGAGCGTGTAATGTGCGGAGCGGAGCCGTGTGTGTAATGTGCGGAGCGGAGCCGAGTGTGTAATGTGCGGAGCGGAGCCGAGTGTGTAATGTGCGGAGCGGAGCCGAGTGTGTAATGTGCGGAGCCAAGTGTGTAATGTGCGGAGCGGAGCCGAGTGTGTAATGTGCGGAGCTGAGTGTGTAATGTGCGGAGCGGAGCCGAGTGTGTAATGTGCGGAGCGGAGCCGAGTGAGTAATGTGCGGAGCGGAGCCGAGTGCGTAATGTGCGGAGCGGAGCCGAGTGCGTAATGTGCGGAGCGGAGCCGAGTGCGTAATGTGCGGAGTGGAGCCGAGTGCGTAATGAGCGGAGCCGAGCGTGTAATGTGCGGAGCGGAGCCGAGCGTGTAATGTGCGGAGCAGAGCCGAGTGTGTAATGTGCGGAGCGGAGCCGAGCGCGTAATGTGCGGAGCGGAGCCGAGCGCGTAATGTGCGGAGCGGAGCCGAGCGTGTAATGTGCGGAGCCGAGCATGTAATGTGCGGAGCGGAGCCGAGTGCGTAATGTGCGGAGCGGAGCCGAGTGCGTAATGAGCGTAGCCGAGCGTGTAATGTGCGGAGCGGAGCCGAGCGTGTAATGTGCGGAGCGGAGCCGAGCGTGTAATGTGCGGAGCGGAGCCGAGCGCGTAATGTGCGGAGCGGAGCCGAGCGCGTAATGTGCGGAGCGGAGCCGAGCGCGTAATGTGCGGAGCGGAGCCGAGCGTGTAATGTGCGGAGCGGAGCCGAGCGTGTAATGTGCGGAGCGGAGCCGAGTGTGTAATGAGCGGAGCCGAGCGTGTAATGTGCGGAGCGGAGCCGAGCGTGTAATGTGCGGAGCGGAGCCGAGCGTGTAATGTGCGGAGCGGAGCCCAGCGTGTAATGTGCGGAGCGGAGCCGAGCGTGTAATGTGCGGAGCCGAGCGTGTAATGTGCGGAGCGGAGCCGAGGGTGTAATGTGCGGAGCGGAGCCGAGCGTGTAATGAGCGGAGCCGAGTGTGTAATGTGCGGAGCGGAGCCGAGTGTGTAATGTGCGGAGCCGAGTGTGTAATGTGCGGAGCCGAGTGTGTAATGTGCGGAGCGGAGCCGAGTGTGTAATGTGCGGAGCCGAGTGTGTAATGTGCGGAGCAGAGCCGAGCCGAGCGTGTAATGTGCGGAGCGGAGCCGAGCGTGTAATGTGCGGAGCGGAGCCGAGTGTGTAATGTGCGGAGCGGAGCCGAGTGTGTAATGTGCAGAGCGGAGCCGAGTGTTTAATGTGCGGAGCGGAGCCGAGTGTGTAATGTGCGGAGCGGAGCCGAGTGTGTAATGTGCGGAGCCGAGTGTGTAATGTGCGGAGCGGAGCCGAGTGTGTAATGTGCGGAGCGGAGCCGAGTGCGTAATGTGCGGAGCGGAGCCGAGTGCGTAATGTGCGGAGCGGAGCCGAGTGCGTAATGAGCGGAGCCGAGCGTGTAATGTGCGGAGCGGAGCCGAGCGTGTAATGTGCGGAGCGGAGCCGAGTGTGTAATGTGCGGAGCCGAGTGTGTAATGTGCGGAGCGGAGCCGAGCGTGTAATGTGCGGAGCGGAGCCGTGTGTGTAATGTGCTGAGCGGAGCCGAGTGTGTAATGTGCGGAGCGGAGCCGTGTGTGTAATGTGCGGAGCGGAGCCGAGTGTGTAATGTGCGGAGCGGAGCCGAGTGTGTAATGTGCGGAGCGGAGCCCAGTGTGTAATGTGCGGAGCGGAGCCGAGTGTGTAATGTGCGGAGCGGAGCCGAGTGTGTAATGTGCGGAGCCGAGTGTGTAATGTGCGGAGCGGAGCCGAGTGTGTAATGTGTGGAGCGGAGCCGAGTGTGTAATGTGCGGAGCGGAGCCGAGTGTGTAATGTGCGGAGCGGAGCCGAGTGTGTAATGTGCGGAGCCGAGTGTGTAATGTGCGGAGCGGAGCCGAGTGTGTAATGTGCGGAGCGGAGCCGAGTGTGTAATGTGCGGAGCGGAGCCGAGTGCGTAATGTGCGGAGCGGAGCCGAGTGCGTAATGAGCGGAGCCGAGCGTGTAATGTGCGGAGCGGAGCCGAGTGTGTAATGTGCGGAGCCGAGTGTGTAATGTGCGGAGCGGAGCCGAGCGTGTAATGTGCGGAGCGGAGCCGAGCGTGTAATGTGCGGAGCGGAGCCGAGTGTGTAATGTGCGGAGCCGAGTGTGTAATGTGCGGAGCGGAGCCGTGTGTGTAATGTGCTGAGCGGAGCCGAGTGTGTAATGTGCGGAGCGGAGCCGCGTGTGTAATGTGCGGAGCGGAGCCGAGTGTGTAATGTGCGGAGCGGAGCCCAGTGTGTAATGTGCGGAGCGGAGCCGAGTGTGTAATGTGCGGAGCGGAGCCGAGTGTGTAATGTGCGGAGCCGAGTGTGTAATGTGCGGAGCGGAGCCGAGTGTGTAATGTGCGGAGCGGAGCCCAGTGTGTAATGTGCGGAGCGGAGCCGAGTGTGTAATGTGCGGAGCCGAGTGTGTAATGTGCGGAGCCGAGTGTGTAATGTGCGGAGCCGAGTGTGTAATGTGCGGAGCGGAGCCGAGTGTGTAATGTGCGGAGCCGAGTGTGTAATGTGCGGAGCGGAGCCGAGCGTGTAATGTGCGGAGCGGAGCCGAGTGTGTAATGTGCGGAGCGGAGCCGAGTGTGTAATGTGCGGAGCGGAGCCGAGTGTGTAATGTGCAGAGCGGAGCCGAGTGTGTAATGTGCGGAGCGGAGCCGAGTGTGTAATGTGCAGAGCCGAGTGTGTAATGTGCGGAGCGGAGCCGAGCGTGTAATGTGCGGAGCGGAGCCGAGTGTGTAATGTGCGGAGCGGAGCCGAGTGTGTAATGTGCAGAGCGGAGCCGAGTGTGTAATGTGCGGAGCGGAGCCGAGTGTGTAATGTGCAGAGCCGAGTGTGTAATGTGCGGAGCGGAGCCGAGCGTGTAATGTGCGGAGCGGAGCCGAGCGTGTAATGTGCGGTGCGGAGCCGAGCGTGTAATGTGCGGAGCGGAGCCGAGCGTGTAATGTGCGGAGCGGAGCCCAGTGTGTAATGTGCGGAGCGGAGCCCAGTGTGTAATGTGCGGAGCGGAGCCCAGTGTGTAATGTGCGGAGCGGAGCCGAGCGTGTAATGGGCGGAACGGAGCCGAGTGTGTAATGTGCGGAGCGGAGCCGAGTGTGTAATGTGCGGAGCCGAGCGTGTAATGTGCGGAGCGGAGCCGAGGGTGTAATGTGCGGAGCGGAGCCGAGCGTGTAATGAGCGGAGCCGAGTGTGTAATGTGCGGAGCGGAGCCGAGTGTGTAATGTGCGGAGCCGAGTGTGTAATGTGCGGAGCCGAGTGTGTAATGTGCGGAGCGGAGCCGCGTGTGAAATGTGCGGAGCCGAGTGTGTAATGTGCGGAGCGGAGCCGAGTGTGTAATGTGCGGAGCGGAGCCGAGCGTGTAATGAGCGGAGCCGAGTGTGTAATGTGCGGAGCCGAGTGTGTAATGTGCGGAGCCGAGTGTGTAATGTGCGGAGCGGAGCCGAGTGTGTAATGTGCGGAGCCGAGTGTGTAATGTGCGGAGCGGAGCCGAGTGTGTAATGTGCGGAGCGGAGCCGAGTGTGTAATGTGCGGAGCCGAGTGTGTAATGTGCGGAGCCGAGTGTG
Source organism: Phyllobates terribilis (assembly GCF_046119375.1). NCBI lineage: Eukaryota > Metazoa > Chordata > Amphibia > Anura > Dendrobatidae > Phyllobates > Phyllobates terribilis. Next base: position 595,829,686 of record NW_027362761.1, read on the forward strand.
TAATGTGCGGAGCGGAGCCGAGTGTGTAATGTGCGGAGCGGAGCCGAGTGCGTAATGTGCGGAGCGGAGCCGAGTGCGTAATGTGCGGAGCGGAGCCGAGTGCGTAATGAGCGGAGCCGAGCGTGTAATGTGCGGAGCGGAGCCGAGCGTGTAATGTGCGGAGCGGAGCCGAGTGTGTAATGTGCGGAGCCGAGTGTGTAATGTGCGGAGCGGAGCCGAGCGTGTAATGTGCGGAGCGGAGCCGAGCGTGTAATGTGCGGAGCGGAGCCGTGTGTGTAATGTGCTGAGCGGAGCCGAGTGTGTAATGTGCGGAGCGGAGCCGAGTGTGTAATGTGCGGAGCGGAGCCGAGTGTGTAATGTGCGGAGCGGAGCCCAGTGTGTAATGTGCGGAGCGGAGCCGAGTGTGTAATGTGCGGAGCGGAGCCGAGTGTGTAATGTGCGGAGCCGAGTGTGTAATGTGCGGAGCGGAGCCGAGTGTGTAATGTGCGGAGCGGAGCCCAGTGTGTAATGTGCGGAGCGGAGCCGAGTGTGTAATGTGCGGAGCCGAGTGTGTAATGTGCGGAGCCGAGTGTGTAATGTGCGGAGCCGAATGTGTAATGTGCGGAGCGGAGCCGAGTGTGTAATGTGCGGAGCGGAGCCGAGAGTGTAATGTGCGGAGCGGAGCCGAGTGTGTAATGTGCGGAGCGGAGCCGAGTGTGTAATGTGCGGAGCGGAGCCGAGTGTGTAATGTGCAGAGCGGAGCCGAGTGTGTAATGTGCGGAGCGGAGCCGAGTGTGTAATGTGCAGAGCCGAGTGTGTAATGTGCGGAGCGGAGCCGAGCGTGTAATGTGCGGAGCGGAGCCGAGCGTGTAATGTGCGGAGCGGAGCCGAGCGTGTAATGTGCGGAGCGGAGCCCAGTGTGTAATGTGCGGAGCGGAGCCCAGTGTGTAATGTGCGGAGCGGAGCCCAGTGTGTAATGTGCGGAGCGGAGCCGAGCGTGTAATGGGCGGAACGGAGCCGAGTGTGTAATGTGCGGAGCGGAGCCGAGTGTGTAATGTGCGGAGCCGAGTGTGTAATGTGCGGAGCCGAGCGTGTAATGTGCGGAGCGGAGCCGAGGGTGTAATGTGCGGAGCGGAGCCGAGCGTGTAATGAGCGGAGCCGAGTGTGTAATGTGCGGAGCGGAGCCGAGTGTGTAATGTGCGGAGCCGAGTGTGTAATGTGCGGAGCCGAGTGTGTAATGTGCGGAGCGGAGCCGAGTGTGTAATGTGCGGAGCCGAGTGTGTAATGTGCGGAGCGGAGCCGAGTGTGTAATGTGCGGAGCGGAACCGAGCGTGTAATGTGCGGAGCGGAGCCGAGCGTGTAATGTGCGGAGCGGAGCCGTGTGTGTAATGTGCTGAGCGGAGCCGAGTGTGTAATGTGCGGAGCGGAGCCGTGTGTGTAATGTGCGGAGCGGAGCCGAGTGTGTAATATCCGGAGCGGAGCCGAGTGTGTAATGTGCGGAGCGGAGCCCAGTGTGTAATGTGCGGAGCGGAGCCGAGCGTGTAATGGGCGGAACGGAGCCGAGTGTGTAATGTGCGGAGCGGAGCCCAGTGTGTAATGTGCGGAGCGGAGCCGAGCGTGTAATGGGCGGAACGGAGCCGAGTGTGTAATGTGCGGAGCGGAGCCGAGTGTGTAATGTGCGGAGCCGAGTGTGTAATGTGCGGAGCCGAGCGTGTAATGTGCGGAGCGGAGCCGAGGGTGTAATGTGCGGAGCCGAGCGTGTAATGAGCGGAGCCGAGTGTGTAATGTGCGGAGCCGAGTGTGTAATGTGCGGAGCCGAGTGTGTAATGTGCGGAGCCGAGTGTGTAATGTGCGGAGCGGAGCCGAGCGTGTAATGTGCGGAGCGGAGCCGAGCGTGTAATGTGCGGAGCGGAGCCGTGTGTGTAATGTGCGGAGCGGAGCCGAGTGTGTAATGTGCGGAGCGGAGCCGAGCGTGTAATGTGCGGAGCGGAGCCGAGCGTGTAATGTGCGGAGCGGAGCCGAGCGTGTAATGTGCGGAGCGGAGCCGAGCGCGTAATGTGCGGAGCGGAGCCGAGCGCGTAATGTGCGGAGCGGAGCCGAGCGTGTAATGTGCGGAGCGGAGCCGAGCGTGTAATGTGCGGAGCGGAGCCGAGCGTGTAATGTGCGGAGCGGAGCCGAGCGTGTAATGTGCGGAGCCGAGCGTGTAATGTGCGGAGCGGAGTCGAGCGTGTAATGTGCGTAGCGGAGCCGAGCGTGTAATGTGCGGAGCGGAGCCGAGCGTGTAATGTGCGGAGCGGAGCCGAGCGTGTAATGTGCGGAGCGGAGCCGAGCGTGTAATGTGCGGAGCGGAGCCGAGCGTGTAATGTGCGGAGCGGAGCCGAGTGTGTAATGTGCGGAGCCGAGCGTGTAATGTGCGGAGCGGAGTCGAGCGTGTAATGTGCGTAGCGGAGCCGAGCGTGTAATGTGCGGAGCGGACCCGAGCGTGTAATGTGCGGAGCGGAGCCGAGCGTGTAATGTGCGGAGCGGAGCCCAGTGTGTAATGTGCGGAGCGGAGTCCAGTGTGTAATGTGCGGAGCGGAGCCGAGTGTGTAATGTGCGGAGCCGAGTGTGTAATGTGCGGAGCCGAGCGTGTAATGTGCGGAGCGGAGCCGAGCGTGTAATGTGTGGAGCGGAGCCGAGTGTGTAATGTGCGGAGCCGAGCGTGTAATGAGCGGAGCCGACCGTGTAATGTGCGGAGCGGAGCCGAGCGTGTAATGTGCGGAGCGTAGCCGAGCGTGTAATGTGCGGAGCCGAGCGTGTAATGTGCGGAGCCGAGCGTGTAATGTGCGGAGCCGAGCCGAGCGTGTAATGTGCGGAGTCGAGCGTGTAATTTGCGGAGCCGAGCGTGTAATGTGCGGAGCCGAGCCGAGCGTGTAATGTGCGGAGCGGAGCCGAGCGTGTAATGTGCGGAGCCGAGCGTGTAATGTGCGGAGCCGAGTGTGTAATGTGCGGAGCCGAGTGTGTAATGTGCGGAGCGGAGCCGAGTGTGTAATGTGCGGAGCGGAGCCGAGCGTGTAATGTGCGGAGCCGAGCGTGTAATGTGCGGAGCGGAGCCGAGCGTGTAATGTGCGGAGCGGAGCCGTGTGTGTAATGTGCTGAGCGGAGCCGAGTGTGTAATGTGCGGAGCGGAGCCGTGTGTGTAATGTGCGGAGCGGAGCCGAGTGTGTAATGTGCGGAGCGGAGCCGAGTGTGTAATGTGCGGAGCGGAGTGTGTAATGTGCGGAGCCGAGTGTGTAATGTGCGGAGCCGAGTGTGTAATGTGCGGAGCGGAGCCGAGTGTGTAATGTGCGGAGCCGAGTGTGTAATGTGCGGAGCAGAGCCGAGCGTGTAATGTGCGGAGCGGAGCCGAGCGTGTAATGTGCGGAGCGGAACCGAGTGTGTAATGTGCGGAGCGGAGCCGAGTGTGTAATGTGCGGAGCGGAGCCGAGTGTGTAATGTGCAGAGCCGAGTGTGTAATGTGCGGAGCGGAGCCGAGTGTGTAATATGCGGAGCGGAGCCGAGCGTGTAATGTGCGGAGCGGAGCCGAGCGTGTAATGTGCGGAGCGGAGCCGAGCGTGTAATGTGCGGAGCGGAGCCGAGTGTGTAATGTGCGGAGCCGAGTGTGTAATGTGCGCAGCCGAGCGTGTAATGTGCAGAGCGGAGCCGAGGGTGTAATGTGCGGAGCGGAGCCGAGCGTGTAATGAGCGGAGCCGAGTGTGTAATGTGCGGAGCGGAGCCGAGTGTGTAATGTGCGGAGCCGAGTGTGTAATGTGCGGAGCCGAGTGTGTAATGTGCGGAGCGGAGCCGAGTGTGTAATGTGCGGAGCAGAGCCGAGTGTGTAATGTGCGGAGCGGAGCCGAGCGTGTAATGTGCGGAGCGGAGCCGTGTGTGTAATGTGCGGAGCGGAGCCGAGTGTGTAATGTGCGGAGCGGAGCCGAGTGTGTAATGTGCGGAGCGGAGCCGAGTGTGTAATGTGCGGAGCCAAGTGTGTAATGTGCGGAGCGGAGCCGAGTGTGTAATGTGCGGAGCTGAGTGTGTAATGTGCGGAGCGGAGCCGAGTGTGTAATGTGCGGAGCGGAGCCGAGTGAGTAATGTGCGGAGCGGAGCCGAGTGCGTAATGTGCGGAGCGGAGCCGAGTGCGTAATGTGCGGAGCGGAGCCGAGTGCGTAATGTGCGGAGTGGAGCCGAGTGCGTAATGAGCGGAGCCGAGCGTGTAATGTGCGGAGCGGAGCCGAGCGTGTAATGTGCGGAGCAGAGCCGAGTGTGTAATGTGCGGAGCGGAGCCGAGCGCGTAATGTGCGGAGCGGAGCCGAGCGCGTAATGTGCGGAGCCGAGCGTGTAATGTGCGGAGCCGAGCATGTAATGTGCGGAGCGGAGCCGAGTGCGTAATGTGCGGAGCGGAGCCGAGTGCGTAATGAGCGAAGCCGAGCGTGTAATGTGCGGAGCGGAGCCGAGCGTGTAATGTGCGGAGCGGAGCCGAGCGTGTAATGTGCGGAGCGGACCCGAGCGTGTAATGTGCGGAGCGGAGCCGAGCGTGTAATGTGCGGAGCGGAGCCCAGTGTGTAATGTGCGGAGCGGAGTCCAGTGTGTAATGTGCGGAGCGGAGCCGAGTGTGTAATGTGCGGAGCCGAGTGTGTAATGTGCGGAGCCGAGCGTGTAATGTGCGGAGCGGAGCCGAGCGTGTAATGTGCGGAGCGGAGCCGAGTGTGTAATGTGCGGAGCCGAGCGTGTAATGAGCGGAGCCGACCGTGTAATGTGCGGAGCGGAGCCGAGCGTGTAATGTGCGGAGCGTAGCCGAGCGTGTAATGTGCGGAGCCGAGCGTGTAATGTGCGGAGCCGAGCGTGTAATGTGCGGAGCCGAGCCGAGCGTGTAATGTGCGGAGTCGAGCGTGTAATTTGCGGAGCCGAGCGTGTAATGTGCGGAGCCGAGCCGAGCGTGTAATGTGCGGAGCGGAGCCGAGCGTGTAATGTGCGGAGCCGAGCGTGTAATGTGCGGAGCCGAGTGTGTAATGTGCGGAGCCGAGTGTGTAATGTGCGGAGCGGAGCCGAGTGTGTAATGTGCGGAGCGGAGCCGAGCGTGTAATGTGCGGAGCCGAGCGTGTAATGTGCGGAGCGGAGCCGAGCGTGTAATGTGCGGAGCGGAGCCGTGTGTGTAATGTGCTGAGCGGAGCCGAGTGTGTAATGTGCGGAGCGGAGCCGTGTGTGTAATGTGCGGAGCGGAGCCGAGTGTGTAATGTGCGGAGCGGAGCCGAGTGTGTAATGTGCGGAGCGGAGTGTGTAATGTGCGGAGCCGAGTGTGTAATGTGCGGAGCCGAGTGTGTAATGTGCGGAGCGGAGCCGAGTGTGTAATGTGCGGAGCCGAGTGTGTAATGTGCGGAGCAGAGCCGAGCGTGTAATGTGCGGAGCGGAGCCGAGCGTGTAATGTGCGGAGCGGAACCGAGTGTGTAATGTGCGGAGCGGAGCCGAGTGTGTAATGTGCGGAGCGGAGCCGAGTGTGTAATGTGCAGAGCCGAGTGTGTAATGTGCGGAGCGGAGCCGAGTGTGTAATATGCGGAGCGGAGCCGAGCGTGTAATGTGCGGAGCGGAGCCGAGCGTGTAATGTGCGGAGCGGAGCCGAGCGTGTAATGTGCGGAGCGGAGCCGAGTGTGTAATGTGCGGAGCCGAGTGTGTAATGTGCGCAGCCGAGCGTGTAATGTGCAGAGCGGAGCCGAGGGTGTAATGTGCGGAGCGGAGCCGAGCGTGTAATGAGCGGAGCCGAGTGTGTAATGTGCGGAGCGGAGCCGAGTGTGTAATGTGCGGAGCCGAGTGTGTAATGTGCGGAGCCGAGTGTGTAATGTGCGGAGCGGAGCCGAGTGTGTAATGTGCGGAGCAGAGCCGAGTGTGTAATGTGCGGAGCGGAGCCGAGCGTGTAATGTGCGGAGCGGAGCCGTGTGTGTAATGTGCGGAGCGGAGCCGAGTGTGTAATGTGCGGAGCGGAGCCGAGTGTGTAATGTGCGGAGCGGAGCCGAGTGTGTAATGTGCGGAGCCAAGTGTGTAATGTGCGGAGCGGAGCCGAGTGTGTAATGTGCGGAGCTGAGTGTGTAATGTGCGGAGCGGAGCCGAGTGTGTAATGTGCGGAGCGGAGCCGAGTGAGTAATGTGCGGAGCGGAGCCGAGTGCGTAATGTGCGGAGCGGAGCCGAGTGCGTAATGTGCGGAGCGGAGCCGAGTGCGTAATGTGCGGAGTGGAGCCGAGTGCGTAATGAGCGGAGCCGAGCGTGTAATGTGCGGAGCGGAGCCGAGCGTGTAATGTGCGGAGCAGAGCCGAGTGTGTAATGTGCGGAGCGGAGCCGAGCGCGTAATGTGCGGAGCGGAGCCGAGCGCGTAATGTGCGGAGCCGAGCGTGTAATGTGCGGAGCCGAGCATGTAATGTGCGGAGCGGAGCCGAGTGCGTAATGTGCGGAGCGGAGCCGAGTGCGTAATGAGCGAAGCCGAGCGTGTAATGTGCGGAGCGGAGCCGAGCGTGTAATGTGCGGAGCGGAGCCGAGCGTGTAATGTGCGGAGCGGAGCCGAGCGCGTAATGTGCGGAGCGGAGCCGAGCGCGTAATGTGCGGAGCGGAGCCGAGCGTGTAATGTGCGGAGCGGAGCCGAGCGTGTAATGTGCGGAGCGGAGCCGAGTGTGTAATGAGCGGAGCCGAGCGTGTAATGTGCGGAGCGGAGCCGAGCGTGTAATGTGCGGAGCGGAGCCGAGCGTGTAATGTGCGGAGCGGAGCCCAGCGTGTAATGTGCGGAGCGGAGCCGAGCGTGTAATGTGCGGAGCCGAGCGTGTAATGTGCGGAGCCGAGCGTGTAATGTGCGGAGCGGAGCCGAGGGTGTAATGTGCGGAGCGGAGCCGAGCGTGTAATGAGCGGAGCCGAGTGTGTAATGTGCGGAGCGGAGCCGAGTGTGTAATGTGCGGAGCCGAGTGTGTAATGTGCGGAGCCGAGTGTGTAATGTGCGGAGCGGAGCCGAGTGTGTAATGTGCGGAGCCGAGTGTGTAATGTGCGGAGCAGAGCCGAGCCGAGCGTGTAATGTGCGGAGCGGAGCCGAGCGTGTAATGTGCGGAGCGGAGCCGAGCGTGTAATGTGCGGAGCGGAGCCGAGTGTGTAATGTGCAGAGCGGAGCCGAGTGTGTAATGTGCGGAGCGGAGCCGAGTGTGTAATGTGCGGAGCGAAGCCGAGTGTGTAATGTGCGGAGCCGAGTGTGTAATGTGCGGAGCGGAGCCGAGTGTGTAATGTGCGGAGCGGAGCCGAGTGCGTAATGTGCGGAGCGGAGCCGAGTGCGCAATGTGCGGAGCGGAGCCGAGTGCGTAATGAGCGGAGCCGAGCGTGTAATGTGCGGAGCGGAGCCGAGCGTGTAATGTGCGGAGCGGAGCCGAGTGTGTAATGTGCGGAGCGGAGCCGTGTGTGTAATGTGCTGAGCGGAGCCGAGTGTGTAATGTGCGGAGCGGAGCCGTGTGTGTAATGTGCGGAGCGGAGCCGAGTGTGTAATGTGCGGAGCGGAGCCGAGTGTGTAATGTGCGGAGCGGAGCCCAGTGTGTAATGTGCGGAGCGGAGCCGAGTGTGTAATGTGCGGAGCGGAGCCGAGTGTGTAATGTGCGGAGCCGAGTGTGTAATGTGCGGAGCGGAGCCGAGTGTGTAATGTGCGGAGCGGAGCCGAGTGTGTAATGTGCGGAGCGGAGCCGAGTGTGTAATGTGCGGAGCCGAGTGTGTAATGTGCGGAGCGGAGCCGAGTGTGTAATGTGCGGAGCGGAGCCGAGTGCGTAATGTGCGGAGCCGAGTGCGTAATGTGCGGAGCGGAGCCGAGTGCGTAATGAGCGGAGCCGAGCGTGTAATGTGCGGAGCGGAGCCGAGCGTGTAATGTGCGGAGCGGAGCCGAGCGTGTAATGTGCGGAGCCGAGTGTGTAATGTGCGGAGCGGAGCCGAGCGTGTAATGTGCGGAGCGGAGCCGAGCGTGTAATGTGCGGAGCGGAGCCGTGTGTGTAATGTGCTGAGCGGAGCCGAGTGTGTAATGTGCGGAGCGGAGCCGAGTGTGTAATGTGCGGAGCGGAGCCGAGTGTGTAATGTGCGGAGCGGAGCCGAGTGTGTAATGTGCGGAGCGGAGCCGAGTGTGTAATGTGCGGAGCCGAGTGTGTAATGTGCGGAGCGGAGCCGAGTGTGTAATGTGCGGAGCGGAGCCCAGTGTGTAATGTGCGGAGCGGAGCCGAGTGTGTAATGTGCGGAGCCGAGTGTGTAATGTGCGGAGCCGAGTGTGTAATGTGCGGAGCCGAGTGTGTAATGTGCGGAGCGGAGCCGAGTGTGTAATGTGCGGAGCCGAGTGTGTAATGTGCGGAGCGGAGCCGAGCGTGTAATGTGCGGAGCGGAGCCGAGTGTGTAATGTGCGGAGCGGAGCCGAGTGTGTAATGTGCGGAGCGGAGCCGAGTGTGTAATGTGCAGAGCGGAGCCGAGTGTGTAATGTGCGGAGCGGAGCCGAGTGTGTAATGTGCAGAGCCGAGTGTGTAATGTGCGGAGCGGAGCCGAGCGTGTAATGTGCGGAGCGGAGCCGAGCGTGTAATGTGCGGAGCGGAGCCGAGCGTGTAATGTGCGGAGCGGAGCCGAGCGTGTAATGTGCGGAGCGGAGCCCAGTGTGTAATGTGCGGAGCGGAGCCCAGAGTGTAATGTGCGGAGCGGAGCCCAGTGTGTAATGTGCGGAGCGGAGCCGAGCGTGTAATGGGCGGAACGGAGCCGAGTGTGTAATGTGCGGAGCGGAGCCGAGTGTGTAATGTGCGGAGCCGAGTGTGTAATGTGCGGAGCCGAGCGTGTAATGTGCGGAGCGGAGCCGAGGGTGTAATGTGCGGAGCGGAGCCGAGCGTGTAATGAGCGGAGCCGAGTGTGTAATGTGCGGAGCGGAGCCGAGTGTGTAATGTGCGGAGCCGAGTGTGTAATGTGCGGAGCCGAGTGTGTAATGTGCGGAGCGGAGCCGCGTGTGTAATGTGCGGAGCCGAGTGTGTAATGTGCGGAGCGGAGCCGAGTGTGTAATGTGCGGAGCGGAGCCGAGCGTGTAATGAGCGGAGCCGAGTGTGTAATGTGCGGAGCCGAGTGTGTAATGTGCGGAGCCGAGTGTGTAATGTGCGGAGCGGAGCCGAGTGTGTAATGTGCGGAGCCGAGTGTGTAATGTGCGGAGCGGAGCCGAGTGTGTAATGTGCGGAGCGGAGCCGAGCGTGTAATGTGCGGAGCGGAGCCGTGTGTGTAATGTGCGGAGCGGAGCCGAGTGTGTAATGTGCGGAGCCGAGTGTGTAATGTGCGGAGCGGAGCCGAGTGTGTAATGTGCGGAGCAGAGCCGAGCGTGTAATGTGCGGACCGGAGCCGAGTGTGTAATGTGCGGAGCGGAGCGTGTAATGTGCGGAGCGGAGCCGAGCGTGTAATGTGCGGACCGGAGCCGAGTGTGTAATGTGCGGAGCGGAGCGTGTAATGTGCGGAGCGGAGCCGAGCGTGTAATGTGCGGAGCGGAGCCGAGCGTGTAATGAGCGGAGCCGAGTGTGTAATGTGCGGATCCGAGCGTGTAATGTGCGGAGCGGAGCCCAGCGTGTAATGTGCGGAGCGGAGCCGAGTGTGTAATGTGCGGAGCGGAGCCGAGTGTGTAATGTGCGGAGCCAAGTGTGTAATGTGCGGAGCGGAGCCGAGTGTGTAATGTGCGGAGCTGAGTGTGTAATGTGCGGAGCGGAGCCGAGTGTGTAATGTGCGGAGCGGAGCCGAGTGAGTAATGTGCGGAGCGGAGCCGAGTGCGTAATGTGCGGAGCGGAGCCGAGTGCGTAATGTGCGGAGCGGAGCCGAGTGCGTAATGTGCGGAGTGGAGCCGAGTGCGTAATGAGCGGAGCCGAGCGTGTAATGTGCGGAGCGGAGCCGAGCGTGTAATGTGCGGAGCAGAGCCGAGTGTGTAATGTGCAGAGCCGAGTGTGTAATGTGCGGAGCGGAGCCGAGCGTGTAATGTGCGGAGCGGAGCCGAGCGTGTAATGTGCGGAGCGGAGCCGAGCGTGTAATGTGCGGAGCGGAGCCGAGCGTGTAATGTGCGGAGCGGAGCCCAGTGTGTAATGTGCGGAGCGGAGCCCAGAGTGTAATGTGCGGAGCGGAGCCCAGTGTGTAATGTGCGGAGCGGAGCCGAGCGTGTAATGGGCGGAACGGAGCCGAGTGTGTAATGTGCGGAGCGGAGCCGAGTGTGTAATGTGCGGAGCCGAGTGTGTAATGTGCGGAGCCGAGCGTGTAATGTGCGGAGCGGAGCCGAGGGTGTAATGTGCGGAGCGGAGCCGAGCGTGTAATGAGCGGAGCCGAGTGTGTAATGTGCGGAGCGGAGCCGAGTGTGTAATGTGCGGAGCCGAGTGTGTAATGTGCGGAGCCGAGTGTGTAATGTGCGGAGCGGAGCCGCGTGTGTAATGTGCGGAGCCGAGTGTGTAATGTGCGGAGCGGAGCCGAGTGTGTAATGTGCGGAGCGGAGCCGAGCGTGTAATGAGCGGAGCCGAGTGTGTAATGTGCGGAGCCGAGTGTGTAATGTGCGGAGCCGAGTGTGTAATGTGCGGAGCGGAGCCGAGTGTGTAATGTGCGGAGCCGAGTGTGTAATGTGCGGAGCGGAGCCGAGTGTGTAATGTGCGGAGCGGAGCCGAGCGTGTAATGTGCGGAGCGGAGCCGTGTGTGTAATGTGCGGACCGGAGCCGAGTGTGTAATGTGCGGAGCCGAGTGTGTAATGTGCGGAGCGGAGCCGAGTGTGTAATGTGCGGAGCAGAGCCGAGCGTGTAATGTGCGGACCGGAGCCGAGTGTGTAATGTGCGGAGCGGAGCGTGTAATGTGCGGAGCGGAGCCGAGCGTGTAATGTGCGGACCGGAGCCGAGTGTGTAATGTGCGGAGCGGAGCGTGTAATGTGCGGAGCGGAGCCGAGCGTGTAATGTGCGGAGCGGAGCCGAGCGTGTAATGAGCGGAGCCGAGTGTGTAATGTGCGGATCCGAGCGTGTAATGTGCGGAGCGGAGCCCAGCGTGTAATGTGCGGAGCGGAGCCGAGTGTGTAATGTGCGGAGCGGAGCCGAGTGTGTAATGTGCGGAGCCAAGTGTGTAATGTGCGGAGCGGAGCCGAGTGTGTAATGTGCGGAGCTGAGTGTGTAATGTGCGGAGCGGAGCCGAGTGTGTAATGTGCGGAGCGGAGCCGAGTGAGTAATGTGCGGAGCGGAGCCGAGTGCGTAATGTGCGGAGCGGAGCCGAGTGCGTAATGTGCGGAGCGGAGCCGAGTGCGTAATGTGCGGAGTGGAGCCGAGTGCGTAATGAGCGGAGCCGAGCGTGTAATGTGCGGAGCGGAGCCGAGCGTGTAATGTGCGGAGCAGAGCCGAGTGTGTAATGTGCGGAGCGGAGCCGAGCGCGTAATGTGCGGAGCGGAGCCGAGCGCGTAATGTGCGGAGCCGAGCGTGTAATGTGCGGAGCCGAGCATGTAATGTGCGGAGCGGAGCCGAGTGCGTAATGTGCGGAGCGGAGCCGAGTGCGTAATGAGCGAAGCCGAGCGTGTAATGTGCGGAGCGGAACCGAGCGTGTAATGTGCGGAGCGGAGCCGAGCGTGTAATGTGCGGAGCGGAGCCGAGCGCGTAATGTGCGGAGCGGAGCCGAGCGCGTAATGTGCGGAGCGGAGCCGAGCGTGTAATGTGCGGAGCGGAGCCGAGCGTGTAATGTGCGGAGCGGAGCCGAGTGTGTAATGTGCGGAGCGGAGCCGAGTGTGTAATGTGCGGAGCGGAGCCGAGTGTGTAATGTGCGGAGCGGAGCCGAGTGTGTAATGTGCGGAGCCGAGTGTGTAATGTGCGGAGCGGAGCCGAGTGTGTAATGTGCGGAGCGGAGCCGAGTGCGTAATGTGCGGAGCCGAGTGCGTAATGTGCGGAGCGGAGCCGAGTGCGTAATGAGCGGAGCCGAGCGTGTAATGTGCGGAGCGGAGCCGAGCGTGTAATGTGCGGAGCGGAGCCGAGCGTGTAATGTGCGGAGCCGAGTGTGTAATGTGCGGAGCGGAGCCGAGCGTGTAATGTGCGGAGCGGAGCCGAGCGTGTAATGTGCGGAGCGGAGCCGTGTGTGTAATGTGCTGAGCGGAGCCGAGTGTGTAATGTGCGGAGCGGAGCCGAGTGTGTAATGTGCGGAGCGGAGCCGAGTGTGTAATGTGCGGAGCGGAGCCCAGTGTGTAATGTGCGGAGCGGAGCCGAGTGTGTAATGTGCGGAGCGGAGCCGAGTGTGTAATGTGCGGAGCCGAGTGTGTAATGTGCGGAGCGGAGCCGAGTGTGTAATGTGCGGAGCGGAGCCCAGTGTGTAATGTGCGGAGCGGAGCCGAGTGTGTAATGTGCGGAGCCGAGTGTGTAATGTGCGGAGCCGAGTGTGTAATGTGCGGAGCCGAGTGTGTAATGTGCGGAGCGGAGCCGAGTGTGTAATGTGCGGAGCCGAGTGTGTAATGTGCGGAGCGGAGCCGAGCGTGTAATGTGCGGAGCGGAGCCGAGTGTGTAATGTGCGGAGCGGAGCCGAGTGTGTAATGTGCGGAGCGGAGCCGAGTGTGTAATGTGCAGAGCGGAGCCGAGTGTGTAATGTGCGGAGCGGAGCCGAGTGTGTAATGTGCAGAGCCGAGTGTGTAATGTGCGGAGCGGAGCCGAGCGTGTAATGTGCGGAGCGGAGCCGAGCGTGTAATGTGCGGAGCGGAGCCGAGCGTGTAATGTGCGGAGCGGAGCCGAGCGTGTAATGTGCGGAGCGGAGCCCAGTGTGTAATGTGCGGAGCGGAGCCTAGAGTGTAATGTGCGGAGCGGAGCCCAGTGTGTAATGTGCGGAGCGGAGCCGAGCGTGTAATGGGCGGAACGGAGCCGAGTGTGTAATGTGCGGAGCGGAGCCGAGTGTGTAATGTGCGGAGCCGAGTGTGTAATGTGCGGAGCGGAGCCCAGTGTGTAATGTGCGGAGCGGAGCCGAGTGTGTAATGTGCGGAGCGGAGCCGAGTGTGTAATGTGCGGAGCCGAGTGTGTAATGTGCGGAGCGGAGCCGAGTGTGTAATGTGCGGAGCGGAGCCGAGTGTGTAATGTGCGGAGCGGAGCCGAGTGTGTAATGTGCGGAGCCGAGTGTGTAATGTGCGGAGCGGAGCCGAGTGTGTAATGTGCGGAGCGGAGCCGAGTGCGTAATGTGCGGAGCGGAGCCGAGTGCGTAATGAGCGGAGCCGAGCGTGTAATGTGCGGAGCGGAGCCGAGCGTGTAATGTGCGGAGCGGAGCCGAGCGTGTAATGTGCGGAGCCGAGTGTGTAATGTGCGGAGCGGAGCCGAGCGTGTAATGTGCGGAGCGGAGCCGAGCGTGTAATGTGCGGAGCGGAGCCGTGTGTGTAATGTGCTGAGCGGAGCCGAGTGTGTAATGTGCGGAGCGGAGCCGAGTGTGTAATGTGCGGAGCGGAGCCGAGTGTGTAATGTGCGGAGCGGAGCCCAGTGTGTAATGTGCGGAGCGGAGCCGAGTGTGTAATGTGCGGAGCGGAGCCGAGTGTGTAATGTGCGGAGCCGAGTGTGTAATGTGCGGAGCGGAGCCGAGTGTGTAATGTGCGGAGCGGAGCCCAGTGTGTAATGTGCGGAGCGGAGCCGAGTGTGTAATGTGCGGAGCCGAGTGTGTAATGTGCGGAGCCGAGTGTGTAATGTGCGGAGCCGAGTGTGTAATGTGCGGAGCGGAGCCGAGTGTGTAATGTGCGGAGCCGAGTGTGTAATGTGCGGAGCGGAGCCGAGCGTGTAATGTGCGGAGCGGAGCCGAGTGTGTAATGTGCGGAGCGGAGCCGAGTGTGTAATGTGCGGAGCGGAGCCGAGTGTGTAATGTGCAGAGCGGAGCCGAGTGTGTAATGTGCGGAGCGGAGCCGAGTGTGTAATGTGCAGAGCCGAGTGTGTAATGTGCGGAGCGGAGCCGAGCGTGTAATGTGCGGAGCGGAGCCGAGCGTGTAATGTGCGGAGCGGAGCCGAGCGTGTAATGTGCGGAGCGGAGCCGAGCGTGTAATGTGCGGAGCGGAGCCCAGTGTGTAATGTGCGGAGCGGAGCCTAGAGTGTAATGTGCGGAGCGGAGCCCAGTGTGTAATGTGCGGAGCGGAGCCGAGCGTGTAATGGGCGGAACGGAGCCGAGTGTGTAATGTGCGGAGCGGAGCCGAGTGTGTAATGTGCGGAGCCGAGTGTGTAATGTGCGGAGCCGAGCGTGTAATGTGCGGAGCGGAGCCGAGGGTGTAATGTGCGGAGCGGAGCCGAGCGTGTAATGAGCGGAGCCGAGTGTGTAATGTGCGGAGCGGAGCCGAGTGTGTAATGTGCGGAGCCGAGTGTGTAATGTGCGGAGCCGAGTGTGTAATGTGCGGAGCGGAGCCGCGTGTGTAATGTGCGGAGCCGAGTGTGTAATGTGCGGAGCGGAGCCGAGTGTGTAATGTGCGGAGCGGAGCCGAGCGTGTAATGAGCGGAGCCGAGTGTGTAATGTGCGGAGCCGAGTGTGTAATGTGCGGAGCCTAGTGTGTAATGTGCGGAGCGGAGCCGAGTGTGTAATGTGCGGAGCCGAGTGTGTAATGTGCGGAGCGGAGCCGAGTGTGTAATGTGCGGAGCGGAGCCGAGCGTGTAATGTGCGGAGCGGAGCCGTGTGTGTAATGTGCGGAGCGGAGCCGAGTGTGTAATGTGCGGAGCCGAGTGTGTAATGTGCGGAGCGGAGCCGAGTGTGTAATGTGCGGAGCAGAGCCGAGCGTGTAATGTGCGGACCGGAGCCGAGTGTGTAATGTGCGGAGCGGAGCGTGTAATGTGCGGAGCGGAGCCGAGCGTGTAATGTGCGGACCGGAGCCGAGTGTGTAATGTGCGGAGCGGAGCGTGTAATGTGCGGAGCGGAGCCGAGCGTGTAATGTGCGGAGCGGAGCCGAGCGTGTAATGAGCGGAGCCGAGTGTGTAATGTGCGGATCCGAGCGTGTAATGTGCGGAGCGGAGCCCAGCGTGTAATGTGCGGAGCGGAGCCGAGCGTGTAATGTGCGGAGCGGAGCCGAGCGTGTAATGAGCGGAGCCAAGTGTGTAATGTGCGGAGCGGAGCCGAGTGTGTAATGTGCGGAGCGGAGCCGAGCGTGTAATGTGCGGAGCGGAGCCGAGCATGTAATGTGCGGAGCCGAGCGTGTAATGTTCGGAGCGGAGCCGAGCGTATAATGTGCGGAGCCGAGCGTGTAATGTGCGGAGCGGAGCCGAGGGTGTAATGTGCGGAGCGGAGCCGAGCGTGTAATGAGCGGAGCCGAGTGTGTAATGTGCGGAGCGGAGCCGAGTGTGTAATGTGCGGAGCCGAGTGTGTAATGTGCGGAGCCGAGTGTGTAATGTGCGGAGCGGAGCCGAGCGTGTAATGTGCGGAGCGCAGCCGAGCGTGTAATGTGCGGAGCGGAGCCGTGTGTGTAATGTGCTGAGCGGAGCCGAGTGTGTAATGTGCGGAGCGGAGCCGTGTGTGTAATGTGCGGAGCGGAGCCGAGTGTGTAATGTGCGGAGCGGAGCCGAGTGTGTAATGTGCGGAGCGGAGCCGAGTGTGTAATGTGCGGAGCGGAGCCCAGTGTGTAATGTGCGGAGCGGAGCCCAGTGTGTAATGTGCGGAGCGGAGCCGAGCGTGTAATGTGCGGAGCGGAGCCGTGTGTGTAATGTGCGGAGCGGAGCCGAGTGTGTAATGTGCGGAGCCGAGTGTGTAATGTGCGGAGCGGAGCCGAGTGTGTAATGTGCGGAGCAGAGCCGAGCGTGTAATGTGCGGACCGGAGCCGAGTGTGTAATGTGCGGAGCGGAGCGTGTAATGTGCGGAGCGGAGCCGAGCGTGTAATGTGCGGACCGGAGCCGAGTGTGTAATGTGCGGAGCGGAGCGTGTAATGTGCGGAGCGGAGCCGAGCGTGTAATGTGCGGAGCGGAGCCGAGCGTGTAATGAGCGGAGCCGAGTGTGTAATGTGCGGATCCGAGCGTGTAATGTGCGGAGCGGAGCCCAGCGTGTAATGTGCGGAGCGGAGCCGAGCGTGTAATGTGCGGAGCGGAGCCGAGCGTGTAATGAGCGGAGCCAAGTGTGTAATGTGCGGAGCGGAGCCGAGTGTGTAATGTGCGGAGCGGAGCCGAGCGTGTAATGTGCGGAGCGGAGCCGAGCATGTAATGTGCGGAGCCGAGCGTGTAATGTTCGGAGCGGAGCCGAGCGTATAATGTGCGGAGCCGAGCGTGTAATGTGCGGAGCGGAGCCGAGGGTGTAATGTGCGGAGCGGAGCCGAGCGTGTAATGAGCGGAGCCGAGTGTGTAATGTGCGGAGCGGAGCCGAGTGTGTAATGTGCGGAGCCGAGTGTGTAATGTGCGGAGCCGAGTGTGTAATGTGCGGAGCGGAGCCGAGCGTGTAATGTGCGGAGCGCAGCCGAGCGTGTAATGTGCGGAGCGGAGCCGTGTGTGTAATGTGCTGAGCGGAGCCGAGTGTGTAATGTGCGGAGCGGAGCCGTGTGTGTAATGTGCGGAGCGGAGCCGAGTGTGTAATGTGCGGAGCGGAGCCGAGTGTGTAATGTGCGGAGCGGAGCCGAGTGTGTAATGTGCGGAGCGGAGCCCAGTGTGTAATGTGCGGAGCGGAGCCCAGTGTGTAATGTGCGGAGCCGAGTGTGTAATGTGCGGAGCCGAGTGTGTAATGTGCGGAGCCGAGTGTGTAATGTGCGGAGCGGAGCCGAGTGTGTAATGTGCGGAGCAGAGCCGAGCGTGTAATGTGCGGAGCGGAGCCGTGTGTGTAATGTGCGGAGCGGAGCCGAGTGTGTAATGTGCGGAGCGGAGCCGAGTGTGTAATGTGCGGAGCGGAGCCGAGTGTGTAATGTGCGGAGCCAAGTGTGTAATGTGCGGAGCGGAGCCGAGTGTGTAATGTGCGGAGCTGAGTGTGTAATGTGCGGAGCGGAGCCGAGCGTGTAATGTGCGGAGCGGAGCCCAGTGTGTAATGTGCGGAGCGGAGCCCAGTGTGTAATGTGCGGAGCGGAGCCCAGTGTGTAATGTGCGGAGCGGAGCCGAGCGTGTAATGTGCGGAACGGAGCCGAGTGTGTAATGTGCGGAGCGGAGCCGAGTGTGTAATGTGCGGAGCCGAGTGTGTAATGTGCGGAGCCGAGCGTGTAATGTGCGGAGCGGAGCCGAGGGTGTAATGTGCGGAGCGGAGCCGAGCGTGTAATGAGCGGAGCCGAGTGTGTAATGTGCGGAGCGGAGCCGAGTGTGTAATGTGCGGAGCCGAGTGTGTAATGTGCGGAGCGGAGCCGAGTGTGTAATGTGCGGAGCCGAGTGTGTAATGTGCGGAGCGGAGCCGAGTGTGTAATGTGCGGAGCCGAGTGTGTAATGTGCGGAGCGGAGCCGAGTGTGTAATGTGCGGAGCGGAGCCGAGTGTGTAATGTGCGGAGCGGAGCCGAGCGTGTAATGTGCGGAGCCGAGCGTGTAATGTGCGGAGCGGAGCCGAGTGTGTAATGTGCGGAGCGGAGCCGAGTGTGTAATCTGCGGAGCGGAGCCGAGTGTGTAATGTGCAGAGCGGAGCCGAGTGTGTAATGTGCGGAGCCGAGTGTGTAATGTGCGGAGCGGAGCCGAGTGTGTAATGTGCAGAGCCGAGTGTGTAATGTGCGGAGCGGAGCCGAGCGTGTAATGTGCGGAGCGGAGCCGAGCGTGTAATGTGCGGAGCGGAGCCCAGTGTGTAATGTGCGGAGCGGAGCCCAGTGTGTAATGTGCGGAGCGGAGCCCAGTGTGTAATGTGCGGAGCGGAGCCGAGCGTGTAATGTGCGGAACGGAGCCGAGTGTGTAATGTGCGGAGCGGAGCCGAGTGTGTAATGTGCGGAGCCGAGTGTGTAATGTGCGGAGCCGAGCGTGTAATGTGCGGAGCGGAGCCGAGGGTGTAATGTGCGGAGCGGAGCCGAGCGTGTAATGAGCGGAGCCGAGTGTGTAATGTGCGGAGCGGAGCCGAGTGTGTAATGTGCGGAGCCGAGTGTGTAATGTGCGGAGCGGAGCCGAGTGTGTAATGTGCGGAGCCGAGTGTGTAATGTGCGGAGCGGAGCCGAGTGTGTAATGTGCGGAGCCGAGTGTGTAATGTGCGGAGCGGAGCCGAGTGTGTAATGTGCGGAGCGGAGCCGAGTGTGTAATGTGCGGAGCGGAGCCGAGCGTGTAATGTGCGGAGCCGAGCGTGTAATGTGCGGAGCGCAGCCGAGCGTGTAATGTGCGGAGCGGAGCCGAGCGTGTAATGTGCGGACCGGAGCCGAGTGTGTAATGTGCGGAGCGGAGCGTGTAATGTGCGGAGCGGAGCCAAGTGTGTAATGTGCGGAGCGGAGCCGAGTGTGTAATGTGCGGAGCCAAGTGTGTAATGTGCGGAGCGGAGCCGAGTGTGTAATGTGCGGAGCTGAGTGTGTAATGTGCGGAGCGGAGCCGAGCGTGTAATGTGCGGAGCGGAGCCCAGTGTGTAATGTGCGGAGCGGAGCCCAGTGTGTAATGTGCGGAGCGGAGCCGTGTGTGTAATGTGCTGAGCGGAGCCGAGTGTGTAATGTGCGGAGCGGAGCCGTGTGTGTAATGTGCGGAGCGGAGCCGAGTGTGTAATGTGCGGAGCGGAGCCGAGTGTGTAATGTGCGGAGCGGAGCCGAGTGTGTAATGTGCGGAGCGGAGCCCAGTGTGTAATGTGCGGAGCGGAGCCCAGTGTGTAATGTGCGGAGCCGAGTGTGTAATGTGCGGAGCCGAGTGTGTAATGTGCGGAGCCGAGTGTGTAATGTGCGGAGCGGAGCCGAGTGTGTAATGAGCGGAGCCGAGTGTGTAATGTGCGGAGCCGAGTGTGTAATGTGCGGAGCCTAGTGTGTAATGTGCGGAGCGGAGCCGAGTGTGTAATGTGCGGAGCCGAGTGTGTAATGTGCGGAGCGGAGCCGAGTGTGTAATGTGCGGAGCGGAGCCGAGCGTGTAATGTGCGGAGCGGAGCCGTGTGTGTAATGTGCGGAGCGGAGCCGAGTGTGTAATGTGCGGAGCCGAGTGTGTAATGTGCGGAGCGGAGCCGAGTGTGTAATGTGCGGAGCAGAGCCGAGCGTGTAATGTGCGGACCGGAGCCGAGTGTGTAATGTGCGGAGCGGAGCGTGTAATGTGCGGAGCGGAGCCGAGCGTGTAATGTGCGGACCGGAGCCGAGTGTGTAATGTGCGGAGCGGAGCGTGTAATGTGCGGAGCGGAGCCGAGCGTGTAATGTGCGGAGCGGAGCCGAGCGTGTAATGAGCGGAGCCGAGTGTGTAATGTGCGGATCCGAGCGTGTAATGTGCGGAGCGGAGCCCAGCGTGTAATGTGCGGAGCGGAGCCGAGCGTGTAATGTGCGGAGCGGAGCCGAGCGTGTAATGAGCGGAGCCAAGTGTGTAATGTGCGGAGCGGAGCCGAGTGTGTAATGTGCGGAGCGGAGCCGAGCGTGTAATGTGCGGAGCGGAGCCGAGCATGTAATGTGCGGAGCCGAGCGTGTAATGTTCGGAGCGGAGCCGAGCGTATAATGTGCGGAGCCGAGCGTGTAATGTGCGGAGCGGAGCCGAGGGTGTAATGTGCGGAGCGGAGCCGAGCGTGTAATGAGCGGAGCCGAGTGTGTAATGTGCGGAGCGGAGCCGAGTGTGTAATGTGCGGAGCCGAGTGTGTAATGTGCGGAGCCGAGTGTGTAATGTGCGGAGCGGAGCCGAGCGTGTAATGTGCGGAGCGCAGCCGAGCGTGTAATGTGCGGAGCGGAGCCGTGTGTGTAATGTGCTGAGCGGAGCCGAGTGTGTAATGTGCGGAGCGGAGCCGTGTGTGTAATGTGCGGAGCGGAGCCGAGTGTGTAATGTGCGGAGCGGAGCCGAGTGTGTAATGTGCGGAGCGGAGCCGAGTGTGTAATGTGCGGAGCGGAGCCCAGTGTGTAATGTGCGGAGCGGAGCCCAGTGTGTAATGTGCGGAGCGGAGCCGAGCGTGTAATGTGCGGAGCGGAGCCGTGTGTGTAATGTGCGGAGCGGAGCCGAGTGTGTAATGTGCGGAGCCGAGTGTGTAATGTGCGGAGCGGAGCCGAGTGTGTAATGTGCGGAGCAGAGCCGAGCGTGTAATGTGCGGACCGGAGCCGAGTGTGTAATGTGCGGAGCGGAGCGTGTAATGTGCGGAGCGGAGCCGAGCGTGTAATGTGCGGACCGGAGCCGAGTGTGTAATGTGCGGAGCGGAGCGTGTAATGTGCGGAGCGGAGCCGAGCGTGTAATGTGCGGAGCGGAGCCGAGCGTGTAATGAGCGGAGCCGAGTGTGTAATGTGCGGATCCGAGCGTGTAATGTGCGGAGCGGAGCCCAGCGTGTAATGTGCGGAGCGGAGCCGAGCGTGTAATGTGCGGAGCGGAGCCGAGCGTGTAATGAGCGGAGCCAAGTGTGTAATGTGCGGAGCGGAGCCGAGTGTGTAATGTGCGGAGCGGAGCCGAGCGTGTAATGTGCGGAGCGGAGCCGAGCATGTAATGTGCGGAGCCGAGCGTGTAATGTTCGGAGCGGAGCCGAGCGTATAATGTGCGGAGCCGAGCGTGTAATGTGCGGAGCGGAGCCGAGGGTGTAATGTGCGGAGCGGAGCCGAGCGTGTAATGAGCGGAGCCGAGTGTGTAATGTGCGGAGCGGAGCCGAGTGTGTAATGTGCGGAGCCGAGTGTGTAATGTGCGGAGCCGAGTGTGTAATGTGCGGAGCGGAGCCGAGCGTGTAATGTGCGGAGCGCAGCCGAGCGTGTAATGTGCGGAGCGGAGCCGTGTGTGTAATGTGCTGAGCGGAGCCGAGTGTGTAATGTGCGGAGCGGAGCCGTGTGTGTAATGTGCGGAGCGGAGCCGAGTGTGTAATGTGCGGAGCGGAGCCGAGTGTGTAATGTGCGGAGCGGAGCCGAGTGTGTAATGTGCGGAGCGGAGCCCAGTGTGTAATGTGCGGAGCGGAGCCCAGTGTGTAATGTGCGGAGCCGAGTGTGTAATGTGCGGAGCCGAGTGTGTAATGTGCGGAGCCGAGTGTGTAATGTGCGGAGCGGAGCCGAGTGTGTAATGTGCGGAGCAGAGCCGAGCGTGTAATGTGCGGAGCGGAGCCGTGTGTGTAATGTGCGGAGCGGAGCCGAGTGTGTAATGTGCGGAGCGGAGCCGAGTGTGTAATGTGCGGAGCGGAGCCGAGTGTGTAATGTGCGGAGCCAAGTGTGTAATGTGCGGAGCGGAGCCGAGTGTGTAATGTGCGGAGCTGAGTGTGTAATGTGCGGAGCGGAGCCGAGCGTGTAATGTGCGGAGCGGAGCCCAGTGTGTAATGTGCGGAGCGGAGCCCAGTGTGTAATGTGCGGAGCGGAGCCCAGTGTGTAATGTGCGGAGCGGAGCCGAGCGTGTAATGTGCGGAACGGAGCCGAGTGTGTAATGTGCGGAGCGGAGCCGAGTGTGTAATGTGCGGAGCCGAGTGTGTAATGTGCGGAGCCGAGCGTGTAATGTGCGGAGCGGAGCCGAGGGTGTAATGTGCGGAGCGGAGCCGAGCGTGTAATGAGCGGAGCCGAGTGTGTAATGTGCGGAGCGGAGCCGAGTGTGTAATGTGCGGAGCCGAGTGTGTAATGTGCGGAGCGGAGCCGAGTGTGTAATGTGCGGAGCCGAGTGTGTAATGTGCGGAGCGGAGCCGAGTGTGTAATGTGCGGAGCCGAGTGTGTAATGTGCGGAGCGGAGCCGAGTGTGTAATGTGCGGAGCGGAGCCGAGTGTGTAATGTGCGGAGCGGAGCCGAGCGTGTAATGTGCGGAGCCGAGCGTGTAATGTGCGGAGCGGAGCCGAGTGTGTAATGTGCGGAGCGGAGCCGAGTGTGTAATCTGCGGAGCGGAGCCGAGTGTGTAATGTGCAGAGCGGAGCCGAGTGTGTAATGTGCGGAGCCGAGTGTGTAATGTGCGGAGCGGAGCCGAGTGTGTAATGTGCAGAGCCGAGTGTGTAATGTGCGGAGCGGAGCCGAGCGTGTAATGTGCGGAGCGGAGCCGAGCGTGTAATGTGCGGAGCGGAGCCCAGTGTGTAATGTGCGGAGCGGAGCCCAGTGTGTAATGTGCGGAGCGGAGCCCAGTGTGTAATGTGCGGAGCGGAGCCGAGCGTGTAATGTGCGGAACGGAGCCGAGTGTGTAATGTGCGGAGCGGAGCCGAGTGTGTAATGTGCGGAGCCGAGTGTGTAATGTGCGGAGCCGAGCGTGTAATGTGCGGAGCGGAGCCGAGGGTGTAATGTGCGGAGCGGAGCCGAGCGTGTAATGAGCGGAGCCGAGTGTGTAATGTGCGGAGCGGAGCCGAGTGTGTAATGTGCGGAGCCGAGTGTGTAATGTGCGGAGCGGAGCCGAGTGTGTAATGTGCGGAGCCGAGTGTGTAATGTGCGGAGCGGAGCCGAGTGTGTAATGTGCGGAGCCGAGTGTGTAATGTGCGGAGCGGAGCCGAGTGTGTAATGTGCGGAGCGGAGCCGAGTGTGTAATGTGCGGAGCGGAGCCGAGCGTGTAATGTGCGGAGCCGAGCGTGTAATGTGCGGAGCGCAGCCGAGCGTGTAATGTGCGGAGCGGAGCCGAGCGTGTAATGTGCGGACCGGAGCCGAGTGTGTAATGTGCGGAGCGGAGCGTGTAATGTGCGGAGCGGAGCCAAGTGTGTAATGTGCGGAGCGGAGCCGAGTGTGTAATGTGCGGAGCCAAGTGTGTAATGTGCGGAGCGGAGCCGAGTGTGTAATGTGCGGAGCTGAGTGTGTAATGTGCGGAGCGGAGCCGAGCGTGTAATGTGCGGAGCGGAGCCCAGTGTGTAATGTGCGGAGCGGAGCCCAGTGTGTAATGTGCGGAGCGGAGCCGTGTGTGTAATGTGCTGAGCGGAGCCGAGTGTGTAATGTGCGGAGCGGAGCCGTGTGTGTAATGTGCGGAGCGGAGCCGAGTGTGTAATGTGCGGAGCGGAGCCGAGTGTGTAATGTGCGGAGCCGAGTGTGTAATGTGCGGAGCGGAGCCCAGTGTGTAATGTGCGGAGCGGAGCCCAGTGTGTAATGTGCGGAGCCGAGTGTGTAATGTGCGGAGCCGAGTGTGTAATGTGCGGAGCCGAGTGTGTAATGTGCGGAGCGGAGCCGAGTGTGTAATGTGCGGAGCCGAGTGTGTAATGTGCGGAGCAGAGCCGAGCGTGTAATGTGCGGAGCGGAGCCGTGTGTGTAATGTGCGGAGCGGAGCCGAGTGTGTAATGTGCGGAGCGGAGCCGAGTGTGTAATGTGCGGAGCGGAACCGAGTGTGTAATGTGCGGAGCCAAGTGTGTAATGTGCGGAGCGGAGCCGAGTGTGTAATGTGCGGAGCTGAGTGTGTAATGTGCGGAGCGGAGCCGAGCGTGTAATGTGCGGAGCGGAGCCCAGTGTGTAATGTGCGGAGCGGAGCCCAGTGTGTAATGTGCGGAGCGGAGCCCAGTGTGTAATGTGCGGAGCGGAGCCGAGCGTGTAATGTGCGGAACGGAGCCGAGTGTGTAATGTGCGGAGCGGAGCCGAGTGTGTAATGTGCGGAGCCGAGTGTGTAATGTGCGGAGCCGAGCGTGTAATGTGCGGAGCGGAGCCGAGGGTGTAATGTGCGGAGCGGAGCCGAGCGTGTAATGAGCGGAGCCGAGTGTGTAATGTGCGGAGCGGAGCCGAGTGTGTAATGTGCGGAGCCGAGTGTGTAATGTGCGGAGCAGAGCCGAGCGTGTAATGTGCGGAGCGGAGCCGAGCGTGTAATGTGCGGAGCGGAGCCGAGTGTTTAATGTGCGGAGCGGAGCCGAGTGTGTAATCTGCGGAGCGGAGCCGAGTGTGTAATGTGCAGAGCGGAGCCGAGTGTGTAATGTGCGGAGCCGAGTGTGTAATGTGCGGAGCGGAGCCGAGTGTGTAATGTGCAGAGCCGAGTGTGTAATGTGCGGAGCGGAGCCGAGCGTGTAATGTGCGGAGCGGAGCCGAGCGTGTAATGTGCGGAGCGGAGCCCAGTGTGTAATGTGCGGAGCGGAGCCCAGTGTGTAATGTGCGGAGCGGAGCCCAGTGTGTAATGTGCGGAGCGGAGCCGAGCGTGTAATGTGCGGAACGGAGCCGAGTGTGTAATGTGCGGAGCGGAGCCGAGTGTGTAATGTGCGGAGCCGAGTGTGTAATGTGCGGAGCCGAGCGTGTAATGTGCGGAGCGGAGCCGAGGGTGTAATGTGCGGAGCGGAGCCGAGCGTGTAATGAGCGGAGCCGAGTGTGTAATGTGCGGAGCGGAGCCGAGTGTGTAATGTGCGGAGCCGAGTGTGTAATGTGCGGAGCGGAGCCGAGTGTGTAATGTGCGGAGCCGAGTGTGTAATGTGCGGAGCGGAGCCGAGTGTGTAATGTGCGGAGCCGAGTGTGTAATGTGCGGAGCGGAGCCGAGTGTGTAATGTGCGGAGCGGAGCCGAGTGTGTAATGTGCGGAGCGGAGCCGAGCGTGTAATGTGCGGAGCCGAGCGTGTAATGTGCGGAGCGCAGCCGAGCGTGTAATGTGCGGAGCGGAGCCGAGCGTGTAATGTGCGGACCGGAGCCGAGTGTGTAATGTGCGGAGCGGAGCCGAGTGTGTAATGTGCGGAGCGGAGCCCAGTGTGTAATGTGCGGAGCGGAGCCCAGTGTGTAATGTGCGGAGCCGAGTGTGTAATGTGCGGAGCCGAGTGTGTAATGTGCGGAGCCGAGTGTGTAATGTGCGGAGCGGAGCCGAGTGTGTAATGTGCGGAGCCGAGTGTGTAATGTGCGGAGCAGAGCCGAGCGTGTAATGTGCGGAGCGGAGCCGAGCGTGTAATGTGCGGAGCGGAGCCGAGTGTGTAATGTGCGGAGCGGAGCCGAGTGTGTAATCTGCGGAGCGGAGCCGAGTGTGTAATGTGCAGAGCGGAGCCGAGTGTGTAATGTGCGGAGCCGAGTGTGTAATGTGCGGAGCGGAGCCGAGTGTGTAATGTGCAGAGCCGAGTGTGTAATGTGCGGAGCGGAGCCGAGCGTGTAATGTGCGGAGCGGAGCCGAGCGTGTAATGTGCGGAGCGGAGCCCAGTGTGTAATGTGCGGAGCGGAGCCCAGTGTCTAATGTGCGGAGCGGAGCCCAGTGTGTAATGTGCGGAGCGGAGCCGAGCGTGTAATGTGCGGAACGGAGCCGAGTGTGTAATGTGCGGAGCGGAGCCGAGTGTGTAATGTGCGGAGCCGAGTGTGTAATGTGCGGAGCCGAGCGTGTAATGTGCGGAGCGGAGCCGAGGGTGTAATGTGCGGAGCGGAGCCGAGCGTGTAATGAGCGGAGCCGAGTGTGTAATGTGCGGAGCGGAGCCGAGTGTGTAATGTGCGGAGCCGAGTGTGTAATGTGCGGAGCGGAGCCGAGTGTGTAATGTGCGGAGCCGAGTGTGTAATGTGCGGAGCGGAGCCGAGTGTGTAATGTGCGGAGCCGAGTGTGTAATGTGCGGAGCGGAGCCGAGTGTGTAATGTGCGGAGCGGAGCCGAGTGTGTAATGTGCGGAGCGGAGCCGAGCGTGTAATGTGCGGAGCCGAGCGTGTAATGTGCGGAGCGCAGCCGAGCGTGTAATGTGCGGAGCGGATCCGAGCGTGTAATGTGCGGACCGGAGCCGAGTGTGTAATGTGCGGAGCGGAGCGTGTAATGTGCGGAGCGGAGCCGAGTGTGTAATGTGCGGAGCGGAGCCGAGTGTGTAATGTACGGAGCAGAGCCGAGTGTGTAATGTGCGGAGCGGAGCCGAGCGTGTAATGTGCGGAGCGGAGCCGTGTGTGTAATGTGCGGAGCGGAGCCGAGTGTGTAATGTGCGGAGCGGAGCCGAGTGTGTAATGTGCGGAGCGGAGCCGAGTGTGTAATGTGCGGAGCCAAGTGTGTAATGTGCGGAGCGGAGCCGAGTGTGTAATGTGCGGAGCTGAGTGTGTAATGTGCGGAGCGGAGCCGAGCGTGTAATGTGCGGAGCGGAGCCCAGTGTGTAATGTGCGGAGCGGAGCCCAGTGTGTAATGTGCGGAGCGGAGCCGTGTGTGTAATGTGCTGAGCGGAGCCGAGTGTGTAATGTGCGGAGCGGAGCCGTGTGTGTAATGTGCGGAGCGGAGCCGAGTGTGTAATGTGCGGAGCGGAGCCGAGTGTGTAATGTGCGGAGCGGAGCCGAGTGTGTAATGTGCGGAGCGGAGCCCAGTGTGTAATGTGCGGAGCGGAGCCCAGTGTGTAATGTGCGGAGCCGAGTGTGTAATGTGCGGAGCCGAGTGTGTAATGTGCGGAGCCGAGTGTGTAATGTGCGGAGCGGAGCCGAGTGTGTAATGTGCGGAGCCGAGTGTGTAATGTGCGGAGCAGAGCCGAGCGTGTAATGTGCGGAGCGGAGCCGTGTGTGTAATGTGCGGAGCGGAGCCGAGTGTGTAATGTGCGGAGCGGAGCCGAGTGTGTAATGTGCGGAGCGGAGCCGAGTGTGTAATGTGCGGAGCCAAGTGTGTAATGTGCGGAGCGGAGCCGAGTGTGTAATGTGCGGAGCTGAGTGTGTAATGTGCGGAGCGGAGCCGAGCGTGTAATGTGCGGAGCGGAGCCCAGTGTGTAATGTGTGGAGCGGAGCCCAGTGTGTAATGTGCGGAGCGGAGCCCAGTGTGTAATGTGCGGAGCGGAGCCGAGCGTGTAATGTGCGGAACGGAGCCGAGTGTGTAATGTGCGGAGCGGAGCCGAGTGTGTAATGTGCGGAGCCGAGTGTGTAATGTGCGGAGCCGAGCGTGTAATGTGCGGAGCGGAGCCGAGCGTGTAATGAGCGGAGCCGAGTGTGTAATGTGCGGAGCGGAGCCGAGTGTGTAATGTGCGGAGCCGAGTGTGTAATGTGCGGAGCGGAGCCGAGTGTGTAATGTGCGGAGCCGAGTGTGTAATGTGCGGAGCGGAGCCGAGTGTGTAATGTGCGGAGCCGAGTGTGTAATGTGCGGAGCGGAGCCGAGTGTGTAATGTGCGGAGCGGAGCCGAGCGTGTAATGTGCGGAGCCGAGCGTGTAATGTGCGGAGCGGAGCCGAGTGTGTAATGTGCGGAGCGGAGCCGAGTGTGTAATCTGCGGAGCGGAGCCGAGTGTGTAATGTGCAGAGCGGAGCCGAGTGTGTAATGTGCAGAGCCGAGTGTGTAATGTGCGGAGCGGAGCCGAGCGTGTAATGTGCGGAGCGGAGCCGAGCGTGTAATGTGCGGAGCGGAGCCCAGTGTGTAATGTGCGGAGCGGAGCCCAGTGTGTAATGTGCGGAGCGGAGCCCAGTGTGTAATGTGCGGAGCGGAGCCGAGCGTGTAATGTGCGGAACGGAGCCGAGTGTGTAATGTGCGGAGCGGAGCCGAGTGTGTAATGTGCGGAGCCGAGTGTGTAATGTGCGGAGCCGAGCGTGTAATGTGCGGAGCGGAGCCGAGGGTGTAATGTGCGGAGCGGAGCCGAGCGTGTAATGAGCGGAGCCGAGTGTGTAATGTGCGGAGCGGAGCCGAGTGTGTAATGTGCGGAGCCGAGTGTGTAATGTGCGGAGCGGAGCCGAGTGTGTAATGTGCGGAGCCGAGTGTGTAATGTGCGGAGCGGAGCCGAGTGTGTAATGTGCGGAGCCGAGTGTGTAATGTGCGGAGCGGAGCCGAGTGTGTAATGTGCGGAGCGGAGCCGAGTGTGTAATGTGCGGAGCGGAGCCGAGCGTGTAATGTGCGGAGCCGAGCGTGTAATGTGCGGAGCGCAGCCGAGCGTGTAATGTGCGGAGCGGAGCCGAGCGTGTAATGTGCGGACCGGAGCCGAGTGTGTAATGTGCGGAGCGGAGCGTGTAATGTGCGGAGCGGAGCCGAGTGTGTAATGTGCGGAGCGGAGCCGAGTGTGTAATGTACGGAGCAGAGCCGAGTGTGTAATGTGCGGAGCGGAGCCGAGCGTGTAATGTGCGGAGCGGAGCCGTGTGTGTAATGTGCGGAGCGGAGCCGAGTGTGTAATGTGCGGAGCGGAGCCGAGTGTGTAATGTGCGGAGCGGAGCCGAGTGTGTAATGTGCGGAGCCAAGTGTGTAATGTGCGGAGCGGAGCCGAGTGTGTAATGTGCGGAGCTGAGTGTGTAATGTGCGGAGCGGAGCCGAGTGTGTAATGTGCGGAGCGGAGCCGAGTGAGTAATGTGCGGAGCGGAGCCGAGTGCGTAATGTGCGGAGCGGAGCCGAGTGCGTAATGTGCGGAGCGGAGCCGAGTGCGTAATGTGCGGAGTGGAGCCGAGTGCGTAATGAGCGGAGCCGAGCGTGTAATGTGCGGAGCGGAGCCGAGCGTGTAATGTGCGGAGCAGAGCCGAGTGTGTAATGTGCGGAGCGGAGCCGAGCGCGTAATGTGCGGAGCGGAGCCGAGCGCGTAATGTGCGGAGCGGAGCCGAGCGTGTAATGTGCGGAGCCGAGCATGTAATGTGCGGAGCGGAGCCGAGTGCGTAATGTGCGGAGCGGAGCCGAGTGCGTAATGAGCGTAGCCGAGCGTGTAATGTGCGGAGCGGAGCCGAGCGTGTAATGTGCGGAGCGGAGCCGAGCGTGTAATGTGCGGAGCGGAGCCGAGCGCGTAATGTGCGGAGCGGAGCCGAGCGCGTAATGTGCGGAGCGGAGCCGAGCGCGTAATGTGCGGAGCGGAGCCGAGCGTGTAATGTGCGGAGCGGAGCCGAGCGTGTAATGTGCGGAGCGGAGCCGAGTGTGTAATGAGCGGAGCCGAGCGTGTAATGTGCGGAGCGGAGCCGAGCGTGTAATGTGCGGAGCGGAGCCGAGCGTGTAATGTGCGGAGCGGAGCCCAGCGTGTAATGTGCGGAGCGGAGCCGAGCGTGTAATGTGCGGAGCCGAGCGTGTAATGTGCGGAGCGGAGCCGAGGGTGTAATGTGCGGAGCGGAGCCGAGCGTGTAATGAGCGGAGCCGAGTGTGTAATGTGCGGAGCGGAGCCGAGTGTGTAATGTGCGGAGCCGAGTGTGTAATGTGCGGAGCCGAGTGTGTAATGTGCGGAGCGGAGCCGAGTGTGTAATGTGCGGAGCCGAGTGTGTAATGTGCGGAGCAGAGCCGAGCCGAGCGTGTAATGTGCGGAGCGGAGCCGAGCGTGTAATGTGCGGAGCGGAGCCGAGTGTGTAATGTGCGGAGCGGAGCCGAGTGTGTAATGTGCAGAGCGGAGCCGAGTGTTTAATGTGCGGAGCGGAGCCGAGTGTGTAATGTGCGGAGCGGAGCCGAGTGTGTAATGTGCGGAGCCGAGTGTGTAATGTGCGGAGCGGAGCCGAGTGTGTAATGTGCGGAGCGGAGCCGAGTGCGTAATGTGCGGAGCGGAGCCGAGTGCGTAATGTGCGGAGCGGAGCCGAGTGCGTAATGAGCGGAGCCGAGCGTGTAATGTGCGGAGCGGAGCCGAGCGTGTAATGTGCGGAGCGGAGCCGAGTGTGTAATGTGCGGAGCCGAGTGTGTAATGTGCGGAGCGGAGCCGAGCGTGTAATGTGCGGAGCGGAGCCGTGTGTGTAATGTGCTGAGCGGAGCCGAGTGTGTAATGTGCGGAGCGGAGCCGTGTGTGTAATGTGCGGAGCGGAGCCGAGTGTGTAATGTGCGGAGCGGAGCCGAGTGTGTAATGTGCGGAGCGGAGCCCAGTGTGTAATGTGCGGAGCGGAGCCGAGTGTGTAATGTGCGGAGCGGAGCCGAGTGTGTAATGTGCGGAGCCGAGTGTGTAATGTGCGGAGCGGAGCCGAGTGTGTAATGTGTGGAGCGGAGCCGAGTGTGTAATGTGCGGAGCGGAGCCGAGTGTGTAATGTGCGGAGCGGAGCCGAGTGTGTAATGTGCGGAGCCGAGTGTGTAATGTGCGGAGCGGAGCCGAGTGTGTAATGTGCGGAGCGGAGCCGAGTGTGTAATGTGCGGAGCGGAGCCGAGTGCGTAATGTGCGGAGCGGAGCCGAGTGCGTAATGAGCGGAGCCGAGCGTGTAATGTGCGGAGCGGAGCCGAGTGTGTAATGTGCGGAGCCGAGTGTGTAATGTGCGGAGCGGAGCCGAGCGTGTAATGTGCGGAGCGGAGCCGAGCGTGTAATGTGCGGAGCGGAGCCGAGTGTGTAATGTGCGGAGCCGAGTGTGTAATGTGCGGAGCGGAGCCGTGTGTGTAATGTGCTGAGCGGAGCCGAGTGTGTAATGTGCGGAGCGGAGCCGAGTGTGTAATGTGCGGAGCGGAGCCGAGTGTGTAATGTGCGGAGCGGAGCCCAGTGTGTAATGTGCGGAGCGGAGCCGAGTGTGTAATGTGCGGAGCGGAGCCGAGTGTGTAATGTGCGGAGCCGAGTGTGTAATGTGCGGAGCGGAGCCGAGTGTGTAATGTGCGGAGCGGAGCCCAGTGTGTAATGTGCGGAGCGGAGCCGAGTGTGTAATGTGCGGAGCCGAGTGTGTAATGTGCGGAGCCGAGTGTGTAATGTGCGGAGCCGAGTGTGTAATGTGCGGAGCGGAGCCGAGTGTGTAATGTGCGGAGCCGAGTGTGTAATGTGCGGAGCGGAGCCGAGCGTGTAATGTGCGGAGCGGAGCCGAGTGTGTAATGTGCGGAGCGGAGCCGAGTGTGTAATGTGCGGAGCGGAGCCGAGTGTGTAATGTGCAGAGCGGAGCCGAGTGTGTAATGTGCGGAGCGGAGCCGAGTGTGTAATGTGCAGAGCCGAGTGTGTAATGTGCGGAGCGGAGCCGAGCGTGTAATGTGCGGAGCGGAGCCGAGTGTGTAATGTGCGGAGCGGAGCCGAGTGTGTAATGTGCAGAGCGGAGCCGAGTGTGTAATGTGCGGAGCGGAGCCGAGTGTGTAATGTGCAGAGCCGAGTGTGTAATGTGCGGAGCGGAGCCGAGCGTGTAATGTGCGGAGCGGAGCCGAGCGTGTAATGTGCGGTGCGGAGCCGAGCGTGTAATGTGCGGAGCGGAGCCGAGCGTGTAATGTGCGGAGCGGAGCCCAGTGTGTAATGTGCGGAGCGGAGCCCAGTGTGTAATGTGCGGAGCGGAGCCCAGTGTGTAATGTGCGGAGCGGAGCCGAGCGTGTAATGGGCGGAACGGAGCCGAGTGTGTAATGTGCGGAGCGGAGCCGAGTGTGTAATGTGCGGAGCCGAGCGTGTAATGTGCGGAGCGGAGCCGAGGGTGTAATGTGCGGAGCGGAGCCGAGCGTGTAATGAGCGGAGCCGAGTGTGTAATGTGCGGAGCGGAGCCGAGTGTGTAATGTGCGGAGCCGAGTGTGTAATGTGCGGAGCCGAGTGTGTAATGTGCGGAGCGGAGCCGCGTGTGAAATGTGCGGAGCCGAGTGTGTAATGTGCGGAGCGGAGCCGAGTGTGTAATGTGCGGAGCGGAGCCGAGCGTGTAATGAGCGGAGCCGAGTGTGTAATGTGCGGAGCCGAGTGTGTAATGTGCGGAGCCGAGTGTGTAATGTGCGGAGCGGAGCCGAGTGTGTAATGTGCGGAGCCGAGTGTGTAATGTGCGGAGCGGAGCCGAGTGTGTAATGTGCGGAGCGGAGCCGAGTGTGTAATGTGCGGAGCCGAGTGTGTAATGTGCGGAGCCGAGTGTGTAATGTGCGGAGCGGAGCCGAGTGTGTAATGTGCGGAGCGGAGCCGAGTGCGTAATGTGCGGAGCGGAGCCGAGTGCGTAATGTGCGGAGCGGAGCCGAGTGCGTAATGAGCGGAGCCGAGCGTGTAATGTGCGGAGCGGAGCCGAGCGTGTAATGTGCGGAGCGGAGCCGAGTGTGTAATGTGCGGAGCCGAGTGTGTAATGTGCGGAGCGGAGCCGAGCGTGTAATGTGCGGAGCGGAGCCGAGCGTGTAATGTGCGGAGCGGAGCCGTGTGTGTAATGTGCTGAGCGGAGCCGAGTGTGTAATGTGCGGAGCGGAGCCGAGTGTGTAATGTGCGGAGCGGAGCCGAGTGTGTAATGTGCGGAGCGGAGCCCAGTGTGTAATGTGCGGAGCGGAGCCGAGTGTGTAATGTGCGGAGCGGAGCCGAGTGTGTAATGTGCGGAGCCGAGTGTGTAATGTGCGGAGCGGAGCCGAGTGTGTAATGTGCGGAGCGGAGCCCAGTGTGTAATGTGCGGAGCGGAGCCGAGTGTGTAATGTGCGGAGCCGAGTGTGTAATGTGCGGAGCCGAGTGTGTAATGTGCGGAGCCGAATGTGTAATGTGCGGAGCGGAGCCGAGTGTGTAATGTGCGGAGCGGAGCCGAGCGTGTAATGTGCGGAGCGGAGCCGAGTGTGTAATGTGCGGAGCGGAGCCGAGTGTGTAATGTGCGGAGCGGAGCCGAGTGTGTAATGTGCAGAGCGGAGCCGAGTGTGTAATGTGCGGAGCGGAGCCGAGTGTGTAATGTGCAGAGCCGAGTGTGTAATGTGCGGAGCGGAGCCGAGCGTGTAATGTGCGGAGCGGAGCCGAGCGTGTAATGTGCGGAGCGGAGCCGAGCGTGTAATGTGCGGAGCGGAGCCCAGTGTGTAATGTGCGGAGCGGAGCCCAGTGTGTAATGTGCGGAGCGGAGCCCAGTGTGTAATGTGCGGAGCGGAGCCGAGCGTGTAATGGGCGGAACGGAGCCGAGTGTGTAATGTGCGGAGCGGAGCCGAGTGTGTAATGTGCGGAGCCGAGTGTGTAATGTGCGGAGCCGAGCGTGTAATGTGCGGAGCGGAGCCGAGGGTGTAATGTGCGGAGCGGAGCCGAGC
Organism: Phyllobates terribilis; assembly: GCF_046119375.1. Classification (NCBI taxonomy): domain Eukaryota; kingdom Metazoa; phylum Chordata; class Amphibia; order Anura; family Dendrobatidae; genus Phyllobates; species Phyllobates terribilis. The sequence goes on from NW_027362761.1 coordinate 595,862,231, forward strand.
GTGTAATGAGCGGAGCCGAGTGTGTAATGTGCGGAGCGGAGCCGAGTGTGTAATGTGCGGAGCCGAGTGTGTAATGTGCGGAGCCGAGTGTGTAATGTGCGGAGCGGAGCCGAGTGTGTAATGTGCGGAGCCGAGTGTGTAATGTGCGGAGCGGAGCCGAGTGTGTAATGTGCGGAGCCGAGTGTGTAATGTGCGGAGCGGAGCCGAGTGTGTAATGTGCGGAGCGGAGCCGAGTGTGTAATGTGCGGAGCGGAGCCGAGCGTGTAATGTGCGGAGCCGAGCGTGTAATGTGCGGAGCGCAGCCGAGCGTGTAATGTGCGGAGCGGAGCCGAGCGTGTAATGTGCGGACCGGAGCCGAGTGTGTAATGTGCGGAGCGGAGCGTGTAATGTGCGGAGCGGAGCCGAGCGTGTAATGTGCGGAGCGGAGCCGAGTGTGTAATGTGCGGAGCGGAGCGTGTAATGTGCGGAGCGGAGCCGAGCGTGTAATGTGCGGAGCGGAGCCGAGTGTGTAATGTGCGGAGCGGAACCGAGTGTGTAATGTGCGGAGCCAAGTGTGTAATGTGCGGAGCGGAGCCGAGTGTGTAATGTGCGGAGCTGAGTGTGTAATGTGCGGAGCGGAGCCGAGCGTGTAATGTGCGGAGCGGAGCCCAGTGTGTAATGTGCGGAGCGGAGCCCAGTGTGTAATGTGCGGAGCGGAGCCCAGTGTGTAATGTGCGGAGCGGAGCCGAGCGTGTAATGTGCGGAGCGGAGCCGAGCGTGTAATGTGCGGAGCGGAGCCGAGTGTGTAATGTGCGGAGCGGAGCGTGTAATGTGCGGAGCGGAGCCGAGCGTGTAATGTGCGGAGCGGAGCCGAGCGTGTAATGAGCGGAGCCGAGTGTGTAATGTGCGGTTCCGAGCGTGTAATGTGCGGAGCGGAGCCGAGCGTGTAATGTGCGGAGCGGAGCCGAGCGTGTAATGAGCGGAGCCAAGTGTGTAATGTGCGGAGCGGAGCCGAGTGTGTAATGTGCGGAGCGGAGCCGAGCGTGTAATGTGCGGAGCGGAGCCGAGCGTGTAATGTGCGGAGCCGAGCGTGTAATGTTCGGAGCGGAGCCGAGCGTATCATGTGCGGAGCCGAGCGTGTAATGTGCGGAGCGGAGCCGAGGGTGTAATGTGCGGAGCGGAGCCGAGCGTGTAATGAGCGGAGCCGAGTGTGTAATGTGCGGAGCGGAGCCGAGTGTGCAATGTGCGGAGCCGAGTGTGTAATGTGCGGAGCCGAGTGTGTAATGTGCGGAGCGGAGCCGAGTATGTAATGTGCGGAGCCGAGTGTGTAATGTGCGGAGCAGAGCCGAGTGTGTAATGTGCGGAGCGGAGCCGAGCGTGTAATGTGCGGAGCCGAGTGTGTAATGTGCGGAGCGGAGCCGAGTGTGTAATGTGCGGAGCGGAGCCGAGTGTGTAATGTGCAGAGCGGAGCCGAGTGTGTAATGTGCGGAGCCAAGTGTGTAATGTGCGGAGCCGAGTGTGTAATGTGCGGAGCCGAGTGTGTAATGTGCGGAGCGGAGCCGAGTGTGTAATGTGCGGAGCGGAGCCGAGTGCGTAATGTGCGGAGCGGAGCCGAGTGCGTAATGTGCGGAGCGGAGCCGAGTGCGTAATGAGCGGAGCCGAGCGTGTAATGTGCGGAGCGGAGCCGAGTGTGTAATGTGCGGAGCGGAGCCGAGTGTGTAATGTGCGGAGCGGAGCCGAGCGTGTAATGTGCGGAGCCGAGCGTGTAATGTGCGGAGCGCAGCCGAGCGTGTAATGTGCGGAGCGGAGCCGAGCGTGTAATGTGCGGACCGGAGCCGAGTGTGTAATGTGCGGAGCGGAGCGTGTAATGTGCGGAGCGGAGCCGAGCGTGTAATGTGCGGAGCGGAGCCGAGTGTGTAATGTGCGGAGCGGAGCGTGTAATGTGCGGAGCGGAGCCGAGCGTGTAATGTGCGGAGCGGAGCCGAGTGTGTAATGTGCGGAGCCGATTGTGTAATGTGCGGAGCGGAGCCGAGTGTGTAATGTGCGGAGCCGAGTGTGTAATGTGCGGAGCGGAGCCGAGTGTGTAATGTGAGGAGCGGAGCCGAGTGTGTAATGTGCGGAGCGGAGCCGAGCGTGTAATGTGCGGAGCCGAGCGTGTAATGTGCGGAGCGCAGCCGAGCGTGTAATGTGCGGAGCGGAGCCGAGCGTGTAATGTGCGGACCGGAGCCGAGTGTGTAATGTGCGGAGCGGAGCGTGTAATGTGCGGAGCGGAGCCGAGCGTGTAATGTGCGGAGCGGAGCCGAGTGTGTAATGTGCGGAGCGGAGCGTGTAATGTGCGGAGCGGAGCCGAGCGTGTAATGTGCGGAGCGGAGCCGAGCGTGTAATGAGCGGAGCCGAGTGTGTAATGTGCGGTTCCGAGCGTGTAATGTGCGGAGCGGAGCCCAGCGTGTAATGTGCGGAGCGGAGCCGAGCGTGTAATGTGCGGAGCGGAGCCGAGCGTGTAATGAGCGGAGCCAAGTGTGTAATGTGCGGAGCGGAGCCGAGTGTGTAATGTGCGGAGCGGAGCCGAGCGTGTAATGTGCGGAGCGGAGCCGAGCGTGTAATGTGCGGAGCCGAGCGTGTAATGTTCGGAGCGGAGCCGAGCGTATCATGTGCGGAGCCGAGCGTGTAATGTGCGGAGCGGAGCCGAGGGTGTAATGTGCGGAGCGGAGCCGAGCGTGTAATGAGCGGAGCCGAGTGTGTAATGTGCGGAGCGGAGCCGAGTGTGCAATGTGCGGAGCCGAGTGTGTAATGTGCGGAGCCGAGTGTGTAATGTGCGGAGCGGAGCCGAGTATGTAATGTGCGGAGCCGAGTGTGTAATGTGCGGAGCAGAGCCGAGTGTGTAATGTGCGGAGCGGAGCCGAGCGTGTAATGTGCGGAGCCGAGTGTGTAATGTGCGGAGCGGAGCCGAGTGTGTAATGTGCGGAGCGGAGCCGAGTGTGTAATGTGCAGAGCGGAGCCGAGTGTGTAATGTGCGGAGCCAAGTGTGTAATGTGCGGAGCCGAGTGTGTAATGTGCGGAGCCGAGTGTGTAATGTGCGGAGCGGAGCCGAGTGTGTAATGTGCGGAGCGGAGCCGAGTGCGTAATGTGCGGAGCGGAGCCGAGTGCGTAATGTGCGGAGCGGAGCCGAGTGCGTAATGAGCGGAGCCGAGCGTGTGATGTGCGGAGCGGAGCCGAGCGTGTAATGTGCGGAGCGGAGCCGAGTGTGTAATGTGCGGAGCCGAGTGTGTAATGTGCGGAGCGGAGCCGAGTGTGTAATGTGCGGAGCGGAGCCGAGTGTGTAATGTGCGGAGCGGAGCCGAGTGTGTAATGTGCGGAGCGGAGACGAGCGTGTAATGTGCGGAGCCGAGCGTGTAATGTGCGGAGCGGAGCCGAGCGTGTAATGTGCGGAGCGGAGCCGAGCGTGTAATGTGCGGAGCGGAGCCGAGCGTGTAATGTGCGGAGCGGAGCCGTGTGTGTAATGTGCTGAGCGGAGCCGAGTGTGTAATGTGCGGAGCGGAGCCGTGTGTGTAATGTGCGGAGCGGAGCCGAGTGTGTAATGTGCGGAGCGGAGCTGAGTGTGTAATGTGCGGAGCGGAGCCGAGTGTGTAATGTGCGGAGCGGAGCCCAGTGTGTAATGTGCGGAGCGGAGCCCAGTGTGTAATGTGCGGAGCGGAGCCCAGTGTGTAATGTGCGGAGCCGAGTGTGTAATGTGCGGAGCCGAGTGTGTAATGTGCGGAGCCGAGTGTGTAATGTGCGGAGCAGAGCCGAGCGTGTAATGTGCGGAGCGGAGCCGAGCGTGTAATGTGCGGAGCGGAGCCGAGTGTGTAATGTGCGGAGCGGAGCCGAGTGTGTAATGTGCGGAGCGGAGCCGAGTGTGTAATGTGCAGAGCGGAGCCGAGTGTGTAATGTGCGGAGCCGAGTGTGTAATGTGCGGAGCGGAGCCGAGTGTCTAATGTGCAGAGCCGAGTGTGTAATGTGCGGAGCGGAGCCGAGCGTGTAATGTGCGGAGCGGAGCCGAGCGTGTAATGTGCGGAGCGGAGCCGAGCGTGTAATGTGTGGAGCGGAGCCGAGCGTGTAATGTGCGGAGCGGAGCCCAGTGTGTAATGTGCGGAGCGGAGCCCAGTGTGTAATGTGCGGAGCGGAGCCCAGTGTGTAATGTGCGGAGCGGAGCCGAGCGTGTAATGTGCGGAACGGAGCCGAGTGTGTAATGTGCGGAGCGGAGCCGAGTGTGTAATGTGCGGAGCCGAGTGTGTAATGTGCGGAGCCGAGCGTGTAATGTGCGGAGCGGAGCCGAGGGTGTAATGTGCGGAGCGGAGCCGAGCGTGTAATGAGCGGAGCCGAGTGTGTAATGTGCGGAGCCGAGTGTGTAATGTGCGGAGCCGAGTGTGTAATGTGCGGAGCCGAGTGTGTAATGTGCGGAGCGGAGCCGAGTGTGTAATGTGCGGAGCAGAGCCGAGTGTGTAATGTGCGGAGCGGAGCCGAGCGTGTAATGTGCGGAGCGGAGCCGTGTGTGTAATGTGCGGAGCGGAGCCGAGTGTGTAATGTGCGGAGCGGAGCCGAGTGTGTAATGTGCGGAGCGGAGCCGAGTGTGTAATGTGCGGAGCCAAGTGTGTAATGTGCGGAGCGGAGCCGAGTGTGTAATGTGCGGAGCTGAGTGTGTAATGTGCGGAGCGGAGCCGAGTGTGTAATGTGCGGAGCGGAGCCGAGTGTGTAATGTGCGGAGCGGAGCCAAGTGCGTAATGTGCGGAGCGGAGCCGAGTGCGTAATGTGCGGAGCGGAGCCGAGTGCGTATTGTGCGGAGTGGAGCCGAGTGCGTAATGAGCGGAGCCGAGCGTGTAATGTGCGGAGCGGAGCCGAGCGCGTAATGTGCGGAGCGGAGCCGAGCGCGTAATGTGCGGAGCGGAGCCGAACGCGTAATGTGCGGAGCGGAGCCGAGCGCGTAATGTGCGGAGCGGAGCCGAGCGTGTAATGTGCGGAGCCGAGCTTGTAATGTGCGAAGCGGAGCCGAGTGCGTAATGTGCGGAGCGGAGCCGAGCGTGTAATGTGCGGAGCGGAGCCGAGCGTGTAATGTGCGGAGCGGAGCCGAGCGTGTAATGTGCGGAGCGGAGCCGAGCGCGTAATGTGCGGAGCGGAGCCGAGCGCATAATGTGCGGAGCGGAGCCGAGCGCGTAATGTGCGGAGCGGAGCCGAGCGTGTAATGTGCGGAGCGGAGCCGAGTGTGTAATGTGCGGAGCGGAGCCGACTGTGTAATGTGCAGAGCGGAGCCGAGTGTGTAATGTGCGGAGCCAAGTGTGTAATGTGCGGAGCCGAGGGTGTAATGTGCGGAGCCGAGTGTGTAATGTGCGGAGCGGAGCCGAGTGTGTAATGTGCGGAGCCGAGTGTGTAATGTGCGGAGCGGAGCCGAGCGTGTAATGTGCGGAGCGGAGCCGAGCGTGTAATGAGCGGAGCCAAGTGTGTAATGTGCGGAGCGGAGCCGAGTGTGTAATGTGCGGAGCGGAGCCGAGCGTGTAATGAGCGGAGCCGAGTGTGTAATGTGCGGAGCGGAGCCGAGTGTGTAATGTGCGGAGCCGAGTGTGTAATGTGCGGAACGGAGCCGAGTGTGTAATGTGCGGAGCGGAGCCGAGTGTGTAATGTGCGGAGCCGAGCGTGTAATGTGCGGAGCCGAGCGTGTAATGTGCGGAGCGGAGCCGAGCGTGTAATGTGCGGAGCGGAGCCGAGCGTGTAATGTGCGGAGCGGAGCCGAGCGCGTAATGTGCGGAGCGGAGCCGAGCGCATAATGTGCGGAGCGGAGCCGAGCGCGTAATGTGCGGAGCGGAGCCGAGCGTGTAATGTGCGGAGCGGAGCCGAGTGTGTAATGTGCGGAGCGGAGCCGACTGTGTAATGTGCAGAGCGGAGCCGAGTGTGTAATGTGCGGAGCCAAGTGTGTAATGTGCGGAGCCGAGGGTGTAATGTGCGGAGCCGAGTGTGTAATGTGCGGAGCGGAGCCGAGTGTGTAATGTGCGGAGCCGAGTGTGTAATGTGCGGAGCGGAGCCGAGCGTGTAATGTGCGGAGCGGAGCCGAGCGTGTAATGAGCGGAGCCAAGTGTGTAATGTGCGGAGCGGAGCCGAGTGTGTAATGTGCGGAGCGGAGCCGAGCGTGTAATGAGCGGAGCCGAGTGTGTAATGTGCGGAGCGGAGCCGAGTGTGTAATGTGCGGAGCCGAGTGTGTAATGTGCGGAACGGAGCCGAGTGTGTAATGTGCGGAGCGGAGCCGAGTGTGTAATGTGCGGAGCCGAGCGTGTAATGTGCGGAGCCGAGCGTGTAATGTGCGGAGCGGAGCCGAGCGTGTAATGTGCGGAGCGGAGCCGAGCGTGTAATGAGCGGAGCCGAGTGTGTAATGTGCGGAGCGGAGCCGAGTGTGTAATGTGCGGAGCCGAGTGTGTAATGTGCGGAGCGGAGCCGAGTGTGTAATGTGCGGAGCAGAGCCGAGTGTGTAATGTGTGGAGCGGAGCCGAGCGTGTAATGTGCGGAGCGGAGCCGTGTGTGTAATGTGCGGAGCGGAGCCGAGTGTGTAATGTGCGGAGCGGAGCCGAGTGTGTAATGTGCGGAGCGGAGCCGAGTGTGTAATGTGCGGAGCCAAGTGTGTAATGTGCGGAGCGGAGCCGAGTGTGTAATGTGCGGAGCTGAGTGTGTAATGTGCGGAGCGGAGCCGAGTGTGTAATGTGCGGAGCGGAGCCGAGTGCGTAATGTGCGGAGCGGAGCCGAGTGCGTAATGTGCGGAGCGGAGCCGAGTGCGTAATGTGCGGAGCGGAGCCGAGTGCGTAATGTGCGGAGTGGAGCCGAGTGCGTAATGAGCGGAGCCGAGCGTGTAATGTGCGGAGCGGAGCCGAGCGTGTAATGTGCGGAGCGGAGCCGAGCGCGTAATGTGCGGAGCGGAGCCGAGCGCGTAATGTGCGGAGCGGAGCCGAGCGTGTAATGTGCGGAGCCGAGCGTGTAATGTGCGGAGCGGAGCCGAGTGCGTAATGTGCGGAGCGGAGCCGAGTGCGTAATGAGCGGAGCCGAGCGTGTAATGTGCGGAGCGGAGCCGAGCGCGTAATGTGCGGAGCGGAGCCGAGCGTGTAATGTGCGGAGCGGAGCCGAGCGTGTAATGTGCGGAGCGGAGCCGAGTGTGTAATGTGCGGAGCCGAGCGTGTAATGTGCGGAGCGGAGTCGAGCGTGTAATGTGCGTAGCGGAACCGAGCGTGTAATGTGCGGAGCGGAGCCGAGCGTGTAATGTGCGGAGCGGAGCCCAGCGTGTAATGTGCGGAGCGGAGCCGAGCGTGTAATGTGCGGAGCCGAGCGTGTAATGTGCGGAGCGGAGCCGAGGGTGTAATGTGCGGAGCGGAGCCGAGCGTGTAATGAGCGGAGCCGAGTGTGTAATGTGCGGAGCGGAGCCGAGTGTGTAATGTGCGGAGCCAAGTGTGTAATGTGCGGAGCCGAGTGTGTAATGTGCGGAGCGGAGCCGAGTGTGTAATGTGCGGAGCCGAGTGTGTAATGTGCGGAGCAGAGCCGAGCGTGTAATGTGCGGAGCGGAGCCGAGCGTGTAATGTGCGGAGCGGAGCCGAGTGTGTAATGTGCGGAGCGGAGCCGAGTGTGTAATGTGCGGAGCAGAGCCGAGTGTGTAATGTGCGGAGCGGAGCCGAGTGTGTAATGTGCGGAGCCGAGTGTGTAATGTGCGGAGCCGAGTGTGTAATGTGCGGAGCGGAGCCGAGTGTGTAATGTGCGGAGCAGAGCCGACTGTGTAATGTGCAGAGCGGAGCCGAGTGTGTAATGTGCGGAGCCAAGTGTGTAATGTGCGGAGCCGAGGGTGTAATGTGCGGAGCCGAGTGTGTAATGTGCGGAGCGGAGCCGAGTGTGTAATGTGCGGAGCCGAGTGTGTAATGTGCGGAGCGGAGCCGAGCGTGTAATGTGCGGAGCGGAGCCGAGCGTGTAATGAGCGGAGCCAAGTGTGTAATGTGCGGAGCGGAGCCGAGTGTGTAATGTGCGGAGCGGAGCCGAGCGTGTAATGTGCGGAGCGCAGCCGAGCGTGTAATGTGCGGAGCCGACCGTGTAATGTTCGGAGCGGAGCCGAGCGTATCATGTGCGGAGCCGAGCGTGTAATGTGCGGAGCGGAGCCGAGGGTGTAATGTGCGGAGCGGAGCCGAGCGTGTAATGAGCGGAGCCGAGTGTGTAATGTGCGGAGCGGAGCCGAGTGTGTAATGTGCGGAGCCGAGTGTGTAATGTGCGGAGCCGAGTGTGTAATGTGCGGAGCGGAGCCGAGTGTGTAATGTGCGGAGCCGAGTGTGTAATGTGCGGAGCAGAGCCGAGTGTGTAATGTGCGGAGCGGACCCGAGCGTGTAATGTGCGGAGCCGAGTGTGTAATGTGCGGAGCGGAGCCGAGTGTGTAATGTGCGGAGCGGAGCCGAGTGTGTAATGTGCAGAGCGGAGCCGAGTGTGTAATGTGCGGAGCCAAGTGTGTAATGTGCGGAGCCGAGTGTGTAATGTGCGGAGCCGAGTGTGTAATGTGCGGAGCGGTGCCGAGTGTGTAATGTGCGGAGCGGAGCCGAGTGCGTAATGTGCGGAGCGGAGCCGAGTGCGTAATGTGCGGAGCGGAGCCGAGTGCGTAATGAGCGGAGCCGAGCGTGTAATGTGCGGAGCGGAGCCGAGCGTGTAATGTGCGGAGCGGAGCCGAGTGTGTAATGTGCGGAGCCGAGTGTGTAATGTGCGGAGCGGAGCCGAGTGTGTAATGTGCGGAGCGGAGCCGAGTGTGTAATGTGCGGAGCGGAGCCGAGTGTGTAATGTGCGGAGCGGAGCCGAGCGTGTAATGTGCGGAGCCGAGCGTGTAATGTGCGGAGCGGAGCCGAGCGTGTAATGTGCGGAGCGGAGCCGAGCGTGTAATGTGCGGAGCGGAGCCGAGCGTGTAATGTGCGGAGCGGAGCCGTGTGTGTAATGTGCGGAGCGGAGCCGAGTGTGTAATGTGCGGAGCGGAGCCGAGTGTGTAATGTGCGGAGCGGAGCCGAGTGTGTAATGTGCGGAGCCGAGTGTGTAATGTGCGGAGCGGAGCCCAGTGTGTAATGTGCGGAGCGGAGCCCAGTGTGTAATGTGCGGAGCCGAGTGTGTAATGTGCGGAGCCGAGTGTGTAATGTGCGGAGCCGAGTGTGTAATGTGCGGAGCGGAGCCGAGTGTGTAATGTGCGGAGCCGAGTGTGTAATGTGCGGAGCAGAGCCGAGCGTGTAATGTGCGGAGCGGAGCCGAGCGTGTAATGTGCGGAGCGGAGCCGAGTGTGTAATGTGCGGAGCGGAGCCGAGTGTGTAATGTGCAGAGCGGAGCCGAGTGTGTAATGTGCGGAGCCGAGTGTGTAATGTGCGGAGCGGAGCCGAGTGTGTAATGTGCAGAGCCGAGTGTGTAATGTGCGGAGCGGAGCCGAGCGTGTAATGTGCGGAGCGGAGCCGAGCGTGTAATGTGCGGAGCGGAGCCGAGCGTGTAATGTGTGGAGCGGAGCCGAGCGTGTAATGTGCGGAGCGGAGCCCAGTGTGTAATGTGCGGAGCGGAGCCCAGTGTGTAATGTGCGGAGCGGAGCCCAGTGTGTAATGTGCGGAGCGGAGCCGAGCGTGTAATGTGCGGAACGGAGACGAGTGTGTAATGTGCGGAGCGGAGCCGAGTGTGTAATGTGCGGAGCGGAGCCGAGTGTGTAATGTGCGGAGCCGAGTGTGTAATGTGCGGAGCCGAGCGTGTAATGTGCGGAGCGGAGCCGAGGGTGTAATGTGCGGAGCGGAGCCGAGCGTGTAATGAGCGGAGCCGAGTGTGTAATGTGCGGAGCGGAGCCGAGTGTGTAATGTGCGGAGCCGAGTGTGTAATGTGCGGAGCCGAGTGTGTAATGTGTGGAGCGGAGCCGAGTGTGTAATGTGCGGAGCAGAGCCGAGTGTGTAATGTGCGGAGCGGAGCCGAGCGTGTAATGTGCGGAGCGGAGCCGTGTGTGTAATGTGCGGAGCGGAGCCGAGTGTGTAATGTGCGGAGCGGAGCCGAGTGTGTAATGTGCGGAGCGGAGCCGAGTGTGTAATGTGCGGAGCCGAGTGTGTAATTTGCGGAGCTGAGTGTGTAATGTGCGGAGCGGAGCCGAGTGCGTAATGTGCGGAGAGGAGCCGAGTGCGTAATGTGCGGAGTGGAGCCGAGTGCGTAATGAGCGGAGCCGAGCGTGTAATGTGCGGAGCGGAGCCGAGTGTGTAATGTGCGGAGCGGAGCCGAGCGCGTAATGTGCGGAGCGGAGCCGAGCGCGTAATGTGCGGAGCGGAGCCGAGCGTGTAATGTGCGGAGCCGAGCGTGTAATGTGCGGAGCGGAGCCGAGTGCGTAATGTGCGGAGCGGAGCCGAGTGCGTAATGAGCGGAGCCGAGCGTGTAATGTGCGGAGCGGAGCCGAGCGTGTAATGTGCGGAGCGGAGCCGAGCGTGTAATGTGCGGAGCGGAGCCGAGCGCGTAATGTGCGGAGCGGAGCCGAGCGTGTAATGTGCAAAGCGGAGCCGAGTGTGTAATGTGCGGAGCCGAGCGTGTAATGTGCGGAGCGGAGTCGAGCGTGTAATGTGCGTAGCGGAACCGAGCGTGTAATGTGCGGAGCGGAGCCGAGCGTGTAATGTGCGGAGCGGAGCCGAGCGTGTAATGTGCGGAGCGGAGCCGAGTGTGTAATGTGCGGAGCAGAGCCCAGCGTGTAATGTGCGGAGCGGAGCCGAGCGTGTAATGTGCGGAGCGGAGCCGAGCGTGTAATGTGCGGAGCGGAGCCGAGTGTGTAATGTGCGGAGCGGAGCCGAGTGTGTAATGTGCGGAGCGGAGCCGAGTGTGTAATGTGCGGAGCGGAGCCGAGTGTGTAATGTGCGGAGCCGAGTGTGTAATGTGCGGAGCGGAGCCGAGTGTGTAATGTGCGGAGCGGAGCCGAGTGTGTAATGTGCGGAGCGGAGCCGAGTGTGTAATGTGCGGAGCGGAGCCGACTGTGTAATGTGCAGAGCGGAGCCGAGTGTGTAATGTGCGGAGCCAAGTGTGTAATGTGCGGAGCCGAGGGTGTAATGTGCGGAGCCGAGTGTGTAATGTGCGGAGCGGAGCCGAGTGTGTAATGTGCGGAGCCGAGTGTGTAATGTGCGGAGCGGAGCCGAGTGCGTAATGTGCGGAGCGGAGCCGAGTGCGTAATGTGCGGAGCGGAGCCGAGTGCGTAATGAGCGGAGCCGAGCGTGTAATGTGCGGAGCGGAGCCGAGCGTGTAATGTGCGGAGCGGAGCCGAGTGTGTAATGTGCGGAGCCGAGTGTGTAATGTGCGGAGCGGAGCCGAGTGTGTAATGTGCGGAGCGGAGCCCAGTGTGTAATGTGCGGAGCGGAGCCGAGTGTGTAATGTGCGGAGCCGAGTGTGTAATGTGCGGAGCCGAGTGTGTAATGTGCGGAGCGGAGCCGAGTGTGTAATGTGTGGAGCCGAGTGTGTAATGTGCGGAGCAGAGCCGAGCGTGTAATGTGCGGAGCGGAGCCGAGCGTGTAATGTGCGGAGCGGAGCCGAGTGTGTAATGTGCAGAGCGGAGCCGAGTGTGTAATGTGCGGAGCGGAGCCGAGTGTGTAATGTGCAGAGCGGAGCCTAGTGTGTAATGTGCGGAGCGGAGCCGAGTGTGTAATGTGCAGAGCCGAGTGTGTAATGTGCGGAGCGGAGCCGAGTGTGTAATGTGCGGAGCGGAGCCGAGCGTGTAATGTGCGGAGCGGAGCCGAGCGTGTAATGTGCGGAGCGGAGCCGAGCGTGTAATGAGCGGAGCGGAGCCGAGCGTGTAATGTGCCGAGCGGAGCCCAGTGTGTAATGTGCGGAGCGGAGCCGAGCGTGTAATGGGCGGAACGGAGCCGAGTGTGTAATGTGCGGAGCGGAGCCCAGTGTGTAATGTGCGGAGCGGAGCCGAGCGTGTAATGGGCGGAACGGAGCCGAGTGTGTAATGTGCGGAGCGGAGCCGAGTGTGTAATGTGCGGAGCCGAGTGTGTAATGTGCGGAGCCGAGCGTGTAATGTGCGGAGCGGAGCCGAGGGTGTAATGTGCGGAGCGGAGCCGAGCGTGTAATGAGCGGAGCCGAGTGTGTAATGTGCGGAGCCGAGTGTGTAATGTGCGGAGCGGAGCCGAGTGTGTAATGTGCGGAGCCGAGTGTGTAATGTGCGGAGCGGAGCCGAGCGTGTAATGTGCGGAGCGGAGCCGAGCGTGTAATGTGCGGAGCGGAGCTGTGTGTGTAATGAGCGGAGCCGAGCGTGTAATGTGCGGAGCGGAGCCGAGTGTGTAATGTGCGGAGCGGAGCCGAGCGTGTAATGTGCGGAGCGGAGCCGAGCGTGTAATGTGCGGAGCGGAGCCGAGCGCGTAATGTGCGGAGCGGAGCCGAGCGCGTAATGTGCGGAGCGGAGCCGAGCGTGTAATGTGCGGAGCGGAGCCGAGCGTGTAATGTGCGGAGCGGAGCCGAGCGTGTAATGTGCGGAGCGGAGCCGAGCGTGTAATGTGCGGAGCCGAGCGTGTAATGTGCGGAGCGGAGTCGAGCGTGTAATGTGCGTAGCGGAGCCGAGCGTGTAATGTGCGGAGCGGAGCCGAGCGTGTAATGTGCGGAGCGGAGCCGAGCGTGTAATGTGCGGAGCGGAGCCGAGCGTGTAATGTGCGGAGCGGAGCCGAGCGTGTAATGTGCGGAGCGGAGCCGAGTGTGTAATGTGCGGAGCCGAGCGTGTAATGTGCGGAGCGGAGTCGAGCGTGTAATGTGCGTAGCGGAGCCGAGCGTGTAATGTGCGGAGCGGACCCGAGCGTGTAATGTGCGGAGCGGAGCCGAGCGTGTAATGTGCGGAGCGGAGCCCAGTGTGTAATGTGCGGAGCGGAGCCCAGTGTGTAATGTGCGGAGCGGAGCCGAGTGTGTAATGTGCGGAGCCGAGTGTGTAATGTGCGGAGCCGAGCGTGTAATGTGCGGAGCGGAGCCGAGCGTGTAATGTGCGGAGCGGAGCCGAGTGTGTAATGTGCGGAGCCGAGCGTGTAATGTGCGGAGCCGAGCGTGTAATGTGCGGAGCGGAGCCGAGGGTGTAATGTGCGGAGCGGAGCCGAGCGTGTAATGTGCGGAGCGGAGCCGAGCGTGTAATGTGCGGAGCGGATCCGTGTGTGTAATGTGCTGAGCGGAGCCGAGTGTGTAATGTGCGGAGCGGAGCCGTGTGTGTAATGTGCGGAGCGGAGCCGAGTGTGTAATGTGCGGAGCGGAGCCGAGTGTGTAATGTGCGGAGCGGAGTGTGTAATGTGCGGAGCCGAGTGTGTAATGTGCGGAGCCGAGTGTGTAATGTGCGGAGCGGAGCCGAGTGTGTAATGTGCGGAGCCGAGTGTGTAATGTGCGGAGCAGAGCCGAGCGTGTAATGTGCGGAGCGGAGCCGAGCGTGTAATGTGCGGAGCGGAACCGAGTGTGTAATGTGCGGAGCGGAGCCGAGTGTGTAATGTGCGGAGCGGAGCCGAGTGTGTAATGTGCAGAGCCGAGTGTGTAATGTGCGGAGCGGAGCCGAGTGTGTAATATGCGGAGCGGAGCCGAGCGTGTAATGTGCGGAGCGGAGACGAGTGTGTAATGTGCGGAGCGGAGCCGAGTGTGTAATGTGCGGAGCCGAGTGTGTAATGTGCGCAGCCGAGCGTGTAATGTGCGGAGCGGAGCCGAGGGTGTAATGTGCGGAGCGGAGCCGAGCGTGTAATGAGCGGAGCCGAGTGTGTAATGTGCGGAGCGGAGCCGAGTGTGTAATGTGCGGAGCGGAGCCGAGTGAGTAATGTGCGGAGCGGAGCCGAGTGCGTAATGTGCGGAGCGGAGCCGAGTGCGTAATGTGCGGAGCGGAGCCGAGTGTGTAATGTGCGGAGCGGAGCCGAGTGTGTAATGTGCGGAGCGGAGCCGAGTGTGTAATGTGCGGAGCCGAGTGTGTAATGTGCGGAGCAGAGCCGAGTGTGTAATGTGCGGAGCGGAGCCGAGCGTGTAATGTGCGGAGCGGAGCCGTGTGTGTAATGTGCGGAGCGGAGCCGAGTGTGTAATGTGCGGAGCGGAGCCGAGTGTGTAATGTGCGGAGCGGAGCCGAGTGTGTAATGTGCGGAGCCAAGTGTGTAATGTGCGGAGCGGAGCCGAGTGTGTAATGTGCGGAGCTGAGTGTGTAATGTGCGGAGCGGAGCCGAGTGGTTAATGTGCGGAGCGGAGCCGAGCGTGTAATGTGCGGACCGGAGCCGAGTGTGTAATGTGCGGAGCGGAGCGTGTAATGTGCGGAGCGGAGCCGAGCGTGTAATGTGCGGAGCGGAGCCGAGTGTGTAATGTGCGGAGCGGAGCGTGTAATGTGCGGAGCGGAGCCGAGCGTGTAATGTGCGGAGCGGAGCCGAGTGTGTAATGTGCGGAGCCGATTGTGTAATGTGCGGAGCGGAGCCGAGTGTGTAATGTGCGGAGCCGAGTGTGTAATGTGCGGAGCGGAGCCGAGTGTGTAATGTGAGGAGCGGAGCCGAGTGTGTAATGTGCGGAGCGGAGCCGAGCGTGTAATGTGCGGAGCCGAGCGTGTAATGTGCGGAGCGCAGCCGAGCGTGTAATGTGCGGAGCGGAGCCGAGCGTGTAATGTGCGGACCGGAGCCGAGTGTGTAATGTGCGGAGCGGAGCGTGTAATGTGCGGAGCGGAGCCGAGCGTGTAATGTGCGGAGCGGAGCCGAGTGTGTAATGTGCGGAGCGGAGCGTGTAATGTGCGGAGCGGAGCCGAGCGTGTAATGTGCGGAGCGGAGCCGAGCGTGTAATGAGCGGAGCCGAGTGTGTAATGTGCGGTTCCGAGCGTGTAATGTGCGGAGCGGAGCCCAGCGTGTAATGTGCGGAGCGGAGCCGAGCGTGTAATGTGCGGAGCGGAGCCGAGCGTGTAATGAGCGGAGCCAAGTGTGTAATGTGCGGAGCGGAGCCGAGTGTGTAATGTGCGGAGCGGAGCCGAGCGTGTAATGTGCGGAGCGGAGCCGAGCGTGTAATGTGCGGAGCCGAGCGTGTAATGTTCGGAGCGGAGCCGAGCGTATCATGTGCGGAGCCGAGCGTGTAATGTGCGGAGCGGAGCCGAGGGTGTAATGTGCGGAGCGGAGCCGAGCGTGTAATGAGCGGAGCCGAGTGTGTAATGTGCGGAGCGGAGCCGAGTGTGCAATGTGCGGAGCCGAGTGTGTAATGTGCGGAGCCGAGTGTGTAATGTGCGGAGCGGAGCCGAGTATGTAATGTGCGGAGCCGAGTGTGTAATGTGCGGAGCAGAGCCGAGTGTGTAATGTGCGGAGCGGAGCCGAGCGTGTAATGTGCGGAGCCGAGTGTGTAATGTGCGGAGCGGAGCCGAGTGTGTAATGTGCGGAGCGGAGCCGAGTGTGTAATGTGCAGAGCGGAGCCGAGTGTGTAATGTGCGGAGCCAAGTGTGTAATGTGCGGAGCCGAGTGTGTAATGTGCGGAGCCGAGTGTGTAATGTGCGGAGCGGAGCCGAGTGTGTAATGTGCGGAGCGGAGCCGAGTGCGTAATGTGCGGAGCGGAGCCGAGTGCGTAATGTGCGGAGCGGAGCCGAGTGCGTAATGAGCGGAGCCGAGCGTGTAATGTGCGGAGCGGAGCCGAGCGTGTAATGTGCGGAGCGGAGCCGAGTGTGTAATGTGCGGAGCCGAGTGTGTAATGTGCGGAGCGGAGCCGAGTGTGTAATGTGCGGAGCGGAGCCGAGTGTGTAATGTGCGGAGCGGAGCCGAGTGTGTAATGTGCGGAGCGGAGACGAGCGTGTAATGTGCGGAGCCGAGCGTGTAATGTGCGGAGCGGAGCCGAGCGTGTAATGTGCGGAGCGGAGCCGAGCGTGTAATGTGCGGAGCGGAGCCGAGCGTGTAATGTGCGGAGCGGAGCCGTGTGTGTAATGTGCTGAGCGGAGCCGAGTGTGTAATGTGCGGAGCGGAGCCGTGTGTGTAATGTGCGGAGCGGAGCCGAGTGTGTAATGTGCGGAGCGGAGCCGAGTGTGTAATGTGCGGAGCGGAGCCGAGTGTGTAATGTGCGGAGCGGAGCCCAGTGTGTAATGTGCGGAGCGGAGCCCAGTGTGTAATGTGCGGAGCGGAGCCCAGTGTGTAATGTGCGGAGCCGAGTGTGTAATGTGCGGAGCCGAGTGTGTAATGTGCGGAGCCGAGTGTGTAATGTGCGGAGCAGAGCCGAGCGTGTAATGTGCGGAGCGGAGCCGAGCGTGTAATGTGCGGAGCGGAGCCGAGTGTGTAATGTGCGGAGCGGAGCCGAGTGTGTAATGTGCGGAGCGGAGCCGAGTGTGTAATGTGCAGAGCGGAGCCGAGTGTGTAATGTGCGGAGCCGAGTGTGTAATGTGCGGAGCGGAGCCGAGTGTCTAATGTGCAGAGCCGAGTGTGTAATGTGCGGAGCGGAGCCGAGCGTGTAATGTGCGGAGCGGAGCCGAGCGTGTAATGTGCGGAGCGGAGCCGAGCGTGTAATGTGTGGAGCGGAGCCGAGCGTGTAATGTGCGGAGCGGAGCCCAGTGTGTAATGTGCGGAGCGGAGCCCAGTGTGTAATGTGCGGAGCGGAGCCCAGTGTGTAATGTGCGGAGCGGAGCCGAGCGTGTAATGTGCGGAACGGAGCCGAGTGTGTAATGTGCGGAGCGGAGCCGAGTGTGTAATGTGCGGAGCCGAGTGTGTAATGTGCGGAGCCGAGCGTGTAATGTGCGGAGCGGAGCCGAGGGTGTAATGTGCGGAGCGGAGCCGAGCGTGTAATGAGCGGAGCCGAGTGTGTAATGTGCGGAGCCGAGTGTGTAATGTGCGGAGCCGAGTGTGTAATGTGCGGAGCCGAGTGTGTAATGTGCGGAGCGGAGCCGAGTGTGTAATGTGCGGAGCAGAGCCGAGTGTGTAATGTGCGGAGCGGAGCCGAGCGTGTAATGTGCGGAGCGGAGCCGTGTGTGTAATGTGCGGAGCGGAGCCGAGTGTGTAATGTGCGGAGCGGAGCCGAGTGTGTAATGTGCGGAGCGGAGCCGAGTGTGTAATGTGCGGAGCCAAGTGTGTAATGTGCGGAGCGGAGCCGAGTGTGTAATGTGCGGAGCTGAGTGTGTAATGTGCGGAGCGGAGCCGAGTGTGTAATGTGCGGAGCGGAGCCGAGTGTGTAATGTGCGGAGCGGAGCCAAGTGCGTAATGTGCGGAGCGGAGCCGAGTGCGTAATGTGCGGAGCGGAGCCGAGTGCGTATTGTGCGGAGTGGAGCCGAGTGCGTAATGAGCGGAGCCGAGCGTGTAATGTGCGGAGCGGAGCCGAGCGCGTAATGTGCGGAGCGGAGCCGAGCGCGTAATGTGCGGAGCGGAGCCGAACGCGTAATGTGCGGAGCGGAGCCGAGCGCGTAATGTGCGGAGCGGAGCCGAGCGTGTAATGTGCGGAGCCGAGCTTGTAATGTGCGAAGCGGAGCCGAGTGCGTAATGTGCGGAGCGGAGCCGAGTGCGTAATGAGCGGAGCCGAGCGTGTAATGTGCGGAGCGGAGCCGAGCGTGTAATGTGCGGAGCGGAGCCGAGCGTGTAATGTGCGGAGCGGAGCCGAGCGCGTAATGTGCGGAGCGGAGCCGAGCGCATAATGTGCGGAGCGGAGCCGAGCGCGTAATGTGCGGAGCGGAGCCGAGCGTGTAATGTGCGGAGCGGAGCCGAGTGTGTAATGTGCGGAGCGGAGCCGACTGTGTAATGTGCAGAGCGGAGCCGAGTGTGTAATGTGCGGAGCCAAGTGTGTAATGTGCGGAGCCGAGGGTGTAATGTGCGGAGCCGAGTGTGTAATGTGCGGAGCGGAGCCGAGTGTGTAATGTGCGGAGCCGAGTGTGTAATGTGCGGAGCGGAGCCGAGCGTGTAATGTGCGGAGCGGAGCCGAGCGTGTAATGAGCGGAGCCAAGTGTGTAATGTGCGGAGCGGAGCCGAGTGTGTAATGTGCGGAGCCGAGTGTGTAATGTGCGGAGCGGAGCCGAGTGTGTAATGTGCGGAGCAGAGCCGAGTGTGTAATGTGTGGAGCGGAGCCGAGCGTGTAATGTGCGGAGCAGAGCCGAGTGTGTAATGTGTGGAGCGGAGCCGAGTGTGTAATGTGCGGAGCAGAGCCGAGTGTGTAATGTGTGGAGCGGAGCCGAGCGTGTAATGAGCGGAGCCGAGTGTGTAATGTGCGGAGCGGAGCCGAGTGTGTAATGTGCGGAGCCGAGTGTGTAATGTGCAGAACGGAGCCGAGTGTGTAATGTGCGGAGCGGAGCCGAGTGTGTAATGTGCGGAGCCGAGCGTGTAATGTGCGGAGCCGAGCGTGTAATGTGCGGAGCGGAGCCGAGCGTGTAATGTGCGGAGCGGAGCCGAGCGTGTAATGAGCGGAGCCGAGTGTGTAATGTGCGGAGCGGAGCCGAGTGTGTAATGTGCGGAGCGGAGCCGAGTGTGTAATGTGCGGAGCAGAGCCGAGTGTGTAATGTGTGGAGCGGAGCCGAGCGTGTAATGTGCGGAGCGGAGCCGTGTGTGTAATGTGCGGAGCGGAGCCGAGTGTGTAATGTGCGGAGCGGAGCCGAGTGTGTAATGTGCGGAGCGGAGCCGAGTGTGTAATGTGCGGAGCCAAGTGTGTAATGTGCGGAGCGGAGCCGAGTGTGTAATGTGCGGAGCTGAGTGTGTAATGTGCGGAGCGGAGCCGAGTGTGTAATGTGCGGAGCGGAGCCGAGTGCGTAATGTGCGGAGCGGAGCCGAGTGCGTAATGTGCGGAGCGGAGCCGAGTGCGTAATGTGCGGAGCGGAGCCGAGTGCGTAATGTGCGGAGTGGAGCCGAGTGCGTAATGAGCGGAGCCGAGCGTGTAATGTGCGGAGCGGAGCCGAGCGTGTAATGTGCGGAGCGGAGCCGAGCGCGTAATGTGCGGAGCGGAGCCGAGCGCGTAATGTGCGGAGCGGAGCCGAGCGTGTAATGTGCGGAGCCGAGCGTGTAATGTGCGGAGCGGAGCCGAGTGCGTAATGTGCGGAGCGGAGCCGAGTGCGTAATGAGCGGAGCCGAGCGTGTAATGTGCGGAGCGGAGCCGAGCGCGTAATGTGCGGAGCGGAGCCGAGCGTGTAATGTGCGGAGCGGAGCCGAGCGTGTAATGTGCGGAGCGGAGCCGAGTGTGTAATGTGCGGAGCCGAGCGTGTAATGTGCGGAGCGGAGTCGAGCGTGTAATGTGCGTAGCGGAACCGAGCGTGTAATGTGCGGAGCGGAGCCGAGCGTGTAATGTGCGGAGCGGAGCCCAGCGTGTAATGTGCGGAGCGGAGCCGAGCGTGTAATGTGCGGAGCCGAGCGTGTAATGTGCGGAGCGGAGCCGAGGGTGTAATGTGCGGAGCGGAGCCGAGCGTGTAATGAGCGGAGCCGAGTGTGTAATGTGCGGAGCGGAGCCGAGTGTGTAATGTGCGGAGCCAAGTGTGTAATGTGCGGAGCCGAGTGTGTAATGTGCGGAGCCGAGTGTGTAATGTGCGGAGCAGAGCCGAGCGTGTAATGTGCGGAGCGGAGCCGAGCGTGTAATGTGCGGAGCGGAGCCGAGTGTGTAATGTGCGGAGCGGAGCCGAGTGTGTAATGTGCGGAGCAGAGCCGAGTGTGTAATGTGCGGAGCGGAGCCGAGTGTGTAATGTGCGGAGCCGAGTGTGTAATGTGCGGAGCCGAGTGTGTAATGTGCGGAGCGGAGCCGAGGGTGTAATGTGCGGAGCGGAGCCGAGCGTGTAATGAGCGGAGCCGAGTGTGTAATGTGCGGAGCGGAGCCGAGTGTGTAATGTGCGGAGCCGAGTGTGTAATGTGCGGAGCCGAGTGTGTAATGTGCGGAGCGGAGCCGAGTGTGTAATGTGCGGAGCCGAGTGTGTAATGTGCGGAGCAGAGCCGAGTGTGTAATGTGCGGAGCGGACCCGAGCGTGTAATGTGCGGAGCCGAGTGTGTAATGTGCGGAGCGGAGCCGAGTGTGTAATGTGCGGAGCGGAGCCGAGTGTGTAATGTGCAGAGCGGAGCCGAGTGTGTAATGTGCGGAGCCAAGTGTGTAATGTGCGGAGCCGAGTGTGTAATGTGCGGAGCCGAGTGTGTAATGTGCGGAGCGGTGCCGAGTGTGTAATGTGCGGAGCGGAGCCGAGTGCGTAATGTGCGGAGCGGAGCCGAGTGCGTAATGTGCGGAGCGGAGCCGAGTGCGTAATGAGCGGAGCCGAGCGTGTAATGTGCGGAGCGGAGCCGAGCGTGTAATGTGCGGAGCGGAGCCGAGTGTGTAATGTGCGGAGCCGAGTGTGTAATGTGCGGAGCGGAGCCGAGTGTGTAATGTGCGGAGCGGAGCCGAGTGTGTAATGTGCGGAGCGGAGCCGAGTGTGTAATGTGCGGAGCGGAGCCGAGCGTGTAATGTGCGGAGCCGAGCGTGTAATGTGCGGAGCGGAGCCGAGCGTGTAATGTGCGGAGCGGAGCCGAGCGTGTAATGTGCGGAGCGGAGCCGAGCGTGTAATGTGCGGAGCGGAGCCGAGCGTGTAATGTGCGGAGCGGAGCCGTGTGTGTAATGTGCGGAGCGGAGCCGAGTGTGTAATGTGCGGAGCGGAGCCGAGTGTGTAATGTGCGGAGCGGAGCCGAGTGTGTAATGTGCGGAGCCGAGTGTGTAATGTGCGGAGCGGAGCCCAGTGTGTAATGTGCGGAGCGGAGCCCAGTGTGTAATGTGCGGAGCCGAGTGTGTAATGTGCGGAGCCGAGTGTGTAATGTGCGGAGCCGAGTGTGTAATGTGCGGAGCGGAGCCGAGTGTGTAATGTGCGGAGCCGAGTGTGTAATGTGCGGAGCAGAGCCGAGCGTGTAATGTGCGGAGCGGAGCCGAGCGTGTAATGTGCGGAGCGGAGCCGAGTGTGTAATGTGCGGAGCGGAGCCGAGTGTGTAATGTGCAGAGCGGAGCCGAGTGTGTAATGTGCGGAGCCGAGTGTGTAATGTGCGGAGCGGAGCCGAGTGTGTAATGTGCAGAGCCGAGTGTGTAATGTGCGGAGCGGAGCCGAGCGTGTAATGTGCGGAGCGGAGCCGAGCGTGTAATGTGCGGAGCGGAGCCGAGCGTGTAATGTGTGGAGCGGAGACGAGCGTGTAATGTGCGGAGCGGAGCCCAGTGTGTAATGTGCGGAGCGGAGCCCAGTGTGTAATGTGCGGAGCGGAGCCCAGTGTGTAATGTGCGGAGCGGAGCCGAGCGTGTAATGTGCGGAACGGAGACGAGTGTGTAATGTGCGGAGCGGAGCCGAGTGTGTAATGTGCGGAGCGGAGCCGAGTGTGTAATGTGCGGAGCCGAGTGTGTAATGTGCGGAGCCGAGCGTGTAATGTGCGGAGCGGAGCCGAGGGTGTAATGTGCGGAGCGGAGCCGAGCGTGTAATGAGCGGAGCCGAGTGTGTAATGTGCGGAGCGGAGCCGAGTGTGTAATGTGCGGAGCCGAGTGTGTAATGTGCGGAGCCGAGTGTGTAATGTGTGGAGCGGAGCCGAGTGTGTAATGTGCGGAGCAGAGCCGAGTGTGTAATGTGCGGAGCGGAGCCGAGCGTGTAATGTGCGGAGCGGAGCCGTGTGTGTAATGTGCGGAGCGGAGCCGAGTGTGTAATGTGCGGAGCGGAGCCGAGTGTGTAATGTGCGGAGCGGAGCCGAGTGTGTAATGTGCGGAGCCGAGTGTGTAATTTGCGGAGCTGAGTGTGTAATGTGCGGAGCGGAGCCGAGTGCGTAATGTGCGGAGAGGAGCCGAGTGCGTAATGTGCGGAGTGGAGCCGAGTGCGTAATGAGCGGAGCCGAGCGTGTAATGTGCGGAGCGGAGCCGAGTGTGTAATGTGCGGAGCGGAGCCGAGCGCGTAATGTGCGGAGCGGAGCCGAGCGCGTAATGTGCGGAGCGGAGCCGAGCGTGTAATGTGCGGAGCCGAGCGTGTAATGTGCGGAGCGGAGCCGAGTGCGTAATGTGCGGAGCGGAGCCGAGTGCGTAATGAGCGGAGCCGAGCGTGTAATGTGCGGAGCGGAGCCGAGCGTGTAATGTGCGGAGCGGAGCCGAGCGTGTAATGTGCGGAGCGGAGCCGAGCGCGTAATGTGCGGAGCGGAGCCGAGCGTGTAATGTGCAAAGCGGAGCCGAGTGTGTAATGTGCGGAGCCGAGCGTGTAATGTGCGGAGCGGAGTCGAGCGTGTAATGTGCGTAGCGGAACCGAGCGTGTAATGTGCGGAGCGGAGCCGAGCGTGTAATGTGCGGAGCGGAGCCGAGCGTGTAATGTGCGGAGCGGAGCCGAGTGTGTAATGTGCGGAGCAGAGCCCAGCGTGTAATGTGCGGAGCGGAGCCGAGCGTGTAATGTGCGGAGCGGAGCCGAGCGTGTAATGTGCGGAGCGGAGCCGAGTGTGTAATGTGCGGAGCGGAGCCGAGTGTGTAATGTGCGGAGCGGAGCCGAGTGTGTAATGTGCGGAGCGGAGCCGAGTGTGTAATGTGCGGAGCCGAGTGTGTAATGTGCGGAGCGGAGCCGAGTGTGTAATGTGCGGAGCGGAGCCGAGTGTGTAATGTGCGGAGCGGAGCCGAGTGTGTAATGTGCGGAGCGGAGCCGACTGTGTAATGTGCAGAGCGGAGCCGAGTGTGTAATGTGCGGAGCCAAGTGTGTAATGTGCGGAGCCGAGGGTGTAATGTGCGGAGCCGAGTGTGTAATGTGCGGAGCGGAGCCGAGTGTGTAATGTGCGGAGCCGAGTGTGTAATGTGCGGAGCGGAGCCGAGTGCGTAATGTGCGGAGCGGAGCCGAGTGCGTAATGTGCGGAGCGGAGCCGAGTGCGTAATGAGCGGAGCCGAGCGTGTAATGTGCGGAGCGGAGCCGAGCGTGTAATGTGCGGAGCGGAGCCGAGTGTGTAATGTGCGGAGCCGAGTGTGTAATGTGCGGAGCGGAGCCGAGTGTGTAATGTGCGGAGCGGAGCCCAGTGTGTAATGTGCGGAGCGGAGCCGAGTGTGTAATGTGCGGAGCCGAGTGTGTAATGTGCGGAGCCGAGTGTGTAATGTGCGGAGCGGAGCCGAGTGTGTAATGTGTGGAGCCGAGTGTGTAATGTGCGGAGCAGAGCCGAGCGTGTAATGTGCGGAGCGGAGCCGAGCGTGTAATGTGCGGAGCGGAGCCGAGTGTGTAATGTGCAGAGCGGAGCCGAGTGTGTAATGTGCGGAGCGGAGCCGAGTGTGTAATGTGCAGAGCGGAGCCTAGTGTGTAATGTGCGGAGCGGAGCCGAGTGTGTAATGTGCAGAGCCGAGTGTGTAATGTGCGGAGCGGAGCCGAGTGTGTAATGTGCGGAGCGGAGCCGAGCGTGTAATGTGCGGAGCGGAGCCGAGCGTGTAATGTGCGGAGCGGAGCCGAGCGTGTAATGAGCGGAGCGGAGCCGAGCGTGTAATGTGCCGAGCGGAGCCCAGTGTGTAATGTGCGGAGCGGAGCCGAGCGTGTAATGGGCGGAACGGAGCCGAGTGTGTAATGTGCGGAGCGGAGCCCAGTGTGTAATGTGCGGAGCGGAGCCGAGCGTGTAATGGGCGGAACGGAGCCGAGTGTGTAATGTGCGGAGCGGAGCCGAGTGTGTAATGTGCGGAGCCGAGTGTGTAATGTGCGGAGCCGAGCGTGTAATGTGCGGAGCGGAGCCGAGGGTGTAATGTGCGGAGCGGAGCCGAGCGTGTAATGAGCGGAGCCGAGTGTGTAATGTGCGGAGCCGAGTGTGTAATGTGCGGAGCGGAGCCGAGTGTGTAATGTGCGGAGCCGAGTGTGTAATGTGCGGAGCGGAGCCGAGCGTGTAATGTGCGGAGCGGAGCCGAGCGTGTAATGTGCGGAGCGGAGCTGTGTGTGTAATGAGCGGAGCCGAGCGTGTAATGTGCGGAGCGGAGCCGAGTGTGTAATGTGCGGAGCGGAGCCGAGCGTGTAATGTGCGGAGCGGAGCCGAGCGTGTAATGTGCGGAGCGGAGCCGAGCGCGTAATGTGCGGAGCGGAGCCGAGCGCGTAATGTGCGGAGCGGAGCCGAGCGTGTAATGTGCGGAGCGGAGCCGAGCGTGTAATGTGCGGAGCGGAGCCGAGCGTGTAATGTGCGGAGCGGAGCCGAGCGTGTAATGTGCGGAGCCGAGCGTGTAATGTGCGGAGCGGAGTCGAGCGTGTAATGTGCGTAGCGGAGCCGAGCGTGTAATGTGCGGAGCGGAGCCGAGCGTGTAATGTGCGGAGCGGAGCCGAGCGTGTAATGTGCGGAGCGGAGCCGAGCGTGTAATGTGCGGAGCGGAGCCGAGCGTGTAATGTGCGGAGCGGAGCCGAGTGTGTAATGTGCGGAGCCGAGCGTGTAATGTGCGGAGCGGAGTCGAGCGTGTAATGTGCGTAGCGGAGCCGAGCGTGTAATGTGCGGAGCGGACCCGAGCGTGTAATGTGCGGAGCGGAGCCGAGCGTGTAATGTGCGGAGCGGAGCCCAGTGTGTAATGTGCGGAGCGGAGCCCAGTGTGTAATGTGCGGAGCGGAGCCGAGTGTGTAATGTGCGGAGCCGAGTGTGTAATGTGCGGAGCCGAGCGTGTAATGTGCGGAGCGGAGCCGAGCGTGTAATGTGCGGAGCGGAGCCGAGTGTGTAATGTGCGGAGCCGAGCGTGTAATGTGCGGAGCCGAGCGTGTAATGTGCGGAGCGGAGCCGAGGGTGTAATGTGCGGAGCGGAGCCGAGCGTGTAATGTGCGGAGCGGAGCCGAGCGTGTAATGTGCGGAGCGGATCCGTGTGTGTAATGTGCTGAGCGGAGCCGAGTGTGTAATGTGCGGAGCGGAGCCGTGTGTGTAATGTGCGGAGCGGAGCCGAGTGTGTAATGTGCGGAGCGGAGCCGAGTGTGTAATGTGCGGAGCGGAGTGTGTAATGTGCGGAGCCGAGTGTGTAATGTGCGGAGCCGAGTGTGTAATGTGCGGAGCGGAGCCGAGTGTGTAATGTGCGGAGCCGAGTGTGTAATGTGCGGAGCAGAGCCGAGCGTGTAATGTGCGGAGCGGAGCCGAGCGTGTAATGTGCGGAGCGGAACCGAGTGTGTAATGTGCGGAGCGGAGCCGAGTGTGTAATGTGCGGAGCGGAGCCGAGTGTGTAATGTGCAGAGCCGAGTGTGTAATGTGCGGAGCGGAGCCGAGTGTGTAATATGCGGAGCGGAGCCGAGCGTGTAATGTGCGGAGCGGAGACGAGTGTGTAATGTGCGGAGCGGAGCCGAGTGTGTAATGTGCGGAGCCGAGTGTGTAATGTGCGCAGCCGAGCGTGTAATGTGCGGAGCGGAGCCGAGGGTGTAATGTGCGGAGCGGAGCCGAGCGTGTAATGAGCGGAGCCGAGTGTGTAATGTGCGGAGCGGAGCCGAGTGTGTAATGTGCGGAGCCGAGTGTGTAATGTGCGGAGCCGAGTGTGTAATGTGCGGAGCCGAGTGTGTAATGTGCGGAGCAGAGCCGAGTGTGTAATGTGCGGAGCGGAGCCGAGCGTGTAATGTGCGGAGCGGAGCCGTGTGTGTAATGTGCGGAGCGGAGCCGAGTGTGTAATGTGCGGAGCGGAGCCGAGTGTGTAATGTGCGGAGCGGAGCCGAGTGTGTAATGTGCGGAGCCAAGTGTGTAATGTGCGGAGCGGAGCCGAGTGTGTAATGTGCGGAGCTGAGTGTGTAATGTGCGGAGCGGAGCCGAGTGTGTAATGTGCGGAGCGGAGCCGAGTGAGTAATGTGCGGAGCGGAGCCGAGTGTGTAATGTGCGGAGCGGAGCCGAGTGAGTAATGTGCGGAGCGGAGCCGAGTGCGTAATGTGCGGAGCGGAGCCGAGTGCGTAATGTGCGGAGCGGAGCCGAGTGTGTAATGTGCGGAGCGGAGCCGAGTGTGTAATGTGCGGAGCGGAGCCGAGTGTGTAATGTGCGGAGCCGAGTGTGTAATGTGCGGAGCAGAGCCGAGTGTGTAATGTGCGGAGCGGAGCCGAGCGTGTAATGTGCGGAGCGGAGCCGTGTGTGTAATGTGCGGAGCGGAGCCGAGTGTGTAATGTGCGGAGCGGAGCCGAGTGTGTAATGTGCGGAGCGGAGCCGAGTGTGTAATGTGCGGAGCCAAGTGTGTAATGTGCGGAGCGGAGCCGAGTGTGTAATGTGCGGAGCTGAGTGTGTAATGTGCGGAGCGGAGCCGAGTGGTTAATGTGCGGAGCGGAGCCGAGCGTGTAATGTGCGGACCGGAGCCGAGTGTGTAATGTGCGGAGCGGAGCGTGTAATGTGCGGAGCGGAGCCGAGCGTGTAATGTGCGGAGCGGAGCCGAGTGTGTAATGTGCGGAGCGGAGCGTGTAATGTGCGGAGCGGAGCCGAGCGTGTAATGTGCGGAGCGGAGCCGAGTGTGTAATGTGCGGAGCCGATTGTGTAATGTGCGGAGCGGAGCCGAGTGTGTAATGTGCGGAGCCGAGTGTGTAATGTGCGGAGCGGAGCCGAGTGTGTAATGTGAGGAGCGGAGCCGAGTGTGTAATGTGCGGAGCGGAGCCGAGCGTGTAATGTGCGGAGCCGAGCGTGTAATGTGCGGAGCGCAGCCGAGCGTGTAATGTGCGGAGCGGAGCCGAGCGTGTAATGTGCGGACCGGAGCCGAGTGTGTAATGTGCGGAGCGGAGCGTGTAATGTGCGGAGCGGAGCCGAGCGTGTAATGTGCGGAGCGGAGCCGAGTGTGTAATGTGCGGAGCGGAGCGTGTAATGTGCGGAGCGGAGCCGAGCGTGTAATGTGCGGAGCGGAGCCGAGCGTGTAATGAGCGGAGCCGAGTGTGTAATGTGCGGTTCCGAGCGTGTAATGTGCGGAGCGGAGCCCAGCGTGTAATGTGCGGAGCGGAGCCGAGCGTGTAATGTGCGGAGCGGAGCCGAGCGTGTAATGAGCGGAGCCAAGTGTGTAATGTGCGGAGCGGAGCCGAGTGTGTAATGTGCGGAGCGGAGCCGAGCGTGTAATGTGCGGAGCGGAGCCGAGCGTGTAATGTGCGGAGCCGAGCGTGTAATGTTCGGAGCGGAGCCGAGCGTATCATGTGCGGAGCCGAGCGTGTAATGTGCGGAGCGGAGCCGAGGGTGTAATGTGCGGAGCGGAGCCGAGCGTGTAATGAGCGGAGCCGAGTGTGTAATGTGCGGAGCGGAGCCGAGTGTGCAATGTGCGGAGCCGAGTGTGTAATGTGCGGAGCCGAGTGTGTAATGTGCGGAGCGGAGCCGAGTATGTAATGTGCGGAGCCGAGTGTGTAATGTGCGGAGCAGAGCCGAGTGTGTAATGTGCGGAGCGGAGCCGAGCGTGTAATGTGCGGAGCCGAGTGTGTAATGTGCGGAGCGGAGCCGAGTGTGTAATGTGCGGAGCGGAGCCGAGTGTGTAATGTGCAGAGCGGAGCCGAGTGTGTAATGTGCGGAGCCAAGTGTGTAATGTGCGGAGCCGAGTGTGTAATGTGCGGAGCCGAGTGTGTAATGTGCGGAGCGGAGCCGAGTGTGTAATGTGCGGAGCGGAGCCGAGTGCGTAATGTGCGGAGCGGAGCCGAGTGCGTAATGTGCGGAGCGGAGCCGAGTGCGTAATGAGCGGAGCCGAGCGTGTAATGTGCGGAGCGGAGCCGAGCGTGTAATGTGCGGAGCGGAGCCGAGTGTGTAATGTGCGGAGCCGAGTGTGTAATGTGCGGAGCGGAGCCGAGTGTGTAATGTGCGGAGCGGAGCCGAGTGTGTAATGTGCGGAGCGGAGCCGAGTGTGTAATGTGCGGAGCGGAGACGAGCGTGTAATGTGCGGAGCCGAGCGTGTAATGTGCGGAGCGGAGCCGAGCGTGTAATGTGCGGAGCGGAGCCGAGCGTGTAATGTGCGGAGCGGAGCCGAGCGTGTAATGTGCGGAGCGGAGCCGTGTGTGTAATGTGCTGAGCGGAGCCGAGTGTGTAATGTGCGGAGCGGAGCCGTGTGTGTAATGTGCGGAGCGGAGCCGAGTGTGTAATGTGCGGAGCGGAGCCGAGTGTGTAATGTGCGGAGCGGAGCCGAGTGTGTAATGTGCGGAGCGGAGCCCAGTGTGTAATGTGCGGAGCGGAGCCCAGTGTGTAATGTGCGGAGCGGAGCCGAGTGTGTAATGTGCGGAGCGGAGCCGAGTGTGTAATGTGCAGAGCGGAGCCGAGTGTGTAATGTGCGGAGCCGAGTGTGTAATGTGCGGAGCGGAGCCGAGTGTCTAATGTGCAGAGCCGAGTGTGTAATGTGCGGAGCGGAGCCGAGCGTGTAATGTGCGGAGCGGAGCCGAGCGTGTAATGTGCGGAGCGGAGCCGAGCGTGTAATGTGTGGAGCGGAGCCGAGCGTGTAATGTGCGGAGCGGAGCCCAGTGTGTAATGTGCGGAGCGGAGCCCAGTGTGTAATGTGCGGAGCGGAGCCCAGTGTGTAATGTGCGGAGCGGAGCCGAGCGTGTAATGTGCGGAACGGAGCCGAGTGTGTAATGTGCGGAGCGGAGCCGAGTGTGTAATGTGCGGAGCCGAGTGTGTAATGTGCGGAGCCGAGCGTGTAATGTGCGGAGCGGAGCCGAGGGTGTAATGTGCGGAGCGGAGCCGAGCGTGTAATGAGCGGAGCCGAGTGTGTAATGTGCGGAGCCGAGTGTGTAATGTGCGGAGCCGAGTGTGTAATGTGCGGAGCCGAGTGTGTAATGTGCGGAGCGGAGCCGAGTGTGTAATGTGCGGAGCAGAGCCGAGTGTGTAATGTGCGGAGCGGAGCCGAGCGTGTAATGTGCGGAGCGGAGCCGTGTGTGTAATGTGCGGAGCGGAGCCGAGTGTGTAATGTGCGGAGCGGAGCCGAGTGTGTAATGTGCGGAGCGGAGCCGAGTGTGTAATGTGCGGAGCCAAGTGTGTAATGTGCGGAGCGGAGCCGAGTGTGTAATGTGCGGAGCCGAGTGTGTAATGTGCGGAGCCGAGCGTGTAATGTGCGGAGCGGAGCCGAGCGTGTAATGTGCGGAGCGGAGCCGAGTGTGTAATGTGCGGAGCCGAGCGTGTAATGTGCGGAGCCGAGCGTGTAATGTGCGGAGCGGAGCCGAGGGTGTAATGTGCGGAGCGGAGCCGAGCGTGTAATGTGCGGAGCGGAGCCGAGCGTGTAATGTGCGGAGCGGATCCGTGTGTGTAATGTGCTGAGCGGAGCCGAGTGTGTAATGTGCGGAGCGGAGCCGTGTGTGTAATGTGCGGAGCGGAGCCGAGTGTGTAATGTGCGGAGCGGAGCCGAGTGTGTAATGTGCGGAGCGGAGTGTGTAATGTGCGGAGCCGAGTGTGTAATGTGCGGAGCCGAGTGTGTAATGTGCGGAGCGGAGCCGAGTGTGTAATGTGCGGAGCCGAGTGTGTAATGTGCGGAGCAGAGCCGAGCGTGTAATGTGCGGAGCGGAGCCGAGCGTGTAATGTGCGGAGCGGAACCGAGTGTGTAATGTGCGGAGCGGAGCCGAGTGTGTAATGTGCGGAGCGGAGCCGAGTGTGTAATGTGCAGAGCCGAGTGTGTAATGTGCGGAGCGGAGCCGAGTGTGTAATATGCGGAGCGGAGCCGAGCGTGTAATGTGCGGAGCGGAGACGAGTGTGTAATGTGCGGAGCGGAGCCGAGTGTGTAATGTGCGGAGCCGAGTGTGTAATGTGCGCAGCCGAGCGTGTAATGTGCGGAGCGGAGCCGAGGGTGTAATGTGCGGAGCGGAGCCGAGCGTGTAATGAGCGGAGCCGAGTGTGTAATGTGCGGAGCGGAGCCGAGTGTGTAATGTGCGGAGCCGAGTGTGTAATGTGCGGAGCCGAGTGTGTAATGTGCGGAGCCGAGTGTGTAATGTGCGGAGCAGAGCCGAGTGTGTAATGTGCGGAGCGGAGCCGAGCGTGTAATGTGCGGAGCGGAGCCGTGTGTGTAATGTGCGGAGCGGAGCCGAGTGTGTAATGTGCGGAGCGGAGCCGAGTGTGTAATGTGCGGAGCGGAGCCGAGTGTGTAATGTGCGGAGCCAAGTGTGTAATGTGCGGAGCGGAGCCGAGTGTGTAATGTGCGGAGCTGAGTGTGTAATGTGCGGAGCGGAGCCGAGTGTGTAATGTGCGGAGCGGAGCCGAGTGAGTAATGTGCGGAGCGGAGCCGAGTGTGTAATGTGCGGAGCGGAGCCGAGTGAGTAATGTGCGGAGCGGAGCCGAGTGCGTAATGTGCGGAGCGGAGCCGAGTGCGTAATGTGCGGAGCGGAGCCGAGTGTGTAATGTGCGGAGCGGAGCCGAGTGTGTAATGTGCGGAGCGGAGCCGAGTGTGTAATGTGCGGAGCCGAGTGTGTAATGTGCGGAGCAGAGCCGAGTGTGTAATGTGCGGAGCGGAGCCGAGCGTGTAATGTGCGGAGCGGAGCCGTGTGTGTAATGTGCGGAGCGGAGCCGAGTGTGTAATGTGCGGAGCGGAGCCGAGTGTGTAATGTGCGGAGCGGAGCCGAGTGTGTAATGTGCGGAGCCAAGTGTGTAATGTGCGGAGCGGAGCCGAGTGTGTAATGTGCGGAGCTGAGTGTGTAATGTGCGGAGCGGAGCCGAGTGGTTAATGTGCGGAGCGGAGCCGAGCGTGTAATGTGCGGACCGGAGCCGAGTGTGTAATGTGCGGAGCGGAGCGTGTAATGTGCGGAGCGGAGCCGAGCGTGTAATGTGCGGAGCGGAGCCGAGTGTGTAATGTGCGGAGCGGAGCGTGTAATGTGCGGAGCGGAGCCGAGCGTGTAATGTGCGGAGCGGAGCCGAGTGTGTAATGTGCGGAGCCGATTGTGTAATGTGCGGAGCGGAGCCGAGTGTGTAATGTGCGGAGCCGAGTGTGTAATGTGCGGAGCGGAGCCGAGTGTGTAATGTGAGGAGCGGAGCCGAGTGTGTAATGTGCGGAGCGGAGCCGAGCGTGTAATGTGCGGAGCCGAGCGTGTAATGTGCGGAGCGCAGCCGAGCGTGTAATGTGCGGAGCGGAGCCGAGCGTGTAATGTGCGGACCGGAGCCGAGTGTGTAATGTGCGGAGCGGAGCGTGTAATGTGCGGAGCGGAGCCGAGCGTGTAATGTGCGGAGCGGAGCCGAGTGTGTAATGTGCGGAGCGGAGCGTGTAATGTGCGGAGCGGAGCCGAGCGTGTAATGTGCGGAGCGGAGCCGAGCGTGTAATGAGCGGAGCCGAGTGTGTAATGTGCGGTTCCGAGCGTGTAATGTGCGGAGCGGAGCCCAGCGTGTAATGTGCGGAGCGGAGCCGAGCGTGTAATGTGCGGAGCGGAGCCGAGCGTGTAATGAGCGGAGCCAAGTGTGTAATGTGCGGAGCGGAGCCGAGTGTGTAATGTGCGGAGCGGAGCCGAGCGTGTAATGTGCGGAGCGGAGCCGAGCGTGTAATGTGCGGAGCCGAGCGTGTAATGTTCGGAGCGGAGCCGAGCGTATCATGTGCGGAGCCGAGCGTGTAATGTGCGGAGCGGAGCCGAGGGTGTAATGTGCGGAGCGGAGCCGAGCGTGTAATGAGCGGAGCCGAGTGTGTAATGTGCGGAGCGGAGCCGAGTGTGCAATGTGCGGAGCCGAGTGTGTAATGTGCGGAGCCGAGTGTGTAATGTGCGGAGCGGAGCCGAGTATGTAATGTGCGGAGCCGAGTGTGTAATGTGCGGAGCAGAGCCGAGTGTGTAATGTGCGGAGCGGAGCCGAGCGTGTAATGTGCGGAGCCGAGTGTGTAATGTGCGGAGCGGAGCCGAGTGTGTAATGTGCGGAGCGGAGCCGAGTGTGTAATGTGCAGAGCGGAGCCGAGTGTGTAATGTGCGGAGCCAAGTGTGTAATGTGCGGAGCCGAGTGTGTAATGTGCGGAGCCGAGTGTGTAATGTGCGGAGCGGAGCCGAGTGTGTAATGTGCGGAGCGGAGCCGAGTGCGTAATGTGCGGAGCGGAGCCGAGTGCGTAATGTGCGGAGCGGAGCCGAGTGCGTAATGAGCGGAGCCGAGCGTGTAATGTGCGGAGCGGAGCCGAGCGTGTAATGTGCGGAGCGGAGCCGAGTGTGTAATGTGCGGAGCCGAGTGTGTAATGTGCGGAGCGGAGCCGAGTGTGTAATGTGCGGAGCGGAGCCGAGTGTGTAATGTGCGGAGCGGAGCCGAGTGTGTAATGTGCGGAGCGGAGACGAGCGTGTAATGTGCGGAGCCGAGCGTGTAATGTGCGGAGCGGAGCCGAGCGTGTAATGTGCGGAGCGGAGCCGAGCGTGTAATGTGCGGAGCGGAGCCGAGCGTGTAATGTGCGGAGCGGAGCCGTGTGTGTAATGTGCTGAGCGGAGCCGAGTGTGTAATGTGCGGAGCGGAGCCGTGTGTGTAATGTGCGGAGCGGAGCCGAGTGTGTAATGTGCGGAGCGGAGCCGAGTGTGTAATGTGCGGAGCGGAGCCGAGTGTGTAATGTGCGGAGCGGAGCCCAGTGTGTAATGTGCGGAGCGGAGCCCAGTGTGTAATGTGCGGAGCGGAGCCGAGTGTGTAATGTGCGGAGCGGAGCCGAGTGTGTAATGTGCAGAGCGGAGCCGAGTGTGTAATGTGCGGAGCCGAGTGTGTAATGTGCGGAGCGGAGCCGAGTGTCTAATGTGCAGAGCCGAGTGTGTAATGTGCGGAGCGGAGCCGAGCGTGTAATGTGCGGAGCGGAGCCGAGCGTGTAATGTGCGGAGCGGAGCCGAGCGTGTAATGTGTGGAGCGGAGCCGAGCGTGTAATGTGCGGAGCGGAGCCCAGTGTGTAATGTGCGGAGCGGAGCCCAGTGTGTAATGTGCGGAGCGGAGCCCAGTGTGTAATGTGCGGAGCGGAGCCGAGCGTGTAATGTGCGGAACGGAGCCGAGTGTGTAATGTGCGGAGCGGAGCCGAGTGTGTAATGTGCGGAGCCGAGTGTGTAATGTGCGGAGCCGAGCGTGTAATGTGCGGAGCGGAGCCGAGGGTGTAATGTGCGGAGCGGAGCCGAGCGTGTAATGAGCGGAGCCGAGTGTGTAATGTGCGGAGCCGAGTGTGTAATGTGCGGAGCCGAGTGTGTAATGTGCGGAGCCGAGTGTGTAATGTGCGGAGCGGAGCCGAGTGTGTAATGTGCGGAGCAGAGCCGAGTGTGTAATGTGCGGAGCGGAGCCGAGCGTGTAATGTGCGGAGCGGAGCCGTGTGTGTAATGTGCGGAGCGGAGCCGAGTGTGTAATGTGCGGAGCGGAGCCGAGTGTGTAATGTGCGGAGCGGAGCCGAGTGTGTAATGTGCGGAGCCAAGTGTGTAATGTGCGGAGCGGAGCCGAGTGTGTAATGTGCGGAGCTGAGTGTGTAATGTGCGGAGCGGAGCCGAGTGTGTAATGTGCGGAGCGGAGCCGAGTGTGTAATGTGCGGAGCGGAGCCAAGTGCGTAATGTGCGGAGCGGAGCCGAGTGCGTAATGTGCGGAGCGGAGCCGAGTGCGTATTGTGCGGAGTGGAGCCGAGTGCGTAATGAGCGGAGCCGAGCGTGTAATGTGCGGAGCGGAGCCGAGCGCGTAATGTGCGGAGCGGAGCCGAGCGCGTAATGTGCGGAGCGGAGCCGAACGCGTAATGTGCGGAGCGGAGCCGAGCGCGTAATGTGCGGAGCGGAGCCGAGCGTGTAATGTGCGGAGCCGAGCTTGTAATGTGCGAAGCGGAGCCGAGTGCGTAATGTGCGGAGCGGAGCCGAGTGCGTAATGAGCGGAGCCGAGCGTGTAATGTGCGGAGCGGAGCCGAGCGTGTAATGTGCGGAGCGGAGCCGAGCGTGTAATGTGCGGAGCGGAGCCGAGCGCGTAATGTGCGGAGCGGAGCCGAGCGCATAATGTGCGGAGCGGAGCCGAGCGCGTAATGTGCGGAGCGGAGCCGAGCGTGTAATGTGCGGAGCGGAGCCGAGTGTGTAATGTGCGGAGCGGAGCCGACTGTGTAATGTGCAGAGCGGAGCCGAGTGTGTAATGTGCGGAGCCAAGTGTGTAATGTGCGGAGCCGAGGGTGTAATGTGCGGAGCCGAGTGTGTAATGTGCGGAGCGGAGCCGAGTGTGTAATGTGCGGAGCCGAGTGTGTAATGTGCGGAGCGGAGCCGAGCGTGTAATGTGCGGAGCGGAGCCGAGCGTGTAATGAGCGGAGCCAAGTGTGTAATGTGCGGAGCGGAGCCGAGTGTGTAATGTGCGGAGCCGAGTGTGTAATGTGCGGAGCGGAGCCGAGTGTGTAATGTGCGGAGCAGAGCCGAGTGTGTAATGTGTGGAGCGGAGCCGAGCGTGTAATGTGCGGAGCAGAGCCGAGTGTGTAATGTGTGGAGCGGAGCCGAGTGTGTAATGTGCGGAGCAGAGCCGAGTGTGTAATGTGTGGAGCGGAGCCGAGCGTGTAATGAGCGGAGCCGAGTGTGTAATGTGCGGAGCGGAGCCGAGTGTGTAATGTGCGGAGCCGAGTGTGTAATGTGCGGAACGGAGCCGAGTGTGTAATGTGCGGAGCGGAGCCGAGTGTGTAATGTGCGGAGCCGAGCGTGTAATGTGCGGAGCCGAGCGTGTAATGTGCGGAGCGGAGCCGAGCGTGTAATGTGCGGAGCGGAGCCGAGCGTGTAATGAGCGGAGCCGAGTGTGTAATGTGCGGAGCGGAGCCGAGTGTGTAATGTGCGGAGCCGAGTGTGTAATGTGCGGAGCGGAGCCGAGTGTGTAATGTGCGGAGCAGAGCCGAGTGTGTAATGTGTGGAGCGGAGCCGAGCGTGTAATGTGCGGAGCGGAGCCGTGTGTGTAATGTGCGGAGCGGAGCCGAGTGTGTAATGTGCGGAGCGGAGCCGAGTGTGTAATGTGCGGAGCGGAGCCGAGTGTGTAATGTGCGGAGCCAAGTGTGTAATGTGCGGAGCGGAGCCGAGTGTGTAATGTGCGGAGCTGAGTGTGTAATGTGCGGAGCGGAGCCGAGTGTGTAATGTGCGGAGCGGAGCCGAGTGCGTAATGTGCGGAGCGGAGCCGAGTGCGTAATGTGCGGAGCGGAGCCGAGTGCGTAATGTGCGGAGCGGAGCCGAGTGCGTAATGTGCGGAGTGGAGCCGAGTGCGTAATGAGCGGAGCCGAGCGTGTAATGTGCGGAGCGGAGCCGAGCGTGTAATGTGCGGAGCGGAGCCGAGCGCGTAATGTGCGGAGCGGAGCCGAGCGCGTAATGTGCGGAGCGGAGCCGAGCGTGTAATGTGCGGAGCCGAGCGTGTAATGTGCGGAGCGGAGCCGAGTGCGTAATGTGCGGAGCGGAGCCGAGTGCGTAATGAGCGGAGCCGAGCGTGTAATGTGCGGAGCGGAGCCGAGCGCGTAATGTGCGGAGCGGAGCCGAGCGTGTAATGTGCGGAGCGGAGCCGAGCGTGTAATGTGCGGAGCGGAGCCGAGTGTGTAATGTGCGGAGCCGAGCGTGTAATGTGCGGAGCGGAGTCGAGCGTGTAATGTGCGTAGCGGAACCGAGCGTGTAATGTGCGGAGCGGAGCCGAGCGTGTAATGTGCGGAGCGGAGCCCAGCGTGTAATGTGCGGAGCGGAGCCGAGCGTGTAATGTGCGGAGCCGAGCGTGTAATGTGCGGAGCGGAGCCGAGGGTGTAATGTGCGGAGCGGAGCCGAGCGTGTAATGAGCGGAGCCGAGTGTGTAATGTGCGGAGCGGAGCCGAGTGTGTAATGTGCGGAGCCAAGTGTGTAATGTGCGGAGCCGAGTGTGTAATGTGCGGAGCGGAGCCGAGTGTGTAATGTGCGGAGCCGAGTGTGTAATGTGCGGAGCAGAGCCGAGCGTGTAATGTGCGGAGCGGAGCCGAGCGTGTAATGTGCGGAGCGGAGCCGAGTGTGTAATGTGCGGAGCGGAGCCGAGTGTGTAATGTGCGGAGCAGAGCCGAGTGTGTAATGTGCGGAGCGGAGCCGAGTGTGTAATGTGCGGAGCCGAGTGTGTAATGTGCGGAGCCGAGTGTGTAATGTGCGGAGCGGAGCCGAGTGTGTAATGTGCGGAGCGGAGCCGACTGTGTAATGTGCAGAGCGGAGCCGAGTGTGTAATGTGCGGAGCCAAGTGTGTAATGTGCGGAGCCGAGGGTGTAATGTGCGGAGCCGAGTGTGTAATGTGCGGAGCGGAGCCGAGTGTGTAATGTGCGGAGCCGAGTGTGTAATGTGCGGAGCGGAGCCGAGCGTGTAATGTGCGGAGCGGAGCCGAGCGTGTAATGAGCGGAGCCAAGTGTGTAATGTGCGGAGCGGAGCCGAGTGTGTAATGTGCGGAGCGGAGCCGAGCGTGTAATGTGCGGAGCGCAGCCGAGCGTGTAATGTGCGGAGCCGACCGTGTAATGTTCGGAGCGGAGCCGAGCGTATCATGTGCGGAGCCGAGCGTGTAATGTGCGGAGCGGAGCCGAGGGTGTAATGTGCGGAGCGGAGCCGAGCGTGTAATGAGCGGAGCCGAGTGTGTAATGTGCGGAGCGGAGCCGAGTGTGTAATGTGCGGAGCCGAGTGTGTAATGTGCGGAGCCGAGTGTGTAATGTGCGGAGCGGAGCCGAGTGTGTAATGTGCGGAGCCGAGTGTGTAATGTGCGGAGCAGAGCCGAGTGTGTAATGTGCGGAGCGGACCCGAGCGTGTAATGTGCGGAGCCGAGTGTGTAATGTGCGGAGCGGAGCCGAGTGTGTAATGTGCGGAGCGGAGCCGAGTGTGTAATGTGCAGAGCGGAGCCGAGTGTGTAATGTGCGGAGCCAAGTGTGTAATGTGCGGAGCCGAGTGTGTAATGTGCGGAGCCGAGTGTGTAATGTGCGGAGCGGTGCCGAGTGTGTAATGTGCGGAGCGGAGCCGAGTGCGTAATGTGCGGAGCGGAGCCGAGTGCGTAATGTGCGGAGCGGAGCCGAGTGCGTAATGAGCGGAGCCGAGCGTGTAATGTGCGGAGCGGAGCCGAGCGTGTAATGTGCGGAGCGGAGCCGAGTGTGTAATGTGCGGAGCCGAGTGTGTAATGTGCGGAGCGGAGCCGAGTGTGTAATGTGCGGAGCGGAGCCGAGTGTGTAATGTGCGGAGCGGAGCCGAGTGTGTAATGTGCGGAGCGGAGCCGAGCGTGTAATGTGCGGAGCCGAGCGTGTAATGTGCGGAGCGGAGCCGAGCGTGTAATGTGCGGAGCGGAGCCGAGCGTGTAATGTGCGGAGCGGAGCCGAGCGTGTAATGTGCGGAGCGGAGCCGTGTGTGTAATGTGCGGAGCGGAGCCGAGTGTGTAATGTGCGGAGCGGAGCCGAGTGTGTAATGTGCGGAGCGGAGCCGAGTGTGTAATGTGCGGAGCCGAGTGTGTAATGTGCGGAGCGGAGCCCAGTGTGTAATGTGCGGAGCGGAGCCCAGTGTGTAATGTGCGGAGCCGAGTGTGTAATGTGCGGAGCCGAGTGTGTAATGTGCGGAGCCGAGTGTGTAATGTGCGGAGCGGAGCCGAGTGTGTAATGTGCGGAGCCGAGTGTGTAATGTGCGGAGCAGAGCGGAGCGTGTAATGTGCGGAGCGGAGCCGAGCGTGTAATGTGCGGAGCGGAGCCGAGTGTGTAATGTGCGGAGCGGAGCCGAGTGTGTAATGTGCAGAGCGGAGCCGAGTGTGTAATGTGCGGAGCCGAGTGTGTAATGTGCGGAGCGGAGCCGAGTGTGTAATGTGCAGAGCCGAGTGTGTAATGTGCGGAGCGGAGCCGAGCGTGTAATGTGCGGAGCGGAGCCGAGCGTGTAATGTGCGGAGCGGAGCCGAGCGTGTAATGTGTGGAGCGGAGCCGAGCGTGTAATGTGCGGAGCGGAGCCCAGTGTGTAATGTGCGGAGCGGAGCCCAGTGTGTAATGTGCGGAGCGGAGCCCAGTGTGTAATGTGCGGAGCGGAGCCGAGCGTGTAATGTGCGGAACGGAGACGAGTGTGTAATGTGCGGAGCGGAGCCGAGTGTGTAATGTGCGGAGCGGAGCCGAGTGTGTAATGTGCGGAGCCGAGTGTGTAATGTGCGGAGCCGAGCGTGTAATGTGCGGAGCGGAGCCGAGGGTGTAATGTGCGGAGCGGAGCCGAGCGTGTAATGAGCGGAGCCGAGTGTGTAATGTGCGGAGCGGAGCCGAGTGTGTAATGTGCGGAGCCGAGTGTGTAATGTGCGGAGCCGAGTGTGTAATGTGCGGAGCGGAGCCGAGTGTGTAATGTGCGGAGCCGAGTGTGTAATGTGCGGAGCGGAGCCGAGCGCGTAATGTGCGGAGCGGAGCCGAGCGTGTAATGTGCGGAGCCGAGCGTGTAATGTGCGGAGCGGAGCCGAGCGTGTAATGTGCGGAGCGGAGCCGAGCGTGTAATGTGCGGAGCGGAGCCGAGCGTGTAATGTGCGGAGCGGAGCCGAGCGCGTAATGTGCGGAGCGGAGCCGAGCGTGTAATGTGCAAAGCGGAGCCGAGTGTGTAATGTGCGGAGCCGAGCGTGTAATGTGCGGAGCGGAGTCGAGCGTGTAATGTGCGTAGCGGAACCGAGCGTGTAATGTGCGGAGCGGAGCCGAGCGTGTAATGTGCGGAGCGGAGCCGAGCGTGTAATGTGCGGAGCGGAGCCGAGTGTGTAATGTGCGGAGCAGAGCCCAGCGTGTAATGTGCGGAGCGGAGCCGAGCGTGTAATGTGCGGAGCGGAGCCGAGCGTGTAATGTGCGGAGCGGAGCCGAGTGTGTAATGTGCGGAGCGGAGCCGAGTGTGTAATGTGCGGAGCGGAGCCGAGTGTGTAATGTGCGGAGCGGAGCCGAGTGTGTAATGTGCGGAGCCGAGTGTGTAATGTGCGGAGCGGAGCCGAGTGTGTAATGTGCGGAGCGGAGCCGAGTGTGTAATGTGCGGAGCGGAGCCGAGTGTGTAATGTGCGGAGCGGAGCCGACTGTGTAATGTGCAGAGCGGAGCCGAGTGTGTAATGTGCGGAGCGGAGCCGAGTGCGTAATGTGCGGAGCGGAGCCGAGTGCGTAATGAGCGGAGCCGAGCGTGTAATGTGCGGAGCGGAGCCGAGCGTGTAATGTGCGGAGCGGAGCCGAGTGTGTAATGTGCGGAGCCGAGTGTGTAATGTGCGGAGCGGAGCCGAGTGTGTAATGTGCGGAGCGGAGCCCAGTGTGTAATGTGCGGAGCGGAGCCGAGTGTGTAATGTGCGGAGCCGAGTGTGTAATGTGCGGAGCCGAGTGTGTAATGTGCGGAGCGGAGCCGAGTGTGTAATGTGTGGAGCCGAGTGTGTAATGTGCGGAGCAGAGCCGAGCGTGTAATGTGCGGAGCGGAGCCGAGCGTGTAATGTGCGGAGCGGAGCCGAGTGTGTAATGTGCAGAGCGGAGCCGAGTGTGTAATGTGCGGAGCGGAGCCGAGTGTGTAATGTGCAGAGCGGAGCCTAGTGTGTAATGTGCGGAGCGGAGCCGAGTGTGTAATGTGCAGAGCCGAGTGTGTAATGTGCGGAGCGGAGCCGAGTGTGTAATGTGCGGAGCTGAGTGTGTAATGTGCGGAGCGGAGCCGAGTGTGTAATGTGCGGAGCGGAGCCGAGTGAGTAATGTGCGGAGCGGAGCCGAGTGTGTAATGTGCGGAGCGGAGCCGAGTGAGTAATGTGCGGAGCGGAGCCGAGTGCGTAATGTGCGGAGCGGAGCCGAGTGCGTAATGTGCGGAGCGGAGCCGAGTGTGTAATGTGCGGAGCGGAGCCGAGTGTGTAATGTGCGGAGCGGAGCCGAGTGTGTAATGTGCGGAGCCGAGTGTGTAATGTGCGGAGCAGAGCCGAGTGTGTAATGTGCGGAGCGGAGCCGAGCGTGTAATGTGCGGAGCGGAGCCGTGTGTGTAATGTGCGGAGCGGAGCCGAGTGTGTAATGTGCGGAGCGGAGCCGAGTGTGTAATGTGCGGAGCGGAGCCGAGTGTGTAATGTGCGGAGCCAAGTGTGTAATGTGCGGAGCGGAGCCGAGTGTGTAATGTGCGGAGCTGAGTGTGTAATGTGCGGAGCGGAGCCGAGTGGTTAATGTGCGGAGCGGAGCCGAGTGAGTAATGTGCGGAGCGGAGCCGAGTGTGTAATGTGCGGAGCGGAGCCGAGTGAGTAATGTGCGGAGCGGAGCCGAGTGCGTAATGTGCGGAGCGGAGCCGAGTGCGTAATGTGCGGAGCGGAGCCGAGTGCGTAATGTGCGGAGTGGAGCCGAGTGCGTAATGAGCGGAGCCGAGCGTGTAATGTGCGGAGCGGAGCCGAGCGTGTAATGTGCGGAGCAGAGCCGAGTGTGTAATGTGCGGAGCGGAGCCGAGCGCGTAATGTGCGGAGCGGAGCCGAGCGCGTAATGTGCGGAGCGGAGCCGAGCGTGTAATGTGCGGAGCGGAGCCGAGTGCGTAATGTGCGGAGCGGAGCCGAGTGCGTAATGAGCGTAGCCGAGCGTGTAATGTGCGGAGCGGAGCCGAGCGTGTAATGTGCGGAGCGGAGCCGAGCGTGTAATGTGCGGAGCGGAGCCGAGCGCGTAATGTGCGGAGCCGAGCGCGTAATGTGCGGAGCGGAGCCGAGCGCGTAATGTGCGGAGCGGAGCCGAGCGTGTAATGTGCGGAGCGGAGCCGAGCGTGTAATGTGCGGAGCGGAGCCGAGTGTGTAATGAGCGGAGCCGAGCGTGTAATGTGCGGAGCAGAGCCGAGCGTGTAATGTGCGGAGCGGAGCCGAGCGTGTAATGTGCGGAGCGGAGCCCAGCGTGTAATGTGCGGAGCGGAGCCGAGCGTGTAATGTGCGGAGCCGAGCGTGTAATGTGCGGAGCCGAGCGTGTAATGTGCGGAGCGGAGCCGAGGGTGTAATGTGCGGAGCGGAGCCGAGCGTGTAATGAGCGGAGCCGAGTGTGTAATGTGCGGAGCGGAGCCGAGTGTGTAATGTGCGGAGCCGAGTGTGTAATGTGCGGAGCCGAGTGTGTAATGTGCGGAGCGGAGCCGAGTGTGTAATGTGCGGAGCCGAGTGTGTAATGTGCGGAGCAGAGCCGAGCCGAGCGTGTAATGTGCGGAGCGGAGCCGAGCGTGTAATGTGCGGAGCGGAGCCGAGTGTGTAATGTGCGGAGCGGAGCCGAGTGTGTAATGTGCAGAGCGGAGCCGAGTGTGTAATGTGCGGAGCGGAGCCGAGTGTGTAATGTGCGGAGCGGAGCCGAGTGTGTAATGTGCGGAGCCGAGTGTGTAATGTGCGGAGCGGAGCCGAGTGTGTAATGTGCGGAGCGGAGCCGAGTGCGTAATGTGCGGAGCGGAGCCGAGTGCGTAATGTGCGGAGCGGAGCCGAGTGCGTAATGAGCGGAGCCGAGCGTGTAATGTGCGCAGCGGAGCCGAGCGTGTAATGTGCGGAGCGGAGCCGAGTGTGTAATGTGCGGAGCCGAGTGTGTAATGTGCGGAGCGGAGCCGAGCGTGTAATGTGCTGAGCGGAGCCGAGTGTGTAATGTGCGGAGCGGAGCCGTGTGTGTAATGTGCGGAGCGGAGCCGAGTGTGTAATGTGCGGAGCGGAGCCGAGTGTTTAATGTGCGGAGCGGAGCCCAGTGTGTAATGTGCGGAGCGGAGCCGAGTGTGTAATGTGCGGAGCGGAGCCGAGTGTGTAATGTGCGGAGCCGAGTGTGTAATGTGCGGAGCGGAGCCGAGTGTGTAATGTGCGGAGCGGAGCCGAGTGTGTAATGTGCGGAGCGGAGCCGAGTGTGTAATGTGCGGAGCGGAGCCGAGTGTGTAATGTGCGGAGCCGAGTGTGTAATGTGCGGAGCGGAGCCGAGTGAGTAATGTGCGGAGCGGAGCCGAGTGCGTAATGTGCGGAGCGGAGCCGAGTGCGTAATGTGCGGAGCGGAGCCGAGTGTGTAATGTGCGGAGCGGAGCCGAGTGTGTAATGTGCGGAGCGGAGCCGAGTGTGTAATGTGCGGAGCCGAGTGTGTAATGTGCGGAGCAGAGCCGAGTGTGTAATGTGCGGAGCGGAGCCGAGCGTGTAATGTGCGGAGCGGAGCCGTGTGTGTAATGTGCGGAGCGGAGCCGAGTGTGTAATGTGCGGAGCGGAGCCGAGTGTGTAATGTGCGGAGCGGAGCCGAGTGTGTAATGTGCG
The DNA here is from genome assembly GCF_046119375.1 of Phyllobates terribilis. Classification (NCBI taxonomy): domain Eukaryota; kingdom Metazoa; phylum Chordata; class Amphibia; order Anura; family Dendrobatidae; genus Phyllobates; species Phyllobates terribilis. Next base: position 595,904,041 of record NW_027362761.1, read on the forward strand.
GAGCCAAGTGTGTAATGTGCGGAGCGGAGCCGAGTGTGTAATGTGCGGAGCTGAGTGTGTAATGTGCGGAGCGGAGCCGAGTGGTTAATGTGCGGAGCGGAGCCGAGTGAGTAATGTGCGGAGCGGAGCCGAGTGTGTAATGTGCGGAGCGGAGCCGAGTGAGTAATGTGCGGAGCGGAGCCGAGTGCGTAATGTGCGGAGCGGAGCCGAGTGCGTAATGTGCGGAGCGGAGCCGAGTGCGTAATGTGCGGAGTGGAGCCGAGTGCGTAATGAGCGGAGCCGAGCGTGTAATGTGCGGAGCGGAGCCGAGCGTGTAATGTGCGGAGCAGAGCCGAGTGTGTAATGTGCGGAGCGGAGCCGAGCGCGTAATGTGCGGAGCGGAGCCGAGCGCGTAATGTGCGGAGCGGAGCCGAGCGTGTAATGTGCGGAGCGGAGCCGAGTGCGTAATGTGCGGAGCGGAGCCGAGTGCGTAATGAGCGTAGCCGAGCGTGTAATGTGCGGAGCGGAGCCGAGCGTGTAATGTGCGGAGCGGAGCCGAGCGTGTAATGTGCGGAGCGGAGCCGAGCGCGTAATGTGCGGAGCCGAGCGCGTAATGTGCGGAGCGGAGCCGAGCGCGTAATGTGCGGAGCGGAGCCGAGCGTGTAATGTGCGGAGCGGAGCCGAGCGTGTAATGTGCGGAGCGGAGCCGAGTGTGTAATGAGCGGAGCCGAGCGTGTAATGTGCGGAGCAGAGCCGAGCGTGTAATGTGCGGAGCGGAGCCGAGCGTGTAATGTGCGGAGCGGAGCCCAGCGTGTAATGTGCGGAGCGGAGCCGAGCGTGTAATGTGCGGAGCCGAGCGTGTAATGTGCGGAGCCGAGCGTGTAATGTGCGGAGCGGAGCCGAGGGTGTAATGTGCGGAGCGGAGCCGAGCGTGTAATGAGCGGAGCCGAGTGTGTAATGTGCGGAGCGGAGCCGAGTGTGTAATGTGCGGAGCCGAGTGTGTAATGTGCGGAGCCGAGTGTGTAATGTGCGGAGCGGAGCCGAGTGTGTAATGTGCGGAGCCGAGTGTGTAATGTGCGGAGCAGAGCCGAGCCGAGCGTGTAATGTGCGGAGCGGAGCCGAGCGTGTAATGTGCGGAGCGGAGCCGAGTGTGTAATGTGCGGAGCGGAGCCGAGTGTGTAATGTGCAGAGCGGAGCCGAGTGTGTAATGTGCGGAGCGGAGCCGAGTGTGTAATGTGCGGAGCGGAGCCGAGTGTGTAATGTGCGGAGCCGAGTGTGTAATGTGCGGAGCGGAGCCGAGTGTGTAATGTGCGGAGCGGAGCCGAGTGCGTAATGTGCGGAGCGGAGCCGAGTGCGTAATGTGCGGAGCGGAGCCGAGTGCGTAATGAGCGGAGCCGAGCGTGTAATGTGCGCAGCGGAGCCGAGCGTGTAATGTGCGGAGCGGAGCCGAGTGTGTAATGTGCGGAGCCGAGTGTGTAATGTGCGGAGCGGAGCCGAGCGTGTAATGTGCTGAGCGGAGCCGAGTGTGTAATGTGCGGAGCGGAGCCGTGTGTGTAATGTGCGGAGCGGAGCCGAGTGTGTAATGTGCGGAGCGGAGCCGAGTGTTTAATGTGCGGAGCGGAGCCCAGTGTGTAATGTGCGGAGCGGAGCCGAGTGTGTAATGTGCGGAGCGGAGCCGAGTGTGTAATGTGCGGAGCCGAGTGTGTAATGTGCGGAGCGGAGCCGAGTGTGTAATGTGCGGAGCGGAGCCGAGTGTGTAATGTGCGGAGCGGAGCCGAGTGTGTAATGTGCGGAGCGGAGCCGAGTGTGTAATGTGCGGAGCCGAGTGTGTAATGTGCGGAGCGGAGCCGAGTGTGTAATGTGCGGAGCGGAGCCGAGTGCGTAATGTGCGGAGCGGAGCCGAGTGCGTAATGTGCGGAGCGGAGCCGAGTGCGTAATGAGCGGAGCCGAGCGTGTAATGTGCGGAGCGGAGCCGAGCGTGTAATGTGCGGAGCGGAGCCGAGTGTGTAATGTGCGGAGCCGAGTGTGTAATGTGCGGAGCGGAGCCGAGCGTGTAATGTGCGGAGCGGAGCCGAGCGTGTAATGTGCGGAGCGGAGCCGTGTGTGTAATGTGCTGAGCGGAGCCGAGTGTGTAATGTGCGGAGCGGAGCCGAGTGTGTAATGTGCGGAGCGGAGCCGAGTGTGTAATGTGCGGAGCGGAGCCCAGTGTGTAATGTGCGGAGCGGAGCCGAGTGTGTAATGTGCGGAGCGGAGCCGAGTGTGTAATGTGCGGAGCCGAGTGTGTAATGTGCGGAGCGGAGCCGAGTGTGTAATGTGCGGAGCGGAGCCCAGTGTGTAATGTGCGGAGCGGAGCCGAGTGTGTAATGTGCGGAGCCGAGTGTGTAATGTGCGGAGCCGAGTGTGTAATGTGCGGAGCCGAGTGTGTAATGTGCGGAGCGGAGCCGAGCGTGTAATGTGCGGAGCGGAGCCGAGTGTGTAATGTGCGGAGCGGAGCCGAGTGTGTAATGTGCGGAGCGGAGCCGAGTGTGTAATGTGCAGAGCGGAGCCGAGTGTGTAATGTGCGGAGCGGAGCCGAGTGTGTAATGTGCAGAGCCGAGTGTGTAATGTGCGGAGCGGAGCCGAGCGTGTAATGTGCGGAGCGGAGCCGAGCGTGTAATGTGCGGAGCGGAGCCGAGCGTGTAATGTGCGGAGCGGAGCCGAGCGTGTAATGTGCGGAGCGGAGCCCAGTGTGTAATGTGCGGAGCGGAGCCCAGTGTGTAATGTGCGGAGCGGAGCCCAGTGTGTAATGTGCGGAGCGGAGCCGAGCGTGTAATGGGCGGAACGGAGCCGAGTGTGTAATGTGCGGAGCGGAGCCGAGTGTGTAATGTGCGGAGCCGAGTGTGTAATGTGCGGAGCCGAGCGTGTAATGTGCGGAGCGGAGCCGAGGGTGTAATGTGCGGAGCGGAGCCGAGCGTGTAATGAGCGGAGCCGAGTGTGTAATGTGCGGAGCGGAGCCGAGTGTGTAATGTGCGGAGCCGAGTGTGTAATGTGCGGAGCCGAGTGTGTAATGTGCGGAGCGGAGCCGCGTGTGTAATGTGCGGAGCCGAGTGTGTAATGTGCGGAGCGGAGCCGAGTGTGTAATGTGCGGAGCGGAGCCGAGCGTGTAATGAGCGGAGCCGAGTGTGTAATGTGCGGAGCCGAGTGTGTAATGTGCGGAGCCGAGTGTGTAATGTGCGGAGCGGAGCCGAGTGTGTAATGTGCGGAGCCGAGTGTGTAATGTGCGGAGCGGAGCCGAGTGTGTAATGTGCGGAGCGGAGCCGAGCGTGTAATGTGCGGAGCGGAGCCGTGTGTGTAATGTGCGGAGCGGAGCCGAGTGTGTAATGTGCGGAGCCGAGTGTGTAATGTGCGGAGCGGAGCCGAGTGTGTAATGTGCGGAGCAGAGCCGAGCGTGTAATGTGCGGACCGGAGCCGAGTGTGTAATGTGCGGAGCGGAGCGTGTAATGTGCGGAGCGGAGCCGAGCGTGTAATGTGCGGACCGGAGCCGAGTGTGTAATGTGCGGAGCGGAGCGTGTAATGTGCGGAGCGGAGCCGAGCGTGTAATGTGCGGAGCGGAGCCGAGCGTGTAATGAGCGGAGCCGAGTGTGTAATGTGCGGATCCGAGCGTGTAATGTGCGGAGCGGAGCCCAGCGTGTAATGTGCGGAGCGGAGCCGAGCGTGTAATGTGCGGAGCGGAGCCGAGCGTGTAATGAGCGGAGCCAATTGTGTAATGTGCGGAGCGGAGCCGAGTGTGTAATGTGCGGAGTGGAGCCGAGCGTGTAATGTGCGGAGCGGAGCCGAGCATGTAATGTGCGGAGCCGAGCGTGTAATGTTCGGAGCGGAGCCGAGCGTATAATGTGCGGAGCCGAGCGTGTAATGTGCGGAGCGGAGCCGAGGGTGTAATGTGCGGAGCGGAGCCGAGCGTGTAATGTGCGGAGCCGAGTGTGTAATGTGCGGAGCGGAGCCGAGCGTGTAATGTGCGGAGCGCAGCCGAGCGTGTAATGTGCGGAGCCGTGTGTGTAATGTGCTGAGCGGAGCCGAGTGTGTAATGAGCGGAGCGGAGCCGAGTGTGTAATGTGCAGAGCCGAGTGTGTAATGTGCGGAGCGGAGCCGAGCGTGTAATGTGCGGAGCGGAGCCGAGCGTGTAATGTGCGGAGCGGAGCCGAGCGTGTAATGTGCGGAGCGGAGCCCAGTGTGTAATGTGCGGAGCGGAGCCCAGTGTGTAATGTGCGGAGCCGAGTGTGTAATGTGCGGAGCCGAGTGTGTAATGTGCGGAGCCGAGTGTGTAATGTGCGGAGCGGAGCCGAGTGTGTAATGTGCGGAGCCGAGTGTGTAATGTGCGGAGCAGAGCCGAGCGTGTAATGTGCGGAGCGGAGCCGAGCGTGTAATGTGCGGAGCGGAGCCGAGTGTGTAATGTGCGGAGCGGAGCCGAGTGTGTAATGTGCGGAGCGGAGCCGAGTGTGTAATGTGCGGAGCCGAGTGTGTAATGTGCGGAGCGGAGCCGAGTGTGTAATGTGCAGAGCCGAGTGTGTAATGTGCGGAGCGGAGCCGAGCGTGTAATGTGCGGAGCGGAGCCGAGCGTGTAATGTGCGGAGCGGAGCCGAGCGTGTAATGTGTGGAGCGGAGCCGAGCGTGTAATGTGCGGAGCGGAGCCCAGTGTGTAATGTGCGGAGCGGAGCCCAGTGTGTAATGTGCGGAGCGGAGCCCAGTGTGTAATGTGCGGAGCGGAGCCGAGCGTGTAATGTGCGGAACGGAGCCGAGTGTGTAATGTGCGGAGCGGAGCCGAGTGTGTAATGTGCGGAGCCGAGTGTGTAATGTGCGGAGCCGAGTGTGTAATGTGCGGAGCGGAGCCGAGTGTGTAATGTGCGGAGCCGAGTGTGTAATGTGCGGAGCAGAGCCGAGCCGAGCGTGTAATGTGCGGAGCGGAGCCGAGCGTGTAATGTGCGGAGCGGAGCCGAGTGTGTAATGTGCGGAGCGGAGCCGAGTGTGTAATGTGCAGAGCGGAGCCGAGTGTGTAATGTGCGGAGCGGAGCCGAGTGTGTAATGTGCGGAGCGGAGCCGAGTGTGTAATGTGCGGAGCCGAGTGTGTAATGTGCGGAGCGGAGCCGAGTGTGTAATGTGCGGAGCGGAGCCGAGTGCGTAATGTGCGGAGCGGAGCCGAGTGCGTAATGTGCGGAGCGGAGCCGAGTGCGTAATGAGCGGAGCCGAGCGTGTAATGTGCGCAGCGGAGCCGAGCGTGTAATGTGCGGAGCGGAGCCGAGTGTGTAATGTGCGGAGCCGAGTGTGTAATGTGCGGAGCGGAGCCGAGCGTGTAATGTGCTGAGCGGAGCCGAATGTGTAATGTGCGGAGCGGAGCCGTGTGTGTAATGTGCGGAGCGGAGCCGAGTGTGTAATGTGCGGAGCGGAGCCGAGTGTGTAATGTGCGGAGCGGAGCCCAGTGTGTAATGTGCGGAGCGGAGCCGAGTGTGTAATGTGCGGAGCGGAGCCGAGTGTGTAATGTGCGGAGCCGAGTGTGTAATGTGCGGAGCGGAGCCGAGTGTGTAATGTGCGGAGCGGAGCCGAGTGTGTAATGTGCGGAGCGGAGCCGAGTGTGTAATGTGCGGAGCGGAGCCGAGTGTGTAATGTGCGGAGCCGAGTGTGTAATGTGCGGAGCGGAGCCGAGTGTGTAATGTGCGGAGCGGAGCCGAGTGCGTAATGTGCGGAGCGGAGCCGAGTGCGTAATGTGCGGAGCGGAGCCGAGTGCGTAATGAGCGGAGCCGAGCGTGTAATGTGCGGAGCGGAGCCGAGCGTGTAATGTGCGGAGCGGAGCCGAGTGTGTAATGTGCGGAGCCGAGTGTGTAATGTGCGGAGCGGAGCCGAGCGTGTAATGTGCGGAGCGGAGCCGAGCGTGTAATGTGCGGAGCGGAGCCGTGTGTGTAATGTGCTGAGCGGAGCCGAGTGTGTAATGTGCGGAGCGGAGCCGAGTGTGTAATGTGCGGAGCGGAGCCGAGTGTGTAATGTGCGGAGCGGAGCCCAGTGTGTAATGTGCGGAGCGGAGCCGAGTGTGTAATGTGCGGAGCGGAGCTGAGCGTGTAATGTGCGGAGCGGAGCCGTGTGTGTAATGTGCGGAGCGGAGCCGAGTGTGTAATGTGCGGAGCCGAGTGTGTAATGTGCGGAGCGGAGCCGAGTGTGTAATGTGCGGAGCAGAGCCGTGCGTGTAATGTGCGGACCGGAGCCGAGTGTGTAATGTGCGGAGCGGAGCGTGTAATGTGCGGAGCGGAGCCGAGCGTGTAATGTGCGGACCGGAGCCGAGTGTGTAATGTGCGGAGCGGAGCGTGTAATGTGCGGAGCGGAGCCGAGCGTGTAATGTGCGGAGCGGAGCCGAGCGTGTAATGAGCGGAGCCGAGTGTGTAATGTGCGGATCCGAGCGTGTAATGTGCGGAGCGGAGCCCAGCGTGTAATGTGCGGAGCGGAGCCGAGCGTGTAATGTGCGGAGCGGAGCCGAGCGTGTAATGAGCGGAGCCAAGTGTGTAATGTGCGGAGCGGAGCCGAGTGTGTAATGTGCGGAGCGGAGCTGAGCGTGTAATGTGCGGAGCGGAGCCGAGCATGTAGTGTGCGGAGCCGAGCGTGTAATGTTCGGAGCGGAGCCGAGCGTATAATGTGCGGAGCCGAGCGTGTAATGTGCGGAGCGGAGCCGAGGGTGTAATGTGCGGAGCGGAGCCGAGCGTGTAATGAGCGGAGCCGAGTGTGTAATGTGCGGAGCGGAGCCGAGTGTGTAATGTGCGGAGCCGAGTGTGTAATGTGCGGAGCCGAGTGTGTAATGTGCGGAGCGGAGCCGAGCGTGTAATGTGCGGAGCGCAGCCGAGCGTGTAATGTGCGGAGCGGAGCCGTGTGTGTAATGTGCTGAGCGGAGCCGAGTGTGTAATGAGCGGAGCGGAGCCGAGTGTGTAATGTGCAGAGCCGAGTGTGTAATGTGCGGAGCGGAGCCGAGCGTGTAATGTGCGGAGCGGAGCCGAGCGTGTAATGTGCGGAGCGGAGCCGAGCGTGTAATGTGCGGAGCGGAGCCCAGTGTGTAATGTGCGGAGCGGAGCCCAGTGTGTAATGTGCGGAGCCGAGTGTGTAATGTGCGGAGCCGAGTGTGTAATGTGCGGAGCCGAGTGTGTAATGTGCGGAGCGGAGCCGAGTGTGTAATGTGCGGAGCCGAGTGTGTAATGTGCGGAGCAGAGCCGAGCGTGTAATGTGCGGAGCGGAGCCGAGCGTGTAATGTGCGGAGCGGAGCCGAGTGTGTAATGTGCGGAGCGGAGCCGAGTGTGTAATGTGCGGAGCGGAGCCGAGTGTGTAATGTGCGGAGCGGAGCCGAGTGTGTAATGTGCGGAGCCGAGTGTGTAATGTGCGGAGCGGAGCCGAGTGTGTAATGTGCAGAGCCGAGTGTGTAATGTGCGGAGCGGAGCCGAGCGTGTAATGTGCGGAGCGGAGCCGAGCGTGTAATGTGCGGAGCGGAGCCGAGCGTGTAATGTGTGGAGCGGAGCCGAGCGTGTAATGTGCGGAGCGGAGCCCAGTGTGTAATGTGCGGAGCGGAGCCCAGTGTGTAATGTGCGGAGCGGAGCCCAGTGTGTAATGTGCGGAGCGGAGCCGAGCGTGTAATGTGCGGAACGGAGCCGAGTGTGTAATGTGCGGAGCGGAGCCGAGTGTGTAATGTGCGGAGCCGAGTGTGTAATGTGCGGAGCCGAGCGTGTAATGTGCGGAGCGGAGCCGAGGGTGTAATGTGCGGAGCGGAGCCGAGCGTGTAATGAGCGGAGCCGAGTGTGTAATGTGCGGAGCGGAGCCGAGTGTGTAATGTGCGGAGCCGAGTGTGTAATGTGCGGAGCCGAGTGTGTAATGTGCGGAGCGGAGCCGTGTGTGTAATGTGCGGAGCGGAGCCGAGTGTGTAATGTGCGGAGCGGAGCCGAGTGTGTAATGTGCGGAGCGGAGCCGAGTGTGTAATGTGCGGAGCCAAGTGTGTAATGTGCGGAGCGGAGCCGAGTGTGTAATGTGCGGAGCTGAGTGTGTAATGTGCGGAGCGTAGCCGAGTGTGTAATGTGCGGAGCGGAGCCAAGTGTGTAATGTGCGGAGCGGAGCCGAGTGCGTAATGTGCGGAGCGGAGCCGAGTGCGTAATGTGCGGAGCGGAGCCGAGTGCGTAATGTGCGGAGCGGAGCCGAGTGCGTAATGTGCGGAGCGGAGCCGAGTGCGTAATGTGCGGAGCGGAGCCGAGTGCGTAATGTGCGGAGTGGAGCCGAGTGCGTAATGAGCGGAGCCGAGCGTGTAATGTGCGGAGCGGAGCCGAGCGTGTAATGTGCGGATCGGAGCCGAGTGTGTAATGTGCGGAGCGGAGCCGACCGCGTAATGTGCGGAGCGGAGCCGAGCTCGTAATGTGCGGAGCGGAGCCGAGCGTGTAATGTGCGGAACCGAGCGTGTAATGTGCGGAGCGGAGCCGAGTGCGTAATGTGCGGAGCGGAGCCGAGTGCGTAATGAGCGGAGCCGAGCGTGTAATGTGCGGAGCGGAGCCGAGCGTGTAATGTGCAGAGCGGAGCCGAGCGTGTAATGTGCGGAGCGGAGCCGAGCGCGTAATGTGCGGAGCGGAGCCGAGCGCATAATGTGCGGAGCGGAGCCGAGCGCGTAATGTGCGGAGCGGAGCCGAGCGTGTAATGTGCGGAGCGGAGCCGAGCGTGTAATGTGCGGAGCGGAGCCGAGCGTGTAATGTGCGGAGCGGAGCCGAGCGTGTAATGTGCGGAGCGGAGTCGAGCGTGTAATGTGCGTAGCGGAACCGAGCGTGTAATGTGCGGAGCGGAGCCGAGCGTGTAATGTGCGGAGCGGAGCCGAGCGTGTAATGTGCGGAGCGGAGCCCAGCGTGTAATGTGCGGAGCGGAGCCGAGCGTGTAATGTGCGGAGCCGAGCGTGTAATGTGCGGAGCCGAGCGTGTAATGTGCGGAGCGGAGCCGAGGGTGTAATGTGCGGAGCGGAGCCGAGCGTGTAATGAGCGGAGCCGAGTGTGTAATGTGCGGAGCGGAGCCGAGTGTGTAATGTGCGGAGCCGAGTGTGTAATGTGCGGAGCGGAGCCGAGGGTGTAATGTGCGGAGCGGAGCCGAGCGTGTAATGAGCGGAGCCGAGTGTGTAATGTGCGGAGCGGAGCCGAGTGTGTAATGTGCGGAGCCGAGTGTGTAATGTGCGGAGCCGAGTGTGTAATGTGCGGAGCGGAGCCGAGTGTGTAATGTGCGGAGCCGAGTGTGTAATGTGCGGAGCAGAGCCGAGCGTGTAATGTGCGGAGCGGAGCCGAGCGTGTAATGTGCGGAGCGGAGCCGAGCGTGTAATGTGCGGAGCGGAGCCGAGTGTGTAATGTGCGGAGCGGAGCCGAGTGTGTAATGTGCGGAGCGGAGCCGAGTGTGTAATGTGCGGAGCGGAGCCGAGTGTGTAATGTGCGGAGCGGAGCCGAGTGTGTAATGTGCGGAGCGGAGCCGAGTGTGTAATGTGCGGAGCGGAGCCGAGTGTGTAATGTGCGGAGCGGAGCCGAGTGTGTAATGTGCGGAGCGGAGCCGAGTGTGTAATGTGCGGAGCCAAGTGTGTAATGTGCGGAGCCGAGGGTGTAATGTGCGGAGCCGAGTGTGTAATGTGCGGAGCGGAGCCGAGTGTGTAATGTGCGGAGCCGAGTGTGTAATGTGCGGAGCGGAGCCGAGTGTGTAATGTGCGGAGCGGAGCCGAGTGCGTAATGTGCGGAGCGGAGCCGAGTGCGTAATGTGCGGAGCGGAGCCGAGTGCGTAATGAGCGGAGCCGAGCGTGTAATGTGCGGAGCGGAGCCGAGCGTGTAATGTGCGGAGCGGAGCCGAGTGTGTAATGTGCGGAGCCGAGTGTGTAATGTGCGGAGCGGAGCCGAGTGTGTAATGTGCGGAGCGGAGCCGAGCGTGTAATATGCGGAGCGGAGCCGAGCGTGTAATGTGCGGAGCGGAGCCGTGTGTGTAATGTGCTGAGCGGAGCCGAGTGTGTAATGTGCGGAGCGGAGCCGTGTGTGTAATGTGCGGAGCGGAGCCGAGTGTGTAATGTGCGGAGCGGAGCCGAGTGTGTAATGTGCGGAGCGGAGCCCAGTGTGTAATGTGCGGAGCAGAGTGTGTAATGTGCGGAGCGGAGCCGAGTGTGTAATGTGCGGAGCGGAGCCGAGTGTGTAATGTGCGGAGCGGAGCCGAGTGTGTAATGTGCGGAGCGGAGCCCAGTGTGTAATGTGCGGAGCGGAGCCGAGTGTGTAATGTGCGGAGCCGAGTGTGTAATGTGCGGAGCCGAGTGTGTAATGTGCAGAGCCGAGTGTGTAATGTGCGGAGCGGAGCCGAGTGTGTAATGTGCGGAGCGGAGCCGAGCGTGTAATGTGCGGAGCGGAGCCGAGCGTGTAATGTGCGGAGCGGAGCCGAGCGTGTAATGTGCGGAGCGGAGCCGAGCGTGTAATGTGCGGAGCGGAGCCCAGTGTGTAATGTCCGGAGCGGAGCCCAGTGTGTAATGTGCGGAGCGGAGCCCAGTGTGTAATGTGCGGAGCGGAGCCGAGCGTGTAATGGGCGGAACGGAGCCGAGTGTGTAATGTGCGGAGCGGAGCCGAGTGTGTAATGTGCGGAGCCGAGCGTGTAATGTGCGGAGCGGAGCCGAGGGTGTAATGTGCGGAGCGGAGCCGAGCGTGTAATGAGCGGAGCCGAGTGTGTAATGTGCGGAGCGGAGCCGAGTGTGTAATGTGCGGAGCCGAGTGTGTAATGTGCGGAGCGGAGCCGCGTGTGTGATGTGCGGAGCCGAGTGTGTAATGTGCGGAGCGGAGCCGAGTGTGTAATGTGCGGAGCGGAGCCGAGCGTGTAATGAGCGGAGCCGAGTGTGTAATGTGCGGAGCCGAGTGTGTAATGTGCGGAGCCGAGTGTGTAATGTGCGGAGCGGAGCCGAGTGTGTAATGTGCGGAGCCGAGTGTGTAATGTGCGGAGCGGAGCCGAGTGTGTAATGTGCGGAGCGGAGCCGAGTGTGTAATGTGCGGAGCGGAGCCCAGTGTGTAATGTGCGGAGCGGAGCCGAGTGTGTAATGTGCGGAGCCGAGTGTGTAATGTGCGGAGCCGAGCGTGTAATGTGCGGAGCGGAGCCGAGCGTGTAATGTGCGGAGCGGAGCCGAGTGTGTAATGTGCGGAGCCGAGCGTGTAATGTGCGGAGCCGAGCGTGTAATGTGCGGAGCGGAGCCGAGTGTGTAATGTGCGGAGCGGAGCCGAGTGTGTAATGTGCGGAGCGGAGCCCAGTGTGTAATGTGCGGAGCGGAGCCGAGTGTGTAATGTGCGGAGCCGAGTGTGTAATGTGCGGAGCCGAGTGTGTAATGTGCAGAGCCGAGTGTGTAATGTGCGGAGCGGAGCCGAGTGTGTAATGTGCGGAGCGGAGCCGAGCGTGTAATGTGCGGAGCGGAGCCGAGCGTGTAATGTGCGGAGCGGAGCCGAGCGTGTAATGTGCGGAGCGGAGCCGAGCGTGTAATGTGCGGAGCGGAGCCCAGTGTGTAATGTGCGGAGCGGAGCCCAGTGTGTAATGTGCGGAGCGGAGCCCAGTGTGTAATGTGCGGAGCGGAGCCGAGCGTGTAATGGGCGGAACGGAGCCGAGTGTGTAATGTGCGGAGCCGAGCGTGTAATGTGCGGAGCGGAGCCGAGCGTGTAATGAGCGGAGCCGAGTGTGTAATGTGCGGAGCGGAGCCGAGTGTGTAATGTGCGGAGCCGAGTGTGTAATGTGCGGAGCGGAGCCGAGTGTGTAATGTGCAGAGCCGAGTGTGTAATGTGCGGAGCGGAGCCGAGCGTGTAATGTGCGGAGCGGAGCCGAGCGTGTAATGTGCGGAGCGGAGCCGAGCGTGTAATGTGCGGAGCGGAGCCGAGCGTGTAATGTGTGGAGCGGAGCCGAGCGTGTAATGTGCGGAGCGGAGCCCAGTGTGTAATGTGCGGAGCGGAGCCCAGTGTGTAATGTGCGGAGCGGAGCCCAGTGTGTAATGTGCGGAGCGGAGCCGAGCGTGTAATGTGCGGAACGGAGCCGAGTGTGTAATGTGCGGAGCCGAGCGTGTAATGTGCGGAGCGGAGCCGAGGGTGTAATGTGCGGAGCGGAGCCGAGCGTGTAATGAGCGGAGCCGAGTGTGTAATGTGCGGAGCGGAGCCGAGTGTGTAATGTGCGGAGCCGAGTGTGTAATGTGCGGAGCCGAGTGTGTAATGTGCGGAGCGGAGCCGTGTGTGTAATGTGCGGAGCGGAGCCGAGTGTGTAATGTGCGGAGCGGAGCCGAGTGTGTAATGTGCGGAGCGGAGCCGAGTGTGTAATGTGCGGAGCCAAGTGTGTAATGTGCGGAGCGGAGCCGAGTGTGTAATGTGCGGAGCTGAGTGTGTAATGTGCGGAGCGTAGCCGAGTGTGTAATGTGCGGAGCGGAGCTAAGTGTGTAATGTGCGGAGCGGAGCCGAGTGTGTAATGTGCGGAGCGGAGCCGAGTGCGTAATGTGCGGAGAGGAGCCGAGTGCGTAATGTGCGGAGCGGAGCCGAGTGCGTAATGTGCGGAGCGGAGCCGAGTGCGTAATGTGCGGAGCGGAGCCGAGTGCGTAATGTGCGGAGTGGAGCCGAGTGCGTAATGAGCGGAGCCGAGCGTGTAATGTGCGGAGCGGAGCCGAGCGTGTAATGTGCGGATCGGAGCCGAGTGTGTAATGTGCGGAGCGGAGCCGACCGCGTAATGTGCGGAGCGGAGCCGAGCTCGTAATGTGCGGAGCGGAGCCGAGCGTGTAATGTGCGGAACCGAGCGTGTAATGTGCGGAGCGGAGCCGAGTGCGTAATGTGCGGAGCGGAGCCGAGTGCGTAATGAGCGGAGCCGAGCGTGTAATGTGCGGAGCGGAGCCGAGCGTGTAATGTGCAGAGCGGAGCCGAGCGTGTAATGTGCGGAGCGGAGCCGAGCGCGTAATGTGCGGAGCGGAGCCGAGCGCATAATGTGCGGAGCGGAGCCGAGCGCGTAATGTGCGGAGCGGAGCCGAGCGTGTAATGTGCGGAGCGGAGCCGAGCGTGTAATGTGCGGAGCGGAGCCGAGCGTGTAATGTGCGGAGCGGAGCCGAGCGTGTAATGTGCGGAGCGGAGTCGAGCGTGTAATGTGCGTAGCGGAACCGAGCGTGTAATGTGCGGAGCGGAGCCGAGCGTGTAATGTGCGGAGCGGAGCCGAGCGTGTAATGTGCGGAGCGGAGCCCAGCGTGTAATGTGCGGAGCGGAGCCGAGCGTGTAATGTGCGGAGCCGAGCGTGTAATGTGCGGAGCCGAGCGTGTAATGTGCGGAGCGGAGCCGAGGGTGTAATGTGCGGAGCGGAGCCGAGCGTGTAATGAGCGGAGCCGAGTGTGTAATGTGCGGAGCGGAGCCGAGTGTGTAATGTGCGGAGCCGAGTGTGTAATGTGCGGAGCGGAGCCGAGGGTGTAATGTGCGGAGCGGAGCCGAGCGTGTAATGAGCGGAGCCGAGTGTGTAATGTGCGGAGCGGAGCCGAGTGTGTAATGTGCGGAGCCGAGTGTGTAATGTGCGGAGCCGAGTGTGTAATGTGCGGAGCGGAGCCGAGTGTGTAATGTGCGGAGCCGAGTGTGTAATGTGCGGAGCAGAGCGTGTAATGTGCGGAGCCGAGCGTGTAATGTGCGGAGCCGAGCCGAGCGTGTAATGTGCGGAGCCGAGCGTGTAATGTGCGGAGCCGAGCGTGTAATGTGCGGAGCGGAGCCGAGCGTGTAATGTGCGGAGCGGAGCCGTGTGTGTAATGTGCTGAGCGGAGCCGAGTGTGTAATGTGCGGAGCGGAGCCGTGTGTGTAATGTGCGGAGCGGAGCCGAGTGTGTAATGTGCGGAGCGGAGCCGAGTGTGTAATGTGCGGAGCGGAGCCGAGTGTGTAATGTGCGGAGCGGAGCCGAGTGTGTAATGTGCGGAGCGGAGCCGAGTGTGTAATGTGCGGAGCGGAGCCGAGTGTGTAATGTGCGGAGCGGAGCCGAGTGTGTAATGTGCGGAGCGGAGCCGAGTGTGTAATGTGCGGAGCGGAGCCGAGTGTGTAATGTGCGGAGCCGAGTGTGTAATGTGCGGAGCCGAGTGTGTAATGTGCGGAGCGGAGCCGAGTGTGTAATGTGCGGAGCAGAGCCGAGTGTGTAATGTGCGGAGCGGAGCCGAGCGTGTAATGTGCGGAGCGGAGCCGTGTGTGTAATGTGCGGAGCGGAGCCGAGTGTGTAATGTGCGGAGCGGAGCCGAGTGTGTAATGTGCGGAGCGGAGCCGAGTGTGTAATGTGCGGAGCCGAGCGTGTAATGTGCGGAGCCGAGCGTGTAATGTGCGGAGCGGAGCCGAGGGTGTAATGTGCGGAGCGGAGCCGAGCGTGTAATGAGCGGAGCCGACCGTGTAATGTGCGGAGCGGAGCCGAGCGTGTAATGTGCGGAGCGTAGCCGAGCGTGTAATGTGCGGAGCCGAGCGTGTAATGTGCGGAGCCGAGCGTGTAATGTGCGGAGCCGAGCCGAGCGTGTAATGTGCGGAGCCGAGCGTGTAATGTGCGGAGCCGAGCGTGTAATGTGCGGAGCGGAGCCGAGCGTGTAATGTGCGGAGCGGAGCCGTGTGTGTAATGTGCTGAGCGGAGCCGAGTGTGTAATGTGCGGAGCGGAGCCGTGTGTGTAATGTGCGGAGCGGAGCCGAGTGTGTAATGTGCGGAGCGGAGCCGAGTGTGTAATGTGCGGAGCGGAGCCGAGTGTGTAATGTGCGGAGCGGAGCCGAGTGTGTAATGTGCGGAGCGGAGCCGAGTGTGTAATGTGCGGAGCGGAGCCGAGTGTGTAATGTGCGGAGCGGAGCCGAGTGTGTAATGTGCGGAGCGGAGCCGAGTGTGTAATGTGCGGAGCGGAGCCGAGTGTGTAATGTGCGGAGCCGAGTGTGTAATGTGCGGAGCCGAGTGTGTAATGTGCGGAGCGGAGCCGAGTGTGTAATGTGCGGAGCAGAGCCGAGTGTGTAATGTGCGGAGCGGAGCCGAGCGTGTAATGTGCGGAGCGGAGCCGTGTGTGTAATGTGCGGAGCGGAGCCGAGTGTGTAATGTGCGGAGCGGAGCCGAGTGTGTAATGTGCGGAGCGGAGCCGAGTGTGTAATGTGCGGAGCCAAGTGTGTAATGTGCGGAGCGGAGCCGAGTGTGTAATGTGCGGAGCTGAGTGTGTAAGGTGCGGAGCCGAGTGTGTAATGTGCGGAGCGGAGCCGAGTGTGTAATGTGCGGAGCGGAGCCGAGTGCGTAATGTGCGGAGCGGAGCCGAGTGCGTAATGTGCGGAGCGGAGCCGAGTGCGTAATGTGCGGAGTGGAGCCGAGTGCGTAATGAGCGGAGCCGAGCGTGTAATGTGCGGAGCGGAGCCGAGCGCGTAATGTGCGGAGCGGAGCCGAGCGCGTAATGTGCGGAGCGGAGCTGAGCGTGTAATGTGCGGAGCCGAGCGTGTAATGTGCGGAGCGGAGCCGAGTGCGTAATGTGCGGAGCGGAGCCGAGTGCGTAATGAGCGGAGCCGAGCGTGTAATGTGCGGAGCGGAGCCGAGCGTGTAATGTGCGGAGCGGAGCCGAGCGTGTAATGTGCGGAGCGGAGCCGAGCGCGTAATGTGCGGAGCGGAGCCGAGCGCGTAATGTGCGGAGCGGAGCCGAGCGCGTAATGTGCGGAGCGGAGCCGAGCGTGTAATGTGCGGAGCGGAGCCGAGCGTGTAATGTGCGGAGCGGAGCCGAGTGTGTAATGTGCGGAGGCGAGCGTGTAATGTGCGGAGCGGAGTCGAGCGTGTAATGTGCGTAGCGGAACCGAGCTTGTAATGTGCGGAGCGGAGCCGAGCGTGTATTGTGCGGAGCGGAGCCGAGCGTGTAATGTGCGGAGCGGAGCCGAGCGTGTAATGTGCGGAGCGGAGCCGAGCGTGTAATGTGCGGAGCGGAGCCCAGCGTGTAATGTGCGGAGCGGAGCCGAGTGTGTAATGTGCGGAGCCGAGCGTGTAATGTGCGGAGCCGAGCGTGTAATGTGCGGAGCGGAGCCGAGGGTGTAATGTGCGGAGCGGAGCCGAGCGTGTAATGAGCGGAGCCGAGTGTGTAATGTGCGGAGCGGAGCCGAGTGTGTAATGTGCGGAGCCGAGTGTGTAATGTGCGGAGCCGAGTGTGTAATGTGCGGAGCGGAGCCGAGTGTGTAATGTGCGGAGCCGAGTGTGTAATGTGCGGAGCAGAGCCGAGCGTGTAATGTGCGGAGCGGAGCCGAGTGTGTAATGTGCGGAGCGGAGCCGAGTGTGTAATGTGCGGAGCGGAGCCGAGTGTGTAATGTGCGGAGCGGAGCCGAGTGTGTAATGTGCGGAGCGGAGCCGAGTGTGTAATGTGCGGAGCCGAGTGTGTAATGTGCGGAGCGGAGCCGAGTGTGTAATGTGCGGAGCGGAGCCGAGTGTGTAATGTGCGGAGCGGAGCCGACTGTGTAATGTGCAGAGCGGAGCCGAGTGTGTAATGTGCGGAGCCAAGTGTGTAATGTGCGGAGCCGAGGGTGTAATGTGCGGAGCCGAGTGTGTAATGTGCGGAGCGGAGCCGAGTGTGTAATGTGCGGATTCGAGTGTGTAATGTGCGGAGCGGAGCCGAGTGTGTAATGTGCGGAGCGGAGCCGAGTGCGTAATGTGCGGAGCGGAGCCGAGTGCGTAATGTGCGGAGCGGAGCCGAGTGCGTAATGAGCGGAGCCGAGCGTGTAATGTGCGGAGCGGAGCCGAGCGTGTAATGTGCGGAGCGGAGCCGAGTGTGTAATGTGCGGAGCCGAGTGTGTAATGTGCGGAGCGGAGCCGAGTGTGTAATGTGCGGAGCGGAGCCGAGCGTGTAATGTGCGGAGCGGAGCCGAGCGTGTAATGTGCGGAGCGGAGCCGTGTGTGTAATGTGCTGAGCGGAGCCGAGTGTGTAATGTGCGGAGCGGAGCCGTGTGTGTAATGTGCGGAGCGGAGCCGAGTGTGTAATGTGCGGAGCGGAGCCCAGTGTGTAATGTGCGGAGCGGAGCCGAGTGTGTAATGTGCGGAGCGGAGCCGAGTGTGTAATGTGCGGAGCGGAGCCGAGTGTGTAATGTGCGGAGCGGAGCCCAGTGTGTAATGTGCGGAGCGGAGCCCAGTGTGTAATGTGCGGAGCGGAGCCGAGTGTGTAATGTGCGGAGCCGAGTGTGTAATGTGCGGAGCCGAGTGTGTAATGTGCGGAGCGGAGCCGAGTGTGTAATGTGCGGAGCCGAGTGTGTAATGTGCGGAGCAGAGCCGAGCGTGTAATGTGCGGAGCGGAGCCGAGCGTGTAATGTGCGGAGCGGAGCCGAGTGTGTAATGTGCGGAGCGGAGCCGAGTGTGTAATGTGCGGAGCGGAGCCCAGTGTGTAATGTGCGGAGCGGAGCCCAGTGTGTAATGTGCGGAGCGGAGCCCAGTGTGTAATGTGCGGAGCGGAGCCGAGCGTGTAATGGGCGGAACGGAGCCGAGTGTGTAATGTGCGGAGCGGAGCCGAGTGTGTAATGTGCGGAGCCGAGTGTGTAATGTGCGGAGCCGAGCGTGTAATGTGCGGAGCGGAGCCGAGGGTGTAATGTGCGGAGCGGAGCCGAGCGTGTAATGAGCGGAGCCGAGTGTGTAATGTGCGGAGCGGAGCCGAGTGTGTAATGTGCGGAGCCGAGTGTGTAATGTGCGGAGCCGAGTGTGTAATGTGCGGAGCGGAGCCGCGTGTGTAATGTGCGGAGCCGAGTGTGTAATGTGCGGAGCGGAGCCGAGTGTGTAATGTGCGGAGCGGAGCCGAGCGTGTAATGCGCGGAGCCGAGTGTGTAATGTGCGGAGCCGAGTGTGTAATGTGCGGAGCCGAGTGTGTAATGTGCGGAGCGGAGCCGAGTGTGTAATGTGCGGAGCCGAGTGTGTAATGTGCGGAGCGGAGCCGAGCGTGTAATGTGCGGAGCGGAGCCGAGCGTGTAATGTGCGGAGCGGTGCCGTGTGTGTAATGTGCGGAGCGGAGCCGAGTGTGTAATGTGCGGAGCGGAGCCGAGTGTGTAATGTGCGGAGCGGAGCCGAGCGTGTAATGTGCGGAGCGGAGCCGAGGGCGTAATGTGCGGAGCGGAGCCGAGCGCGTAATGTGCGGAGCGGAGCCGAGCGTGTAATGTGCGGAGCGGAGCCGAGCGTGTAATGTGCGGAGCGGAGCCGAGCGTGTAATGTGCGGAGCGGAGCCGAGCGTGTAATGTGCGGAGCCGAGCGTGTAATGTGCGGAGCGGAGTCGAGCGTGTAATGTGCGTAGCGGAGCCGAGCGTGTAATGTGCGGAGCGGAGCCGAGCGTGTAATGTGCGGAGCGGAGCCGAGCGTGTAATGTGCGGAGCGGAGCCGAGCGTGTAATGTGCGGAGCGGAGCCGAGCGTGTAATGTGCGGAGCGGAGCCGAGTGTGTAATGTGCGGAGCCGAGCGTGTAATGTGCGGAGCGGAGTCGAGCGTGTAATGTGCGTAGCGGAGCCGAGCGTGTAATGTGCGGAGCGGACCCGAGCGTGTAATGTGCGGAGCGGAGCCGAGCGTGTAATGTGCGGAGCGGAGCCCAGTGTGTAATGTGCGGAGCGGAGCCCAGTGTGTAATGTGCGGAGCGGAGCCGAGTGTGTAATGTGCGGAGCCGAGTGTGTAATGTGCGGAGCCGAGCGTGTAATGTGCGGAGCGGAGCCGAGCGTGTAATGTGCGGAGCGTAGCCGAGTGTGTAATGTGCGGAGCCGAGCGTGTAATGTGCGGAGCCGAGCGTGTAATGTGCGGAGCGGAGCCGAGGGTGTAATGTGCGGAGCGGAGCCGAGCGTGTAATGAGCGGAGCCGACCGTGTAATGTGCGGAGCGGAGCCGAGCGTGTAATGTGCGGAGCGTAGCCGAGCGTTTAATGTGCGGAGCCGAGCGTGTAATGTGCGGAGCCGAGCGTGTAATGTGCGGAGCCGAGCCGAGCGTGTAATGTGCGGAGTCGAGCGTGTAATGTGCGGAGCCGAGCGTGTAATGTGTGGAGCCGAGCCGAGCGTGTAATGTGCGGAGCGGAGCCGAGCGTGTAATGTGCGGAGCCGAGCGTGTAATGTGCGGAGCCGAGTGTGTAATGTGCGGAGCCGAGTGTGTAATGTGCGGAGCGGAGCCGAGTGTGTAATGTGCGGAGCGGAGCCGAGTGCGTAATGTGCGGAGCGGAGCCGAGTGCGTAATGTGCGGAGCGGAGCCGAGTGCGTAATGTGCGGAGTGGAGCCGAGTGCGTAATGAGCGGAGCCGAGCGTGTAATGTGCGGAGCGGAGCCGAGCGTGTAATGTGCGGAGCGGAGCCGAGTGTGTAATGTGCGGAGCGGAGCCGAGTGTGTAATGTGCGGAGCCAAGTGTGTAATGTGCGGAGCGGAGCCGAGTGTGTAATGTGCGGAGCTGAGTGTGTAAGGTGCGGAGCGGAGCCGAGTGTGTAATGTGCGGAGCGGAGCCGAGTGTGTAATGTGCGGAGCGGAGCCGAGCGTGTAATGTGCGGAGCGGAGCCGAGCGTGTAATGTGCGGAGCGGAGCCGAGCGTGTAATGTGCGGAGCGGAGCCGAGCGTGTAATGTGCGGAGCGGAGCCCAGTGTGTAATGTGCGGAGCGGAGCCCAGTGTGTAATGTGCGGAGCGGAGCCCAGTGTGTAATGTGCGGAGCGGAGCCGAGCGTGTAATGGGCGGAACGGAGCCGAGTGTGTAATGTGCGGAGCGGAGCCGAGTGTGTAATGTGCGGAGCCGAGCGTGTAATGTGCGGAGCGGAGCCGAGGGTGTAATGTGCGGAGCGGAGCCGAGCGTGTAATGAGCGGAGCCGAGTGTGTAATGTGCGGAGCCGAGTGTGTAATGTGCGGAGCCGAGTGTGTAATGTGCGGAGCGGAGCCGAGTGTGTAATGTGCGGAGCCGAGTGTGTAATGTGCGGAGCGGAGCCGAGTGTGTAATGTGCGGAGCGGAGCCGAGTGTGTAATGTGCGGAGCGGAGCCCAGTGTGTAATGTGCGGAGCGGAGCCGAGTGTGTAATGTGCGGAGCCGAGTGTGTAATGTGCGGAGCCGAGCGTGTAATGTGCGGAGCGGAGCCGAGCGTGTAATGTGCGGAGCGGAGCCGAGTGTGTAATGTGCGGAGCCGAGCGTGTAATGTGCGGAGCGGAGCCGAGTGTGTAATGTGCGGAGCGGAGCCGAGTGCGTAATGTGCGGAGCGGAGCCGAGTGCGTAATGTGCGGAGCGGAGCCGAGTGCGTAATGTGCGGAGTGGAGCCGAGTGCGTAATGAGCGGAGCCGAGCGTGTAATGTGCGGAGCGGAGCCGAGCGCGTAATGTGCGGAGCGGAGCCGAGCGCGTAATGTGCGGAGCGGAGCTGAGCGTGTAATGTGCGGAGCCGAGCGTGTAATGTGCGGAGCGGAGCCGAGTGCGTAATGTGCGGAGCGGAGCCGAGTGCGTAATGAGCGGAGCCGAGCGTGTAATGTGCGGAGCGGAGCCGAGCGTGTAATGTGCGGAGCGGAGCCGAGCGTGTAATGTGCGGAGCGGAGCCGAGCGCGTAATGTGCGGAGCGGAGCCGAGCGCGTAATGTGCGGAGCGGAGCCGAGCGCGTAATGTGCGGAGCGGAGCCGAGCGTGTAATGTGCGGAGCGGAGCCGAGCGTGTAATGTGCGGAGCGGAGCCGAGTGTGTAATGTGCGGAGGCGAGCGTGTAATGTGCGGAGCGGAGTCGAGCGTGTAATGTGCGTAGCGGAACCGAGCGTGTAATGTGCGGAGCGGAGCCGAGCGTGTATTGTGCGGAGCGGAGCCGAGCGTGTAATGTGCGGAGCGGAGCCGAGCGTGTAATGTGCGGAGCGGAGCCGAGCGTGTAATGTGCGGAGCGGAGCCCAGCGTGTAATGTGCGGAGCGGAGCCGAGTGTGTAATGTGCGGAGCCGAGCGTGTAATGTGCGGAGCCGAGCGTGTAATGTGCGGAGCGGAGCCGAGGGTGTAATGTGCGGAGCGGAGCCGAGCGTGTAATGAGCGGAGCCGAGTGTGTAATGTGCGGAGCGGAGCCGAGTGTGTAATGTGCGGAGCCGAGTGTGTAATGTGCGGAGCCGAGTGTGTAATGTGCGGAGCGGAGCCGAGTGTGTAATGTGCGGAGCCGAGTGTGTAATGTGCGGAGCAGAGCCGAGCGTGTAATGTGCGGAGCGGAGCCGAGTGTGTAATGTGCGGAGCGGAGCCGAGTGTGTAATGTGCGGAGCGGAGCCGAGTGTGTAATGTGCGGAGCGGAGCCGAGTGTGTAATGTGCGGAGCGGAGCCGAGTGTGTAATGTGCGGAGCCGAGTGTGTAATGTGCGGAGCGGAGCCGAGTGTGTAATGTGCGGAGCGGAGCCGAGTGTGTAATGTGCGGAGCGGAGCCGACTGTGTAATGTGCAGAGCGGAGCCGAGTGTGTAATGTGCGGAGCCAAGTGTGTAATGTGCGGAGCCGAGGGTGTAATGTGCGGAGCCGAGTGTGTAATGTGCGGAGCGGAGCCGAGTGTGTAATGTGCGGATTCGAGTGTGTAATGTGCGGAGCGGAGCCGAGTGTGTAATGTGCGGAGCGGAGCCGAGTGCGTAATGTGCGGAGCGGAGTCGAGTGCGTAATGTGCGGAGCGGAGCCGAGTGCGTAATGAGCGGAGCCGAGCGTGTAATGTGCGGAGCGGAGCCGAGCGTGTAATGTGCGGAGCGGAGCCGAGTGTGTAATGTGCGGAGCCGAGTGTGTAATGTGCGGAGCGGAGCCGAGTGTGTAATGTGCGGAGCGGAGCCGAGCGTGTAATGTGCGGAGCGGAGCCGAGCGTGTAATGTGCGGAGCGGAGCCGTGTGTGTAATGTGCTGAGCGGAGCCGAGTGTGTAATGTGCGGAGCGGAGCCGTGTGTGTAATGTGCGGAGCGGAGCCGAGTGTGTAATGTGCGGAGCGGAGCCCAGTGTGTAATGTGCGGAGCCGAGTGTGTAATGTGCGGAGCGGAGCCGAGTGTGTAATGTGCGGAGCGGAGCCGAGTGTGTAATGTGCGGAGCGGAGCCCAGTGTGTAATGTGCGGAGCGGAGCCCAGTGTGTAATGTGCGGAGCGGAGCCGAGTGTGTAATGTGCGGAGCCGAGTGTGTAATGTGCGGAGCCGAGTGTGTAATGTGCGGAGCGGAGCCGAGTGTGTAATGTGCGGAGCCGAGTGTGTAATGTGCGGAGCAGAGCCGAGCGTGTAATGTGCGGAGCGGAGCCGAGCGTGTAATGTGCGGAGCGGAGCCGAGTGTGTAATGTGCGGAGCGGAGCCGAGTGTGTAATGTGCGGAGCGGAGCCCAGTGTGTAATGTGCGGAGCGGAGCCCAGTGTGTAATGTGCGGAGCGGAGCCCAGTGTGTAATGTGCGGAGCGGAGCCGAGCGTGTAATGGGCGGAACGGAGCCGAGTGTGTAATGTGCGGAGCGGAGCCGAGTGTGTAATGTGCGGAGCCGAGTGTGTAATGTGCGGAGCCGAGCGTGTAATGTGCGGAGCGGAGCCGAGGGTGTAATGTGCGGAGCGGAGCCGAGCGTGTAATGAGCGGAGCCGAGTGTGTAATGTGCGGAGCGGAGCCGAGTGTGTAATGTGCGGAGCCGAGTGTGTAATGTGCGGAGCCGAGTGTGTAATGTGCGGAGCGGAGCCGCGTGTGTAATGTGCGGAGCCGAGTGTGTAATGTGCGGAGCGGAGCCGAGTGTGTAATGTGCGGAGCGGAGCCGAGCGTGTAATGCGCGGAGCCGAGTGTGTAATGTGCGGAGCCGAGTGTGTAATGTGCGGAGCCGAGTGTGTAATGTGCGGAGCGGAGCCGAGTGTGTAATGTGCGGAGCCGAGTGTGTAATGTGCGGAGCGGAGCCGAGCGTGTAATGTGCGGAGCGGAGCCGAGCGTGTAATGTGCGGAGCGGTGCCGTGTGTGTAATGTGCGGAGCGGAGCCGAGTGTGTAATGTGCGGAGCGGAGCCGAGTGTGTAATGTGCGGAGCGGAGCCGAGCGTGTAATGTGCGGAGCGGAGCCGAGGGCGTAATGTGCGGAGCGGAGCCGAGCGCGTAATGTGCGGAGCGGAGCCGAGCGTGTAATGTGCGGAGCGGAGCCGAGCGTGTAATGTGCGGAGCGGAGCCGAGCGTGTAATGTGCGGAGCGGAGCCGAGCGTGTAATGTGCGGAGCCGAGCGTGTAATGTGCGGAGCGGAGTCGAGCGTGTAATGTGCGTAGCGGAGCCGAGCGTGTAATGTGCGGAGCGGAGCCGAGCGTGTAATGTGCGGAGCGGAGCCGAGCGTGTAATGTGCGGAGCGGAGCCGAGCGTGTAATGTGCGGAGCGGAGCCGAGCGTGTAATGTGCGGATCGGAGCCGAGTGTGTAATGTGCGGAGCCGAGCGTGTAATGTGCGGAGCGGAGTCGAGCGTGTAATGTGCGTAGCGGAGCCGAGCGTGTAATGTGCGGAGCGGACCCGAGCGTGTAATGTGCGGAGCGGAGCCGAGCGTGTAATGTGCGGAGCGGAGCCCAGTGTGTAATGTGCGGAGCGGAGCCCAGTGTGTAATGTGCGGAGCGGAGCCGAGTGTGTAATGTGCGGAGCCGAGTGTGTAATGTGCGGAGCCGAGCGTGTAATGTGCGGAGCGGAGCCGAGCGTGTAATGTGCGGAGCGTAGCCGAGTGTGTAATGTGCGGAGCCGAGCGTGTAATGTGCGGAGCCGAGCGTGTAATGTGCGGAGCGGAGCCGAGGGTGTAATGTGCGGAGCGGAGCCGAGCGTGTAATGAGCGGAGCCGACCGTGTAATGTGCGGAGCGGAGCCGAGCGTGTAATGTGCGGAGCGTAGCCGAGCGTTTAATGTGCGGAGCCGAGCGTGTAATGTGCGGAGCCGAGCGTGTAATGTGCGGAGCCGAGCCGAGCGTGTAATGTGCGGAGTCGAGCGTGTAATGTGCGGAGCCGAGCGTGTAATGTGTGGAGCCGAGCCGAGCGTGTAATGTGCGGAGCGGAGCCGAGCGTGTAATGTGCGGAGCCGAGCGTGTAATGTGCGGAGCCGAGTGTGTAATGTGCGGAGCCGAGTGTGTAATGTGCGGAGCGGAGCCGAGTGTGTAATGTGCGGAGCGGAGCCGAGTGCGTAATGTGCGGAGCGGAGCCGAGTGCGTAATGTGCGGAGCGGAGCCGAGTGCGTAATGTGCGGAGTGGAGCCGAGTGCGTAATGAGCGGAGCCGAGCGTGTAATGTGCGGAGCGGAGCCGAGCGTGTAATGTGCGGAGCGGAGCCGAGTGTGTAATGTGCGGAGCGGAGCCGAGTGTGTAATGTGCGGAGCCAAGTGTGTAATGTGCGGAGCGGAGCCGAGTGTGTAATGTGCGGAGCTGAGTGTGTAAGGTGCGGAGCGGAGCCGAGTGTGTAATGTGCGGAGCGGAGCCGAGTGTGTAATGTGCGGAGCGGAGCCGAGCGTGTAATGTGCGGAGCGGAGCCGAGCGTGTAATGTGCGGAGCGGAGCCGAGCGTGTAATGTGCGGAGCGGAGCCGAGCGTGTAATGTGCGGAGCGGAGCCCAGTGTGTAATGTGCGGAGCGGAGCCCAGTGTGTAATGTGCGGAGCGGAGCCCAGTGTGTAATGTGCGGAGCGGAGC
Source organism: Phyllobates terribilis (assembly GCF_046119375.1). Taxonomy (NCBI): domain Eukaryota; kingdom Metazoa; phylum Chordata; class Amphibia; order Anura; family Dendrobatidae; genus Phyllobates; species Phyllobates terribilis. The sequence continues at coordinate 595,928,558 of NW_027362761.1, forward strand.
CGAGCGTGTAATGGGCGGAACGGAGCCGAGTGTGTAATGTGCGGAGCGGAGCCGAGTGTGTAATGTGCGGAGCCGAGCGTGTAATGTGCGGAGCGGAGCCGAGGGTGTAATGTGCGGAGCGGAGCCGAGCGTGTAATGAGCGGAGCCGAGTGTGTAATGTGCGGAGCCGAGTGTGTAATGTGCGGAGCCGAGTGTGTAATGTGCGGAGCGGAGCCGAGTGTGTAATGTGCGGAGCCGAGTGTGTAATGTGCGGAGCGGAGCCGAGTGTGTAATGTGCGGAGCGGAGCCGAGTGTGTAATGTGCGGAGCGGAGCCCAGTGTGTAATGTGCGGAGCGGAGCCGAGTGTGTAATGTGCGGAGCCGAGTGTGTAATGTGCGGAGCCGAGCGTGTAATGTGCGGAGCGGAGCCGAGCGTGTAATGTGCGGAGCGGAGCCGAGTGTGTAATGTGCGGAGCCGAGCGTGTAATGTGCGGAGCCGAGCGTGTAATGTGCGGAGCGGAGCCGAGCGTGTAATGTGCGGAGCGTAGCCGAGCGTGTAATGTGCGGAGCCGAGCGTGTAATGTGCGGAGCCGAGCGTGTAATGTGCGGAGCCGAGCCGAGCGTGTAATGTGCGGAGCCGAGCGTGTAATGTGCGGAGCCGAGCGTGTAATGTGCGGAGCGGAGCCGAGCGTGTAATGTGCGGAGCGGAGCCGAGCGTGTAATGTGCGGAGCGGAGCCGTGTGTGTAATGTGCGGAGCGGAGCCGTGTGTGTAATGTGCGGAGCGGAGCCGAGTGTGTAATGTGCGGAGCGGAGCCGAGTGTGTAATGTGCGGAGCGGAGCCGAGTGTGTAATGTGCGGAGCGGAGCCGAGTGTGTAATGTGCGGAGCGGAGCCGAGTGTGTAATGTGCGGAGCGGAGCCGAGTGTGTAATGTGCGGAGCGGAGCCGAGTGTGTAATGTGCGGAGCGGAGCCGAGCGTGTAATGTGCGGAGCGGAGCCCAGTGTGTAATGTGCGGAGCGGAGCCGAGTGTGTAATGTGCGGAGCCGAGTGTGTAATGTGCGGAGCCGAGTGTGTAATGTGCGGAGCGGAGCCGAGCGTGTAATGTGCGGAGCGGAGCCGAGCGTGTAATGTGCGGAGCGGAGCCGAGCGCGTAATGTGCGGAGCGGAGCCGAGCGCATACTGTGCGGAGCGGAGCCGAGCGCGTAATGTGCGGAGCGGAGCCGAGCGTGTAATGTGCGGAGCGGAGCCGAGCGTGTAATGTGCGGAGCGGAGCTGAGTGTTTAATGTGCGGAGCCGAGCGTGTAATGTGCGGAGCGGAGTCGAGCGTGTAATGTGCGTAGCGGAACCGAGCGTGTAATGTGCGGAGCGGAGCCGAGCGTGTAATGTGCGGAGCGGAGCCGAGCGTGTAATGTGCGGAGCGGAGCCCAGCGTGTAATGTGCGGAGCGGAGCCGAGCGTGTAATGTGCGGAGCCGAGCGTGTAATGTGCGGAGCCGAGCGTGTAATGTGCGGAGCGGAGCCGAGGGTGTAATGTGCGGAGCGGAGCCCAGTGTGTAATGTGCGGAGCGGAGCCGAGTGTGTAATGTGCGGAGCCGAGTGTGTAATGTGCGGAGCCGAGTGTGTAATGTGCGGAGCGGAGCCGAGTGTGTAATGTGCGGAGCCGAGCGTGTAATGTGCGGAGCGGAGCCGAGCGTGTAATGTGCGGAGCGGAGCCGAGTGTGTAATGTGCGGAGCCGAGCGTGTAATGTGCGGAGCCGAGCGTGTAATGTGCGGAGCGGAGCCGAGGGTGTAATGTGCGGAGCGGAGCCGAGTGTGTAATGTGCGGAGCGGAGCCCAGTGTGTAATGTGCGGAGCGGAGCCGAGTGTGTAATGTGCGGAGCCGAGTGTGTAATGTGCGGAGCCGAGTGTGTAATGTGCGGAGCCGAGTGTGTAATGTGCGGAGCGGAGCCGAGTGTGTAATGTGCGGAGCGGAGCCGAGTGTGTAATGTGCGGAGCGGAGCCCAGTGTGTAATGTGCGGAGCGGAGCCGAGTGTGTAATGTGCGGAGCCGAGTGTGTAATGTGCGGAGCCGAGCGTGTAATGTGCGGAGCGGAGCCGAGCGTGTAATGTGCGGAGCGGAGCCGAGTGTGTAATGTGCGGAGCCGAGCGTGTAATGTGCGGAGCCGAGCGTGTAATGTGCGGAGCGGAGCCGAGGGTGTAATGTGCGGAGCGGAGCCGAGCGTGTAATGAGAGGAGCCGACCGTGTAATGTGCGGAGCGGAGCCGAGCGTGTAATGTGCGGAGCGTAGCCGAGCGTGTAATGTGCGGAGCCGAGCGTGTAATGTGCGGAGCCGAGCGTGTAATGTGCGGAGCCGAGCCGAGCGTGTAATGTGCGGAGCCGAGCGTGTAATGTGCGGAGCCGAGCGTGTAATGTGCGGAGCGGAGCCGAGCGTGTAATGTGCGGAGCCGAGCGTGTAATGTGCGGAGCGGAGCCGAGCGTGTAATGTGCGGAGCGGAGCCGTGTGTGTAATGTGCTGAGCGGAGCCGAGTGTGTAATGTGCGGAGCGGAGCCGAGTGTGTAATGTGCGGAGCGGAGCCGAGTGTGTAATGTGCGGAGCGGAGCCGAGTGTGTAATGTGCGGAGCGGAGCCGAGTGTGTAATGTGCGGAGCGGAGCCCAGTGTGTAATGTGCGGAGCGGAGCCGAGTGTGTAATGTGCGGAGCCGAGTGTGTAATGTGCGGAGCCGAGTGTGTAATGTGCGGAGCGGAGCCGAGTGTGTAATGTGCGGAGCCGAGTGTGTAATGTGCGGAGCAGAGCCGAGCGTGTAATGTGCGGAGCGGAGCCGAGCGTGTAATGTGCGGAGCGGAACCGAGTGTGTAATGTGCGGAGCGGAGCCGAGTGTGTAATGTGCGGAGCGGAGCCGAGTGTGTAATGTGCAGAGCCGAGTGTGTAATGTGCGGAGCGGAGCCGAGGGTGTAATGTGCGGAGCGGAGCCGAGCGTGTAATGTGCGGAGCGGAGCCGAGCGTGTAATGTGCGGAGCGGAGCCGAGCGTGTAATGTGCGGAGCGGAGCCGAGTGTGTAATGTGCGGAGCGGAGCCGAGTGTGTAATGTGCGGAGCCGAGTGTGTAATGTGCGGAGCCGAGCGTGTTATGTGCGGAGCGGAGCCGAGGGTGTAATGTGCGGAGCGGAGCCGAGCGTGTAATGAGCGGAGCCGAGTGTGTAATGTGCGGAGCGGAGCCGAGTGTGTAATGTGCGGAGCCGAGTGTGTAATGTGCGGAGCCGAGTGTGTAATGTGCGGAGCGGAGCCGAGTGTGTAATGTGCGGAGCAGAGCCGAGTGTGTAATGTGCGGAGCGGAGCCGAGCGTGTAATGTGCGGAGCGGAGCCGTGTGTGTAATGTGCGGAGCGGAGCCGAGTGTGTAATGTGCGGAGCGGAGCCGAGCGTGTAATGTGCGGAGCGGAGCCGTGTGTGTAATGTGCGGAGCGGAGCCGAGTGTGTAATGTGCGGAGCGGAGCCGAGTGTGTAATGTGCGGAGCGGAGCCGAGTGTGTAATGTGCGGAGCCAAGTGTGTAATGTGCGGAGCGGAGCCGAGTGTGTAATGTGCGGAGCTGAGTGTGTAAGGTGCGGAGCGGAGCCGAGTGTGTAATGTGCGGAGCGGAGCCGAGTGTGTAATGTGCGGAGCGGAGCCGAGTGCGTAATGTGCGGAGCCGAGTGTGTAATGTGCGGAGCAGAGCCGAGCGTGTAATGTGCGGAGCGGAGCCGAGCGTGTAATGTGCGGAGCGGAACCGAGTGTGTAATGTGCGGAGCGGAGCCGAGTGTGTAATGTGCGGAGCGGAGCCGAGTGTGTAATGTGCAGAGCCGAGTGTGTAATGTGCGGAGCGGAGCCGAGGGTGTAATGTGCGGAGCGGAGCCGAGCGTGTAATGTGCGGAGCGGAGCCGAGCGTGTAATGTGCGGAGCGGAGCCGAGCGTGTAATGTGCGGAGCGGAGCCGAGTGTGTAATGTGCGGAGCGGAGCCGAGTGTGTAATGTGCGGAGCCGAGTGTGTAATGTGCGGAGCCGAGCGTGTTATGTGCGGAGCGGAGCCGAGGGTGTAATGTGCGGAGCGGAGCCGAGCGTGTAATGAGCGGAGCCGAGTGTGTAATGTGCGGAGCGGAGCCGAGTGTGTAATGTGCGGAGCCGAGTGTGTAATGTGCGGAGCCGAGTGTGTAATGTGCGGAGCGGAGCCGAGTGTGTAATGTGCGGAGCAGAGCCGAGTGTGTAATGTGCGGAGCGGAGCCGAGCGTGTAATGTGCGGAGCGGAGCCGTGTGTGTAATGTGCGGAGCGGAGCCGAGTGTGTAATGTGCGGAGCGGAGCCGAGTGTGTAATGTGCGGAGCGGAGCCGAGCGTGTAATGTGCGGAGCGGAGCCGTGTGTGTAATGTGCGGAGCGGAGCCGAGTGTGTAATGTGCGGAGCGGAGCCGAGTGTGTAATGTGCGGAGCGGAGCCGAGTGTGTAATGTGCGGAGCCAAGTGTGTAATGTGCGGAGCGGAGCCGAGTGTGTAATGTGCGGAGCTGAGTGTGTAAGGTGCGGAGCGGAGCCGAGTGTGTAATGTGCGGAGCGGAGCCGAGTGTGTAATGTGCGGAGCGGAGCCGAGTGCGTAATGTGCGGAGCGGAGCCGAGTGCGTAATGTGCGGAGCGGAGCCGAGTGCGTAATGTGCGGAGTGGAGCCGAGTGCGTAATGAGCGGAGCCGAGCGTGTAATGTGCGGAGCGGAGCCGAGCGTGTAATGTGCGGAGCGGAGCCGAGTGTGTAATGTGCGGAGCGGAGCCGAGCGCGTAATGTGCGGAGCGGAGCCGAGCGCGTAATGTGCGGAGCGGAGCCGAGCGCGTAATGTGCGGAGCGGAGCTGAGCGTGTAATGTGCGGAGCCGAGCGTGTAATGTGCGGAGCGGAGCCGAGTGCGTAATGTGCGGAGCGGAGCCGAGTGCGTAATGAGCGGAGCCGAGCGTGTAATGTGCGGAGCGGAGCCGAGCGTGTAATGTGCGGAGCGGAGCCGAGCGTGTAATGTGCGGAGCGGAGCCGAGCGCGTAATGTGCGGAGCGGAGCCGAGCGCGTAATGTGCGGAGCGGAGCCGAGCGCGTAATGTGCGGAGCGGAGCCGAGCGTGTAATGTGCGGAGCGGAGCCGAGCGTGTAATGTGCGGAGCGGAGCCGAGTGTGTAATGTGCGGAGCCGAGCGTGTAATGTGCGGAGCGGAGTCGAGCGTGTAATGTGCGTAGCGGAACCGAGCGTGTAATGTGCGGAGCGGAGCCGAGCGTGTAATGTGCGGAGCGGAGCCGAGCGTGTAATGTGCGGAGCGGAGCCGAGCGTGTAATGTGCGGAGCGGAGCCGAGCGTGTAATGTGCGGAGCGGAGCCCAGCGTGTAATGTGCGGAGCGGAGCCGAGTGTGTAATGTGCGGAGCCGAGCGTGTAATGTGCGGAGCCGAGCGTGTAATGTGCGGAGCGGAGCCGAGGGTGTAATGTGCGGAGCGGAGCCGAGCGTGTAATGAGCGGAGCCGAGTGTGTAATGTGCGGAGCGGAGCCGAGTGTGTAATGTGCGGAGCCGAGTGTGTAATGTGCGGAGCCGAGTGTGTAATGTGCGGAGCGGAGCCGAGTGTGTAATGTGCGGAGCCGAGTGTGTCATGTGCGGAGCAGAGCCGAGCGTGTAATGTGCGGAGCGGAGCCGAGTGTGTAATGTGCGGAGCGGAGCCGAGTGTGTAATGTGCGGAGCGGAGCCGAGTGTGTAATGTGCGGAGCGGAGCCGAGTGTGTAATGTGCGGAGCGGAGCCGAGTGTGTAATGTGCGGAGCCGAGTGTGTAATGTGCGGAGCGGAGCCGAGTGTGTAATGTGCGGAGCGGAGCCGAGTGTGTAATGTGCGGAGCGGAGCCGACTGTGTAATGTGCAGAGCGGAGCCGAGTGTGTAATGTGCGGAGCCAAGTGTGTAATGTGCGGAGCCGAGGATGTAATGTGCGGAGCCGAGTGTGTAATGTGCGGAGCGGAGCCGAGTGTGTAATGTGCGGATTCGAGTGTGTAATGTGCGGAGCGGAGCCGAGTGTGTAATGTGCGGAGCGGAGCCGAGTGCGTAATGTGCGGAGCGGAGCCGAGTGCGTAATGTGCGGAGCGGAGCCGAGTGCGTAATGAGCGGAGCCGAGCGTGTAATGTGCGGAGCGGAGCCGAGCGTGTAATGTGCGGAGCGGAGCCGAGTGTGTAATGTGCGGAGCCGAGTGTGTAATGTGCGGAGCGGAGCCGAGTGTGTAATGTGCGGAGCGGAGCCGAGCGTGTAATGTGCGGAGCGGAGCCGAGCGTGTAATGTGCGGAGCGGAGCCGTGTGTGTAATGTGCGGAGCGGAGCCGAGTGTGTAATGTGCGGAGCGGAGCCGAGTGTGTAATGTGCGGAGCGGAGCCCAGTGTGTAATGTGCGGAGCGGAGCCCAGTGTGTAATGTGCGGAGCGGAGCCGAGTGTGTAATGTGCGGAGCCGAGTGTGTAATGTGCGGAGCCGAGTGTGTAATGTGCGGAGCGGAGCCGAGTGTGTAATGTGCGGAGCCGAGTGTGTAATGTGCGGAGCAGAGCCGAGCGTGTAATGTGCGGAGCGGAGCCGAGCGTGTAATGTGCGGAGCGGAGCCGAGTGTGTAATGTGCGGAGCGGAGCCGAGTGTGTAATGTGCGGAGCGGAGCCGAGTGTGTAATGTGCGGAGCGGAGCCCAGTGTGTAATGTGCGGAGCGGAGCCCAGTGTGTAATGTGCGGAGCGGAGCCGAGCGTGTAATGGGCGGAACGGAGCCGAGTGTGTAATGTGCGGAGCGGAGCCGAGTGTGTAATGTGCGGAGCCGAGTGTGTAATGTGCGGAGCCGAGCGTGTAATGTGCGGAGCGGAGCCGAGGGTGTAATGTGCGGAGCGGAGCCGAGCGTGTAATGAGCGGAGCCGAGTGTGTAATGTGCGGAGCCGAGTGTGTAATGTGCGGAGCCGAGTGTGTAATGTGCGGAGCCGAGTGTGTAATGTGCGGAGCGGAGCCGCGTGTGTAATGTGCGGAGCCGAGTGTGTAATGTGCGGAGCGGAGCCGAGTGTGTAATGTGCGGAGCGGAGCCGAGCGTGTAATGCGCGGAGCCGAGTGTGTAATGTGCGGAGCCGAGTGTGTAATGTGCGGAGCCGAGTGTGTAATGTGCGGAGCGGAGCCGAGTGTGTAATGTGCGGAGCCGAGTGTGTAATGTGCGGAGCGGAGCCGAGCGTGTAATGTGCGGAGCGGAGCCGAGCGTGTAATGTGCGGAGCGGTGCCGTGTGTGTAATGTGCGGAGCGGAGCCGAGTGTGTAATGTGCGGAGCGGAGCCGAGCGTGTAATGTGCGGAGCGGAGCCGAGCGTGTAATGTGCGGAGCGGAGCCGAGCGTGTAATGTGCGGAGCGGAGCCGAGCGTGTAATGTGCGGAGCCGAGCGTGTAATGTGCGGAGCGGAGTCGAGCGTGTAATGTGCGTAGCGGAGCCGAGCGTGTAATGTGCGGAGCGGAGCCGAGCGTGTAATGTGCGGAGCGGAGCCGAGCGTGTAATGTGCGGAGCGGAGCCGAGCGTGTAATGTGCGGAGCGGAGCCGAGCGTGTAATGTGCGGAGCGGAGCCGAGTGTGTAATGTGCGGAGCCGAGCGTGTAATGTGCGGAGCGGAGTCGAGCGTGTAATGTGCGTAGCGGAGCCGAGCGTGTAATGTGCGGAGCGGACCCGAGCGTGTAATGTGCGGAGCGGAGCCGAGCGTGTAATGTGCGGAGCGGAGCCCAGTGTGTAATGTGCGGAGCGGAGCCCAGTGTGTAATGTGCGGAGCGGAGCCGAGTGTGTAATGTGCGGAGCCGAGTGTGTAATGTGCGGAGCCGAGCGTGTAATGTGCGGAGCGGAGCCGAGCGTGTAATGTGCGGAGCGTAGCCGAGTGTGTAATGTGCGGAGCCGAGCGTGTAATGTGCGGAGCCGAGCGTGTAATGTGCGGAGCGGAGCCGAGGGTGTAATGTGCGGAGCGGAGCCGAGCGTGTAATGAGCGGAGCCGACCGTGTAATGTGCGGAGCGGAGCCGAGCGTGTAATGTGCGGAGCGTAGCCGAGCGTGTAATGTGCGGAGCCGAGCGTGTAATGTGCGGAGCCGAGCGTGTAATGTGCGGAGCCGAGCCGAGCGTGTAATGTGCGGAGTGGAGCGTGTAATGTGCGGAGCCGAGCGTGTAATGTGTGGAGCCGAGCCGAGCGTGTAATGTGCGGAGCGGAGCCGAGCGTGTAATGTGCGGAGCCGAGCGTGTAATGTGCGGAGCCGAGTGTGTAATGTGCGGAGCCGAGTGTGTAATGTGCGGAGCGGAGCCGAGTGTGTAATGTGCGGAGCGGAGCCGAGTGCGTAATGTGCGGAGCGGAGCCGAGTGCGTAATGTGCGGAGCGGAGCCGAGTGCGTAATGTGCGGAGTGGAGCCGAGTGCGTAATGAGCGGAGCCGAGCGTGTAATGTGCGGAGCGGAGCCGAGTGTGTAATGTGCGGAGCGGAGCCGAGTGTGTAATGTGCGGAGCGGAGCCGAGTGTGTAATGTGCGGAGCCAAGTGTGTAATGTGCGGAGCGGAGCCGAGTGTGTAATGTGCGGAGCTGAGTGTGTAAGGTGCGGAGCGGAGCCGAGTGTGTAATGTGCGGAGCGGAGCCGAGTGTGTAATGTGCGGAGCGGAGCCGAGTGCGTAATGTGCGGAGCGGAGCCGAGTGCGTAATGTGCGGAGCGGAGCCGAGTGCGTAATGTGCGGAGTGGAGCCGAGTGCGTAATGAGCGGAGCCGAGCGTGTAATGTGCGGAGCGGAGCCGAGCGTGTAATGTGCGGAGCGGAGCCGAGTGTGTAATGTGCGGAGCGGAGCCGAGCGCGTAATGTGCGGAGCGGAGCCGAGCGCGTAATGTGCGGAGCGGAGCTGAGCGTGTAATGTGCGGAGCCGAGCGTGTAATGTGCGGAGCGGAGCCGAGTGCGTAATGTGCGGAGCGGAGCCGAGTGCGTAATGAGCGGAGCCGAGCGTGTAATGTGCGGAGCGGAGCCGAGCGTGTAATGTGCGGAGCGGAGCCGAGCGTGTAATGTGCGGAGCGGAGCCGAGCGCGTAATGTGCGGAGCGGAGCCGAGCGCGTAATGTGCGGAGCGGAGCCGAGCGCGTAATGTGCGGAGCGGAGCCGAGCGCGTAATGTGCGGAGCGGAGCCGAGCGCGTAATGTGCGGAGCGGAGCCGAGCGTGTAATGTGCGGAGCGGAGCCGAGCGTGTAATGTGCGGAGCGGAGCCGAGTGTGTAATGTGCGGAGCCGAGCGTGTAATGTGCGGAGCGGAGCCCAGCGTGTAATGTGCGGAGCGGAGCCGAGTGTGTAATGTGCGGAGCCGAGCGTGTAATGTGCGGAGCCGAGCGTGTAATGTGCGGAGCGGAGCCGAGGGTGTAATGTGCGGAGCGGAGCCGAGCGTGTAATGAGCGGAGCCGAGTGTGTAATGTGCGGAGCGGAGCCGAGTGTGTAATGTGCGGAGCCGAGTGTGTAATGTGCGGAGCCGAGTGTGTAATGTGCGGAGCGGAGCCGAGTGTGTAATGTGCGGAGCCGAGTGTGTCATGTGCGGAGCAGAGCCGAGCGTGTAATGTGCGGAGCGGAGCCGAGTGTGTAATGTGCGGAGCGGAGCCGAGTGTGTAATGTGCGGAGCGGAGCCGAGTGTGTAATGTGCGGAGCGGAGCCGAGTGTGTAATGTGCGGAGCGGAGCCGAGTGTGTAATGTGCGGAGCCGAGTGTGTAATGTGCGGAGCGGAGCCGAGTGTGTAATGTGCGGAGCGGAGCCGAGTGTGTAATGTGCGGAGCGGAGCCGACTGTGTAATGTGCAGAGCGGAGCCGAGTGTGTAATGTGCGGAGCCAAGTGTGTAATGTGCGGAGCCGAGGGTGTAATGTGCGGAGCCGAGTGTGTAATGTGCGGAGCGGAGCCGAGTGTGTAATGTGCGGATTCGAGTGTGTAATGTGCGGAGCGGAGCCGAGTGTGTAATGTGCGGAGCGGAGCCGAGCGTGTAATGTGCGGAGCGGAGCCGAGTGTGTAATGTGCGGAGCCGAGTGTGTAATGTGCGGAGCGGAGCCGAGTGTGTAATGTGCGGAGCGGAGCCGAGCGTGTAATGTGCGGAGCGGAGCCGAGCGTGTAATGTGCGGAGCGGAGCCGTGTGTGTAATGTGCTGAGCGGAGCCGAGTGTGTAATGTGCGGAGCGGAGCCGTGTGTGTAATGTGCGGAGCGGAGCCGAGTGTGTAATGTGCGGAGCGGAGCCGAGTGTGTAATGTGCGGAGCGGAGCCCAGTGTGTAATGTGCGGAGCGGAGCCGAGTGTGTAATGTGCGGAGCGGAGCCGAGTGTGTAATGTGCGGAGCGGAGCCGAGTGTGTAATGTGCGGAGCGGAGCCCAGTGTGTAATGTGCGGAGCGGAGCCCAGTGTGTAATGTGCGGAGCGGAGCCGAGTGTGTAATGTGCGGAGCCGAGTGTGTAATGTGCGGAGCCGAGTGTGTAATGTGCGGAGCGGAGCCGAGTGTGTAATGTGCGGAGCCGAGTGTGTAATGTGCGGAGCAGAGCCGAGCGTGTAATGTGCGGAGCGGAGCCGAGCGTGTAATGTGCGGAGCGGAGCCGAGTGTGTAATGTGCGGAGCGGAGCCGAGTGTGTAATGTGCGGAGCGGAGCCGAGTGTGTAATGTGCGGAGCGGAGCCCAGTGTGTAATGTGCGGAGCGGAGCCCAGTGTGTAATGTGCGGAGCGGAGCCGAGCGTGTAATGGGCGGAACGGAGCCGAGTGTGTAATGTGCGGAGCGGAGCCGAGTGTGTAATGTGCGGAGCCGAGTGTGTAATGTGCGGAGCCGAGCGTGTAATGTGCGGAGCGGAGCCGCGTGTGTAATGTGCGGAGCCGAGTGTGTAATGTGCGGAGCGGAGCCGAGTGTGTAATGTGCGGAGCCGAGTGTGTAATGTGCGGAGCGGAGCCGAGCGTGTAATGTGCGGAGCGGAGCCGAGCGTGTAATGTGCGGAGCGGTGCCGTGTGTGTAATGTGCGGAGCGGAGCCGAGCGTGTAATGTGCGGAGCGGAGCCGAGTGTGTAATGTGCGGAGCGGAGCCGAGCGTGTAATGTGCGGAGCGGAGCCGAGCGTGTAATGTGCGGAGCGGAGCCGAGGGCGTAATGTGCGGAGCGGAGCCGAGCGTGTAATGTGCGGAGCGGAGCCGAGCGTGTAATGTGCGGAGCGGAGCCGAGCGTGTAATGTGCGGAGCCGAGCGTGTAATGTGCGGAGCGGAGTCGAGCGTGTAATGTGCGTAGCGGAGCCGAGCGTGTAATGTGCGGAGCGGAGCCGAGCGTGTAATGTGCGGAGCGGAGCCGAGCGTGTAATGTGCGGAGCGGAGCCGAGCGTGTAATGTGCGGAGCGGAGCCGAGTGTGTAATGTGCGGAGCCGAGCGTGTAATGTGCGGAGCGGAGTCGAGCGTGTAATGTGCGTAGCGGAGCCGAGCGTGTAATGTGCGGAGCGGACCCGAGCGTGTAATGTGCGGAGCGGAGCCGAGCGTGTAATGTGCGGAGCGGAGCCCAGTGTGTAATGTGCGGAGCGGAGCCCAGTGTGTAATGTGCGGAGCGGAGCCGAGTGTGTAATGTGCGGAGCCGAGTGTGTAATGTGCGGAGCCGAGCGTGTAATGTGCGGAGCGTAGCCGAGTGTGTAATGTGCGGAGCCGAGCGTGTAATGTGCGGAGCCGAGCGTGTAATGTGCGGAGCGGAGCCGAGGGTGTAATGTGCGGAGCGGAGCCGAGCGTGTAATGAGCGGAGCCGACCGTGTAATGTGCGGAGCGGAGCCGAGCGTGTAATGTGCGGAGCGTAGCCGAGCGTGTAATGTGCGGAGCCGAGCGTGTAATGTGCGGAGCCGAGCGTGTAATGTGCGGAGCCGAGCCGAGCGTGTAATGTGCGGAGTCGAGCGTGTAATGTGCGGAGCCGAGCGTGTAATGTGTGGAGCCGAGCCGAGCGTGTAATGTGCGGAGCGGAGCCGAGCGTGTAATGTGCGGAGCCGAGCGTGTAATGTGCGGAGCCGAGTGTGTAATGTGCGGAGCCGAGTGTGTAATGTGCGGAGCGGAGCCGAGTGTGTAATGTGCGGAGCGGAGCCGAGTGCGTAATGTGCGGAGCGGAGCCGAGTGCGTAATGTGCGGAGCGGAGCCGAGTGCGTAATGTGCGGAGTGGAGCCGAGTGCGTAATGAGCGGAGCCGAGCGTGTAATGTGCGGAGCGGAGCCGAGCGTGTAATGTGCGGAGCGGAGCCGAGTGTGTAATGTGCGGAGCGGAGCCGAGTGTGTAATGTGCGGAGCCAAGTGTGTAATGTGCGGAGCGGAGCCGAGTGTGTAATGTGCGGAGCTGAGTGTGTAAGGTGCGGAGCGGAGCCGAGTGTGTAATGTGCGGAGCGGAGCCGAGTGTGTAATGTGCGGAGCGGAGCCGAGTGCGTAATGTGCGGAGCGGAGCCGAGTGCGTAATGTGCGGAGCGGAGCCGAGTGCGTAATGTGCGGAGTGGAGCCGAGTGCGTAATGAGCGGAGCCGAGCGTGTAATGTGCGGAGCGGAGCCGAGCGTGTAATGTGCGGAGCGGAGCCGAGTGTGTAATGTGCGGAGCGGAGCCGAGCGCGTAATGTGCGGAGCGGAGCCGAGCGCGTAATGTGCGGAGCGGAGCTGAGCGTGTAATGTGCGGAGCCGAGCGTGTAATGTGCGGAGCGGAGCCGAGTGCGTAATGTGCGGAGCGGAGCCGAGTGCGTAATGAGCGGAGCCGAGCGTGTAATGTGCGGAGCGGAGCCGAGCGTGTAATGTGCGGAGCGGAGCCGAGCGTGTAATGTGCGGAGCGGAGCCGAGCGCGTAATGTGCGGAGCGGAGCCGAGCGCGTAATGTGCGGAGCGGAGCCGAGCGCGTAATGTGCGGAGCGGAGCCGAGCGTGTAATGTGCGGAGCGGAGCCGAGCGTGTAATGTGCGGAGCGAAGCCGAGTGTGTAATGTGCGGAGCCGAGCGTGTAATGTGCGGAGCGGAGTCGAGCGTGTAATGTGCGTAGCGGAAACGAGCGTGTAATGTGCGGAGCGGAGCCGAGCGTGTAATGTGCGGAGCGGAGCCGAGCGTGTAATGTGCGGAGCGGAGCCGAGCGTGTAATGTGCGGAGCGGAGCCCAGCGTGTAATGTGCGGAGCGGAGCCGAGTGTGTAATGTGCGGAGCCGAGCGTGTAATGTGCGGAGCCGAGCGTGTAATGTGCGGAGCGGAGCCGAGGGTGTAATGTGCGGAGCGGAACCGAGCGTGTAATGAGCGGAGCCGAGTGTGTAATGTGCGGAGCGGAGCCGAGTGTGTAATGTGCGGAGCCGAGTGTGTAATGTGCGGAGCGGAGCCGAGTGTGTAATGTGCGGAGCCGAGTGTGTAATGTGCGGAGCAGAGCCGAGCGTGTAATGTGCGGAGCGGAGCCGAGTGTGTAATGTGCGGAGCGGAGCCGAGTGTGTAATGTGCGGAGCGGAGCCGAGTGTGTAATGTGCGGAGCGGAGCCGAGTGTGTAATGTGCGGAGCGGAGCCGAGTGTGTAATGTGCGGAGCCGAGTGTGTAATGTGCGGAGCGGAGCCGAGTGTGTAATGTGCGGAGCGGAGCCGAGTGTGTAATGTGCGGAGCGGAGCCGAGTGTGTAATGTGCGGAGCGGAGCCGACTGTGTAATGTGCAGAGCGGAGCCGAGTGTGTAATGTGCGGAGCCAAGTGTGTAATGTGCGGAGCCGAGGGTGTAATGTGCGGAGCCGAGTGTGTAATGTGCGGAGCGGAGCCGAGTGTGTAATGTGCGGAGCGGAGCCGAGTGCGTAATGTGCGGAGCGGAGCCGAGTGCGTAATGTGCGGAGCGGAGCCGAGTGCGTAATGAGCGGAGCCGAGCGTGTAATGTGCGGAGCGGAGCCGAGTGTGTAATGTGCGGAGCCGAGTGTGTAATGTGCGGAGCGGAGCCGAGTGTGTAATGTGCGGAGCCGAGTGTGTAATGTGCGGAGCAGAGCCGAGCGTGTAATGTGCGGAGCGGAGCCGAGCGTGTAATGTGCGGAGCGGAGCCGAGTGTGTAATGTGCGGAGCGGAGCCGAGTGTGTAATGTGCGGAGCGGAGCCGAGTGTGTAATGTGCAGAGCGGAGCCGAGTGTGTAATGTGCAGAGCCGAGTGTGTAATGTGCGGAGCGGAGCCGAGTGTGTAATGTGCGGAGCGGATCCGAGCGTGTAATGTGCGGAGCGGAGCCGAGCGTGTAATGTGCGGAGCGGAGCCGAGCGTGTAATGTGCGGAGCGGAGCCGAGCGTGTAATGTGCGGAGCGGAGCCCAGTGTGTAATGTGCGGAGCGGAGCCCAGTGTGTAATGTGCGGAGCGGAGCCGAGCGTGTAATGGGCGGAACGGAGCCGAGTGTGTAATGTGCGGAGCGGAGCCGAGTGTGTAATGTGCGGAGCCGAGTGTGTAATGTGCGGAGCCGAGCGTGTAATGTGCGGAGCGGAGCCGAGGGTGTAATGTGCGGAGCGGAGCCGAGCGTGTAATGAGCGGAGCCGAGTGTGTAATGTGCGGAGCGGAGCCGAGTGTGTAATGTGCGGAGCCGAGTGTGTAATGTGCGGAGCCGAGTGTGTAATGTGCGGAGCGGAGCCGCGTGTGTAATGTGCGGAGCCGAGTGTGTAATGTGCGGAGCGGAGCCGAGTGTGTAATATGCGGAGCGGAGCCGAGCGTGTAATGCGCGGAGCCGAGTGTGTAATGTGCGGAGCCGAGTGTGTAATGTGCGGAGCCGAGTGTGTAATGTGCGGAGCGGAGCCGATTGTGTAATGTGCGGAGCCGAGTGTGTAATGTGCGGAGCGGAGCCGAGCGTGTAATGTGCGGAGCGGAGCCGAGCGTGTAATGTGCGCAGCGGTGCCGTGTGTGTAATGTGCGGAGCGGAGCCGAGTGTGTAATGTGCGGAGCGGAGCCGAGTGTGTAATGTGCGGAGCGGAGCCGAGCGTGTAATGTGCGGAGCGGAGCCGAGCGTGTAATGGGCGGAACGGAGCCGAGTGTGTAATGTGCGGAGCGGAGCCCAGTGTGTAATGTGCGGAGCGGAGTCGAGCGTGTAATGGGCGGAACGGAGCCGAGTGTGTAATGTGCGGAGCGGAGCCGAGTGTGTAATGTGCGGAGCCGAGTGTGTAATGTGCGGAGCCGAGCGTGTAATGTGCGGAGCGGAGCCGAGGGTGTAATGTGCGGAGCGGAGCCGAGCGTGTAATGAGCGGAGCCGAGTGTGTAATGTGCGGAGCGGAGCCGAGTGTGTAATGTGCGGAGCCGAGTGTGTAATGTGCGGAGCCGAGTGTGTAATGTGCGGAGCGGAGCCGCGTGTGTAATGTGCGGAGCCGAGTGTGTAATGTGCGGAGCGGAGCCGAGTGTGTAATATGCGGAGCGGAGCCGAGCGTGTAATGCGCGGAGCTGAGTATGTAATGTGCGGAGCCGAGTGTGTAATGTGCGGAGCCGAGTGTGTAATGTGCGGAGCGGAGCCGATTGTGTAATGTGCGGAGCCGAGTGTGTAATGTGCGGAGCGGAGCCGAGCGTGTAATGTGCGGAGCGGAGCCGAGCGTGTAATGTGCGGAGCGGTGCCGTGTGTGTAATGTGCGGAGCGGAGCCGAGTGTGTAATGTGCGGAGCGGAGCCGAGTGTGTAATGTGCGGAGCGGAGCCGAGCGTGTAATGTGCGGAGCGGAGCCGAGCGTGTAATGTGCGGAGCGGAGCCGAGCGTGTAATGTGCGGAGCGGAGCCGAGCGTGTAATGTGCGGAGCGGAGCCGAGCGTGTAATGTGCGGAGCGGAGCCCAGTGTGTAATGTGCGGAGCGGAGCCCAGTGTGTAATGTGCGGAGCGGAGCCCAGTGTGTAATGTGCGGAGCGGAGCCGAGCGTGTAATGGGCGGAACGGAGCCGAGTGTGTAATGTGCGGAGCGGAGCCGAGTGTGTAATGTGCGGAGCCGAGTGTGTAATGTGCGGAGCCGAGCGTGTAATGTGCGGAGCGGAGCCGAGGGTGTAATGTGCGGAGCGGAGCCGAGCGTGTAATGAGCGGAGCCGAGTGTGTAATGTGCGGAGCGGAGCCGAGTGTGTAATGTGCGGAGCCGAGTGTGTAATGTGCGGAGCCGAGTGTGTAATGTGCGGAGCGGAGCCGCGTGTGTAATGTGCGGAGCCGAGTGTGTAATGTGCGGAGCGGAGCCGAGTGTGTAATATGCGGAGCGGAGCCGAGCGTGTAATGCGCGGAGCCGAGTGTGTAATGTGCGGAGCCGAGTGTGTAATGTGCGGAGCCGAGTGTGTAATGTGCGGAGCGGAGCCGATTGTGTAATGTGCGGAGCCGAGTGTGTAATGTGCGGAGCGGAGCCGAGCGTGTAATGTGCGGAGCGGAGCCGAGCGTGTAATGTGCGCAGCGGTGCCGTGTGTGTAATGTGCGGAGCGGAGCCGAGTGTGTAATGTGCGGAGCGGAGCCGAGTGTGTAATGTGCGGAGCGGAGCCGAGCGTGTAATGTGCGGAGCGGAGCCGAGCGTGTAATGGGCGGAACGGAGCCGAGTGTGTAATGTGCGGAGCGGAGCCCAGTGTGTAATGTGCGGAGCGGAGTCGAGCGTGTAATGGGCGGAACGGAGCCGAGTGTGTAATGTGCGGAGCGGAGCCGAGTGTGTAATGTGCGGAGCCGAGTGTGTAATGTGCGGAGCCGAGCGTGTAATGTGCGGAGCGGAGCCGAGGGTGTAATGTGCGGAGCGGAGCCGAGCGTGTAATGAGCGGAGCCGAGTGTGTAATGTGCGGAGCGGAGCCGAGTGTGTAATGTGCGGAGCCGAGTGTGTAATGTGCGGAGCTGAGTGTGTAAGGTGCGGAGCGGAGCCGAGTGTGTAATGTGCGGAGCGGAGCCGAGTGTGTAATGTGCGGAGCGGAGCCGAGTGCGTAATGTGCGGAGCGGAGCCGAGTGCGTAATGTGCGGAGCGGAGCCGAGTGCGTAATGTGCGGAGTGGAGCCGAGTGCGTAATGAGCGGAGCCGAGCGTGTAATGTGCGGAGCGGAGCCGAGCGTGTAATGTGCGGAGCGGAGCCGAGTGTGTAATGTGCGGAGCGGAGCCGAGCGCGTAATGTGCGGAGCGGAGCCGAGCGCGTAATGTGCGGAGCGGAGCTGAGCGTGTAATGTGCGGAGCCGAGCGTGTAATGTGCGGAGCGGAGCCGAGTGCGTAATGTGCGGAGCGGAGCCGAGTGCGTAATGAGCGGAGCCGAGCGTGTAATGTGCGGAGCGGAGCCGAGCGTGTAATGTGCGGAGCGGAGCCGAGCGTGTAATGTGCGGAGCGGAGCCGAGCGCGTAATGTGCGGAGCGGAGCCGAGCGCGTAATGTGCGGAGCGGAGCCGAGCGCGTAATGTGCGGAGCGGAGCCGAGCGTGTAATGTGCGGAGCGGAGCCGAGCGTGTAATGTGCGGAGCGGAGCCGAGTGTGTAATGTGCGGAGCCGAGCGTGTAATGTGCGGAGCGGAGTCGAGCGTGTAATGTGCGTAGCGGAACCGAGCGTGTAATGTGCGGAGCGGAGCCGAGCGTGTAATGTGCGGAGCGGAGCCGAGCGTGTAATGTGCGGAGCGGAGCCGAGCGTGTAATGTGCGGAGCGGAGCCGAGCGTGTAATGTGCGGAGCGGAGCCCAGCGTGTAATGTGCGGAGCGGAGCCGAGTGTGTAATGTGCGGAGCCGAGCGTGTAATGTGCGGAGCCGAGCGTGTAATGTGCGGAGCGGAGCCGAGGGTGTAATGTGCGGAGCGGAGCCGAGCGTGTAATGAGCGGAGCCGAGTGTGTAATGTGCGGAGCGGAGCCGAGTGTGTAATGTGCGGAGCCGAGTGTGTAATGTGCGGAGCCGAGTGTGTAATGTGCGGAGCGGAGCCGAGTGTGTAATGTGCGGAGCCGAGTGTGTCATGTGCGGAGCAGAGCCGAGCGTGTAATGTGCGGAGCGGAGCCGAGTGTGTAATGTGCGGAGCGGAGCCGAGTGTGTAATGTGCGGAGCGGAGCCGAGTGTGTAATGTGCGGAGCGGAGCCGAGTGTGTAATGTGCGGAGCGGAGCCGAGTGTGTAATGTGCGGAGCCGAGTGTGTAATGTGCGGAGCGGAGCCGAGTGTGTAATGTGCGGAGCGGAGCCGAGTGTGTAATGTGCGGAGCGGAGCCGACTGTGTAATGTGCAGAGCGGAGCCGAGTGTGTAATGTGCGGAGCCAAGTGTGTAATGTGCGGAGCCGAGGATGTAATGTGCGGAGCCGAGTGTGTAATGTGCGGAGCGGAGCCGAGTGTGTAATGTGCGGATTCGAGTGTGTAATGTGCGGAGCGGAGCCGAGTGTGTAATGTGCGGAGCGGAGCCGAGTGCGTAATGTGCGGAGCGGAGCCGAGTGCGTAATGTGCGGAGCGGAGCCGAGTGCGTAATGAGCGGAGCCGAGCGTGTAATGTGCGGAGCGGAGCCGAGCGTGTAATGTGCGGAGCGGAGCCGAGTGTGTAATGTGCGGAGCCGAGTGTGTAATGTGCGGAGCGGAGCCGAGTGTGTAATGTGCGGAGCGGAGCCGAGCGTGTAATGTGCGGAGCGGAGCCGAGCGTGTAATGTGCGGAGCGGAGCCGTGTGTGTAATGTGCGGAGCGGAGCCGAGTGTGTAATGTGCGGAGCGGAGCCGAGTGTGTAATGTGCGGAGCGGAGCCCAGTGTGTAATGTGCGGAGCGGAGCCCAGTGTGTAATGTGCGGAGCGGAGCCGAGTGTGTAATGTGCGGAGCCGAGTGTGTAATGTGCGGAGCCGAGTGTGTAATGTGCGGAGCGGAGCCGAGTGTGTAATGTGCGGAGCCGAGTGTGTAATGTGCGGAGCAGAGCCGAGCGTGTAATGTGCGGAGCGGAGCCGAGCGTGTAATGTGCGGAGCGGAGCCGAGTGTGTAATGTGCGGAGCGGAGCCGAGTGTGTAATGTGCGGAGCGGAGCCGAGTGTGTAATGTGCGGAGCGGAGCCCAGTGTGTAATGTGCGGAGCGGAGCCGAGCGTGTAATGGGCGGAACGGAGCCGAGTGTGTAATGTGCGGAGCGGAGCCGAGTGTGTAATGTGCGGAGCCGAGTGTGTAATGTGCGGAGCCGAGCGTGTAATGTGCGGAGCGGAGCCGAGGGTGTAATGTGCGGAGCGGAGCCGAGCGTGTAATGAGCGGAGCCGAGTGTGTAATGTGCGGAGCCGAGTGTGTAATGTGCGGAGCCGAGTGTGTAATGTGCGGAGCCGAGTGTGTAATGTGCGGAGCGGAGCCGCGTGTGTAATGTGCGGAGCCGAGTGTGTAATGTGCGGAGCGGAGCCGAGTGTGTAATGTGCGGAGCGGAGCCGAGCGTGTAATGCGCGGAGCCGAGTGTGTAATGTGCGGAGCCGAGTGTGTAATGTGCGGAGCCGAGTGTGTAATGTGCGGAGCGGAGCCGAGTGTGTAATGTGCGGAGCCGAGTGTGTAATGTGCGGAGCGGAGCCGAGCGTGTAATGTGCGGAGCGGAGCCGAGCGTGTAATGTGCGGAGCGGTGCCGTGTGTGTAATGTGCGGAGCGGAGCCGAGTGTGTAATGTGCGGAGCGGAGCCGAGCGTGTAATGTGCGGAGCGGAGCCGAGCGTGTAATGTGCGGAGCGGAGCCGAGCGTGTAATGTGCGGAGCGGAGCCGAGCGTGTAATGTGCGGAGCCGAGCGTGTAATGTGCGGAGCGGAGTCGAGCGTGTAATGTGCGTAGCGGAGCCGAGCGTGTAATGTGCGGAGCGGAGCCGAGCGTGTAATGTGCGGAGCGGAGCCGAGCGTGTAATGTGCGGAGCGGAGCCGAGCGTGTAATGTGCGGAGCGGAGCCGAGCGTGTAATGTGCGGAGCGGAGCCGAGTGTGTAATGTGCGGAGCCGAGCGTGTAATGTGCGGAGCGGAGTCGAGCGTGTAATGTGCGTAGCGGAGCCGAGCGTGTAATGTGCGGAGCGGACCCGAGCGTGTAATGTGCGGAGCGGAGCCGAGCGTGTAATGTGCGGAGCGGAGCCCAGTGTGTAATGTGCGGAGCGGAGCCCAGTGTGTAATGTGCGGAGCGGAGCCGAGTGTGTAATGTGCGGAGCCGAGTGTGTAATGTGCGGAGCCGAGCGTGTAATGTGCGGAGCGGAGCCGAGCGTGTAATGTGCGGAGCGTAGCCGAGTGTGTAATGTGCGGAGCCGAGCGTGTAATGTGCGGAGCCGAGCGTGTAATGTGCGGAGCGGAGCCGAGGGTGTAATGTGCGGAGCGGAGCCGAGCGTGTAATGAGCGGAGCCGACCGTGTAATGTGCGGAGCGGAGCCGAGCGTGTAATGTGCGGAGCGTAGCCGAGCGTGTAATGTGCGGAGCCGAGCGTGTAATGTGCGGAGCCGAGCGTGTAATGTGCGGAGCCGAGCCGAGCGTGTAATGTGCGGAGTGGAGCGTGTAATGTGCGGAGCCGAGCGTGTAATGTGTGGAGCCGAGCCGAGCGTGTAATGTGCGGAGCGGAGCCGAGCGTGTAATGTGCGGAGCCGAGCGTGTAATGTGCGGAGCCGAGTGTGTAATGTGCGGAGCCGAGTGTGTAATGTGCGGAGCGGAGCCGAGTGTGTAATGTGCGGAGCGGAGCCGAGTGCGTAATGTGCGGAGCGGAGCCGAGTGCGTAATGTGCGGAGCGGAGCCGAGTGCGTAATGTGCGGAGTGGAGCCGAGTGCGTAATGAGCGGAGCCGAGCGTGTAATGTGCGGAGCGGAGCCGAGTGTGTAATGTGCGGAGCGGAGCCGAGTGTGTAATGTGCGGAGCGGAGCCGAGTGTGTAATGTGCGGAGCCAAGTGTGTAATGTGCGGAGCGGAGCCGAGTGTGTAATGTGCGGAGCTGAGTGTGTAAGGTGCGGAGCGGAGCCGAGTGTGTAATGTGCGGAGCGGAGCCGAGTGTGTAATGTGCGGAGCGGAGCCGAGTGCGTAATGTGCGGAGCGGAGCCGAGTGCGTAATGTGCGGAGCGGAGCCGAGTGCGTAATGTGCGGAGTGGAGCCGAGTGCGTAATGAGCGGAGCCGAGCGTGTAATGTGCGGAGCGGAGCCGAGCGTGTAATGTGCGGAGCGGAGCCGAGTGTGTAATGTGCGGAGCGGAGCCGAGCGCGTAATGTGCGGAGCGGAGCCGAGCGCGTAATGTGCGGAGCGGAGCTGAGCGTGTAATGTGCGGAGCCGAGCGTGTAATGTGCGGAGCGGAGCCGAGTGCGTAATGTGCGGAGCGGAGCCGAGTGCGTAATGAGCGGAGCCGAGCGTGTAATGTGCGGAGCGGAGCCGAGCGTGTAATGTGCGGAGCGGAGCCGAGCGTGTAATGTGCGGAGCGGAGCCGAGCGCGTAATGTGCGGAGCGGAGCCGAGCGCGTAATGTGCGGAGCGGAGCCGAGCGCGTAATGTGCGGAGCGGAGCCGAGCGCGTAATGTGCGGAGCGGAGCCGAGCGCGTAATGTGCGGAGCGGAGCCGAGCGTGTAATGTGCGGAGCGGAGCCGAGCGTGTAATGTGCGGAGCGGAGCCGAGTGTGTAATGTGCGGAGCCGAGCGTGTAATGTGCGGAGCGGAGCCCAGCGTGTAATGTGCGGAGCGGAGCCGAGTGTGTAATGTGCGGAGCCGAGCGTGTAATGTGCGGAGCCGAGCGTGTAATGTGCGGAGCGGAGCCGAGGGTGTAATGTGCGGAGCGGAGCCGAGCGTGTAATGAGCGGAGCCGAGTGTGTAATGTGCGGAGCGGAGCCGAGTGTGTAATGTGCGGAGCCGAGTGTGTAATGTGCGGAGCCGAGTGTGTAATGTGCGGAGCGGAGCCGAGTGTGTAATGTGCGGAGCCGAGTGTGTCATGTGCGGAGCAGAGCCGAGCGTGTAATGTGCGGAGCGGAGCCGAGTGTGTAATGTGCGGAGCGGAGCCGAGTGTGTAATGTGCGGAGCGGAGCCGAGTGTGTAATGTGCGGAGCGGAGCCGAGTGTGTAATGTGCGGAGCGGAGCCGAGTGTGTAATGTGCGGAGCCGAGTGTGTAATGTGCGGAGCGGAGCCGAGTGTGTAATGTGCGGAGCGGAGCCGAGTGTGTAATGTGCGGAGCGGAGCCGACTGTGTAATGTGCAGAGCGGAGCCGAGTGTGTAATGTGCGGAGCCAAGTGTGTAATGTGCGGAGCCGAGGGTGTAATGTGCGGAGCCGAGTGTGTAATGTGCGGAGCGGAGCCGAGTGTGTAATGTGCGGATTCGAGTGTGTAATGTGCGGAGCGGAGCCGAGTGTGTAATGTGCGGAGCGGAGCCGAGCGTGTAATGTGCGGAGCGGAGCCGAGTGTGTAATGTGCGGAGCCGAGTGTGTAATGTGCGGAGCGGAGCCGAGTGTGTAATGTGCGGAGCGGAGCCGAGCGTGTAATGTGCGGAGCGGAGCCGAGCGTGTAATGTGCGGAGCGGAGCCGTGTGTGTAATGTGCTGAGCGGAGCCGAGTGTGTAATGTGCGGAGCGGAGCCGTGTGTGTAATGTGCGGAGCGGAGCCGAGTGTGTAATGTGCGGAGCGGAGCCGAGTGTGTAATGTGCGGAGCGGAGCCCAGTGTGTAATGTGCGGAGCGGAGCCGAGTGTGTAATGTGCGGAGCGGAGCCGAGTGTGTAATGTGCGGAGCGGAGCCGAGTGTGTAATGTGCGGAGCGGAGCCCAGTGTGTAATGTGCGGAGCGGAGCCCAGTGTGTAATGTGCGGAGCGGAGCCGAGTGTGTAATGTGCGGAGCCGAGTGTGTAATGTGCGGAGCCGAGTGTGTAATGTGCGGAGCGGAGCCGAGTGTGTAATGTGCGGAGCCGAGTGTGTAATGTGCGGAGCAGAGCCGAGCGTGTAATGTGCGGAGCGGAGCCGAGCGTGTAATGTGCGGAGCGGAGCCGAGTGTGTAATGTGCGGAGCGGAGCCGAGTGTGTAATGTGCGGAGCGGAGCCGAGTGTGTAATGTGCGGAGCGGAGCCCAGTGTGTAATGTGCGGAGCGGAGCCCAGTGTGTAATGTGCGGAGCGGAGCCGAGCGTGTAATGGGCGGAACGGAGCCGAGTGTGTAATGTGCGGAGCGGAGCCGAGTGTGTAATGTGCGGAGCCGAGTGTGTAATGTGCGGAGCCGAGCGTGTAATGTGCGGAGCGGAGCCGCGTGTGTAATGTGCGGAGCCGAGTGTGTAATGTGCGGAGCGGAGCCGAGTGTGTAATGTGCGGAGCCGAGTGTGTAATGTGCGGAGCGGAGCCGAGCGTGTAATGTGCGGAGCGGAGCCGAGCGTGTAATGTGCGGAGCGGTGCCGTGTGTGTAATGTGCGGAGCGGAGCCGAGCGTGTAATGTGCGGAGCGGAGCCGAGTGTGTAATGTGCGGAGCGGAGCCGAGCGTGTAATGTGCGGAGCGGAGCCGAGCGTGTAATGTGCGGAGCGGAGCCGAGGGCGTAATGTGCGGAGCGGAGCCGAGCGTGTAATGTGCGGAGCGGAGCCGAGCGTGTAATGTGCGGAGCGGAGCCGAGCGTGTAATGTGCGGAGCCGAGCGTGTAATGTGCGGAGCGGAGTCGAGCGTGTAATGTGCGTAGCGGAGCCGAGCGTGTAATGTGCGGAGCGGAGCCGAGCGTGTAATGTGCGGAGCGGAGCCGAGCGTGTAATGTGCGGAGCGGAGCCGAGCGTGTAATGTGCGGAGCGGAGCCGAGTGTGTAATGTGCGGAGCCGAGCGTGTAATGTGCGGAGCGGAGTCGAGCGTGTAATGTGCGTAGCGGAGCCGAGCGTGTAATGTGCGGAGCGGACCCGAGCGTGTAATGTGCGGAGCGGAGCCGAGCGTGTAATGTGCGGAGCGGAGCCCAGTGTGTAATGTGCGGAGCGGAGCCCAGTGTGTAATGTGCGGAGCGGAGCCGAGTGTGTAATGTGCGGAGCCGAGTGTGTAATGTGCGGAGCCGAGCGTGTAATGTGCGGAGCGTAGCCGAGTGTGTAATGTGCGGAGCCGAGCGTGTAATGTGCGGAGCCGAGCGTGTAATGTGCGGAGCGGAGCCGAGGGTGTAATGTGCGGAGCGGAGCCGAGCGTGTAATGAGCGGAGCCGACCGTGTAATGTGCGGAGCGGAGCCGAGCGTGTAATGTGCGGAGCGTAGCCGAGCGTGTAATGTGCGGAGCCGAGCGTGTAATGTGCGGAGCCGAGCGTGTAATGTGCGGAGCCGAGCCGAGCGTGTAATGTGCGGAGTCGAGCGTGTAATGTGCGGAGCCGAGCGTGTAATGTGTGGAGCCGAGCCGAGCGTGTAATGTGCGGAGCGGAGCCGAGCGTGTAATGTGCGGAGCCGAGCGTGTAATGTGCGGAGCCGAGTGTGTAATGTGCGGAGCCGAGTGTGTAATGTGCGGAGCGGAGCCGAGTGTGTAATGTGCGGAGCGGAGCCGAGTGCGTAATGTGCGGAGCGGAGCCGAGTGCGTAATGTGCGGAGCGGAGCCGAGTGCGTAATGTGCGGAGTGGAGCCGAGTGCGTAATGAGCGGAGCCGAGCGTGTAATGTGCGGAGCGGAGCCGAGCGTGTAATGTGCGGAGCGGAGCCGAGTGTGTAATGTGCGGAGCGGAGCCGAGTGTGTAATGTGCGGAGCCAAGTGTGTAATGTGCGGAGCGGAGCCGAGTGTGTAATGTGCGGAGCTGAGTGTGTAAGGTGCGGAGCGGAGCCGAGTGTGTAATGTGCGGAGCGGAGCCGAGTGTGTAATGTGCGGAGCGGAGCCGAGTGCGTAATGTGCGGAGCGGAGCCGAGTGCGTAATGTGCGGAGCGGAGCCGAGTGCGTAATGTGCGGAGTGGAGCCGAGTGCGTAATGAGCGGAGCCGAGCGTGTAATGTGCGGAGCGGAGCCGAGCGTGTAATGTGCGGAGCGGAGCCGAGTGTGTAATGTGCGGAGCGGAGCCGAGCGCGTAATGTGCGGAGCGGAGCCGAGCGCGTAATGTGCGGAGCGGAGCTGAGCGTGTAATGTGCGGAGCCGAGCGTGTAATGTGCGGAGCGGAGCCGAGTGCGTAATGTGCGGAGCGGAGCCGAGTGCGTAATGAGCGGAGCCGAGCGTGTAATGTGCGGAGCGGAGCCGAGCGTGTAATGTGCGGAGCGGAGCCGAGCGTGTAATGTGCGGAGCGGAGCCGAGCGCGTAATGTGCGGAGCGGAGCCGAGCGCGTAATGTGCGGAGCGGAGCCGAGCGCGTAATGTGCGGAGCGGAGCCGAGCGTGTAATGTGCGGAGCGGAGCCGAGCGTGTAATGTGCGGAGCGAAGCCGAGTGTGTAATGTGCGGAGCCGAGCGTGTAATGTGCGGAGCGGAGTCGAGCGTGTAATGTGCGTAGCGGAACCGAGCGTGTAATGTGCGGAGCGGAGCCGAGCGTGTAATGTGCGGAGCGGAGCCGAGCGTGTAATGTGCGGAGCGGAGCCGAGCGTGTAATGTGCGGAGCGGAGCCCAGCGTGTAATGTGCGGAGCGGAGCCGAGTGTGTAATGTGCGGAGCCGAGCGTGTAATGTGCGGAGCCGAGCGTGTAATGTGCGGAGCGGAGCCGAGGGTGTAATGTGCGGAGCGGAACCGAGCGTGTAATGAGCGGAGCCGAGTGTGTAATGTGCGGAGCGGAGCCGAGTGTGTAATGTGCGGAGCCGAGTGTGTAATGTGCGGAGCGGAGCCGAGTGTGTAATGTGCGGAGCCGAGTGTGTAATGTGCGGAGCAGAGCCGAGCGTGTAATGTGCGGAGCGGAGCCGAGTGTGTAATGTGCGGAGCGGAGCCGAGTGTGTAATGTGCGGAGCGGAGCCGAGTGTGTAATGTGCGGAGCGGAGCCGAGTGTGTAATGTGCGGAGCGGAGCCGAGTGTGTAATGTGCGGAGCCGAGTGTGTAATGTGCGGAGCGGAGCCGAGTGTGTAATGTGCGGAGCGGAGCCGAGTGTGTAATGTGCGGAGCGGAGCCGAGTGTGTAATGTGCGGAGCGGAGCCGACTGTGTAATGTGCAGAGCGGAGCCGAGTGTGTAATGTGCGGAGCCAAGTGTGTAATGTGCGGAGCCGAGGGTGTAATGTGCGGAGCCGAGTGTGTAATGTGCGGAGCGGAGCCGAGTGTGTAATGTGCGGAGCGGAGCCGAGTGCGTAATGTGCGGAGCGGAGCCGAGTGCGTAATGTGCGGAGCGGAGCCGAGTGCGTAATGAGCGGAGCCGAGCGTGTAATGTGCGGAGCGGAGCCGAGTGTGTAATGTGCGGAGCCGAGTGTGTAATGTGCGGAGCGGAGCCGAGTGTGTAATGTGCGGAGCCGAGTGTGTAATGTGCGGAGCAGAGCCGAGCGTGTAATGTGCGGAGCGGAGCCGAGCGTGTAATGTGCGGAGCGGAGCCGAGTGTGTAATGTGCGGAGCGGAGCCGAGTGTGTAATGTGCGGAGCGGAGCCGAGTGTGTAATGTGCAGAGCGGAGCCGAGTGTGTAATGTGCAGAGCCGAGTGTGTAATGTGCGGAGCGGAGCCGAGTGTGTAATGTGCGGAGCGGATCCGAGCGTGTAATGTGCGGAGCGGAGCCGAGCGTGTAATGTGCGGAGCGGAGCCGAGCGTGTAATGTGCGGAGCGGAGCCGAGCGTGTAATGTGCGGAGCGGAGCCCAGTGTGTAATGTGCGGAGCGGAGCCCAGTGTGTAATGTGCGGAGCGGAGCCCAGTGTGTAATGTGCGGAGCGGAGCCGAGCGTGTAATGGGCGGAACGGAGCCGAGTGTGTAATGTGCGGAGCGGAGCCGAGTGTGTAATGTGCGGAGCCGAGTGTGTAATGTGCGGAGCCGAGCGTGTAATGTGCGGAGCGGAGCCGAGGGTGTAATGTGCGGAGCGGAGCCGAGCGTGTAATGAGCGGAGCCGAGTGTGTAATGTGCGGAGCGGAGCCGAGTGTGTAATGTGCGGAGCCGAGTGTGTAATGTGCGGAGCCGAGTGTGTAATGTGCGGAGCGGAGCCGCGTGTGTAATGTGCGGAGCCGAGTGTGTAATGTGCGGAGCGGAGCCGAGTGTGTAATATGCGGAGCGGAGCCGAGCGTGTAATGCGTGGAGCCGAGTGTGTAATGTGCGGAGCCGAGTGTGTAATGTGCGGAGCCGAGTGTGTAATGTGCGGAGCGGAGCCGATTGTGTAATGTGCGGAGCCGAGTGTGTAATGTGCGGAGCGGAGCCGAGCGTGTAATGTGCGGAGCGGAGCCGAGCGTGTAATGTGCGCAGCGGTGCCGTGTGTGTAATGTGCGGAGCGGAGCCGAGTGTGTAATGTGCGGAGCGGAGCCGAGTGTGTAATGTGCGGAGCGGAGCCGAGCGTGTAATGTGCGGAGCGGAGCCGAGCGTGTAATGGGCGGAACGGAGCCGAGTGTGTAATGTGCGGAGCGGAGCCCAGTGTGTAATGTGCGGAGCGGAGTCGAGCGTGTAATGGGCGGAACGGAGCCGAGTGTGTAATGTGCGGAGCGGAGCCGAGTGTGTAATGTGCGGAGCCGAGTGTGTAATGTGCGGAGCCGAGCGTGTAATGTGCGGAGCGGAGCCGAGGGTGTAATGTGCGGAGCGGAGCCGAGCGTGTAATGAGCGGAGCCGAGTGTGTAATGTGCGGAGCGGAGCCGAGTGTGTAATGTGCGGAGCCGAGTGTGTAATGTGCGGAGCCGAGTGTGTAATGTGCGGAGCGGAGCCGCGTGTGTAATGTGCGGAGCCGAGTGTGTAATGTGCGGAGCGGAGCCGAGTGTGTAATATGCGGAGCGGAGCCGAGCGTGTAATGCGCGGAGCCGAGTGTGTAATGTGCGGAGCCGAGTGTGTAATGTGCGGAGCCGAGTGTGTAATGTGCGGAGCGGAGCCGATTGTGTAATGTGCGGAGCCGAGTGTGTAATGTGCGGAGCGGAGCCGAGCGTGTAATGTGCGGAGCGGAGCCGAGCGTGTAATGTGCGGAGCGGTGCCGTGTGTGTAATGAGCGGAGCCGAGTGTGTAATGTGCGGAGCGGAGCCGAGTGTGTAATGTGCGGAGCGGAGCCGAGCGTGTAATGTGCGGAGCGGAGCCGAGCGTGTAATGTGCGGAGCGGAGCCGAGCGTGTAATGTGCGGAGCGGAGCCGAGCGTGTAATGTGCGGAGCGGAGCCGAGCGTGTAATGTGCGGAGCGGAGCCCAGTGTGTAATGTGCGGAGCGGAGCCCAGTGTGTAATGTGCGGAGCGGAGCCCAGTGTGTAATGTGCGGAGCGGAGCCGAGCGTGTAATGGGCGGAACGGAGCCGAGTGTGTAATGTGCGGAGCGGAGCCGAGTGTGTAATGTGCGGAGCCGAGTGTGTAATGTGCGGAGCCGAGCGTGTAATGTGCGGAGCGGAGCCGAGGGTGTAATGTGCGGAGCGGAGCCGAGCGTGTAATGAGCGGAGCCGAGTGTGTAATGTGCGGAGCGGAGCCGAGTGTGTAATGTGCGGAGCCGAGTGTGTAATGTGCGGAGCCGAGTGTGTAATGTGCGGAGCGGAGCCGCGTGTGTAATGTGCGGAGCCGAGTGTGTAATGTGCGGAGCGGAGCCGAGTGTGTAATATGCGGAGCGGAGCCGAGCGTGTAATGCGCGGAGCCGAGTGTGTAATGTGCGGAGCCGAGTGTGTAATGTGCGGAGCCGAGTGTGTAATGTGCGGAGCGGAGCCGATTGTGTAATGTGCGGAGCCGAGTGTGTAATGTGCGGAGCGGAGCCGAGCGTGTAATGTGCGGAGCGGAGCCGAGCGTGTAATGTGCGCAGCGGTGCCGTGTGTGTAATGTGCGGAGCGGAGCCGAGTGTGTAATGTGCGGAGCGGAGCCGAGTGTGTAATGTGCGGAGCGGAGCCGAGCGTGTAATGTGCGGAGCGGAGCCGAGCGTGTAATGGGCGGAACGGAGCCGAGTGTGTAATGTGCGGAGCGGAGCCCAGTGTGTAATGTGCGGAGCGGAGTCGAGCGTGTAATGGGCGGAACGGAGCCGAGTGTGTAATGTGCGGAGCGGAGCCGAGTGTGTAATGTGCGGAGCCGAGTGTGTAATGTGCGGAGCCGAGCGTGTAATGTGCGGAGCGGAGCCGAGGGTGTAATGTGCGGAGCGGAGCCGA
Source organism: Phyllobates terribilis (assembly GCF_046119375.1). Taxonomy (NCBI): domain Eukaryota; kingdom Metazoa; phylum Chordata; class Amphibia; order Anura; family Dendrobatidae; genus Phyllobates; species Phyllobates terribilis. Next base: position 595,957,441 of record NW_027362761.1, read on the forward strand.
GCGTGTAATGAGCGGAGCCGAGTGTGTAATGTGCGGAGCGGAGCCGAGTGTGTAATGTGCGGAGCCGAGTGTGTAATGTGCGGAGCCGAGTGTGTAATGTGCGGAGCGGAGCCGCGTGTGTAATGTGCGGAGCCGAGTGTGTAATGTGCGGAGCGGAGCCGAGTGTGTAATATGCGGAGCGGAGCCGAGCGTGTAATGCGCGGAGCCGAGTGTGTAATGTGCGGAGCCGAGTGTGTAATGTGCGGAGCCGAGTGTGTAATGTGCGGAGCGGAGCCGATTGTGTAATGTGCGGAGCCGAGTGTGTAATGTGCGGAGCGGAGCCGAGCGTGTAATGTGCGGAGCGGAGCCGAGCGTGTAATGTGCGGAGCGGTGCCGTGTGTGTAATGTGCGGAGCGGAGCCGAGTGTGTAATGTGCGGAGCGGAGCCGAGTGTGTAATGTGCGGAGCGGAGCCGAGCGTGTAATGTGCGGAGCGGAGCCGAGCGTGTAATGTGCGGAGCGGAGCCGAGCGTGTAATGTGCGGAGCGGAGCCGAGCGTGTAATGTGCGGAGCGGAGCCGAGGGCGTAATGTGCGGAGCGGAGCCGAGCGCGTAATGTGCGGAGCGGAGCCGAGCGTGTAATGTGCGGAGCGGAGCCGAGCGTGTAATGTGCGGAGCGGAGCCGAGCGTGTAATGTGCGGAGCGGAGCCGAGCGTGTAATGTGCGGAGCCGAGCGTGTAATGTGCGGAGCGGAGTCGAGCGTGTAATGTGCGTAGCGGAGCCGAGCGTGTAATGTGCGGAGCGGAGCCGAGCGTGTAATGTGCGGAGCGGAGCCGAGCGTGTAATGTGCGGAGCGGAGCCAAGCGTGTAATGTGCGGAGCGGAGCCGAGTGTGTAATGTGCGGAGCCGAGCGTGTAATGTGCGGAGCGGAGTCGAGCGTGTAATGTGCGTAGCGGAGCCGAGCGTGTAATGTGCGGAGCGGACCCGAGCGTGTAATGTGCGGAGCGGAGCCGAGCGTGTAATGTGCGGAGCGGAGCCCAGTGTGTAATGTGCGGAGCGGAGCCCAGTGTGTAATGTGCGGAGCGGAGCCGAGTGTGTAATGTGCGGAGCCGAGTGTGTAATGTGCGGAGCGGAGCCCAGTGTGTAATGTGCGGAGCGGAGCCCAGTGTGTAATGTGCGGAGCGGAGCCCAGTGTGTAATGTGCGGAGCGGAGCCGAGTGTGTAATGTGCGGAGCCGAGCGTGTAATGTGCGGAGCGGAGCCGAGCGTGTAATGTGCGGAGCGGAGCCGAGTGTGTAATGTGCGGAGCCGAGCGTGTAATGTGCGGAGCCGAGCGTGTAATGTGCGGAGCGGAGCCGAGGGTGTAATGTGCGGAGCGGAGCCGAGCGTGTAATGAGCGGAGCCGACCGTGTAATGTGCGGAGCGGAGCCGAGCGTGTAATGTGCGGAGCGTAGCCGAGCGTGTAATGTGCGGAGCCGAGCGTGTAATGTGCGGAGCCGAGAGTGTAATGTGCGGAGCCGAGCCGAGCGTGTAATGTGCGGAGTCGAGCGTGTAATGTGCGGAGCCAAGCGTGTAATGTGCGGAGCGGAGCCGAGCGTGTAATGTGCGGAGCCGAGCGTGTAATGTGCGGAGCCGAGTGTGTAATGTGCGGAGCGGAGCCGAGTGTGTAATGTGCGGAGCGGAGCCGAGCGTGTAATGTGCGGAGCGGAGCCGAGCGTGTAATGTGCGGAGCGGAGCCGAGCGTGTAATGTGCGGAGCGGAGCCGTGTGTGTAATGTGCTGAGCGGAGCCGAGTGTGTAATGTGCGGAGCGGAGCCGTGTGTGTAATGTGCGGAGCGGAGCCGAGTGTGTAATGTGCGGAGCGGAGCCGAGTGTGTAATGTGCGGAGCGGAGCCGAGTGTGTAATGTGCGGAGCGGAGCCGAGTGTGTAATGTGCGGAGCGGAGCCGAGTGTGTAATGTGCGGAGCGGAGCCGAGTGTGTAATGTGCGGAGCGGAGCCGAGTGTGTAATGTGCGGAGCGGAGCCCAGTGTGTAATGTGCGGAGCGGAGCCGAGAGTGTAATGTGCGGAGCCGAGTGTGTAATGTGCGGAGCCGAGTGTGTAATGTGCGGAGCGGAGCCGAGTGTGTAATGTGCGGAGCCGAGTGTGTAATGTGCGGAGCAGAGCCGAGCGTGTGATGTGCGGAGCGGAGCCGAGCGTGTAATGTGCGGAGCGGAACCGAGTGTGTAATGTGCGGAGCGGAGCCGAGTGTGTAATGTGCGGAGCGGAGCCGAGGGTGTAATGTGCGGAGCGGAGCCGAGCGTGTAATGAGCGGAGCCGAGTGTGTAATGTGCGGAGCGGAGCCGAGTGTGTAATGTGCGGAGCCGAGTGTGTAATGTGCGGAGCGGAGCCGAGTGTGTAATGTGCGGAGCAGAGCCGAGTGTGTAATGTGCGGAGCGGAGCCGAGCGTGTAATGTGCGGAGCGGAGCCGTGTGTGTAATGTGCGGAGCGGAGCCGAGTGTGTAATGTGCGGAGCGTAGCCGAGTGTGTAATGTGCGGAGCGGAGCCGAGTGTGTAATGTGCGGAGCCAAGTGTGTAATGTGCGGAGCGGAGCCGAGTGTGTAATGTGCGGAGCTGAGTGTGTAATGTGCGGAGCGGAGCCGAGTGTGTAATGTGCGGAGCGGAGCCGAGTGTGTAATGTGCGGAGCGGAGCCGAGTACGTAATGTGCGGAGCGGAGCCGAGTGCGTAATGTGCGGAGTGGAGCCGAGTGCGTAATGAGCGGAGCCGAGCGTGTAATGTGCGGAGCGGAGCCGAGCGCGTAATGTGCGGAGCGGAGCCGAGCGTGTAATGTGCGGAGCCGAGCGTGTAATGTGTGGAGCGGAGCCGAGCGTGTAATGTGCGGAGCCGAGCGTGTAATGTGCGGAGCGGAGCCGAGCGTGTAATGTGCGGAGCGGAGCCGAGCGCGTAATGTGCGGAGCGGAGCCGAGCGCGTAATGTGCGGAGCGGAGCCGAGCGCGTAATGTGCGGAGCGGAGCCGAGCGCGTAATGTGCGGAGCGGAGCCGAGCGTGTAATGTGCGGAGCGGAGCCGAGCGTGTAATGTGCGAAGCGGAGCCGAGTGTGTAATGTGCGGAGCCGAGCGTGTAATGTGCGGAGCGGAGTCGAGCGTGTAATGTGCGTAGCGGAACCGAGCGTGTAATGTGCGGAGCGGAGCCGAGCGTGTAATGTGCGGAGCGGAGCCCAGCGTGTAATGTGCGGAGCGGAGCCGAGCGTGTAATGTGCGGAGCCGAGCGTGTAATGTGCGGAGCCGAGCGTGTAATGTGCGGAGCGGAGCCGAGGGTGTAATGAGCGGAGCCGAGTGTGTAATGTGCGGAGCCGAGTGTGTAATGTGCGGAGCCGAGTGTGTAATGTGCGGAGCGGAGCCGAGTGTGTAATGTGCGGAGCCGAGTGTGTAATGTGCGGAGCAGAGCCGAGCGTGTAATGTGCGGAGCGGAGCCGAGCGTCTAATGTGCGGAGCGGAGCCGAGTGTGTAATGTGCGGAGCGGAGCCGAGTGTGTAATGTGCGGAGCGGAGCCGAGTGTGTAATGTGCGGAGCGGAGCCGAGTGTGTAATGTGCGGAGCCGAGTGTGTAATGTGCGGAGCCGAGTGTGTAATGTGCGGAGCGGAGCCGAGTGTGTAATGTGCGGAGCGGAGCCGAGTGTGTAATGTGCGGAGCCGAGTGTGTAATGTGCGGAGCGGAGCCGAGTGTGTAATGTGCGGAGCGGAGCCGAGCGTTTAATGTGCGGAGCGGAGCCGAGCGTGTAATGTGCGGAGCGGAGCCCAGCGTGTAATGTGCGGAGCGGAGCCGAGCGTGTAATGTGCGGAGCCGAGCGTGTAATGTGCGGAGCCGAGCGTGTAATGTGCGGAGCGGAGCCGAGGGTGTAATGAGCGGAGCCGAGTGTGTAATGTGCGGAGCCGAGTGTGTAATGTGCGGAGCCGAGTGTGTAATGTGCGGAGCGGAGCCGAGTGTGTAATGTGCGGAGCCGAGTGTGTAATGTGCGGAGCAGAGCCGAGCGTGTAATGTGCGGAGCGGAGCCGAGCGTCTAATGTGCGGAGCGGAGCCGAGTGTGTAATGTGCGGAGCGGAGCCGAGTGTGTAATGTGCGGAGCGGAGCCGAGTGTGTAATGTGCGGAGCGGAGCCGAGTGTGTAATGTGCGGAGCCGAGTGTGTAATGTGCGGAGCCGAGTGTGTAATGTGCGGAGCGGAGCCGAGTGTGTAATGTGCGGAGCGGAGCCGAGTGTGTAATGTGCGGAGCCGAGTGTGTAATGTGCGGAGCGGAGCCGAGCGTGTAATGTGCGGAGCGGAGCCGAGCGTGTAATGTGCGGAGCGGTGCCGTGTGTGTAATGTGCGGAGCGGAGCCGAGTGTGTAATGTGCGGAGCGGAGCCGAGCGTGTAATGTGCGGAGCGGAGCCGAGCGTGTAATGTGCGGAGCGGAGCCGAGCGTGTAATGTGCGGAGCGGAGCCGAGCGTGTAATGTGCGGAGCCGAGCGTGTAATGTGCGGAGCGGAGTCGAGCGTGTAATGTGCGTAGCGGAGCCGAGCGTGTAATGTGCGGAGCGGAGCCGAGCGTGTAATGTGCGGAGCGGAGCCGAGCGTGTAATGTGCGGAGCGGAGCCGAGCGTGTAATGTGCGGAGCGGAGCCGAGCGTGTAATGTGCGGAGCGGAGCCGAGTGTGTAATGTGCGGAGCCGAGCGTGTAATGTGCGGAGCGGAGTCGAGCGTGTAATGTGCGTAGCGGAGCCGAGCGTGTAATGTGCGGAGCGGACCCGAGCGTGTAATGTGCGGAGCGGAGCCGAGCGTGTAATGTGCGGAGCGGAGCCCAGTGTGTAATGTGCGGAGCGGAGCCCAGTGTGTAATGTGCGGAGCGGAGCCGAGTGTGTAATGTGCGGAGCCGAGTGTGTAATGTGCGGAGCCGAGCGTGTAATGTGCGGAGCGGAGCCGAGCGTGTAATGTGCGGAGCGTAGCCGAGTGTGTAATGTGCGGAGCCGAGCGTGTAATGTGCGGAGCCGAGCGTGTAATGTGCGGAGCGGAGCCGAGGGTGTAATGTGCGGAGCGGAGCCGAGCGTGTAATGAGCGGAGCCGACCGTGTAATGTGCGGAGCGGAGCCGAGCGTGTAATGTGCGGAGCGTAGCCGAGCGTGTAATGTGCGGAGCCGAGCGTGTAATGTGCGGAGCCGAGCGTGTAATGTGCGGAGCCGAGCCGAGCGTGTAATGTGCGGAGTGGAGCGTGTAATGTGCGGAGCCGAGCGTGTAATGTGTGGAGCCGAGCCGAGCGTGTAATGTGCGGAGCGGAGCCGAGCGTGTAATGTGCGGAGCCGAGCGTGTAATGTGCGGAGCCGAGTGTGTAATGTGCGGAGCCGAGTGTGTAATGTGCGGAGCGGAGCCGAGTGCGTAATGTGCGGAGCGGAGCCGAGTGCGTAATGTGCGGAGCGGAGCCGAGTGCGTAATGTGCGGAGCGGAGCCGAGTGCGTAATGTGCGGAGTGGAGCCGAGTGCGTAATGAGCGGAGCCGAGCGTGTAATGTGCGGAGCGGAGCCGAGTGTGTAATGTGCGGAGCGGAGCCGAGTGTGTAATGTGCGGAGCGGAGCCGAGTGTGTAATGTGCGGAGCCAAGTGTGTAATGTGCGGAGCGGAGCCGAGTGTGTAATGTGCGGAGCTGAGTGTGTAAGGTGCGGAGCGGAGCCGAGTGTGTAATGTGCGGAGCGGAGCCGAGTGTGTAATGTGCGGAGCGGAGCCGAGTGCGTAATGTGCGGAGCGGAGCCGAGTGCGTAATGTGCGGAGCGGAGCCGAGTGCGTAATGTGCGGAGTGGAGCCGAGTGCGTAATGAGCGGAGCCGAGCGTGTAATGTGCGGAGCGGAGCCGAGCGTGTAATGTGCGGAGCGGAGCCGAGTGTGTAATGTGCGGAGCGGAGCCGAGCGCGTAATGTGCGGAGCGGAGCCGAGCGCGTAATGTGCGGAGCGGAGCTGAGCGTGTAATGTGCGGAGCCGAGCGTGTAATGTGCGGAGCGGAGCCGAGTGCGTAATGTGCGGAGCGGAGCCGAGTGCGTAATGAGCGGAGCCGAGCGTGTAATGTGCGGAGCGGAGCCGAGCGTGTAATGTGCGGAGCGGAGCCGAGCGTGTAATGTGCGGAGCGGAGCCGAGCGCGTAATGTGCGGAGCGGAGCCGAGCGCGTAATGTGCGGAGCGGAGCCGAGCGCGTAATGTGCGGAGCGGAGCCGAGCGTGTAATGTGCGGAGCGGAGCCGAGCGTGTAATGTGCGGAGCGGAGCCGAGTGTGTAATGTGCGGAGCCGAGCGTGTAATGTGCGGAGCGGAGTCGAGCGTGTAATGTGCGTAGCGGAACCGAGCGTGTAATGTGCGGAGCGGAGCCGAGCGTGTAATGTGCGGAGCGGAGCCGAGCGTGTAATGTGCGGAGCGGAGCCGAGCGTGTAATGTGCGGAGCGGAGCCGAGCGTGTAATGTGCGGAGCGGAGCCCAGCGTGTAATGTGCGGAGCGGAGCCGAGTGTGTAATGTGCGGAGCCGAGCGTGTAATGTGCGGAGCCGAGCGTGTAATGTGCGGAGCGGAGCCGAGGGTGTAATGTGCGGAGCGGAGCCGAGCGTGTAATGAGCGGAGCCGAGTGTGTAATGTGCGGAGCGGAGCCGAGTGTGTAATGTGCGGAGCCGAGTGTGTAATGTGCGGAGCCGAGTGTGTAATGTGCGGAGCGGAGCCGAGTGTGTAATGTGCGGAGCCGAGTGTGTCATGTGCGGAGCAGAGCCGAGCGTGTAATGTGCGGAGCGGAGCCGAGTGTGTAATGTGCGGAGCGGAGCCGAGTGTGTAATGTGCGGAGCGGAGCCGAGTGTGTAATGTGCGGAGCGGAGCCGAGTGTGTAATGTGCGGAGCGGAGCCGAGTGTGTAATGTGCGGAGCCGAGTGTGTAATGTGCGGAGCGGAGCCGAGTGTGTAATGTGCGGAGCGGAGCCGAGTGTGTAATGTGCGGAGCGGAGCCGACTGTGTAATGTGCAGAGCGGAGCCGAGTGTGTAATGTGCGGAGCCAAGTGTGTAATGTGCGGAGCCGAGGGTGTAATGTGCGGAGCCGAGTGTGTAATGTGCGGAGCGGAGCCGAGTGTGTAATGTGCGGATTCGAGTGTGTAATGTGCGGAGCGGAGCCGAGTGTGTAATGTGCGGAGCGGAGCCGAGCGTGTAATGTGCGGAGCGGAGCCGAGTGTGTAATGTGCGGAGCCGAGTGTGTAATGTGCGGAGCGGAGCCGAGTGTGTAATGTGCGGAGCGGAGCCGAGCGTGTAATGTGCGGAGCGGAGCCGAGCGTGTAATGTGCGGAGCGGAGCCGTGTGTGTAATGTGCTGAGCGGAGCCGAGTGTGTAATGTGCGGAGCGGAGCCGTGTGTGTAATGTGCGGAGCGGAGCCGAGTGTGTAATGTGCGGAGCGGAGCCGAGTGTGTAATGTGCGGAGCGGAGCCCAGTGTGTAATGTGCGGAGCGGAGCCCAGTGTGTAATGTGCGGAGCGGAGCCGAGCGTGTAATGGGCGGAACGGAGCCGAGTGTGTAATGTGCGGAGCGGAGCCGAGTGTGTAATGTGCGGAGCCGAGTGTGTAATGTGCGGAGCCGAGCGTGTAATGTGCGGAGCGGAGCCGAGGGTGTAATGTGCGGAGCGGAGCCGAGCGTGTAATGAGCGGAGCCGAGTGTGTAATGTGCGGAGCGGAGCCGAGTGTGTAATGTGCGGAGCCGAGTGTGTAATGTGCGGAGCCGAGTGTGTAATGTGCGGAGCGGAGCCGCGTGTGTAATGTGCGGAGCCGAGTGTGTAATGTCCGGAGCGGAGCCGAGTGTGTAATGTGCGGAGCGGAGCCGAGCGTGTAATGCGCGGAGCCGAGTGTGTAATGTGCGGAGCCGAGTGTGTAATGTGCGGAGCCGAGTGTGTAATGTGCGGAGCGGAGCCGAGTGTGTAATGTGCGGAGCCGAGTGTGTAATGTGCGGAGCGGAGCCGAGCGTGTAATGTGCGGAGCGGAGCCGAGCGTGTAATGTGCGGAGCGGTGCCGTGTGTGTAATGTGCGGAGCGGAGCCGAGCGTGTAATGTGCGGAGCGGAGCCGAGTGTGTAATGTGCGGAGCGGAGCCGAGCGTGTAATGTGCGGAGCGGAGCCGAGCGTGTAATGTGCGGAGCGGAGCCGAGGGCGTAATGTGCGGAGCGGAGCCGAGCGTGTAATGTGCGGAGCGGAGCCGAGCGTGTAATGTGCGGAGCGGAGCCGAGCGTGTAATGTGCGGAGCCGAGCGTGTAATGTGCGGAGCGGAGTCGAGCGTGTAATGTGCGTAGCGGAGCCGAGCGTGTAATGTGCGGAGCGGAGCCGAGCGTGTAATGTGCGGAGCGGAGCCGAGCGTGTAATGTGCGGAGCGGAGCCGAGCGTGTAATGTGCGGAGCGGAGCCGAGTGTGTAATGTGCGGAGCCGAGCGTGTAATGTGCGGAGCGGAGTCGAGCGTGTAATGTGCGTAGCGGAGCCGAGCGTGTAATGTGCGGAGCGGACCCGAGCGTGTAATGTGCGGAGCGGAGCCGAGCGTGTAATGTGCGGAGCGGAGCCCAGTGTGTAATGTGCGGAGCGGAGCCCAGTGTGTAATGTGCGGAGCGGAGCCGAGTGTGTAATGTGCGGAGCCGAGTGTGTAATGTGCGGAGCCGAGCGTGTAATGTGCGGAGCGTAGCCGAGTGTGTAATGTGCGGAGCCGAGCGTGTAATGTGCGGAGCCGAGCGTGTAATGTGCGGAGCGGAGCCGAGGGTGTAATGTGCGGAGCGGAGCCGAGCGTGTAATGAGCGGAGCCGACCGTGTAATGTGCGGAGCGGAGCCGAGCGTGTAATGTGCGGAGCGTAGCCGAGCGTGTAATGTGCGGAGCCGAGCGTGTAATGTGCGGAGCCGAGCGTGTAATGTGCGGAGCCGAGCCGAGCGTGTAATGTGCGGAGTCGAGCGTGTAATGTGCGGAGCCGAGCGTGTAATGTGTGGAGCCGAGCCGAGCGTGTAATGTGCGGAGCGGAGCCGAGCGTGTAATGTGCGGAGCCGAGCGTGTAATGTGCGGAGCCGAGTGTGTAATGTGCGGAGCCGAGTGTGTAATGTGCGGAGCGGAGCCGAGCGTGTAATGTGCGGAGCGGAGCCGAGTGCGTAATGTGCGGAGCGGAGCCGAGTGCGTAATGTGCGGAGCGGAGCCGAGTGCGTAATGTGCGGAGTGGAGCCGAGTGCGTAATGAGCGGAGCCGAGCGTGTAATGTGCGGAGCGGAGCCGAGCGTGTAATGTGCGGAGCGGAGCCGAGTGTGTAATGTGCGGAGCGGAGCCGAGTGTGTAATGTGCGGAGCCAAGTGTGTAATGTGCGGAGCGGAGCCGAGTGTGTAATGTGCGGAGCTGAGTGTGTAAGGTGCGGAGCGGAGCCGAGTGTGTAATGTGCGGAGCGGAGCCGAGTGTGTAATGTGCGGAGCGGAGCCGAGTGCGTAATGTGCGGAGCGGAGCCGAGTGCGTAATGTGCGGAGCGGAGCCGAGTGCGTAATGTGCGGAGTGGAGCCGAGTGCGTAATGAGCGGAGCCGAGCGTGTAATGTGCGGAGCGGAGCCGAGCGTGTAATGTGCGGAGCGGAGCCGAGTGTGTAATGTGCGGAGCGGAGCCGAGCGCGTAATGTGCGGAGCGGAGCCGAGCGCGTAATGTGCGGAGCGGAGCTGAGCGTGTAATGTGCGGAGCCGAGCGTGTAATGTGCGGAGCGGAGCCGAGTGCGTAATGTGCGGAGCGGAGCCGAGTGCGTAATGAGCGGAGCCGAGCGTGTAATGTGCGGAGCGGAGCCGAGCGTGTAATGTGCGGAGCGGAGCCGAGCGCGTAATGTGCGGAGCGGAGCCGAGCGCGTAATGTGCGGAGCGGAGCCGAGCGCGTAATGTGCGGAGCGGAGCCGAGTGTGTAATGTGCGGAGCGGAGCCGAGCGTGTAATGTGCGGAGCGAAGCCGAGTGTGTAATGTGCGGAGCCGAGCGTGTAATGTGCGGAGCGGAGTCGAGCGTGTAATGTGCGTAGCGGAACCGAGCGTGTAATGTGCGGAGCGGAGCCGAGCGTGTAATGTGCGGAGCGGAGCCGAGCGTGTAATGTGCGGAGCGGAGCCGAGCGTGTAATGTGCGGAGCGGAGCCGAGCGTGTAATGTGCGGAGCGGAGCCCAGCGTGTAATGTGCGGAGCGGAGCCGAGTGTGTAATGTGCGGAGCCGAGCGTGTAATGTGCGGAGCCGAGCGTGTAATGTGCGGAGCGGAGCCGAGGGTGTAATGTGCGGAGCGGAGCCGAGCGTGTAATGAGCGGAGCCGAGTGTGTAATGTGCGGAGCGGAGCCGAGTGTGTAATGTGCGGAGCCGAGTGTGTAATGTGCGGAGCCGAGTGTGTAATGTGCGGAGCGGAGCCGAGTGTGTAATGTGCGGAGCCGAGTGTGTAATGTGCGGAGCAGAGCCGAGCGTGTAATGTGCGGAGCGGAGCCGAGTGTGTAATGTGCGGAGCGGAGCCGAGTGTGTAATGTGCGGAGCGGAGCCGAGTGTGTAATGTGCGGAGCGGAGCCGAGTGTGTAATGTGCGGAGCGGAGCCGAGTGTGTAATGTGCGGAGCCGAGTGTGTAATGTGCGGAGCGGAGCCGAGTGTGTAATGTGCGGAGCGGAGCCGAGTGTGTAATGTGCGGAGCGGAGCCGAGTGTGTAATGTGCGGAGCGGAGCCGACTGTGTAATGTGCAGAGCGGAGCCGAGTGTGTAATGTGCGGAGCCAAGTGTGTAATGTGCGGAGCCGAGGGTGTAATGTGCGGAGCCGAGTGTGTAATGTGCGGAGCGGAGCCGAGTGTGTAATGTGCGGATTCGAGTGTGTAATGTGCGGAGCGGAGCCGAGTGTGTAATGTGCGGAGCGGAGCCGAGTGCGTAATGTGCGGAGCGGAGCCGAGTGCGTAATGTGCGGAGCGGAGCCGAGTGCGTAATGAGCGGAGCCGAGCGTGTAATGTGCGGAGCGGAGCCGAGCGTGTAATGTGCGGAGCGGAGCCGAGTGTGTAATGTGCGGAGCCGAGTGTGTAATGTGCGGAGCGGAGCCGAGTGTGTAATGTGCGGAGCCGAGTGTGTAATGTGCGGAGCAGAGCCGAGCGTGTAATGTGCGGAGCGGAGCCGAGCGTGTAATGTGCGGAGCGGAGCCGAGTGTGTAATGTGCGGAGCGGAGCCGAGTGTGTAATGTGCGGAGCGGAGCCGAGTGTGTAATGTGCAGAGCGGAGCCGAGTGTGTAATGTGCAGAGCCGAGTGTGTAATGTGCGGAGCGGAGCCGAGTGTGTAATGTGCGGAGCGGATCCGAGCGTGTAATGTGCGGAGCGGAGCCGAGCGTGTAATGTGCGGAGCGGAGCCGAGCGTGTAATGTGCGGAGCGGAGCCGAGCGTGTAATGAGCGGAGCCCAGTGTGTAATGTGCGGAGCGGAGCCCAGTGTGTAATGTGCGGAGCGGAGCCCAGTGTGTAATGTGCGGAGCGGAGCCGAGCGTGTAATGGGCGGAACGGAGCCGAGTGTGTAATGTGCGGAGCGGAGCCGAGTGTGTAATGTGCGGAGCCGAGTGTGTAATGTGCGGAGCCGAGCGTGTAATGTGCGGAGCGGAGCCGAGGGTGTAATGTGCGGAGCGGAGCCGAGCGTGTAATGAGCGGAGCCGAGTGTGTAATGTGCGGAGCGGAGCCGAGTGTGTAATGTGCGGAGCCGAGTGTGTAATGTGCGGAGCCGAGTGTGTAATGTGCGGAGCGGAGCCGCGTGTGTAATGTGCGGAGCCGAGTGTGTAATGTGCGGAGCGGAGCCGAGTGTGTAATATGCGGAGCGGAGCCGAGCGTGTAATGCGCGGAGCCGAGTGTGTAATGTGCGGAGCCGAGTGTGTAATGTGCGGAGCCGAGTGTGTAATGTGCGGAGCGGAGCCGATTGTGTAATGTGCGGAGCCGAGTGTGTAATGTGCGGAGCGGAGCCGAGCGTGTAATGTGCGGAGCGGAGCCGAGCGTGTAATGTGCGGAGCGGTGCCGTGTGTGTAATGTGCGGAGCGGAGCCGAGTGTGTAATGTGCGGAGCGGAGCCGAGTGTGTAATGTGCGGAGCGGAGCCGAGCGTGTAATGTGCGGAGCGGAGCCGAGCGTGTAATGGGCGGAACGGAGCCGAGTGTGTAATGTGCGGAGCGGAGCCCAGTGTGTAATGTGCGGAGCGGAGCCGAGCGTGTAATGGGCGGAACGGAGCCGAGTGTGTAATGTGCGGAGCGGAGCCGAGTGTGTAATGTGCGGAGCCGAGTGTGTAATGTGCGGAGCCGAGCGTGTAATGTGCGGAGCGGAGCCGAGGGTGTAATGTGCGGAGCGGAGCCGAGCGTGTAATGAGCGGAGCCGAGTGTGTAATGTGCGGAGCGGAGCCGAGTGTGTAATGTGCGGAGCCGAGTGTGTAATGTGCGGAGCCGAGTGTGTAATGTGCGGAGCGGAGCCGCGTGTGTAATGTGCGGAGCCGAGTGTGTAATGTGCGGAGCGGAGCCGAGTGTGTAATATGCGGAGCGGAGCCGAGCGTGTAATGCGCGGAGCCGAGTGTGTAATGTGCGGAGCCGAGTGTGTAATGTGCGGAGCCGAGTGTGTAATGTGCGGAGCGGAGCCGATTGTGTAATGTGCGGAGCCGAGTGTGTAATGTGCGGAGCGGAGCCGAGCGTGTAATGTGCGGAGCGGAGCCGAGCGTGTAATGTGCGGAGCGGTGCCGTGTGTGTAATGTGCGGAGCGGAGCCGAGTGTGTAATGTGCGGAGCGGAGCCGAGTGTGTAATGTGCGGAGCGGAGCCGAGCGTGTAATGTGCGGAGCGGAGCCGAGCGTGTAATGTGCGGAGCGGAGCCGAGGGCGTAATGTGCGGAGCGGAGCCGAGCGCGTAATGTTCGGAGCGGAGCCGAGCGTGTAATGTGCGGAGCGGAGCCGAGCGTGTAATGTGCGGAGCGGAGCCGAGCGTGTAATGTGCGGAGCGGAGCCGAGCGTGTAATGTGCGGAGCCGAGCGTGTAATGTGCGGAGCGGAGTCGAGCGTGTAATGTGCGTAGCGGAGCCGAGCGTGTAATGTGCGGAGCGGAGCCGAGCGTGTAATGTGCGGAGCGGAGCCGAGCGTGTAATGTGCGGAGCGGAGCCGAGCGTGTAATGTGCGGAGCGGAGCCGAGTGTGTAATGTGCGGAGCCGAGCGTGTAATGTGCGGAGCGGAGTCGAGCGTGTAATGTGCGTAGCGGAGCCGAGCGTGTAATGTGCGGAGCGGACCCGAGCGTGTAATGTGCGGAGCGGAGCCGAGCGTGTAATGTGCGGAGCGGAGCCCAGTGTGTAATGTGCGGAGCGGAGCCCAGTGTGTAATGTGCGGAGCGGAGCCGAGTGTGTAATGTGCGGAGCCGAGTGTGTAATGTGCGGAGCGGAGCCCAGTGTGTAATGTGCGGAGCGGAGCCCAGTGTGTAATGTGCGGAGCGGAGCCCAGTGTGTAATGTGCGGAGCGGAGCCGAGTGTGTAATGTGCGGAGCCGAGCGTGTAATGTGCGGAGCGGAGCCGAGCGTGTAATGTGCGGAGCGGAGCCGAGTGTGTAATGTGCGGAGCCGAGCGTGTAATGTGCGGAGCCGAGCGTGTAATGTGCGGAGCGGAGCCGAGGGTGTAATGTGCGGAGCGGAGCCGAGCGTGTAATGAGCGGAGCCGACCGTGTAATGTGCGGAGCGGAGCCGAGCGTGTAATGTGCGGAGCGTAGCCGAGCGTGTAATGTGCGGAGCCGAGCGTGTAATGTGCGGAGCCGAGAGTGTAATGTGCGGAGCCGAGCCGAGCGTGTAATGTGCGGAGTCGAGCGTGTAATGTGCGGAGCCGAGCGTGTAATGTGCGGAGCGGAGCCGAGCGTGTAATGTGCGGAGCCGAGCGTGTAATGTGCGGAGCCGAGTGTGTAATGTGCGGAGCGGAGCCGAGTGTGTAATGTGCGGAGCGGAGCCGAGCGTGTAATGTGCGGAGCGGAGCCGAGCGTGTAATGTGCGGAGCGGAGCCGAGCGTGTAATGTGCGGAGCGGAGCCGTGTGTGTAATGTGCTGAGCGGAGCCGAGTGTGTAATGTGCGGAGCGGAGCCGTGTGTGTAATGTGCGGAGCGGAGCCGAGTGTGTAATGTGCGGAGCGGAGCCGAGTGTGTAATGTGCGGAGCGGAGCCGAGTGTGTAATGTGCGGAGCGGAGCCGAGTGTGTAATGTGCGGAGCGGAGCCGAGTGTGTAATGTGCGGAGCGGAGCCGAGTGTGTAATGTGCGGAGCGGAGCCGAGTGTGTAATGTGCGGAGCGGAGCCCAGTGTGTAATGTGCGGAGCGGAGCCGAGAGTGTAATGTGCGGAGCCGAGTGTGTAATGTGCGGAGCCGAGTGTGTAATGTGCGGAGCGGAGCCGAGTGTGTAATGTGCGGAGCCGAGTGTGTAATGTGCGGAGCGGAGCCCAGTGTGTAATGTGCGGAGCGGAGCCCAGTGTGTAATGTGCGGAGCGGAGCCGAGTGTGTAATGTGCGGAGCCGAGTGTGTAATGTGCGGAGCCGAGTGTGTAATGTGCGGAGCGGAGCCGAGTGTGTAATGTGCGGAGCCGAGTGTGTAATGTGCGGAGCAGTGCCGAGCGTGTAATGTGCGGAGCGGAGCCGAGCGTGTAATGTGCGGAGCGGAGCCGAGTGTGTAATGTGCGGAGCGGAGCCGAGTGTGTAATGTGCGGAGCGGAGCCGAGTGTGTAATGTGCGGAGCGGAGCCCAGTGTGTAATGTGCGGAGCGGAGCCCAGTGTGTAATGTGCGGAGCGGAGCCGAGCGTGTAATGGGCGGAACGGAGCCGAGTGTGTAATGTGCGGAGCGGAGCCGAGTGTGTAATGTGCGGAGCCGAGTGTGTAATGTGCGGAGCCGAGCGTGTAATGTGCGGAGCGGAGCCGAGGGTGTAATGTGCGGAGCGGAGCCGAGCGTGTAATGAGCGGAGCCGAGTGTGTAATGTGCGGAGCGGAGCCGAGTGTGTAATGTGCGGAGCCGAGTGTGTAATGTGCGGAGCCGAATGTGTAATGTGCGGAGCGGAGCCGCGTGTGTAATGTGCGGAGCCGAGTGTGTAATGTCCGGAGCGGAGCCGAGTGTGTAATGTGCGGAGCGGAGCCGAGCGTGTAATGCGCGGAGCCGAGTGTGTAATGTGCGGAGCCGAGTGTGTAATGTGCGGAGCCGAGTGTGTAATGTGCGGAGCGGAGCCGAGTGTGTAATGTGCGGAGCCGAGTGTGTAATGTGCGGAGCGGAGCCGAGCGTGTAATGTGCGGAGCGGAGCCGAGCGTGTAATGTGCGGAGCGGTGCCGTGTGTGTAATGTGCGGAGCGGAGCCGAGCGTGTAATGTGCGGAGCGGAGCCGAGTGTGTAATGTGCGGAGCGGAGCCGAGCGTGTAATGTGCGGAGCGGAGCCGAGCGTGTAATGTGCGGAGCGGAGCCGAGGGCGTAATGTGCGGAGCGGAGCCGAGCGTGTAATGTGCGGAGCGGAGCCGAGCGTGTAATGTGCGGAGCGGAGCCGAGCGTGTAATGTGCGGAGCCGAGCGTGTAATGTGCGGAGCGGAGTCGAGCGTGTAATGTGCGTAGCGGAGCCGAGCGTGTAATGTGCGGAGCGGAGCCGAGCGTGTAATGTGCGGAGCGGAGCCGAGCGTGTAATGTGCGGAGCGGAGCCGAGCGTGTAATGTGCGGAGCGGAGCCGAGTGTGTAATGTGCGGAGCCGAGCGTGTAATGTGCGGAGCGGAGTCGAGCGTGTAATGTGCGTAGCGGAGCCGAGCGTGTAATGTGCGGAGCGGACCCGAGCGTGTAATGTGCGGAGCGGAGCCGAGCGTGTAATGTGCGGAGCGGAGCCCAGTGTGTAATGTGCGGAACGGAGCCCAGTGTGTAATGTGCGGAGCGGAGCCGAGTGTGTAATGTGCGGAGCCGAGTGTGTAATGTGCGGAGCCGAGCGTGTAATGTGCGGAGCGTAGCCGAGTGTGTAATGTGCGGAGCCGAGCGTGTAATGTGCGGAGCCGAGCGTGTAATGTGCGGAGCGGAGCCGAGGGTGTAATGTGCGGAGCGGAGCCGAGCGTGTAATGAGCGGAGCCGACCGTGTAATGTGCGGAGCGGAGCCGAGCGTGTAATGTGCGGAGCGTAGCCGAGCGTGTAATGTGCGGAGCCGAGCGTGTAATGTGCGGAGCCGAGCGTGTAATGTGCGGAGCCGAGCCGAGCGTGTAATGTGCGGAGTCGAGCGTGTAATGTGCGGAGCCGAGCGTGTAATGTGTGGAGCCGAGCCGAGCGTGTAATGTGCGGAGCGGAGCCGAGCGTGTAATGTGCGGAGCCGAGCGTGTAATGTGCGGAGCCGAGTGTGTAATGTGCGGAGCCGAGTGTGTAATGTGCGGAGCGGAGCCGAGTGTGTAATGTGCGGAGCGGAGCCGAGTGCGTAATGTGCGGAGCGGAGCCGAGTGCGTAATGTGCGGAGCGGAGCCGAGTGCGTAATGTGCGGAGTGGAGCCGAGTGCGTAATGAGCGGAGCCGAGCGTGTAATGTGCGGAGCGGAGCCGAGCGTGTAATGTGCGGAGCGGAGCCGAGTGTGTAATGTGCGGAGCGGAGCCGAGTGTGTAATGTGCGGAGCCAAGTGTGTAATGTGCGGAGCGGAGCCGAGTGTGTAATGTGCGGAGCTGAGTGTGTAAGGTGCGGAGCGGAGCCGAGTGTGTAATGTGCGGAGCGGAGCCGAGTGTGTAATGTGCGGAGCGGAGCCGAGTGCGTAATGTGCGGAGCGGAGCCGAGTGCGTAATGTGCGGAGCGGAGCCGAGTGCGTAATGTGCGGAGTGGAGCCGAGTGCGTAATGAGCGGAGCCGAGCGTGTAATGTGCGGAGCGGAGCCGAGCGTGTAATGTGCGGAGCGGAGCCGAGTGTGTAATGTGCGGAGCGGAGCCGAGCGCGTAATGTGCGGAGCGGAGCCGAGCGCGTAATGTGCGGAGCGGAGCTGAGCGTGTAATGTGCGGAGCCGAGCGTGTAATGTGCGGAGCGGAGCCGAGTGCGTAATGTGCGGAGCGGAGCCGAGTGCGTAATGAGCGGAGCCGAGCGTGTAATGTGCGGAGCGGAGCCGAGCGTGTAATGTGCGGAGCGGAGCCGAGCGTGTAATGTGCGGAGCGGAGCCGAGCGCGTAATGTGCGGAGCGGAGCCGAGCGCGTAATGTGCGGAGCGGAGCCGAGCGCGTAATGTGCGGAGCGGAGCCGAGTGTGTAATGTGCGGAGCGGAGCCGAGCGTGTAATGTGCGGAGCGAAGCCGAGTGTGTAATGTGCGGAGCCGAGCGTGTAATGTGCGGAGCGGAGTCGAGCGTGTAATGTGCGTAGCGGAACCGAGCGTGTAATGTGCGGAGCGGAGCCGAGCGTGTAATGTGCGGAGCGGAGCCGAGCGTGTAATGTGCGGAGCGGAGCCGAGCGTGTAATGTGCGGAGCGGAGCCGAGCGTGTAATGTGCGGAGCGGAGCCCAGCGTGTAATGTGCGGAGCGGAGCCGAGTGTGTAATGTGCGGAGCCGAGCGTGTAATGTGCGGAGCCGAGCGTGTAATGTGCGGAGCGGAGCCGAGGGTGTAATGTGCGGAGCGGAGCCGAGCGTGTAATGAGCGGAGCCGAGTGTGTAATGTGCGGAGCGGAGCCGAGTGTGTAATGTGCGGAGCCGAGTGTGTAATGTGCGGAGCCGAGTGTGTAATGTGCGGAGCGGAGCCGAGTGTGTAATGTGCGGAGCCGAGTGTGTAATGTGCGGAGCAGAGCCGAGCGTGTAATGTGCGGAGCGGAGCCGAGTGTGTAATGTGCGGAGCGGAGCCGAGTGTGTAATGTGCGGAGCGGAGCCGAGTGTGTAATGTGCGGAGCGGAGCCGAGTGTGTAATGTGCGGAGCGGAGCCGAGTGTGTAATGTGCGGAGCCGAGTGTGTAATGTGCGGAGCGGAGCCGAGTGTGTAATGTGCGGAGCGGAGCCGAGTGTGTAATGTGCGGAGCGGAGCCGAGTGTGTAATGTGCGGAGCGGAGCCGACTGTGTAATGTGCAGAGCGGAGCCGAGTGTGTAATGTGCGGAGCCAAGTGTGTAATGTGCGGAGCCGAGGGTGTAATGTGCGGAGCCGAGTGTGTAATGTGCGGAGCGGAGCCGAGTGTGTAATGTGCGGATTCGAGTGTGTAATGTGCGGAGCGGAGCCGAGTGTGTAATGTGCGGAGCGGAGCCGAGTGCGTAATGTGCGGAGCGGAGCCGAGTGCGTAATGTGCGGAGCGGAGCCGAGTGCGTAATGAGCGGAGCCGAGCGTGTAATGTGCGGAGCGGAGCCGAGCGTGTAATGTGCGGAGCGGAGCCGAGTGTGTAATGTGCGGAGCCGAGTGTGTAATGTGCGGAGCGGAGCCGAGTGTGTAATGTGCGGAGCCGAGTGTGTAATGTGCGGAGCAGAGCCGAGCGTGTAATGTGCGGAGCGGAGCCGAGCGTGTAATGTGCGGAGCGGAGCCGAGTGTGTAATGTGCGGAGCGGAGCCGAGTGTGTAATGTGCGGAGCGGAGCCGAGTGTGTAATGTGCAGAGCGGAGCCGAGTGTGTAATGTGCAGAGCCGAGTGTGTAATGTGCGGAGCGGAGCCGAGTGTGTAATGTGCGGAGCGGATCCGAGCGTGTAATGTGCGGAGCGGAGCCGAGCGTGTAATGTGCGGAGCGGAGCCGAGCGTGTAATGTGCGGAGCGGAGCCGAGCGTGTAATGAGCGGAGCCCAGTGTGTAATGTGCGGAGCGGAGCCCAGTGTGTAATGTGCGGAGCGGAGCCCAGTGTGTAATGTGCGGAGCGGAGCCGAGCGTGTAATGGGCGGAACGGAGCCGAGTGTGTAATGTGCGGAGCGGAGCCGAGTGTGTAATGTGCGGAGCCGAGTGTGTAATGTGCGGAGCCGAGCGTGTAATGTGCGGAGCGGAGCCGAGGGTGTAATGTGCGGAGCGGAGCCGAGCGTGTAATGAGCGGAGCCGAGTGTGTAATGTGCGGAGCGGAGCCGAGTGTGTAATGTGCGGAGCCGAGTGTGTAATGTGCGGAGCCGAGTGTGTAATGTGCGGAGCGGAGCCGCGTGTGTAATGTGCGGAGCCGAGTGTGTAATGTGCGGAGCGGAGCCGAGTGTGTAATATGCGGAGCGGAGCCGAGCGTGTAATGCGCGGAGCCGAGTGTGTAATGTGCGGAGCCGAGTGTGTAATGTGCGGAGCCGAGTGTGTAATGTGCGGAGCGGAGCCGATTGTGTAATGTGCGGAGCCGAGTGTGTAATGTGCGGAGCGGAGCCGAGCGTGTAATGTGCGGAGCGGAGCCGAGCGTGTAATGTGCGGAGCGGTGCCGTGTGTGTAATGTGCGGAGCGGAGCCGAGTGTGTAATGTGCGGAGCGGAGCCGAGTGTGTAATGTGCGGAGCGGAGCCGAGCGTGTAATGTGCGGAGCGGAGCCGAGCGTGTAATGGGCGGAACGGAGCCGAGTGTGTAATGTGCGGAGCGGAGCCCAGTGTGTAATGTGCGGAGCGGAGCCGAGCGTGTAATGGGCGGAACGGAGCCGAGTGTGTAATGTGCGGAGCGGAGCCGAGTGTGTAATGTGCGGAGCCGAGTGTGTAATGTGCGGAGCCGAGCGTGTAATGTGCGGAGCGGAGCCGAGGGTGTAATGTGCGGAGCGGAGCCGAGCGTGTAATGAGCGGAGCCGAGTGTGTAATGTGCGGAGCGGAGCCGAGTGTGTAATGTGCGGAGCCGAGTGTGTAATGTGCGGAGCCGAGTGTGTAATGTGCGGAGCGGAGCCGCGTGTGTAATGTGCGGAGCCGAGTGTGTAATGTGCGGAGCGGAGCCGAGTGTGTAATATGCGGAGCGGAGCCGAGCGTGTAATGCGCGGAGCCGAGTGTGTAATGTGCGGAGCCGAGTGTGTAATGTGCGGAGCCGAGTGTGTAATGTGCGGAGCGGAGCCGATTGTGTAATGTGCGGAGCCGAGTGTGTAATGTGCGGAGCGGAGCCGAGCGTGTAATGTGCGGAGCGGAGCCGAGCGTGTAATGTGCGGAGCGGTGCCGTGTGTGTAATGTGCGGAGCGGAGCCGAGTGTGTAATGTGCGGAGCGGAGCCGAGTGTGTAATGTGCGGAGCGGAGCCGAGCGTGTAATGTGCGGAGCGGAGCCGAGCGTGTAATGTGCGGAGCGGAGCCGAGGGCGTAATGTGCGGAGCGGAGCCGAGCGCGTAATGTGCGGAGCGGAGCCGAGCGTGTAATGTGCGGAGCGGAGCCGAGCGTGTAATGTGCGGAGCGGAGCCGAGCGTGTAATGTGCGGAGCGGAGCCGAGCGTGTAATGTGCGGAGCCGAGCGTGTAATGTGCGGAGCGGAGTCGAGCGTGTAATGTGCGTAGCGGAGCCGAGCGTGTAATGTGCGGAGCGGAGCCGAGCGTGTAATGTGCGGAGCGGAGCCGAGCGTGTAATGTGCGGAGCGGAGCCGAGTGTGTAATGTGCGGAGCCGAGCGTGTAATGTGCGGAGCGGAGTCGAGCGTGTAATGTGCGTAGCGGAGCCGAGCGTGTAATGTGCGGAGCGGACCCGAGCGTGTAATGTGCGGAGCGGAGCCGAGCGTGTAATGTGCGGAGCGGAGCCCAGTGTGTAATGTGCGGAGCGGAGCCCAGTGTGTAATGTGCGGAGCGGAGCCGAGTGTGTAATGTGCGGAGCCGAGTGTGTAATGTGCGGAGCCGAGCGTGTAATGTGCGGAGCGGAGCCGAGCGTGTAATGTGCGGAGCGGAGCCGAGTGTGTAATGTGCGGAGCCGAGCGTGTAATGTGCGGAGCCGAGCGTGTAATGTGCGGAGCGGAGCCGAGGGTGTAATGTGCGGAGCGGAGCCGAGCGTGTAATGTGCGGAGCCGAGCGTGTAATGTGCCGAGCGGAGCCGAGCGTGTAATGTGCGGAGCGGAGCCGAGCGTGTAATGTGCGGAGCGGAGCCGTGTGTGTAATGTGCTGAGCGGAGCCGAGTGTGTAATGTGCGGAGCGGAGCCGTGTGTGTAATGTGCGGAGCGGAGCCGACTGTGTAATGTGCGGAGCGGAGCCGAGTGTGTAATGTGCGGAGCGGAGCCGAGTGTGTAATGTGCGGAGCGGAGCCGAGTGTGTAATGTGCGGAGCGGAGCCGAGTGTGTAATGTGCGGAGCGGAGCCGAATGTGTAATGTGCGGAGCGGAGCCGAGTGTGTAATGTGCGGAGCGGAGCCCAGTGTGTAATGTGCGGAGCGGAGCCGAGTGTGTAATGTGCAGAGCGGAGCCGAGTGTGTAATGTGCGGAGCGGAGCCGAGTGTGTAATGTGCAGAGCCGAGTGTGTAATGTGCGGAGCGGAGCCGAGTGTGTAATGTGCGGAGCGGATCCGAGCGTGTAATGTGCGGAGCGGAGCCGAGCGTGTAATGTGCGGAGCGGAGCCGAGCGTGTAATGTGCGGAGCGGAGCCGAGCGTGTAATGTGCGGAGCGGAGCCCAGTGTGTAATGTGCGGAGCGGAGCCCAGTGTGTAATGTGCGGAGCGGAGCCCAGTGTGTAATGTGCGGAGCGGAGCCGAGCGTGTAATGTGCGGAGCCGAGCGTGTAATGTGCGGAGCGGAGCCGAGCGTGTAATGTGCGGAGCGGACCCGAGCGTGTAATGTGCGGAGCGGAGCCGAGCGTGTAATGTGCGGAGCGGAGCCGAGTGTGTAATGTGCGGAGCCGAGCGTGTAATGTGCGGAGCCGAGCGTGTAATGTGCGGAGCGGAGCCGAGGGTGTAATGTGCGGAGCGGAGCCGAGCGTGTAATGAGCGGAGCCGACCGTGTAATGTGCGGAGCGTAGCCGAGCGTGTAATGTGCGGAGCCGAGCGTGTAATGTGCGGAGCCGAGCGTGTAATGTGCGGAGCCGAGCCGAGCGTGTAATGTGCGGAGTCGAGCGTGTAATGTGCGGAGCCGAGCGTGTAATGTGCGGAGCGGAGCCGAGCGTGTAATGTGCGGAGCCGAGCGTGTAATGTGCGGAGCGGAGCCGTGTGTGTAATGTGCTGAGCGGAGCCGAGTGTGTAATGTGCGGAGCGGAGCCGTGTGTGTAATGTGCGGAGCGGAGCCGACTGTGTAATGTGCGGAGCGGAGCCGAGCGTGTAATGTGCGGAGCCGAGCGTGTAATGTGCGGAGCGGAGCCGTGTGTGTAATGTGCTGAGCGGAGCCGAGTGTGTAATGTGCGGAGCGGAGCCGTGTGTGTAATGTGCGGAGCGGAGCCGACTGTGTAATGTGCGGAGCGGAGCCGAGTGTGTAATGTGCGGAGCGGAGCCGAGTGTGTAATGTGCGGAGCGGAGCCGAGTGTGTAATGTGCGGAGCGGAGCCGAGTGTGTAATGTGCGGAGCGGAGCCGAATGTGTAATGTGCGGAGCGGAGCCGAGTGTGTAATGTGCGGAGCGGAGCCCAGTGTGTAATGTGCGGAGCGGAGCCGAGTGTGTAATGTGCAGAGCGGAGCCGAGTGTGTAATGTGCGGAGCGGAGCCGAGTGTGTAATGTGCAGAGCCGAGTGTGTAATGTGCGGAGCGGAGCCGAGTGTGTAATGTGCGGAGCGGATCCGAGCGTGTAATGTGCGGAGCGGAGCCGAGCGTGTAATGTGCGGAGCGGAGCCGAGCGTGTAATGTGCGGAGCGGAGCCGAGCGTGTAATGTGCGGAGCGGAGCCCAGTGTGTAATGTGCGGAGCGGAGCCCAGTGTGTAATGTGCGGAGCGGAGCCCAGTGTGTAATGTGCGGAGCGGAGCCGAGCGTGTAATGTGCGGAGCCGAGCGTGTAATGTGCGGAGCGGAGCCGAGCGTGTAATGTGCGGAGCGGACCCGAGCGTGTAATGTGCGGAGCGGAGCCGAGCGTGTAATGTGCGGAGCGGAGCCGAGTGTGTAATGTGCGGAGCCGAGCGTGTAATGTGCGGAGCCGAGCGTGTAATGTGCGGAGCGGAGCCGAGGGTGTAATGTGCGGAGCGGAGCCGAGCGTGTAATGAGCGGAGCCGACCGTGTAATGTGCGGAGCGTAGCCGAGCGTGTAATGTGCGGAGCCGAGCGTGTAATGTGCGGAGCCGAGCGTGTAATGTGCGGAGCCGAGCCGAGCGTGTAATGTGCGGAGTCGAGCGTGTAATGTGCGGAGCCGAGCGTGTAATGTGCGGAGCGGAGCCGAGCGTGTAATGTGCGGAGCCGAGCGTGTAATGTGCGGAGCCGAGTGTGTAATGTGCGGAGCGGAGCCGAGTGTGTAATGTGCGGAGCGGAGCCGAGCGTGTAATGTGCGGAGCCGAGCGTGTAATGTGCGGAGCGGAGCCGAGCGTGTAATGTGCGGAGCGGAGCCGAGCGTGTAATGTGCGGAGCGGAGCCGTGTGTGTAATGTGCTGAGCGGAGCCGAGTGTGTAATGTGCGGAGCGGAGCCGTGTGTGTAATGTGCGGAGCGGAGCCGAGTGTGTAATGTGCGGAGCGGAGCCGAGTGTGTAATGTGCGGAGCGGAGCCGAGTGTGTAATGTGCGGAGCGGAGCCGAGTGTGTAATGTGCGGAGCGGAGCCGAGTGTGTAATGTGCGGAGCGGAGCCGAGTGTGTAATGTGCGGAGCGGAGACGAGTGTGTAATGTGCGGAGCGGAGCCCAGTGTGTAATGTGCGGAGCGGAGCCGAGAGTGTAATGTGCGGAGCCGAGTGTGTAATGTGCGGAGCCGAGTGTGTAATGTGCGGAGCGGAGCCGAGTGTGTAATGTGCGGAGCCGAGTGTGTAATGTGCGGAGCAGAGCCGAGCGTGTGATGTGCGGAGCGGAGCCGAGCGTGTAATGTGCGGAGCGGAACCGAGTGTGTAATGTGCGGAGCGGAGCCGAGTGTGTAATGTGCGGAGCGGAGCCGAGTGTGTAATGTGCGGAGCCGAGTGTGTAATGTGCGGAGCCGAGCGTGTAATGTGCGGAGCGGAGCCGAGGGTGTAATGTGCGGAGCGGAGCCGAGCGTGTAATGAGCGGAGCCGAGTGTGTAATGTGCGGAGCGGAGCCGAGTGTGTAATGTGCGGAGCCGAGTGTGTAATGTGCGGAGCGGAGCCGAGTGTGTAATGTGCGGAGCAGAGCCGAGTGTGTAATGTGCGGAGCGGAGCCGAGCGTGTAATGTGCGGAGCGGAGCCGTGTGTGTAATGTGCGGAGCGGAGCCGAGTGTGTAATGTGCGGAGCTGAGTGTGTAATGTGCGGAGCGGAGCCGAGTGTGTAATGTGCGGAGCGGAGCCGAGTGTGTAATGTGCGGAGCGGAGTCGAGTACGTAATGTGCGGAGCGGAGCCGAGTGCGTAATGTGCGGAGCGGAGCCGAGCGTGTAATGTGCGAAGCGGAGCCGAGTGTGTAATGTGCGGAGCCGAGCGTGTAATGTGCGGAGCGGAGTCGAGCGTGTAATGTGCGTAGCGGAACCGAGCGTGTAATGTGCGGAGCGGAGCCGAGCGTGTAATGTGCGGAGCGGAGCCCAGCGTGTAATGTGCGGAGCGGAGCCGAGCGTGTAATGTGCGGAGCCGAGCGTGTAATGTGCGGAGCCGAGCGTGTAATGTGCGGAGCGGAGCCGAGGGTGTAATGAGCGGAGCCGAGTGTGTAATGTGCGGAGCCGAGTGTGTAATGTGCGGAGCCGAGTGTGTAATGTGCGGAGCGGAGCCGAGTGTGTAATGTGCGGAGCCGAGTGTGTAATGTGCGGAGCAGAGCCGAGCGTGTAATGTGCGGAGCGGAGCCGAGCGTGTAATGTGCGGAGCGGAGCCGAGTGTGTAATGTGCGGAGCGGAGCCGAGTGTGTAATGTGCGGAGCGGAGCCGAGTGTGTAATGTGCGGAGCGGAGCCGAGTGTGTAATGTGCGGAGCCAAGTGTGTAATGTGCGGAGCCGAGTGTGTAATGTGCGGAGCGGAGCCGAGTGTGTAATGTGCGGAGCGGAGCCGAGTGTGTAATGTGCGGAGCCGAGTGTGTAATGTGCGGAGCGGAGCCGAGTGTGTAATGTGCGGAGCGGAGCCGAGCGTTTAATGTGCGGAGCGGAGCCGAGCGTGTAATGTGCGGAGCGGAGCCGAGCGCGTAATGTGCGGAGCGGAGCCGAGCGCGTAATGTGCGGAGCGGAGCCGAGCGTGTAATGTGCGGAGCGGAGCCGAGTGTGTAATGTGCGGAGCCGAGTGTGTAATGTGCGGAGCCGAGTGTGTAATGTGCGGAGCGGAGCCGAGTGTGTAATGTGCGGAGCCGAGTGTGTAATGTGCGGAGCGGAGCCGAGTGTGTAATGTGCGGAGCGGAGCCGAGCGTGTAATGTGCGGAGCGGAGCCGTGTGTGTAATGTGCGGAGCGGAGCCGAGTGTGTAATGTGCGGAGCCGAGTGTGTAATGTGCGGAGCGGAGCAGAGTGTGTAATGTGCGGAGCGGAGCCGAGCGTTTAATGTGCGGAGCGGAGCCGAGCGTGTAATGTGCGGAGCGGAGCCGAGCGCGTAATGTGCGGAGCGGAGCCGAGCGCGTAATGTGCGGAGCGGAGCCGAGCGTGTAATGTGCGGAGCGGAGCCGAGCGTGTAATGTGCGGAGCGGAGCCGAGCGTGTAATGTGCGGAGCGGAGCCGAGCGTGTAATGTGCGGAGCCGAGCGTGTAATGTGCGGAGCGGAGTCGAGCGTGTAATGTGCGTAGCGGAGCCGAGCGTGTAATGTGCGGAGCGGAGCCGAGCGTGTAATGTGCGGAGCGGAGCCGAGCGTTTAATGTGCGGAGCGGAGCCGAGCGTGTAATGTGCGGAGCGGAGCCGAGCGTGTAATGTGCGGAGCGGAGCCGAGTGTGTAATGTGCGGAGCCGAGCGTGTAATGTGCGGAGCCGAGCGTGTAATGTGCGGAGCGGAGTCGAGCGTGTAATGTGCGTAGCGGAGCCGAGCGTGTAATGTGCGGAGCGGACCCGAGCGTGTAATGTGCGGAGCGGAGCCGAGCGTGTAATGTGCGGAGCGGAGCCCAGTGTGTAATGTGCGGAGCGGAGCCCAGTGTGTAATGTGCGGAGCGGAGCCGAGTGTGTAATGTGCGGAGCCGAGTGTGTAATGTGCGGAGCCGAGCGTGTAATGTGCGGAGCGGAGCCGAGCGTGTAATGTGCGGTGCGGAGCCGAGCGTGTAATGTGCGAAGCGGAGCCGAGGGTGTAATGTGCGGAGCGGAGCCGAGCGTGTAATGAGCGGAGCCGACCGTGTAATGTGCGGAGCGGAGCCGAGCGTGTAATGTGCGGAGCGTAGCCGAGCGTGTATTGTGCGGAGCCGAGCGTGTAATGTGCGGAGCCGAGCGTGTAATGTGCGGAGCCGAGCCGAGCGTGTAATGTGCGGAGCCGAGCGTGTAATGTGCGGAGCCGAGCGTGTAATGTGCGGAGCCGAGCCGAGCGTGTAATGTGCGGAGCGGAGCCGAGCGTGTAATGTGCGGAGCCGAGCGTGTAATGTGCGGAGCCGAGTGTGTAATGTGCGGAGCCGAGTGTGTAATGTGCGGAGCGGAGCCGAGTGTGTAATGTGCGGAGCGGAGCCGAGCGTGTAATGTGCGGAGCCGAGCGTGTAATGTGCCGAGCGGAGCCGAGCGTGTAATGTGCGGAGCGGAGCCGAGCGTGTAATGTGCGGAGCGGAGCCGTGTGTGTAATGTGCTGAGCGGAGCCGAGTGTGTAATGTGCGGAGCGGAGCCGTGTGTGTAATGTGCGGAGCGGAGCCGAGTGTGTAATGTGCGGAGCGGAGCCGAGTGTGTAATGTGCGGAGCGGAGCCGAGTGTGTAATGTGCGGAGCGGAGCCGAGTGTGTAATGTGCGGAGCGGAGCCGAATGTGTAATGTGCGGAGCGGAGCCGAGTGTGTAAAGTGCGGAGCGGAGCCCAGTGTGTAATGTGCGGAGCGGAGCCCAGTGTGTAATGTGCGGAGCGGAGCCCAGTGTGTAATGTGCGGAGCGGAGCCCAGTGTGTAATGTGCGGAGCGGAGCCGAGTGTGTAATGTGCGGAGCCGAGTGTGTAATGTGCGGAGCCGAGTGTGTAATGTGCGGAGCGGAGCCGAGTGTGTAATGTGCGGAGCCGAGTGTGTAATGTGCGGAGCAGAGCCGAGCGTGTAATGTGCGGAGCCGAGCGTGTAATGTGCGGAGCGGAGCCGAGTGTGTAATGTGTGGAGCGGAGCCGAGTGTGTAATGTGCGGAGCGGAGCCGAGTGTGTAATGTGCAGAGCGGAGCCGAGTGTGTAATGTGCGGAGCCGAGTGTGTAATGTGCGGAGCGGAGCCGAGTGTGTAATGTGCAGAGCCGAGTGTGTAATGTGCGGAGCGGAGCCGAGTGTGTAATGTGCGGAGCGGAGCCGAGCGTGTAATGTGCGGAGCGGAGCCGAGCGTGTAATGTGCGGAGTGGAGCCGAGCGTGTAATGTGCGGAGCGGAGCCGAGCGTGTAATGTGCGGAGCGGAGCCCAGTGTGTAATGTGCGGTGCGGAGCCCAGTGTGTAATGTGCGGAGCGGAGCCCAGTGTGTAATGTGCGGAGCGGAGCCGAGCGTGTAATGTGCGGAACGGAGCCGAGTGTGTAATGTGCGGAGCGGAGCCGAGTGTGTAATGTGCGGAGCCGAGTGTGTAATGGCGGAGCCGAGTGTGTAATGTGCGGAGCCGAGCGTGTAATGTGCGGAGCGGAGCCGAGGGTGTAATGTGCGGAGCGGAGCCGAGCGTGTAATGAGCGGAGCCGAGTGTGTAATGTGCGGAGCGGAGCCGAGTGTGTAATGTGCGGAGCCGAGTGTGTAATGTGCGGAGCGGAGCCGAGTGTGTAATGTGCGGAGCCGAGTGTGTAATGTGCGGAGCAGAGCCGAGTGTGTAATGTGCGGAGCGGAGCCGAGTGTGTAATGTGCGGAGCGGAGCCGAGCGTGTAATGTGCGGAGCGGAGCCGTGTGTGTAATGTGCGGAGCGGAGCCGAGTGTGTAATGTGCGGAGCGGAGCCGAGTGTGTAATGTGCGGAGTGGAGCCGAGTGTGTAATGTGCGGAGCCAAGTGTGTAATGTGCGGAGCGGAGCCGAGTGTGTAATGTGCGGAGCTGAGTGTGTAATGTGCGGAGCGGAGCCGAGTGTGTAATGTGCGGAGCCGAGTGTGTAATGTGCGGAGCGGAGCCGAGTGTGTAATGTGCGGAGCGGAGCCGAGTGTGTAATGTGCGGAGCGGAGCCAAGTGCGTAATGTGCGGAGCGGAGCCGAGTGCGTAATGTGCGGAGCGGAGCCGAGTGCGTAATGAGCGGAGCCGAGCGTGTAATGTGCGGAGCGGAGCCGAGCGTGTAATGTGCGGAGCGGAGCCCAGTGTGTAATGTGCGGAGCGGAGCCCAGTGTGTAATGTGCGGAGCGGAGACCAGTGTGTAATGTGCGGAACGGAGCCGAGTGTGTAATGTGCGGAGCGGAGCCGAGTGTGTAATGTGCGGAGCCGAGTGTGTAATGTGCGGAGCGGAGCCCAGTGTTTAATGTGCGGAGCGGAGCCCAGTGTGTAATGTGCGGAGCGGAGACCAGTGTGTAATGTGCGGAGCGGAGCCGAGTGTGTAATGTGCGGAGCCGAGTGTGTAATGTGCGGAGCGGAGCCAAGTGTGTAATATGCGGAGCGGAGCCGAGCGTGTAATGTGCGGAGCGGTGCCGAGTGTGTAATGTGCGGAGCCGAGTGTGTAATGTGTGGAGCCGAGTGTGTAATGTGCGGAGCCGAGTGTGTAATGTGCGGAGCCGAGTGTGTAATGTGCGGAGCGGAGCCGAGTGCGTAATGTGCGGAGCGGAGCCGAGTGCGTAATGAGCGGAGCCGAGCGTGTAATGTGCGGAGCGGAGCCGAGTGTGTAATGTGCGGAGCCGAGTGTGTAATGTGCGGAGCGGAGCCGAGTGTGTAATGTGCGGAGCGGAGCCGAGTGTGTAATGTGCGGAGCAGAGCCGAGCGTGTAATGTGCGGAGCCGAGCGTGTAATGTGCGGAGCGGAGCCGAGCGTGTAATGTGCGGAGCGGAGCCGAGCGTGTAATGTGCGGAGCGGAGCCGAGCGTGTAATGTGCGGAGCGGAGCCGTGTGTGTAATGTGCTGAGCGGAGCCGAGTGTGTAATGTGCGTAGCGGAGCCGTGTGTGTAATGTGCGGAGCGGAGCCGAGTGTGTAATGTGCGGAGCGGAGCCGAGTGTGTAATGTGCGGAGCGGAGCCCAGTGTGTAATGTGCGGAGCGGAGCCGAGTGTGTAATGTGCGGAGCGGAGCCGAGTGTGTAATGTGCGGAGCGGAGCCGAGTGTGTAATGTGCGGAGCGGAGCCGAGTGTGTAATGTGCGGAGCGGAGCCCAGTGTGTAATGTGCGGAGCTGAGCCCAGTGTGTAATGTGCGGAGCGGAGCCGAGTGTGTAATGTGCGGAGCCGAGTGTGTAATGTGCGGAGCCGAGTGTGTAATGTGCGGAGCGGAGCCGAGTGTGTAATGTGCGGAGCCGAGTGTGTAATGTGCGGAGCCGAGTGTGTAATGTGCGGAGCAGAGCCGAGCGTGTAATGTGCGGAGCGGAGCCGAGTGTGTAATGTGCGGAGCGGAGCCGAGTGTGTAATGTGCGGAGCGGAGCCGAGTGTGTAATGTGCAGAGCGGAGCCGAGTGTGTAATGTGCGGAGCCGAGTGTGTAATGTGCAGAGCGGAGCCGAGTGTGTAATGTGCAGAGCCGAGTGTGTAATGTGCGGAGCGGAGCCGAGTGTGTAATGTGCGGAGCGGAGCCGAGCGTGTAATGTGCGGAGCGGAGCCGAGCGTGTAATGTGCGGAGCGGAGCCGAGCGTGTAATTTGCGGAGCGGAGCCCAGTGTGTAATGTGCGGAGCGGAGCCCAGTGTGTAATGTGCGGAGCGGAGCCCAGTGTGTAATGTGCGGAGCCGAGCGTGTAATGTGCGGAACGGAGCCGAGCGTGTAATGTGCGGAGCGGAGTGTGTAATGTGCGGAGCGGAGCCGAGTGCGTAATGTGCGGAGCAGAGCCGAGTGCGTAATGAGCGGAGCCGAGCGTGTAATGTGCGGAGCGGAGCCGAGCGTGTAATGTGCGGAGCGAAGCCGAGTGTGTAATGTGCGGAGCGGAGCCGAGCGCGTAATGTGCGGAGCGGAGCCGAGCGCGTAATGTGCGGAGCGGAGCCGAGCGTGTAATGTGCGGAGCCGAGCGTGTAATGTGCGGAGCGGAGCCGAGTGCGTAATGTGCGGAGCGGAGCCGAGTGCGTAATGAGCGGAGCCGAGCGTGTAATGTGTGGAGCGGAGCCGAGCGTGTAATGTGCGGAGCGGAGCCGAGCGTGTAATGTGCGGAGCGGAGCCGAGCGTGTAATGTGCGGAGCCGAGCGTGTAATGTGCGGAGCGGAGCCGAGTGCGTAATGTGCGGAGCGGAGCCGAGTGCGTAATGAGCGGAGCCGAGCGTGTAATGTGCGGAGCGGAGCCGAGCGTGTAATGTGCGGAGCGGAGCCGAGCGCGTAATGTGCGGAGCGGAGCCAAGCGCGTAATGTGCGGAGCGGAGCCGAGCGTGTAATGTGCGGAGCGGAGCCGAGTGTGTAATGTGCGGAGCGGAGCCGAGTGTGTAATGTGCGGAGCGGAGCCCAGTGTGTAATGTGCGGAGCGGAGCCCAGTGTGTAATGTGCGGAGCGGAGCCGAGTGTGTAATGTGCGGAGCGGAGCCCAGTGTGTAATGTGCGGAGCGGAGCCCAGTGTGTAATGTGCGGAGCGGAGCCCAGTGTGTAATGTGCGGAGCGGAGCCGAGTGTGTAATGTGCGGAGCCGAGTGTGTAATGTGCGGAGCCGAGTGTGTAATGTGCGGAGCGGAGCCGAGTGTGTAATGTGCGGAGCCGAGTGTGTAATGTGCGGAGCGGAGCCGAGTGTGTAATGTGCGGAGCGGAGCCGAGTGTGTAATGTGCGGAGCGGAGCCGAGTGTGTAATGTGCGGAGCGGAGCCGAGTGTGTAATGTGCGGAGCGGAGCTGAGTGTGTAATGTGCGGAGCCGAGTGTGTAATGTGCGGAGCGGAGCCGAGTGTGTAATGTGCAGAGCCGAGTGTGTAATGAGCGGAGCCGAGTGTGTAATGTGCGGAGCGGAGCCGAGCGTGTAATGTGCGGAGCGGAGCCGAGCGTGTAATTTGCGGAGCGGAGCCGAGCGTGTAATGTGCGGAACGGAGCCGAGTGTGTAATGTGCGGAGCCGAGCGTGTAATGTGCTTAGCGGAGCCGAGGGTGTAATGTGTGGAGCGGAGCCGAGCGTGTAATGAGCGGAGCCGAGTGTGTAATGTGCGGAGCGGAGTCGAGTGTGTAATGTGCGGAGCCGAGTGTGTAATGTGCGGAGCCGAGTGTGTAATGTGCGGAGCAGAGCCGAGTGTGTAATGTGCGGAGCGGAGCCGAGCGTGTAATGTGCGGAGCGGAGCCGAGTGTGTAATGTGCGGAGCGGAGCCGAGTGTGTAATGTGCGGAGCGGAGCCGACTGTGTAATGTGCGGAGCCAAGTGTGTAATGTGCGGAGCGGAGCCGAGTGTGTAATGTACG
Organism: Phyllobates terribilis; assembly: GCF_046119375.1. NCBI lineage: Eukaryota > Metazoa > Chordata > Amphibia > Anura > Dendrobatidae > Phyllobates > Phyllobates terribilis. Next base: position 595,988,771 of record NW_027362761.1, read on the forward strand.
GAGCCGAGTGTGTAATGTGCGGAGCGGAGCCGAGTGTGTAATGTGCGGAGCCGAGTGTGTAATGTGTGGAGCCGAGTGTGTAATGTGCGGAGCCGAGTGTGTAATGTGCGGAGCGGAGCCGAGTGTGTAATGTGCGGAGCGGAGCCGAGTGCGTAATGTGCGGAGCGGAGCCGAGTGCGTAATGTGCGGAGTGGAGCCGAGTGCGTAATGAGCGGAGCCGAGCGTGTAATGTGCGGAGCGGAGCCGAGCGTGTAATGTGCGGAGCGGAGCCGAGTGTGTAATGTGCGGAGCGGAGCCGAGTGTGTAATGTGCGGAGCGGAGCCGAGCGTGTAATGTGCGGAGCGGAGCCGAGCGTGTAATGTGCGGAGCGGAGCCGAGCGTGTAATGTGCGGAGCCGAGCGTGTAATGTGCGGAGCGGAGCCGAGCGTGTAATGTGCGGAGCGGAGCCGAGCGCGT